>NC_066353.1:10398641-11718721 GCF_024516045.1 Bombus affinis
TCATAAGAATTGTGATAAAGACTCAATCGGAATAACAAATGGAATTTTCTTGAGGAAAACCTGGATATAATTTCTAAGGTCTCAGAGATCCCCATCCTTTGTATTACTTGGTAAAGTCCTTCTTTAAATTCTAATAATTTTGTTAAACTGCGATCTCGGTCGATGTTGGTATATACTTATACTACACGCGTATATACTTACTTTGCAGTTGTTGCTGAAATAAAAGAAATGGTCGTTTCGTTGGTTGTTCAGCTTAAAGCATCCCTGATCACATTTACTAGGTTACAGTTTTTGTGTATCACGGTTTGCTCCACTATTCAGATAGATGTTGATTAACATCAGGAAGACCTATAAGGTGTCCCAATAATCCTTTGATAATCTTTGTTATTTTTAGGAATGTGATGTAAGGTCACACACAAAGCTTGGATATTTTAAAATTTTACAATAATTTTTTAATTATTATATTATGAAGAAGTCCATGACACGTAAAGATAACATAAATAATCATTTCCTTATAAACGGAAGATTTTCAGATATTTCAAAGTTACATCTATTGCAATATTGTATTGATATAAATGGGTAATATTTTGAGCATCTCTCGTTCTTTTGCCCCGTTTATTGTCGAATGAGATTGTATTAGACGTCATTGAAATCGTCTGAACGGAGTCTTTTAAGAGTAAGATTATTTATTAAAATAAAATTGATTGTTGTTTTTATACTTTGATGCAATCTCATTAAATATGTAGAAATTCTATGCGATTAGCTTTTGCGCAAGATTCATTGAAGATCGTAATGCATCGCACCGCGTTTATATAAAATCACAAAATGAAATTATAAATGATTATCTTACACGTTAATGGATATCCTTAACCGGCAAACGCAAAAATTCTGTCCTCCTCTTAATTTTCATCCATTTATCGGAATATCGGGATCAGAAATGGTTGGATGTCGAAAAAGAAATAATCTACTTGTTTGAATAAGGTAGTTGTAGGCAAATTTCAAGTCACGTACAACACATACGATCACAACTGGGAAATATTTAATAGCATCGATATGTGAACACTTATCGAAAGTTAAAGTCCTGTTAAATTAATATCTTTTGAAGGTATTAAGATATCAAATTCAATAAAAATACTCATTGTCCTGTAAATATAAAATTTTTGTTATCATTATACGAAAAATTCACCAAACAGTCCAACGTTAAATAATATATTTATGTATATTGATATATTATATCTATTCTGAATTACAAACTTCACATACAAAACATAATAATATGATCATATTAATATGATTAATCATTGCGAATAAAAACATTTTTCAAAGTTTTTGTCACGAAAAGAAATTTTATAAGAAAATATATGAACTTTATGCATTATTCGACTTTGAATATAAATGATGTTGAATATGTATATTTATAATTATCTGTACTTGATATGAAAATGCAAATTGGCTTAAACAAATGCTACGTTTAGTAAACAAAACATATATCAATGACAATTACAGTCATTCAATAGACGTAAATACACGCAATGAAAAGGACAAAGAAGATTGAAAGCCAAACATAATCGTTTCTCTTTCTTTTTTTCACGTCTTATAGTAAACTTTTTAATCTGTAGAGCGTAATAACTCGTACTTCTGCGTAATTGAATGTGTTTTGAAACGGGAAAGGTCATTCCGGACTGTCAAACAGGTTCATAATTTTTTAACGTCGATAAAAATCAAAAGTACTTAACTAACGTCATTGATTACGTGCAAGTTCCAAAATAAAAAATATTACATATGTTGTCGTATGTTGTACAATTGGAAAAAAGAAAAACTAATAGGAAATTCAGTTGGGTTAAACTCGTCCTTAAAATTAAAATTTATCAATAGCTATTATTCATATAATTATATTTATGACTTTAAAGGAAAAGATAACAAGTATTATTTGTGTACGAATTTTTATGTATAATTAAATGTTACATTTTTTTCTGGAAAGAAAGCATAGATCGTTAACGATTTATTCTTCTGTGATTGATGAGATGAGTGAAACCAGTTCAGTTCACCCAAAGAAGGTGCTTACGTCCAGGGAAAATCACATCTGCAAATAACAAATACTTGATAGGTGCGTGCGCATAAGATCACGTGGACGCGGGCACTATGAATCATTCACAATGTCTGTTTCGCAATACGCCGTCGAAAAGACTATAGGCTTCGTTTCCAAGAATATGTGTCTCCTCGGGGTGTTCGGCTCATTATCGTTCCCATCATATTCTAGGCGCGTATTTGCAATATTTTTAAGCATGTTCAATTTAATTGAAAATTACTTTAATAAACGACCATAATAGATCTATACTCTATTCTTTCTCTTTAATGTTTAATTAAAATTTTGGTATTCAAATATACGGTTGATGAACGTTTTCGTACATATTTCAGAATATCACAATGATTGTAGTAGTATTATAATGACCGTTATTTCCTACATCATCATCAGATAAAGATTCTTTTTCCATTGTTAAGTCATAAGCTTAGACAGTGTTTGATCACAGTTCTGTAATGCAAGTTGTAAGTACTCGCGGATATTATTTTCGTTAAGGAAATTTATATTTAAAAAATTTTTAACTATTTCAAAGTACTTCTAATAATGGAAAATCTGTATAAGGTTAACGCTGTCCATTCGTAATAATAGGCGGTGTTAAACAAATTCCAATAGTATGTAAGTACTCACATTCATCTTTCTCACATTCTATATATGCTTAATTAGTGGAACTTATGATACGAGAAAAATAGGAGAAGTTTATATATACCTGGATTTTGTTACTTCTTTCAGTTAAGGAAGTTATAAACGGGGATTTGTTTTTTTTCTTTCAACATACTTAATTAGTTACATGAGATTGCAACGCAATAGTGATAGTCATACACGAGAACTAGCCTAAATGATTCCATAAACAGATGCCGCGTCATCTTTGTGGGTTAAATAAGGATACTAAATATCACCTATAAACGTATTCCTCCCGCATTTGTGCAGTTTTCAATAAACCTTTAGCATCAAACGTAGGATGAAATATTTATGAACATTCATGAATTATTGATGCAAGATTAAGAACTTGAACTTGCTATATAAATTAATTTTGCATCCTGTATCTTAGAAAAAAATACAATAAAAAATTAATGAATATTCAGAATAGATATGCCTAAGCATTTTATGCTAAACAAAGTGTTAAATAATATATATTATACATATTTTATAAATTGCTAATCATACAAAAGTGAAATCATACAGGAAGATTGTATATGTATATGAATTACTTTATTTTCCATATATTATTATTTTTGTTACCATTATTATTAGTATTAGTATTATTATAACAGTCGACTGTAAAAGCTAATATCAAAGAGATAAATTAATCAGTCTAAATATCATTACATGCTCCCATTACAAAACATGTATCATCACATTTACATAATTTTAGATAATTGCTCATATGAAAATTCGTACAAAACTAGTCAATTATTTATACTTTTATTTTTTGTTATCGTCCGATGCTATCTGCGATGCGAGGTTTGCAAATTTCGCCATATAATCAACACTACTCTCTCCCATCAAGCATTGCATATGTGAAACGACCTGTAATACATTCTTAATATAGATTAAAATATTAATAGATCAATCTTTTTTAAATTTTATCATATATACTTACATCGGACGATGGCCGACTCTCTTCTATATTATTTTCATTTTGACTTCTCTGTGAGATTTTCATGGGGGACTCTAATTGACCTAGAAAGCTACTTAATGAAAAATCTGCTACCTGTAATTTAATTGCAATATTAGTAAAAGAAAAAATATTTCTTGGTTAAAATTCTAAAAATCAACCTTAGAAATTTACCTCACTATTCAACCATTGATGTTCTCCCTCTTTAAGTATTTGCGTTGCGCTTGTTATAATGGAATTCGTAGGTTTCGGAACTCTTGCCGCTTCAAGTTCATCCAAAAAATTTTTCTCCTGTGGTACATTTATAATTATGGATGGCGATTTATCATTTTGTTGATCATCATTATTTATAGGAGAGTCATTTATTTTATTTGCTTCTTGATTATTAGAAGTTACGTCTTCTGGGGCATTGCTTGTAGTAGATATTATTGGCAATACTCTTTGTACAATAAGACTTTTTTGCCGCACGGTTCTACCTCGTTTACTGAAACGTGTTGTAAACTTCTGCATTTAAAAAAACAAAATTACATTTTTATAATAAATGTTTTTGAATTCCTTAAAGAAATATTGAATTTGAAACGATAACGAACATCTAACTGCGTTTTGAAAGCATCTGGTGTTCCAATCTTTTGATAAGTTTGTGGAATTAAAGGTCTTTTAAAGGTCGATGCTTTCGTCGAAAGTATTCGAGAGGAAATCACAGTTTCATTACTTCCAGAAGTATTATCATATACTTTACTCGTGCCGTAACTATGTTTTGCTATAGATAATAGCTTTTGCAAGGTAAGACACAAATTATCATCGCGCAAAGTTGTTGATGTAGACTCTCCAACGTGTTGTTCTCGATGGTTCCAGTCCCACCAATATTCCAGCGTAACTTTCGATTCGCGACCAAACTGAAAAATTTTAAAAATGTAGGACAACTCGGAGTTTTCAACTTTTATTCAAACCTAACTCGGATAAAAGTTAACACGTGTACCATTAAAAAGAGGTCCCCCACAGTAATGGTGTTTGCTTCCTCGATGTTCCATCCCTTCCGAATTCTTTCAATAGTTTCTCTTCCCGGAAATCTGTTAAATTCTGTTTTTTGCTCTGGATTAGCTTTCTCAGTGTTACTAACAGTCGACGGTCTTTCTGCAACATTACTGCTAGATTCTATTGCATCTATATCACTATTATTGTCTGGCATGGTACAGTTATCCTCTGTGCGGCTCATGCATTTTTTGTCTACTTTGTTTTTCTTAATTCCTTTCTTTCCAACTCCTTTTATGTATTGTTCCGAGCCTAATAGGTCCATTCTGGAACTTTTCAGTCCTAGACGTTTTTCATAAGAATTTAAACTGACACTGTTGCTGGTTAGATACTCTCCAAGGTTCACCATTGGCAAAGCAATTTTGCTCCCTTCGGGTGGTGCTACTCGTAATAATCGATTATCTTTCATTTCATTAGCAACTGCATTTTCTAAATTGGGGAACTACATTAAATGTATAGGAATTTTCTCAATACTCTTTTTCTTATTAGATACAAAACAAGATACATTAATATTGGTAATCTATTTTGAAGTAAGGATACTGTGTTATACTTTGCAGGTCTCCATCTTTGTTGCAGAAATATTAATAAACTAGACAAACGTCTCTGTATAGGCAATAGAGTGCGTACTCTTGGATTCATCGAAGATGCTTGCACTTGCCACCATGCCATATTATTACGGGGCCTTAATTCTATTGTTATCCTAGGGGGAAGTTTAATTTCTTCTTGCCAATCTATAGAAATATTATAATTGTTATATGAAATATTATTAAATTTCATGAACTATGGTTTACATTTTATTGATTAAGTATACCTTCTAGTTGATTCAGTTTTCTCAGTGCTCTACATATAGGTGTTTTAATTCTCATAGTTCTTCCTCTAAGTCTGACTTGCGTTGAACCCCAATAAACCAACTCATTTAATTTCAACTGTACCTTTTCATATATTCGCGGTAACTTCCTTCTAAGTTCACCATAATTAATTAATCCATACAATTCCTGCGAAGTTTTTTTTACATCTGTACAACAAAACAATTATATTATTAAAATAAAAAATAAAGTGTAAAAATAAGTTAAACAATTACCTTCTGAAAATTTTAGGTGCTTCGATATTTTTAGCCAAGTTCTATAATAAAAATGCCTAATCTGTTCCTTATTTTTTATTACAACATCTGGTAAACCTTTTTTCTTTCCTTGACTCAAGAAATAGCTTTGTAAAGCATCAAAGTCTTTTCCATACTCGTTTAAAGCTTTGAAAAAGGTATTTTTATCCTCCATGGACCATAATTCGCAAGATCTTTTCAAAGATTTTACTTTCACCTCTGTATTATTTTCTTCATCCTTGGAATCTATTAAATTACAAACAAATCTTTGTAACTATATAACATATTGGAATTTAATTAAGAAATTATACAGTTGTCAATATTTCTTTCGATTACTATATGTATATGATCAATTAATTATACAAATACGAACCTTTTTTTTCCATGTTATTACCATCACCAAGGTCTAATTTTATCTTTTTTGTTCCTCGAACGACACGAACTTGAGTATTCTTAGAATCCACGGAAACTTTTGCGTCTGAAGAATTTTGTACATTTTGGGATGAACTTTCTTCTTTCTTGCTCACTATATTAATCCCCTGAATTTCACAATCTTCATTTTTCGCGTTATTTTCCATTTTAACGTCCTCACGAAACAAATTTTAGGTAGCAACCTTAACCAGTTTCGAGGCGCTTAGATAGTACAAATTTTACAACTCATTAAAACAGGTAGCACATCGGTAAATCCAAGTAGATTTACGGGCGAAAATATTTCTGTTACGATTTATGATGTTAATAACATAACTTCGTCGAGAAATCCTATAAAAATTGTATTTTAACATAATTAGGCTATCGAGAAACAAACGTAATGGTGATTTATTAATGTGTTTAAATCACGTTAAAACGTAATTATCTTCGTACTTACGCTCGAACGTAAACACGAGCTTTCTCGACGCTGATTAATGTGATTAAGAAGGATTTAATTTTTCTGTAAACATAAACGCAATGTAATTGAAAAAATTACGTAATTATGAAAATCTAACGATATTTAGCTCAACAAACACGATAGATGCACACACTGTGCTTGCTTCCAAATTACACAATTCTAAGCGAGTTTTCCAGCAAATTGGATATTTAAATCTACTGCACTTAACATCTAAAAATTAAGAAATATTTAACTACATTGTTATAAAGATATATATAGTAAACTCATCGAAAGAATTATATTTAATTAAAATAATTAATCAACTCGTGTCGGGAGAACTTCGAAAAATTTGTCTTGTCATGTATTGACAACATGTAAGTACTTACATATTTGCATGTAGTAAAAAATTTGAATTGCTTTAAACATGACTCGGTACTTAGAAAGATTTGATAGTCATCTAAGATCTAAAACATAATATATATAAAATATATAATATATAACATATAAGATATAAAGTATGACATATAAGATATTCATTCTTTTATGAAGATTACGAATCCTAACGAGATTCACAAGACTTATCAAGATTCAAGTATTTGAAATATCAAATCATTTATTCAAAGAAATTCGAATTTCGACAGTATTAAAAAAATATCGAGTCGCTACGAAAATATTTGAAATCGAGATTGAAACGCCCATTAATATCACTAATATCACATAAATCATTTCGTTTTGGTCAAAGACATTTTAGAAATGATTTTCGCGCTGCGCTGGCGCTGGGAATAATTCTCAACATAAGTGCAACGTCTGACCAATAAAATCACGCGAATAACCGCACACGGGACCAATTGAATTTTTCAGTT
Source organism: Bombus affinis (assembly GCF_024516045.1). Classification (NCBI taxonomy): domain Eukaryota; kingdom Metazoa; phylum Arthropoda; class Insecta; order Hymenoptera; family Apidae; genus Bombus; species Bombus affinis. Next base: position 10,406,199 of record NC_066353.1, read on the forward strand.
TTTTGCGTGCAGAAAAGTGCATTGCTGTGTCCAATCTAAATGAACGATTTTCCATGATGTTGTTCGTGGACGGTGGCCTTGATAGGAAAACCCGAGGCACAGAGCAGAGGAGCGTAGTGTACTTAATTAATAAATCAATCGATTCATTTTAAAGAGATCTCGGACGTTGACCGACGCCTTGATGGGGCGAATAGCGACAGTGTATCACTCAATTACTAAGCCCGCTGTAACACCATAATCGGTCACGCGTGTTATGCACTCGACAAATTCCATCGCTATCCCGTTTTTGATAACTGTAACCTTGGTTATATTCACTATTGCGGGTCTACGTCAAAGGTGACAACGAGCCAAGAGCTACACGGTTTTTAATTTGACTCGTAGCAACTGCGCAAGGGTGGCGCGAGGTGTCAGTGACAAGGTGTATCTAACCTTAAAATGCGATCATCCGTGATAACCAATGTGATTGTACTGTTTGGACTGCATTTGTCGTATTGGTGTTGGAACACGGTAGATGCCAGCGGCGGGGCACTCGATACGAGCTCGAATTTTCAATCTGGTTCAACTGGAAGTTCACATTCCAAAGTCACGGCATTCTCCGCGACACTTACCGATGGATTAGCGCAAGCCGTGGCTCACGAAGCTGGTAATTTTTATTTCTATTATTTAAACTAGACTGCGGATTTTTATGCATTCATGAAAAACTTGAAAATGCAAAAATACACATAATGTGTGTAATATACAAAAATATATGATATACCTACAGTGAAATATTCGTTATAATTTTTGACGGGTAATATAAATCCCTATTTAACTTTTATTTCTTTAATTACATCCATAAAAATCCGCTATCTGTTTTTTTTTCTTGTTGTCTGAACCCTCCAATATGCATAGCCCATGAAAAATATCCTTCATTTATTCTGCAACATATAGTAGCTCACAAAAGTATTCAAATATTTGTAGAAATTTTTTATGAATATATTATATGTGCTATTATATTGAAACATTTAAAGATTTCATTAGCAATATTGTCAGACTATCATGATTATACTGGTAAAGTTTGAGATAAATCTGAAAATATATATAGAAGCTACAAGATATTTTATGAGCCACTGTAAATGCATCGACAGCTTATAGTTTCTGTTGTATTCTGGTGACAAGTTTAATATTTATTTTAATATGTTCAGTCATAATATTGTTAGTTGTATAATTGTTTTCTTGCATAGTCTTGTCTTTATAATGTCAAAAAGAATTATGTGTACAGTTTACATTTTATATGTATATAGTAATATTAGTTTAATTATATAATATATATTATATATATTAAATATATAAGTATAATTATATAAATATAGTAATATTTTTCTGATATTTGAGTTTTTATATGTATTTGAAATTATATATTGATGTAATATACTGCTATTTGTATTATCATATCCATTTTTTTATTATGAAATCAAAAGTAATATTTTTTACATGTATTTCAAAATATATTTTTGAGATATGTTCTTCTTTTTCTTCTGTTATTGTTTATTAATGAAGATAGAAATTAAAAATTTCTCATGTTGTATTATAATCTGAGCTATGAAAATTGGAGGGTTAATTAATGATTAGTTATAAGATACTCCAAATTGCTTTGAAATTAAACCATTAGTTTATATCATTATTTATTGTTTTGTTTCATTAATATTTTGTTTTAATCTTTTGTATGTATGTGTAAATAGGCAGCATGTATATGCATGACTAATATTTAATTTTAGAAAAAAAAAAAAAAAAAAAAAAAAAAAAAAAAAAAAAAAAAAAAAAAGAAAATAGGTTTTGTTTGCCATATCATTTTATTTAAAGGTATTTACAATTACAAAGCTTACTTAAAAAAATAGGCCTTCTTCTTTAATTTAATGATTTTGTTGTTGGCTGTAAAAGAGATACAAATGTGTTTATGATAAAAGCTCATATTGCAGATGATAAATTTCACAAATGATCTAATCATTCAAAGATTAGTCTTGACTCAATAGTAATGAACTATTATTGTAAACTTATTCTATGTCTATTAACAAGATACTTCTTTCTAATTGACATCTCTACATTAATAATAATTGGACAAAAAGCTTCTTACACGTGGTTAACAGGATAATCATAGCCCTAAAGAAAAAAGGCATCTGTAAACAAACTACATGTAATCATAAACACATACAATCAAACGTAGGCTGTTTAATTTATTACAGGTTCCGATACTTGTAACGATGACCTAGCTTGTCTTACACTGGCTTCTCATGATCGACTAGGTTTAGAAGCTATCAAATCACTCCACAGTCAACTAGACGATGATGCCAATGGAAATGTGGATCTTTCAGAGTCAGATGATGTAAATAAATTTTTACTTATAATTCCTTCTACACTATGAGATATAAAAAGCAATTTGTATTCCTTTTAGTTTTTAAGAGAAGAGTTACAATATGAAGCTGGGTATGAAAGGAGACAGAGGGCTTTCCATCATAATGATGATATGCATATTAGTGTTCGAGAACTTTGGGAAGCCTGGCTAAGGTCAGAGGTATTGTCTAAAATATAATTGTTTCTTTAAATAATTTTTATTTTTTTTGATATCTTACTATATTAATAATTTTTTTATAGGTTCATAATTGGACTATAGAACAAACATCAGAATGGTTGGCTTCTAATGTAGATCTTCCACAATATGTTCCTACTTTTATACAACACCGTGTAACTGGTGCTACACTTCCAAGGTCACTTTCTTTATACAGTATATCATCTTGATACTATAGCAATTGTTTTAATAATAAAATATTTATTACTTTATGTATAGATTGGCTGTGAACAATATGCAATACCTAAGTAATGTGTTAGGGATCAAGGATCCCATTCATAAACAAAAAATTGCCTTAAAAGCTATGGATGTAGTTCTTTTTGGGCCACCAAAGGGTAAATAATTATTAAAAGATCATTTTTCTGCTAAAAATTTTTTGACTGGTTTACCATAATTATTTACTATCTTGTTATAGATACTGGACATGGCATCAAAGATTTGGTATTAATAACATTGTTATTCGGAGCGCTTATCGGATGTTGGTATGCATATCAGCAGAAGAAAAATTCACAGAAACATCTCCACAGAATGATGAAGGATATGGAGAGTTTACACAAAGCAGAATTGGCACTGGAGGACTTGCAAGTATGTTTTACTCTTCTTAAAGTCTTAGCAACGCATTAAATCTTAGTTAATGTTATGTTTTACGATTTACAGAAAGAATTGGAGAGGGCACGAATGGAACAAGAAAGTGTAACTACTGAGAAACAAAACTTAGAGAAACGTTTACAAGACGAAAGTGTGGGATTGCATGCTTCTTACTCCGATCTCGAAGTTTCTCAATTAAAGGCGGAAATCGAAGTAAATATCCCATAAATTTTTATATTAAAAATTTAAGGATTAGGTTCCTTTAAAATGTAATTAATTTGGACTTTACAGATGTTAAAAGTTGAATTGCAACGTGCAGAGGGCGAACTCGAAGATAGATGTTGGTCTCCTCCTGCTGGATTGCAACATTGGTTACAATTAACTCACGAAATTGAAAATAAAGCATATACCAAGAAAAAGATATCTGCAGAGAAACAGTTGCAACAAGCACGAGAAGCAGTAAGTGATACATTTTTTTCTCAATTAAATTATTTTTGTATATCATTACGATTCAATTATTTATTATTTAATTGTACGTAATGTTATTTCTAGTGCGAGAAACTGCGAAAAAAACGATCGAGTTTAGTAGGAGCGTTTGTTTCAACTCATGGAAAATCGATCGATGAAGTTGACAAAAGTATAGTTGAGGCAAGAACTGCTCTAAACGAAGTCACCGCAGAATTGCAAGAAAGAGTACATCGTTGGAAGCAAATTGAGCTGCTATGTGGCTTTAATATAATCAATAATAATGGTCTAAGTTATTTAGAAACTGTTCTATACAGAGGAACTCCTAACGGTCGAGGTCTTGGACTCAGAGGTATTTATGTTTATGACGATTTAATAAATTAAAAATGATTTTTGTATTTTAATGTGAATATAAACACATGAAAATTGTCAGTATTTTATTTGTGAATCTTGGTTTAAGTGATGATTGATATTCTTATAAAGTTTCAATTTTCAAAATTTGGATACGATAGATTAACGCGAATAATTGTGCGATTCATGTTTACAGGTCGACTCAGTAGTCAAGATGACTTAGACGACGAAGCAAGTTCAATCTACTCGCCTTCAACATGTGGTGCCGCAGGTAAGCTGGAAACGGACTTCCACGAGCATTTAGATTGATAGTAACAATGCTCAATTTGTAAATACTATTGTAACTTTGATATGATACTTACAATATCTAAATATCTTCTATTCTCTCTTTTTTACGCACGTAGACAATATCTTCGAGATCAATAATTTACTAACTTTTTTCTCGTCTTAATAGTAGTAGTTTGGGTTCTTTCTGTGACATTAATTTCTCTTAATCAAACTTTCGGGTTTCCAGCGTAGGTACTCATGAAAACTAAATTACAATATGTATTTTGCTAACTGTTTAAGAAGTTTGTAACGAAATTACGGATAAGTTATTCTTCGTAAGAATTTCTTATCAAAGATTTTAAAATCAAATTTTTACTAAAATATAAATTTAAAAAATTCACGCGATGCCTTAAGATTCATTTTGATACAAAAAAGTAGTTTTTGCAAATCGTAAATATGAACGTATGCATCTATGATTTCCATGAAAGATGTTACTGGTCCCAGGAAAGCAGATGGCTAATGTCACACATTACGAAGATGTTCTAATGTCATGTTTCTATAAATGTTAGAAAATATTTGAAGAATACAAAAATCTTATAAAAGATTTATGTTTAACATTAAAAACATTAGCGACCTTTTTATGGTCATTTTTTTAAAAATATATTTTTGTACATTGTGAAGTTTGATTATGTTATTGTCTTGCGTCTTTTACATAAAGTGTTGTTTAAATTATGCTATAAATGTTATTGTCTCGTTGTTTTTGTTGAAAAATTTGCTCAAATTGTTTATTATTGCTTATATCATTTTTTGTGCTTTTTCCAAACTAATTCTCGGTTTTATAAAACTTTGTTCAAGAAAAGTACACATGTATATATATTTTTATATGTTTGAATTATTGAATTAACAATTTTAGCTACTCTTTTTGTGATAAGATACAATATTTCTTGATATTCTTTGTTTCTCTTAGGTTATTGTTTGTTTATGTTGTGTTATCATTTGATTCTAGGGGTGGAAGAAACTATACTTAACGGTTCCAAAAAAGATTAAAGAAGCTATATAATCAAACCTTTTTAACACGTTTTTATGCATATTATTGATCCTGCACATTGTATAGAGACTTACTTAAAGTTTAAGAAAGTCATAGTTGTTGAAAAAATTGTTATTGTTATTTATCGAGTAGTTACATATCGATGTAAAAAATTGTTTATTTATATATGTTATCAAGTAATGTGTGACATGAATAATATGTTCGTAATTAAAAGTACATTGTATCAAAAAAATGCTTACGAGCGAAATTTGATTATCTCTGACATGTGACAATGCAATTAGCGTTAAAATAGTATCAGCAGATCTTTCAGTGAAATCCGGTAAAAATTTTTAATGAAGGGATTTGTGTGCAGGAAAAGGGAGGATTGAAAATTGGAATGTTCCCCTTTCCTAATCGAGATTTGTCAAGTTATAACGGCGTGTTAATTATTTAAACAATGACAAGTTTCTTAACTTATTGTTAACGCGTAAGTTTACACACACACACGCGCACACACACACACACACACACACTCTCACATTTTCTCACATACACACACGTATAATTCAAAGAACAGTGTATTGTCAGTACAATTATATGGAGTTGTTTTTTTTACAACTACCTGCTCCTACAGATTATGAAACGTTAGGATAACAATTTGATGAAAGAATAAGACATATTTTTGTACAAAAATTTTCATGATGTGTCGAATGAACGAACGAGGCCAGAATCTTTACGAAGATGTGTATGTGAAAACATCAGTAGCATGTGATATTTTTACGAATAATGTCATTTTTCTTCCACATACAAAATACAAATCTCTTAGTTTTTTTCTTTTCTCGTAAGAAATTTTTATTTAAGTATAAAGGAAATGAAAATCTGAGCCATAAAGAAAATCGAAGAGGTCAGAAATAAATATTAATTTACTTTGAAAAAATTCAGGAAAGAATTTTATACGTTTCTTGAGACGCTATTCTGTGTAATATGTAAGTTTCTTCCTTGAGAAACTAGGGAACATCTACTCAATGACAGCAATGATTAATTCGCTTAATGGTCATTTTGCAAAGGTTAATTTGTGTCGCAACTACGACTTTGATTCTTCGTCTATCCAAGGCATACGATCGTTGGACTGCGAATGTATTTATGAACAAAATTAACAAGTCGTATCGAAAGTCTCATTTAAATTCTAATCACCTACTAAATATCATAACTAGTACTCCAAATATATGTTCTGTATATTCTCGCAGATTTAAATTTCCTCTATGTGCGTATATATCCGCAGTCTAACGATCCAAGCTCGATCAAGTATAATAAGCCTTCTAGTTCGTTCCTTCGTATCTAATAGCAATATATCGAAGGCGACCAAGTGCCAAGCGTGATAACTATCTAATTATCACTTTATTTAATAAGTTCCGATGATCGATCACCTATTATATTACTACACGTAAATATAATATATCGCTTAATCCTATTAAAACGTTAAACCAAAGTAGAAATTTTTCATTTACGATTTCCCCGGTTGTTTCATGAGAATCGACCGATCGTCGATGCGTTTTCTTATTTCGCCAAGAGCACGTTTCAATTTTGCCAGGTCCCGCAGTAATGCGTTGCACAACAATCTTCGTATTAATAGTTCGAATTAAAGGCTAGCACAGCATCCTATCTTAATTCGACGATCGTGTTTACATCGCTGGAAGTGCCATTTTCTTACGTGTCGTGTGCAATTTCAAATTTTTTCCCTATCGCGATTATCGCTCGCTAGCTGATGCTATAATCGACGATTAAATACATCATATCCATGCTGTATTATAATCTGAGCGGAAGATTTCGGTCGTTCAAGATCACTTTACCACGAGGTGGCGTCGTTACTTCCTTCGTCTGATTTCTCGTTTCTGTTCAGCTCTTTAAGATTTAAGAAAGAGCAAAATTGTTTTCTCGATACTCGACTGTCCGTCATACAGATATTTCGTGTAGCAAAAAATGAACTTCCATCAACTTCTGAACACCTATAATTATACCTGAAACTGTAGTACCTATAAGTCTTCAGATCTTTTTGTGGAGCACGCTTAATGATTAAGCAATCAATTACTCGAAATCTTGGAGTAAACATGCTCTAAAATTTTGGGTAATTGCATAATTGTATGTTACAGTATATTTTTTAAGAGTTGGACAATTTTTTGGGTGTATGTTACTAGTATTGGTGTCTTGGAACCTCTTTAGAGATTAAAGAGGTAAATAGTTGAAGAATAAACGCAGAGATCGTCGTTTTATATCAATTGGTGGGAGTAGAGTGGCCTTAAGCGTGGAAATCTTTGGCTGCGGCTAGGGACTAGGAAAAGCTCGAACGATCGAGGATTTCTGGTTCCTAATATGATGCCAAGAAATAAATTTTATTTCCTGGGAGATCCGCATCATGGTTAAGATTAGAATCAATTAAAATTAGATGCGACTATATACGTCCGAGGATTTAACTCGTAGGTGCAACACACGTATTTACACCACGACGCGTAATAAATATATTCTGCAATCGGTTTGATTTCATGCGAAAGACGTGACAATCGAAACGGCTCTTTTCTTCCTTCTATTATAAACTCGAGCATATCAACGGCATTGAGTTATATACGTATATGTATCCGCATATAATGCACATAGGCAAATGTGTACATTATTGTACATTAAGAAACGAGAAGCAGAGGATCTGTACATTGTTTGTCTGACTGTTGCAATGCATACGTTGTGTCTCCCTCTCGACATTTTATTGTGTGCGATTCAAAGGTCGTAATTAATAAATCAAGCAACTTGCGAGAAACCGACGTGCACAAGCCTCGTTTGTATGATCTAAGTTGCGATGAGATGTTTCAAGATGACCAATTACTTAACCGAGTATGTAATTTTAATTTCAATCTTCTCGCTGAGCGACGTTAACTACGCTAGTTCCTGAAATTAAATGATCCGTTCCTGGACTCGTATAAATTTTGCCGTGTTTCTATGAATATTTCAAGTTCCTATCTTGTCCTTCTATTTTTGTCTATTTCGTCTTTCAAATAATCTCGTTAACATTGTACGACTCACGAGTGACGCTTGAATTAAAATTACATATTTGGCACAATGATACGCTGTACCGCAATCTGTACAACAATCTGTATGTGATTGTCTTTGTTACCTGCAAACCGAAGTTTCAAGTTAGACGCTTTAGTATGTTAACTCCTTAGTAGTTTGTAAGTCTTAAATGCTATACATACCTATTGAAATGCGCCAAAAATGTACCAATGAGTTTTATGAATTATTGCTGTTAAAATAACTGAGTCTAGAGAAGTCATTAGAGAATATTTTCTTTAAACAGGAACACAAAGATATCTTTCCCAGTTGAAGCAATAAAGAATTGATGTTTTTCTCTATTTATTGTATTCTTCTGACTTCGTCGTTTTTATATGGAACACTATGAAAATAGAATTTTCAACAAGAAAATCATAAAATGTTCGATTGTCTGTAAAAAGAAAATTTATGAAGGATTTTGTGTGTTTTGTTTTCGCTAGAACAAGGGACCAAGCTGCGTTCTCTGGTAAAGTATGGCATCTGAGGAGCATGTAAAGTCTTCTCAGAATCGATGTGACATGAATTGGAAGAGTCTTCTTAGGAACAAACATAAATTTCATCGCATAGATCCTGAATTTTCATGCATTGCGCTTTTTAAATAACGATTTCCTCGTTATTCTACTAATGTTTGCGAGACAGTAAAGTATCGCGACAAAATTTATATTATTTACTGTGGAATATAAAAGAGTATCATCCATTGTGTTGTTTGTTTCTCTTCTTCCTTCCACAAACTGGATTCTGCATGGAACTAACCTCTGACACTGTTTGCCGAAAGCAGTTCTAACTAATTAGTGCATGAAAATTACAATTGGCCGAATAAAAATAGCATCTACAGTTATTTCAACATATCTTCATCGAAAGACCAATGGTATCAGTAAATCAATATCCCCCAGGCACCAAAGAAACTGATATTGGAACACATTTTTCCAAGAAAATCTCAGTTTCTTTGGTTCCTGACCTACATTAACGTTAATTTGTTCACACATATAACAATTAGTTCTATTCCAATTTCCAATCAGTCTTACTAAAGATTCAAATACACTTTCAGGTTAGTCCATCCATTCTTCATCAACTTTGATGAACCCAATTCCAATACCGAGTAAATAGATCCCTAAAACCTTACATATTTTCAAACAAATTCTTATAATCTTCAAGAATCTGTGATTCTAATGTATCAATCACTCGTACTAAAATCCCCTGCAGAAATAAAAGACTATCATAAAATGAAAAGCCACCGCAGATACATACAAAGCATAACAAAGTTCAATCTTAATCTACAGGTACACTAGACAGCCTAATGTGGAAGGAGTCGTCGGTTCCTCCAGACTCGTCCAGCAGTGAAACCGGGAAGGATACACCACCAGAGAGTAACGTTGTACATTTCACCGTCGGCGATGGACCCGTCGAGCCCGTCAGAGCATCCAGCAAAGAGAAACCCAACATCGTGCGTTCCTACAGTCAAGATACGAGCATGCCTCTCTCCGTCGAGGACAAGACTACCTCATCATTCCTGTCGAAGTCGTCTTATTCGGAGAATTCGTTGGATTCGTCGAGCCAAGATCGATCAGGGCAGCAAAAGATTAGTCCGACGTCCGCGACGACCGCGAGTACCACCAGCATCAACTCCACGACAACGACGAGCACATCGAGCAGCAGCAGGAAAGCGTTGAAGGAACCGCAACAACAGTCAATGGTGGACGACGAGACGTTATCGACGGACTCGAACTCGACCACGGACAACGACGAATCGAAAAAACGACGCCGGAAGATGTTGTTCACGTTCAGGAGGAATAAGACCAAGGTCACGTTATGAAGCCCGCTAGTCAACATAGCATACACTATATATCTGTGTTGTAACGTTATTACTTAACGCTAACTCACCTGCGATCGATTAATTGTGTAATTACGAGCCGCAACGTGCACTTAAAACATGATGGAAACGACTTGTCTCTGCGAACCGGTTGATCATTAATTAGCGATTAGATACTGCCGGTACATATACGTATACGTACATACAGACACACATTATCTGTACACACAAATAGAGGGACAGGTATAGTTTGGTGGAACATCGATGACTTCCCTTCGTTGACCCTTTGGTCTGCATTAAATCGGACGTTGGCATTTAATCTCGCTTCTACACAAGCCCGATGCTATTGAAATTGATTGTACGAGTTTGAGAGCTTCCATCGTGTATTGCTGTATTGCAGAAGGTACGTAGAAAAACAGGGGAAATTAGAAAGTATCGTATGAATTATGGAAATGGTACTTACTCTTAAGTAAACTCTCGATGGAAGAGCATTCAAATACGACTTAGGGATTCGTTACTTAGTCAATCCAGTTTCAGTAGTTTCTCGGTACTGTATGTAATTAGCGTCGAAGCTTCTTGTAATATAAATATCGCAAACAGACGCAGCTACGAACGTTCAAATCTTATTAGATTTTGAGAAACGTAGCTGCCTCTTTGCAATCTGTACATTAATGTATGATACAAGCGTAAGGAAGGGATTTTGTTAAGGAATTGTACAGTATGAGCTTGACGCATAACGAAATTGATTATGCCAGTGTCTGATTAATTATACAATAATAGTAGTGTCACGGTTTAAAGAAGCGTTAGTTAAGTAAGTCTAAGAAAACGAGAAATACACACCTAACGGCCAACGATGGAGAGATAGATAATTCTGAGAGTTAGAAACGATGTTCCGCTCTGCTACTGTCGTGTAGAATGTTTTTAGTGCCCTACTGTGTCTCCTGTTCTGCCAAATCTTCGTTCTGTTCGCAACCAGACACCATCAGGCGACGTCCAATTTAGATAGCTAGATTTTTAAACTCGCGAAATTCTTTAATCACAACAATATTTTGGTTCGGGGATGGGCGATCTTTTCTCTATACCCGTGTACTTCCTTTTCAATTTTTGGTGGTATGGTATACCGACAGCTCTCTGCCTCATTCATTGTAATTTAAATTGAGCTTCTTTTTCGCTGGAACGTTCCTTTAATTTCGCCTTTGTATTCCACTGAATAATATCCAGCAGCTGTTCACTTTTCGATTAGTCTCTCTGAAATAAAAGAATCTCAATTTTAAATATTTATAATAAATATAAATTGTCTTTGGATTAAGTTTTGTAGTAAATTATGATAGTGAAAATTGATCTTTGAACAGCTGCAATGAACACGATATTTTACAATTTCTAACAACGTATTGACCTCTTCTTTGAAGCAGTGGAAATATTTTACTTGGTCCATTCCTATTCTTTCGTGCATTTTCATTCTTAAAATTATTTCGAATGCCAGTAAAACAATGAACGAAGTTCTAGAAAGATTTCATAATCGATTACAATTTATAAAAATGTATGTTCCTCCGATGTTTCTCCATGACGATACTCGGCCTAAGTAATCATTAAGCGAAATCTACTAAGAAAGAAGTTTCTGTCGTATCTGCTTTAACATGTTCTTCACTTTTTGACTATAATTCACGAGTCCAGTATTATAATTCCAACATAGATTTTTATTTAAAGAAAAAGAAAAGCGATCGCTCATTCCTAGATCCATCGTGATTTGTTTCTCTCGCGCAAAAACACGAAATTCTAGCGTACTGAAGCTTTCGTTCCTTTTTTTTTTTGTTTCTTTTTTAATCGATGTACTAGTGGTAGTCGTTAAATGTAAATCTTCTTTCTGTTTTCTTTTCTGCCTTTTATTTTTCGAATTCATTGTTTTTTTTAGGCTCCTACAGTACAGGTCCAGCACAAATTCTTCCTCTTCGCCTTCCTGTTTGATTTCTTAATATACATTTAAACATCGCGATCTCACATACTTTATCATTTTTTATCTTTGCGTTGCTTTTTGCAAATTACGGTTGCCCCCTCTTTCTTCGTATTACGCTGAGTTATTATATCCTTCTTTATCCAAATGTGTCCTCGTTTCTTGAAAAACTTGCGAAATTTAACGACGATATCTTCCGATTTAATCGTGTTCGGTTAAATAGCACGAATATCAGATTCCATTGTTGAATTTTGTATATTTGTAAGGAGCAGAGCTCTGTTCTAAAATAGGCGATAATAAGATAAGAGAATACCTAAAATATCTTTAATTATTAAGTCATCCCACGAGTGAGATAGCGTTTTTAATATTATCTTCTTAAGAACACAAGTATCTCAAATAACAATTGAAAGAGGATTTGGTGTTGATCAGATTTCGAATATCTTCCAAAATATGTGAATTTTGGGTAATTCTCATTTTTTAGAAGTAAAGTTGTTCACCTAACTGCAGTCAACCATAATATTAGTCCCTTGTTTGATAAAATTCATACTTGTGGAATGACATAATAACAAATAATCATAAAGAGATTTAGGACACTCATCCTTCGAGGTTCATGAAGATTTGTAAATAGAATATCGTTGAAAAGCAATAATCATTAAGTCGTCTCTGTTTTTCTTCCTATACATGACTTTACACGATAATGTTTGCAAGTATTACTAGGTTTAACACTACGAATAAAGCTCATGAATCTCAAAGGAGAGAGAGGAAAGGAACTAGCGTAAAAACCGACTTTTGTGCTTGCCTTGTACCATATAGAGAATTTCTAGTTAAAATTATTTGCAGTTTTCCATGAATCATAAAAGAGTACATAAATCGTGGCATTTTATCGTCGCGTTCTTGTTTCAATTTGTGCGTCGTTTATTCTTCTTTTCTCTTTCTTTTTTCAAACGTCTCGTTCATGGTATTGCGACACCTGTTGTACTTCACCTTTTAGTGTTTAGACGATTATGGTCTGCCTGAAATCAATTAGTCGTTCAAGGCCATCGAATAATCTCTATTGTTTCATAAACTTTAGAATTTTATTCATCGCTAAATTTACGTTCATCATTGTAATAGTGGAGAACGCTATTGCACGGATTATCTAGAAATCTGAAAGCTTAGAATATTATTAGTACGGAATGGCAAGCACTATCTAACTCCCTTTGTAACAGCGTTGAGAAATTATCGAGATAAAGGTTTAGCGAGGAGGAAAGGAGGTACGATGATTTATAATTAAGAAAGTGACCTTAAGTGACTGACTGTTTTTGGTCAGACTGTAGAATTAACTTATTATCGCTTCCTCGTCTTCCTTCCTTATCATATTTTTCTCATTTTATGTATGTACACTGTATATGTACGTATATACATTATGTACACACACACACATGCACACACAAGTATGCCGTGTACATATAAACGTAGAAGCTTAAAAGCGGTGAGGCTGGAACTCTCTGAAACTTATACCATGTAAAGAAGGATAGTGCGATAAGATTTAAACTCGGGTATTAAATCGACCATTATCACACGGATATGCGAAGCTATTGTCACAGACAATTTTGATAAGTGTCATCGCCCTCGCGTCGATTAACTTTCCGTGCGCCGGTTTCTCCATGATCGAACAGCAATTCTATCTTGGAAATTTAACTCGAATTCTAATTAGTAAAAGTTACGTTTGTAATTGGCACGTGAAATCGAGAAAATTCGAGAAGCTGGCAACTTGGAAACTTGACAATTTGAAAGTCGCGAATGTCTAGAAAACGAGGAAGATGAAAATTCAAGAGAACCGAGACCACGGAGAGTTCGAATAAACGCTTATTGTCCTTTTTGTTTCATTTGTTCTTCCAAAATGCCTGCACGATTAATCGACCACTTTCGCTTGATCTTCTCTCTTGTGCTACCCGATGTTTTTAATAACGCGCGTTTATTTTGTTGTGCATCTTTATCCGAACCCAAGAGCAGTGGATTTCGTTCGCTATTTTGCGGGTTTTCTACGTGGAATCCCTTCCTTTTGTTTCTCCCTTAATCGTTTCCCTTCTCGCGCGACGCGTATTCCTCTTGTCAGCTTATTATTCCTGATGACGCTTAACTTCGCTCCTCTCCTAACTGGCAAACTGACACATTTGTATCTCAGGGCTAGTCTCAGTTTCTTTTTCCGATCACGACAACGTACTAATTATGAGTACGATCATGAGTGTGTTTTTCGGGGGCATCTTTCTACCTGTAGAGGTATACACATTTGAATAGACATCGCGCGACCCTCTGGACGAGTTACTTAGGGACGTATTATAAGAGAGCGATAGGCGAAGCGATCTGACGTTCAATGGACCAAGTTCGATTAACGTTATGTAGCGTTACGTGAAAAATAAGAAGAGGTATAGTTGCAAGCATCAATAGTTGGAACGTTCTTCTAGGCTCAATCATAGTATTATAGAATAGTAGCATCAGGGAAGATTGTCGTAGTTAAGAATTTAAACAAACTTTTATCTCGAACGAGATATCACAGCTTGCGAGGGCTTCCGTATATGTAAAAATACAGCCGTATAATTGTATCAATTTTAACGTAACACACTGTTTACCAATTATACAAATCTGCCAACTTTATCACAGTAGTATCGTTGTTAAAATGCTTGAGAGAAAATGGTCCAAACTCTATTCAGGATACACTTTTTCGATGTTTAAATATCTAGATAACGAAACTGCTAGGTAAACGTTGCGTTAAATTTCAAAAAGTGTGTATCCGTTGATTTATCTGCAGTCTTCTACAGCAGAAAAGATTTTTCAAAAATACCTTTCTTCTTTAGCTTGTATCCGATTGTTCCACGAAAAGGTTTCATCTTCGAATGAAATCAATTTTCCTATAGGTATACGATGCATTACGTTCGATTAAAAACTTAAGACTGCATTGAATTAATAAGTGAGAAAGTCTTGCAATAAAAATATATAACACGTGTGACACTCGTGTTCCCCAGCAGAACTGAAAAAGAAATATTGTTAATACTTGATGTATAAATCATGTTTCCCTTTGTCGGGGATGCTATGTTCTCCGAATGAAAAGAAACAAGAAAGAAGAAAGAAGCTCACTCCCACGATTTAAGTCGTTGATCAAACCGCGTGACATCTTTATGGTTGTATGATTTATCGTAAGAGCTGATATACGGAATAAAAGCAAAGGTCAATTTTGACTAGTTCTTTGCCACGTTCTTCTTGTGCAAACCGTAAATCGTATTCCCTGCGTGAAACCTGGGAACCTTCCTCGACTGGCAAAAAAAAAAGAAAAAAGATCACAGACCGTCCGAAAAATCGTGTACCGTCCGTGTAAGGCAAGATTCTCTTCTCGTCTGTTGCAATATCGAGCACGATCGTCGAACGATTTATTCGTATGAATTTATAGAATGATAATTGAAAGATGTAATACGGCTGAGTTCGTTGGCTTCTCCTTACAACGTTTCAAGAGACTCGCACGAACTCAGAGTCGTCGAGAACTATGCAGATACATCATCGATCACTGACAATTTCTGTGGGAATAAAATGTGTCAGCTTCGTATTAACGTGTTACTTCGTGATCGACCCATTAAGTACCAGCTTTAAGATGGTTTGCCAGGTTGTGAATATTCTATGTATCATATGTGCCCCTTTCAATAGTCTTCTCGTTCTCTTCGAACTGTTCTATGTAGTTCTTAAGCGAACGTAATATAACGTTAACCATTCCTACAAATAATTAATAGCTGTTGAGAATTCGTAATAACTTGTTGGCTAACTAGTAGCGATTAAAATGATGAGAATATCTTAGAACATTCTTAAAAGCGAAGTACTGTGAATACGTGTACTTTATAGTTAAAAATAAAAGTATGTTATATACACTGACTTATTGTTAGTTTGAGTGGTAGAGTCTGGCTGTTTTTCTCTCTTCGATTTTTCGTCAATTCTTCTGATGTACGTGGTATGCGTGTGTACCACGATGCAAGTGGTAATCTGCAGTCCTTCTTACCTCGTATGATAGCCCAGCAACAATATGTCGGAAAGCGAGCGTTTGAAAAATAATTCGATATAAGTTCCTCAGAAACGATGTTATCTCTTCCCCTGGTGTTCCGTATCAATTAATTTCGTTCGTCCCCTTTTCCTGCGTTTAATATTATTGATATCAAACGAATCGTTTGAAACGAATCGTTTACATTTGTCATTAGCACCGAATTATGGCGATAGAAGTTGTAAAAAATCTAAGGAGCTTCTCATCGTGGTATAAGAGTCGAAATTATCCAAAAAAGCATATAAATTCTGGAACGATCGAATTTAGAAAGAGAAAGAAAGTGGGAAAGAATTTTGAAACAAGTGTAATGAAACGTGACGAAGTCGTTGTCAAAGCTCTAGGGAAAACACAGGTTTCAAGCAACATAACACATACAAATGCTGGTACTTAATGGACCCGTTAAAAGGCCATCGTAGTGCGTAGAATTTCTTAGAACATTTCAGGCCAAAATGTGTTTTATAATTACGAGTGATGTTTATAAAGGACAGTTTTTAAGATTGTGTATATCTCGTTATATGTTATATCGCTTGATACTGAAATCTGACTCCAGTTTACTAATTATCGGTAGAGACGAAGAGTGAACGATAGAATGCAAGAGATGCGAAAAGGAAGAATACGTGTATAGTTCAAAGGTACGCGTTACTTCATAAGTTACATATACTACCAGTTGAAAATATGAGACTTAAACTGTACATTATGCTTAGCCTCTATATCCTGTCTTCATTGACATAATTCTTCGAAAGGGAATGACCTGCAACTGCTTTAGAGTTCTTGATCCGCTTCTTCGTAATTTTATAAATCAAACACTTCTTGGTCTTAATGGATTTTAAAATATTTATAAAATACAATTCTGTGAAGTAACTACTTTTTACATATTAAAAGATCCCATCAGAACACATATTTTAACGTTTTCAATATTTAAATAAAGTACCTGAAATGTATACCAAGATAATTTACCGTTATAAAGCAATAATTAAATGTTCATTAAAGATTAATATTTAGGATATTAATTGATGTGACGTTTCATTTTTACCCTTGTACCATAAAGTATGACAATAATTCGATTTAACAATAATTCGACTTAAAGTCACATGTTTTCAGCTGGCGAGATATTTACGCGCCGGCGCGGGAAGCGCGGGCTATTCGAACTTGGATTTATTTTACATAAACATGTAAATTATTCCTACTATGTTACTATTATATTGTTCGCCTGTTTTAATGGCGAGATAGGTCTTCCTTGTAACGTGATAGAGAAATTTTTCAAAAATAAAGAAATTTCATAAAAGCTCCTAGCTAATTTCAGTTTCTTCTTTTCTTTTTTTAGTCTTATTGAATCTTCTCTCTCTCTCTCTCTCTCTCTCTTTTTCCAGGGTAACACAATGCAACAACTCAGTTTGTCGTAATGCGCTATTTTATTAGAAAAACGTTATTAAATAGTTTGGACCGGACACACACACAAAACATGTTTTCCATCGGTGTTACACCAATGTTGACTGCCGACAAAATTAGACATGGTTGCAGCAAATTAGAATTTGTAGCCTTCTGTGGCTTAGGTTCATACAGTTTATACAGTTCAAGATTTTCAGATGTAAATTCTGGTTTTTTTCGGAAACAATATTTTAAAGTCTATAGTCCAAATAGTTTTATCAGGTTACAGTGATCAAGTGTGTTGTTTTTTTTTCTTACGAATAATTATTTTATATATAATGTATAATACAATATACATAAGATTATTTTATAATTTTTTTATTAATTTCTACTCTTTCTTTCTTAAGTTTTATTAAAAGTTTAAAAGGTACTGCCTATTTGATAAAACTGGATGTAACTATAGAATATCCTTCCAAAAAGGCAAGAATTACAATCTGAAGGTCTCAAACGGCATTAAACATAGAAACAATCGCGCGAAGAACGAAATAACGCACTCATCAACAATTAAGTCCGGTAACTAATACTAGCGAATATCTTTGTCATTAATTTAAAACCATGTATAAACATCTGCACACGCCGTAACGATCTTATAATAGTCTTTAGGCTAGAATGGTCTAACTGTGACCTAACGATCAACTAACTATAACTGCACAAATTTATGGTCGTTCATCTTTGTGATTAACGATCACAGCAATGGATACATTGGCCTCAAGTTAGTCTATAAATTCTCAAATAATTATATACTGCTACATGACTCAGGCTAAAATCAATTTTCTTGCCCTACAAGGATGTTTTTACATAAAAAAGATTTATTCATTGAGTACATTAAAATTTCAATGTACTCTAACTTATTTGAGAATTTATCGACCAACTTGGATATTAACAAATAAATTAATCGTTAGATATTTCGTCACTGGTATCATGATACTTGATTAGAAATCGTATTACGTGTTCAGATTTTCAACTAGAAATCCAGAATTGTAGGACAAATTGTATAAACGATCAGTCTTATGAAAACACAAGCATACTTATTAACAATCGAACAATGGATTTGAAATACTGATTCCGCGATAAACAGATTTTCTTTTGAACAACGAATAAAGAAGCATTCGAGTTCCTATTGAGTCGAATAATTTTCCACAAAGAAAAAAAAAAAAAAGAAAAAAGAGAAGAAGAAAGAATACTGTGTGCCCTATTTTTAAGTTATCAATAAATAGTTCAACGCTCTAATTTTAATTGAAAACTATAGTAGAACGTTGAGTTCATCGTCATGGATTTGAAGTTACAATTCTTCTTATGGTAGAAGACCCAATGAAATTGACACGTTTCTCCATATGTTTGAATTCTTCTGTCAAATTAAATTAAATAAACACGTTGCCTGTCTTGGAAATTTTTTTTGGTGAAACTTTATAATACGTGATAAATTTTCAGATTACACTTATACATAGAAATAAATATTACATATGAAAAATAGTATAGCAAATTCTTTGCTGTTGTATTTTTATTTTCTTTTTATATTGATATAAACGAAATATCATTTTATGAAATGTTCGTAAAAAGTATAAAATTCCTTTGACAGTCAACATGTTAAAAATCCTTGGCAGTATTTTACGAATATGACTATTGTATTCACCAGTTGCACTTGGTGCAATTGCCTATGTGCACGTGTAACGGACGGTCAATAAACGTAGATCGATCCTGTTTCTTCCACTAGTCCAAACGATCTACATCGTTCGCTCTTCTACTGAAATTAGCATAAATAATTGTATGAAGAGAATAAAAGTATAGTTATATTCTTCCTCTTTCAACGTCTTGCAGATTCTTCAATACAAAAGACTCCTTACCAAAGAAACAATCCAGAAGAAAACAAAAAATAAAGACGTAATATTTTTTAAACAACATTATATATATGCGTATATTACAAACAACGTATTTAATCACAAACGTTGAAAGAAGAATCTCTACTAAATTGTCAATTTTTTCTTCGCTCAAATCACCTCAAACATGCAACAACGAGAATCGTCAATGTACGGAGTGATTCTCTCCTTCCTCACATACCTCTTAGAGAACACTTAATACTGAAACCGTTCGGGAGCAACGTGACCCATGTCTTTACTCTATTACAACCAACTATAATCTCTAATAAACTGAAGTGTGTGTAAGATCGTTCAATTTTGCGGCGTATTGTCGTCATCTTGCTGGTCACTGGTCTCTGCCGCGGAGGGTATGGTTGCGAGGAGCCTGACGGCTAATCTACTTGGTGATCCGGGTGGTTCAGGCTCCTGGATGGCCAGCTGACGGGTAAGTCGTGGCTTTGACCTAGTTGGTCTGGGCGTGTTCCTCGCATTAATCTCTAAAGATGCACTAGACCTTGAAATTCTCCAGGTGCTGGTGCTGGCAGTAGTAGCGGAACCGGAGGAATCGTTTCTGGAGGAACTGAGGTTCGATTCTTGCGACGGTTTCCTGGTGATCAACCACGAAGAAGCTCTTCGTTTAGGATCTAATAACCTCAATGGAATACCGCAATGATGAGTTTGTCTCCAGGAATCCGATCTAGACGAAGAAAAATTTTCACTGGAGGACACCGACGAGGCTCGTTTATGCTGCTTCTGTTGGATCTCCGCGATCTGATAAGCGTACTGGTCGCTACGTGCGTGTCTAGGCCTGGTGTCCCTGGCACATGGCCACAGTATCCTGGTGCCCCATCGTCGATAACCAGAACACTGGCTAGTTTCAAGTAATCTTGAATTACAGGCGCACGGTGCCTGATTCTCTCGCGACGACCTATCTACCAGGCTATTCGTATTTACAGGGGTCTGCCTGTTGCTGAAGTTGGAGCTATGCCGGCATCTGCCGATCCCCCTGGTCACCCTGGACTCCTCGATCGCCTTGCAAATAAGTACGCAATCTTTCTTGAACTGTTTGGTCAAGATGGCGTATAAAAACGGGTTACAACAGGAGTTTAATGGCAGTACGAACACGGCGAATACTTTCGCCTGTTCGAGCGACACCAGCTGCAACCCAAACGTGGCAGTCAGCGAGAAGAACGCTATGGGGGACCAGCAGAGGAAGTCGGTGAACACCAGCAGAGCCATCCGCTTAGCGATTCGAGAATCATTTGAGTTCCACGCTTGGGAGCCTCTGATCGCGCAATACATCTTCAGATAGCATCCCATTAATATGAGAAACGCAACGCCATTGATCAGCATGAGAAAGATCACGTACGCCAACGCCGCGTTTCCATTGGTCTCGAATGGTAAGCATATAGCGAACTTTCTATAATCTGATACACCGACTAGGGGTAAACTTGCCATCGACAGAGCAAAACCCCAGCCAGCAGTCATTATATAACCAGCGTGTTTGAGGGAAAGTCTCTTGTTCAGGTGCATGGCATGTGTTATGGCGTAGTTCCTTTCTAGAGTAATAACTGCTAACGTATACACGCTCAACTCAGAACTGAGAACACCTAGAAAGCCGGCTAACTGGCATCCAGCGGAAGTTTGCCATGGTATGGCATACATTCGGAATTCTCCTAGGGTAGAAGCGTCCACCACCGCCAAAAGACCTAAAATTGTAACATATATATTTGAAACTATAAATTTGAATAGAAGAAGAAGATAGCGTAGAAGTAATAAGCTACACAGATGGCGTAGTAAAGAGATACTATACACAGTGACCTTAAGTAGAAAATGATTTTACGTCATAGAACGATATTTTTACATTCTTTACAGTATTTTTTTTTTTTTTTTTTTTTTTGTAGTCGAACCTAGATAAATGCCCATAAAAAAGTCTGCTGCTGCAAGGTTGCAAACGAGAAATCGTGGGACATCCATCTTGCTCCTGGAGAATATTAACACGAACACTACAGTTCCATTCCCAAGCATGGCGAGCAGAAATACTACCCATACACCACAACGTAGAGTCCACCAGTCGAAGAGATCCTGGCAGGGTAGAAAAGGACCTGTAAATCGCGAAATATTTCAGACTTTTTCAAATACTGTGATTAAAAAGTTCTCGAATGTTTGAAAAGAAGCTTGTGATAGAATTACCAGGTTGAGGTAGGCACTGTACGTGAGAAGGCAGTGTTCGAGCTGGTTGGGTAGCTCGGCTGTTTTGCTCTTCAAAATAATCCTCAACGTATGAGGGCAGGTTACCAGGGTACGTAAAATCTGAACCAAAGTTAGCCCAAAGTTCATTTATTTGCGAGCCAAATTTGTCGGTCATGTTATCTAGAACACGTCATCACTTCAGTGCTGCAAAGTCGTTTTTTCATTTTTTTTTTTTATTTGATTTGAACGAATCGATGATCGAAGAGAGATATTTGGATGATTTCTCGCGTAGCAGAATGTGTGTTGTCGTGAACTTATGCCTTTTTTAACGATTCTCTGAGAATCTTCAATTAATGGCGAATTTAAAATAGAGTATATTGTAGTTTCGCTTGAGTATATGTTTTTGAGCTTTACAAGATATTCTTACGTTCATTGAAACAAAATTTTAATAATATGTACAAAGAAATACGCTGTATTAATAGAAATTAATTATAGGCGGAAAGTTATAATTATGTTTTTTATTAATATTTCTGAACAATAGAAAGATTGATATCAAAGAGTTAAAAAGAGGAAAAGTACAGAAAAATGGAAAATTTGTCCATCAATTTTAACCTTGTTAATTGTAAAATGAATTTTAGATTCGCCATAGATGATAGTCGAAACATCATGTAATTTGTTTCAAGTGGGATACTTTATTTCTATCTTTGAAGCGTTTAATTCTCGAATGTCGAAATTTGTTTGTCCATGTGGAAAAACGGTGTTCGCATGTGGATTATTGGGAATGTTCTCAAAACTTGTACAGCTTGAATTTTCACTGAAACAGTCTTAAACAACGTAAATGAATTTATACGGCTTGCGCTTTGCAGCATTTCAGTGTCGATCGACTCATAAACTAAAATGTAATAAGCTGAATTTTTAACAGGATAGAATTGTTTCACTGTTAATTGATTCATTTATTACTGCAAGAGTGATGTAGATATCTTCATCATTTCCGTTACAATGTTTTAATACGGTAGCGATCTCTGAAAACTCGTTACTTTCTTCATCTGTTAGTGAAGTATTTTGATATTGTTGTGAGTGGTGTCATGGTAAGATGATTAGTGGCAATGAGTAAAATAATCAAAGGAATCTTCAATTGATGCAGTTCAAACATATTTATATGTGTTTATATTTGAAGGTGCAAAAATACACAGATTGCAACCGTGATAAAAAATACAGAGATGATAAAAAGGGCAAGAAGGAACTAGAAAATAGAAAAAAAAAAGATTTTTAATTCAATTATAAAGTTATATAAGTTTTAAAAAACACCGGTAAATATAATCTATTTATATAGATTTGTATTTATAATTTTTCTGTTGAATATCTTAAAAAAAGATTGAAATGTCGATAGAAAGATAAAAGGATTTCTTGAAAGAATAATGATAAATATAGAACAAAAGGAAATGTCGAACAGTATCAACTTGAAGTATCCAGACTATGAAAGCTCGAAGGATCTCAACCGGGGAATCAGTCGATTGAGCTACTTACTAAGCTGTGGCCAGATATCGGTAAAGCTCGAGTTCCAGAGGATCATATCGAAATCGTTGTCAGTGGGGAACAGGATAGACTCTTGAACGGAGGACTTGGTCACCGGATCCTCCACTTCGACCGACAGAAACGAGCAACAGTGATAAGCGTACGACAGTACCATCGTTTGCACACGTGGAAACCTTTCGGGAGCCGGGAATTCCCTTAATGCTGGGTTGTTGAATGTCTTGAGGTGTAACAGGCCTGACAGTCCCAATGTTGGCAGTGCTGGAAATACGTTATTCCCGAGATTTCTGAAATTTAAAAAATACAAAATAAATGTATAACGTGTAACAACAAGCCAATAAACCCTGCTTTTACTTGAAATTTCGTACGTTTAATTTTCTTTTTCATATAACAAATCACGAAAAAAAGGATAAATTTAACAAAATTGTTACTCTGCTCTTCGATTACTATTTACTCTATATAATTATACGTAGAATTGTATATAGAAGATAGAATACAGTCATGGTTTTTAAAGTAAAAGTGAGGTTTCCTTTGACACTTACAAATCCTCTAAATGTTTCGTCTCTTTAAACGCATCGGGATGAATATATTCGATGTAATTGCTCTCTAGATCCCTGAAACATAAAGTCCTCTTTTTCGAGACGATAACGGTGAACTACCTACACGGGATTAATTGCGAGAGACGACACTTACAACACCTGCAACCTTGACAACCCGACGAACGCGTCGCTTGGGATCACTTGCAGCTTGTTGTTCGACAGAAGCAGGTCGTGTAACATGTTCAGACCTTTAAACGGCTCATCTGGCAATGAAGGAATCACGTTACTGGCCAAATCCCTGGAAAGAGAGATGTTTCCTTTTTATGTATAAGATAAATATTTAATTTTGCGAACTTCGTATTTACCCAACTACTTAATTATTGTTTTCCTAATACTTACAGAACCCTTAGTTCGCTGCAATTTCGTAAATTTGGCATCTCCGTTAGAAAATTCGATTTCATGTCGCTGGAAACGGTGAAAATAAATTTTAATAAATAAACAATCTCGATAGGGGAAGAAATAATATTTTTGAAATAAACAATCGAACGATTTTTATAAAGGGAGAATTCGGTGCAAGGTCGAATTACGAATTAATTATCGATAGAACCTGATTTTATTTTGAATCGATTGAAATTCTTTACATTAGTACGGCAATCGATTATAGTGAAATCTCGTTTAAGATACCTCGGACTAAATCGATATGAAATAAATTACCATAACACAATTTTATTATAATTTATTATTATAACTTTATGTTATGGTAATTTATTTCATATCGATGTGTGTGTACCGGACGGTTTGATGCGGCACAACCACTTATATTACGTATTATAATTTAATTTGCCATTAATCAAGTTATATCGACGTGTAATTAATTCGTTATAATAGAATGCTGTCTCAATCGCATTAAACTACCACGGTGAATTTATACTTCAGTCTTCGATATTCTACATCCTGTCGTACGTTTATTTGCATTAATCATTCGCGTTACAATCGAAATCCACTTACAGACTTTTCAATTTTGGACACTGCTCGCACAAACTTGTTGGAACGCTCGTCACTTGTGCGCGATCTAACCTCAATACCTCCAGCGATTTTGTCCCATTTAGATTCGGAAATATCCGTAATTCCTTCAGATTCGAAAGGATTCTAGAAAATAATTTCTACGTTACATTTTTTTAATAGACTTGGATTCTATTTAACGATAAACAGGCAGATTTAGACTTTAGTTATTCTCGACTTGGAAATTCGCACGATATTGATCCAAAGGAAATATTTTCTATTTACATTGTTAAAGCATAATATAAAAGCTTTCGATTTAACTTCGTTTTGGAATATATCAAATTTCTGACATTCTTTTATAATACATGATCGAAAGTCGAAGTTCGACCAAATTTTGTTTTCTAAATTTGTATCTGAATTTATTTCTCAAACACGTTGACCCACACGTATATCAAATTTAATTTTTTAAATTCATTTATTTCTTTCTCTTTCGTTGTCCTTTCTCTTCGAGAAACAAATTTAATTATCTTCTTTACCGACAATACGCGAATGCTTTTTAAAATATAGATGCTTATTTTCTTGTATATCAATAATCCAATTACTCCACGAATCTATTATTATAATTATGAGATCTCTGATGGAAGAGAGTCCGATCTTCGTGTCTGACCACAAGAATTGCTACAGGATTTATTTACTTCTAAGTAGAGTTAGCCGTTTTCGACGAGTATACTCGTCGCGAAGAAACGGCAATATTTTGTGTTATGACGAGCTCTGTCGGTAATAAAATTACAAAATAAAACATCTTAATTCTATATTATAACGAGTATACTTGTCATCGTTTATTTTTTGCGACACGTTTTAAGTACACGCTTTTCAAAGTTTTCAAAGTAGTCGCAACAGCTAACTGGTTAACAGCTGACAAATCGTCTCGAGAAAGATCTATACTCACAATTTACGGAGCTTGCGTAGATTGCGGAAAGTGTTGCCGTGTATTTCCTTGATCGGATTTCCGCGTAGATCGAGCGACAATAGATTAGTGACACGCTGAAAAACGTGTTCCTCCAGTGTTTCGATCCGGTTGTTCGACAGGGACCTACGGAACCGACGGAACATACACGAATACGACTTTCTTGGCTTCCTTCCTTTCGATGAAAACGGAAAACAAAAGGACCGGCGTCGATCTCTCTTTCGCGGTTTCGCTTGTTTTAGCAATTTTTAAAATTTTGTCATTATCTTCTTAACCATACATCGGCAATAGAAAAGCAGAAAGATCGAAGAAAAAGATGTTCCGCGGAATCATAACGATCATGATCACTCCGCATAAATCGCTTTGATCGTTTTAGTTTCGGAAGAATTTTAGAAATTTTGCGCGTGATATTACCGATAGTACATACATTGAATTTTTGTTCCAGCATTCTTCGGTTCTGACTTCCAGATAAATTACGATTCTGTATTTCCTTTTTACCGATGAGAGACGAATTTCGTTGATTCGCTTTTTTCTCTCTCTTTTTTTTTTTTTTTTTTATTAAAACACGACATCTTCTTTGTCCTATTTTCCTTTGCGAAAGGAAGTTTGTTCGCCGCAGTAACAAACTTTCAGTTAAAAAACGAGACAAAAGATAAAGCAGGAAGTTGGATGAAAAAGTTTAGAAGTCTTTTTATTGTTCAATTTAAATCTGAAGGTGCGGCTGCGATAACATTTCCTAGCAATGCAGAGTGATAATGGTTGGAACGATTAGGCGAACAATTTTCTTTAAGAAAACGGGAAATCTCTCATTATGGAGATAAAATCGCAATGATGTAACTATCCGATCGAAGGAGACGCGGCTCGATAAAGAAGTAGTATTCATAGAATGTAAAAAAAAGTTGTCAAATTACATTTTACTTAATCGATGCACACTTACAGGTCTTCAAGGCCAGAGAGCTTAACGATCGCGGTCGGAATTTTTGTTAAATAATTGTCATCGAGCTCCCTACAAAGCAGACAGAGAATTACAACTTTAAAAAAGATCCGCGTACACTACACGTGATCCCTTTTTATCTTTTTTTCTTTTCTCTCTTTTTTTTTTTTTTTTTTTTTTTTTTTTTTTTTTTTTAGCACATAACGGATCATCCGGTCTCCGTCTTTTTTCTTTTTATTATTCGAGCGATAAATTCTCTTACGAACACAGAGTAATCTTTCTTTTTCATTTTGCTTTTTCTCTCTTTATTTTTCTTTCTTATTTCTTTTTTTTTTTTTTGCAAGAATTTTTGGTGCGATTTGTGGAACACTCACAATACTCGAAGGCTCGTTAAGTTCGTAAATGCATCGTCGGCGATCGTGTGCAAATGATTTCGTCGAAGTAATCTGGAAAAGACAGTAAAATACGTTTAAAAATGTATGAAAAAAATAAACGACAAAATTGTTGTCGGCTAAACGATGGATATATTCGTATTCTTGACCTATCTAGTGAATTGTTCTTTTATTATCGTTCTTACGTGAACTTTCGTTTCTTTTGTCTAACGACGCGCACCAGTCCAGTACAGTTCAGTTACTCTAGCGGATACGTTTGATTGTAACGACTCTGTTCTAGAAGCGTTGTATATCGATCGTTGCATTCCCATTAAATAGAATTGTTTTATCGTTCTAACAATCGTGAATGGACAATGTCTGCGTTGTTTCAGCGTTTCGAAGAAATTAGGCGTTACATTTATATTGTTCGTACGATGATGCACGTATTTGCTGATTATCGTAACTTATCGAATAAAGTAATAATTAGATAATTATTGGCGCTTGATAGTTTTCGATATATTATGTTCACCCAAAAGTTTCTTTCGTTTCGTAAAGAAATAATAGATGCAGCACATTTTCTCTTTTATACTGTTTTATTAAATTACGTATGATCCATTTTGTTCTATTTTGTCATTGCCAACTAATGACAAAATCCCCAGTCACTTAGTTGCCAACCCAATAGGACAAAGATCACAGCATTTGATAGATTACGATTCGTGTTTGTAGAAAGATGCATTGTTGCAAAAGACATATTTGTAAAGGAAAGACACTATTGCAATTAGGGCAAGATTATTGCAATTAAGGTATAAATATTGTTGTTATTTCTGTATTCAGAGGTAGCATCACAACAGCTATTATTTTATTCTTTGGATAAATCTATCACAGCGTTCTAAACCGAAAAACCTTCATTGCACTTTCTTATATGGACTAGGGATAAAATCAAAAGAACATCTTAAACCTATCGATTAAATCTATCGATTGTATCTAGAACTATCTTCTAGTTACTATTTATTGTAACTAGCGCATCTGCATATGGACGACGAGCACGAACTCACGTTGTCATTTTCAACAAATATATATATTGCAATAGCGTACGTATCTAATAATATGTGTCAGATATATATATGTATAAGGGAAATCTGTCATTTCCTCTCTGTACTTACAACACTTCAAGATTGAAAATTCGATGGAAGGCACGGGCTGGAATGTCTGTTATGTTGTTGCTCGTTAGGTCTCTGCAACATCCAACGAAAAGTACAATGAATGCAAACATCTGTATCAATACATACTGTTAAATATATCGTTAAAGTGATAGTCACAAACAGACCATAGATAGACCATAGATAGATAGATAGATAGACCATAGATTCTAGACCATAGAAAATGATCGTGTTAGCCTATCGTTTCAAGCAAAAGGAATAGACGACTAGAACTATTCGTCGTGTTTGTTCCCTGCTTTTTGTAATTATTACATGCGACATTATTACAAGTTACGTCCAACACGTTGTTCGCTGGTCTGTTATCCGCGACAAAAATGGAACTTGCATAACACAAAGCGTATATATGGTAATTCGATGGTCGAATTAGCCGAGATATTCGATAACGATAAGGGGAATTGTTTGTAATTTTTCTTTTTGTTCTTAGTGTCGTTTATCCCGGCCCTGTTATATAACGTAAATATAAAGTCAGAAGAATAAAGAGGAAAGAGAAGACGGGTAATGGAACGAAGAAAGAAATGCAAATAGTACGGGCCCGTAAAACTGAAAATTTATTAGCCGCCGTCACCTACGTTCTGTATTTTCAAGCGTGAACCGTCGTCAAACGTTCCTGACGAGTCCTCTCCTCTGCTTAGCTGCCTTCCCAATTTCACACCCGCCTCACGAGACAGGACAGACGCGCCGAGTTTACGACAGACCGATTCTACTTCGGTGCGCTCCTCTAGACACCCTCTACAGACCGGGTGTCTCGAAACCACTTGTATTTCGCCGTTTCGTCGACCAATTGTCGGTCCAATGAATTTTTGCGTATCTCGTCGTTTGTACGTCGCATCGTCGTACGATACGTTGTGACGCAACAATTTCGATAGAAATTTCGATTTTCTGTTAGAGAACGATATCTTCGTTACCTTCAACGCGTTCGATGCGGATTTCCCGGATTAAAATTTAGGATAAAATAAGGATACAAATTTTTCTTTGTCCGCTAAATATAAGTTTGCTCTACTATAATTATTTCACACGCTTCTACGTGTTATACCGCAACACGCGTTTTGCACTTTTGGAACTCGGAATTAAAAAGAACCCAAGTCAAAAATGCGCGTAAACATCCGCAATTTGGCTATTAGTATCTCGTCGATTTAGAGTTACTTTATCAAAAATCGCGCGCTGTTACTGCCAATCGTTGTGAAGATTATACGAATATAATTTATACTATTAGCTTGTCCCAAAAGCGTCTTTCGCTATCTGCGCGCAGCTACTTCATCTGGCGACGTTTATACAAACGTGGAACCTAATCTGTGAAACGTAAACGGGACAGCGTAATAGAAGAAAATGGTCACCGTACGATTCAATGAGATGATAATAAATTTCAAAATAATAATAATAAATTGAATAAAAGAGGAAATGTTATGCAACTAACATTTCTTTACAAAACGAAAGAAAGCTTTGGGACAAGCTAACGTAATCGTTGCACGGACGAAATATCGTAGAGTAAGCGTGAAGATCGTATGGCGAGCATAGGGCAGGAAAAATAAGAATTCGTAGAAATTTCCATACAATTACGTTTGTATGCCATCCCCCTCGTTGCGTATCCGATCACCGTGTTTTACGGCCACCTGTAAGCTGGATACAGTTCGGCGAAGCGTAAGCTCCTCACGCGGCAACAGCAAATCTGGGAAAATTCTGTCGCTCGTCGTTTTAAATATCGTTCGTTTTACACGGCCGTAAAGTGATTTTCCAACGGACGGTGGTCATATTATCCTCGGTATAGTATCAATTACGTGCTGGTTACCCCTTAACGGCCGCATAAATTCGCCGATATCGAGCACGAAGCCACTTGAACACCACGGATATAGAATGACTGTTCGAGTGTATCCGTCTGTTTAAATGGCTGACGCGTGACCCGACGATTTATGCGCTTAGAGTCCTGGCTGCTAGAGGCAACACCGGTATTTTTGCTAATTTCGATCGTTTTCGAAGCTTGATAGGTATTAGATAGGAGGCAAAAAGTATTCGAACGGTTACCATAGAAGACACAACGTGAGGAAGATGTAGAAAATGAAATACAACGTGAGGAAGATGCAAACAATGAAATACAACGTGGACAATATCGTGCTCGCTAGGTGAAGCATCTTGAAATTTTATCGGCGCTACGCAGCGAGACGCGACTACTGCCATTGCTGTTGGAAAAATTTCAGCTCAATCTGAAGGTATATACAGGGTGTCTCCGATTTAAATGTCGAAACATTAGAACCGCGTATGGTGGCGATAAATTAAGAAGAGAGAGAGAGAAATAAAAAAAGAAACAGGGAGAGATTTGCTGGTTTTTGATAAATTTTGGAGAAAATCGCGAATTATTCGTGTTGACTATTTTATAATTAATAATATATTATTATAAATAACAGTAATAATTGATGGCAAGATGAATAAATAGATGTAAATAAATAAGCTAAGAAAAGATTTTTGTTCCTTTTCTCTCGATTTTCTCCAAAACGAAGCAAAAGAACGAGCAAATCTCCGATGGTTTGTTTCATCGATACTTTGACCATCGACTGAAGTCGATAGATTTTGGCAGAGAACGAAGAAATGCGTCGAATGGTATGTAAAACGACGTATAAGAAAATATAGATGATTTCGAAATCTTTGAAACGCCTCCATTTTCGGAAAAACACGTGCGCCACGTGGCTCATCACTCGAAACCGTTCGAATTTTCCTAATGAAAATCTTTTGCCTATGTTCTGCGGTTTTAACGCTATGGCTCGTCCCAGTCGCTGGAAACATCCTGTATACTTGCTACACTCGTACAATATATAAATATCTTGTTGTGCACCTCCTAAGTACATTTTCAGATTTGTTCCAAACTTTATCGATACAATCGCGACAGCCGGATCTCGTTGCGGTGCTAAAGGTGATATATTCGTAAAGGATCGTAGCAAATGCTCAAATGCTTTTGCGAAGTTAAAACGCTATGTGCCTTCTTCTTCCCCTGTCTTCCATTTCCTCCATTTCTTAAACGAACGTCGAATGAAGAACAACGTTGATAAGCATCTCGCGAATATTAAAAAAAAAAAGAGATAGAAATGCAAAAGAAAGCGAAGCTCCGTTGTTCCGTGTGGTTTCCGTGTGGCTTGCGTGTTTCCACACATCGATCGAGTTACCTTACGCAGGCGCATCCGCGAATTCTGCTAAACTTGTGGAAGACAAAGATATTATTTAACAGAATGAAACTTCCTGCGGACCCCTTGATCCGTTTCTTTACTTAATTTCCGGCATTCCAGAGAATTCGGTTTCGTCGATTCTGTCTTCGCGATACGAATCTTTTCGAAGCGTACACGCGTGTCTGCGCGGAGCAAAGCGTCTGCCGTCGAAATTGCCGAAAAACCGAAAGCGGAGCGAAGTTTTATTAGATCGGGGAGATCGCGCGGATAATGTGAAAATTGCTTAAATCGTGAGACGAACTCTCGTTGGCTAAGCTGGATCGATCGTACGAAATCTTAGATGAAAGTGGAACAAAAGTGATGTTTTACGAGAACGCGGAGAAAAAGGGGGATATCGTGAATGGTTGCTCGAGTCCAACGAAGTGAATAGAAATTCCATAACGTCGGATTTCAAACGAATCGAATTTTATCCGAAACGATACAAATTCGATGACTTCATATACACGCGTTACTCGTTATCAGCTTATCAATTATCGATACAAGAGACAATACGAATGATACAAGATATAGATTTATACAGGTAGATAATCGTATACATTGTAGGAATAGACGTATATAAGTTGTTGTATGGACGCCTAATAGAATTTTGATTATGGAGCAGGGATTTTCGTGTAACTTTCGAAAGCAAGTGATTTTTATGAATTTTTTGTTTTGGGCTAACCACTGGTCGTATGGGACTACGTCTTTCCCCGATGCAAATACATAGTCTTGCAAAACTTACAAACGTTACCTTCTTGTTTCAAATCTTTTATTTACTGTAGATTATACTTGTGATCATTTTTGACGATGTAATCATTGTTAATTTATGAAACATAAAGCCACATCACAGTCATCGAAATGCAAAAGTTAAGAAATTTCCCCTTTGTACTTTAAAATTTGTTGAGAATTGTAGATTTTAATCGTCGAAATAAAAGTAAAGGAACACTAAGATTACACTAAGAATTTATATTAAAATAGTTTTAGATTTACTTAATAAACAATTTCCAGGATCTTCGTCGATATACAGGGTGGTTGGTAACTGGCGGTACAAGCGGAAAGGGGGTGATTCTACGCGAAAAAAGAAGTCGAAAATATAGAATAAAAATTTTTCGTTTGAGGCTTGGTTTTCGGGAAAATCGACTTTGAATTTTCGCTCGGTACGCGCGCACTTTATCGCGTCTCGTTATGACGGATCTCACTGTAGATCGTTGTCTCGATGGGTATTATCGCAGTTTATGTTTGTTTCTGCTGTAACGGAAAATTAGGAATACGTAACGAAATAATATGAAGTAATCATAAAGTTTATTATTACAAAAATTGCTGAAGATGTTGCCCATTCTGTCGAACACATACTTCTGCTCTTCTAATTAAATTTCTATGAACACTTTCTAAGTCGATTTTCTCGAAAACAAAGCCTCAAACGAAAAATGTTTATTCTATATTTTCGAATTCTTTTTTCGCGTAGAATCACCCCTTTTCCGCTTGTATCACCAGTTACACCAACCACCCTGTATATTTACGCACGTCTCAGCACTTTCCTTGTCTCGCCATCTTCCATACCAGACTACTAACGGAACAGTTACATTCATCGGTTTTTCGAGACACTGTGCACACACATACTTCCATACACTCATATTCACATATGTGTGTCACTACTACGCGGCCAATTTAGTCTAGCACAGAAAATTATACATATCTCAATAAAACTATAAAAATGATCAGTCCCATCCAACTAGTACTTAGATCAAAGAAAAATCCATGAGAACCAACTTTCTTTTATCTTCTGGTTCTGCCCTATTTTGCACGTGTTCTGCTTCGATATTTGTAGCTGGAAATCGCCGCAAAGAATACTAATCGCTAAACTGCGTGTTTTTACGTAAACGCGTATTTCTACGGAGATCGTTAAAGGAACGAAACCTGCATAGAGGTCTGTTTCGTCCTTTAAATTTCATAACGACTACTTTACTTCGTACACTTTTCCATATCCACGCATATACTACTCCTGAACATTTTCACGTTTAAAAATTTTCCACGGATGGATAAAAATTAATTTCTACCAATTACTCATAATTTACGTAGTTTGTACGAGGATCGTTCGGAAAGTAGTTCCAGATTCTCGTTTACGTACAGAAAGCATACACCAAACGATGGAACGAAGTTACAGAAGGTCGCCTAGCTTCGTTCACGTGTCGACGTAAATTATACGAAATTTTATGTTCGAGCAGCAAACGTTATCGTATCGTTTCGTACGTTTTAAAATACCGTGGCGAGTTAAGAAGAATGTGAAATTGAAGAATCGAGTGCCGAGAACATTTTCAAGGATACGTTTCGAGTTGGGCCAACGTTCACGGACAGATGTACTTGACTTTTATCTTCCGAAAGGAATTCGCCATCGAATCGTCGTAGTTTACGTCTGTTTGATAAGATTATGGGTGAATTATCGAGAAGACAGCGAGTTAGAAGAGACGGGCGTTCGACGAGTATGAGAAAGCTCGTGGCGGAGGAGCTGGAGAACGCGTGTGCCACTTCTTTGCGAATGATAGACGCGTGGAACGAGCTAAATTGCCATCTTCTTCTATTTTCTAGAATTCCAAGAGCTTGCGAGTGGACAACGCTCCGCAACAAACGATGATTTATAGAACGACGCGAAACGATAGCTTCGCGAACTCGCGGAAGCGTACGACGAAGCTGTAGGAAAATTGGTATAAAAAGTGTTCGAATAAGGATAACGATTGCATTGAAAGATAGCTTGCTATGTACGTGTGATAAAGTTAGCCGCTTGTATAGAGTTACGTTAATTAATCTTAATTATACTTATGATGGTAATATAGTTTGTAAGTTAGAAATAAGATTTGTATGGACTATGAGATAGAAACGAGATTTGTATGGACTATAAAGTAGAAATAAGATGTATATGTCCAGAAACAGAGACAGCGTGTGTATGGAGGCAGATAAATAAAGAGATAAATTTGTATGCTAAAGATACAAATAAAGAGAATTTTCCAGGACGCGTTTGTATGGTTGTTACATAAAATCGGATATCACGTATTCCTGAACGACCAATGGTAGTTGATGAATTGTCTAAGAAGTTCTTTTCGCTTAACACTTTGATACAGCGCTGATCAATGAAGTATGCAAGAAAAAATACTTTCTTACATAGCATTTGTGTTTAATTTCTTTTTATTTGGAAGTAGTTTACAATCGATTCTCATTGAGAATTATAAGTAAATTACTCTGGCGTGGTACTATAACGTGAATAATAAATGATTATCGTATGTTTGATTCTAGCTGAATCTAATGTTTAAATCTACAGGATAATGTCCTTTTAGCCTGCGGATCTGATCCGTTGCGTCAAGTAATTGAATAACTAATGGCTTTTGGTGGTTGTTAACTCTTATGTTATATCTATTACTGAATTTGGGTATTTCTTCTTTAACTGTGGGTGTCTTAAGGTCGCGATGTATTGTTTCCTTGGTAACATACCAAGGTGCATCTATTAAGGATCTTAGAGTTTTCGATTGGAATCGTTGAAGAATTTCTATGTTGGAATTACTCGCTGTTCCCGATAGTTGGTCGGCATTTTTAATGGAAAAATATTTCACAGAATTTTTCAGTAGCGAAGGCGAAAACTTCGAAGGAATTCAAGTATGATAAACTATTCTTTTCCAGATTATGAAGCTTCCTTCTGTGCTTCTGATTTACGAAGCAGTCTTCTACGATAATGGAGGAAGTGCTGCATATTTGGAATATCAGCTTGTTTAAGACGAATAAAAAATTATAGCATAAGATAGAGGAACGAATAAAATCGCGTTTTATTTATATTTATTTATATTATAAGGGAAATGAATAAACTTCGACGTTTCAAACTTTCGGTAACAGCGGAAAGCAAAAAGTATATGAAACTTTGATCCGATTGAAAAATTGCAAAATATTGCTGTTTCTTCGTGACGAGTATACTCGTCGAAAACAGCCAACTGGTTAAGATAGTTGTCAGTACTGCAGAGTGAATCGCTTGATCCTTGTGTATTAATTAATTCTACGGCTTCGTGAACAATTCTGCGACTGCTCTCGAGAGTACAAAATGTGACGTGAAATTTTAGGCTCTTAATGTTTCGATTTAACGTTACGAATTCGGAATTCTGAAGAGAAACCTACCGAGGAGGGTGCTGTAGGCCTCTTCCGCGATGCGAATTACGAGGACGAAAGGGATGAAGTGTTTCTTGTGAAATTCGTGAGTACCCTGTGAATGTACTGGTTAATGAGCGCGAAAGTTACACCTGTATTTACTACAAGTAAATTTGAAGACTTAGAACTGATACTTATAAAGCCTAGTTCCTACGTTGTGCGATTTTTGTGTCCGATTAAATCGTAGGAGAAAGTAATTCTATTATCTTCTCGTTTTTTAATCAGTTAACGTTTGACGAGTATACACGCTGTCGTTTATATTTATTTACACACTCCGCGATCTAATTCCGTGAGAGATTTCTGAAGCTAAATTCCGCAGTTAACCGGTTGAACTTATACAGCGAAGGTAAATTGGAATATCACTTACGAAATCGTTACTTTTTAAAATTTTTAATTTACCGTAAATCGGCCTTTTGCTGCAGATTCGGTTCAACAAATATCAAAGTTACGATTCGTCGGCCAATGTCTCTGGTTAACGGATCGTTCGCCCTTATCGTTTGCGGTGTCACGAGTTGGATAAAGTTAGTAGCTTTTTAGGTAGTTTGGTATTTGAAATTACCAACAGTGTTCCAAATGCGCTGCATTTTCTCTGTCTATTCTAATACGGTCTCGCAGCTTGACGAAACAATAACATACATTTACGCCACTTTTGCGCGTTGTTTCGCTGCCTGGCGTTTAATAGCTCGATTAACCCCGTTCGTCACGCTCATTACGCTAAGATGGTAGAATGGAAAAGCTACCTCCGCTGCAAACAACGTGCCCAACATCAAGCACGAAGCCGAATCTAGGTTAGATGGGAAGAATCGAGCAGTATCAAACTCTATCGGATCTTTATGGTAATCGACGAGAAAAACTTCCGAAATCAGCCGGGTATATTCTCCGAATCCTTTTGTTCAACGAATCGTAACCGAGCGCAACTCTGACGTATACGCTTGGTTGGAAATTTATATCGTAGGATTTTATTATTTATTTATGTAAAATGAATTAAACAGGCGTTGGTTAAACAAGAAACGATGGTTATTTAACGTGTACTAACTACAGTAATGTGCTATAAGTAAGACAACTAAATAGTTAATTTACAACCCTCGTCACCACGGTTCCAACGCTCTCTTTCACGCGGACCACGCTCTGTCGACAACGCTGACAACACCCTGACTTCTCGACTCACACTGATTGTTAATTCGTCTTTCTCCCTTAGCATCCCTTTGTCTTTTCAAAGGCCAGGGTCACGTAGATCCTTCTTCGGTGTAACTGTTCGACCGAAGGACCGACGACAAATTGATGGACCCGTCGGCACTTCGACTTTCTCGCGACATTGTTTATGGTTCTCCCGATATTTCTCAGGCCATTTGTCTACGATACCACAATATGTACGCGATTCCACGGTTTAACCAGTTGTTTGTCGCGACCTCTTTGAAAACATTGAAAAACGTGTCGCGAGAAGTAAGCGATGACGAGTATACTCGTCGAACACGGAGTACGCGTGGCTGTTACAATATAGAATTAAGTTGTAACGAAATGACTGTTTTATTTGTGGATTTTATTACTGACAGGGCTCGTGAGAGAAGGAAAAAAGGAAAAAGACGAATATTTCGCGTAACACGCAGCCAGCGATTGCCCGATCCGAAAACTTTCCTTCGTAATGCTTCCTCGTCAACGGCTGTTTTTCGTTCGAGCGATGGCCAGACACGAAGAACAACGACGTTTATGAATTTCAAAAGACTCGGCCCCCATGGTCGTACGTTTTCATAATCGCCACCGATTAATCATTCTGTCGGCTCTCCTTATCCGACCTGTTTCACGCTTGGCTAAGCAAACATCGATCCATCCGACGCAGGCTCAAGATGAGACTCGTCGAAAACGAAGCAGAACGAGAAGGATGCATTGATTTTTCGCGCCGACTGAACGTCGCTCGAATAAAGAAGAAGAAAGAAAGAAAAGCGAAGAGAGAAGAAGAAGAAGAAGAAGAAGAATAGAGAAGAAAGAACGTGAACTCTATGCAAGGTTTGCCTTTCTTTCAGCATCTTTGCCTCGGTAATGAAAGTTTTTTGGCTCCCAAGGAAAGGTTTCGCGGAGTTTCAGGAAGAGGACAGGGAGGCTGTTTGCGTTCAATGGGAATGTTCGATGACTTTTTCAAGAGGAAGTTTCGCGGAGGGGATCGTTTGCAAGAGGGAATCGTAGTTTCTTGGATCGGGGGAGAGAAATGGATGGCGAATGCCTGGAGAACTTTTCCTTCGCGCGTCTCGTGTAGCGTGGAGCAGCGGTGAGCCACGGATAGAAGTTTACCGTAACGAGAGACGCGTTTACGCGGAACTAGCTACCCGCGCGATGCGTCTTTCTCTGACAATTTATCTTCCTTGCCATCTCTTTAAACATCTTCTTCGGCAGTTAGTTGAATTTCAAAAAACGCCATGGTAACGCCACATCGTCGAAGAAACGGTGAAATACTTCGCGGGCAATGTGGAAAATAATCGAAATAAACATGGAATCGTTGTCGGATAATCCTGGAAGAATTTTTACGCTAAGTGGCAATATTTTCACGAACATGATAACTGCTACGCTTCGCAGTAAAAACGGTACGTTGGATACAAAGTTCTCGAAAAATGGCTTTTATCGATCGCAATTTTTTCCGACTGGGTCGAAAATAAAAGAAGAGAAGAACAGCGAGGAACAAGAGGATCCGGGAACGACGAGGGATCGGTCATTTGGAGGCGGAACGGAGGCGGGTGTCATCGTTATTCCAATCGTAGTCGTCTCGCTACTTTTCATCATAGGTTTATCTCGGTCTTTTTTGGCTCTTTCTCCCTCCCGTATGTCGCATTGTTCCACAAATAATGCAGCCTCCGTCTTTTTTACGAGCTTACTGCAGTAAAAGGGAAATGATCCCTCTACTGTGTTCGAACGATCGATTGCTGGAGGGTAGTTTAGCCGGTTCGAGGACTATACCGATTTTCCATCCGCTTTTCATTATGTTATCGTAGCCTGAGTAGAACGGAGCGATGATTTTCTGCGAGGGGACAAAAGGCACGAGCATAAAGCCCATTCATTGTCGGTGTAATATTTCTGTATCAAGTAATGTTTAAACCATTCGCGGACTGATCGTAAATTGAATAAAACAAGAATTTAAAAGAAAACGATACCCGATCACGCTAACCTCGGAAGATAAAAAAAGCAGGACATATACTTTAGTTTCATTCAGCAAGATATGAGGTACACGTTCGGATAATTTCAAGCAACCGATATAGTTATCGAATTTGCGGCGACAAGCGACGTTTAAAAGTGCCGTAATCGAACGTTCACGGTACTTACAGAACGTATAATAATCGCCATTGAGAGAATTTTTAATCAACGCGCGTACGCAGCTACGGTATTTTTAAACGTTGCATATCTGTAAATTCGGTAAGGATATCAGTTACTTAAAAATATCTGAACGTGTATAGTACGTCGTATCTCTGACAATTAGCAAAACGCGTGTATCTTTTCTTTTAAAGATATTCGCTGTACCCGTTTCCTTTTAGTTTAATATTTTTCGACACCGTGGAAAACCTATAGGTAAACACGCTGTAACCATAATGTTGTTTCGTTTGACGCAAGCAAAATTTCTGAATTCCAGATCATCCCGAGGTCACAGTATAGTAAATGGTCGAATTCATTCTGAACACGGCCACAAGTCCGTGAAATTCAAAATTGATTCCTTGTTGAAAAATATGTTTTTTTTCTATATGAATTGATTAATTCAATTAGATTGATTAATTCAATCGACTGATTCAAATAGGAAATTCAAACTTACAGAGTCACGAATAATCATAGATCGATATGAAGACTGTAAGCAAAATCATGTAAGTGAATCATCTATTCCTAATCCGAGCGTATGTAATAAAATAAAAAGAATTAACAGAAATTCGTGGTTTCGAGAACAGATCGTTTCATAAATTTCGTCGTGTTTCTTGCCTGGATTTTAATACGACGTTACATCAATTCGTTAATGTAAATGTCACGTTAGTTTCATGATTTATCAGAGGAACAATTCTCCAATTCGTCGTACGTTTTTTTATTTATCCTCGATGCTTTGAAATATTATTATTATTATTATCTTCATCAATATCATAGAACGATTCACGGTCAATAAACGGGCGATCTAGTTCCAGCGTGTACGAGAATCACGCGAGTTTAGCTAGTGAATGACCCGCGATTTGCATGACACAACTACTCGAGACCTCGCTAATTTAAGACGATGTGTTACGTTCGAATGACCTTACGTGGCAGATCATTGAACTCGTTTCAACGTACGCTATTGTGCCATGAATGAACATCTACGCTATTCTATCTAAAAAGTTTTACATAAAACCAACGAACAATTGTACGCTATTCTATTAAAAAAATTAGTCTTACGTAACGCGAATGGAAATCTATACTATTCTATCTAAGAAAAGTTTCATATAAAATGAGCGAGGACTTGTACCAATCTATCTAAAAGAAAAATAAGAGTTTTACGTAGAACGAACGAAAATCTACGCCGTTCTATCCAACAAATGTTTTATATCGAACGAACGAACGATCTGCACTATCCTATAAATAAAATAAATCTTCTGGACGATCTCGACGAAGGATAATTCGCGCGTACTCGTGAACAGACGTAATATATTCTGCGGAACGTCGAACAACTTTTCTGACAACGATCGCCTCGTTCCCGAGAGATATTTCTAAACAACGACTATTAACGTTAATGAAAACGCGTGGAATAACAATGAAGCTCGAACGATTCGATTTAACAAGTATTTCTACGAAATCGACCTGGCATTTAATATTAGATTCTTAAGTCTGTGATTTATCTAACTGTGAATTTATCGTGTTTCGGGTTAGCCCGCTGTAAATTTAGTATCGCGTGATTTACGATATGGATCTAAGGAGAAATAAACCCGCGTCCAGAGAAAGCGCGTGTCTGGATCGAACAATTAGAAAAAAACCTACTCACGAGAATTAATGCGCCGTTCTGTTCCGACTTCTAAATTTACTGTCAACGTTCGCTCGATAACGACCCTTATATTACACCGGGTAGAACCATTCTGGTGCTCCGTATTACGCCATACGATCAAGATATTAGATTACGCGTGTCGTGCAAGAGAGAAAAACGCGTAACAGCAGTTGGAAAATGTCCGAGAAGAGGAGGAGAAGTCGCGATTCCGCATCGATTTCGTTTCCCACCGATGATAAAATTCACCAGGACAGGGACGAGGTGATTCGTCTTCTGTTTATGACCGGTCGTTTTTCACGAGAATACTCGAAAACTTTCGCGGTGATATAAAAGCTACCGTATGACAACGGGCGATGGGTCTGACCAGGAGTTCTCTATCCATTGGAGATCGGTTTCGCGTCGGATGAACGAATTAGAGGATCCACGCTTCGTAGACGCGTATTGGGCTGGTTACAGTGGCCAGTGGGACGATCTGTGCAGTGATGAAAAGTTGAATTTTACGATAATTCACAACTTTAACGTTACAGATACTCAAAACTGGTACCTTCTTCTTGAATGGACAGACTAACACCAGAACTACCAAGATCTTCCAAAATCGGTAAGAACCACCGGTGTTTAGAAAATACGTAATAATCGAATCTTTTTATATTTATCGATCTATTACTTTCTTAGAAAAGGAATTCCACGGTACGTAGTACGTTTTTATTATACTAAATATATTATACATCTGGCACAGTGATCGCTAAACGAGGCTTGGCACGTTTATAGAATCGCAGAACCAGTCATTTTCGACATCAACCATCGACACCGTTGCATCGAACGATACGTAAAAATTCTAAGAAAGCGTGGGAAGTTGTAC
Organism: Bombus affinis; assembly: GCF_024516045.1. NCBI lineage: Eukaryota > Metazoa > Arthropoda > Insecta > Hymenoptera > Apidae > Bombus > Bombus affinis. The sequence continues at coordinate 10,447,675 of NC_066353.1, forward strand.
AAAACGAGGTCGTGTGGCGGCACTCGACTCGGTCGACGATTACGGAAGAAAAGCAATTTTTGTCGAATTTCGAGTTTCAATGTTTAATCGTCTAACGTCTAATCGTAACGATACCATTCGTCGGTTGATGAATCTTCGAGGCTGATCTCCTAACGCTAACTTGTTCGCATCGTGTTGCTTCGAAGTCTCCGATATTTACAAGCGGATGAAAAATCGCGATAATTATTATTCGCCTGTCTGCGAAGAGAGACGTTACAACCTTGTAAAAAGATTATTTATACGATGTGGATGAATCATGTGGCCCGGTAAGTAACAATGACGTGGCATTGGAAGTTTTCACGGGCGAAAGCCAAAACTCATTAACGTCGCCTCGCGTTAATTTTTCGTCGACGACAGTTGATAGGCATCGATCGATACGTTTCTTTCGTGAACGCAGGATCGACGATCGTTTTTCTTCTCCCTCGCTTACCTCGCTGATCAATCTCAAACTCAATGTCAAACGTACCACGGCAGAGGGAAATACTTAAAAGTCCAATTAATTTAACCGAGAGAAAGGGAGAAGGGAGGAAGAAAATTCTCTTTTCCCCTCCTTATCGAACAGCGAACTCTCAAATTGCATCGAACGTGCTACGATGGAACGATACTTAGAAACGCTGCCTATCTGCTTTAACAAAAGAGAAAGGAGTGAAAGATTGAAAGAAAGAAGGGCAGCGATAGCTCGGAATAGGAAATAAAAAATCGTTTAACTCAAACCTGATCCAAACTCTAAAGATTTTACGTTTCATCCTGGACGACCCTAGTGAAGAGGGGAGAGCTTACTCGTGCAAACGATCGTTTGATATTCCAGTCACGCTCTCACCGCTGGTATTTGAATCACTTTGTTACTGTCCGAGAAAGTTTCAATCCGGGACCCTTAAATAAGCACGCCACTTCGCCCTTTTATTAAAGAGAAAAAAACGCTGTCTCATTTTTAATCCTTTTGTTACTAAAGATGACTATAGTCGATCAACTTCGTGCTTTGTACGAAGTATAATCGTAGTCGTTCGGCGTTGTGCGATCGCTGTGCAATAAAGACGAGTACGATGATTTAATATGGGCGATTCATAACATACTGGAGCTGACTATTGTTATTCAACCATGCGCTTTCGCTGCATAAAAAAATGATCGTGAATTGTATATTCAGTCTCGAGTGTATCTTGTATAATGAAGATGACCGTAATCATTTAACAAAGTCGATTCGTATTATAGCGGAGCTGACTATTCTTATTCAACCAGGTGCTTTCACTGCATAAAAAGATGATACACTGCATTCAGTGTCAAATGTATCTTGTATAATAAAGATGATTGTAATCATTTAACACGGTCGATTCGTAATATACCGGAGCTGACTATCGTAGTTCAACCGCGTGCTTTCGCTGCATAAAAATATCGTTATAGTCGTTCGGTTTCCAGTGGTTGTCGTATAACGAAGATGACGGTAATCATTCGATAGATATGATTCGCGATATACTAGAGGTGACTATAGTCAGCCAACTTTGTACTTTCGTTGTGTATAAAAGGCGATTACAGTCACTGCGCTACGCGTCTAAATATTTCAGAATATATATCGGTCACAACGAAAGGGCTAATCGTTCGCGAATCGACGACTAGTCGGTCAATCGAAATAAATAAAAAAAAATGCCCACTAATATTCAGATTATTTATTATTATGGCCAGATGGTCGATAGACGAGCGTAAACATCTAAAAGGAACGGTGAAGGACTATTAATCACGCCGGTCACGTCCATGACGTGGATCGCGTGTACATGACGTTATTGTGAAAGTAATTCCAGCGGCCGTTGCCAAATTCGACCCATTTACCTCCACGGAAAAGGAATATTTTTTAAAGAAATTTTATTACGATCCCCCGTATAAATTTCGCCTCTCGGATACAACGAGATACGATTTGTTTTATTGCCTGCTCTCATCTCCATTGCTCATATTGTAAAGCGGCACGAATACGTATATCGCGAGGGGAAAGTAAAAGCTGAGTCTCGAGATTATTGTTTCTTCGATTACAGTCACTCGCGCGCTTCGTTGGGCAAGCGGAGAACGAGAGTTTGCTCGATCGACACTCTAACGAACTGGAAGGATATTTTATTCGTTGTTTCATGGGAGAAGCAGTTCGTCAAACGAGCGACGTCTTCTATATTCTGTTACAACGTGTTCTTTCATTTTATTTCGTTTCATTTCATTTTATTAGATACGAAACTTTTGTTATATTGTACTCACAATCTTCCTTCTTCTTTTATGTGATCGAATCTCTTTTATTTTCATTACGAGTCTCGTATCCCATCGCTTATTCGTGTTCTTTGTGTTATTCGTGTTCTTATGATTTAAATTTTAATGATTTCCTCTTAATAATTCTTCATACCGAGGAATTTATTCTTCTTTTCCTTTTCTTTCCTTTTCTTTTCCTTTCTTTCCTTTTCTTTTCCTTTCTTTTCCTTTTCTTTTCCTTTCTTTTCCTTTCTTTATCTACAATTGCATATCGTAATTGCATATATTTTCATTCAGTTTGTTATTCTTAACTATTTATCTAGAATGTTATTTAAACAAATTTAGTGGGTTTACGTAACGAGTATTTAATCGCAAAGATGGTGATGAAATTAGGTCAACCGTAAGTGGAGTAGAGATTATGTAAAACTATGATAAGTAAAATTGCTTCGAGTTATATTAACTGAAAATTTCTCAGAAAGTTACGCAATTCCTAAGATCGGTCAGAGATTTCTCATTTGTCGATTGTACTCGAACCTCGAGTGGTTTGGTAGCGTAGCGACTAAATTCGTCGAAACGCTGCTCGACGATACGTTATTTACCAATCAATTAAAGATCACGTACGTCCACGCCGATACCTACTCGTCACTAAATTAAATATCACGTACGTACAGCGTACGTGGACAGTATTGACCTATATAATCAATTCCAGAACTCAAATGTCAGACAACATAAGGTTGGAAACTCAATATACCCTGAAACATATACTACCATGCATACTTATAGACATTGCCGTTGAATCAAGTTGACGATATCGCATCGAGACCAACCAACCAAACTAAATAACGAAAGTCTGAGTACCAAGAGATAGCAAAATTTTGAATACAATTACCTACAATACGTTTAAACGAGATCATTGAAACATTACACATTACTGAAACAACATATTTACGATCGTAAAGAAATCTTCTCAGCTTCTCAAAGTTAAACTATCTTGAAGAGGCGCATGTAACGATAGGAAGATATTTCTACGAGATATTCAGGAATTATTCTCTTTACGCCATTTCTGGACACGATTTTTCATTCTCAGTGCAAAGGAACCAACGTCGAAGAATGCACTTGGTTCGAAAGAATCCTCGTACCACGCGTCTCTCTTCTTTCTCTTCCTCTGCAAGATTGCTTTCGGCTAACGAAAATTTCGTTACCGTATCTGCTTCCAATCGCACGTCGCAGCTTGGCATTGATAGTGGCCACGTAAATTTTACAGCAGAGGTTCGGTCGTTATTCGCGAAAGCGCTACGAAACCTTCTACTCGTAGCGATACAACCAAGGACGAGGGAACGTTGGTGGAAAACTAAGGCCAGCTTGATAGCGGTGTAAGTGGTAATTTCGCCCTGTGACGCAAAACCCACGGAATTATAAATACATCAAATTTTAACAGGTAAAAATGAAAACGTAACGTAGCCTGCTTCTTGATTCGGTAAAAGTGAATTGAAATTATTTGAAATTATTCGCGCCGCTATCAATGCCAAGCAGCGACGTGCACGTTGTAACGCGATGTGTTTGTCAGTGCACGCGCGTAGGAAACACGAACGGCCAAGGAATTTCTTCTTAGAGGAATTCTGCGCTCTCTCTCTCTCTCTCTTTCTCTGCCTGTCGACGTTTTACTTTTGATATTGTCGCGCTACAAATACCTTAATGAATGAACGCGATCCTACGAGAGTGAATTTCCTTCGAAATCGAGCGTTCTGCGCCAGATTCCATCGGGGTGACGAGTCGCGATATAGGTCAGAGCGAACGTCGTCTCTGGTTATCGAGATTCCATCGTGCACGAGAGAAAAACGGGGTAAAAGCGAAGGAAAAAAGAAACCAGAAGAAAGAAAGAGACGAAGAGAAACAAAGAGGGCAGAGAGAGAAAGAAAAATTGCAAGACCGCGAGAAACGCGCGCAGACGTTTGCCAAATGAATTTTCGTTTCGCTTTGAAGCTTGTCACCCTTGATAAAACGGTCGGGGAGAGAGGGATCGATCCCGACGAGAAAGAATCTCAGCGTGTTGAGCGACTCTCGGACGATCGAGAGCCGGTAATCCGGAAATATTCGTGTCACATCTGTACCGGATACATCACTTTTCTTGGGTCACGCTCGCTGCGCTCGAAACGCGACTTCTCCCTGATGATTGCCCACCGGTGTCGGTGTTTTCCGTTCGATCGCTGCCGCTATTCATAAAGATTATTTTCTCCCGGATATTCTTGGAGACTATCAGCTGAATGAACTTTGGAAAATTTCCTCCTTTATTCTTCGCGTATCGTCGTATTTAAGAGGAGATCCCAAGTCTTCGATCGGAGAAGATTCGAGAAGAGGTCGAGAAGAAATTGCGGAGGAGTTTTGGCGACATTTTTCTCGCTTTTGTCCCATCTTCTGGTGTTTGTGAAAATTTTGCCATGTTTAATTTGTAAACTGGAATTTAATTTGTAAATTGGATGCTTCGGTCGCGCAATATTTTTTCTGTTTCACATTGTTTCCACGGCTAATGTTGTCCTCTCTGCGAATATACGTTTAATCAATTACCACGAAGTTAATGGTAACGCGACTTTGGAACGGGACGATTCCTACTAATACGAGATGCACGCACGCCTGTTCGATTTACATATTTTCGTATTTCGCTTACACAAGTACCGCGCAGAACGAGCTAATAATAATGCGAAAAATCCCTGCGACGTTCCACTGCGAGCCAAAGCACATTCTCATGTAAAATAGCTAAAAATGGTAATTTCATATTTCAGGACCACTGCCCTGTAAAGAACAGAGAATTCGACTTATCGCGTTTCTCCTCCACAGTCTTTGCCTCTCACTAAACTTCTCCTAATTCTACGACGCTGCAATCTTCATCTATCAACGTCGAATGTCGCGATTATTCGCAATTAACGAAACGTCGACAGAAATGTATCTTCGTCGTGGACAATCGTCGAACAACGAACTGTTTCCTACAAAGTCGATGAATATTCCACGACGAAAGAATCGAGAAACTACCCCGGGTTATCCGTGGGATTGCGTGTTGTTGCAAACGAACACGTTCGGCCAATTAGCGAACCCTCGCAGCCTCCTATCGAGGAAACGGGTCTCCGTCTTCGGGTCCAATTTTAGGCGAACGAGCTGTTGACCCGAAACGTTGCGCGAGATTCGTTTCCGCGTCGTGAATCGACGCGAACTCCACGACCTGGAGCAGCCACTTGAGCGTGAAAGTCGCTGGCGAATAAAAAGTTGTCGCCGGCGTGAAAATACATGTGCAACGCGAGAATTCTAACGACCAACTAACCGGAAACGGCGAGTACCATTTTTCCTTCTTTCATTCTTCCATCTTTTGCTGTGTATTCCTTTAATTTTTTCCTTTAACGTTCGCTCACGTTCTTAATATCAGCTCGATCATCAACTTGATATCCTTATTCCTATTGTTATAACTCGATAAATATTATGCGTGAGATTTCGCAAAGTTACAAGTTACTGGATGTGCAGAGCGAATTTTGGAAATTGATCGACTGGTAGAGAACCGTGTTCTTCGTTCGTTTCTACTAGGAAACCCTCTATCTGCTTGTACAAGTCCTTTAATCCGAGTATTTTATTGACCGGATACCTACATAGCTGCTGCAAGAGAAATGCTCAATGTTACGGTACGAGAGTTAGTATGGTTAATTAAACAATTTTGGTTACTTGTAATAGCCATTACGAACGATTAAAATTTTTCAGAACCATCGATTACGGATAATTGTTATCGACGAGGGAATTTAATTTTATTTACCGATATAAAAGAATTTTGTATTTTTTGGTTGCCGGTAACCATTATCGATGGCAAATATTTTTCCTGCACACATTCGGCTATTGTCGATTGTTGTTAACGTTACTCGAAATTAGTATATATACCTATTTACAATATAGAAAGAATTAACTATGAAACTTGTATATTTTATCGAGCAACAAGATGCTATGAAAATAAATGAAAAGAAGAATAAAGTGAAAAATATTGTCGTATAGTGTTCGTAGTAAAAATATTGTACTAAACTATATTTCTGATTTTATCCTTTCTTTTGTATATCTTCATAGCGATTTTTTGCTCAATAAAATAGACAAGTTTTTCTGTGTTGTCGACAAATACCGATTATCAGTACCGTTAACGACGATCGACGTATTGTACATCGAACGTAGTCAGAAAAAATGTTTGTCGTCGATATTGGTCAGCGGTAACCGGAGACAAATTCTTCGCCATCGATAGTGGTTATCGGTAACAAAAACAAAATTCGGGCCATCGATAATGGTCACTGGAAAGCAGAAAAAATTCCGCTCATTTATATCGATTACTGGCAACCGAAATAAAATTCCTGTCGTCGATAATGTTTATTGATAGCCAAAAAACATTTTAATCGTTCATAATGGTTATCCGCAATCGGAACAGTCGAAAATTACTATTTTTTGGAAAGTTTCTTTCAGATTCATCGATAACTAGTTTCCATTTAGATGAAATTAAATTTCTACCGAACCACTCGCTCTAAAAATGTTTAAAGCAACTGTTACTTCGGATCTCGGTCGTTGACAAGTAAGAGCGCATTTATTTCCCAAACAACAATAAATATAAATAAATAAAAATATACAGGATGGTTGATAACTGGTAGTGCAAGCGGAAAGGGGGTGATTCTACGCGAAAAAAGAAGTCGAAAATGTAGAATAAACATTTTTCGTTTGAGGCTTTGTTTTCGAGAAAATCGACTTTGAATTTTCGCTCGGTACGCGTGCACTTTATCGCGTCTCGTTATGACGGATCTCACTGTAGATCGTTGTCTCGATGGATATTATCGCAGTTTATGTTTGTTTTTGCTGTAACGGAAAATTGGGAATACATAACGAAATAATATGAAGTAATCATAAAGTTTATTATTACAAAAATTGCTGAAAATGTTGCCCATTCTGCCGAACACATACTTCTGCTCTTCTAATTAAATTTCTATGAACACTTTCTAACGTATTCGATTGTTTTAAAGTATGAAAGGCTACAATAATCTTTCCTTTCAATTGCTCGCAACTTGCGATTTCTCCAGAATAGACAATTGATTTAATATAGCTCCATAAATAAAAGTCAAGCGGAGTTAAGTCAGGAGAGCGTGGTGGCCAAGTTATTGCCCCAGTACGACCAATCCAGCCAAAGTCGATTTTCTCGAAAACAAAGCCTCAAACGAAAAATTTTTATTCTATATTTTCGATTTCTTTTTTCGCGTAGAATCACCCCCTTTCCGCTTGTACCACCAGTTACCAACCACCCTGTATATAACGTACATACACGATGTTTCAGAATACGTAATCAGCAAGAAGAAGGTAAATATGGGTTGGCAACTAAATGATCGCGGATTTTGACAATACCACTTAATGACAAAATCCGCAATCACTTAGTTGCCGACCCAATAATTCTACACGCAAAGGTAAGCGACGAAAGGAAGAAAACGAAGAGCGCAGTTTTAACTTTAAACAAACAATGTGAAATTTTACACAAGCACAAGAGAATTCCTAGCGACTCGGTGGAAGCGTATCCTTCATCTATCGCGCGTTACATAAAGCAACGAACTTGGACAAGCATCGTAACTATGAGAATCGTATTGAGCAGCTAATAAGCGGCAAGCAAACGACGGATAACGCTGGACAAGTTTCCCAAACAGATATCGCATAGTTTACAAAAGTTGGTAAGAAACGCACAAACATCACAATGCTTTGCGATGAACCGACGATGAAGATTTCTCATCCTCTGTGCAACGTTCTCAGCCGATTTTTCTTACGGGAAATTGCAATTGCCGAAGCGAACGTGGCAAGCGTATTCCGCTGTTCTAATAAGAAAATCACGTAAAACGAAATATGTAACAGTTACATTACGAACGAGACGATCCGCGCAAATGTCTCTCCCTTTTCGTAACTCGTCCGAGCTTCTTATTTACCTTCCATTAGTCGGCCAAAAGAAGAAAAAGGAAGAGAAAAAGAAGAACGGAAGCGGAAAGAGAAAGAGGAAAGGAAAAGTGAAAAGAAGAAAGAGGAGCGCGTTATAATTAGAACGAACAGCGCTACTAAATGGGAGTAATTAACGGAGCAAAAGATTCACGTCCGTTCGACGAAAGGATGAATGAAACGGCATTGCCTTCGACGCTGTACTTTTCGAACCTGCTTCTCATTTTCTATAAATATTTCTCATCGATGTAAAAGCGTGCACTGCGGCGGCGTATACCGAGCGCGCTCTCTCTTTCTCTCTTTTAAAAACGGCGCTGATTTATTTTTCGTGCAGCGCGAACGAGATTAATCGGCGCCTAACTGCACGCCGAGATATCGGTCGTTGAAAGAGCCGATGTAGAACCGTCTTTACGTAATAAATGGAGCAACTGTTGATCGCGGAACGATTGCCAGCCAGAGGGTTTTTCCCTCGTTGGAAATATATGTAACACTTTTCCCTCCCTCCCTCTCTCTCTCTCTCTCTTTTTTGCAAGTTTTTCTTGATCTTCACAGTTACCAGTTATTCCGGTGACAAATTGCGAAATCGATTATTCGAAGATTTAAGAGAAACGTTTGGCTGGTCGGTGCTTACGCGGTGGAGATTTTGCATTTGGAGTTTTCACAGGGACGAAGGATGGGGAAAGATACCGTGGACAGTGAAATTTTATTGGATCCACCGACGAGTTTGTTCGACTCTTTTCGGTGTATGGAAGAGCGTAAAAGTCGCTTAAGGACTGGATTCTAGAGGTTCGTAGCTGAGAGACACAGATTGAGAGAAATGGGATGAGGAAACGACGATTCGTTGATCAGGTCGATTTTATGTGAAAGTAAAGACTACGCCCTTAACGTGCACTTTGAGGAATTTCTGCTCTATCAGCTTCTAGCTCCTCTGATTGTCCATAGAAGTTTCACAAAAGATGATTCGATTGACAGATTGCTTAAAAAACCCCACGCGTAAATTACAGAACTTTAAAGAACTTTGCGAATTAATTAGAACTTTGCCAGGAACTGGAACGTAATGCCAAAGCCCGGCGTAAGAACAATGAATTATTAACAAGGGAGCGTATACTCGCGCACAGTGCTATAGCGTACAAACGTACAGACGCCTTGGCGGATAAATTTTAGGATAACGAAACGAAATAAACTAGAGGATACAAAGTTAATGCAACGGTCCTTAACTGGTAATCCGCAGACGCCAGTGGAGCCACAAAGACCTCGCACGCGAAATACTGTCGCATTATTCGAGTAGAAGATATTTCGTACACGTGTTTATTTATTTGTACGTATTATAATATAAATTTTTCCTCTTCAAATTTCAAGCTTCTTAAGCTTCGAGTGCACGCAGTCTTTTTTATATTTTTTGCTGTTTAATAAAATACCTGAAAATATTCGTCAGATGATATCGCCATGGAGCAATTTTTAACACTAACGCTTTACTTGATTTTTTAAGATTTTTTCAGATTTAGGCGAAACGAGATTTAAAGAAGAATACGAGGAAAATGAAAATGGCCAGGATACATCTGGTCATAATACAAAAATACGATGCACGGTTAAAAGACGTGATCTTTGTATTTTCTTTATGACAACTGCAGCAATAGAATGGCTGTATCAGAGCTAGATACACAAATAGGTATGGCATTGTCTCTCTGTCGATTTACCCACTGCTGACAATCAATAATTGGCGATAATTTCCAGCTCTGGTTTCCTAGGTACAGCGCGAATTAATCTCGACGACCTCCGTCGATTAATCAACCACGATTCCACAGACGAAGGAAGATAAATTGCTTGGCTTTTCAAGTGGCCTCTTCTCTGTGCTATCGCGCCGCCTTCTATTCCTCTGGTCTTTTTCTGCAACCGACTTCCTTGGTGAAAAGAAAAAAAAGCAGGGGGAAAGAAAAGAAGAATATCGCGAAATTGAAAGAAGATCAAATCACTGTGAAGAAAGTTACGGTCGTAGGAAGAAGAAGTACGGCAGTGGAAGAAAAAATCATGGCGAAAGGAAGGAATCTTCGGAAACTTTTTAGAGAAGGAAAGTTGTTTCGTTAAAACGAAAAAAGAAGGAAGATAGGAAAGGGAAAGACGATGGCAAAAAGGTTGCTTAGAAATTTTATTTTAGAAAATTCCTCGTCGCTGTTCGTGAAAAGGGGAGACGCGATAAAAAGTGCTGGAGGAAAAAGGTGACTTTAGACACTCGTTTCGCCCGCGGGAAAAACTCCTAATGAACTAATCCTGTCTCTCCGGTAACGCTATGCCTGGAGAAAACTTCTTTCGCTTTTTACCTTTGTAGAGGAAACTTTTATAAAAACGGTCTTAAACAAAACCAAAGAGTGAGAGAGAGAGAGAGATATTCACCGAGACTCGGTCTAAAACGAAGATCTCATCGTGGAAAGTCGCATGGGAAATTCTACTCCGCTAGAAAAAAACGAAATTCAAAACGAAAGTTGAAAACAAATATAATGGTACACTATGTTCCGCGAGAAGAACTTCAAGGAAACAAGAATATACATCTCGAAGAAAGCGAAGAATAGGAAAATATCCTTCAGGACACTATCTTGAACCTATCGAATTTCTAACTTGACAGCGGATTTTTATGCAAATCCACGTTTTCGAGAATATAATTAAACAGACAGAAACTCGGTAGAAGATTGTTTCATCAATCAACTAATACAGAAAGCGTCGTACTTCTGGTATTTCATATATTTTCTCACGTTGTGTAGATTTTCTACGATGATGCACTATCAAATTTCCCATAAATGTATGAAACTCTATTAATCATGGTCTATTAATAAACATTCGAACCTAAGATACACGATGTTAAGTACAAATAAGAAAATATACGTTAGAACCCTGTACAATGATTTTATACGGTGATGCTATGTGATATAATAGCGGTGGCTAACATTAGATCGTCCCAAAAGTTTCTTTCATTGTGTAACACGTGTAATTTTCGAAAATTTTGGGCAAACGCGGGCAGATAGACGAAAGAACAAATCGTAGACGAACGAATACCGTTTGATTCTCGTAAAAATTCGTATTTGGAGAAGAATGCGAATTTCGCGGCCCCTTTTTTAATTTGGCCACGACTTCCTCTTTGAAGAGCACACAAACGAAAATGTTGGTCGAACGAACGTGGACGAACCGTAGAATATCCCTTAGCTTTTGCAAGAATTCGCACTCGGTGAATGCCGAGTTCGGTTGGTGCCGACTCCTCGTTTCCTCGATTCCTCGCCGTTTCCTTGATCCTAAACCGCGATCTATAAAATATCGACTGTCTTCAAGTCGAGAAGGATCAACGTCTAGCTATGTAGGTCGGTGATCATCAGCCGTACTTGTACGGATTATACTTCATACCTTTTGCCTTTAGAAGATGCTATCCCGCGCCTTTGATGCCTCGTTCCTGTATTCTTGGAAGCGTTCGTCATTGTACCGTGCGATTTCATTTTTATGGCTCTCCACCGGGACGACGTTTTTAATGCTCCACGCTACTGCTTTTCCTCCTCTCCTCTCTTTCCCTTTTCCTCTGGCTCACACTCTCTCTCTCTCTCTCTCTCTCTCTCTCGTTTATATTTCTCCTTCGCTTTATCTTACCTCCTAAAGACAGACTTTTATGGCTAGAGCACTCGTTGCCTCGATGCATTATGACGACAAGTATACGATGCACGGTGTATTCAGCTATATAATTAGGTTGAATTTATACCATTACTAAAGTTTTACTAGCTTTTTTTCACAAGATCATCAAACGTCGTTATGTCACACCTGCGGTGACTCGCCAAGGTATTGCGACATTTAGCCAAGGAAAATCTTGATGTACATATTGTATAAAACGCTTTGAAATTTCACTGACCCTATAACGAGGCACGAAGATGCTGATTAGGTATACAATTTGAAACATTTCTCAAAATCTATATATATATACATACATGTATATGTATGTATGTAGAATAAAGAAATAAGAAACGTGACTTATCAATGATAAGTTATCGTGTTCCTGCTTTGTGGTCTAAGTATGAAAGTAACGACCAGGCTGCAGATATTTGTGCAAATTCTATATTTACCTCTTTACGAATATTATTGAAAAACTATAATATGGATAAAAAATTGTTTTATCCATTAAATATATATATATGAAGAACGCTATACGTACTAACGCTTTTCTACGTGTCTGCATTACGTTATGTGCATTCTGTGCATTTGTGTATCTCCAAATTGTCCATGAACGCATGAAAACCTGCAGTCAAGTGGTAACACTCGTGCTTTCAAGAAAACGTAAACAAACTCTCTACGTAGCTTAATATTTACGATTTGACTAAATTTAGATCGTAAAATTATTAGAATAGTAAAAGAGTTTTTAACAAAACGAGCATCAAAGAATCATTCTCCTGTGATAAAATATAGTATAGTATATATAGTAAAAGATATAGTATAGTAGATATAGTATAAGAACATTAAGCATCACGATGATTTAATAACGTTATAATTCATTTTCGCTGAGATTCCATAATAGATAGAAATTATTGTAGCCTTATTTGTTTGCCGTGTAGCCGTCTAAGTTATTCCACGGTCACACGCAACACGCGAGCCTAACTTCGCGTGACCGATGAGAAGCATACACGGCATAAAGCTTTAATTTAGCTAACGCAATTGTCCGATTAAGAAACTTCCCTGAACCGTTTTACTTTCCACTTTTTCGATCGACCGATATTATCTTTGAATAACATAATCGCTACAAGCCTGTTGAAAGCCCTTTCCCTCGATCGTGTTGATTGGAGATTTAACGTCATCCCGATGTTCGTTACCGGGAATTCTTATTCTCGCAGGTTTTCATTCTGACAGTGATTTTCTGCAAAGTAGTTTACCGTACCGGGAATTTTATATTAGATTTCTGACGAAGTGCATTTACCTTGTCCTGATTTTCCTTGCATCTTTACTTCTGCACAGTTCCATTTTTATTATTTTATCTTTTGCCGTATCTTAAAAGTTTGATGAAATCTCTGAATTCAACTTAATTTTATTCTATACACGATTTACCTAGAAAACAAATTACTACTAAACACAATATATAGAGATAGAGCAGAAAAAGTTACTTGATCGATCAATTAGAGGTTAAATGTTAAAAATTCGTTAATAATTTACAAAGGGTAGAAAAGGAAAATATAGGTCAAGAATTATGAATTACTAGAATTACTAGAATCTTAAGTCATATTGGTCGGCAGTAAATAATGATTTTTAGTTCTTGGATCAAAGATTTAGTAAACACATAGTAGATAAGAGTCGGTTATTTTGATGGTAACGTAATTTACGATGCACTCTATAAAATCGACATTTTAGTGCGCTATTTCCTGCACAGTTATATTTTCTTCCACTTCCGGCGGCGTTCTAGGTCAGCTTGCAGCCAGTTCCATTACAATTTTAATTTACTTATCTTTCCCAGAAATATTTTCCACGAACATTTCGATAATACTCAATAGCCACAATTAAATTCAGTCTACGAAAATACTACTTCTGTAAATGTCTCAAAGGAATCTCAAATGAACAGTTTCAATAATGGAAGTAATAATTGTAATATGGAAGTATGGAAGCAATAACGATCGACAGACGAAACGGAAATAGACTCGCGTAGTAGTATGCAGCGTAGCAAGTCAGACGAACAGACGTTTCCGACTGTACACACGGAAAACTACGGCCAACTTGTCCCGAAGAATACTTTCGGATGGAATCCAGGCCAGAAAAAAGTTCCAATTACCTCGTTGTTCGTTTTTCTCTCGCTTCCTGCGCGCAACCAAACTGCAAATGTCACTTTTTTCATTCTTTCGTTTCTGATCGCCTTGTACGAATCCCATTCGTATTCAAAGATGCGATTAATTTTCTCAATTATGCCTCATATAGAAACGTGTCATTTCAGATTAACAGGTTAATATAAAATTATAAGAATATGTTGTACGCATAGTACAAGTGCAGATAAATACTAGATGCGACGACAATGGCGACATCTCTATTTTAAGCGCCGAGAGTAAAAAGGAAAAATTAATAACGACACATGACGGTTGGCAAATTGTTGTTTTGAAACTTGATACTAGCTGTACGAAAACACGTGAATAAAGGGAGTGGTTTCGAGAAGAGAGTGGAGTTGGAAAGATACGTTTTAGTTTTGACAGATAGTTTGGACATTTGAATAATTGCGCGCTTCTCGACCAGTCACGTGGTAATTGTTTCAAAGTACATTCGTATAACCTATATTTTCATTTAACTTATTTCAATTTGTCATAATTCAACTTATTATATTAGATTACTAAAGTTTGGGTATTTAATTTAATTTTATACCTTGCATTCTCCGTGATAGATATTAATCATATAATTGCGTAACGTTAGAAATTCTAAAATTGATCTAATATTAAATTGTTACGATTTCAAAGAACCCAATGATATCAATTAATATCAGTTTCTAAACGTGGATTTTAAATTAAAGTCTTTAAATTGCTACTGGCAATTACTCAAAATGTTAACGCGTCAAGGTCTCAGCGCCTCATCCGATGTCAAACCTTTCAAACTCTCAAGGCAAAAGTTCGAAGGACCTCCGTGCAACCGCGCGACCGCACTGCTCGAAAAGCCGCGCGAACGAAAGAGACGCAACGAAAAAGGAAACAACAGCGAAACACGATCTTGGAAGCATCGTTCGAGTTCGATACGCTTCGAAATATATCGTTGTCAAAATAATGATACGCGAGAAGACATGCCGCAATAGCGTATTTGCGTCGAAAACCTGGTTAAGAGCAGATTTCATATAATATCGCTTCCTTTGTAAATTTATCTGAACAAAGGAGATTATTTATTAACAATTAGAATAACGACTTAATTCGTCTTCTTCGGTTAACAAATTAAGCATATAAATGACTATAAATTATAAATTGATTGAACGAATAAAAATTAAAACATACATTTTTTTATAACAAAGTTGCGTCATCCATTATAGTTATTTTACGGCGAAATAATAACCTAAATGTGATTTACGTAAAAAAAATGTCTTTCAACTTTTCAATGCAAATACCCGTACAGTGACTTACGAAAGTGTATAAACATTTACCATAGTAAAACTTTCATATATGTATTACGTGTGTTATATAAATACTTTTATGGCCGTTGCAAAATATATGCTTGTATTAAATATCTTATGGTTTCTATGTAGATTTTCAAACTTGTTTCAAATTTGTCCAATATAACACACGCAATATACACATAACAATTCTCTATGATTAAGTATTCAAATACTTTCACTAACGACCGTATTTAGTCTCGAAGTCAAATGGCAATACAGTTTTGATCTGAAAGTGGTTGACAAGGTACCGAATTTTGAAATTGCTCCTTCGCAAAACTCTTATATTTCTTTTATTCATATACCATGTGTATTGTGTATATACTCACAGTTTAGTAAGATTGACTGTGGATGGAAGTACAGTGACATCGAGAGGCTCCAGGATGGACAGGAATCCAGCCCCGCGGCAGGAGAACTCCCGTCCGTCGGCAGTGACGTTGCAAGATTCCAGGAGACCGGGTCCACTAGAGGAACCTGGCTGTTCCTCGGCGGAGCAAATCCGGCAGAGGAACATCGCCAATATGACAGCAGCAGTGGTGATGCCGCGGCTGGACTGCGTGCACATGCCGGCCAGCTTCTACTAGGCTTCTCTTCCTTCCTTCTGCCGGAGTCGCCGCGCCCAGGACACGTTTCACTTCACTGCATTATATTTGTCAGACTGCATTATTACATTTATCACATCGGGACCACGATCCCCTCGACGCGCGAAAAGACGAACACAACGACACGGCATACAGAGAAGCGTAAGTACGCGCGGCGTGTTGAGGAGCTTACGTTAGTTGTGTTTAAGCTCGCGAAACGGATAACACGCGCGAACACTTGCCCCAGGACTAAATTACAAACGACTAAACCGTACAACACGGCGTACGTTTACCGACTGACAGCGCGAGTACGTGCGTAACTGAACCAATCCGCCCTCTTGTTGGAAGCGCTTCCCCCACCATCGCCGCGCTCGCCGCCTCGAGCCAATCAACTTTCTCCGTAAAATGCCGCTACCGATACTGTTCGAGTTGTAATAGACTCGCGGCAATCGGCACTTCGTGATCTCCCGTATATAGAGATCCGATCGATTTTCTTCTTTTATTTCGTCTCTTTTAGATTCAGGGTGATTGAGTAGCCGATTGAGAATGTCTCGATGGTCGGATGTTGACCTGGTGATGGCAGAATAGAAAGAGGAAGACCGTATACCGCGTGGTATTTCTTCGGTGAATATATAATTAGTAGGTCGGGGATTTATATGCATTTATATATAAAAGCGCACTTAACGCGTTAAAGATTTTATCAAATACGTAAATAATATTAATAAATGGATTTAATAGCTTTAAAGAAAAAAAAGAAGTTACGTTGTACGTATTTCTTTTCGCCGAATATGATAAATAATGTTTGAAGAATGAAATTTAAATTATATACATCCGAATAAAATCAAATATAAAAGGGTTAGCTGTTATCAAACGATAAGATACAATACGTGAGTATGGGCAATAGATATTATAAATTGCGAAATTTGAAAATGTTTATAGATGAAAGCATAATTTCGTTCAATGCTTTTTTTAATAATCTTTACGTACTTCTTGTACATTATATTTGTATTTTCTATATAATAATTTATTTTGTTTTTGATTTTTTACTAAAGACTCATAAAAAATGTATGGTATGCCCTCTCTACGTTATACATCAAAACATGCAGCGATAGCAATCGATAATTTCAATTAGTTTCCCTCCATGGATAAATAAAATGTCTAAAAAGTTTTTAACATTCAATAACACGAATATATATATATATATATATATATATATATTTTTCATAAGAACATAAATTTTTACTCTCGTAATATCTGTTATCCAAAACATAATACTGTTGTGTGATAATGTAAATCATATCGTATTTGTAAAATGCGTAAAGATTATAACAAAAAAGTAACATGATATATGAGTCGTTGAGGTAGTAAATAGAGTTCGATTTATTTTCGGGATATATCGCAATAGCGAAAGTGTCAAAGTGTGAATAGGAAGGGATTAGTGTCATCTATGTACTCTTCATTTACAAATGAAATCAATTATACAAAATACGCAGCCAATTGTGCCATCTTATCTTTCGGTGGACGGGGTTTACCCCGACTACGACCTTTAGCGTGACCACGGCCACGAGTTGTAACAGGTTTTGAGGCGACTGCACGATGCTTTTCCACAAGAGCCATGAAAGCTGGTGTGCAAAAAACGCAACCAGTCATCTCCGTAGCTTCATTGGGAAGCTTGCTTTTTTCCTATCATTTAAACCAAAAAAAAAAAATTCATTTTAATATTCTTCGAATATAAATGACTTTTCCAATTAGAATGTAACGTTTAAGGTTTATTGCTCTTTACCTGCTTATACTCTACGGTAACTAATTGAGCCCCACAGTCGCACACCTCCGTATCAACCGTCACTTTGTGGGCATTTTCGAATAAATGAATAATAACGTCACAACGATTGCACACAAGTTTCCATTTTGGTGCAGCCGAAGGATCGAGGACGAGTATGCCAGCATTACACTCTAAACAACTCGATAAACCATTAGAATTCATGCCATGTGGACAGGTCGGGTGTGTGCAAGAATTGCAACCACTCATTCCCTTTTTCATATCTCTGGAATTCATGATTCATGCAATAGTTAGTACGTATTTAAACAATACGAGATTGAATGTGTTCTCTATATCCTATCTGTTCGCAAGAATAAAATTACCTAAATGGAGGATTATTGTAACAATATGGACAAAATGTATAACTTTTTCCCCGTGCACCAGTGGACCATGAGAGCAATTCGAAGTCGTCTAATGGGCACTTTAATTCTTTATAAATTCGAATATTCCCGTTTTGTGGGAGATTGTACGTTTCGTTACAATGTGCGCAGTGCATTCTCGACGGTTTTGTTTGTATATATTTCATGTAACGTCGACACTTTCCACATCTGAATACAGGAAAGCATTGTCAATAAAAGAAAAGAGTAAATATTTAGGTAATCATATATATTTACTGGAACGTAAAATATACCTGGAATGAGCTTTTCCTGACGCAGAAAGAGGAGAAAATGAAACTTCAAACAACTGATCCATCGCTTCGATACTTTTTACAAAATAATGAAATTTTTGTTTGAAAATTTCAACGGTATGTTGTAACACAGCGTGAAAGTCTGCTCTACCTAAAGCTATTAGATTTAACTGCTCCTCTACTGCGGATCTCATAGTAGGTAGAACTAGCTCAGGATCTATCTAATATTAATACAAACATATTACTAGAAGTAACTTATTATTCCTTATATATGTAAAAAGCTACATACTTTTTGATATCCGTGAACTAACACAATTCCTAAAGATGTCGGAACTAATTTTCTACCAGTTGTTACATTAACATAATTTCGCATACATATATTGTTTATGTGTACTGGAATAGAGGCATCAGTTCCAATACCGTGTTTTTCCATAAGTGATATTAATTCAGATTCTGTCAAATAATCTGGTGGTTGTGTATAACATTCGACTAACTTCATCTACAAAAATTATAAAACACAGTTATAAATTATTTGATTAAAGTATTTTCACTCTCCATTTTCTACATTTACTACCTCTTGTATATTAACTTTTTCACCAGGTGTAAATCTGGGTAAAGTATCGTTGCTTCCAAGTGCTTGCCATGTAAGTATGTTAGTATATCCAGGATCTATTGAACTATGACCATTCGCCGTAAACATTTCCATTCCTATTTCGAATTTAACTGTGGTACTCAAATAT
Organism: Bombus affinis; assembly: GCF_024516045.1. Classification (NCBI taxonomy): domain Eukaryota; kingdom Metazoa; phylum Arthropoda; class Insecta; order Hymenoptera; family Apidae; genus Bombus; species Bombus affinis. The sequence goes on from NC_066353.1 coordinate 10,466,807, forward strand.
TTACAATCGTGAGCCAGCTGCAAGATATTAAATATTTAAGCCCTCTAAAGTAAATAAAAATTGATATATAAGATATTCAATTAGCAATACATATTTACCGTGGCTATAAAATGTCGAGTTATATAATCATATAATCTCCATGTATCACCATCGAGATCGTTTCGAGTAGCATGTTTCATTGGAGTAATGGGAGGATGGTCTCCAACATTGAGCCCTTTCTTCGGTCTATTAATGCCTGTTGCTAATATTTTACGAACTTGATCGCCCCAATCAGGATTGTTCTGCTGTTGCTTCAATGCTGCACTAAATATAGATACTTTTGCATATATATAAGTAAAATATAAATAAATTTTGAAGTTGCTTTTGACTTACAGCAAATCGAAATTTTCTGGGTATAATGTTGTCTCAGTTCGAGGATAACTTATGTATCCTTGAGTATAAAGACGTTCTGCAATCTGCATAGCGTGATGGGGACCCATTCCTAAACCCGAACTTGCTATTCTCATTAACTCTACTGTATTTAAAGCTATAGGTCGCGATTTCGTCTTTTCTGTACTTTCTACGCTTATAACCCTATAATAATTAATTGGATAAACATCGTTACATTATCTTAATATTAACACGAAATATTCGTACATACAAATATCTAAAACTTACGTTGCTTGGTCATACTCTTTCACGTGACTCAGAAACATATTTGCTATCTCCTTGTCAAAAGATCGCACGCGGCTCCAACTCAAAATAATGTCTTGGCCATCGGATGATTTAACTGTAACCTTCAATAGATTCAAGTTTATCTTCTTCCTCAGAAGAATTATATTCTGACATATAAGGGAAAGTTATAAGCCAAGATAAGACACTTATTTTAATACTATACCTGTAGAACCCAGTAAGGATCTGGCTTGAATGTTTGAATTTCATCATGCCTTTGCACACAAAATCCTAATGTTGGTGTTTGACAAGGACCATAGGAAATAAGAGACACATCTAAATCTCCATATTTACCCTATGAAAAGAAAAAGGAAATATTAAATTAATATATAATATGAACAGTAAAAACTGCTTCAATATCATTCTACCTGAAAAAATTTTGTCTGGAACCTCGTAAAAGCACAACCAATTCGTAGATCTATCTCTTGTCGAGCATCAACACTCTTTGCTTCATTTTCATTTGGCCTTACCAGGTTTGCCAATGCAGCTTTTATGTCCTTTTCTGTAATAGCAGAAAATCTTGCTCTCCAAATATCCTGTAACAAATATAAAATTTATAAAATTTCATTAAATTAATATGAATAATTAGATTAAAATTAAGCAAACTTACATTTGGATTTAGTCTCCTATTCATTCCTTGCTGAACTGCATGTATAACTTCAAAACAGATATTTTCACCTTCTTTGTCACAATCTAGCCATAATATTAAATAATCACAATGAGCTCCTTCCTTAGCCAAGAGAAAAGGAATTTTCAATCTAGGAACTGCTTCCTTCTTTTCAGTTGGGCATGAAAATAACTCTGCCTTAAACATAACAAGTAGTACGTTACTAATACAATAAAATAATATAATAAAATAGAATGGCAAGACTAAAAATTTTTTACTTACAGGATCAACCTTGTCCCAGTTATTATATTTGCCAATAAAATCTAATGTCATAACATGACCAAAGACAGAGGTCATTTTAAAATTTATATTTTCAGACCTGAATTGACCTATCCATTCGTGTATTGAACAAGATCCATTTAAACCTAAATTTTTTTGTTATTAAAAAGTGTAATATGAAATACAGGTATCTATGAATTATGGTATCGAAAATTTTATCTTTTTAATTTAAAATATTTATCATAAAATTGTATCTATGTATTAAATTTAAAAAAAACATAACCTACCTTTTCGAGATGTACACCGACCATTACTTAAAATATTGGCTAACGAAGCTGCCAAAGATGGTTTTTCAGCTACCATTAAAGCCGTCTTCATTTTTGTAGAATATTTTATCTCTATACTTGGTTTTACAAGAAAATATTATTAACTTTAACTAAGAGATTCTGACATCATACATTTGGAGGTACAAATATGCAATACTGTACGCATGACATGATATTTATTTCAAAATATTTTGATAGTTGTTACATTATGTTTTAAGTTAACTATTTTTATTTTATAACTTCGTTTCTTTTCAGTTAGAAATAAAGTTGCGGTTTCTAAACAATAATTAAGATAAAGGTATAAGTAAACCTATAATAATACATTTTTTATAATGTAAAGTGAAGTTATCAACGCAACATGTACATGATCAGTGATCAGGTATGATCTCATTTAGCTACGCCATCCTGTATATTTTTCAACTTCATTACTTTATGAAACAGTTTAACTCGATTAATTGTAAACTTGGAATTTGTTCACATTAGAAGAGATAATTAATTATATTGATACAGTATGTTTCACGAATTAGAATAAAACTACTTAAAACAATTTTAAAACTATTAAAGTACCAAGGAAAATTTCATAATTTTTCCTAAATAAATTTTTAATTTTGCACAATCTTTAAATACCATATATTTTATTTTTGATTAAAAAAAATTAATTTACAATTTGCAGTATTATTGGTAAAATGCAAGGATAAAAATAAAAAATTCCTTTATGATAACATTAATAATTATCAAATTAACATTTTAAAGTCAGTCTTGTAAGTTGTATGCGGTTATATTTTAATGTACGGAGATTGTTTACATATATTTGTAATTCTATGGTATCGTTACAAAGGGAAGTGCTGTAGTAAATTCCATATAACCATATTCATACGATATTCGTGCGATGTATCATGATAACGTTATATTATCTCTTATACTTTAAGAAAAACTAAAATGTCAAAGTCAAAATGATCTGTAATACACAGTTATATACAGTAGTATTTGTAACAATATTTGACCTGTGACTGATTATTTTGTGACTCATTCAGTCTGTCAAATCAAATTGCTGATCTTGATATAAACTTCCTAACCTATAAAACGTCATTTTCAAACGATCAAGCATTCTATTATAATTTTCTTTATTCATATCTTCCGAGATAATCTCTAATATAATTAGGTAATTTTTGCATTAAAAGCTGTTGTCTTATAAGATAAATATTAATATATTTTCTCTCTATGTCTATATATAATCGATTCTTTGAAAGTTAATCATCTTATATCAATTATTTCTGTAATTATGTCTTTTTTTCTCAAATATTAATTATTTTTATTTTTGTTCAAAGGTAATCATAACCTTCTTTAAACTTTCATTATGATTTATGCATCAATATTAATTTTAATAGGTGAAGGTGCTATAGCATTTCTACTGTAATCATGGAGTGGTTATTTGGGAAACGTATTACTCCTGAGGAGATGCTCAGGAAAAATCAGAGAGCTTTAAACAAAGCTATGCGGGATCTTGACAGAGAGAGAATGAGGATGGAACAACAAGAAAAAAAGATTATTGTGGATATAAAGAAACTTGCTAAAGATGGGCAAATGGTAACCTGATCTTGTTTGAATTTATTTTGTATACTATTGGGTGATATTTATTTAATGTTTGATAGGATGCAGTGAAGATTATGGCTAAAGATCTTGTAAGAACTAGACGTTATGTGAAAAAATTTATGTTGATGAAAGCAAATATCCAAGCAGTTTCTTTAAAGATTCAAACATTGCGTTCACAAAACACAATGGCACAAGCAATGAAGGGAGTCACAAGAGCTATGCAAAATATGAACAAGTGAGTACTTGCCCTGTTCATTTAAAATTAGAATTAGAAAGAATTTTTTATTGCTTGCTATACATGAAAATTATATGATTGTACAGACAATTAAATCTTCCTCAAATACAAAAAATATTACAAGAGTTTGAAAAGCAGTCAGAAATAATGGATATGAAAGAGGAAATTATGAATGATGCTATTGATGACGCAATGGAAGATGAGGGTGATGAAGAGGAAAGGTATTTTTGCAATTTCTAAATAAAAATATTTATATCTCTAAAAAGTATTGACTTTTGTTCATTGAATATTTCAATTGTATTTATACTGTTTATACAGTGATGCCATTGTGTCGCAAGTTTTGGACGAATTGGGTCTCCAATTGACAGATCAATTGTCAGGTTTACCTCAAGCATCCGGTTCATTAAATGTAGCAAATTCCAAGCAACCAGTTGCGACTGCGACAGGGAATGACGAAGGTGGAAATTTGACAGATGCGGATGCAGATCTGCAAGCTAGGCTTGAAAATTTAAGACGTGAATAAGAACACGCTTCTATATAGATGAAAAATGTATAAAAGATGTAAAGGAAAGAATTGGTTTTATAAGCATTAATTTTAGGATTGCTTTACGATTTTAGTTAGAGATATGAATGTTTCATCATAGCACTTGTTTTCCGATCCGTTCACTCAGATAATCGATTTATAAAATATAAAAAGAATGTTATATTTTTATCGCTTAAAACAATTATGAATTCATGAAATATGAATGATGAAAAAACAGAGGCATATAACTTCGTTATGCATTAATCTGTGTTGTTACTTTTTTATAAAAAAAAAAAGAAAATGAAAGAACTTTAAGATGGTATCTTGAAGTTTCTGTGCATATTTTATTTGCACAGGATAATTTTGTAAAGTGGATAACTTATATTTAAAATGCTTATCAAATATATTATGATAAGATACTTACTTATTATATTTTGATAAATACATGTACATAGATTTACTTGAGAAATTTGTAATTTACGTACATGTACATATACGCTTTCATTTTTTTTTTAGGAAATATTGTACACTTACTGTAAAAGTAAATAAGGGAAATATGTTAGCAGTTTTTATATGAAAAAAACAGCATATAAATTATATGCTCGCATATTCAAAAGGAATACAATAAATAAGTTTGTTCACTGCTTTTATCAAAACTTAATCTTTCAGTGCCTCATAATATATCTACTTTTGATAATTATGTAATAGTAAAAATTATATATTATTTACAGTCATAATAACCGTATTAATAAAATTTACTTATAAATTGTATTAACTACAACAACGTAATCTGTATTATGTATTAACAAATTTGTTGATAGAAATGCAGTGAAACAAGATTGTGCAATGATGTATTAAATATATGGATAACACAGACACATACACGTGTGTATATATATATATATACACATACAGTAAATCACTTAATAATGAAAATATTATTAACAACAATAAAAACTATTAGTAATTATGAATAAACGAAAGACATAATTAAAATGCATTCTTTAATACCTTGCTGATATAAGTAATTAAACATATTATAACTTACCTCTAAAAACTACTGTTAAAAACAACCGATCAGAGAGATTGAAAACAGTCAATTTTAAATAAATTAAAACAATTTGGCAAATTAAACTAAGTTAAAGCAATTAAAATAATTTTTCTGAATTACTACTGAAAATATTTAAAAACTCACAAAACGGATTAATTTTTTTCAAAATCGCCTGGAGTAGTATTCATTTCCAAAGGGTATCATAGTCAATAATTCTGTGAGAAATATGAAATATTATCTCTATTAAACAAAATGTACATACACATAATAATGCGCATTGGATAATGATTTTAATATCTTGATCGTGAAATACAGGTATAAAATAGTAGTCTGGTCTGGTTTCGAACATGGCCTAGCTAGACGTTCAAAATGAATACGAACGTTTAATTAATTGATCGAAGTGCACTGAATCGATAATTCGGTATCGTTATGGAAAGTTTCAATAAACGTATTTATATAACGTGTAACTGGACCGCATGTACTTACGGTGTTATTGAGAGACAAAAGAAAAAAGAGAAAAGAAAGGAAAATACTATTTTATACGATATTACTAAAGCGGAAGAACAAGGACATTTCGTGGGCACGCGAATTTTTCGAGTTACATGCAGCTCTCCCAATTATTAAGGATTATTAATCATTTTGAAAATTAAAACAGTTACAATAAACTGTTAGCTTATTATTTGTGTTATCAAATTTGTTAATTTATCGTTTTTCTCTTTCTCTGATTCAATGATTAAATTCGCGTGCCCTTTTATACTTCCTACATTCTCCGAATGGTAAATCCTATAGAAATACGATGTAGTTTACAAAATTGTGATGGAACCTTCTGTCAATCACATGTATATATATTGTCAATATCTTTTTAAACATCTCAGAGGTACCGCCCAAACATAACGTACCCCAAGCTAGAATCGTAATTACCGAAGAAATGTCTTGTAACGCTCCCCGTTATGTTCACTTAGAATTAAACGCTTTCAAAAATTTGCACCCATCGTTAACACTTCGATAGTCACATGAAGTATTGTAATTAGATAATAGGTGTTTAATAATAAGATGATAGTAAGTATTAAATAAAATAGAACATTTGCAAGTTCGTAATATCGGGGATGGATCTGTTTCGCTTATATATAGTTGAATGTCTTACATGAGCTTAAAATGCTTGTTGGTTAAACATCAGTAACTTTTGGCGGAAAAACTATTTTCCACAAGCAACATTACATTGAATCATGCGAGAGGATGTAATCGAGAAATCATTTTAAGTTCATTGCGATTATACTCATCGACGTCCGTTGAAAAATTCACGTAGTGAGGTTATTACCCTGATATTCGTGCAGATAAACGGAAATGGTCGAGAGGAAACGAAACAGGAATTTTAATTCGCTTTGAGTACATCTACTACTAACTGTGGTTCTTTGATGGTACGCAATTGGTACGACGGATCTGTCGTAAATAACATCATTTCTATAGTTATCATTTTCATCGAGTACAATTTTATAATGTGTATTAATCAGAATCGATCTGAGAAGCTTCAAATGGAACAAGGATACAAGGAACAAATTGCTATTTGTCTTAAAAATACGATTTAATATATCTTGCATTTATCTTATAATCGAAAATAAAAGAAAGGAAGTAAAAAAGAAATGAACAAATTGAAAAGAAAATTGTATCAATAGAAAATACATATTTGTTCCTTGTTTCCACGATACCAAAGGAAAGTTTTCAAACTGATTCCTAGTATTTACTGGAATAATGCGCGAGATGCTATAATGTAATAGAAAGTCGTATGCAACACTGAACCTCGTGTTATTATCGCAATAATAATTATACACTTCTCGTTGGATGGAAGGGGAATAAATATGCGCGAAGAACAATTCATTTTTCCTTTTAAATATTCGCTATATAAGTGTGGGATTATTAGACCTTATATACGGTGTGTAATCTGTGCATTATGTACGTTTTTCTCCTTTGTACGCAATGTTCTTTTTGTGTACGCACTGGTATGCGTGTATGTATATCATATACATGCACGTAACATATATACAGATTTAAGCTATGTCAAACACAGCCTTCTCTAGATGCAGCATTATAACCTGACAGTTTTCTTCGTATTCTTTTTTGTTCGTTCTTTAATCTGCGCTGGAATTACAAATAGAAAACCTAAAATCATTTCTTATCCACTGGTAGACATATGCGAATATATCGATACTTTTGATTCGATCGAACCAAAGAAAATTATTGAGGAAGACTATACGCACATATGAAAATATTAACTAAAGATCGTGGTAAATAGAAATATTTTGTATATAAAATTCTCCTTCGATAAGTTAGAAACAATAATTCGCACATGTTCAATCTATAATAGCTATTACTATTAAATTACGAATGTTTATATATTTATGGAAAATTTAAAGTTGCAAAAATATATAAAACATTCAAAATAAAATACTTGCCATAATATTTAATGAATGAAAAAAAATTTCATTTTTCTTTAGTTATTCCCGTAAAAATATGAATTTGCATAACATCCGCATTTCAATTATCGATTTAACTGTCCCTTTTTACAACCTTACTTCATGTACTTGACCATTCACTTTCGAGATCTATTTTTGCATATTATTTCTACATGGATCGTACGTTATATTGGTTAAACTTAGAAATAAAATATTACAACTATATTATGGAAAAGAAGAACAAAAAAGAACGCGTTAAATAACTGCTGGAAATGAACGTGAATGTTCGTAACATAGGTGAGCAACAATTAGGCTTTCGATTAAAATCGCGAATTACGTAGAATTCCGATTTTATCGATTGTGCTTCACTAGTTATGTTCCGTGATGGCGCTAGTGTCACCAAATGTCGCATCTTTCAAAACAATATCTTTGTACGCTTCTTTTTCTCTTTTAAGTATCGAGAATCGTATCATTAACTGTGACAATAAAATTCAGTTTTAATATAGTTAATAAAAGGCAATTTACAATTATACAAACTTTATACAAGGAACAATCAAAGTGAACTTATCGATGAAATGGTTTCCTAACAAAGAGAAGAATATATTTAATAAAAGAGTGACTGATCATTGTTTAACATTTAAAGACAGTACCTTTCACGATAACATTCACAAAATTGTAAGAAGATTGCCGATATATATATGTATACACGTATTTATGTATATGTATTGGTTTTGTATTTTCAGTAAGATATTTACAAAAAAAAGTGTAGCAAAGTATGCTCGTTATAACATGTGAAGTATAATATCACTGGATCCGTAAAACTTTACTTCTTTTTTTTTTTTAAGAATTATTTAATCCTTTTCATACGTGCGCGATCATATATACCACTATATGATATCTACGGTTTTTAACGTTTTTGTAAATTGGTTTGACGTTAAGTCAACAACTTCACGAACTACGTGTATGTATATGTATATTTTTTCTTTCTTCTCTTCTTTTTTTTTTTTGTTCCTTTTAACTATAAGGTTTTCGCAGTCAGTACTGTTTTTTTTTAAATATATGCATATATGGAATGTACAGTCCGGTCGTATTATAGGGTCGAGATATTTTAACCCGTTTATTTGTTCCTTACTAATTGTTCCGTTATGTAACGCATCTATGGATGAACTTTCGCGACACTTTTCCCTAAAAGTCGCGAAAAATCTTTTGGTTTCTAGAAGTCGTGTCCCGACGTGAATATCCTTGAAAAAGCAAGGAATCATGAAGGTTAGATTTCGCTAATTTTCCTAAATAAAGGGTCAACTGTTCTGCTATCTCGTGGTATACTCATTTTCGAATGGTCCGATAGTTATTGCGGTATTACAAATGCTCAGAATTCCGAGATGTTTCTCGCTTCCCACTTTTTTTTTACCTTTTTGAATCTAGTGAATTCGAAGTCATCTGAAAGTCTTCTATTTGTCGAACATACAATACATTGTACCCCGATTTACGATGCCAATAACAAACGTATTCTATATTTTGAACTTTGGTCCTGTTTTATACAATTTTTTTACATCTTCTGTCGATAAAGTAGATATTCCTTTAGCAAAATTCGATCTCAATCTTGATGAGTAACTACGTAAGTACTTTGTGTAACTTTCTAATAGTTAGCATCTCGTTTACAATAAATTCTCGTAACTTTATCGAAATTCTTAGACTTTCTTGATATCAAATTGTAGTGAACCGAAACCATCCGTTGTACGTGTTTCTCTTTTAATTTCACTTTCGAATATATTCATCCAATTTGTTCTCATTTGTTTACAACTGAAACTTACAAACCGTATCTTTTCAGTATAGTCTGCTACTTTAAAGAGTAAACATTCTGCTTGAAGTAATTGGAGCAATCCTATCCACAAAAAGATCTTGAATTAGCTTCTATATACAGGGTGTCTCACTTTTACCATGCGTTTTAAATATTCACATTTTGTAATATTTAAGATATTAAATATCGCAATGATTGATATATATAATGATTGATATTTTAAATGTTTGAAACAACTAATTAATTCGTTAATATCATATGTAATAACATTCCTGAAAATAATTTACATAAATTATACAATTTTATATAAATTCAAAAATGAAGGTATTAATTTGTTCCCGAGAACAGTCTTAAACAGAGTTAGGCTTCTCTAACGCGTGAAAAATAAAGTAAATGTCGGTAACGAAATTATAATACCGTTCCCATAATAGTCGCAGATTTTCACTAAACGTCCAATAGCTTTCTAAGCATCAAAGTGGATGACTCTCCAATAACTTTAAGCAGCGTATCTTCCTGTTTCGTCAGCTGAATTTCCTCGTGGTAATAACGCAATAACATCCGTTTACTTCGGAACAGCAGTTCCTATACAATTTATTACCCTAAACTCTCGGTTTTCATAATACGAACTTGTCGCTATCTACGAGACATGCGTTGCAAATGAACGTTATTGAAGCGTCGTTTCTTATACCTGGAAGTGAATACTTAAATACTTGTCAAACGAGAATCGTCGTTATTTACATTATTTACGTTATTGTAAAAAGAAAGTCTCCCATGATTGTTGCAATTGTCGCATATCTTTTTTTATTTTTTATTTTTTTCTGTTTATTTTTAAATTAAGAACAACATATAAGAATTACTATCGTGGCGGAATAATTGCATTTCATTTTCCTAACTTTGCTAGAACGCGCCTACTTATTATTACATTCTATAATTAAATGTTCCGTCACAGAAGCATCTTTTATGTCATTCTTAGGGAAAAAGAATAGCCGAACTATGAAATTGTAGACAGATGAAATTCAGCGAAAGACTTCCTGGTAACATTACACGTCTGAAAGAGTGAGGAAAACTGAATGACTATACTAGAGAACAGTTCTTGGTATGTTCAAGGTCGGGCAGTTCTCCCTACCGCCGTTGTTTCACCTTTCTCTTTTTATATTGACATGACAATAAATAATAGCGTTAAAAAAACTCTATACACGTTACACTTAATTTATTTATAAAAAAAATAAATAGAATCTTTTATTACCATAATATTATAGGAAAAAGAACTTATATAAAAAATTAAATAAAATAATACTAATAACAAAAAATACTGAATAGAGAGAAGAATGATCAGAGATAAACCAAGAGATAACAGCAACGCTGCTGCCTACAGTGGAATTATAGTCGAACTATACAGATATAATGCAACGGAAAAGATAGCGTCCGTTTTTATGGGAGAATGATCACAAGTGGCCGACGAGTTGAACGATGAAAAGATTAGGAACCACAGATCTAACTATTAAACTAAATCTACATATTATCACGTAATCGAAACTCGAGACTAGAATGGAAACTTTTTTTCCAATGATAAAACAATGAACCGACAAGTAAAGAAGAAACATTTGGTCAAGCACTTAGACGAATGATACAAATCGCTATTCTAGTAGTGTTGCTTATCTGATGAATTATCTTTTGTTTACCGATCTGTGCGCTTACGTCGGAAACGTATCTTTTTTTCTTTTTATTTTACATATTTACACCTCGTTCCACATCTTTTATAACTCGCTTTATCTAACATCTTGCCCTAACCTCTCTTGTTTCCGGTAGATAGCTAATGATATCAATTGCAGATCAATAGAATTCATCATATAATTAACTTTAACTTTGAAATAGCAAAATACTCTTCTTCAATGTAAGTCATACACAATGCTTCGATAGGAGTAAGATTTGAGATGAAAAATAGATTAACTGGCCGAAACAAAAATCTGTGCTTAGAAGTTATATTTTGTTTCTTTTGGTTAAAATCCAGTCTTCTCATAGTCTTCCAAATCAATTTTAAAATTCTAATATACTTCTGACTCGCTTATCTGGACTCGACCATAACTCATGGCAAACTAATGTAATCACTTTCGACCTAAACAATAAGAAAAGCGATAATAAATTCATTTAAGTATTGTATACGTATTTTCATTAGCTACCAACCATACCTCTTGCCTTTAATAATAAGGAAATTAGCCTACTCTTTATCATAACGCGTGTGCCCGCGTAAACTGAATCGAGAAGCATTTCACGAAGTTTCAGCGAGCTTCACGAACTGATTATCCTTGCCCGATAAGCGATCTAGCCGGCGGCGTGGCGACGCACGAGGCGCGACGCTCCGCGTGAAAACGGGACAGGGGCGTCCGCCTCGAGTCATATAGTCCAGACTTGCACCTTTTCCGCGACGATGCACCAGCTCGCGTGATCATAGTAGGACGAGATAATATGCAAGTTCTCCACGTATTTGTTGATCAGTTGGTCCAGCTCGCCCTCCCTGAACACGTGATAGTACTGATGATAAGTAATGGCGCCACCTCCGCGATCGGACGGTAAAGATTCCTGGGACGATGATCCGGTCAGGGAATCGTTACTTCCTGTCGTGGTTACCAGACAATCGGTACTGCGTTTGCTATTGTCTGGATACCTAGGTGGCGTCTCCTCGGAGGCGGACCTCCTTTGTAATTGGAGTCTTCGTTTCTCAGCATATGATTTAGGGTATTCGTTGGTGTTTGATAATAGCGACATCATGCTGCTGCACAATCGTCCAGTGGATTCCGCGTGGCTTCCGTCGCTGAAACTGATCGTATTATCGATGGACTCGCCAATATCGCTAGACTCTATGGAGTTTGCGCTTCTTAGATAAGGTTTCTCCGAAGATTGTTTGTCCAAGGAGGATGTTTCTTTCTCGTTCATGAATTCCCCGGTATTGGAGACCATCACGAAATCCATTATGTCGTCTGAAGTGCTCCTATGCATTTCCTCATGGAAACCATTATTGGTGTTACTTAGCCATGCGATCGTGTTGGATAAATCGTTGTACTTCGACTTGGTAGATATCGACGATGGAATGTCGTAAGGAGGTAGGTGTTCAAAGTTGCGTTTGTCCAAGTCTTTCCTCGATAGGAATGGTTTATCTAAATTCTTCTGATCGTTTTTGTTTTCGTCCAACTCATGCATCAAGTTTTCACTAAGCTTTTCGGTAAAGTCTATCAGATGCTTGCGACATTCTTCGTTCCACGTATCCTCCACCTTTGGCAATTGAATATCCGACTTCGTTCTGACTCTTGTTTCGCTATTAGCTGAACTTTCAACGCTTTCCTGTTGTGCTATTTGCGTCGAGTACGATTTAGTGTGCGTTTTTGTGATGACCGTCTCCACAGTATCCTCCAGAGAATTGGCGACGTTAACTGCAGCTTCTAGAAGTCTAGAAGACTGAGACGAACTACTGTCTCCTGTTGTCTTTGTTTCATCCTCCTTGGAATCAGCCACGTACCCTGATGATTCGTCAGCTGTCGCCTCACTGGGATCAGACACGTTTTCAGCCGAGCTATCTAGCACTTCGGATTCGGTACACTCTGACTTAGTATTATCCTTCTTAGCCATGTATTTCTCATCAGAGATTACGCTAATCACAGAACCTACCGAATCCGGCGACGATACTCCACTGGAATCGCTATCCAGATCATCAGTCTCGGGATTGAATAATTCCAACGAAAGCAACCGTGGTAGAACTTTGGTAACAGCCTCCAAACGACCACTAGCTGTCGTCGAAGCTCTTCTAACCAGAGGAAACGACGGTTTGGTTCGAGTTGCAAAACCAGGCTTCTGTTTCAGCAACTCCTTGATCTGATTTAGTCTGGCCTTACGATTCTCTTCCTCCTTATTGACTTCAAAGGTACTTTTCTCGTGCAACGACACGTCAGGACTATCATCCACAGTAGGTAAAAGTGGAGCAGTGTCCTTGTCAGTTTTCGGTTCCTCAATCTCCACACTCTCAGTCATAGATCTATAAGCACGTATAGTCTGCAAGCTAGGCTTCTTCTCTTCGCAGAAATTAGTCCTCCCGCAAATCTCACTTTCGATATTCCTTTTATTACCCTGCAAGTCTCCATTGATTGTTTGATGACAGCCATTGTTCAAAACCTCCGCCCTCTTTGTGTTAACTGTATTGTCTCCAGATACCTGTTGCTGGTTGGCGACTGTGGTTGAACCAAAGAATGGCCTGCTAAATACGGGGTTTAAAGTACAAGGGGATAGGCCAGGTGGACTAGGTGGAGGTAGAGACTTGCTAGTAGCTGAGAACTGTTTGAGCAATGGGGATATGGTAATGACCTTCAATCTTGAGTTAGATGTATCAGGAGGATGTTTGACGCGCGGTGAAGGGGGCGCTGAGATGCTTCCCAGCTGATGACCACTGGAGGCTGGAATAATAGCCTCTATCGCTGGCTGTGCGTCCTGCTTTGGCACGTATATCACGGACGCGAAACTGTCCTCGGAATCGACGCTCGTGTCGCTTTGCAAACTACTGTCTTTCGACGAATCCGAACCGTCCTCGCGAGACAAACGCCTTTCGATCACCTCTGTCTCTCTTTTCGGCACAGTTACAGACTGAACCTTCGAGTCATTGTACATCATCTTAGACGTTTCGTCGGTCGACGTATTAGTTGTATTCGTTTCATTTTCCGTGGATTTCCATCCTTGTAAGATCTTCACGAATCCGTTCTTGATCGATATACCGGATACCTCGATGTTAGTCGTGGATTGTTTAATCTTGTTCGTAAGGCCACTTTTCAATAGTTGAAATCTCTTTGTCGCGTTTACGGAATAGAGGGAGTCTTTAAGGGATTCGAAGGTTTTCCCTTTGCAGATAATGTCCTCGTTCAGGGACGCCTGTTTCATTATGTTTCTTCGTACCCTTTCTTTCTCTTCTAGCCTATCGATAGACATTAGTTCCTCGTTCATCGAGCTCTGTTTCAGGATGCTTCCCCGCTTCGAATTATGACCAGGTGTTATCTGGGTATCAAACGAAACAAATATATTAATGTTCTAGCCAGTAGTTAAAATTCGAAATCTACAAAAATTAATTTATAGCCAAGCTAAATTTGAGTAATTGAACTTTTTCTATATAATTTATATTAAAATATCAAAGCTTGAAACGATAAGAACCTGATAGAACTAAAAATGATAAGAACCTGAAAGTCTGGAATGTCCTTAGATAGTTCTTGAATGGCAGTGTTATCAGGATGTTCCAAACCGGTGTCGTCCACGAAGTGAGTCTTCTGTTTGACCAGTCGTGGCTTCGAGCCACTCATCGACGATGACGTCCTCGATTCCCCGTCCAGATTCAATTCGGACGTCAACATGGAGCACAAACCAGGAATACTGGATCTAGATCGTACAAGGTCCAGTCGCTGAATCTCCAAAATATCACCCAGACTCTTAGATTTAATACTCAGAGAGTCTGACTGTTTGTTCAATGTCACATTAACATCCTCTACGCGGCGTAACTCGATGGGCAATTCGTCCACGTCCGGTGGTTCTTCTTGCTCGTAGTCTTTGCGATTCTTCCCACTGCCGCTCTGCCAACTGTCAAGAAACCAAGGTCGATTGCCAGATCCACGTCTACTTCCTGCTAATTTCTAAAAAAACAGAGATTCCAGTTAGCAATTCAGCCCGGCTATCGAGTCTTGTACGATGATGTTCTAATATTTATGAGCAGATGCGTATATTAGACAAAGCCGTTTGTAAAGTGTTCAATATAGCGTTTCTCAAGTCAGTGGCTTTCCCAGGTCACTCAGAAATGACTTATCTATAAAAAGAGAAAAGATGTCATGAAACGTCGTATCTCAATAAACGAGTTGCTAATTAAATTTGCAATTCTGAATCGTTCGTCTGATTTTCAAAAAACAAGGGAACAGGAATGCTTGAGGTTTCCAAATTACAAGAAGACAGTCGCCTTAAAGATTCCTTCCTAAGATCTCATTCAATCGATTATCCAACATCCACAAGGAAACAACGAGAGGCGAAATTACTCGGGCATCCCGCTGACAAACGATCTTCGCTGCATTTTGCCCGTTCCAATTACATTCGAAGCGTATTCTGCAAGCAGTTAGCCTACTTTTTTCGGTACCGAGCATCGTTACGGTTGCGCGCGGAATCGATAAGGCCTGGCAACAATTTAGCCACCTATTGCTACAAATTATCGTGTCGCAACAACATGCAGGCGGAAAGTTTAAAGAAAAAAAAAAAAAAAAAAACAGGCGAAAAAGGAATACAGAAAACGAGAAGGAAAAACAATCTCAGCGTTTGCACGCGATTGTATAACACGTGACAACTGGGAACTGTTCAAGGAAACGCGAGCGTAATGCGTGGCTGGAAAGTTGGACCCCGTCATCTTTGATGCTTCTCTGCGAAATCTACATTTTTCTTTCGTTTCATCTTTTCTCAGGTTCTCGGTATAGTAATAGTAGACAAGTTGCGCCTCGTGGCTTTTATCTAATACAAGAAATATACCAAATATAGAACATATTCGTTATAACAATGGACGAATTACTCTTTGCCGTACGTTTCGTTTCTTTGATCGTATTTATAAAAATATGAATTTGCACGAACATCTTGCAGTCTGTTCTAATCAACGAAATTTATATCTCTTCCGTCAGCCAACTTTCCAGCCACGAACATGGTACGTACTTAGATTATGTTACCTGCAAAGCGCGACGGAAAAAACTGTAGCAGGTCTCGTTCGGGCTGGATAGGCTGCTGGTCGACGGTGATGGGCTGAATATCGGGTCGATCCAATAGCTCTTGCTTTTGCATTTTCGTTGGCTGTTCCTGAAACAAGAATCCCATTAGCAGTAATTATCGAGGTTACCATATTGGCTCTCTGGAAAGCGGAAGAAGAGAGGAAGACTAGGGTAGACGATGGAGATGCAATTTTCGTAAATTACCAATCTTGTAGCGTTGTCAAAATTTCCGAATAATTAACTCATGGCAACCTGGATCGTTTACATTCCGAGCGAACCTTCACTCGTGAATTTTCTCAATTCTACGAATTCTTATTTTTCCTGAAAGATCTTTTACATCTTTTTTTGATTCAAGATCGATCGTACAACGGATTGGACGAATATGCCGGAGTAATTTTGGCGGATATTTCGGAAGCGTAAAACAGCGGATAAAAGTGTGGACGTAAACGACTCAGCTTGTGCACAAAAGTGCTAAAATATGAAGAGACGAATTAAGTTGAGCGCAATGTGCATTCTTCTTTTAGCCTCTTTGGATCGTTGAATCGATTAGATACCTTTTGGAAGATGGGAATTTTTGAGCGTTCTGATTGTAACATAATTCAGTGGCGTGTGGCGCGCTCGAACGTTTCGATCTATTTGTCACCGAGTTCATGCAGTAAGCTTTCGGCCATGGTACCAACACGTCTTGAGACTCGAACTAGAAACAAAAAGAACGAATTTTTTTTTATTAATATTCATATTTTTTACTCGCTACTATTTATTAAGATACGTATCTTTCACCTTGAAAGTTATCGTCAAAGGAAATCGCGTTTACGCTATTATAAGTGAAATTTCAACCTGATACGTTTCTTTTATATTGTAGGTCAAAAGTAGAGAAAGTTATTACTTGCAGTGGCTGAGATAAAATTTACTTGGGGTGAAGTTTTACCCATGGCTAGCCTTTAAAGGTTAAATTTATTAGAAATTTCTAATATGGTCACTCTGTAAAAGTATTAATAGGGATAAGGGATATTAATAAAGATAGAAGTAATTATAAAAGGATATCCAGCGTTGGTAATTAAAAAGCTTCATAACCAAATGAACAAAGTACGCGCAGAAAAGATTGGACTGGAAAATAGATTTAACAGAGATAGATTCGAACGGTTTACCTTGACTATGTGCATTGGAATAATCGTATCGATTGACCGTCATGCTTGGCGTGGGTGTATTTCATAGGCATGTTCGAATACCGTTTGAATTCAATCGTATCGGATGACGACGTTTTTAAGCTGAATCGAATAGCCTATATATCCGCAAATCCTTGGAATAGCTTGTAATCCGAAGTTTAAGCGTGTTTACACGCTTCACGTGCTATACACAATTCCATACATTTGAAGCTTTTTGTGTCACTAAATATCTGCTTTTAATTTGAAACGTAAAATAAAAAATAAATTGAAGCAGATCGTATACGGCACGTTGAAATGAAAATAAAAATACGAAGAAATAATATAAAATGAGATTTACATATTGTAGCATCGTATTATTTTGCCGCTTTGTAATTTTTCTCTTTTTTTCTTTATGAGAAATAGTTAAGAATTATTTACCTTTCCATGTCCAATGTTTTGTTTAATTTTCTATCTCCGCTATTTTATTTATTTTAGAAACAATATTTTATTCATTACACGAAGTTACCAGTTCACTGCATGAACAAAGAGAGAAACCAAAAGGGGGATGGACAGGGATGAAACACCAAAGACTGACCACGTAGAAGACACATACTAATCTGTATAGTAAATTAAAACACAGAATATAGATATACACTTGGATAAATAGCGTAACGAATTAAGAGTTGGCTTTAAGGAATAAACTAATATATTAGGCTGACCCAAAGTTTCTTTCCTTTTACAAGGAAATAATAGATGCACTACATTTTTTCTTTTGCATTATTTTATTGAATTATGTATAATCTATTTGGTAGTAATAGAACAAAATGTTCTCTTACTATTCAAATTATACTATTTTATTGAATCATGTATGATAGATTTTAATAATAGAATCATGTAATGGAACAGTTTGTCCCAACCCGATCCCCTATTTCGGTCAGGATAATAGAGGTGGTTAAATTGACTATGACACTGATATAACAAATTAAAAATCACAATTTATTCCAACAATTTTGTAAAGAAGATAGTTACGCTGGTGCGTATGTATTAGTTAAGTAAGTGACTGATCTAAGGGTGTAAACCCGGTCAAAGGCATGTTGACTGTCTGAAAGATGGAAAATCAGTGCCGTTCGGTGACGGCGCTGTGGCGCAGGAAAACTAAGGATGGGGTGTCTCTAGTTTTGGCTAGGAGAGTGAGGGAAATAGACTTCGTTGTTAATCGGGTATTTACTATGGTGGTGGATGAGGAAAGATGCTAACCGCCCTCTAGATAAAGCCGCTAGTGGGAGGCCTCATACGTGAGAAAATTCAAAAGGCTTTCCCGTGTCGACCCGTGGTGGACAATAAACTTTAGAAAACACTTCAGTGAAAGAGTATTTGTTCGGTTTGAAGGACCTTAACTAGAAAATTCCTGGGATTTATGGAAGGTACTTGAGACTATTGAGGATACGCAGGAAGAATCTACGGACTTCCGGTTGCCACCTTGCCCACGGTATGTGGCCTGGTCTAGGCAGAGTGTCTGCCGACGTAACACAGTTGTTTGTTCGTAAAGAGGAAGAAACTTTAGGGTCAACCTAATAGAAGCAAGATGCAGGAAGCTTACACAAGAGCAAAGAAATTGTAACAGATACGTATGTCTCGATACGATAAACGAACACAATACAATACAAATATTTGATTTGTTACGTTTTATTTACCCTTCTGTGTTTTTGTTCCATAGCCCATACCGATATAACCAGTCGACCGCCGATCCGCAATACTCTTGCGAGTTCTTTCAACGCGTGAACCCGCCTCTCTGTTGTGGCAAAGTGATGCACCACGGCGATCGAGAGCACCGCATCGAAACTCTCATCTCGAAACGGCAGAGCTAGATTATCGCAGATCAATACCTGCAATGTAAACGACCAATTTTAGCCATTAATATCTCGCCTATTTTCTAAACACTACGCGCGTTCTGTTTTACGTTTGCGTCTGCGAAAATTGAAATGTTTCATAGACGCGTAAGCACAGTCTATTAGCGACAATGATATTAGTTTCGGTCTCGCTTGTTTTCGATATTATTACGTACAGTTGTAAGATAGAATTTAATTAGAAAGACATTATAATCGCGAGATGACCTATCCCGGATACAATTAATAACGTTCGTTATGATTAGAGCTTAATCAGGTCGTTAGAGACAGGATACGGATACAAGAGTTTGTTTCCGGTATTAGACTGCTGTTCCATTTTATGTACTCTCGATATTTCTATTTTCTAAAGTAATATATTCACCTCATTTTCCTTCTCACGCGCGATATCCGTGAAACGCTTGCACCGGTCCACTCCTACCTTAAAGATGCTGTGATTAACGTTCAGGTACTTCCCGTTGCCACAACCTGAATAAGAGTGATCGACTCGTTAGCTAACGATCTCTAACAAAGTTTCACAAATAAACGTATCTGCTGCTGCGTTCTTTCAGTCGTTTGCGATTAAACGTGTGTTTTTATCGCTACGAAATTTCCTAACATGGAACACAAATGGAATGGGTCATTACCGATACGCGTGTATCAATTTAATGGTAAGCTGTACACGAAGTTTCCCTCGAAGTATCGAGTCTTGCCGCCCGCTGAAACGGAAATAGGACTCGGAACGTACAGATTGTAGGACCGCGGCAGCAAAATAAAATTAAATTGATCACGAGCGAACCATTACTGCATTTACAGCAGATTTAAGAACGTAAAAACGCACGAAATACGCGTACCATGCAAACACACGGAAAATATTCAGAGTGAACTACGTTCTGTGCTATATATGATCAGCGAAATGAATCTACACGTAAGTTTCTTTAATTAAGAAAAATACGAAATTGCAGGAAAATCCGCGATATAGTTACGAGCGAAATCAAAGGTTTTGTTAGGAATTCCGGTTTGGTAACGCGATCAGCTGATCGGCCTGTAAGAAACAGACCGGAAAACCGATGACTAATTCGACGGGTGAAACCGGTAGTTGGAACGATGAACGAAAAGCGGTTCAGAAGCGGAACACGGTACGCGAACCCGGCCTCAAAGTTCGCTGGTCGATGAGTTTGTGTAATCCAAGGAGAACGTATCCCACGGTATTTCAAAGGTGGCTACGCGACATATCGTTCGACCACATTGCATTTGAACTTAGACAAGCGTACGCGTTACCTGTACGTGATTTACACGAACTCGCGTTGATACATCCGTGCGGAGGTCAATTGATCATGTGAAAGCGCAAGTAGCCGGAGTTAAGAGGCGGGGAAAAAGCGGCCAAAGGAAGGAATAAAGACACGCGTCTATAAATGGGCCGTGCACGCGCGTGTGTGCATGTGTATGTTCCATGGGGCGCGGCTATAGTAAGACTGAAAAATCTGCGAATCGATTCGTGAGATCAACGAGCAGTTAGATTAAATTGTTCGTTTCCGATACAAAAATCTCGGAATATTTTGATTAAATTATATATGTAAATCGTACAGGGTGTCCCAGTATCGTCTTATAGCGTGGTAACCACAAGTTCGTTGCTTTTCCTTTCGTATTTTGCCGCAATCAAGTATACTTGATAAATTTTCAAACTAAGGCTCAAACGAACAAATTTCCTCGCATGTTTTGTTCTTATCTTTTCATAAGGAAACGCCTCGTGCGTGTTATGCTCGTACTTGTTATTCAAATTATACAATCTTCCTAAAAAAAAAAAAAAAAAAAGAAAATAATGTACAGGTAACAATCTTTCTTTGGTACAGCGTAATTAACATTAGATTGTCCTAAATGAAAGTTTAGAAATAAAAAATTCTCGTTGCATTTTGTACGAAGCAATGGAATCTTCTTACATCCTTTTCGATGCTCGCCTTCGTGATTTGCCTGTTGTTTTCTATTCCTGGGTATCTCTAGCCTTGATTCACCATACATCGAGCAGTCTTTTAACACGTGCTCCAAGGATCCTGATTTTTTTCTCTCACGTACCTGACACAGTTCCTCTTCGTTTGTACACCGTGCTACTTCTTTTATTCCGTTGACTTCCCATTCTTCTCTTCCTACCGATTTTGTCTGTGCTAGGATCCCATTTTAATTCAATCGAACGGTTTATTTCCATATACCGTTCTCTATTCACTCTTTTCTGGGCTCCTTGTAACCTGCTTCGTTTATTAAGTACAACTATTCAACGAATCTTTAAGCGACACGATTGAGCGACCACAGCGATTACAATAATAACATTTTTTCTTCTATCGTGTACGGAAACTATACCGACAAAGCTGTAGGACACCCTGTACATGGTAAATGTTAATATTTTCATTCAAAGGAAGCTACACGATGTGCGAAAAGCCGGTAAAGTTACCAATATCGCAAACAAGGGCTCCCGGCTCCAGTTCCTCGAGAAATTGATAGATTCGTGGCCAGTGTCGACTCTGAACCGTTTTTTCGGCGCATTGCTCGTAAACTTCATGGACGTAGGCTTGCTCCAAGGCCACCGACCGAGCTACTTGCTCTCCGTCGCTTTCAGACATCCCTCTCGCTAAGATGGTTTACCCTCATCCACACGCGTGTCCGCGAAACTGCAAACAAAATCGTCATTCGTTATCGATCCATAAGAGCGAACATAAATTTCACGGTAAAACATCTTTACTTAAACTTAACAGAGTGTACGCAATTTTAACGTTGAACGAAAGGACTAAATTGAGACTAAACTTACAACGCTCCTACTTGAAATCCATTGAAAATTTTTCTGTATATAGGGCGAGTATTTATTTATTTATCATTATAGCGAGCTTATTATATTATTATAATTATATTATTTATTTTATTATATTTATTATTCTAATTATACTATTTGTTAGCCGTGAATTAAAATTGAAGAAATATGTAGATCGATATCAAAGGAGACAAAGTGAAGGAAACAGCAAAAGGCGAAGTGCACAAGACTGTTTGCTCTTGCAGTGGTTTTCTACTTGTCGTTTCACGTTACGCTTATTTTAAAACGATCTGTACAGTCACTGACAGCGACCGGATAACCGCCGATAAATAAAACTGATCCTAATTACGATAGAACTTGAATTACACAACCCAAAACCACTGCAACTAATTTTATCTCGCTAATGCTTTGCATTTTTTTTTTTTTAATCTGATAAGACACCTACGCAAGGTCACGCAACGATTTTGTACGAAAGTTATCGTTGTCGTCGCACGTTAACAATAACGCGACGGTTTCTCATAACACGGAACCCCGGAAACTCTGCGCAGCGGGTGCCACGGTGCATTTTCACTCGCTCGTTCCGTTTATTCGCCAAAACAATCCTCCACGTCGCATTGTTTTCCGTCTTATCACCTACGATGAATGGAAACAAAAGGTCGGTTTAAATTATTCGAGCGCAAGACAGCTACGCGTATCTCGCCACGCCTCTAAATATTCCACGAATATTTTCCATGGGAATTTTTGTTCAGGAAAAGAAATTAAGTTTAATCTCGCAGACCAAACGTTTCGTCGGAATTTCCGTCCCGAACATTCGTCAAATTTCTATCAATTTTTCCGACCAGAACAAACAAGACACAGTTTTGCGTAAACACCTGCTGTCCAGCTACGAATCTCCCAGTTTTTCGAATCCTCCGAGTGGAATCGCTTTCGTTTTCAGCGCTGCAGTCGCGTGAAGCACGGCTTTAATTTTATTTGGTCATCCATTGATATTCCATAATCGGCGGCCGACGATGGATTCCGGTTTTCAAAGGTACCGGTTTCGTACTTTCTCGTCACTTTCATTTACCAAGCGCTCCCTACACGGTCCCACCTCGATAAGTTGTGAGGAAATCGTTGATGTTTATTAACATCCTTCGACCACTTTTATTCCCGATAAATTCTCATACCTTGCGTCTTTCCCCTCGTGATTTCGTGGCCAATATTTCTCTCTTTGATATACCGATAGACTTGTAAATAACCGTAATATCAACATCAACGTTTGAAGTTATATTTAGAAAGGTATTAATAATTGAATCGCAAGGAAATGAATTGCTAGTCCGCTTAAACTTGCTTACTTAGTCGCGTATCGCAGATCGTCGATGCTGCATGAAGAATATCTCGTAAGGAATTTATTTATTGCGAATATAGTAAACCGTTGTATAACGCGAATATGATATAACGCGGCAAATACGTGTAACAAAGCAATAGACTCGTTGAAAAGATCGAATGTGATTGAACACATTGAAAATGAGTATTTATTTGCGACGATTCCGATGGTGACTGATAACGAAGATCGTAAAAGTATTTTTCGATTTAAAACAATCTTCAAGAACACGATACGTAGATTTGTATAATTACATTTTTATTAAATTTCAACGAAATACAACATTTTTTACATACATGAATAATACGTTTTTTTTTAATCAACTTCGTATATATGCCTTTGTTTCTAAAATATCGTCCTAGTTGATAAAACATAGAAAATAAAAGTCGACGTAGCGACGATCGTTTGGAACACGTTACTTTAGATTACGCGACAAATTCCGGTAAAACGCGATTTTACAGGAGTTTACCGTGTCCCTAAAATAATCGAAGATATAAAAAAATATGTTCGACAAAACCCATACCTAAGTCGAAGAATATTTACATATTCGTATAATCTTCTGCGTGGAAATCGTTTCACGTGAGAATCCCAAGGACGATTAAATTCTTTTTTTTTTTTTTTATCAAATTAAATGCTTTCTATTACGTACAATTGAAATTTCCGATAAATTGCCGATTAAAACGTAATACAGAAACGCAACGTAATGTATAAAATATTCCGGTGAAGCGGCAGAGCTGGTGGAAAGGTTAAAGTTTAAAAGGCTTTAAAGTTTAAAAATGCCAGCAAGAGTCTAGAGGCGCGTTTTTTTAAAAAGAACGACGCAAAGGAGGGTTAAAAATAGTCTCCTGCAAGTACTTCCGTTAACGCTAAAATAACAGCTCCGAATACTTCCGTGTTCCGTGTATGTTTCACCGGAGGTTCATCCTTAAGAGGACCTAAGATATTTTTAAACGCTGAACCTCCAAGCTCTTTCATCGAATTCAAGGAAAATCATCCGTGAACATATCTGTCCTCGACTTTCATTCACCTCCACGGTCAAAGCCTAATCGATCCTACTTTTTGATCTAACTAAAACGCGTTTACCTTTCCAACGAATTCCAACGAAATAATCGCAAAAATCATAGAATGACGAAACGAGGGTAAAAATATGGCCGTTATGGTCGTTAAACTTTTCGACTGTCACAATCGTGTTAAAAAGCGATTCTATTCCGATCGTCGCTTCGTAAAAATTGGAAACCGTGAAATTGGGAATAGTCGGTGGAGCGTTTTGGCGGAACACGCCGGGCCAGAATCTACAGGTAGCACGTTCGACCTAATTAATCGTCGCTGGTTGGCCTACATCCTAATGAATCGCGTATTGACCAGTGCAACTGAGCTGCACGCACGAGATTATCGGTCGACAGCTGTCGCGAAAGCAGTTCGAAACAATAGCTTTGGACATTGAAAAAGGGAAGAGGAGGTGTTCGACTGAACGTACGTTCCAAACTGATATCGACGCTCGAAATTGATATTGCCATGTGATCGCGTGCAGTGACGTTCTTCGCTACGTGCAACATCGCGCCTGTTACTATCGTCCCGTGTATTAATTTCTGCTTTTTTATTTTCCTCCTTAGTTTCCTCGGTTTGACGATGATCGAGAATCGATGAATCGTATGGGAATGACTTTGCTTAGTTAGGCGTTCCATAGCGGCGCTAGCGATGGATGGAACTTTATTCAAATCCTGTTTAGTCGTAAATCAACAATCGAGAAAATTAAGAATAATCGATGCGACGATAAACGGTATTACGTGTTCTTTCGCGATTTTAAATTTTCCATAAGTGTATAGAGAAAAAGAGAGAAGAGAAGAGGAGAGGAGACAAGCGATAAAATCGTCTTACTCTTCGGCTCTCTACCAATCAACTTCGTCGAGCGGAATCATCATCAACGCGTCAGAGTGTTGATTTGAAAAATCGATCGGACTATCTATAATTGGCTGTTTGACAAGCCGAACAAAAGGTACGGGAGGGAACCGAGATACCAAGAGTATATCTGTCTGTGAATACGATCGGGTTTTATCGCGTCCAAAGAGAAATGCTCCATATACGTCAATCCATCGATCAATCAACGCTGTTTTTTCCTATGAGTTTCCCCAGGCGTGGAATATTAGTTTGTCCAAAGGAAGGACGACGATTGGAACGATCGTGAAACTGTATTATAGATCTCGTAATTGCAGCAATGTCTCCATCTAAATATCTTTGCCTGGTAACATTTTCTGCAATCGCGAATCGGACAACAATAACAGCTAAATTTATTACGACCGCTATATAGAAATAACGTAGCAGATCTCATTGCGGAGATTAGATCGCAGTGGAGATTAATTGTACTTTCTTTCGAATAAACGGCCATGTAAACCTTAGGCGAACGTTCGATCAAGTTTGTATAGAGGTGTTTGAATTTGAAGAAAAGAGGAATATGAGACAATTGGAGTACTTCGTTCAATGAAAAGCCAGCAATTAGCGTAATACTTGTAACAATAATTAATGGCTTCCAAAGATTCTTCGAGACTCGGTGTTCTGCTAATAACTCGGTTATAGTTCAAATACTTTATGCCTGAACGTTATTCGTGAATCGTATCCGTTGAAGTGAGTCTCACTTCTAGGAAAACTCTACATCTTCTCTGGTGTTTAGTTTTTGGCACGACGATTCTCTTTGCAGCTGCTCCTCTATTATATTGGGTTGGCAACTAAGTGATTGCGGATTTTGTCGATATCACCTAATGACAAATTCCGCAATCACTTAGTTGCCAAGCCAATAGTACCGCGGAGAGATCGCCAACATACAGACAATGTCGACGATAAAGCGCAAATGGCGATAAGCCGAAAGAGTCGGCGTACTTCAATAGGCCATCAATATATTGTTCAGTTAGCCATCGGAAGAGCCAAGAGTCAAGAACCGTTAACCGAGAGTTGTCATATCACGCTATTGCATTAAGTTCAAGTTAAATAATTATCGTTTTCTGTTTAATCCACTGTAATAAATCCATCTATCAATACATTATCACATTGGATAGAAACCACTGGAAATCCTAATTTCTAACATTTCTGAATAAAGAATTTCTATAATACATTCATCCACGCGTTTGGTCTTTCTATTCCGAGATATAAAACCTCAACTTATTATTATATATATAATTGTTAATTAATTATATATATAATTGTTATTGGTATTTCTATCGATACCGATACTGTGGTTGTAATAAATGTAATCGAGTATCGTAAACGTCACATCGATGATATTTATCAGGTAAAATATAGACTACGAAAGGACCAAGTATTTCAGAATCCAATACCCGAATCTAATATAAATCTGTTATAATAAACGTAATTGAAATCGTCGTGGCCATTTATGACCTAGAAATACCGCATAATTGCACAAGGCAGGCTAAGCCTGTTCCTCTCGTATTTCGCCTGAATGCGCCACTAGTGAAAACTTACCACGCTCGACCATCGAACAATAACTTCTTCTCCTTCGAACAACGTTTCTAAAGCTTCTGTTCCTGGCAACGGTGGAGGACCCTCGTCGAAATGGTCGTCGTCGACGTTCGTTGTCAACATGGACGACACAAACAGGTCGAGTGGTCTTTCCATTAACGAAAGAGGAATTCTGCAAGACGCGTCCGCTCGTGGCTCGTACAGCCACGAGCACGTGAAGAACGACGCAAGAAAAGAATAACAGCTGAGAAGGGAGAAACATCGAATTGAAAGAGCAATCCACAGGTAGATCGATCCTCCAGAGGGATTAAAATCGAGAGCAACGCTGCTCTTCGACGCTCTTCGTGCATCGAACACAATAAGCGTCGAAACTCAACTATCATGCTCCTCTGAGCACTACGTTTCTCATTTATGAAATATTATGACACGATTATGCATCTACGTATATATTTGTTAAGATACGTAGTAGTCTTTGAATAATTATACTTAGGAAAATTCGTAAGTTCACATTGATTAAAAAAGAGGAGTGGCCTTGAGTAACCGATATAAAATAATTCCATTTTCAGTTTAATCAAAAAGGATCTAAATAAGTTTATCGTCGACGATGCGATACAAAGACGTTACAAACTACCATCAATAAAATAATAATCATTGTGTAACGATTCCTTCGTGAACATTTTACCTGTTCATTTTCTCATTCTCTTTCTCTTTCTCTCTCTGGATTCGCGATTCTTATTTAGAGTTTGATCATCGGTAAAGTTCGTAAAATAGAAAAATTCGGGAAAAATGACTATTAGCAAGCGTACACACTTACATCTCCAAGAAGAAGATACCGAGCAGGAAAATCTTCGTTAAAATAATCCACCATGTACGGTAGAACATTTTTATAAATATGCGTGAGAAAATTTCATTCATAGACCGATATCGGATGGTGGTATGCATCCGCAATAGAACAGCTCTTGCAGGACCTTCAGAATCAGTTTATCGACCCTCTGCTTTTCTTTGGCACTAGAACTGACATAGTTGTCCCTGTAACGTAGATAAGGAACTGTGTACGCTCGGCACCAACGTAGGAATTCACCGGTGTCTTCCGTGCGAATGAACGTGACGATGGCCCAAAGCGTGCACAAGTTCCGCGACTTCCGTTTCGTTTGAAGGTACAGCTGGCAGACGTCCAGGAACGTCATCAGGTCGACGACGCTCCTCCCCATCGATGAGTAGGCGATCGTTTTGAAAATCTTTTTTCTTCGAAAAATTCTATTCTTCTTAATCTTGCGTATTTTCTCCTTTTCTTTTATCCTATGTTTTAGCACCTGCAACGAATGATCGCTTGGAATTAGCGATCTTTCTTTAATATATTTTTCAGGACTTTGAATTGATTTTTAAAGGGACTTTGGTGTTACGAGTTTTCAGTCAACTCTTTATAAATTTCGCGAATTTTTCTTTCCTTTTCATGCGCTTTAGAGAAAACGAATCGATCGAAGACACGCTGATATCGCGTCCTTTGATGTTTTAAACGTTTAATGGAATCTTCGTTAAAGGCTTTTTACAAATGAAATAGTTCGTAATTGTTTCATGGTTGATACTAAATTCATGATCCTAACAATCTCTTTTTCTTTTTTTTTTTTTATGTCAAGGTTTAAATTCAAAGATAATCATCTTTCAGACGATTTTTAATTGGCCTGTGTCTCCATCCATCCAATATTTTAAATGTTCAGTAAAATCTTCGTCAAAGGTTCGTCGCTAATCTAATGTAATCATCGTAAGAATTCACTATTTACAGAAGTTCGATACAAACATCTCGATATTCGATCAACATCGAGTATTTTCATCTCCTTATCGCGTACCGATAAATTCGCATTTTACTGTCTACACATCGATCAAAGTCTGTCGAATGTTCAAACAGACCCATCCGCTGATTCGGTCGACAGTTCGACGAACAGATGTCATTAAACATCAAACAACTTCTCGATTCTAAAATCGAACAGAGATAAATTCTTATCCAAGCAAGTAAAAAATCTAATCCGATTTTTATCCAACTCAACGGTGTCCTTATTGAACGCGTATGATATCATTTCATCAACTAAAAACTCTTCTCTTTAATCCCCGCGCTTCTTTATTACACTTTATGGATTCCCTTCTCATTTTGCTCCGTTTCATCTTCACAGTCCCCTTTTATTTCAATCTTCGCGTTTCTTTCACTAGTATTCTACTAAATCATAACTTTGCCACGGCTCCTCTGCGATCCTTTATCTTGTATTACAATTGCCTCCTCCTTTTCACAGTATTTTCTCCCTCTGGAATCCACTTATTTTTACTACAGTTCCTTCTACTTAGTCTTTCCATACTTCCTTCTTTTTATAACTCATTATCACCCTACAATCTTTTGTCTTTTCTCATAGCTGCCTTTACTATTTAATCATTTTAGCTTCCTTCTTTTTATACTTGTCTCTCACCGTGGCAACTGTTTCTTCTTATTATCTCAGCATCTATTTAATCCCTCTAGTTTCTCGTTTCAACGACTCTTCCTTGGAATCTGTTTCCCCTTGCTGCTATTTACTCCTATCTGCTATTATATCAGGAAATATATTTTACAACTTCACGCTCCAAAATCGTCCGTCTTTGATTTTACGGTCACCTGTCTTCCTGTTTCGACGTCAACGACAAACCGATCGAAAGGAGGCTGCCTCGTTCAACGAATCGTTCCTTTGCTCATATTCTGCACGAAATAACGGGCAGATCGGATTTCTGACGTACGGAAACGTTATCGGTGGTTGGCGAAACCGCCGGTTACACTGTCGGCGTGTAATCAGAGGAGAGGCAGATCCCCGGAATCGATGCAGCGGCGCACCACGAGTGCACGGATCACAAAAATCCGCCGTGAAAGGTAAACGGTACACACTTTGCTTCTCCTCGTGTTCTCCTCGACTTGCCCGTTTCCAAGAACAGGGAACGGCAGGATCAATCCGTGGAACCGTGAACAGCGTCACTGCTCTCCATTCGTGACGCTGCACCGCCGCCCCCGCTTGTTCTCTGTACAGACAGCCACCGATAGAGGCGGCGGTGGTAGCAGGTGGTAGCAAGCCTTCAAAGGGAACGGAGGAGGCCTCGTTTCTCTGCTTTTCTGTCGCTCCCTCGCTTCGACCACGTTATTGACTCTCTCTCTCTTCCTCTCTCCCTCTATCTATCTATTCTCTCTGTCTCTCTCACTGCCGCCTATACTCGATCTCTTTCCAACTCACGCCCAGCTTCTGCTTTACGCGTCTCTGTCCCTCTTTATCGGAGACATCGTGGTCCTGTGCAGATACATGCTGAAAAATGGAACTTCGTATGGAACAGAGCTGAACGATTCTCTGCTGTACCAACAATGGATCTCTCGTTGCACCAACAATATGTTATATCAAGATCTTCCTTTTTTCAGTTTTGCTGATTTTCCGTACGTTACTCTTTATACAGACCCTTCTCACTTTGCGGGACGCAGTAGTAATCGGAACTGTGTTTCTCTAGATATAAAATCTTTCTTCCTTCGTCTTGACATCCATGCGATTTTTCTTCTTACTCTGAAATATACAGCAGTAATCGAACTGTCTTTTTCAAGCCGTCCGTAGAAATAGAATCTTTCTTTCTTCGTTCTGACACGTCTACCCGATTTTCCTTCTTATTTTCAAGCGTATAATTCAGTGGTCGGACTGTCTGTTTCCAGCACCGAAATTCTGTCAATTTTTACGAAGTTTCTTTCTTCTTCGTCTTGTCGATATCTTGTTAGTCTTTGCGAGAAACGTATACTAGTAAGGAAATTTTCTTTTTCGAAGTCTTCTTCCAACTTCTGTGATTATTTGTTACTCTCTACAGTTCTTCCGATTCTGGTACACGTACTTCCTTTCTGGCCCTCCTAGTTCTTTGTTATCCTCTATGGACAGCTTTTCCTAGCTCACATTTTGCTCTATCAAGTAAAATATTACTCTGCTATTCTCTGTATGTCACCTTGCTTCTCATTCCGGTTTATTCCACCAAATAGAGTACCTTGCTTCAGCTATTGGGGTTCAACCGTCCCCAGTTTCAGCCACTGCTTGTAATCTTATATTTCCGTGACCTACCCAATCAACAGAACTTTCCTCTTCGACCCTGCGCGGTTGTTCCACCATTACGCTTTATGAATCTCTCTTACTTCCGTCCATGTCATCAACTAAACTCCCTGTTTCGCCTTACGTATGTCCGCTTCTCTGTTACACTTTTTATTGCTTCTCGTTTTTGTCCATTTCATCTTGCGACGCCCTTTTTGTTTCAATCTCCGGGGCTTATTCTGCCAGTACTCTACTAAATTATGGCTTTATTACAAAACATAACCGGTTACCATAGGATCTTTACCTTAACATTTCCTTATATCCTAGTTGCTCCCATTTCGCTCTCTTTTTCTTATCGATTTCGCGTGTTTCACCGTAAAATTTTCTATTATTTTTCATCATAGTCGCTTCCACTCGGTCGTTTCCTTTTCTTAATCTTATTTCTCGATTATTTCCCCTCTCCTTTTTGTTTAACTCGCCCGTGATCGTGTGCCTTTCTCCATTCTTCATTCATGATATTCTTCCTCTTCTCCTCTCTTCCTCACTGCTCTGTGTCACTAACGCACGTATACTGATACATCCTATCACACACACATACGCGCATATACTGACGCCACCAATACGCGGCTGCGCGTTGAATTTATTCGATATCCTCTTTCACATAACCGGGTTAATTTCGGTGCGCTAGTTTAACTAATTTAACGACGCACGTTGGACCAACGTCGCACGCTGTATCGGCCGCTCATTGCCGAAACACGCACGCCATTTCCATCCGCTTCGAGCTTCGATCCTCACTACGATAGCCCGAGCATTTGAAAGAAAAACCGCTTTTACTCCATTTACGCTTTCACCGTCACGATACGATGAAATGATTTCTGGACGGACGTTATTCGTGATATAAATTACAACTCGCCGATGAGACCACGTAATTCCACGTAAATTTTACATGAATCTCACGTAAATGTAATCTACTTAAATAATTCCATAACGGGATTTATATATTAGACGTGACGTAAATAATCTTTGAATGAAATTCACGAGCAATCTTAGCGGAGGAGATATGTATTGGGTTGGCAACTAAGTGATTGCGGCCTTGGTCATTAGGTGATAATGACAAAATCCGCGATCACTTAGTTGCCAAGCCAATAATTGTAAGATTTCGATACGTCGATCAGCCATGAAGAAGCAACGCGTTGAAAAGATTCCTCGTAAGAAAAGGCGTGCGTAATGGTTCGTCAGCAACGACGACACGTATTACGTCCGGAGGCAGTGAATAGAAATACCTAGGGTAAGCTAGAATTCGCAGCTGTTCCAAGTGATAGTGAAAGTGTCGAGGAGAAAGGAGAAGATAGGAGCAAGATAGCGCGGAAAACGTTTCAGGCACGCGCTCCACGTTGAAACACGATTTCAAGATCGACGGTGTAAGTCTCTGATTATTTTCTTTATAGGGAACGAATCTCTTTGAAGAACACGGTTAAATCAGATGAATTTCCTACGATAAATAAAATTATTCGAATATTTATTTCCCTTAAAGTAATTCGATTTCGCACAAAAATTTTCAATTATCGAGATTCTTAAAAGCTGTCGAAACAAAGAAGTTTTTCAATTATACCATAATATGTATATAACATACCTTATTATATAATATAAATAATTAATATTATTAAGTAATAATTAACAAATAAAATAATTAAATATTTTTATATTAATAAAGCTATATTATATTTATATTATATAATAATAATATGATAATATAATATATAAATTACGCCTCCTTTTTCTCATATTTACGACGTTCTTAGCAATTTGAACCTTTAGCCACTGAGCGATAGAAGGATGATGTTTAATATCTTTCTCGATTGTAAGATATTCAAGGGCGTAATACCTTGACCTGACGTGATTCAGCTGTTTTCTCTAAACGCCGCTTCTAGGAGTCCAAGGAATTACAATTTGCTTCATTCCGAACGACACCGTATGACATATGGCTATTTTAATTGCGTAAATCGCACAGCTATTCGTTTTAACGCTGTACATACGACGATTCGTCTATTTGATCAATCCATCGATTCGTTAAAACACTGTGTAACACGCTTGCTGAATTTCACGTTTGTTTTGTCTTGAAACTTATACTTTTATCCTCAGCGTCGAAGATAGCAAAGTGGTTTTCCCTGCCGCGGTTAAATAAATAAATCAAGTTAAACGAAGAATAGAAGTAGGACATTCGAAATCCCGTGGAAATCGAAATTTCCTCAGAGAAATTGAAACTTCACAACGAGAGAGAATCGATTACGATTCTTAACAATTATTACGACGAAGAAGTAATTACAGCGTAATCCATAATTCACATCGCGGAAACAGAGTCTCTCGGGTTTCTCGACGATTCAACGTCCACGAAGAGATAAAGTTGAAAGATTCTGCGAATGTTAACAATCGTGAGAAATTGTAGAAATTGTAGAAAAATGTAGGGCGGTAAAATGATCGATGAAATCTCGCGGAGATCCGTTTCGAGGTGGGATATCTCTTCCGAACGATTTCACCGACGAGTTTCAAGTTTGTCACCTATTTACGCGACGGAGTTGTATCGAGGTCCTTTTTACCCGTTTTTCTATAGACGTCCTTCGTCGATCGAGTCCCAGTTCCAACGCAATAGACGCCTCCGACTTGCAACTTTAACCTAATTACAATTTACACAACGTCGAGACCGATTTTCTTCTCCTTCCTACAGTTTTCCATTTATCGTTTTACTCCGATCACCTTTTCGGTCGTTCAGCAATTTTTCAATCGATGCTCCAACGATTTAACTCGAATTTTCCTTATCGATGATATTTATACGATAATTAAAAATCATCCGTGCAATTAAAACGAATGGAGTTCAGATAATTAACTGTTTCTGGACTAAACATTCGTAGCTAACGTTAAAGTGGTTTCCAACGATCGTATGGAATATTATTAGTTCGTTCGAGTTTGCTTGCTCGTTCCGTGCTTCTCGGTGCATATTATACGCACAGCAATACACGTAGAGCATAATTAGAATCGTCTTATTGTTCGCGTTATCAATATCTTATTCGTGAGAATTTATTTGCTATTTTTGGATTTTGTTGGATATTTACATGTGCAAGAATAAGGATCAGCCTAATATTGACTCACGGTATTTAATTTTCAACTTTGCGACTACAGCTATTATTTACCAACTGGAAAAAAGCTATTGGATCAACGTGATTTGGCAATTAAATAATTTAACCGGTAATGTGTCTCTATATATTGTGTAAATTTATTCTTTCAGAGATCGATTCTGTCAACTTTTTTCTGTTCCTTCCTTTCCTTAATTGGACGGACGAGACGTTGATGTTTGGCTAACAGTCTGCTGCAGTCGGAAGAATATTTTTAGCTATACAAGACATTTCAAAGTACATAGCACGTTCTTTGTGATCAAATTAATGAACATTTCAAAATCGTTCGAAGTTCGCAAAACACTGAAAGCGCGAGAAGTGTCTTCTATTAACAAAAAATCATGCAGCAGGTTTCGAAATTATATCTACGACAGAAACTTTCGAAAAAATTCACAGCAAGAGATCTCCCAACGAATCTTTGTTCAAGCTTCGTCTTTTTAATGCTAATTTGCATAAATATTCGCTGCCTGGTAATTGCAAATTATAACGATACTATATTAAACGATACTATATTATTGCTGAAATAATTTACGATTCGAGATTATTTTTCTGAAAAAACAAACTAATTTTCTCGAAAGCCTTTCGTCTCCTGAGTCATCCTGTAAACGAATCGATTCGTCGCTCCTTGTTTCATTTTTTCTTCTGCTTTTTCTGTCGTCTTTGAATCGACGCTGATTCAAGGTGACCAAAATTAATATTCTTCGTGTTTAGACTTTTTTCCTCTGTCGAGCGAAACGGCAACAATTTGAATAGACGATAAATCACGGCACACTCGACGCGATTAAGCGATAGTAAAATATTCCTTCACGCCGGCTGAATTATGCGCGTTCTAAGTGAATCACGGTGTACAAGCGTTAAAGCGCTATGGAATCGTTAAGTTTACTTTATTAGCAGCGTTAAAGCGTCGTAACGCCACTACCCTCGAAGACGCTACCATTTTACGGCGCCAAAATAGTTGACAACTAGAATGTTTCGGGAAATAAGTTTCGCTTTATGTCGCCTTTAACCGAGTCTTATTAAGAACAAAGGGATACAAATCACAAACGTTATCGTAACTAGCTATTGTTTCAAATTGAAGAAAGAAAAAGAAAAAAAGATTATCCAATTCTAATGTATTTCTATCTAAACTGTTTATTTTCCAATCGGTTCCTATCTATATATAATTTATTTAAAAATCTCCACTAAATCAGTTCATCATAATTTATGTAAATTAATTCCTCGTCGTAGACAAGTATTTTCTTCAAATTTATTACTTCTGTAAGTATACCTGTTCTTTTTTTTTCTGAATTTTTATTAATTATCATCAATTTACCTCTCATCGATCTTCGTGATCCTTATCGATCTACAACGTTCCGTTGCATTAAAAAACGAAAAATATCGTGGAATCTTTAATATCACTGTAGGTTCGACGTTTGTCATCTCATCGCGTTCCATTTCTGTGCCATCTTGTTATTTCTACGGGATCTGTGGTTTCTACACTCACAGATTGCCCCACTACGATACCATTGTTCATGATGAGGATCTTATTGCTCGTACGAGTTACCAATTGCCCATTGCCTGCCTTACATCTTTCTACTGTCTTATAGAATGACGTAATTTTACGTCAACCAGATATAGGTCATGAGAAGACGTAATTGTACGTGAGCGCCTGTGAATATAACGTAAAACAAACCGAAGGAACTAGATCAGAAAATTGAATCAACGATATAGAATGGAAGAACCGAATTAAAAATCAAAATGGTCGCATAGAATGGAGATTAAACGTTAGGTTAATAAAATAAAACAATAGGTCAGGCAATATGGAATAACATACGTTGCGTTATGTATCGGATTTATAAAACGAAATAAAAAAAAAAAAAACTGGATGAAAATTTAAGTTAATGGAACAAAGTGAAAGAGTTAGATCGAATAAAAAAAAAAAAAAAAAAAAGGAGAGAAGATTTATACGCGGCAAGCGAAAGCGTACGTGAAAATAAATCGTAACGAGATATGAACGATTTCGTTCGTCCAACTATAAACGTAATCGTAAATGATCGTTCCAAAGTTATGCAACGAAGGAACCTTTGAGAGCAGCAGACCTGTCCTCACCGATCGGCCGCTTGTTCACGCAACAGTCGCAAGAATCGACGCCACTTTCACCCACGATCTTGCGATTTCTTTCAGTTTCACGAGACGCGGTTAATTACAACGCCACAGTAAAATGAAACAATATCCTTCAATTTAATCGCTATACCTTTCTTTAAATATCAATCAACAACTCTGATCAATTTCTTCCAGCTCGAATACTTTCTATAACAGATACCGTACTAAACTGTTAAATTATGTTAAGCTGTACGCTGTATGTACCATAGCTCTGCGAGGTCTTTCTTTTATCTCGATCTCGCCTTTTTTTTTATTAGAACACCTAAGGTATTAAGGATCACCATGAAGTTACAGGAAATTCTCTTCTCTTTTAAAACAGAAATTTTATTACGATTTCGATCCAATTATCGATCCAATTATGTTCTTCTATCGTTAAGATATCATCTCAAGTTTGAAGAAACTATGGAGAAATTCTTATTAACACGCATGATCTCACGTCTTAACGTCGATGTTAAACGTCTTCTTAAAATATTACAAAGCCTTCTTGTTTGCTCAAATCACAGATAAATCGAAATATAAATATATTACAGAAATTAATAAATCGTAACAGGATTGACAAGATCACGAGGAATCTTCAAGAATATCCTTGGCTTGTCGTTAGCCCATCTTTTCGTCGAAAATCTTAATTAGAAATTGTAAGTTTTCTCTTGCTCTCTCTCTCTCTCTCTCTCTCTCTCTCTCTCTCTCTCTCTCTCTCTCTTTGGCTCAATATTCTCATTCTCTTCAAACTGGGCGTATACTTCTACGAACTGTTATACGCATGTACATATCATATCGCATAATCCGAGTAACCATTGAACTAGGTCAACCGGTATATGGCGAACAAATTGAGTTTGCATCGTGCAAAATCGAAGGACCTCCGTTCCATTAAGGATTCGTCCACACTGGATACAAAGCATAGTACGTTAACGCTGAGTTAAACATTGGCCAAGATTTTGCTTCGTTAACTGTCCGTTTCTATCCTCGTCTATTTTTGAAATAAATTTTGTGAAAGCGTCCTTCGAAATTGTGTACGTCGAATGAAAAGATATATCGGAGCTCCTTTGCACGATCGATTTAATATTAGCAATATTTCATTGGTATTAGCAAATTTTCTATTATGATGCTATCAAATTTACTGACAGGGATAGTGATTTATACGAATTATGAGTCACCTGATCGAGAAGATTTGATATGAAATTATAAAATTTCAAAGAAATGTAGTTTATAATTTATCAGCTTCTTAATATTCTGATATTGGTTGGTAAATTAACGTGCAAGAGGGTGAAGGTATAACGCGAACCACACCAGAGGAGAGAAATACTTGGAATTTCCTAGAAATACCTCCCTCTATAATTGGCCAGATAAGGTCACGTCCCGTGGCCACTTACTAACAAGACAGCACTGTACATATTTCAAAATAATAAAAAAAAATATATATATAATCATTAGATTGTAGATATTTTATAAAATTTACATAAATGCATTTACATAGATATTATAAGCAATAAATTATTTTCGACGTCTCACGTATTTTTGCATATTCCGTGCTTTGTTTGGTATCTTTATTACCTTTTATTTCCTATAAATATCCACAGACTAATTGTTATTCTGCTGGTCGGAGGCGCAACGCTAATAATTTTTATAATCACAATCGCGCGAGTTTTCTACATATTTACATCTTTAAATTACCCACGAATGCGTAACAACCCGTTGTCTAATTACATGTAATCAAGGCCGCGCAACTTATAGTTATTTTAATTGCTCTAATCGTGTGCTAAATCGTACCAACTCCTCCCACGCGACGGTAAATCTACCTGGACAAACCTTAGTCCCCTTAGAAGCCTTAAAACACTCGCTGCAAGTATACTTTAACTTGTTCTTATGCCTGTATCCGTATCTTTAAACCCATATGTAACATATGTGCATATGTTAACAGTAACTTTCTCCTGCTTTGTCATCTCATATAGCGAAGGCATTTATTCTGCTTTTCGTTTAAATAAACAAACATGCACCGCAAGCAAGGCGAATGCGAGGTGTGGGAAAGGAGAGAACGAGAATGACGAGGGCGGTGGAGCGTCTCGAACGAACTACAAGCGAAGAATGGACTGGACTTTCGCTTGTAAGCACGGTCACCGAGTGTATCGGCAGATGGAATAATTGCATCGAAACGCGAGAAACGTGGAATCAGATTCCAGTTCTAGAAACCTGAACGAGCAGCTGAACAAACGGTAAACAGCAAGTGAACCCTTTCAGGAATGTTAGCATCTCGGAACGCGTTATGCTCGTAAAAAATTGAAACGATGATAAAAGGCTGCTTGAAGAGCGAATTCTTGTGTAACAACAACAACAGCGAGAGATTTTTCCAGACCCTTTTTTGCATCAGCCGCTGGTTACATGGGAGTAGAACTTTTTTATATCTTCGTGAAATTTCTTAAATTTTGCATTCCGATGCCTCTGATGATGCTACGCTGCGCGTCAACAATGGTTACATCGTCAAAGATGATCATAGAAGTTGTATAACATACGATAAACGAAATAAACGAGTGAAATAATAAAATTACGTTTGTATTTCAGGACTATCTACATCCCAAGAAGTAACTAGTAGTCAGCTTGAAAAAGAAGTCATAGAAATCACTTACTTTTATTATCGTTACACGAGAATGCCAGGATTCTGGAAGAAGATTCTGGAGATAGGCAAGGAACTAATTGTACGCCGAAGATGGATGTATGATAGTATACGACAGGTTAGATGAAAGGATAACGTATATAGATGAATAAAAATAAGGATATATGTTTAACTTGTACCACCAGGTGTAAGAGAGGATGTACATGTATGGGGTGGAAGTGTGGATAGATGTTTGCACCCGCTAAGATCCACATGGAAACGAATGGCAGTTACGTACACGTATACGTAAGCCAATTGCTTTTCCCAGGCTGTCATGTGGAAAAAATAAATAAATATTTTCTTCTTTTCGAGACACGAACGCAGAATTGAAAATTTTGAAAGGACGACAAATTATCAGTACGTAGGTTGAACCCGTGAAAGTGGTGTAAAGCGGTAGCCTAACGGAAAGTGATAGCCTGATTCTTCCTTTTTCCTTTTTTTTTCGTTCCGTTTCCTCGATCTTGGTTTCGTTGCTGTCTGAGGTGAGGCTACGAGAAATCATCGTGTAGGATAGTTATTAGTCGAGGAATAACGAATGGCAATTGAATTTCGAAGGGATCCAGACGAGGCGCTCGACTCGACCCACATTCCATCGCAGGTGCAAGGACACCACCAAGTGGGTCACAAAAGATCGGACGCTGATGTTTTCGTCCTCCTTTGTTGGATTTTTATGGTTAACAACGGTGTATTTACGGCTGACTTTGAAGGCTGACGACGAAGATGAGATTTGCTAAAGATGACGGTATACTTGGTGGATCGTTTCTAATTTGCAACATGCTAGATACAGTATCTAATCTTTTTACGCCGAAGAAAATAATTTCGTAAGAAGGTTGATTATTTCTTTCCGTTTATATAAACTATAACCTCTGAAGCTTCGATACGTAAATGTTAATCTATATTATAAATTAGATTACAAATGTTTATGCAATTTCATAAACGTAACTAAAGAGATCGAACATAGATACAAGCTTTTGTCACTTATTATGTGTAGATATTGTAACGAGTGATTTATCTCGGATATTTTATATATTTCTGCAGATTCCGTGGATTCTTGCTCCTTCAAATTTCGTCTAATGACTAGAAACAGAATTAATTAGAGAATGACAGCTTTCTGGAAAATAGCCTCTTATCGAAAATGGTATACGTTAGCTGGAAACATAATTTCTTACAATTCGAATGAATCGGAATTAAATTCAAATGTTCGACTTTGAATTTCCAAATTAAGATATACATTGGAATTTTTACGGCGTGTTGTAAACATTGATACAGAATGCTGCAGACGGTTGATCGTTATTTAACAGCATCAAATTAAATATGGAAAAGAGAAACATGTGCCTGCGAGTAGCCGTTTCTTTCGTCACTTCGTAACATCTTTTTCTCTCATTTGCATTAATAACAGACTTCTAAAATCCGTACGAAATCTCGTTTAATACTTCGCAATAAATTTCAGAACACGATAGATAGATAAGACAGAATCTTCATTAAAGTTTCCTCTCTTTCGATCTCTTACGTAATGCGCGATTCGTCTGGAATCCTATTAAAATTTGGCAACGTTAGAATAAAAATACGTTATATCGACAAATTTTACGAAATATACAGTCGAATGAAGAAACAAGCCTCATTTATTTCGATTAATCGACGTCGCTTCGTATTACAAGGAAAATAATAGATGCACAACGTTCTTCTCTTTTATATTATCTTATCGAATTGCGTACGATCCATCTTATTCTACTATTACAAAATCATTCCTTATAAAACGAAAGAAACTTCTGCGACAACCTAATATGTCTGTTTCATAATAGCACAAAATGAATTTTATTTCCAACTTGAACTGAAATTTCGGTGGACCGAAAGTCGAAGTTTGTTACGTAGACTAAAGTATTTTGCGCGCGATTTTCATCTCGAAGTTAACGAGATTCAAAATTAAACATTCAAAACGAAGAAATACAAACTGACGAAGGAGATGCGAGTATAAATTCGAATACCTACGTTTAACATGCAAAGAGTAAATAGTCGAAGTTCTCCGATTTACACGTTCGATGTTAAATATTTCAATAAAAATACCCAAATACGCACATGCGAGGCAAAACACTGAAACTGAAATTCCTAAATTCGCCAACGATGCAGACTGATTGAAATTCAATGTCAAGATGAACTGTACGCGTCAGGCTTCCCCCTCAAATCTCCAAGAATGCATCGATGCACCAAACCAGATCCACGTCCGCTATGTCTTTCTACGTCGTCTGCGTGCGTGGTGCGACAAAAACTTCACGGTAGACGTTACAACTATTAATAAACAGCGGCGAAGAAACGCGAAAGCACGTTGGACGAAGGACGAAGGATGAAATTTCTCAGAAAAATGATCTTAACTGACCGTGGAGCAGAAAAAAATACCGGTGCGCATTTCGATCGTGACATTTTCCACGTGTCATAACTCGTTATGTTGAAAAAAAAAAAGGAAGAAAAAATAAAAACCGCGTAGGACGACAATCACTCGAATTAATTTAGTTGGCGTTTATCGATGGAACAATGAGGAACGGTTTTGAGCCTTGAAAAATACCCGCTGCTATTTCCAACGTTCAAACGCAGCTGCTTTAACGTTGCACGATTGATGTAGAGCCTCCTTTTTGTTTCAGTTGGTACACTTGGCGGCAGATTATTACAATTTCTCTGGCGCTATTCGGCTCACGCGCAAGAATAGATCGCTCTCTAAAAACTGCTTTCGTTCTCGGAAAAGAATGTCCTCGGCCTATATAACGTTCAAGGATCGATGTTTTGGGATCGATTCTGCTTCTTCGGGAATATTAGGCGTACACGATGTTATATATCGTTGGTATCATCGCGATATTTTCTGATTTTCTTTGTCGGACGTTTCTTATAGAAGAGAACTGTAGGAGGAGACTCGGGAACTTTAAACGTATACGGATAAAGTAGGATAAAAGAACATTGCTCACCGATTAATTTTTTTCTTATTTATTGATTTATTCTTTTTTTTTTTTTTAGAAAAATGAACTGTAAGAGGTAATTTAGAAAAGTGAAGTACGCGTGCCTGAGACAAATATAATGGAAAATCGTTAACGATTCTCTTTAACTTTTTCGAACCGTTGCACTTTTAAATGTTAAATATCTGGTTGCGATTGCATTTTTAAGATTAATATCTTGTCTATATTTGGATATGTAAATGCACGAATACGGTGTAGAGTTTCTGTATCATCCAGCCAAGATTGTTTGCTGATAATCGTACGAGGGACAGATTAAGCTTAACGAAATCACGAGCAATTACTTAATTGGCAGAATAACCTTGATTGCACGGGCCTTGTTTTTGTCTTTCCTGCCGTTGCACGTACAGAAAATCACGCGATTCCATATTAAATGAAAAAAGAGAAATGAAGCATAATGACGACCTTCAAATGTTGAAAACTCCTCCAATTACGAGACAATCACGAATGTAACGCAACGCGTTCGACCTCGATCTAAAATCTAAAATATTGTACAATGATTTTAATAACGCTCGAGTGATAACTTGCAGCATTTTGGCATTCGTGCGGATTATACAATTCTTATACGCGTCATTTCCCATATTTGTAACATCGGATTTGCTTTCGTTCATAAAACATATCTATTGAAACGTTGGAACGATTGTAATAGAATTTGTATTCCTCGCAAAGGATGAATCACGTCTTCATACAACTCGAGAAGCTGTTACTCGAACGATCTTAATTATCGTCTTTAACGTGCGTTAACTGGCAGATTGTAGCAAACCCTGTCTTGTACGGTTCGATGGCATAAAGAAGAGTAATCGCTCGTAACATCACTTTCTCCATTGGTAAACGAGCGATGAAACTAACTAATGAGACTTCATATTCCATAGTAGCTCGTACTATGTAAGTATAGCGAGATAGCAAATTATAGCATCAAATAGCGAGGTGAATTGAAGATTGTACATTTTACAAGAAGGACTAATGACTCACGCGATGTGACTGAAATTTTAGACGCTCGCTATCTTAAATTCCTGCCAATTTGTTCGTTCCAATTCAACGTGTAAGCTTTGATTTTATCAGTATGTTATTTAATCTTCTGATGGTGTAATAAAATAACAAAGAATGTAAACCGATCGTTTTAGAGAACAATTTTGCCGTATTTTCCATGTCGAATAGAAATAACATGGCTTCGATCATTCGTACGAAATAAATACTAATACTTTCA
Source organism: Bombus affinis (assembly GCF_024516045.1). Lineage (NCBI taxonomy): Eukaryota > Metazoa > Arthropoda > Insecta > Hymenoptera > Apidae > Bombus > Bombus affinis. The sequence goes on from NC_066353.1 coordinate 10,510,038, forward strand.
TAGGAAATAAATGAATAATTTCCTGTCTAGTTAAATTGTCTAATGATTGTCTAGCTAATTAAATCTAGCATTACTTATACATTACTATACATACTAAAGAGTTGAGATTTAGCAGCAAGTTATAATAGGAAATTAATTCACGATCCGATATATTCGTTGCGTAACAAAATTTCTAGCAATCTATACGTGTTTCTCCGAACAGATTTTTCAGATATTCAACGTCCCAAATATGGCAGTACCTATTGTCTTCCTCCACTTTGTTCCTCGAAGCCACTTTGAAATCGTGAAACTCTATATAGCCGAGTCAAGCGACAAACAAGCGAAACAAGAAAATTTCACTTTGAAATTGTACAGAGGTATGTAGGTTGCCTTTGACTGAATGTTGAAATTGGTCGAAAAAAGGCTGTCTTTATGGGCCAACGAGCTACGTTTCTTCGTTAATTTCAAAGCAGGAGAATTGACCTTTATAGGCGAGGCACTTTCAATGTGGCTGATCACGAACGCTCGTGTTCTACTGTTCTCCACTCTCAGACCATAGTTACGATATAGTCCGATCGTTCTCCCTCTATCTCTCCTAGTTCACGAATAGCGACTATCTGATCGTCGAATTTATTTAGAAACGAATTTTGAAACTCATTTCCCACGATTAATAATTAAATTTAATTAGTCTGGATGCTCGGTAGAAAATTAATTGCGAGACAGGAACGAGAGATCGTACCGTGGAATTGGAAATTTTACTCTTAAGTATTTTCCACTGAGCTTGTTTATCAATTTTGTTACACGCCGATTTGCTTTAGGAACGAACCTTTGAAACGAATTTCCACGATTTTTGATCGAATTTCATTTGTCTGGACGCTTAATCAAAAATTCAAAAAAATGCGGGATGTAAAACTGAGTATTAAAAAATAATTCTCTGGGCTGGTATAATAAAAAATAAAAGTATCTATATTTAATTACTCGTTGATCTACAAGTTTCTGCACGAATGCTTCGCTAGCTGAGAATTAAAAATAAAATAATAGGAAAAGGCAACGGAAACTACATCGATAACTCGATCGGTGGCTAATTAAATTAATTAATTAACTAAATCGATCGGTAACTTCAATTTCAACCAACGGAGACTGCAAAGTAGAAAGTGATCGAGGAACAATTCGACAAAGCAATCTAATCTATTCCCGATAATCTCAATTTCCTGTCTGGTAAATCCAATCTTTAACGATGATCATCCTTCTTAATGGTCCCCTTTTCCTCCTCAAAATTACCCAGTTCCAACCGACGATAGTTAATTTTACGTTCGATTCAACATCACGGCGTACTTGTACCGAGCTGTAGACGAAAACCACGAAACGAGATGATACGATAGAAAGTATGAAAAGACGGAAGCGGTGACACTGCTGCAACTAGACACACGGTGAGCCTCGCAATCAGATTTTCATCGTGGCCGCGAGCATATTGAATCGACAGGAAAAAAGTCTAGTATCCTTTCTAATCGGACCCACCAGGCACAATAGCAGAATGTTTCAAGACGAGATTAAAGTCTGCAACTCGGTTCGACTCGTGATCGCGACTGAATAAACGACCGAAAAAATTAAATATTTTATCTTTATAAAACCTATCTCTATAAACGGAAGTACATCCTGGATGGAGAGGTTGGTTTCTTTCTTTTCTTTTTCGTGGTGAATGGCAATACATTTTTTTTTTTTTTTTTTTTTTTTTTTAAGTCAGACAAATCTTGCGAATCGTGTGTAGTTACGTAATAGCAAATTTGTTGCAGATAGTATGAAAATATACGGTTGTCGAAAAATTAGATTCTACAGGAGGAATGTTTAACGCTCGTTTAATTTAGCTTCGTACGAGATCGATCGTAGAAAGATCGATGACTCGTTTCACATTTATTATCCTTAATTTCGTGTTCTACCGTGTCTTTCTTTTCCAACACCCCCTTTGCGATATATTACGAACGTATTACGCCCTCGAACGTTACGCCCACGCAATGGCCCTACGAGAATAGAAAAAGGAAAGAGAAGGAGGAACGCAGTTAACATATAACACGAGGGTCATTCGAGGAAATCTTTGAACACGGCAACTCTATATTTATAACTGATTCACGCACGCACGTACTGTTATTATAGCGATACGATAAAATCGATTCGGAATTGCAAACTACCCACCAGATCCGCCCCCCCCACCTTCCAATGTAAATACAGATGTGCGAGTAACAAGATGCAACGCTCGAGACTATTGCTTTCATGAAGAAATAGTTGAAAAGTATGCGTAATGAGCACTGAGAAACGAATTTGTCTTTCTGCGTACGATTTCTTTCAATAAGATACTTTTCAGCCAGGGATTCTTATTTCCAGTAATATTATGATAGGTCGTTATCGCTTCGTTGGAAACGAATCACAATTAACAAACGAAATACGAAAATTGTTTGATGACGTCATCTCTATCTCGATCTGAAGTTTGAATTTTTGATTCAAATTGCTATATTGCTAATTGCCATATTCTGACCGTATCTTGCCCTCGCACGTGGTTCTTGCTCTTACGGAAACCAGGAGATCAGATTAAAGAAACCTGACCAACCTTAACGGAACACCTTTCCCACGTCGTTCATTCACAAAATACGAACTTCAAGATACCAACACGAAAAACACGAGTTCTATTTGTTGAAATGAAACTTGGCTTATCGTTTGCTATAACAACAACAAATTATAGACAGTGGGAAGAATCAATGAACTGGTCATCTGGTTGTTATAATCACGGATAACGTCGTTAATCGCCTATTATTATGATAATGAGTAAATCCCAAAAGGAAATTAGTTAAAGTTAAGCAGAAGCGAAATTAGAAGTGAAAACAGTTAAAAACAATCCGCCTGTGGTAATCAAACTACGACTGCTGATATCGGGCATGACACTTGAGCAATAGATAAGGGAGAAAGGACAAGAGTTCGCAGCAAATTCGTACCAGAAGTTTCCTTCGAAACTTGCTATTATCCGTAGCGTAGCTCGTATCTTTCACACGTTTCATGGAGCGACGAACTTCGAAAGGCGTTGTAACTACGAGAATTACATTCAGGAGTTAAGAGACACGAACAAGCGACGTGCAACGCTTGATACCTTTTTCAAATAAATTTGTTATATTATTTTCGAAAACGGTTGTCCGTAACGAACGTAGCGCCGTATCAAGCGTGTACATTTCGCGAGAGATATAAGTCGTACAGATATCGTATCGAATTCGACAATGGGAACTTTCCATTCTCTGTATATTTGATGTATTTTTGTGTTATCAGCCGGTTGTTCTTATCGAGAGTTGCAAGAAATGCCAAAGCGATCGTAATAAGCGGATTCCGCTGTAACTGGAATTCTACCCTAAGTAGTTCAAGTTCGTTATATCTCGATCGTTGCTTTTTCCCCTCGCTTAACTGATCCGCCCCAATAATTCAACTACTAAACTTCCGTAGAAGTAAAATCAAAGTTTCAACGGTCGATTCTACCCCCGTGCAGCCAGCGAGAACGGGGTGGTTATGGGGCCGTTTATTCCGCGCGGACTGTTCTAAAAATAGGAAGACAGAGAGCGTTGGTGAATCGCGTGTATGACTGAGTCAGAGAAGGGGATAGCTAACGTATAAAAGAGAGAGAGAGAGAGAGAGAGAAAGGGAAATAGAGGGTGGTAATCCGATGACGAGGAAACAGAGACGAAGAAGGGTCAGGGCAAGGGTGAGCGAAGGGTGGGAGAATGGGTGGGTGGAAGACTCAGCCAGCCACGAACGATTGAAATACTCGGCTGCGAGGGTGTAAAGGGGCGTCAGCAGTGACGTGGTGACGATAGCGAATAGTGGGGGTAGCCCGGCGATGCGATATGGTGTATAGCGATGGCTTCGAGCCAACTTCCTGGCATGACTCATATCAATCCCTAGAGAAGATTACGTTCGTTACGGAAAACACGTTGTTCGTCCATACGTAACTATATTATTTATTTGAATTTCTTGAAGGTGCATCAAACTGACCGCAGCAATCTCTTAAATGTCAATATCTCTTTAAAATGTCACGATTAAAAAGCGTAATAAAAATTAGACACAAGTGAAATTAGACGTCTTATCGTTGTTCAGTACGAGAAGAGAAGTAGAAGAAAAAGTTATTAAACGCGTGATTGGGAGATAAGAAATAGGAGAAACATAGGAGGATCAAGACAAGGAATAATTGTTTCCCTTATGTTTCGTTTATATCTGTTCAGAGTGTATTTAGAAGCGTCGGAGAAGACAGATGATATTGGAAAATGTTTTGCAATCTGCGCGAGAAATATCGTACACGTACGTGGCCTCGGTTAAACAAAAGCTCGATGCATATGTATAAGTCTCAAAAGGTTTATTCAGATGGAAATGAAACACTGTCTTTCTTCGTATTTCTTTCACTATATCCAGAACTGTGTCTGTTATTCGTTTTATAATATACATGTGTCAGTACGTTGCGCAGATATTACAGACTTTTTAATCATTTGAAAATAATATCGCGAAGAGTGAACTGGCGGGTGAATCGAGCAAGTAGATTCGATCGTTCGTAGTAAGACAGTTTTGGCTCATAGAGTCTTCTAACGCTTTACGAATTCGTCGTTGAGAGTTTGGCAGCGTTTTGTAATTTTACTGTATCGATAAATAATGCGAGATGATAATCTGATTTTTCTAGATTAATTTTTCTATTGATATATTTTACCTATAGTCCGACTAAAATGCTTTTATCGCTAATAAACAATCGGAAGCGATTGAAAATTGTATACGAGAGAATCAAGCTTTGAAATCACGAGATCACCATCTTCATCGTTAGTAGCGATGGTAGCGGAGGTGGTGCTGGAAAGTTCTTGCAACCATGCGCCAATGAGGATGATCCCGTAGGTGGTGAACGTGGTAGTGATATCAACATGGTAGCAGAACATTGATTCTCAACTTGCTACTTTGTACTTTACCGAGTGGATACAACTATCAATTCACTTTTATTACTCATTTCGTTACTATACGAATTGGTGAAAAACTAGCAAATTACTAATTTTAAACGAAATGAAATTCCTTTTATATGTCAGGTAATATAAACTTAATTAAGAAAATAATCTCTATTATATTCGGCTATCTCGCGTGAAATTATGCAGGCGAAACTAAAAATAAGACGAAACGATATTTGAACTACAAATGATTACTAAAACTAGAGTGAATTAAAAAAATTAATTTACATGCTTACTTTATAATTATATTATAATTATTAAGTTAATATATGATCGATTAGAGTAACTAATTAATATTGTTAAATATTGATCGCTAAGAATTATTTATAATTTGGCTCGTAAACGACCTACTAAATTATTTGAACATCGATACAGAGAATAGGATTAACGAGAGCACTCGAAATACTCGGAATCTCGGATTTAATCTAATTCGCGAAGAAGCATCGGATTATTCCATTAGCATTATAAGTACCTCTTATTCCTCTGCGCTACGTTTCAGTTGAAAGCTGATGTTTAAATGCCTAGCCCTATTGAAAGCTACCTGTTACGTATATCGTTCGGATAAACGATAAACGCAAAGAAAAAAAGGAAGAGAAGAGACAATCGAAGAGAACGAGATTTCCTACCGAAGGATAATTCTTCTCAGTCGTGATACGATATTGAACACAGACGAACAGAAGCCCTTCTTAACCTAGTATGCAAATAGAATCTGCAAATGTAATCTATAATCTCGTTCGTACTGTCCGCCCGTGTGATTCTCTGAATACCTTCGAATAATATTAAACAGGCTCGTGACTAGGAATCGTCACGATGGGACTCTACCAAAGGAAATTTCCATTGACGGAGAATTATTGCTTAGAGAAAACTTATTCACAAAATGTATGTATAAAGAATGTAAGTTTAGAAGAAGATTGCAGAAATAAGAGAGACGTTAGAATCTCAAATTCTCAATTGCTCAAATTCTTTAACTTTCAAATTACTAAATTTTGAAATTCGTAAATTTTCCAATTTTTTACTTCAACAAAATTTGAATAATCTCAATCGTTGAATCTCGAAATTCTTTTAGTTCTTAAATCTCGGAAATTTTTAGTTTCACAAATTTTTCGGTTCACGAATTATCAAATCTTTGGAATTCTCAAGCGATCGAACATCTGAATCTCCGATTGCTCGAGCTTTCAAAGTTAATCTAATTTCTAGTCGACTCGGAGGTTTGTTTCTAATTTCTTCTTGAAGAAAATTGCCTGCGAAGATCTACGAATTACGTACACTTAACACAGCGAAGACTAAAAGTTTATGTGCGAAACGTTACGATCCATAGCACGCCTGGTTCGTAAAGGTAATTTGACAAATTACCGCGCGGTAATGACCCGATTCGCTGGCTTCGCACTAACAGCTTGTTAACAAAGTTGCATTTTCAAACCGACCGAATCGGCTTCGTGAAAATCATAAACAAGACATTTCCATTAAATTCTGAAAAGACGATGTGCCTTCGTTTTCCAATTTCATTTCCACGAAACAACCTTTAAATTCACTTTCCATAATTATTATTCCATTTTCAAATCTTCAAATGATCAAATTTTAAAAATCGTTTTAAATCCTATTTTTAAATTTATAATTATTTCTTAGAAATTCGTTAATTTATAATTATGATGAACTACGAGTAATATAAAGAAGCTGATAGTTTTCTTATAAATGCACAACAATATATAAATTAATCGAATAATAGTATATACAATAGATTAGTTCATTTATAAAAAAAATTATCAACTTTTCCGTATACTTATAATGGTCGATTTCAATACGTTGGTCTTTCTATACATGAATATATATGTATATATACGTATAACGTAGGACTAAATTCCATGACGTCATCAAGCGCCAAGGAGAAGGAATTCTACCAAGAAAGGAGAAGGAATTTGAGAATCACTGCAACAGAGATAGCCACTAATGGGTAAAATAGTGGTGGTGGCACCGATAGTGGGGATAAGGGGTTGTGGAGGTTGCTCGTCAGTGGTGGTACGTAGAGGCAACGTGCTAGCCGTGTGAGGGGAAGCAGCCATGAATGAAAGTAGCGCGTATCGATTTACCCGCGCCGCCCTAGATAAAATATGGTAAATAGTGAGCCGAAATGGGCTACGAACGAAGAACGTCATCGAGCATAACGCCACTTATTTGTCCAGCTATCAAGTATTTTCCTCCATATTCGATTATACATAAAGGCCACAGTTCGAATTTTAATACGTATCATACATACGAACATAGCAAAATCATCCATGGGAAAAGTGTAGAACAGAACCAGATCATGATAGGAAAAAATGAATAGCAGATTCTTTTGCAAGAATACTCAGGGCGAACCTCTTAATGCATATTCCGCAAGTTAAACAGACTGTTAGTATATGGATATGAAGAAGAATTTTATATAATTGTTGAATTCCTGCATAAAAGAATATCGTTCGATTCATATTGAACGGTCGCTATTACTCTGCCAGTATGAACGATACGTCCATATTTAAGCTACTTTTACTTCTGAATAATTTACATGGTTCGCGTAGTACACAGGAATTACGTATCACGTTAAAGTCATACGTCATACGTGTGCTACGTACATCACACACGCGCAGCACTGTAATAAAAAGTAATTCAAGGTGGACGCTCATGACTGCAAGCAAATGCGACTAACTTTTACGCAGTTGACAAATTGACCGATAGTAATCGTTAAACCGGCTACGAATTTTCACGTCTCAATCTCGCTCACGTTTCAAGAAACGAAAAATTTCAAGAGAAACTTCAGCAAAGGGATTGAAACGGGAAATTCTTGTGCATTAACAACTTTTTCATAATTCTTCCAAACTGAAGAAATTTTTGGACGATCGAAAAGCAGAAATATAACCTGAAACAGTAACTATTTTATTCTTACTTCGATATTGATATACTGCCGCTATAGCTTTATAGAATCGTAAAAAGGTTTGCATTATTTTAATCGAGCATAAAGTCGAACTATACATAGATTGTAAAGCGAAATGGAAATTTGCAAAACGTTTTACTAGACTTAGGAAATGTGGACTTCGATGTAACACAGATCAATGGAACGATCGCAGCGCTATACGTACTTATGTCACTACCTAAAATTATTGTCCTGGGGTGCCGCCATTACCCATTCATGCGATTTGTCCGAGTTCCTTGCGCGTCAATGGCACCGAAATCTACCATTCAAAAGAACGCCCAGCCCCTTTACGATAACGCACAACATCGAGCTCCGACTATTGCTCGAATTCAACGAAAATAATAGACAGAAACACACCATCCCTGAGTCACTGATCTCGTGAAACACTTCCTAGATGCCCCTATACGCTATGTGATGCACCAACAGATTGCAGATGCATCCTACCACACGATCTACATATAATTAACCATAAAAAGTTTTTTTAAATTAGCTAACCTAAAAATACCATGAATTTGTATAATCTAAAGATTAACTGAATACCTTTTTAAAACACATTTCTTCGTTAAATCTGTCAACATGACATTTGAAACGTCACTGTGACATCCATCGAAAAGCAAACTAATCAACGTCGATCTTAGATATCGAAACATTCTATTAATCGTTTAATGAAGCTTGTATACCTGCTTTATTTGCAATGTAGCATCGAATAGCAAAAAAGAAAAGCACCTAACGAAATAGAACGCAACCCTTGTTACGAAATCTGGCAAGCAACGGCATACATTGACGAAGGATGAAAAATCAGAAGATGTACGCGTACCTGGGTCATGACAGGGGTGGTATCTTCATGTTCCCATGGAGGCTCAACACAGTTGATCGTCAATGCGGTAATATATCCCGGTGTCGTCGGACGAGAACGATGCCACTGCAATGGTTCGCCACCACTTCCACGCCATAACACGTCAGAAACGCGCGACGAGTTACTCACATGACATGTCGCATCGGCAGGATTAAACCGATGAACCGTTTGATAAGCGGTTCGATTGGCGTTCGACACGCGACACGAGAAAAATTTGCGCGACCGGAGTGCGGCGAGCACGTTTTCGTTTACAAGGTAAAACCGACTGTCCCTCCAGCAGCCCCGCGTTAGACGGTGGCTGCGGGATTGTTGGGGGTTGGGAACGACCGAACGGGAACAAAGAAGAGGTTAAACAAAGAAAGGCATAGCGCGAGTGAGATGGACAATAAATAATTTGGGGGTGTGACGCGCCGCGGCGCCACATTCGAACCTCGCTCGCGTAATCATCCAATAATTTGAAAAATATTGTCGTTCGACTGCGGATTTTTATACATTTATGGGGAACTTAAAAAAGCAAAAAAGTACGGAATTTGTATAATACGCAAAAGAATGTAGTATGCGAAGTTTTATTGTTTTAGCATCTATGGTAAACACTTGATGGTATGGCACTTTGATAAACTACCGCGCAATGTTTTATCAATCTCTCGATATATATTTAGAAAAGTTTAAAAATAAATATAATTTATTTGCTATATGAATGAAACAAAACGAATTCAAATATTATTTTTATCGTTATCGTTTCATAAGAAATAAATAGCAGCACGATAGAAAAATTTGTTATCTACAGAAAAATTATGCGATAGCGAAACAATTGTTTGTGTAAATTTGTCTTATCTATACAAATTCCCAAGTATATAAACGATACACGGTGTCTAAAACATGTGTTTTGTGTCAAAATCATTGTGCTATAACGAGTAAGTGTTTTCATTAAAACATACCAAGGCGAATATTAAAAGTTCCTTTTGAAATCGTCATTCAGTAATCCTATAGATTTCAAAGATACACATAATTTAAATGACATAATAAGTATCAATAATGAACGCCAAAGATTTTATTGATTGAGTTTATTAAATCGAGTTTATTTAGATCACATATAATGATGGTTATATAATAACAATCCAACTATTTACTTAATAGGAAGAAATTTAATATATCATCAAAATCTCTTAAAAAGATTTATAAACTAATTATCATTTGGATATGTATTAAAAATCAATCCTGTTATCGATTTATTACGATTGTAAAAGCATCCATATTTTCATATAATTTTTATATTTGCAATTTTCTTTTCGTTTGCAATATTAAAATTTTTAATATCATTATTTTACTTCATATTTTTGTTTACATAATTTTAATTAGAAAATATTTTTAAATCGATATCACTACAATATCATCAGTCGATAAAAGGATATCTGAATTCATCTTACTACTATTGATTTTTCCATTCGATTAGATAATCAAAATGAAAGTATGGAAAGTTAAAAGCAGTTGCCAGTTGCCGTAAAACCGGTGGAGACCAAGAATTGGACTCCAAATAACGCCTCCATCACTTTTTAAACACATTTTTGCTTTTTATAAAAGACTATCTTGCACGATAATTAAAAAATAAATAATAGGTAAAAAATTACATGACATTTCATTGTAGATACATACAAGGTAAACAATTTTTTTTTATATAATCTTTACAACATCTCTTTATGTTTCATTTTCGTAACTTTTTCACATATTCTCCAAGCTAATAATACTCGAATCTTAAAGTTGCGCGTTCCAAGCGTCCGCCTTATATTGGAATCCAACATGTCTCGTTACTCGTTATCCCTCTCAGTCACTGAAATGTCAAGTTTATATTCGCGTATGCAACTCGTATACGAACATTCCTAGTCTCGTAAACCGCTGTAATTCTCGAATGAACGTTTGTCAGCTTCCTCGAACTTCGAAACTCGAAGTTAATAACCATTCATCCGTTTAATCACCACATTATTACGTAACAACTATTTTTCTCTTTACTTCTTATCATGTTTCCACAAAATAGATTTTTCCCATTAAAATATCTCGAAAAATACACCCTTCAATTCAATATAACAGTAATTTGTAATTGAAAATCAAATATTTTTCAGTTGAAAAGAATTTATAGAATATGTAGACCGAAAGATTAAAGCCTGGTACAAACAAGCACGCAATCTTATTGCAACGACAATGCTATGCAATATAATTTGATAACTTCATCATACATATTTTTAAGGATGCAGTACACGCATTCACACAATTCTGTTATTAAATATGTTGAATGTCGCACTATTCAAATTAATCCACGTGTACCACCGAAGATACATTCCGTCAATTGTTTTACATGCGCTAGAAATATTGACGTCTAACAGCCGTTCATGGCGGCATGGAACGTGTTAAAACTATAAAGCTGCCGAGTGCAAATCGTAGTGTCCCCACTGTAGAATCGTAACAGTATCATGTAGTTCATCCTCATGAAACTAACATATAGCACTTACAAAGTACAACGATCGCTCGAGGTAATCAAAGATGAAGGAGATTCGTGACATAAAATAGCTACGGTTGTCTTTGCTAGGCGTAATTGTACTGTAATAGTTACAACGGCGATTTAATGCGTTAGTATATGAAGCCGCCTCGCTATGTGTACGAAAGGAAATCAATGTTCACACTACTGAAGCACGCGGTGATTGTGTGTAAAAATGAAATGGGGCATTGGGTGAAAGTACTCTTGGCTTGGAGGTCTTATATCAGATCAGTCTGCAAACAGCCGTGCAGGATGTGGATGGCGATGCTGCTTTGCTCCTAATGATCAGATCTTTTTGCTACTTAGACTCCGACGGTGTTTCTTCTTTTTGTTAAGTTATTCGAGATTTTCCAAGCATTATGCTACCGGAGTCATAAAATCAGTGATAATTTAGTGTTTGGTGTTTTATAAAAATTGGTGGAAAGTTTTTCTTTTCAAATAGTTAGAAAGAAACGTGTTCGTTTTTGCAGAATGTCGCAGATTATATGGATATGGTGTTTGATTGTGTCAGTGGCAGATTTGACATTGGCCCTTGAAAATGGTCTGGTGAAAACACCACCCATGGGCTGGCTTGCCTGGGAACGATTCAGGTGTAATACAGACTGCAAAAATGATCCAGATAATTGTATCAGGTAAGCATTGCTCTTTTTTGTTTCTTTCTGCACATTTTTTTTAATTGAATTTCGCAAGCCTGTTTCAGTTGATATTTGTGAGTATGTTATACATTGGAGCATTATCTACTCTCTATCTGAATGATATTTAACATTATAATGTGATTCTTAAAGATAAAGTGAAACTTCATTAGCATCTTTGTTATATACCTTTATGTCTACAGATTAATATTACAAATTCTAATTGTTAATGGTAGCAAGAAAAGATATGAAATATGATTTATAAGTGTCTTACGAATTCTTTTTGGATTGTAAATATACAAACATTGAAACTTTTCTTTTTGTTTTAATGTTGTTTTGAATATAAAATATTATTCATTATTTATGTAAACGTAATGCAATAATATTTTTGCATTTTGAAATGCTTTTGGTCACAAAAAACATATGTCAAAAATATTTTATTGGAATTTTTAGCTTTTTTTGTATTTATAGACATACATATGAAGAATTTTTAATTTAATATACATTTAAATTGTTTTGTTGTGTAATGTGTTTATTTATAATATCAAATACATTTTCAAAGTTGTATATTTTTTCTTAAATCTATAGTAATTTGTTTATTATTATATTTATTATTAAACTAATCAACATCAATAATAATAGAATATTTAAAAAAAGATAAATATCATATTGAAAATGTTCAAAGATGGAAATACTGAAATCTTGAAATTATAGTTATTCAATTCACAAGATACCAATTAGAATAAATTGCAAGATATTAAATATGATTCATCAATATCTGACCTTAAGAATGATTCTTAATAACTTAACTTAGAGCTATGTTATAGCCATTATATAAATCTGTATTCTAGTCCAAGGAGTTTTATTAGTAACAAAAGATTAATATATTACAAGTGAAGCATGTTTTAAGATATAATGAATTGCAAATTACAATTTAACAGAAATGGATCTGTTTAAAATTATGAGGAATATATTTTTATACTTTATAGTGATCGGCTCTTTCGTACAATGGCAGACATTGTTGTAGCAGAAGGCTATGCAGAAGTTGGATATGAATATATCAATGTTGATGATTGTTGGCTGGAGAAAGATAGAAGTGTTAATGGTCAGCTAGTGCCAGATAGACAAAGATTCCCGTATGGTATGAAAAGTCTTGCAAATTATGTAAGTTTTAATATACCATTCAACTTTTTGCCACAAGAATTACAAACTTATTGTTATGTATTTTTGTTATATAGATTCATTCAAAAGGTCTTAAGTTTGGAATTTATGAGGATTTTGGTAACTACACATGTGCTGGGTATCCTGGAATATTGGGATACTTAGAAACTGATGCTCTTACTTTTGCATCATGGGATGTTGATTATGTAAAATTAGATGGATGTTATTCACATCCTTCAGAAATGGATAGAGGTATAATTAAAACATCAATAATTACATGTTTATTGAAAGAGATCTAACTTTATAATTCATGAAAAATTATAGGATATCCTGAATTTGGATTCTATTTAAACCAAACTGGTCGGCCAATGGTATATTCCTGCAGTTGGCCAGTTTATCAAATTTATGCTGGCATGCAGGTTGGTACTGATATAATATCATTGTAGACTGAAAGCTATAAAATTCTAAGTTGCACAAAATTTTAGCCAAATTTCACTGCTATAACAGAACATTGTAATTTATGGAGAAATTTTGATGATATACAAGATTCGTGGAATAGTTTAGAGACCATAATAGATTATTATGGAAATAATCAAGATGCAATTGTACCAAATGCTGGTCCTGGCCATTGGAATGATCCTGATATGTTAATTATTGGAAATTTTGGACTAAGTTATGAGCAGAGCAAAACGCAAATGGCGTTATGGGCAATATTAGCGGCGCCTCTATTAATGTCCGTTGATCTACGAACAATTAGGCCCGAGTACAAAGCTATTTTACAAAATAGGAAAATCATCGCTGTAGATCAAGACCCGTTAGGTATACAGGGTCGACGAATTTATAAAGTTAGTAAATTTATTTCTTATATGAATAACTGACACCAGACTTGAATGTATGTAAACTTTATTATAATTTCAGCACAAAGGTATTGAAATTTGGGCAAGACCTATAACTCCCGTTTATCAGAATTACTACTCTTACGCCATAGCGTTCGTAAACAGAAGAACGGATGGTACACCGTCTGATGTGTCCGTTACATTAAAGGAACTCGGATTACAATATCCTGGAGGATACAATGTAGAGGTATGTAATTAAAAACTTAATACAAATTTTCGCTTAACCGTTTGTATAAAATGTTAAAGGTAACTATTCATATTTGTAGGATCTATATGAAGATGTGAATTATGGCATTTTAACGCCGCAAACAAAAATAAAAGTCAAAGTTAATCCTTCCGGAGTTGTGATATTACGGTGCGATTTACATTTAGAGGATATTTTCTCCACAAATCAATTTTCGCAATTTACGCCGTCAAATCAATTGTTCAAAGTTAGACAGAACTCATTTAAATAATACGAACTAAGTGTTAATGAATTTAATCTGTAATTTACTTCTTTTTTTGTAATATTTGATAAAAGAACGTTACCATACTCTGTTAAGAAAGTAGGAAATAAAGAATTTTGTAATCTGTAATACTCTATGATTTGTTAAACAACGTGATATAGATTATTTAGAAAATATATGATTACATTATTTACACACTGACTGCATTAATGCAAGATGTTATAAAAAAAGTTATTGTCTCAATCATTTGTTACACACCACGCGTATGCATTGTCGAAAATGCGTTGCCATGGCGAAATAGTATACTTCCAATTAGAGGGTTTCCAAGGCCATTGCCATATTTGTGAACACCGTTCAGGATGTGGCATCATTGCTAAGTGTCGTCCATTCTCAGAGCAGATACCAGCAATGCCCTCTGTAATTAATCATAAATATTATATAGATCACAGAATTAATTGTATATGACCAGACAAAATTTCGTTATTATTATTCTTTTAGTAATATCTGCAAATTAATAGTTGTATATAAGGCAAAATTAAAGTATCCTTTGTAGATTTATAAAAAGACAAACTCCATGAAAGATTTTAAAGACGAATCATGTTATGTAGCTAACCCCTATTTTTAATATTATATAATCTAAAAAAAGTATTTAATCAAATAATACCTGTACTTCCATTAGGATTAAGTGGATATCGTTCGGTTGGATTACCATAATCATCAGTATATTTAATAGCCAAACAATGACTTTCCTTTAGTTTCTTTAAAACCTCATTATTTCTAAACGTAAACCTTCCTTCACCGTGAGCGACCCATACACCTAAGACACTATTTTCCATTCCACTTAACATAATCGATGGCGATTTATCAATTCTAACGGTACTCCACCGACATTCGAATCTTTCCGATACATTATGACTTAGAAAAATATCTGGTTGTTTAATATCATCTACAACACAAAAAAGCAATTAAAAACATTAATTGTATTTAATAATTTTATAAACATGTTCTTTTAATGATGCAATAATAGTACCGTCTTCATTTCCTATCAATCCTAACAAAGACATTAATTGACATCCATTGCAAACTCCTAAACTAAACGTATCTTTTCGAGAAATAAATGATTTTAATTGTTTTTGAAGAGATGGATGGAATAAAAGGCTCGCAGCCCATCCTTTAGCAGAACCCAAAACATCTGAAATAAATTTAAATTAATTTTTATTCGTTTCCATTTTGTAAAACAAAAATTAATCTATTAATAATTTACCTGCATAGCTGAAACCACCAGGGAATATAACTCCTCTGAATCTATCGAATGTGACTTTATCTTTTAACAAGTCTTGCATTGTAACATCCCAAACTTCGAAACCCGCATCTATCAAAGATGCTGCCATTTCTCTATCACCATTTATGCCTTCCTCTCTTATTACAGCAACTGGAATGTTTGCTGTAGAAATGACAAACAAATATAAATACGATCCAGAAATTTTTAGATTTTGCATCGAATTAAATCTTTACTAACAAGATAAATGTTTGTAAATTGCCGTAGATCTAACGTCAGGATTAAACGTTAATTTATAGCATGGTGCAGTTCTATCTTGTAATCCACTGAATTCTTGAAGTGCACATTCAACATTCGTTTGTCGACGTTCTAATTGATAACTCGTCTCTTCCCATAGACTCATTAGCGGTAATACTGTTGATTCCAGAAAAATCTTCTCTTGTACTTGAACTTTTATCTGAGGATATAAAATATTTATTACATAAACATAATTTTGTGAATTTACGCAATGTATAAAATACATGCTTTCGATGACAATCCAAATCCTTCCGATCGTCCAATTAAATATACAGGAACATCAAACTGGTTAAATACTTCCAAAACATAATTGTAATTTATTGGATCAATTTCTAGTATCCATCCTACTTCTTCGGTAAATAAAATTTCAATAGGAGATCCTGATTTATGAGAAATATTCACGTTCATTCCAGATATGCCAGCAAAGCACATTTCAAGCAGGCATGTAATAAGTCCACCATCGCTAATATCATGACCTGCTAGTACTTTTCCCTCTGTTGTAGTGAAAAGTATTTCAAATACTAGTAATTTCCTCCATTGAAATAGAAGAATAAATTTCATAAATTACTTTAGTTATTAAATCACCTGTAATTAATTGTTGAATAGCTTTGAAAGCATTCTTTAACATGTCAACGCGTTGTACATCTGGAACTTCGTTTCCGAGGGACTTATAAACCTGAGCCAAAGCTGTGCCACCAATTCGACTTTTTCCATTTGATAAATCTAAAAATAATATGTAACCATTTTTTCCAGCTGCAGGAGCTTTTAAATCGGGTGTTACTACCTATAATAAAAATATAATAGAAAATAATATTAAATATAAAAGTCAAAGTAATTTCAACTTACTTGTCGTATATCAGGACAAGGAGCATAGCAAGAAATTACAAGTGTACCAGGCGCTTTGACAACATCCTCCCCAATTCGTGCAGCCATGCTAAGAGAATCCTTTCCTCCATCAATTGCGATTCCTAATTCATTCATAATTGAACACATAGCAGAACATGCATCATATAAAGCTGCACCTTCTCCAGGTAATTTAGCAGCCCACATCCAATTTCCGCTGCATTTAACGTCCTAAATATATAAAAATAAGTTATACTAAGAATAAAAATTTATTAAATTAATACATACTCATAAATTACCTGTATATTTGAAATCCGTGCAAAAACTAAATTACTCAACGCTTCTGCTACGGTCATACGGGCTCCAGCTGCTGGATTCACGAGGCCTTTTATCGGTTGTTCTCCGATAGAAGTTGCTATACCAACCTGTAGGATAAAACACATAGTATTATGTTTGCTGCATTTTTGTTTAACTTTGATTGATTTTATTTTTCTTATTTGCTTATTTTTTATATTTTTTACCGTAGAGAAATGAGATATTGCTGTCACAGCAACATTGGCAAGGGGAGTATGCAGAGGACCAACACATTGCTGTTGTGCAATTAGTCCAGTAACACAACGATCAACTTTGTTAGTTAAATATCGTTTGCTTGCTACTGAAGGCAATCGTAGGACTCTTTCTAAGATACCTTGTACAGTTAGATTTACAGGCAACTTGATAGCAGGTAACTGAGTTATTTGTCTTTGCAGATTAAAAGACTATAAAAGTACAAAAAGATTATTACTTAAACATTATTACATTTAATTTATTTTATTATATTTCCATGTTCACCTTTTGAGGCATTTTTCCAAGTACTAATTCTAAATCTAACTCGACTGGGTGCCTCGACTTATGTTCGTAATTCTCATTTAGATATTTCGATGAATCACAATTATCCTCTTCTGAAAGAATGATTTTCCCATTTCCTGTGACAATCCCTACAAAATTAATGGGACACTTTTCTCGCGCTGCTATTTCGTTAAGTAAATTACTGCTTTCTGATTTGCAAAGAATTGCGTCGTTTTCTTGATATTCGGCACCCCATAACTCCAATGTACTAATGCTTGGATCGCCTAAGTCAAATTTCTTTGTGAAGATTACTGCACCCATGGGTTCTACTAATTCTTTTAGAACATTGCCTAATGTAATTTCAAATAATTAATGATTCAACATTATAATATACGATCTAATTATATGATCTTCTAAGAATGTTTATTTACCATTGCCTCCAGCTCCTTGATCATGTATACTAAGTATTGGGTTTTGCTGTCCCATCTCAGTGCAAGCACGAACAACTCTATTCAATTTTTGTTCCATCTCAGGATCGCCTCTTTGTACGGCTCCGAAGTCTAATTCTGATTTATTATCACCTTGCACCTAACAAAATAATAAATTTCATAATTTTTAATGGATCATTAAGAATGTATATTAATCAGTTACATTATTCTTTGGAATATAAAATTACCTCAATAGAACTAGCTGAACCACCTCCTACGCCTATTCTATAAACAGGACCACCAATTTTAATGACTTCCATACCTGATATACAAAAATTTTTAATTTTTCTTTTAATGTCATTGTACAAAAAAACCATTTAAATTTTATTTTCTATTCACCTTTCTGTGGCAAAATTTTTTGAGACATATTGGCATCCATGGTACCCAATCCTCCACTAAACATTATAGGTTTAATCCATTCACGTCGCACACCAACTTCATCCGTCATACCGAATGAACGAGCAAAACCAGATATGACTGGTTCTCCAAATTTATTGCCATAATCCGATGCTCCATTGCTGGCTTCAATTATAATCTCTAATGGAGAAGCCATATTGTTGGGATATTGTAGATTCTTTTCCTCCCATGGTAAATTGTAGCCTAAGAAAGAGATTGACAATTTAATGAAGATAGGACGTTTTCCTATTTCTATAAAAGTAAATAAGCTATATAAAGTACAAACCTGGAATATGCAAATTACCAACAGAATAACCAGCCGTTCCAGCAATGTAATATCCTCCCCTACCAATTCCTTGAATATCTCTCAATCTTCCTCCAGTTCCAGTTGTAGCTCCACTGTAAATTGAAATAATATTTATGAAATATATCATAGAGCGAAGTACATTATATGAAATTTCTAAATTATTTACCTAAATGGAGCAACTCCGGTTGGGAAATTATGAGTCTCTGCAGTGAATATCAAATCTTGATCTACATTTTCCAAACAGAAAGGACTACATGTGTAAGTCTTTATTGGCCGTAAAACTTTTGTTTGAAAGCCCTTAATTGCACTACTATTATCACTAAATTTAATTGTATTGTTTGGATTGGAATATTTCTGTGTCTCCATAATCATATCAATTAAAGATTGTTTCATCTTTTCACCATCAACAATCATTCGACCTTTGAAAAACCAGTGACGACTGTGTTCACTATTAGATTGTGCTAAATCAAAGCATTCTACACTAGTTGGATTGCGCTTTAATTTATTAAGAAATAGATCAGTGTAAAAATTTAAGTCCCAATTGTCAAATGCTAAACCTAAATAAAATGTTCAAATAATATTGAAAATGATATTTAAGTTACCTATTATCTTTTATTATATTTCATTTTGAACACATACCTAGTTTCGAATTTACTTTTTCTAATGCTATTCTTCCTTCTTCCAAAACATTAACTTCAAACCAATTTTCTGGTCTAAATCCATGATCAAAAGTTTCTATTGGTTTCATATATCTACATTCAGTCATCTTGTCATGCAGTACATCTGTTATCTAAATAAAGAAACAAATGTAAGAGATGTATATTTCTTATATTCAATAAATACTATTCTATTTACACACAGCATCTTCAATTTCTTTATCAATTACTCCATTGTGTTTAATACAGTATCTAGTTACTGCCTCAATTCTTGTTACTTTGTCTAAATACACAGATCTACAAATTGATACAGCATTGCTACAAAATGCTGTAGAAAAATTCAATCTGTAACAACATAAAAATTATTTAATTCCAATTTTAAATATTATTGTCAAATAGTTTTTTTATCACTTATCTTACCTTGGTCCAATTTCAATAATAAAGCAGTTATTTAATTTTTTATCAAATGCACTGGAATTCTTCAAACTTTGTGATTCCAAAGGAGGAGTTAAAATCCATTTTAAGATTGCCAATTCTTCTGCACTCAGAGGTTCTTTAACTTCAATATAGTAACACAATTCAGTTTCCAAACCACTAATCAGATTTGTTATTTGAACAAGACTGTTAAATTTGCTTTTAAATTGACCTGACTTTAAACCAGGTACTTTGTAGAACCTTATAATATCCATGATCTAAAAACTGAGAATTACAGAATGATACAGTACATAAAAGAATTAAAAAACACAATACAAAAGGACAAGAGTAATAAACGTGACAATATAATATGATATATGAAACTGATAATTAATTACAATTATTAAGACCCCCTAGAGTGAACTGGCAAGCAAGTCAGTGAATTATCTCAATTTATCAGTGTAATAATTGCAAAATAGTATGCTTGTATCATAACAATAATATCAAAAGTATGAGTTGAGGTCAAAAGAGCATGTTACTCAATATAGCATTCTCTGTTTCTACTGAAATTATATATTTCAACTGTATTTTTTATTATTAAAAATAATTTAAAATTAAATACTTTTGAATATTTTCGATTATGAAATATATATATTGATACCATTTAAAATCTTTAAACGAAACTAATAATAATACTTGGATTATATTTACGTCATGTTTTACAAAACAGACGTTATCGTACTAGCTATAAACAAATAGAAAAATACATTTTCGTAAACATGTAACACAAGGAAACAAGGGTATAAAGTTCTATGGAAGAATATTATTGTCAAAAATATTTTAAACACAAATAAAATAATCGAATTGCACAATAGGATTTTAAATTAAATTATGTAGTATTAAATATCGTCGAAATAATAGTTGAAAGTAAAGTTACTTGCTATTAACGATATTCCATTTACAATATATATACAATATATACAAATAAAGTGTATTTTATTTTCTGATCTCTCAAGCAACAGGTTTCCACGTGTTATGAAATTAATGAAGCGATGCATAACCTTGCTGTTTCTTACCACGTGCTTTTTTGTCTGTCAATAATATATCTACATTTTTGATATACAAATTTTAATATAGATAAAGATTTAAAAGTAATAAAAGAACATTTCAATATTTTAATTTATCGATCCTGATATTTGCAGTACCTTCTCTTTTTCCTATAAATATGAATATATATATTTTATAAATTGTTTTGTTATATGTGTGTATATATTTAGAGATACATAAATATTATAAAATTTATATTGGAAGTAAAAACCATTAAAATGCTCTTGTATTTTCCGACGTGTAATTTATTCTAATCGAATATTTACAGTAGAATTTCCATAAAAAAAATATTTATTTAAATTATCTATCCAAGGAAATCATAATTAGAGACATCCTCGAATTGCTGATTTTGTGGATTACCAGGAGCCATAGCTCTTGTCGTCATTTGTCCTCTAGGAACCATTTGTTGCTGTAATCCAAGTACCTG
Source organism: Bombus affinis (assembly GCF_024516045.1). Classification (NCBI taxonomy): domain Eukaryota; kingdom Metazoa; phylum Arthropoda; class Insecta; order Hymenoptera; family Apidae; genus Bombus; species Bombus affinis. The sequence goes on from NC_066353.1 coordinate 10,531,536, forward strand.
CCTATATGGCGGTTGTGGCTACAAAACCCAAATTATTTTTAATTGCAGATATAATTCAACCCTGATATACAATTACCAATTCATAACTATGATAATCCATACTTGTTGCAATAAATGTCTAAGACCTATATTCGGGACAGGCCTCATCAACCTTGGAGCATTTGCTTGCTGATTCGTCATAGCGGCAGGATTTAGTGCTCTTTGGGCTTGTTGAGCCTGTAACAAATTTCATTCCTTTATTTCGTTTCTCCATTTGCGCGAAGCTATACAACAGAATGTATGATAACTTCTAAAAAACAGTTCACCTCCAACTGTTGTTTATATTGCATTTCCTGTTGCTGTGCTACTTCTAGATTCTGTTGAATCTATAAAGTTAATTATATTATATGAATTCTGTGAAATTTATTTTAGTATGTGTTTTGTTCTTTTCCGTATTTTGTTGTTATATTTATTGGCTTACATTTACTTCCAGTTGCGACTTATATTGCGCCTCCTGTTGCTGTGCAGCTTCTAACGTTTGCCGTAGTTGTTGAATTTTTAATAAATTTTGTTGCCTAGCTATTTCTATGTCATCAAATGGTGGTCTTTGTTGTCCTATCATCGTACCAGAAGCTGGAGCCACTTGGGGACCAGTAATACCACCACTCTATCAGCGTATCAATAAAACAAATGCTTTACTTTCATTTGGATATCTGTGCATATCTATGTAGATAGCATTTGTTTCTAACTCATAATTCTTTAAATATATTATCTATGTATAAAGCTTATTATATATGTCTCAAATCTATTTTACTTCATTGTATACATGTGGTAAACCTTACCTGCATGTTTATTTGATTCTGAGGGCCAGCAGATGAAGTTAATGTTTGTTGTGGAGCATTTGTAGAAACTACATTCTGAGTTATTTGGCCTCCTCCCATAGCTATAGTATTTGTTTGTGACATAAGAATACCTCCTTGAGAAGTACCTGTAGTAGGCATTGTGCCAGCTATTGCGTTTCCTTGAGCAGCTCCAGCCTGATATATTAATTATATTTGTAAATATATTAAGAAACATTTAATATACCTTAGAGTATAAATTTTTACTTACTTGTCCTTGTCTCATAGAAGCATGCGATGTTTTTTGTTGCTGAATCACTTTTCGAAGGCGATCTACGAAACCTGTTTGATCATTTGGAATGAATCCCAAATAGGTTCTTCTTTCAGCCGTGTAGAGGAGGATAAGTACTTTTATGTCACAAGCTGCTTGCAAGAATGTGAAATGAACACAACCTGCCTGAAATATTTTTTTTATCAGTAATTAAAGATATTTTTATTCATTTTATTGTACTGAAAACATATAGTGTAATATACTAACAAATCCCGAATTCATAACTTTTGTTAACGATTCTAATGCTTCGCAAGGCGTAGGATGAAACAAAACGGACTTGGAATTTTTCAAATATGTTCCACCAATATTTCCTATTAACTGCTTGGGCATCAGCTGCATAATTAATTTTTGAGGCCACGTATCAGCTTTCCTATAATATATTAATATATTGATTTATAACAATTTATGATTATTAACATCCACAAAAACTTACAATTCTGGATCTCCATCTTTGGAATTTGCGGAAACTTGACACGGAAGATGCCTGGTTTGTTTTGGTGCGTCTGGAGTTGTTTTAGCTTTTTCAACCCATTCAATAATACCTTGCCATATCGTTTGTCTCTCACGTGGTGTACTAATTTGTGGTCCTGGTCCTACCGTACCACCTGTTACATTACCCTTTAAAACAGTTATATTAATGTAATTCATATTTTTTCCTTTAGTCTCAAAATCAACATTCGAACATTACAACATTTACAACATTAAAACAGTCTCTCCTTATAAATAATTTAAGCAACTTAAAATACCTGTGTCTGAGAGTGCGTTACTTGCTGTTGTTGAGTAACCGACGATACAGGTGCCTGTGTCTGTGAAGCTGTCACTGTTTGTGGTACTTGAGTTGGCATAGATTGGCTCACACAGGATACCGTGAGTTGCGGTCCTGCTTGTCCGTGCGTCGGTTGAGCTGTTATTGGCATTTGAGCTTGTTGCTGGACATTTTGCTGTTGCTGTTGTAATTGCATTGTTAATCTTAGCTGTTGTTGAGTTAATTGCTGCTGTTGCTGCTGTTGTTGCTGCTGCTGTTGCTGTTGTGCATTTGCAGCCATAACATTGGTATTTGTCACTAAAGATATAAAATATATATTAACACATTAACTTTTGAAACAAGGATAAGTAATAAAACTTTACAAAGTATTATCACTTTTACCATCCATTCTTTGTCCAAATGGAGTTACATTGAGCCCAATTGAAGGAGGTGGTTGATTTAATTGCGCTATTAAAGCACTACTTTGTGTATTTGTTGGACCTGTTGCCCCTGGTGTCACGAAAGGTCTCCATCTAGGGTGACCTGCTCTTGTTACATTAGGATGATAAGTTGGTGGAGCAGATATTGGGGGATTATAAGGAGGTCGACCAGCGTTCATTGCAGCAGCCATTGGTACTACTGTTTGATGAACTGAAGCGATATTTTGAGGAGTTTGACCTCTAAATGGAGGACCTTGAGGTTGAGTTGGTTGTGCAATATTCTGTTGCACTTGATTTGTATTTGGACTGTCATTACTCTGCAATGGGCTCAATGGAATCTGTGCAGCAGTACCTGGAGTAGTATGAACAGCTCCACCAATTGTTGGACTGACAGGTCTTTCTTTCAAATTATAATTACGTAAGAGGACCAAATGTCGCGGATCTTTAGCGTAATTTTTTGTTTGTGATGATTGTAAATCTCCTCCTGCTTTTTCAAATAATTTAAATAAGGCAGGTATTTTTCTAGGTGATAATATGGAAAGATTAATATTCCTCTGAAAGAAAAAAAAAAGTTTTTTTTATATAGGCTTAAATGACGACTTCTATTCACACAATTAATTGCAATATACTTCTTGATAGAGTGAAGCCAACTGTTCTATAGTGTGTCCGGCAAATTTATATGATTCTTGTATGACTGTTTGATATGGAGGAGAATTGCAAATCAAAATACAATGCTTCTGCGATGCTGTATTTGGTTCGCGTCTTAATTGTAGATCTTCAAAACATTGAAGTCCAGTTGCAAGTCCTTCTCCAATATTGGCAAAACATTCCCCCTTTCCTCCAACCATTCTATTCAAACAAGAATATCAGCAATGTTCATTAATAATGAACATTTAATAATAATAATAATACATAATACAATACAATAATGATACATCTTTTACATACTCTAGTTTTTCTAATACAAGCAGTAATTTATGAGGATTTGCATATGGTCCAAAAGTCTCTGTACATGGTGCTGGTAAACAATCAGCAGCATGATATACTACTATTCCATATAACGTTGTACTATTTTGCTAAAAAATGATTTTTATTATTAAATATAAGAACAAAGAAATTAAAAAGGTAAGATATCATAAAAATGGTTAATATCATTATTTTACCTCAGAAACATATTCTCTATCTTCAATACCACCTTGACTGAAATACCTATATAATATAATGTCTTAAATTAATAAACATCTATAAACAAAATAAAAAATACTCAATATGATCTAATATAGAAAATATAACTTACTCAAGTGTAGGGGTAAGATAATTTGTTTTCAAATCATTAAGATAAGCTCCATTGACAGCTGTTCCTTCAATCACAAATATCACATCGGCTTGTATGCCATGTTCTGTAGGACCAGCAACCATTTTTACTCCACTCTTTAAAATATCAGAAAAAGTATATAAAAAAGAATATAATAGGTGATATATTATTTTTAACTTAAAAATAATGAATAAATTATAACTATTTCAAATATCATATTAGAAATAAATAACATGTTTATAACAAAATTTTTATCTTTGATACGTTTAAAATAGTAAAATTTATTTCACAATAATGCATTTATGTATTGAGATCTTTTTAATACAAATCTTTATCTAATATTCTACTTCTACTAATTGAAAATTACATTAATAGCATTATAACATGTAGTGTGAGACTTACAACAAATTTACCAGATAAATATTGACATCAATGATTATATCACTTCATATTCATTAGTAACATTTGCTAATATTAAAATCAGGATTTTTTCAATATTGTAGCTGATCATTTGTCAAACAATCAACAAAGTCAGTAGTTCTATAGGTTACGTTTGTTTATTAAGTATAATTTTTTCAAGTACTAATTAATTTCATTACATGTATCACAAATACAATACGAAATAAAATATGTTAACATATTATTACATTAATACTATTATTATTATTATCATTAAATGATTTGTACAGAACATTTAAACATGAAATAGAACAAACCATTGTAATTTCTTTAAGATGATGGTTCCCAAATTTATTTCACTAGTTTGGTGATAAATATTCTAGGGATTTAACACAAATTAAACACTTTAATTAAATACAATAAAAAATCTTCAAATTTATATATATATATATACGTATTTCACAAAGGAGATTTAACACTGCAGACTAACAAAATTCCTACAACGATGTCGGGATAATCTTACTTATGAATGTAACCTATTTCCTCTAGATTTTAAATACGTGTCTTCAGTTAAGTCCATGGACAGAGTATAGTAATTTAATCGAAATCACCAAACTGTTCTTGGTATTCAACGTTTATACTTCGATTATCTTCTAGTATATACTTACATTATCCATGACTGTTGATTATGTTCGTTGTTTTAAAATAATTCAAACTGTATACAAATTTACGAATTATGGTAATATTATTATAATGTAAAAATCGGAATACGTAAATTAAATCTAACATTTCGACAAGAGAAGTCTATAAGATATTTGTACCACTTGTACATTCTTCTAGTCAGAAATTAGAAGAACGAGCTTGAAAAAGACGTTAAAAGATCGAGACTAATATAAGTAAGTTTATCAAATAATTTCTAAATGCCTTTTATAAATAAAAATATTGTTTCCGTATTATACGTATTATAAAAAGAAACATGTTTCGTAACAATAATTTCATAATTGTGATAAATAATTTAAGTACAAATCGAATTTAATGGATGATTAAAGGTATATAATCGGAATGGAGCACTTAAAGTGGACAACACCAATTAAGAATGGAAACGAATGTGAAAATTTGTCAACCAAGAGTCCTGTGATTTATAAAACTCCTGTAAAGCAGTATAATACAAGTTCAAAGCACACAACATATCGAAGTAATACAAATTCCTTTAATGTGCTTCCAAATCACATTACACCTCCTTCAGGTTTAACAAAATTTATAGCAAGGAATCCATTTGAGACTGATTTAACTAATAGACTGCATTTATCTGTGATTAGTCCAACTGTGTTCAGTAAAGTAATTTTGTAAATTTTTTATTAAAACTAAAGATTTAGTTCATTCCTAAAATGATTTAATAGAATCATTTTTTATATTATTTCCTAATAAATATGTATAATCGTTAATAACATTCTTAGGTATCAAGTCCATCTCATCAATCATCAGACTTTGCATGGAGTGTGGATGAGTTGGCATTAATACAGCCAGCGAAAATAGAAGAATTTCCTATGCAACAAATACATTGTATAGACCCAGAGACTGAAATAAAAGCTCAAGCAGCTATTGATCAATTTTTTAATAAAAATGAAATAATTCCAAGCCCATGGGAGATAAAGAAGAAAGAGATTAGAACAATAGTTAATGTAGATACTCATATAAAGGGTTCAAGTGACCTGAATTCAGAATCCCCAAAACTGAAAAAAGATGGTATTTATTATAATTAATCAAGGAATATTTTTCATAGTTTAATTTTGATTTTAATTGCTTTAGGATGGAGTCAAACAGTATTAACATTTCCATCTGAATTGCCAGCTCACGTTATGGAAATTTTAAAACCTTATCTTACATTCATTCAAGTAAATGCAAAGCTAAAGTCATCATTTAAACTACTTAAATATTAAGTCTCTGCCTTTAAACGTCTCTTGTTTTGTTTTAGGAGCAAAATGTTGAGAGTGACGATGCAAATTCGAGTAACAACTCTTTAAGACGGAAGTTATTCTTTAATCTTGATGATGGTGTAGATAATGAAGAAGATTCTTCAATCTCTTTATCGTCGCCAGTAAAAATGGATGGATCTTTAGTATTATCTTGCAGTCCTCCACAAAGTGGAATGTTAATTCATGGTACATCATTGAAGGTAAATAATAGCTTTTTTTAATTATCTTTATCTATCTTACACACATTACACATGTGAGTTTTGAAGCCAAAAATTACCAAATTCTTTTCTTCTAGTGCTCGCCAAATGAAAATTGTCATCACAACGCGTCGCAAATAGACACAGGAAATATATCACATCCTAGTATATCTCCCATACACAGTACAGTAAATAACATGTCGTATGAAAGCGGGAAATCTCGATCTCGTTCGGTTGCTCAACTGAACTTCAGTATGGACATGAGTATAAATCAATCTAATATGCAACATAAAGATCTATCAAACAATTATTCTTTAGGTAATTACTTCACCCACATCAATAATATTTAATATTTAATTATCCTTTACCAAAATACTACTAAAATAATGTTATTGTTCATAATAATTGCATGTTATATCTTTTAGATGAATCTCTTAGCGAAAAGGCAGGCGATCTTTCAAATTTACAAAGCGAATCTGCGAGTGCTCAAGATGATACCTATACAGAAATAAAAGTCCTAGCGAAGAACTCAATCCACATTGAGCATAATTGCGAAAACAAAACTACAGAATTTGATATTAAATATAATAATGCTACCAGCACGTTTAAATTGTACAAGACGAGTACAAACGAAAGTTGTATGATCCAACAGACTAACGCGATGCTAGGTATTTCCGGTCAGCAGAGCGTTTCGAATTCTATACAAGACACTGGTTATCAAACTTGCAGTATGAGCAATACAGTGAATGTTACTGATAGTTATAGCACTACTCCGACTAAGCAAAAGGCTTATTGGGGAGATCGAATTTTAATAAGTGACGATGAACTTCGTCTACCCGAGTGGAGAGAAAACATGAAAAATATATTTAGTTCTACTCCATCACGATCAAATAGGGAAAGGGATACCCATATATCTTAGATAAATATTTTTTATATGGCAAAAATATATAATCCAAGAATATTTTTTATTTTTGATAATGAAATTAGAAAAAATAACCTGCTCAAATACTTGGGAAAAATTTAAAACACAATTTTTCATATACAATCAAAGATAATATCATCATTTATATTTTTCATATTTAGGATCTTATTTTAGTACGTCAATGTGTTCTGTTTCTTAGTTGAAATTTATAATATAAAGATTTTAATATATAATAATTAATATAATTTTTAATTTTTCATTACCTGGTATCGTCTACAACATATTTTTTTACGCATGGAGGCAAAAATGCATTTATGTATAATAATTCATGAAATGACAACAATATATTTCATTTCATGTATTATCATTGTAAGTATCAGAATTTGAGTGAAGTGGGTAGAAATTTAACACATGTTATGATGTAATCATATCATATCATATAATATATACATGTTTTATACACATGTTATATATTTTCCATATTAAAATAAACAACAATCCATTCAAAATCAAGGAACCAATAGATAGAGAAGAATAAATATAAAGCATTGCATGAAAATAATTATGACAAATAATGTTTGATGTAAAATATATTATCACCGATTATGTTTATAATGATTGTATATAATAATTGAATGTGCTTATGTTAATCATGGAAATATAAAACATGGCGAATTATCAATTTTTCAGTTCAATTGTTTCCGTCATTTTTTAATGGAAACATTAACACACAAGCAAACATTTTAGCTGATTTTATGTAGAAAATTTTAAATAAATTCGGAACTATCCCGTTAATTAATTTTCGTGCTACTTCGTTCATGAAGATAAAATATTTTCCAAATTTAACATGAATGCAAATCTTAAAGCCTGCATTTCTGTAAAAGATAAGAAGCTATACATCCTAGAAGTTTTCGTCGATTCTGTTACCTTGTACGCCGAGAAATTGCAGAAAATTTCTCCAAATGAATTAGGCGTCGATCTACAATTTATCGACATGCCATTGTTTCGAATCTTTCAAAGTAACTTCCTCTTGACCAAACCGGATAGACCGAAGGAAATAATTCGCGGGCAGGAGATGCATACTGTGAATTTCAACGTCGGTAATGTATACATGTTCACAAGGAATCCTGGCGAGCTGGTTGAAAAAATGCGATCGAAACCATTGTTACTGGATGTATACAAAATCAAAGAGATTGTTATTTGCCCCGAGGAAGTATTAAAGGATCCATTAGGAAATTCAGTAATTCCAATACCAGGTTGCCTTTGTGATCACGTGATGATGCCAGACAACGATCTATTTCACTTACCAAAAGCATATGAGATAAAAAACACTTTTGGTCTCGTGGACGAGGAATATAAACCAACTGGTTACATAAGTATTTTCTTCAGAATAATATGTTTCGGGACATATACGATCAATCCATTTTCTATTGTTGAGAAGAAATTATTATTTAAGAATACAGGTTCGTTTAATGAATTTTTATGTACAAAAGTACCATATCCGGATGAGAGTGAAAGAAGAGCCGCCGAGACGGGCACGAAATTCTGTTTGCCTGAAAAAATATTCGAGGAAAGTGAATTGGATACTCCTCCGAGACCAGTAAATATAGCTGCTTTAGTATTAGTTTGTAAAGAATTATCACAAAGAGACGGATATCCTCTGAATATAATTCCCCCGAATTATCCGTTGAAAATACCGGATATGTACGTTGAAGAAATTCCGTTTGATGCCGATAGAGCCAGACGGAGAGGATTCAAAAAACTAGTCAAAGAAGAGCCTGATGTCTTCGTCAATACGAAATTTGCTGCAAAACGTAGAGCGTGTATCAATATTGGATGCGCTGGTAATATTTGTTCTGGACAAAAGTAGCAATCATTTTATCTAATAAAAATGAGGGGACTAAATTAACTAAATGTAACTAAAACTAGGTGCATATTTTATAGAAAAAAATGTAAAAAGAAAATAAATATTGTAAAAGGATTGATGAAAAATCTTTTAGTATTGTTATTATATATTTTGTTAATTATACAAAAAATTTAAATAAATGATCGAAGGAGATTTTAATAATTTTTAGTGCTTTAAGGAATAAAATGCAACAAGATTATCAGATCACATAAGTTATAAATATATGGCCACATGGCCACAGTTAAGACAGAAAAATGTATCTTTCCCTGTTGATCCTCTCGGCATGCTTTGGAGCCCCTCCATTAGTATGGCGCCAATTCAACTGCCGCGCGTTGGTGGCTTTGCTCCCCACTGTCCTATCCCCACTCTGTGGACTACCTCGGTTTCTAGACAGAGTAAGGGGTAAGGAATAAGTGAGTAACTTACTTTCTGTGCCGAGTGTTGAGTGTCGAGTGCCGAGTGCCCAACCAAATACATTCAGTGTTTGTGAGGTATATGTAATAGTATAAGTGACCACTCCTAATCATGAAATTTTGTCAAACACACGATAAGTTTAATATTTAAAAAGAAGGTTTTTGAAATTTTGCGTAGATGTGTGTCAGTGACGATTGGATTTGATTAGAAAAAATTGTTCATCCAAGGTAAATTAAAATGAAATACCAGTTAACTTAAATGTGTATTTTGGGCGTTGACCGCTAGTTTTAATCATGATACATAACACAACATTTTCTTTCTTAGTTCCGTTTTTTTCATGAAGTAAACCGTATTGATTGTTGTAAATTGTCATATATCGTTAATTGTCGTATATTGTAGAAAATGTGGATCTGGATTTTGATATTAACCTTCGCTTACGGGAATAGTCAGTTCTCGCAAGAATCGACTGAATCGACGCGCTCTCCTTGGAATCGATTCGATGATAAAGATCAGGCTGGATTTGGATTACGAGGTTCTGGAAATCCAACTGACAGTATTATAATAAAAGAGGCGTAAGTTTTACATATAATAATTAGGCAATAAAATATATATGATTGGAGATAAACGATATGTATGTGATGTATCATAAATGATACTTTTTAATATCAATAATGTTCAATATAATTCAAAGTATAAAAATTAAATATATAAGAGCAAAATGAATCAGAAATGTAACAACAAAATAACAATTCCAAAACACTTTTTTTTTTTGGCAGTACTTACTTTGTGGTCGCATCTCGAATGGTTAGACCAGGACAGATCTACCGTGTAGATGTAAATGTCTTATATAGCCCAATTCCAATCATAGTACGTTCGTCCATTCAAAGAAATGGAGTGGAGGTGGCTGCAGATTTTCAAGAAGTAAAGGAAGGCATACCAGAAACTCTAATGATGGGATTGCCACCTACGTCTGTTAATGGAGAATACAGATTGAGAGTAGAAGGAACATATAATAGTCTAACTGGTGGCCAAGCATTTTTAAATGAGACCAAACTTACATTTTCACAAAGATCAATGACTATATTTATTCAATTGGACAAACCTGTATATATGCAAGGAGAAACTGTGCGATTTAGAACTATACCCATAGATACTGAACTCAAAGCATTTAATAATCCTATAGATGTGTACATGTTAGATCCATATAGGAGAGTAATGAGAAGATGGTTAAGCAGACAGAGCAATTTGGGAACAGTATCTTTATCATACCAGCTTTCTGATCAACCAGTTTTTGGAGAATGGATTATACAAGTGATAGCACAAAGCCAGGTAGAAGAGAAAACTTTCCTAGTTGAAGAATACTATCAAACACGTTTTGAAGTTAACGTAACAATGCCTGCATTCTTTTTTGATAATGATCAATATATAAGTGGTATAGTCCAAGCAAATTATACTAGTGGTGCACCAGTGAGGGGAAACTTAACTCTAAAAGCACACATTAGATCACTAGATAAGGCATATACAGAATCTGATTCTGAATCTGCAGAAAGATATTTTTATTTTGATGAGTATTATCCTGCGTGGTTGAAAGTTTCAAATTATTTGAATAATAAGGTTCCTGTATTGAGATTTTTTAATGGAACTTATCACTTCCGATATCCAATGTCAGAATTGCTAAGTTTTGTACCTACTGCGAGCGGAGTGGAGATCACTGTGACTGCAACGGTCGGTGAAAGATTTCTAGACGAAATAATTACAGGTTACTCCACAGCCCGAATATATAACTCTACCTCAAAGGTTCGATTTTTGGGCGGATCACCGCAAGTTTTCAAGCCAGCAATGCCATTTACTTTGAATTTAGTGGCGTCGTTTCATGACAATTCAGTATTAAGACCAACGCAATTAAAAGGGGCTGTAATGGAAATTCGCGCGGATATCGAAATGAGAACAGGTGGTCATAGAACGCTAGAAACTCAATATCTAAAACATTCGGCAGACAATGAAGGTATTTGGTCTACCAGAATCGATTTAAGAAAACAACTTGGACTTGACCATAATTCGAATCAAGCACAGCAAATTCTCAATGATATCTCTTCCATGAAAGTGTTTGCTTATCTTACCGATGGAGAAGGCTACAAAACGCAAACTGAATTATTGTTATTGGCTCACGAATCGCCGAATCAACAGCACATAAAAATCTCAACGTCTACAGAAAAACCTAAAGTTGGAGAATACATGATATTCCATGTTCAAACTAATTTCTATATCGATACTTTCAACTATCTCATTATGGCAAAAGGTACAATACTTTTAACTGGACAAGACAATATGCAACATAACATAAAAACGATCGCCGTTCCTTTAAGTGCAGAAATGGCTCCCGTTGCAACTGCAGTCGTATATCACGTTGGACAATATGGCAATGTAGTAGCAGACTCTTTAACCTTCTCTGTAAATGGCATTTCACGCAATAATTTCACTGTATTCATCAACAATAAAAAATCTAGAACGGGTGAGAATGTCGAAGTAGCCATTTACGGAGAACCAGGAGCGTACGTCGCTCTTTCAGGTATAGATAGATCTTTCTTCACGATGCAAGCAGGAAATGAATTAACTTACGCCAATGTTATATCAAAAATGGCACATTTCGACGAAGAGACGAATGGAACTCATGCCCACACTTGGTTGTACCATGAAGGTGATCCGGATGAAGTTGTTTACTTCCCATCTTCAACTTTTGGTATAGACGTCAATAGAACGTTCGAATACGTTGGATTAGTAGCCTTCACAGACGCCATTATTTACCGAAGACCTGATAACTGTAACACAACTCAAGGATATGGGGAATGTCTCTCTGGGAGATGTTATAGACTAGACAAAAAATGCGATGGAGTATACGATTGCGATGATGGCACTGATGAAGTAGGCTGCGAGCGCAGAAATGTCACAGACATTGTACAGTTTAGAAAGTGGCGGTTTAACAGGTTACAGAGACAATACGAAAACGTATGGTTATGGAAAGATATCAATATTGGTCCTCATGGTAGATACATTTTCAATATAGACGTTCCAAGGAGACCAGTTTTGTGGATGGTTACAGCGTTCGGTATGTCTCCAAGTATGGGCTTTGGTATGCTGCCAAAAGCCATTGCATATATGGGTATCTTGCCATTTTATATTAATGTGGAAATGCCTACTCATAGCAAACAAGGAGAACAAATTGGTATCCGCGTCTCCGTTTTCAATTACCTACGCAATAATATAGAAGCTGTAGTAGTTTTAGCTGGTTCCAAGGATTACAAATTCGTTCACGTTGAAGATAATGGTATTGTACAATCGTACAAGCCTCGTACATCTTTTGGTGAACACCAGTTCTTTATTTGGATCCCTGCTCAAGATGCTTCTATTGTTTATCTACCTATTGTACCAATAAGACTTGGAGATATCAAAGTACACATCTATGCCACTACCGTAATCGGAAGGGATTCGGTTACGCGTACCTTGCACGTAGAAGCTGATGGCCTTCCTCAGCACAGACATCAATCTATTCTGCTCGATCTTAGTAATCGTGCATATGTGTTCCAATACATGCACGTTAACATTACAGAAACACCTATTATACCCTACGACGAAAATCGTTACTACGTATTCGGATCAAATAAGGCTGTTATAAGTTTGGTCGGAGATGTCGTTGGACCAATTTTTCCGACGATGCCTGTTAACGCTACAAGTCTCATGGATCTCCCTATGGATTGTGCGGAACAAAATATGTTCAGTTTCGCTGCTAATTTATACACGACAATGTATATGCGTTTACTTAATCAACGTAATAGAACGCAAGAGAAGCACAGTTTCTATTACATGAATATTGGCTATCAGAGACAACTTTCCTTTATGAATCCCGATGGATCGTTCAGCTTATTTCGTAGCGATTGGAACCAATCGTCACCAAGCGTTTGGTTAACAGCATATTGTGCTCGTGTTTTACAGGAAGCACGCTTCTACGAGTGGGAAAATTATCTTTACATTGACCCTGAAGTAATAGCACAGGCTGTGTCTTGGTTATTAAAATATCAAACACCTGAAGGATCGTTCTATGAAGTTACATGGATGCCTGATCGCAAGATGAACAGCTCTCTAAATTACGACGATGATATAATAACACATAGAAATATCAGTCTTACAGCTCACGTTCTAATCACATTACAAAGTGTGAAAGATTTGCCTGAGGGTCTAGGAACTCAAGTTGCTGTAAGTGCTGCCGGTGCAATCAAATGGTTGGAGAGAAATTTGAAATTATTAGAAGTACGAGGGAAACCTTACGAGATAGCGATAGTATCATATGCTCTGCTATTGGCAAAAGCTTCTACTGCAGGACAAGCTTTTAATATTTTATCTAGACACGCCCGTAGAGAAGGAGGATTAACATATTGGGGCAGAGAATCAGTACCTCTTCCTCCTTATAAACTGGAAAATCAGAAACCATTCCTCCTTCCACGTTTACCATATATGTACGACTCAGAAAATATCGAAACCACTGCGTATGCTCTTTTGGTGCACGTTGCTCGACAAGAGATAATGTTAGAACCCATAGTAAAATGGTTGAATTCTCAGAGATTAACCGACGGTGGTTGGGCCTCGACACAGGACACTGCGTGGGCGATGAAAGCGTTAATGGATTATACGGTCAGATCGAGAATTCGAGATGTTAGTTCATTGGCTGTTACTGTAGAAGCCACAGCTCTTCCAGGACAGACTAAAACACTATTTGTGAATGACAATAATCTTGCAAGGCTTCAGACTATAGAGGTAGGTTCATATTTGAAAAATTAATATATTTCTTACCCTATTTAATTTCTATTTCATTATCGTAGATACCTGAAGCATGGGGAACAGTAAAAGTACAAGCAAAGGGTGCTGGATATGCAATTCTCCAAATGTCAGTACAATACAATGTGGATATCGCAAAATTCCAAACACAGCCGCCTGTTAAATCTTTCGACCTGGTAACGAGAGCAAATTTCCATGGCAGAAATCAGTCTCACATATCATATCTCAGTTGTCAGAGGTATAATATTGATATTTGAATACCGTAATTTATTCTTTCAGTCTTTACATAAAATTTACCAGCTCTTTTTCGCAGGTGGATAAATACGAACGAATCTTCTCGTTCTGGAATGGCAGTGTTGGATGTAGCTATTCCAACAGGTTATATAATCCAACAACAAACTTTGGATAGGTATATCCAATCGAAACAAGTAAGGAATCTTCAGAGAGCACGATTCCATGAAAAGAAAGTGCTCTTTTATTTCGATTATTTGGATCAAGAAGAAACGTGCGTAAATTTCACGATAGAAAGATGGTTCCCGGTTGCAAATATGTCACGGTATCTTCCTATCAGAATTTACGACTATTATGCTCCAGGTAAATACACATAATTAAATAATATTAATGTTTTTACAAGAAGCAATCATTTTTTATTCGTTACTCATTATATTTTTTTAGAGCGTTTCAACGAAACTATATTTGATGCTCTACCGACTTATACACTAAATATTTGCGAAGTTTGCGGTAGTTCCCAGTGTCCTTACTGTCCGATTTATAATACCGCCACGATGTTGGCCACACCAACAGGTTTTCTGCTTGCAATTTCTGTTCTCGTTGTTGTGACAAGATATTTTCGAACACAGGAGTTTAGTGTGGGTTAATTCTCATATGTAACATATGATGATTTAACAGAAAAATGGAAAGAGAAAGGTGAATATTCTCGATTTTATATTTTACGTTATATTGTCATCTTTTCTCGAATTTTATTCTTATATCCGTCCTTAAGTCTGGTGCATAACTGGAACAGTACCTGAAAATACAGGTACACGGGAGTAAAAATAATTAATTTATAAGATGAAGTTCCAGTTATCCTTATTTGTAATTATACTTTCCCTTTTTTTTACTGTAACATTACATCAAGTTACTTACGAAAAAGAAACCGTCCATTTGTGATTTGTTAACATATGTCGGAAATTTATATTTAGCGTGGAAGTATAGAAATTTTAATAAAACACATATTTTTATACATTTTTTAACTTTAAAATATTTGATATGTTATATAATTTAAAACATATCATGTGTTTTTATCCACGTTGTTAATCGATGAATGTCAATTTATTCGAATGTTTTCAACATTCCATGTACAGGGTGCATCATGTGAAAATAGAACACCTGAATATTTTCCAGATCTTGAAAGAAACGTCAATCAACAGACCTTTTAGTTTCATCATATTTCTCTCCTTGAACAATATATCTTTCCTTTTTGACATCTCTTGCTCTCTTCAACATTAACAGAGATATTTAGGTGTTTTGTTTTACACGACTCATTCTGTATAGTTTAACAATTTAAAACCGTAGTTAGAGCAATGTGTTCTAGGAGGCAAAGAATTTTTAAGTACAAATGAAACTTACAATTAGTCGAGATCGAATTTTTGTAAGTATGATACACCAAAAAACATCTTTATACATCTTCTAGTAATAATTTCTACTTAAATGGATATTAAAAATTCATGATTTCTTCTTATTCTAATCAATTTAAAAAAATTTAGATTTTTAAATTTATCTCTTTACAATTTTATGCTTGAATTTCTTTCTCTCTCTCTTTCTCTCTCTCTCTTTTCTAACTAGATCTGTTTAAAAAGTACGCTGCAACGTTTTTGTTCCACTTACATGTGAAACTTCAATTGTGCTAGCATTAAGTTATTACTAGAGAAATCATAAGTGTCACTATTTCTATAAAGAGTTTTTATTTAAATTCTACAATTATAATTTGAAAATCGTGCTCATAAATTGTGCCTTCGCAATGCCCCTTGAACACTATCAATTTATGAATCAAAGATTTACATTCCGGTTAAGAAAAGTTGCTATTGGTTGGCAATTTGTAAATAGTAGGCTAGAGAAAAAGATCTATGAATACGGATGTTATTCTAACACATGCTCGTGTACTTTTTCACGTGAAAGAAGAAATGTGAAAGTATGTAAGGCATTCGTCCAAATAAGGTATTTTGCCTCTGCAAAGAAACTTTATATTCTTTTGTATAGTTAATTGTCTGTTCGAACATCAAAGATCTATTTTTAGTAATATAGCACTTACAATAAGGTAATGCAATAATTTGTAAGTCTTTTAAAAAGAAATGTTATATCGTTGAAAATGTACTTTGAAAATGTGCGACGTAATTACTTAGTTAATAATTTATTCATATACGAAGTAATAATCTAATACTCGTATTTGCTTTTTTTCATGTAATTAAGTAAAATAATCGCTTCAATAAAATAAAAAAAAACAAATGAAGTTACTGAACGATGAAACGTCTTTAAAAGTATTGTCGCAAATTTTCAAATAATATGATAACGCATATAACGTTACTAATACCGTATATAAAAAGTCTGCTTTATAATAAAACACAATAAAATATTAATTAACTCGTTTTAACATACGAGCGCATACAGCTATCGAATGTATTTTATCATGAAGTTCTCATATTAAATGAAGTTATAATTTTTTATTTAAGGATAACATATTATAATACATATTAAATTATTTGTAAATCAATTTTTTATAAAACTGGTTGCTCGTTCGCGTTATCCGTCCGAAAATATATTTATACAATAGCGAAAAGAAAATAGCACTTAACATGCGTTGAACGTATTTTTAAGTTTTATAATCTTTATACAAATAAAACAGTAAAAAGATATTTCATTTATCATCTTTTATTTTATAAAAGATCCTTTAATAATTGTTTACAAAATGTCAATGATCCCGAAATATATTGTTTATGCTTTTAATAATTTTGCACATGTAACAGCTCTGCTTTAATGACATACTTTCAATACTGTATTTTTTACTTCTGAGGTCTGAAATAAATCTATGTTAGTTTTGGGTGGAAATTTGGATTTGGATTATTCGAAACAGCTATTATTTTCGAAGCAATCTTTAATATAGCAACATAGTCAGTCTTACAATAATAAGCCAAAAATACAATCTATATATCGAGCTTCTGGAGAACGGGCGAAAAATGATTTCTGTTTTCCTTCGTGAAACGAATTGTAGGACTGAAAAGGATCGAAGAAAGGCCGCATCTCGCGGGAGAGAAGGAAAACACGTGACCATTTCGCCCGAACTCTTGAAACGAATTTTACAATTTTACATATAATTATATGATGTATCACGTTGCGAAACTGTAGGTCCTGTTTCTTCCACGATGCAGGTGTCGACAAACGAAAGAACGTTAAGGGAGAAAAGAATGTATATGGACCGCGTTCTCTTCGCCGCGGCAACGGAATGATATTTTGTTGGTCCTACTTTCGGTGAACCCTTCATTGAATCAATAGCTGAAAAATTGTAATCTAACAACGAGCGCAGAAATGTGTCATTATGCCGTTGAAATATTTTCCATCTGATCACTCTATCGGCAACTTCATTATTTATAAAACTGAAAATTCAAAAAAATGTATATTTCATTAATAGACTGCGAACATTTATACTCTTAAGGGAAATTTAAAAGAAATGTGAAAACGTACATAATGTAATGTAAAAACATATAAAATATCTAATGTAAAGCATTAGTTGTAACATTTAATGGATGAAACAAATCTTCACTTACGTTAAGATATAAAAACGTGGATCTTTACAAACATTCGCTATCTATTCATTAACAAGCCAATTTGTAGAGGTTATATCCGAAAGAAAATAATTTAAACGAATGAAACATTTTGGACATGGTAAATATCCGTTGAAAAGATGTCAGTGAGACGAGGGTTTGCTTCGAGTACACATTTCTGAGCTAAATGCGTCACGAGTTTCATCACAAATGAACCGTCCGATCTCCACGACGCCGATTCTCCTCGATCCACTCGATTTTCAAAGGCGGAGGCGAACGTTGAAACTCTATCACAAGAAGTTCCAGTTTTCTGGATTTTAAAGAGCATGATAAAGAGTCGTACGCGTTCGCAGAGATACGTGCGTTCAAAATACATCAAACGGTGCAAGATAACGTCGACTTTGAACGAAATTGAAAAGCAGAGATCCGAGGGGATGTCCCTGTAATTAAGGCCCGACTATCGAGGCTTCTAACGACGTAATTCCATGAATTATTTTCCATAAATTGCTATTTCGATGATACATATTTCTTTTCTTACTTACGCAGATACGTATGATTTAAATCCCAGTGACGGATTACTTTATGAGAAAACAGACTAACTTTTCCCTCCTTAGTATTATCAACACAATAATAGAAAACACGGTGTGTTGTTTGCGTGTTTTAATAATGAATATCGTCATAGTGAGAACCGTGTAGAGATTAGCTAGTAAAGTTCTAACTACGAATAAGATCGTTAAAAAAAAAATTTTTCAAGGATCTTCGTTAAATACCGTCGGACATTAATTACAAATTACTTTCAGGCGCAGATACAATTTCGGACCTAAATTATGACCAGGATAGGGAAAACGATCGATACAAATATATAGGTATATTATAATAGTTATTTGATGAAACATTTAAAGCCTTACATAAAATATACAGTATGATGTGTATCGTCACGCATGTATGATAAAATTGTGTGGTACCTGTGTATGTGTGTTATGTGTGTATGTGGGTTTTATATCATTCGTTTTTCTCGTATAGAGAATAATTACGTTACACGTCGAACTTTATCAGAGAGCATGTATATATATATATTTATTATACGTGTTCAAAAGACGTCTCAAAATATGCAGCCACGTTCTTTTTACGATCATTTTTTTTTCATTTTTTTATTATTATTTCTATCTTTTTCCCTTTTTTTCTTTTCGTTAATAGAGCGGAGATTGGTATATGTCCTTGAAATTGAGATACAGTATTCAGTGTACTCTTGGACTGAGACTCGATACGGCAGTAATAGTAGTAATAGTAATAATAATAATTAATAATAATAATTAATAATAATAATAATATAATAATAATTCTTATAAATTCTTACACTTCTTCGTACCGATAGACTCGAAGAATGTTATCGACTTACTTTATTAATTATTTATTCATTTATTTATATTTATATTTATATATATATAATATGTATAGCTCGCCCGTGTCCGTAACTTTTTTTCGTTAATAGTGATCTTTTTTTTTATCATATATAGATATATCGGTATACAGAGCTAGTATCAAATTCTAACAGAATCGATGCTATGTAAAAATTGTTCCAACCGTTTCGGAGAGATATGCATTTCACTCTGCATCTACTCGTTCTTTTCAGAGTCATTTTCTTCTCTTTTCTTTTCATTTAATGTACCTTTTGCTCTTAGATTTCTTTTCTTGTTTGTTTCATCATTCTAGATAAATTAGCTCAACCTCATGACATTTTATTGAAGATCCTCTTTTCATGTTATCGTCATGATCTTCATCATCATCATCATTACTTTATCATTAGGAAATTCATTTGTCTTTGATTCGACAGATCAGTCGCATTAGCGTGTATCTCTTACATTAAATTATACAATAATTAAAGATCTAGAAAAATTCGACCTCGATTGTGAATTTTCTATTTAAAATATACTGATACTCAATTTCTCACAGAATTCACGCATAGAAAATGAAGTATTAGTTTCACACCGTCATTCATTCCCCTAAGCACAATTAAAATGGAATATATCTCGTTACAAAATAAAAGAAATTGATAATTTCAATAAAAATTTAAAAACATTTTTACAGAGCGTTAAAGTTCAACTCTAAATATCGATTTAAATAGTTATTCGCTTAAAACAAAATTTCATTGTTTATACATATATAAAAAGTCTATTGAAAACTACGCTATATTCTTTTTTTTATATCGTAGCTCTAACATTAAAATCATGATAACAAAAAAAAAAATAACATATCGTTGGTGAATCGTTGCAAAAGTTATTAATTTTTTCTTTTCTTGAGCTATTCACCAATAATTTTCTTTTTTCTTTTTTTTAGGCAGTTAGGCGATTCAGTACTTTCAGTGATGAAAATTAAAAAAAAAATTACTTATCTAAAATAATACAGCGAATCCTAGTACACAGAGTGTACAACAAGCTTATTATCCGACTATATCATTTAGGCTGGCTATTGTTAAAGGGGTCTTTAAGTTACATATAATCAATAATAAAAAAAAGACACGTTCTCGATAAGAAGAAGATACACGTAAAAAGTAACACAGTCGTTTGTTTTCTTTCAGCCTTTTGATATTCAGGGTTTCATCTAATAAATTTTTTTCCCTTCTTTATAAAGCTGATTAGATTATCATTGCCATCGTACTCTATTTAAATTACAGTAAATGGTACTATTTTAGTGTGTAAAATGTCACTGCATATATATAATATGTACCTATATTGTATATATGTATTGCAGCAGTAATAGTTCTCGATGTAAGTAGATAAAAGTAGCAATTTGCTGGTCAATGCAGAATCATTAGACGACCCGTCTTTTTTATCGTATGTATAATTTCATTTTATATTCGATAAGTACGAAATATGATGTTTAAAAAATAAAAAATAAAAAAGAAGTATGAAATTATTAAGAGATCGTCCAATAAGTCTAGCATCTACCAGATTCATTTAGTCTATCATATATGAAAATGAATCTTATGTTTTGGTCAGTGTGAAAAAATAAAAATAATAATTCTTATATTCTGCAAACTACTGTGGACCACGTCAAGATTGATATTGTTTCCTTATATTTGGTTGTATTCTTTTTTTTTTTTTTTATTTTTGTTTCCCTCTGGTTCACTTACATGAATGAACCTTTACGTGTATTTTCGCGCCCACTCTTTCACTCGTGAATTCCACTGAAGGATTCTTTCAGCGCAAACAGAAGGGAGGAGAGAGGCATGTAGATGAATTCTGGGGAAACGAGCCTTCTTTTCTCTTTTTTTGGTTGAATTTGACTTAAACTAAATATTTCGAAATCCTTAATTTTCGTTTCTGTTTTTGTTGTCTCGCTTTTTTTGTTTTCTTTTTCCAAATTAATTCGTCATCTGCATAGCATGATACTTTACGGATATCCGTCACATAATAATCAAGCGTCATATAGCGCAACAAACGTAGTAGATCTCTGGATAGTGAGGAATAATAGAGTACTTATCTGCAAAATTCTTGATCTTCACGGGAGATATCAGTGTTTTACATTTTTTATATATATATGTATTTTTATGTATATACGTATATTAAAATTAGCTAGCGCCGCTAATTCAGCTCGATTCTTTTTCTTTAGAATCTGAAAGCAAACAAAGGAGGCTCGGTCAATCGAAAGGACGCGCGAAATATTTGACTGGGCAATTGAATATTTCGTTACCGTTTGCGGGTAACAAAGCGCGCAACGACAAATAATTTTTTTCCAGGAACGATACAAGCTAGAGAACGTTTTTTTTTCTGTTTTTATTTACCGCTATCGGATTTGTCTTCGGATGTTCCATTTGTCAGTTCAGGCTCTTTCTTCTTCTCCCCCTCCTCAGATTCAACGCTCGTCGCTTTTTTCTCTTGGCTTTCTTGGCTGGCCGCCTTTTTATCCTTCGTCTTTCCTTTGGCTGGGGTGGCTGGCTTCGGTTTTGGCTCGAGACTCGGATCCAGCACGATCTTACCAATGTTCTTACGGTCATGCATCTTCTGCATGGCTTCCGGGACGTCCTCCAAAGCCCACGTAGAATCTACCATAGGCTTTATTTGACCATCGTTCCATAAGGCGAATACTCGTTCTACTGCTCGTCGCACGAACGCGTGGCTACCATGTTGATACATCAAGTGGCGCAGATTTAACCCAGACAGAGTTTTATTCTCGTCAAACAGTTTGATGGGGGATACCTTGTCTACTTGCCACCACTGTAAAATGATAAACATGAAAGATTTTGAACATTGATGCAATATATTGTCATACATAAGATAGCCCAAGTCTGTTTTGCAATTAAATGCATTTCCAAAGATTTTATAAGGATGAGATTATTGTGTTAAAATAATTTCATTTATTAGTATACATGTATATATCGTGGTTTATTAAAGAGAAAAGTAAATGATTTTGAAATATTCATTCTCTAATTTATATTTATATTACCTAATGGATCTCTAAAAGGCCTCTCATCCTTACATAAGTACTTAATTTCCTTAACTTCGTACCTCTTGGATTAAGTGCGTTTACTGATTAAACTACTGGTCCTATTCATAAATTAGTTACCGCTATTACAAGGAGGAAATAACTCCTTGTACAACGATGCGGAGAGAGGAAGACAAAAATAATAAAGTTAAATTTCTGTGACGTACTGATCGCGCTGCTGAGAAGAAGCTTTTAGTCTCTCCAGTGACCACATTACTTGATCCATAAAGGATATATTTCCCCATTGGTTTCAACAAAGCGTAACCCTTGTTGCATTCTTCGCCGCAAAGGCAATCCAGAACGATGTCTACGCCCTCTGGGGAGATCCTGTAGAACAAAAGAGAATCGAAACGGCCGATAAAGAATCCTATGATATATAAACACATCATGAAGGAAAAAAACAATAAATTATAGAGTTCGTTACACACTTCCTGACTTCGTTGCTATAGTCTGTGCCTCGTTCCAAGAGGTGGTCGATGGTGCCAGCTGCTTTCAGGGCTTCGTGCTTTGATTTACTGCACACACCAAAGATGGTCACGTCTTTCACGGTTTTGGCCAGCTGGACCACTGCCTGACCCTAAAACAGAATTCATTAAATGAATACTAATAACTGAAGATAGGAAAAAGGAACTATCCTTCATTAGTACGTTCAAATGATAAATTTGAGATTGGATATAGCAAATACGCGTAAATTTCAGCTTTCTAAAGTACACAGAAACCGCGTATGATTCGAAGAATTATTCAAATGCAACATTTCTCATTCAAGACTAAAAGTCCTCGATTCTAATGTTCACAACTAAATTCCGTAGCCATCGTGTTTCACTAATCTTTTAGAGATCTCTTATCGCCTCTCTTCTCTCACTAAAGGAAATTTTATTTTCTGTTAACATCCTTGAACAAAACTCGTTAACTCCGTGGTACGAGAATTTTTCACGGTGTAAAGGATATAGCGGCGAGTTATATCTTTTAAAAACTTCAGAAGCGGCGGCCAGGGGCGCGCTTAAATTATTTTTAGTTGCCCGGCTGTTCGTATCGTGTTCACCAAACTCGTAATCCCATTATGGTGGCAGAAGGCAGAAAAAGCGTCTTCTGAAGTCTTTTCATTGCGCGACCGCGAAAGAACAGCCGGGGCAGGACACACGATGAGGAAGAAAAAATTGAAGCGGAGCTGCTGGAGATTTTCTCAACAGAAGCAGCATTCATTATTTCCGAGAATCAAGAGAGCTGACCGCCCTTCTCTCTTCTCTTCTCCTTGTCTCGCCACTCTGTCCGTTCTGTCGAGAATTCGATACCCAATAACGTTGACCAATCCCAGAGCCTCGAGTGGCGCGGCGAAAGGAACAGAGACAGGACGATAGGTTCGAAGGGAAGAGAAGCAAGAATTTAAGAAAACGAAAAAATCGAAGAAAAGAGGTAGCAAAAAGGGAAAGAGCGCGGACGAGGGCCAGAATGTTAAGAAGCCACTCTACATTGTACGTCATAACGTAACACATTGCCAACCGTTTAGAAGGAATCTCATTTTCTATCATCATATTATTCATAATTAGACTGCGAATATTTATACAATTTCATATTTTTATAAATATAACTAAAAATAAAGACGATCGTATTAAATGTTATAACCAGTGTTTTGGATACTTTACATATTTTTGCATATTCCGTGCTTTGTGACGCCTTTAGATTTTTACCTAAATGCATAAAAATCCACAGTCTATTTATAATAAATAATATTTCGTTTCCTAGCTAACAGTGCACAACACATTCAGGTAGTTTATACGAATCAATCTCTTAGAGTAGAGGCTGTCGTAAAAGTTTTATGTCAGCAGATTAAAAAACAAACAAAATGTGTTCAAAATTTGTATAATATATCATGTATAAATATCAGATCAATCAAATTCCCCTCGTAAAAATATCCTAACGATATCAAAAGATTCCGAAAGATCAAACTTTCTAGAAGTCTTTCGATGTTATCGTAATACATATCTCTTCCAAACGACATTTCCTCAAACCACCACCAGCACCACCACTACTGTAAAATTCTCCACGCATCATTGACAGCAACAAACATATTTCATGCGGTTAAGTCGAACGAAACGCCGCGAGTATACGAAACCAGTTAGTTCGACAAGAATATACGTTACTAGGGGATGGCAATACAGGGCAAAGGAAAATATGAGCTGATATGGTGTGGTAGTGCCAGCGAGTTCGAAGAAAGAGGAAAAGTCCGACGTGATCGGGAAATGCAATCTCTCAAGTCAAGTGCTTTTTCTAGCTTTCCTCGTCTACGTGACTTGCCTAAATCCTCCTCCGACGATGATACACGCGGAAAAGCGTATTTGAGGCACGCGTCGACAATCTCAAGTTTTGATGAAATAACGAATCTGAACAGATTTCTGTCTCTCTTCTTTCACTTTTTCTCTGTCAAAGAACTTAATTGAATTTGAACTATTTGAATTTTCTATGTAAAAGAACAAATAACATTTACCCAATAAGACAAATAATTTTTCTGTGTCTTTAAAGCGATATAAGAATCTTTGTTTCGATGGGTTTTATTTTTCGATAAACCGAAGAATGACGTAATAAAGACCCGCACAGGGATTCGAGTTCAAACTGGTTATCAGAAGTGAATTTCTGGCCTGATTAAAACGGCATTACATAAATACTTAAAATCGAGATGCGGTAGTCTGACGGGATTAGGTAATCAGGATTGGGTCATCGAAAGATAAATCCGAAATCTGTATATTCAAGAATCCTCCTGATACAGCCAAAGAAAACCATATTTATCAAACCATACATTCTACATTTATACCCTTAAACAATATTAGACAATAATTTCTATTTACATCGCTGTCACTTACATCTATTCGTTCGTTCTTTAATAAAACCACGATATTAACCCTGAAGTTGGCACACGGTGGCCTTTCATAATCGTAACAGGATACCGGTTTCGGTTACTGCACTGCAAACTAATTGCAAGTGGAAAAATTCCTTAACGTTTCTACGCGCGCTTGAATTCTGAATACTCTGAAACTACATACCAAGTATTTCAACTATTGTACATATCAAGTATTTCACTGAATTTTTCCAGAATCATTTTACGTATTCAAAATATGTCAAAAAATTCTCACAACTGAAAGGCCGCGGTGCGATGTACGTCAGACTCAGATACATTACAATTAGTTAGGGCCACCGATTCAGCTCGATATTCCTTTCCTTTGGAATCTGAAAGTTAATGACATTAATAATGATCCTTCATAATGCGATCAACTGAAAATCGAACTGGCCACAGTACTGGTTCGTGCAAACGGGGCTTAAGAGCCAGCGTACAACACGTACTGACGGTGGTAGCATGACGGTAGTGGTAACAGTTGTGGTGGTGTGGTCTCAGACGGGCGCGGCCCGTCACGGTGGTCGATGAGAGAACGAAGGGTTGCTTGGCAACCCTCACACCCCTGTCGTTCCGTGCACCAGCGGCAGCAGCATCCCCCGTAGATTTTCGTCGTCTCAACTTCCAACGATGCTACGCGACGCGTATAGACCAATGGGTGGGGCGGGGTGGAGGGCAGAGTAGAGGGGGGTGAAGTAGAGTAGACTAGGAGAGAGAGGGGTTGCGGAGAGAGGGAGGTAGGAGTCGCGGGGGCGATGTAGTTAGCTTCGAATGTAACCTGTTGAGCCGTATTGATCCCGACGTACCTAGTCGGCTGCTCCCGCCTTCTCCTTCGACGACATTGAGAGAGAAAGCGTTGCACGGATGTGACTCGAGCAGACTTCGCGAAAGGGGCAGTAACCTTGCATCGTGTCGCGGACTCTCTCTTTCTCTCTCTCTTTCTCTCTCTATCTATCTATCTCGATGAGTCGTAATTGCCGCGCGATCCTATCCCTCTCCCTTCCGCTTTTCCGAAACGCGATTTTCCCTCCCCAGGAGTAACGACGAGACATGGTGAATGATTTTTTGGATGAATCTTTCTCCACGTTGAAGATGGGACGTTTATAATGGGAGGACGCTTTTAATTTTCGGATAGAAGTATCTCGTGATTTTCGTTGGGGGACGAGATGTCTGATGGTTCTGATTTTGATGGTAAGGGCTGTGATAGGTACTTGTATATTTAATTTCTAGGAGAAGCTTTGATTTTGCATAAGCGTTAGTTGCGATTACGTTTCCTTTGTTTTATCGTGGTAGTCGCAGTATTCGCAAGGTTTTGGTAACTAGTCTAGGGATATTTTTAATTGCTTAAAATTCTAGCTAAGTTTAATTCGTAGCTAAGATCATGTTATCGAAAGAAGATAGGAAAAAAGGTGAAACATATGCTATTCTTACTAACGCGTTAGAACATTTTCCCTCTTTTCTCTCTGTTTCGAAAAGCATTGTAAATCTTTGATAACTAGGACCTTTTGAAACGTTTAATTAAATATAGTTCGTTAACAATGAAAGAAAATGCGAATAATTCTCTTCGATCTTTTTACGTAATGGAACCTAAGTACAAATAAATAAGTAAACCGCGCAACAAATAATTGCGTAGCAACTATACCAATCTATATGATTAACGAGTAGCAAACGATCACTTAACGGTTGCATAAAACGTTTTAACAGCCTAACAATTAATTCGATCATCTTCAATTCTCCAGAGCAAGATTTTACAATGTTTCTTTATCATTTTCTCCTGTTGTCTCCGTCTTTGACGCACAGTGCGGTCGTCTCTTGGAATATTCTTCGCGTTAGATAATTGTGGCACTTTTTATCGCTACATCAAAGAGAAGAAATGACTTACCACACCACCGCCGGCGCTGTGAAGCACGAGACTCTTTCCAGGCGTCAAATTGGCCAGTTCGAACAGCAGTATGTAAGCAACAGTGTAGTTCATCGTGATTGCCGCTGCATCGAGGTAACTCATCCCGGCTGGTAGCGCGAAAACGGAGGTGGCCGGCACGGAGACGAGCTCTGCCCACGCCTTGTGATCAGGAAGTGCGACCACTCGATCGCCCACCTGAAAATAAGTAGTAAAATGTTTCCTGTACATTAACTTTATTACCATCTCTTTTTTTTATCTTTAAAATTAGTACTGTCTTCGTGCACTTTTATAAATCGATTTTATTGACCCTGCCGCAGTCCTTGAATGTCTACGTATCACCCTCGCTTTGCTTTCAATCCGGAGAAAGATTGTCAATGTTTTTTTTGAAACTGTAGCATTTGCAGAAGAAATTAAACATGTGTCAATAACGATTCTCTTATATTTTCCAAAAATCTATGAAATTTCCTAACGATAGAAAAATACAATTCCGTTATAAATAACGCAAAAGACACAGCAGGCTGTTGCTAGGCTTAATACGTATGTTTCTAACAACTGTTTAGTGTAATCCCATAATGTTTTAAAAATTCCTCCTTTGTGACTATCATTTGTGACAAATTTGAAGTTAGGTTTTATGATAGGTTCAGGTTAGGTTATACATTATATTAAGTTATACATTAACACGTATAAAACGAACGAAGGTTATAGATACTATAGATACTTTCACACAATTTTTAATGATGTACCGTTCTTATAATAATTAGTATCAAGCCCAGAGCGCATAACACATATAGTTTATGTAACAATTCGGCAATTGAATTTGAAAACCAATTCCATTCGACTTGATAAAAATTTCAGATTCGAAAAATTGTGCTTTATCCCTGTTCCCCAGCAGAACGAGATAGGGATCCACTTCGTATCCCCGGATTTAAAAGGTATCGACTCCCAACTCCCTCTATTTACACCCTCCGTCTCCGCACCCCAAAGCATATTTTCCAAATTTTCCAAATCTTTTTACGAACCTATCACGATCAAAGAAGTATTGCAAATTATTATCCTCGCATCGCTTCTTCATCGATCTTCGAATATCTGTACAGAGGGGATAACACGCTTGCCATGGTTGCAGCAACAGCGTGATATAACGCATCCCGATAATTCCTTCAAACAGCGATTAACCATCTTGAAATGAGAACCCCTGCGGCAAGGCAGATTATCCCATAAAGAAGCGAGTAAATGAATAAAACAGAGAGAGGGAAGATCGCCACATATAAACCCAACAATGCCAAGAACTCGAGGAAGCGAGCCAGAGGGGAAGGAAAGGTCTGGGTTAGAGGGCGCTGCGTGCTCGAATATTCCATCTCGAAAAGATTCCCACTTTCACGTATATACTCTCTATACAGGATGTTTCAAAAATAGGTGGCCAAACTTCGGTACTGTATTCTACTCTCCCTGAGGAAGGGAAAATGTTACATAAACATTAGTCTCTGGAAAATCTTCCTCTTCGAGATATAAATACTCCTTGTTTGTTTCAAAATTTTACGTGCGTATGCTGTTACGCATAACGATCGCTCATGAAAATATCCAAACATTTACCATACGAAATTTCTATACATATACTGTAATTTATTGCGCAAAACATTTTGCAAAGCTAATTTCAAAATTAGAACATTAGAAAAGCGTTAACTAACGAAATTTTATTGGCATTATTTGCTTTATTTATTCGCTTCTCGATAATAAACAACTTTACGCGTGTAATTTATTTCTCCAAAAACTTGCCGGTTTCAAAAGGTAGAAATTCGATTCCAGCCGCGTATCCAAACAACGGAATCGGGAATTTATAAAGAAGCGGAGCAGTGATCAGTTTGACTCGTATTACGCGTTATTTATATTATTCATATTACAAGATAATATTTCTGAAACATCCTGTATATGCTGTACAGGCTGGCCGGTCGTTTACACGCGCTGCTCGGATATTTGACCCTAAAGCCTTAAACCTGGCATCTTCTCCTCGGTTCTCCCCCTCGTGACCTCGAGCAGTTTCGCGAGTCGCGAAAATAGACCACCCCAAGATGCGAGAGACAGAGAGAAAGGAGGAAGAACAGAGTTTGGAGAAAGAAGCGTTTTCCTGTGGCGTCTACCACGGTACCCAGCTCGAAGAGTACCGTGAGACTCCACCCTTGCGGAAAGATTAGTGGGTGAAAAATTCAAGGACGACGCGATGGACTGAACGCGGAACGACTATTTCGAGAACGAATTTTCCTTCGGGCGGGTTACCGCTTTGCCGCGGGACGTTTTCTGTCTGAGAGTGAAACGATCGCTTTTTCTTGCTTCATAATGAGGACCGGACGCGTTTTTCGTTGAGAAACCTTTTTCCTTTGACGGCTTTTTTTCCTCAGTTTTTTACCGACTTGAAGGAAACGATGGTTGAACTCGTAGAAAGAATTCTGTTTAATTACGAGAACGAAAATATAAATTATGACCGACTGTAACTTTGATTGCGTGTGTTTATCGTAAGGCGAGTAAAACAAGAATAAATACGTACATACATCTTTTTACGTTCCGAATGACAATCGAACGGTTGAAAATCATATTGGTTTGAGTCAAGCTTTTGAGAATCTGGCTTCTCAAATCTGGAGTCGCGTATTTCAACTCGTCAAGGTATCACCCTCTAATCTCACAGTCAATTAAATTACAATTCTATTCTCTGTCGGGGTACGTTTCTACAATTTGAAGGAGTGTAATGATTCGCGCCTGACGATAAACGCAGAATATCATTTTATAAAAGATATCAGTGAGCTAACTTATTTCGTTATAATTCTCAATCCTTCGTGTGTATCTTAATCGATAGATCGTAAATGTTTATAAATGGAATGGAAATGGAATATCGATAGAAATTCGTTTCGCCTGCTAAATATAGCGAGCGTTCAAGTACTTCAAATATCGTATATGTTGTTGCATGTTGCACATAGATTTTTGGAATCTTAAATTTTTCAGAAGTGCATCAGCAGTCTATCAATCGAGTCATCACAATCTACTCCTAGTTATTTTTATCGGAAGAAATGTCTCTCCGTCTCGTTAAATACGACAATCAAAAACTGAAACGGTTAATATTTCACGGATAACCACGTGGCGTCCGGGGAAAAACGACCATGGAAGAAAGATGATTCGACAGTATAATAACGTTCCTAAGCGTGGCATCGCTTTTTCCTCAGTGGACACAATATTTTCCATGACACAACGTTGCGTTGGGTCGATGTCGCTGGGAAATATTAGACGTCGTTCTGTCCGGAGGCAACCATGGAAAAATCGATAGGAATCGAGCCAGCTCAAAGGAATAACTATCGAGACTAGAGTATATTACGTTGCACGTGAAAAGAACGAAAGTACACGCCTCTTTTTTTTCCCTTAACACAAATTTGCATTTATTATCATATCAAGCGATTCTTGGGCCACCCTTTCATACATATTTTAGGGGATTGTTGATGTAGATTATACGGTGCTATGCCACCGTATAAAAGAGCTACATACAGATAAATACATCGTTTTAACATTAACCTTACCAGACCTGGGTCACACGAACGGCTTGAACATTTCATTAAAAATTGTACGTTCATCGTTATTTCTGTTGCTCGTCTAACTTTATGTAAATCCTGCTATTAACAAAAATTGAGAAATCGATTAATCAGATAATATAAGAATTTACATAAAGTTAGACGAACAAAAATAATAACAACGAGTGTGCAATTTTACATCAAATTTTCCAAACGGTCACTTGACCGGGTCTGGTAAGGTTAGGATTAGATCGCCGATAAACATTTACCTATTAAAAAACTTTTGTACAAAGCATGAAAGGTGTTCCAAGGTTGATGGTTGTAAGTACACCGTGAGCATAAATCAAAGAAAAATGTAACTAGAATTCCTGCTAATTCGAAGTGGAAGACTATGGAAAAATAATTAAATGAAATAAGATAAAATAACTCTTGGTGAAGATTTTTAGAAATTATTTCACCAAGTGTACGGTGAATCGTTTGAAGCTCTTCGTTTGACATTGATAAGCAATGGTGATGATGCTTCGTTGAAGATTTAAATTTGATGGTTCGCAGAATTTGAATAGAGCGTCGAGAGTTGAGAATAAGTTAAAGATAACTGCTTTTTAAAGACTCTTTGCCGATAAAACAACTGACAAAGCTGGATGTAAAGTTTTCTGGCTGGGATGTTCCTTGGTTCACTTACTTTAAAGTTCTCCACGCCCTCGCCAACTTGCTCGATGTCACCTGCGCACTCGGATCCCATAATGAAAGGAGTTTTTGGTGGGGAATCGATAGCGCCCTGTCTGGCCATCAGATCTTGGAAATTCAATCCGCTGAAAAGACACACAAATACATTTTATTAAAAAACCTGCTATTAATGTAAACGCTCTATGTACACATTAATACAGGCACAATGTTGAAGATAATTCGATGCATTAACAAACTACCTAAGTCTAAATGTCCCAATGGTTGGTAGTGTACATATTTTTTGCCACTCCGTAAAACAACTAATTCTGCAAACACGAACCGCGAGTACGATCGATGATATGGATTAACCGTATGACGTAGGTATAAGTTTTTAATACTTTCCGACAAACCGACGCTATAGTCAGAAAAAAAAAAAAAAGAAAAGAAACGAGGGCTAATTTCGTAAATCTGTTTTTAGTACAGCTCCTCAAAGGTATCATTGTCTTATTGCGACAAGTATATTTAGTAGATACGGTTATATACCATAGTAAATTTATCCTTGATATTCGGAACGATTACGCCTGAAGACGAGACGATAGTCCTGCATCGTCACTAAAATTCTCTGCAATTGTCCTGCATTGCCGTTATATTCTGTGATAGCATCGGGACAAAAAAATAAAAGTACTGTACCACTTAGCAAAGCTTATCGCATTATGCAGTAACGGGTACTCTAGACACGCGTGCCTGTCCGCTTCTCACGTAATAACGTCGGAAAGGCGGCAATCGATGCAGATAAAATATTCGTGGGCAGTATTCGCGCCGCTTTTCCAGGAAGCAACCTGAACGAGCGGCGTCAGTACTATAGGAAGCACTGATAAAGCATGTACCGGCGCTGTTTCACGGTCCCCGACGTGGTCGCCACGAGAGAGACACCGGTTGTGCGTTGCGTGCGACGCCAGGCGTCGGTCTAGGCGTCGTGGCGCCTCGACTTACCCTCCCCGTCTGTCAGTCGCCACGTAGGGTTAAACAGAAGCTCGAAGGTAACCGCACACGTGTATTTATACGAGGCGAAACGGAGGCACAAGTCGCGTGGGACTGCACACGCATCTGAAATGTTCTATTTCAGCCCCTTTTAAAATCCCTTAAGCCGCGTTCATATTAGTCACGTTATTCTCTATTCTGCGTGTACAGTGGCTACAAAAAGTATTCGTACGCGGCTGCATTTATTATTTTTTTTTTTTTTTTTACATTACCTTTACCTTTTTTTTACATTAACTTTATTACTTATTCTAACTTCATGTTGAATCGTATTGAGCAAATGGTGCAACTTCTCTACGGATCGTTTGAGATGATCTTTACATTTTTCCTCATCTTTTACGATTCTTTCAACAGAGTCTTCGCCGAGACTTCTTCCTCGTTAACTCCGCCCGTAACAATATCCGTCGAGAATGACGTTTGTTTCTAATAATTTCTGTTTCGAACGTCCATGCGATCGCGGCTTAATGACGCGCAACACTCACACAGAGACAGAGGCGGCGTAATATTTCACCTCACGCGCGTGCATTCACGTGCAGCTCTGTCGCCTCCTCGGGACTCGTACTCGAGACTATCATTCCCCGGAACTCCGGAACTGGAAAAATTCTCTCTCCCTCCGAACAGTCTCTATTTTTATCCTTTACGAGCGTACACGGCAAAAGAATTGGTATCGACTCGGTTGGCGTGACTGGATTCGAATATGAATGTTTCTCGTTTGTTACGAATCTGCGGCCATGTACATTTTAATAAGAGCGAAAGATTCTTTTGATTTCTCTTTGTCAAGATCTCTGATAATATTTGCTATTACATATATTAATTTCGTGTTAAAATATAGTTCAAGAGACTTAGGAGTGAGCGAAAAAAGGAATACCTCTCCCTAGCTTAGGTTAATATTTGACATAGCTGTTACTATCTTCAGGTAGACTGACCTCGCAGACGTAGATGTCCTTGGCCTCGGAAAAAGCCAAAATTAGAAATGGCACTTAGTAACGCGGAGAAAGAGATTGGAGAACGTTCATACAGAAAGGGAAGTGATGGGAAGTGGCAGAGGTCTGCTGTACAGTTGTCTGGAACGGAAATGGGATAATGCAATTGTCCCTCCTATCAGCGGGGGGATTACTCAGTTCTCTACAAATACACTCAGGGATACAGGAATTTTAAGCATGCGAACAGTACACTTGCGCATGGCTCGCCTTTCATAGCCTCGGCTGTTACTTATTGTTAGAGTTAATACTAATCTAATGCGTCGAAAAAGATATTGAGAAAATCATCGAAATTCCATGTCGAAACCATTATGTTAAAAAATTCCAAAATATAAATTGACCGAGAAGAAAGAATTATAAAGTTTTATGTTAGTATAATGTTAGGTCAATTTCCAAAATACGTAATTCCAAAGTAAGTAATTATAGGAGAGAAATCGAATCAAATTGCGCGGGAACATCGAATCCTCCGCTATCATTTTCTCATCATCTATTCTTTATTTTCTAGGACGTCATTGCTCTGGAAACGAATTTTCAGCGAGTTCTCTGATTGCGAGATGTATGATAAAGCTTTATCGATGACCTGTGTGTGTCACATAATTTCCTGGGAATGACCAGCGCGATGAATCATTGTGCTTGAATCGAGAAATATCACGCAAGAGCGATAATAGACGAGAAAATTGTCATTGTTATCTCAATAAAAAATATTTAAAACAACAGGCCAGGAAATTTCTATCGAATAATCATATCGTTCAATGTTATTCTGCTAAAAAATTGTGTGTAAAAATTTACTTTTATCAGATAATTATTCAGAATCGAACGAACTAAAAGTAACAATAGTTTAGTAACTGGTAGTCGGTAATTTTCCATTATTTCAGTTAAATGTAATAATTAAAATCAAATAATTAATCTCCAAATTATACTCTCGACACTAACGAATCGCACAGGTCGTCGATTATGATGTAGTATAATGTAATACATGTCCTTAAAATATCATATGTCATATACTATATATATAGTATATATGTATTATGTTCCTGCAATTTGCAGTGAGTCAGAAATCTGTTGGTCGAATTATCAAGCGCAACATACAAGCAGATCTCGTACAACAATTCTATACGTAATTATATATACGATTATGTATACAAAAAATGGCCACTAAAATGTTTCTTTGTCTCGACTACGTCGAAATTACGTCAGAGTTTGCCTTTTGTTCTGTGTAAAAAAGTAAAAGTACATTTTATATTCTACTAGATTCACGACTAATTCTGACATGATCAGTCATCGGATATTTCAATTAAATTCTTGGAAGTTTCTTCAATAACAAAACATTCTTTCTGCTTGGAGGAATTCATTCTATCGGTATACGTTATTTCCATGTCATTTGATAAAAGCCTCACGTCTATGATGAAAGCAGCATTCAAGATGAAAGCGGCCTGATCGCAGCGAATCATGAAACG
Organism: Bombus affinis; assembly: GCF_024516045.1. Lineage (NCBI taxonomy): Eukaryota > Metazoa > Arthropoda > Insecta > Hymenoptera > Apidae > Bombus > Bombus affinis. The sequence goes on from NC_066353.1 coordinate 10,566,611, forward strand.
CAATAATTTCACCCGCTAAAGTTATCGACAGCAAGGAAATAGCATCGAGTTACGTTTCACTTTGTTGCGGATTTAATGGATTTCACCAGACCAACTTCATTTTCTCAATTTATGAATTGAACGAACTGTAACCGATAAAAAAAGTCATAAATTTCATATTTCATGCTTCGATTCTCATCCGATACGAAGGAATATTGGAAATAAAAGTATACATCCACGTCACAAGTGGCAGCACCGTTTCCGTTAACCAATGTGGATACTTCTATGTAAACAGAACGATACAAGTTAATCCTTCAGCGAACATATACACAGAAAGACATCATGGGTAAATATTCTATTGAGTAGAACAAACATGGCGGATCCACGAACGTCTCGTCGCGTAGAAACGAATATACGCGCTTGAACGAACAAAATCTTCCCTCTTATTTCTCCGTGTAACTTGATCCGCCAATATTACAAAGTTAAAAGGAAGGAACAAAGGAAATGGTACGAAAAGAAGATAGTACGAAACTGAACTGTTTGAACCAATAGGAGAATCGCTACTATGAACAATTTTATTCTAATCAAGCGAACAAAAGGAAGATTTAGTTGAAGTCAATTATTAAGGAAAAACGTATACACGACGACTATGATGCGTGATCTTCTAATTATCTTTTTTGAATACATATAGTTACATCTAATGATATAGGTTTTAATTCTGTACAATGAAAATGCTGCTTAATGCGTCATTATTACCGACAACAGGACAAATTGTACGTGATTCAAAGCCGATCGCGTGACACAAAACATTTTCATTCACTGAAAGACGCTTAATCGGCCATTACATTCCATATGATTTATCGCTTGTTGTTTTCAATCGTTCAACGATTCAGATTTGAAATATGCTGATTTGATACATTGACTCACGAAGGTATTTGATATAGAGAGCTTATCGTAGAAAGCTATCATGTATACGTATATTATCCGAGTTATACAATACATGTTAAGATTTTATTAAACATTGTGATGAGACATTATCATGATTATATTGGTAAAATTTTGAATCAATCCGAAAATATACATAGAAGTTACAAGACATACACGGCAAACATGAACTTGATAAAAAATATTAATATAAAGTATGAATTGTTGTATGAAGTTGTCTTGAATATATATAATAAACAATTCCAGGAAGCTTTATCGATATAATCATAATAATTGAGCCTTATTATGGTACTAATGAAATTTCAAAATATTCCGTACAATACATATAATATATTGACAAAAGGCTCCTGTGTATGTTCAAATATTTGCGTAAGTCGCTGTATATTCCGCAAATTATAATCATCATAATTCGAAATTAATTCGAACAATGCGTTTTATCGTTTACACATGTGCGCGTGTAACGAGTTTCTACGTTTTGACAAATATTCATTTGTTTCAGCGCGGAAGTATTAATTACGCTAGAAAGCTGTACAGGTGTAGACAATTTTGTAGGAGTTATAAAATTTTGCAATCCAACGATTTCCTCCCTGCGTTTCATAACGAGGAACAGTTATTTTCCTTCGCTTTTTGTATAATTGCCAGACAATTTCTGGAGCGTAACACGAATCGCATACCGGAATTCAACCGAAGATGGAATTCAGCGCTAAATCGAACGGGAATATCAAAATACCAAATATAGTTACTGCATGATAAGATACGAGAGTACCCTGCATTTTAGTTGTTGCATGATTCAGTTCAAGAAACTCGTGATCAGTGAACTAGTATGTTAATTCTTTCAGAATGCTTTTAAGATTCTTATAATCGATAGAAACAAGCCTCTGTATCAGAACCTAGTTCGTGATGCGTATATATAATCATTTATTTTAGTTTACATTAAATCATAACGAATGATAGAATAATATAACATATATATTATATCATATATATTATCAGAATAGTCTATCACATATTACGATAGAATCATGTATTATGATTTTCAAATTCTCGTTATGACCGTTTATAAAGCTTCGATTATCATCAATGATTGTGTCATTTACATGAATGTTATACAGTTAACTATCAAAAACGGATTTGTTCCGTTCTGATATTAAAATCGAGCATGAAACGAGTACCCAGCAAAGGACGAAAGGGAAAGGTTCCAGGAGTTACGGGACTACTACGTGAGGCACGATTCGCGATCGCTTAATTCCTCTAAATTGCATGGAATTGAGGGGAATAATTTTCTCCATTCTTGGCACCAACCAATTGTACGGGAGGAAGAACGGCGACCATCGTGGACGACGACATGCAACAACGCACCCCAGGGTCACGCACACCATGTGCGCGAATAAAAGAAGACAGTTAGAGGACCCAGAGAAAGGGAGACTATAGAACGAAGGGGAACAGAAAGCGAAAGGGATGGAGAGTGCGAGGAGGACGAACGAAAAGGGAGCGATGAAGTAAAAACATAAAACAAAGAGGTTGAAGAAAATAGAGAGGGCAGAAACTGAGAGAAAGTTGGAAAGAGAACAAGTATATAGCTGTTCGAGCACTTGAGAAAACTGATAATACTAACCATCGTATTATTAAGTATATAGTAAAAATAGTTCCACAAAATAAAAATTTATAGATTGCCATTGATTAATTAAATCAGTATTATTAATCATTGATGTTATTAAACCTTTCTTCTTCGAACTGTAATTCAACTCGACTTTCGACCATCGAATCCTCTGAACGCCGCGATCCCTCTACAAACCAGACCGTGAGAGAACGCACTGAACCGGGAGGAAGCACGCGTAAGTGTGCGTGAAGGGACAAGTATAAAAGAGAAGCGAAAATATAAAAGGGAGTAAGTACGACGAAGAGCATAGAAGACTTATATACGTAGTGACAAGACCCGTGTATTAACAAGAGATCGCATGGACATGGATGAACCTGTATAAAAAAATACGTAGAAGAAAAAAGAAATGACTGGATATCGTTTATGCGAAGCAGTATCGCCCAGTCATTTCAATTGCTATTACGTATTGTTACGTGATAGATGGCAGTCGGATAGGTTTACCTGCAGGAGGAGCGTGGTCGTCGGTCGTTCAATCGATCGACAGGGAAGACATCAAGGCGCCTGCGAAACCATAACCTCCAAGCAAAATCGCATGCACGAATCTCGCGTGACTTGATATATACATACACATATATATATATATCGAAGTAGAGTTGATTCAACACGCAGCGAAAGTGCAGTCCGGCTGTCTGACGATGTTCACGTTCGTACCGCAATTTCTGCGTACAAGTTTTGGTTAGGTTAATACTCGCACGGCTAGCAATGAATCCTTTTAAATTTTAGATCCAGGAATTTGTTACAAGATTAAGATTTCTGGTTTCCTTAAATAGTTTGTGAGTAATCACATTCCATTAACAATTTCAAGATAAGATCCGGATTAGCAGATAAGACAGATTAATTTATGTAAATACATATACATGTGTATGCAGTCGAAATCCGATTAAGTGTATACAAGTGTCAAGACGAAATTTTTGAAGAGACTTTCTTTCTTACTGAAATCTTTAATATGAATATTGATTCAAGAATGCAAAGATTTGTCATTAAAGCTAGCAATCAATGGAGATTATAGAGAAATAGAAAACGAAAGTCCATCAATAGCTTAACATAAGCGTAATTGCATAAATAATAATAAATATTAGAGTTACAAAATGTGAGTCTAAAAAAGACTCAGCGGTGGTAGTGCGAGTGTTACAGAAAAATATGATGTGCGTTGGATTTCATAGGAGCAGCCAACATCGTGGCACCGGGTGGGAATTAAAACACCATGTTCGAATCGATTCGACATATCCTCCTCGTCTAATTTCTTTCCAACGAACGTCATTTATCTTCCCGCACGGAGAGATGTGAGCCGTTTATCTGGTCACGCGTTTGCATCTGCTATAAATAAATACCCAGTCAAACATCGATGCAATACTATTAATGACTTTATACTTCAAAACATTACCCAATTTTTCCGATTTTCTGAAATATTAATGTGATGAATAATTGAAATAAATTACTAATTACATCGGAGATGACCTTCATTACCAATGCCCATTGATAACTTTCATTGGATCCAATGTAAGTTCCATTATAGAATTTTAGAAATTCTTTTTAATACTTCTCATTAAATTAGAATTGACCGACGTTTTCTTGTTCTTAAGTCATCACCGTGGGACTTATGGTCAGTATGACGTTAACCCATGGCAATTAATATGCTTCTAAGTAGGAACGCATTACCCCCAATTATCGCTGCTAAGACTTCCATATAGCTTCTTTAAGCGTTTATAAGAAATATAGCGACGATTATTTCCAGTCTACTCTATACTCGTTATCAGCAACGAACTATAAACTATAACTGAAAACGCTCTGCTACATTGATTTTATAAAAAAAAATATCTTAACCGTCACTTTCTATGCAAAATAGAAGTAAATTTCAACTTCTTAATAAGATCTGGAATAAGATATTGCTGTTCACGTGACGTCCGCTAGGCATAGTGGGGTTTACGCGGAGTCGTTGTAGATAGTATAATTATTGGTACAAAGGCTCAAAATACGACTAGTGTTTCAGGAGTGGAATACACACACCTAGTCGCAGAACGGGCAGCGGCAATCTTCGGCCAAATGAAGCATAAATCAGACGTCTTCATGACGTATGAGGCATCCAACGATTTGTTTACGAGTCACTCTCCAATCGGAACTCTTTGTTTTCGTGTTGTGTTGAACGCAGATCGAGGAACTATACTCAACGTTTGTATATATCAACCGATTAAATTGCGACGAAACGATCATGAACCATAATCTACGGGTTCTCTACAGCAAACGATGAACGAATATTATTCTAGATAATTCTTCTAGCATACGTATATACAAAAATAGTAATTTAACATTCGAATTAATATGCACAAAGCAATCTATAATTCAGTGTTCCATCGACATTTCAATGATATTAGAAAATATTTTAACAGTTATAAGCGTGGTGTAAAAGAAATTTTTGAAATTTAACGACCCACGAGATGTCATGATTTCTTGTAGGTCACTATCGCGCGTTAAAAGAATGGAAAAACACGAGGCACAGAAACAGCATGGAAAACATATCAGCGAGCAATAATTATTTTGCACGATAGATGACCCCGCCATCATCATGGAGTTATCAATTGTTTTCAAACTGGGCGAGAATACTGATACAGAAGCTCTTTGTTATTTTTTATCGTCTTCGTTGCAACCACCATATGTGCCTGAGTCTCGACCAAGACAAATCGCTTCGTAAAGGGTGGTTTCCCTAGCTTTTTCTATGCACCAGGCATTGACCTCGATGAATGTTGAAACCCACGATAACATGTGCCACATTTCTGAAGGGAATTAATTGAAACCAAGATAAAATGCACGGATAACAAATTGACCTTTACGAGAAAACTCTAGAAAATTATCACAATTGTCAGTCACATTTTCTTGTATGATACAATACACATATGCAATTTGAGTCATGAAAGTCAATATATATAGAAAATATTTACGAATATATTACATGTATTATAGAAACTATTTTGAAATTTCAATAAAATATGATTATTAAGGTTAAATGGGTAATGTTCGAAACCAAACAAAATGTACAAAGACAAAGTTACGAGATATGTATTTACTGAATAAGCATACGTTTCGCAGAGATGCCAAAATTATTTAAATAGTCAATTATCCAGTATATCATATTCATAAGAATTTATTAAATTATTAAATTTATATAGATTTAGTTAATTTATTTCTATAAGTGTTCGAATACTTCCGTAAGCACTGACATGATAAATTAAAATCTAGTAGCATATATTTAAAGCATTTCTAAAAACATGGTTTGTGCTTCATGCCCTTAATGTCAATTTCCATGAGCTCTACTCTGGCTATTAGAGGGACACCCATCAATCCTCATTCCCACAAGTTCCTGCCTAACCATCGATTCCTTCAAATAGATCAATCCTGTCCACAATTGAAACCCTCACGTGGTTCGTCATCTCCCCTCTGCATGCCTTGCTGCATTTGTATTCGACTATACAACGTGGTATATCACTAGTAGCGTATACATACCATACCAGACCAGAAGAGGGGAAGGTTAATTTGCTCCCAGGCACAGCTTGGGCACAGGACTGAAAATAGATCCTTCATCCTAACACCAAATGTGTCTTTGCTTTCAAAGGACACAGGAAACTGGGGAACAAAATTTTTACTCCCTACTGTTTCCTTTTCTATTTCCGCCATTCCCGCTGCTGTTAAGTATTTCTTCGAATTTGATACAGGATTATTGTTAGTACTGATCCGCAAGTGGTGGCCATCTTTCGACGAGAATATTGATTAGAGTAGTCGACAGGCAAACAAAAGAATTCCAACATAGTAATTCGATAAGCCACTTCCGTTTCGCTTTACAGTCTTCGGATGTAACGTTTGTTCATGAATACTTTTTGCTTCTAGATTAGGTAATCTACTTTTTTAGGTTACTTTGGTTTCTAGTTCACAATTCGAATGAGGTTAATTACGTAGTTACGTCTATTGTAGGTGATAGTCATTTTCAAATACTAAAGACAGGGAGAAAGAATTTGTCACGACCTGAATAGGCCAATTGATTAGAGTAGCTCACCGGGAAACGAAAGATCCGGGTTTGGATCCAGGGGTTCGGTTAATTCATCGTATACTGTATGTATCATTTCTTCTGTGACTGGTGACCTCTACATGTTACAAAATCAGTTTATAATGATGGTTAAAAAGAGTGAAGATAAAGTTCAACGTCCTGTTTTTGAGCTAAAAGCTACAATATGCTACATACTTTGGAAGTTTAATTATAAACAGCTGTATATTACATTAATGCTAATATGTTAACATATGGTAGCACGTATTATAAAGAACATCTATTCAATGGAAATATATGTGTGCTGACGTTTAATAAGAGAATGGATTAACAAATTCTATCCGAACAATATGTGTCCAGCTTAAATAGACAACGAATGGACATGGTCCACCAGCGATAGAAGATTACGAACAAAGGGAAAAGCGGAAATCATGTGCCACCGCGTAAATCATCCGTGAATACGCTGCATCGCGTCTAATTACACGGGACACTTACTTTCCTCTGATCCTGAACATGAGAAATTCACGAGTTAATGTCAAAAATTAATAGTACCATTAAATATTTCCATAGTTAAACAAGGACAGCTAGATATTTAAAAGATATTTATTTTAAAGATATCCGAAATAAATTATTAATTTTCTTACTATTATCAGCTACATAACATTAAAGATTATTCGAAGGTTAACTACCAAGAATAATGTAAATAAATTACTAATTTTTGTATTATTATTGAGTATATTTAATATAAAATATTTGTTTTGAGGTTAATTGTATCGGGAATAATGAAAGTAGTAAATTTAAAAAATGTTTCTATTATTGAAACGTTTATAAATATTTCATAGGTATAATCTATTAGAACACCCGGTACATGACTGACCAGATGTAGACACGAAGAATTGAAACGGTAAGAACAGCTGCGGTTCCAAACGCGAGCTGTTATTGTTTTTCTGACTCATGAGTGGCAATAACGGAATGTCAACAGAAGTGTCGCTTCTGTTCAACTGCGAACTATTTTCCGACGTACTTTCAAAGCAACTGTGTTTGACAGCCTTTAAGAAGAACCATTATTTCACACTATATTACCGATCAGCGATATCTATAGTAGACAGTAAAGAGTTACGTGTTCTGCGAAATACAAATCTCCCTACAAGTTAAGAAATTATTGACAGAAGAAGAAAGATATGAATTTGAAAGATAGGAAAGATAGAAATGACATAACCTATTGCTCGACGGAAGCTTTAAATTGAAATTATAACGTACAATTTTTAATTTATTTGTAACAATAAGTAATGATTTTTACCGACGATATTTTTAAAAAATACAAACGGATCAATATTGTAGAAAATAATTTATATCCGACTGAAAGAGCATTTGCTGAATCCCGAAGTTCAGTCTGAAGAGTGGGGTTCAGCTGTAATAGGGGTAGGGGGTTCATGGTGTTCCATGAATTTTGTGCGCATGCATCCGTAATCCGTGTGCATTGCGTCTGTACGTGTTTGTGCGTTTGTGTGTGTGTGTGTGGGAGGGGATGTAGAAAATACGGGTGTGGTTCGATCAATACGAACATCCCATGGATCCGTCGGTGCGTGCCTCACACAGGTATACGTTTGTTTGAGGTGATTCACCTCAAATTGCGACTGTCTATAAAAGTTATTTCAGTTTAAAATCCTACCTTTAACTCCTTATCATTACGTAAAATATATATCTTCGAGAATTAACAAATCTTTAAGATAAAGTTGCAACGCTCAGTACCTGCTATACTCGAATATCGATAATAGTAATAATATTGACAGAAGTTAATTTTTCTAATAACTATTGTAGCTATTATATATTGTATTGGGATTAGTAGAAGAAGGTAATAAATTTTGAGGTTAAAAGATCATAAAATGTTCGAAACCTATATATTATGATTATGACCCTATTTATTACATTCTAGAAATTATCAACAACTTTATTATTACAAAGGAAGAAATGTAACGAACAGATGTTCGACAGAGTTATTTTTAAACCTAACCTATAGGACGTGTTTGTGTGGATCTCGCGCAGAAAAATCGTCAGTAAAACCCGACGGAAATGAGGCTTGCACGGAGAAGAGATTACGGTATATCGACTGTTGAATGGTATCCGTTCAGTTTCCCATAGCCTCGATATTAAGACCTCGTTAATGTGATAAAGCCGGTTAGTCAGATATAATGGCGCCTTTCATTAAGCACGTTGAAAGGTTGCTTGGTAAAGTTGGTGTACAAATACCGAATATACATATATTCCTATCGTGTAATCTAATACACGTTTTGTCTTGTGTATTGTGAGACATAAAGTGAGTTATGCCCACGACTAATTTCGAGGTTTCATTTGAACAGCAAAATTAAGTGTTCCTATAAGTACTTAAACGTATTAAGGCGAGTACACATTGGCATAACTTTCCTTCACTATTTTATACATATATCATAATATGTATATATACATAAAAGTTATAAAAGTTTTCTTTACTTAAATATTTGAGGGCTTTATCTTACTAAGTCAACCTAACATTCTGACATTTCTCAATTAACAAAAATTGTATATGTTTAGTTTTATCATTAAACGCATACAATCCTAATTCCATTTTTCTTCTTTTTATTACGCTTAATTGTTATACAACGCAATTGCGTAAGAGTAAAAGAGGATTAATTTTCCAATAAATCTAAAATACTTTTCAAGCAAGTACTTGCGATAGCAACAGAAGAAATTGCGGTAAAGGAAACATGCTGTCACAGACCCGGAATTAGGAAGGTCGAGTAGCGTTTGCTCAACTGGTATTCAAATATTAGATCGACAAATATTGAGTATACTGTTGCTTATTCGCGTAAAAGGCGTACACTGACCCACAATTTCAGGTCATTGTAATTTATCATACACAAAAGTCTCCGTGTAGGTACAGTTTATGAAAGAAAATTTACTTTTATTAAAATGTATGTATTAACCATAATATTAATTACGCAAACTATATATATACAATATCATGTAAAAAAATAAATCTAAAATCAAAGAGTAGAATTAGGAAATAATTTGTGATTTCAAGAGAACTTGTCATAATTAACTTAACATTGATTACAAAACTTTTATTCTGCGAATAAAATAAGAAATTCCTGGCCCGTGACGTTAGAAACAATTGTTCTTAGAATGTTGTCCCTATGGATCGGTTAGATATCGGTCAGAATATTTTTTGAAAAAGAAAACGCGATTTCGACAATCGGTTACCCTGGAACGAGTCCAGCAGCAATTCACGAGTTCTCCCGTAACGAACTTTAAACAATAGGTTTATACACGGGGAAACTACACGCTACAACTAATCTGCTTATTGTAATCCACTCGTGAGAGCGAGCAAGCGTAATTTCAAATTGATTTAGCAGGCGCACTAGCTACGGATCGATTTCTTCCGCGAAGGTTTGTCAGGATCAACGCTTCGTGTGAATATTAATTAGATGACGAAACCGTAGAAATTTCCCATTTTCCGAGATATGTCGAAATATTGAAAGTTATCCCTATCATTTACCTTTCAAGCAAAGTTATATTATACAGACTGTTAATAATGATATAACGACTAAAGTATTTGAAATTGAACGCAGGAAGCCAAAAATGGCACAAAGAATATGATAAAACGTTCTTCGGATTCAAAACAATATACTATAATTTTTATTGAATTTTCTTCATTGAAAATCCACAAAATAGAAGACAAAGTAACGATATTAAAATATGTATCGACCAAACGTCTATATCATCCCCATTTCATCGTGTGAAACGGTTATGAGCATATGCGCAGTGTAACTGAGGATCACAGAGATTGCTGTCTGAATCACACGCTTCACTTGTGACACACAACTTGGGCCGGAACACGATAGGTAATGTAGGTATGCGCACGCACGGTCACACCGTGGAAAATTGCATCTTAGAAAAGCACGCGGATGAATTATCGTGTTATACTAATTCACTGTCCGACGATGCTTTGCGCATGCAGAGTATACACCTCCAGAAACGTGGTTCATCACCGTGTTAACATTTTCAACCGGAAAATAGCACGGATGAAAGCGAGAAAAAGTTTCATGCGGAACGATACCAGTTTGTATACCTCGCGTACTGCTCTAATGAAATTTACGACGTTATTTGCTATTCGTGTTTCCGCGCATAATGCAAACGTAGTAGGATATTTCCTTTATGTACGTGCTTGTAAGTTTGCTCCCCTCGCTCTCCCTCTCTGCTTTTCTTTTTTGTGATTATGAGAGCATGTTTGATGGAGTTTGAGAGAAAGCAACGATTGTAGGCGTGGAAATGCGTTCAAGTCGAATTGTAGCAAGTAGATTACGCATGTTTATGCGTTTATAGTAAATTGAAATATGCGAAATTGTGCAAGTTATACGTAATATGTAAAATTATATGAAGTATTTGAGATACCGATTATAATACTTAGAATTTAGAAGATAAAACAAATCCTTATATGAGTTCTATATAGAAAAGAGGGAAGGAATCGAAACATTAAAAACCCGCGCGTGTAAATAAAATTTATCTTATCGCTGATTCAACTGATTCGCTAGAACTTTCGCTAGCATAATCGAGCGCAGTACCGGCCCACGATTGGTAAAATTCGTTTTTATCGCGATTTACAACGGAGAGAAACTTGGTGTACTTAGAAAGCGCAGTCGAATAAAAAACGTAGAAAACTGATCAACACAACAACCGACAAAAGTTTCTTTCGTGTCGTTATCGATTCTTCGAAATGCCAGCTTAAGGAATGTTTTAGACTAGTTTTAGGTGAAATTATTTGGGTAGTAGAACTTTTGAAAAATAAAAGCAAGAAATCTATAATCTTAATTGGCTATAAATTAAAAAAATTATGAAATAGAAAAATTACTAGGCTTAAAGTGGCGCTATATATGTTATTAGGAGTATACTCTATATAATACCGTGAAATTTGTATAAATCCGATGAACTGTCGATCAATCATTTCCCAACTTTATAGCGATGACTCATATGTGCAAGTGATATAATTTATTATAGTTTTATTCCCCTTTATCTGTTGATAATCTTACGTGTACAATTTACAGAAAGAACGGTCGTAAAATTTATTGTCTACTTCTTAGAATCTCTTCCAAATTGACCTCTTTCGTGATTCTATATATATTTCTTTGAAGTGTCTAACCTTAATTTATCAAATTTTTCGTTTTTTATAATTGAAAGAAATAAAATATAATTGGAAAAAATGAAACTGTTCATTTTCTCTCGAGAAGGGTACCCTGTCTAATTTTTACCCTTCCCGCATCTAATGAACCACTCGTAAATTATTTCGTGTATATTATTAAAAATTAAATATCGCAACTTTATATAATATAAATCGTTTTCTATGTGCTTTCAGAATTTTATTGGCAAAAATAAATGAACAGATAATTATGAAACAAAGAATATAATTTATAATATTGTAGATAGAGCATCATTCAGATATAGACAATAACAATACTCACGACTATATTTACATATAGTTTTTAAAATTTATCAACAAATAGACTATTGATGATGAGAGTGAATCACCAAACTGATTAATCTAGCCTGTAAATAATTTTTTCTACGTTACATTTACTTTCATATTATCTGTATTATTCCTAATAAATACTCGTTGTGCTGCAACAAATACGCATTTCAATTCCTCTCGTTGGTTGCCAACTAACGATCATTGGCGCTTGCGGAGATGGGAAATTTTCAAATGAGAGCTGAATTGTCCGGAGTCTCAATCACTAATGTCTACGCGTCAGAGACGAGACGTTTCTCTACGCAGGCATGCCAACCTGATGACCAACGCTTGGAACGCTTTCAATTTTCATCCCCTTTCAAATTACTTTAGTGTGCTCAATTTTTCTAGACAATTTCTAACGCTCGTTAAAACACAAAACTTTTACCAAATCCCTTCATATGTGAACAACAACTCTCCTTATAGTCAGCATCATATAAATGAAAATTTGTTTCATATTGAAAAAATTTTGTCAGTTTCCGTTGTGTTTCATTTTAACCTCTAATCAAAAGCAATTTTGAATTTATTATGTTAGACATGAAATTATTGTTACATATATATTTATATTATATAGTATTATAAGTTCTCGTTATAGTTCCTCAAAAGGAGTATCCATTTGCTCATTAAGAAATAATCAAGAGTACTTTCGATAATACTCATTGACAAACATTTTCTAAAGACAATCGAATTACCTAGAGTGGCCCGGATTTCTCTCCCAGCGATTTCAAGCGAGGCACTCTTCTCTGGGCGCGTCGCGCGCATACGCAGGGGTGCCAGCAGCAGCGTGTAACGAACGTCTGTAGTCGTGCAGACAAATTCATTCGAGCAAGCATTGGCAGCGTGATATCTTTCTATGGGGGCTATTTTCTCATCAATCCCAATCGCTTTTATGAAACGTGACTCACGCGTGAAAAGGTCCGCACGCCTTTGGCGAATCCGATTCTCCCCCTATATTCGCTATCCTTCTCTACTACTCTCTCTTTCTGTTACATATTATGTACATACTATGGTCACTTCGAGAAGAGTAAAAAAACAGGCTTCTCGAGCTAGAGCTATCTGCAAATAGGAAAAAGAGCCGTATATACTCAGGACTGTTTCTTTCATGGTCAAGAATTCTGGATACCTAACCTTCACTATTTAGTGAACAGTGAGTTTCAGGCGTTAGCAGCCTCGATATCATTATCCCCGTTACCATGGTGCAGAAGCGGATGCGACTTTGTATTGGAGAACTACATAATGTCGAATAAAAGAATGACGAAATTAGGAAAAGTAAATTTTTCGGAAAATCCGTTTGTAAAGTATTTATTACTCGATTGTTCAGCTAAGAAAAAATATTGTTATCATAATGTTATCAGAATTTCCCTATTGACAGAGCAGCAATCTTATGAATATCGACAAGTGGCAATAACGTTGACGTTTGAATTATTTAAGCAAACTTGTTTCGAGTGGACTGTTAATATTACAAACTCTTTCGCGAGAAATCGGCTTTATAGGCTAAGAATAGAGCTTTACGTAAAATACAATATGTAATAATAAATCAAAGAAAGCAAAGAAAGTAGGATTCGAAATGTTGAACAGATCTTTTGCATCTCCATAACACCATCATTGATTAGAGTACTCCGCAAGTGGTTGTGCGAATTTTACAAACACATAACGCTTTCTAAAAAACGAAATTTCGCGATCGAACTCAGTGTTTTATATAATTGCACAAAAGAAAGGAAAATAGAAACATTTTTGTCTTTTCACAATCTTTTCACAAAATATTGAAATACCTTACAGCATACATCGTAAGGTACGGGAGATAGCGCTGGTTTATCGCTTGCAAATTAGTCGTAATATCCGCGCGCCATTTGTAATGCTACGGTGACACGAGTACGATCGCGGAGAATGAAAAAAGAGTTAGAAATGTAAGTAATGAAGAAAGTGAAATTTATTAGAAAAAAGTAATAGGGTATTAAAAGTGGTCAAAATCTTGGATTTTTTCAATTGTAATTCACTTATGTGAATAATATCGGTTAGAAGAGTGACACAGATAAGAGAAATACATATTTTAAGGAATTTATTTGAAACAGAAAATTATCAATTATTCGACTATTTAGCGAAAGAAAAATCTATTTTCTTTTACAGTTAAGTCAATATTCTTTAGATTTTGGAAATCTCTAATATAACCTATATAATTACAAAATAATTAAAAACAATCCTGCTTCGAATTATAATATTGTTCTTATTAAATAATATTTTATTGAATAATTATCTTAATAAATAACTTACTTTCACAATAATTGATGATTTTTGTAGTATATCAATTCTCTAGAACGAACCAATGCTATAATAAACCACATAATGTATAAACGCAATGCAGGAACTAAATATTCCCGAATATCCCTTGTATGTCGTAGTTAAGTACATGCATTAATGGCATGGTTACCTATCTAATAATCCTTTTTCCCACGTCCGAATTAATGGATCGTACATAGAGCTGTCTGACGCGGTTTTCCAAAGGCTGGCTACTTCCGATGTAATACATAGCCATAACCATAATAACATTTTAATTTAATTCGATTCATTTTCATATGTACGTATATGTATACTAAAATGTGTGCACTTTTAAAATGTGTGCATACGAACATGTACATAGCAACACGATCGAACTTCTCAATGTGAATTGTAAAGATAGATGGACAAGACAAAACTGTACCCTCGGATACTCAACAAAGTTGCAGTTAAACGGCTTATCAAACTCCGTTTCGCATATTGCGGACGCATACACGGACATTAAACACATGGATAAGTATTCTATAAATGTAACTGCCTGTTTAGCCTACAGACTGCATCGTATTCTAACGACTGACGAATGTTGTTAACATTTTTTCGTCACGACCACATTGCATAATTTTCTATGATGCAAAACTTTCAATACATCGGTTCAGGTTAGATGCGGTACGTTGTTTTCTCGAAAAAGTAGCATCGATATTCTTCTTCTATATGAAAATTTTGAGAAAGTAGTGATTTCTTTATACTGTATTGGATTTCTTTGGAATTAATTTTATTCTTAATCCGGAAATATTCTTCAATTACTCAATTGTAAAAGCATTCTTTACATTCTTCCTTTTAAAACAGGAAGAATCATAGATAGCATATCTTCGATAGAAAAATAGAAAGAAATAATTTTAGAAGTGAATTATATTTTTAAAAAATGTTCATTAAAAAATTTACCAAATATTATTTAATTTTTCATTTACATATAATAAATTATAAATAATATATTGTATAAAATATTAAACAAAATTCAACTAGTATCAGAATAAGGAATAGATCTTGTTTAGAAATTGATTGTATATTAAACTGACCTTGTACCGAGAAATACTTAGGACATAATTTTAAACTAAACGAGTGGAACATGTACGCATGCTAAACCATTAAATGTTTTTATTAAAATTCCTTCGCATCCGTTATAAAATTACTCATCCGCTTCGTAACGTAGCAATGAAATTCTAATTACCAACGTCTCGGGGAGCAGATACCACGCCTTAAATTTCAAAGATGCAGTGGTATTGTAACGGTCTGTTCGCTAGGAGATCGGAACCTCGACACTATATTTTCTATTTTGTTTTCTTCCCGGCGATTCACCTTGATTGAAACGAATAACAAACTACCGAAACGTAATGCGAGTTGTATCTACATAATATACGTATTATTGATTATAAACTTTAGGTTTACTTGACAATTTTTCGATAACGAACAACTATTATCAGTCACTGGTATAAAACTAAAGAAATAAAGGAAAGATATTCTATACGTGTTAATACGGGTCTCTGGTTAGTAAAACCAACCATATTTAGCGGCCTTTAACTGCTTTATATTCAAACAGGATAAGAGACGCTATCAAAATGTCGCTTGATTCCGTTAACGTCACATTAATCTTAATTAACTTCCTCTACTTTTCATCTGATTCACACGAATTTATTGATGAAATGAAAAAATTGTTAATACGACTATTGATTTTACATCAGAACTATCTACAAATAAAGTAGACTTGTACCAAGGGAATAAAAATAAAAAGTACATAAAAAAATACAAGGAAGAAATCAAACCTCTTTGCTATATACTTTATAAGAAATCATTCAAGCGATGCAAAAAATCTATTGCTATAAATCTATCAAACTTTTATGACGAATTATGAATTACGAAATTTTAGTCGGATTAGAACTTTTAGTATTAACTGACGCGTTATTCGTATTTTATTGCATATTTTATATAGTAGTACTACGTTAACCAACCAAGATTCTGCTTTGTTAGCTAACCGTCATTATGTCTACCATTTCTTGCAAATGATTTTTTGGAGTAGCCCTTTTGTGTTACGTATGTAGAATAGACAAATATATCAAGTGTTCTTTCTGGTGAATTTCCAAGAAATATATTCTCAATATATCCAATAATGGACCAGATAGTGTCAACTATGATCACTTAGAGAAGCACTACTGTACGGATCATTAAACTGTTCGACCAATTGACTATTAAACTATTCGATCAATTGGTAGCAAATAAACTGCGGGTTTTTATGCGTTTATAGGAAATTTGAGGACACAAATTTGCACAGAATGTACATAATATGAAAAATATATAAAATAATATAAAACTATATAAAATATCCAAAGCATAGTGCTCTTTATAAATAAAACAGTTTCCCACTAACGTTCTACCTTTTTAATGATATTCTCAAAAATATGAATGTCCATAGAAATCCGCATTCTAGTACCGAATATAGATAATACGAAAATATGTGCATATAGATTAAGATAAAACTTACCATGCTTTGACTCGGATGAGGACCTCTCCCTCGGCGAGGGTGGGCTCGGGCTTCCTCAAAGCCTTGACACTTTTCAATCCGCCGAAACCATTCAGTACAATAGCCCGCATGTCCTTCGGCTCTGGCGTGGATTTCTCCTCGCCGTTCTCCTTCGGTTTATTATCACCGTCGCCATTCTCTTCGACTTTCTTTTCTTCTTCTTTGCTTTCCTTTGGCTCTTCTTTCTCTTGCTTAGACGGCGTCGCTTCTTGAGGTGGCTTTTCACCCTCGGCGCTCGGGCTTGTCTCGTTCTTGTCCTCTGCCATCTTTCCTCTCGATTTCTTTCGCTCTACTCAAAAACGTAGCTCTATCGCTCCTTTTTCTCGCTAGAAGCGCGTAACTTCTTTTTCAATAGAACGACCACGAAGGGTTCTTTTGCCTTTGTATTAATAATTAATGAAAAAACAGACAAGAGCAAGAAAGAAGGAAAATGCCTCAATGAGTCCTCTCTCTCTCTCTGTATCCCTACCGCGTTAATCAAGACCGCTAGCACGTTTGCACCCGACGAGAGCCAACGTTGTTCTGCGCAATTTTCCGCCACAGTGGCAGGGAACGTTTGGTACCGGCTACGCCGGCCGGTGACGCGCGCGGTGTTGCCGTTGCTTAGCAACCGCGCGCCCCTTACAACCAACCAATCAGAATATAGCTGCGCATCCCACCGTTCACCGCTACGTTAAACTACATTGCGCATAGTATGACAGGTGCCGCGAGTCGTGGAACATTGGTGTTCGCGATTAAAAAGTAGTTCCCCTCCTCTGGTAAATTTGCATTAACCCACGCATCTTCGACTACGATTTTCGAATCGATCGATTCAATGCTTGTCATGCATCCTTTTTAACATGTTAGCTGCCATGGTGGTTATCGATAGACTAAGGATGCTTATGCAAATCCAAATTTTTATGAATACAACTAAAAAAAATGGTATTTAGATAGAGATTTGTTGCACGTCATAATATATGTTTTATAGAATATTTTATATACGTTATATGCATTTTGTGCATTTTTGCATCTTCAAGTTTCCCATAAATGTATAAAAATTCGTATTCTAGTCATCGGTGAGCCATGAAGCTAAATTTTTTGTAATCATTAAAATAAAATAAATTTTCTGGACTAGCAAATTATCAACAATGTGAATGACTCAAATAACATTGACAGAAGAAAGTGCGCAAACGCAACATAATATTTTTCAAAAATTAAATCTTATGGTATAGTTTATTTCAATCTATTGTGACACCAACAGGCCAAAACATATATAATACGCGTGGCAGTCAACGCTCAGTGATAAATGACAAATGGATGATAATAAGTTGACAAGATTGAACCATATTAAACAAACGATCTTTGACGATAAGATCGAATAAATGTTTTTATCTTCTAGGTGAACTTCCTCGTTTTGCATTAACTATATATTGTACTCGAAATCTGTTTTACAAAACAACATGATATTATTTACCATAATCTAACAATGACTAATGTTAGATTATTAATAAATTAATGTAATGATTATGAGACTCTACATCTATCATAGATTGTTATAGTATAATGTTGCATGCAAACAGAAGAAAAAATACGAACAAATTCGTGTTCTCATTGATCATGGTATCGAGGTCATTACTGAGAAATATTGTATATTATGCCTGATTATAAAGTATGACCAATCGATAGTAATTGTTATTTTCTCTAAATGATTGCTTTTTTTATACTATTCGTAATAAAGTCATGAATAACTTACTCCGTACGAGATCGATGATTAATATTAGTAGATATGTAAACGTGGATATAACATGAAGATGGCTAAAATGAATAAAATCAATTATCTGCATAATTGAGCTATATCGTTAAAAATGGAATTATGCGAATTAAATATTTCAATTAATTATTCCAATAACGGATTCAGGATTAAACGAACGCTTCTCGAATAGAAAATGCGATTGAAACGTTAGACAGAGAGAGAGAGAGAGAGGAGAGAGAGAGAGAGAGAGAGAGAGAGAGAGAGAGAGAGGAGAGAGAGAGAGAGAGAGAGAGAGAGAGAGAGAGAGAGAGAGAGAGAGAGAGAGAGAGAGAGAGAGAGAGAGAGAGAGAGAGAGAGAGAGAGAGAGAGAGAGAGAGAGAGAGAGAGAGAGAGAGAGAGAGAGAGAGAGAGTTACGCGTGGAAATTAATTCGATACAGAAAGGCATAAAGTTTGAGGGGTACGCCTTTGTATCGTGAATCACTAACGCAGATACGTCGAAGGAAAGTGGTTTCTTTCACGTTGATAGCTAATTGCGTCGTCAAAGA
Source organism: Bombus affinis (assembly GCF_024516045.1). Classification (NCBI taxonomy): domain Eukaryota; kingdom Metazoa; phylum Arthropoda; class Insecta; order Hymenoptera; family Apidae; genus Bombus; species Bombus affinis. The sequence goes on from NC_066353.1 coordinate 10,585,894, forward strand.
ACAATGGAGAATGAGCGATGCATATATATTCACGATATTTGAAAACAAGCTTCGAATTGTATTCGTGAATTATCGATTAGTTTGAAGCATATGCCATTGTCCCACAAAAATGAAGTATAAAGATATATTTTTACCAGAAACATAAAAACAAGAAAAATGAAAATAAGTTTTATTTTATTATTTGCCATTACAACAGGTTAGAATTAACATTTGAAAAGCATGAAAAGTAAGTAAGTAATTATGTAGAAAATTTTTATTCAGGAAATAAAAACTGTCTTTGCTTGAACAAAAGATGAATTATCTATTATGATTTTAAAGATAAATTACCTATAGGTTAGAGTTGACATAATCTATTCAGAATTAATGAAATGGCAATTCAATGCAATGTGCAGTTTTATACATGGAAATTATTATTCGTTTCATTTGAGATTCTCCTTTCTGACTGGCAGACAAGAAAGTAGTGCCAGCAGACGACGCCCGAATTGTACTTGTATCCTTGCGCCACGTACGCTATGCATTACATCGAATATAGATATAGGCACAATCATTTTTCTTTGAACACGTTTATCGAAATGTAAATACTTATTACCTTTCTTATGTCCTTTACTATATCTGATGAGATAAGTTCTTTTACTATATCTAATGAAATGATCAAACATGATGAAACAATATGATCTACACTTTTAAATGGGTGGGGATATTATACGAGAACATTTCATTTTTTTCCTTCACTAACCAATCTTTTTCCTATGTTTACATATTATCAAGAAACATACATTACTGTACCTAAAATGAAGTTATATTTTGAATACTGTATAAACATCGATTGAGAAAAATATTTATAATGGTCTACAGTTCAGTTAACAAAGTTATCGATCTCTAGCTCTGTATGAACGTGGTATTGAACGTGTTTTACAGTTCCCTTCGTTTTCCATTATCAATTATGACTTTCTTATTGTATATTATCGGTTGTATCTTTCGTTAACAAAAGGATGATAAATATACATATATATCTCTTTTTTTAATTATTATTTTTTATCGCTTAACTTTGTTAATCCAGTTTTATCATGTTTTTATAGATACTGCTTCTAATAGAAGTGCAAGTATAAAACTATAAGGCAATGCATCAGCTATCGTATAAGTCTGAATTCCCGAAACAATAGGACCGAGTAATGAGAATTGTGCATGAGTGCAATGAGGATGTGCTGATTGGGATGAATAGCTCATATTGTCGGGAGAGCCAAAAGCACCCAGGAGCCTGTGTATAGAAGCTCTCTGATCATTATAAAATGCCTTGTCTGGTATTCTTCATTGTACTATGCTTACACTTTGTTGCGTGTTACAAAGATAAAGTATTAGTTTCATTTACTTTATGAGACTATAAAGACCAATGTTAATCATGCGAATAATTTAATTATTCAAAAGTTGAAAATATTTTAAATTATTAATTGGAAACAAAAATAAGATCTTAGCCATTAATTTTGTGTAATCGATGTAATCGATGTTAACCTATTTTTCCTCGTATTAATGTATAAAACACCTATTTCTATATCTTTTCCGACAACAATGTACAACATTCTTTTTTTTTCTTTAATCGCTGTCTTTCACAAATCGATATATTCTATCATTTCCGATATATTTTATTCTCTGTAAGTTTCACATTAATTTATATGCCAGAATTTAAGTATAAAACGATATATGTTAAAAAGAAAGTAATATAGATATAAGTAAGATAGATAGATAGATGTAAGTAATATAGATATAATATTATCTAATAAGAATTATTATAAAATTGAATTATCGTTCATATCAAATCGCCATGAACTTCTTTAACTTACAAGATAACGAATAATATAAACTACGCTAGAATAATACGAATGTTAGTAAACAAACAATCAGTTTCCTTCTTCCTTTAAAAAGAACTAAAATATTCATAATATACAATATATGCATCTACATGTTAATGTTGGTTATCGTGAAAGTTTTTAGGTTAAATTACATTCGCTAGATGCAACACTTTGTTTATTATCGTAATAGAACTTTCGGAAACTAATGTGCTGATAATAAAGTAATTATTGCGTAGTTTGAAAAAATATATGTATATATACGTATAACAATAAACGATAAAACTTGTATTTTGTATTTCATGAAAGAAGAAACTCCACAAATTCTTCAGCACATCAGCACATATGTACATCAGCTGATTCTCCCACCCTTTCGCTCTTCAACAGACAGTATACTCGAATCGACACAGACTAGATAATAGAATTGGCTACGTCGACGCACTGTTTTTCTAACATTGTCTACAAAGAAATCATCGTATTCGAACAACGACAGCACCGTAAAAGCTAATGGCAAATCATGAAATTGTCAGATCAAAAAGGTACGAATCAAACGATTTTAAATATCTTCTCCTTCATGACTGTCAATCACATTATTATTTTTTTCTTAGTTCAAACTGATTGATTTTTCCATGTGTTTCGGCGACATCAAACGCACAGCGTCGTTCAGAATTTATTATAATTTCATTATCACGATTGCATCATCTTTCGTGTTCAAGATTTAAGTTAAAATGTTCCGACGCGCGTTTCAATGTTGGCAATAGAAATTATCGTTATAATTAATAGATTTATATTATAGATAACCGCACACATAGAAGTATTTTGAAACATTACATAGATGTATAGAAAGAAAAATGAATATGGAAGTCAAAGAATTAACTATATTATGTTGGGTTGCATTTCAAGGTCACGCGCCAAACAATTTTAGCACGAAGAATCATAACCAAAGAAATATGTAGTTAATCCGATTTCAAGTTATATTTTACGTACAAACACGTAGGTAATTTATTTCGTAATTTACGCATTACAAGTCTTCGAAATTGAAATTACACAGATCTCACGTTTAACATGCTTGTCAGGATTTATTATATAATATGAGGCAATTTTTCAAGTTCAGTGTCATACAAATTATAACATGACATTTGTAAAACTACATTGTAACAGTATCGAAAAAAAACAAAATACAATGATACGTGATCAATGGTATGTACCATGTAAAAATTACGTTAAATTAAAAAATCCTTTTTGTTATTATTCTATTTTTAATAATTAATATTATTTTTATGTAAAAAATACTGTTATAAAAATGTAATTTTATAAATATGTAATGCATGATATAATGTAAAATTTATGAAAAGTTTAGTAAAGTTTATTGTTTATTTATGAAAAACATTTTTTATTCATGAATAATAAATCTTTTTTTATTCACTAGCTGGTTTTGGGAATGGTTTAGCTGGTCTGGCTCATCTTCAGCTATGTTACGTTCTGTTGAGAAAAAAATTCTTTCTTGTAAGTTACTTAAATTATTTATTTCTCATTTAATGTTTATATGGTAAAATAGATTTACAACTTAACAGGATAATTTCAAATAGGGTAATGATTATTTGATTTAACAATTACTATATTTTGACGATGTAGGTTTGAAAACTGCATATCGAGGATGGTATGTGGACATAGGACCAGTTGTAGGAACATCAGATAAAATATGGACCATTTCCTTAAATGAAGAATCACCAAACACACCAATTGTTCTGTTGCATGGTTTAGGGGCAGGTGTAGCATTATGGTGTTTAAATCTTGATGCTTTGGCTTCACAGAGACCAGTGTATGCCATTGATATATTAGGTAAAAATAAAAGGAAATTATAGATCTCTTAAAAGTCTTATTACATATAATAAATATAAATCTTCAATTTTATCCAATTATTTTTCAAAGTAAGCTGTTCAGAGATATACTTTGTTCTTTAATACAGTAGCTATCATGCATGACTCATAGATGACTAAGATTGAACTTTGGAATTATTTATAATTTGTGAAACAAATGATGTTGCATATTTTTCAAAGAGTGACAGTTGGTATCACTGTATTTATTTACCTATAAGATCATATAATCACAAATTAGTGTTAAATTGATTTGTTGATCTATAATGTACAATTATGTTTTTGTGTATTTGATATTTTATGTAAAAGATTTAATTCTTGTTATCCAGGTTTTGGTAGAAGTAGTCGTCCTGTTTTTAGTAATGAAGCACAAGTAGCTGAGAGTCAACTAGTTCGTTCCATAGAGGAATGGCGCAGGGAGATGCAGTTAGAGAAATTTGTGCTGTTAGGTCATTCAATGGGCGGTTTCCTTGCAGCATCATATAGTATGCAATATCCTGAAAGAATAAAACATCTGATTCTTGCCGATCCTTGGGGATTCCCTGAAAGACCTGTAGAACGAATTTCCAGAGCTCCTATGTGGGTAAAAGTTATAGCATATATAATGGAACCATTAAACCCATTATGGCCAGTGAGAGTAGCTGGTCCATTTGGTTAGTTCTTATTCTATCATATTTTCATGTGCCAATTTTTGAGATGTAAAATTTTGTACTATTGGTATATATAGTAGTATATAATATATACTCAAGTTTATATAAAATATGTAGTATTTCATAGTATATAAAATGTTATTTCTTTTAGGGCAGTGGTTAATTGAAAAAACAAGGCCAGATATAGTAAAGAAATTTGCACCTGTATTAAAAGATGACACTGCTGTGATTTCACAGTATTTGCATCAATGTAATGCCCAAACACCATCGTAAGTATTTAAAATCTTTAAATATAAAATAAAAATTTTTAAATTCACACAGATTTTGAAATCTTACGTTCTTAACTTCATTGAACGAATTTTTCATATATGAGTTTTTAAATATAAAATGTAAAAGTTAAATTTTCACATGTCCAATGAAAAGTGGTGAGAGTGCATTTCATGCAATGATGCAACATTTTGGTTGGGCCAAAAATCCTATTGTTAGGAGAATGGATAAACTAAGTCCAGATATTCCCATAACTCTATTGTATGGTAGTCGATCTTGGGTCGATAATTCATCTTGGGAAACACTTAAACAAGCTAGAACATTGTCGTACATTAATGTTCAGGTAAGAACATAAAGAAGAAGATATAAAGATCTAGAAAGAATTTCGAGAACGAATTATGAATTTTAAGTTATTTCAATGGTATATTTTGATTGATTGTAGGCCATAACAGGAGCAGGACATCATGTTTATGCTGATAAAAGTGAAATTTTCAATAAATATGTATTAGAAGCATGCAATCTAAGTGATTCGATACCCCATTTAACAGTATCAGATATTCGTTCAAACATTAAAAATATAAATGAACAACAAATTCCACTTATTTTAACTAACGAAGAAGTTGACTCTAAAACCGTTCAGGAACAGGAATTGAACACGCCACAAACGCGATCTAGTTGAAATTTAGTATAAAATTTTATTGTTAAATCATACTCTATTGACTTTAATATCCATTCGGACGAATTGCATGATTTATGTGATTTAGATTAGGTATACATGTACTGCAGTATACCAAACAAGAATCACGTGTTGATTAATATTATTGTACAATTTAATTTCTAATTTATGTTTTACTTTGTTAATTTTATAATTTATAATTTCTTGAATTGTTTCAAGGACGACAGTACTCAATTCTTAGTTTAAGTTTATTATCCCACCATCTACGTTTTCGAAAACTAGTTGAATGTTGGAGTATTGGATTTTTGTACAAATTTCAATTTCTTGCTATGATTATAGATATAATAAAATAAATAATAAATATTGAGAAAGGGAATAACAGTACATATACGGAATTATTCAAATACTTGAGATTGATCACAAACAAAACATATAATAAATCATCAGAATCAAATCGAGTCAATGGGATCAATAATTTGGACGAATATTGCAAATATGTCATGTTACGGGTCCTACAGAGGAAAGTTGAATTGTACATTATGCACAAATGTAACATAAAATAAAATGAACTGTGGGAAAATAAATATCATTAACATTAGTTTATTAATGTTTGTACAAAGCAAATTTGCTATACTAACTGTTTATATGCTATCAATTCCCTATTGTTTATCATGTCCTTACTGTTCTTTGTAATAATCAATGTTTTCATCATAATTGTCAATTGTCATCAAAATTGTTTTCTGTGAAATCATCATAATCATTTCCAAGATCATCATTGTCACTTTGTTCTTCAGAATCATAAATAAAATTATCTACTCGATATTTTCTCTTTTTCTGTTCTTTTCGTCTTTGATATAAAAATTGCTTAAACTCATTCTGTTGTTCCATATCAGTTACAAAATTTGAGCTATTTCTTATATCTGATGTAGAATATGAATTTGAGGATGGCATGTTTTCTATTTGTTTTATCGTAAATTTTTTTGGTTTATTTAATGAGGATTTTATCTGCAAAAAAGAGAAATATTCTTACATATTATATTAATAATCATAGCTATTGTACATATGTACATAATATACCTGAGACATAATTCGGAAATGATCTAATCCAAATACATCATGTCTCATTACTGGTAAAGTAATACTAATGTTATCGTTTTCAACATTTCCAACATTTTGATTAACATCAGAAGTTTCAGAAGCAGTAATGGTCTGTTGTATAGCATCTGAATATGGACTAGATACATAATCTTCCCCAAAGTCCATAATCTTCAATTTTTGTTCTACTTCCCGTAAAGTACTTATACCTTTACATTTGACAAATTGAATAGGAGGTACAACCCCTATAACACGGAGTTGAGATAATTCATGCCTCAATTGAGAGGCACATTTTTTTAAAAGTTCTTGTATGTCATTATTCTCAGTATTATTGTCTATCCAATATACATTAATGAGTTTAAAATCTGCAGTTACTTTAACATGAGAAATCTCTATATTCTTATTTAGAATCTCAGGAACTATTTCTCCAGTTGACATTAAATCTGTAATATACTTCATAAAAACCTTATTTAGAACAATCATCCTTCGCACTGTATATATAGAAAGTTTACTTGTTGGAGTTGCATGTACATAAGGATTTATGTTATCATCGATTGAATTCCTGTTTACAAATAAAACAATCACCATTTAGTTAAAATAAGATTAAGAAATAATAAATAAAATCTATATCTGCTTAGAAAATGTAGAGTGTACTACCTTTTTGGTTTGTTTTTGTTTATAATTTTATTCATAAATTTTGCTTGTTTCACTATATTATATTTTGTGCTGTCAGTAAAAATGTGTCGAAAAATTTGTTTTACTGTTGATATTTCCATATTTTGTATTTTGTTGTAGAGATGTATTTTTCGTGACACAATACGATATTGTATTGAAAACATTGCTTTACATATTAATTCACATAAGTAATTTAAATATAAAACAAAAGCACTCTTTTTATGAAAATAATATAAAATTATTAGATTTATTACAAATTGCTGTTACAACAAATTTTGTATACTTACTATGAATGTTTTGAGGTTATGTATTTCATTTGTGTATCCTTTAACTGTTAACTAATCCAGTAAAAATAAATTGATGTCTATTATTTAAATATAACCTACTTTTTTTAATATAATTTTATGTTTATGTTTTACTTTAGGGAACACAAAATTATTGACTTTTTCTGCTTGCAATGTTATAGTTTTCGATGTTCCAAATTAAAAAATAAATTTTAAAAATATAAGTATATAAGTTTCCCAAAGATGGGCAAAGATCGCAAAAGCTTGTATTTCTTAAATGATTTCTAAAATGATGAGTTAAATCTCTAATTTCGTGTGAACTACATCATATCCCATTTGGAATAAAAGTCCAGATATCGAGAGAGAGAAAAGCAATCGACTTAGTGTGGAATCACCTTTTGTTTTGTATTACTAAGGTTAGAGAAAAGTCATGTAATCAATCTTAACATTTTCTAACCTATAAATCTCTGAATATTAATTTGCTTTTACATAATCGAGTCACCTTTAATTGTCATTAATGTCCATTATATTAGATTAAAAATATTGTAAATAAAAAGGAAAAATGTAACAATTATTATAGATTTCTTTATATTTTTAAAAATACTTTTTATATGTAAAATTTTTAATAAAATAATTAAATTGCAGGTGTATATTTATAAAAAGTTTGTGTCTAAAACTACAGAATGTACAATATATGTAAAAATGTGTAAAATATTCGTAGTATTTGTTATAATATTTTGAGGGTGAAACACATCTCCAATTAAATTCCATCCCCTTAGTCGTGATTATAAAGATATGAATTTGCATAAAGATTCACAGTAATATTAGAGCAGATGTAACATATAAAATTTTCGCCTTTTATTTTTCTAATTTACTTTCGAATTACAATACTATGTACACATAAACTATTTAATAATTATTATATGCCAATAAAACTCTTTACAATTTCTTTTTTATCTAAAAGAAGTCATTAGAGGAACTGCCGTATGTGTATGAGAAGCAAGATCTCTTCCTCGCCGAACTATATTGTTCTAGTTCGAAAACTTTTCAAGTACACTATTTGTGCTGTAAACTGTCATGCGTAATAACGATACCGAAAATATTGTTATTACAATCGCGTTACGACTTCTCTTCGAGATAATCGACTCGTTTTTTACTTACAAATTTTTTACAAAATTCTTTTTTGTTCCGCATTTATGAAAAATTTCTGGGACAAATGAGAGCTTTCCTTTAAACCCTAAGTCATTTAAATATCGATCTAATCTTAATAATAATATTATCTGTAATTTAATATGTATTGTTTGACAATAAAAAGACAAATTTAATGAGATCAAATGTAAAATTTGAAAAAGAAAAAGAAAAAGAAAAAAGAACGCTTACATCCTAACATTACGCACCTAGTTAGGTGTGATCGGAAATTGAAAAAGTCTCAGTTCACGAAACAAACGAAATCTCCGAGACACGCGAATAACTTATTATAATCGAAAGATCAAACAATATATATATGTATACATCAAATGATCGTACATTTAATTAAATATCACCCAGATCGTATTTGCATGCTTCGAGCATTCGACTGCCTTTGTAGCATGTTTAAATCTACTGGTAAAATAAAATTTCTTTAACGTCTATGACCATAACTCTTACAAATTCATCATATATTATATATAAGTTAATATATATAATTGTAAAGATAGTACATAGCTTGATTAAAATATCACTGTGATCAGCGATATCAATAAAAGTCAGAATCATTTCCAGTATAACACGAAAATCGAACGATTCATCCATAATCATCAATTGATAGACACGTAATATATGTTTTTCGTATCTTCTCTATTAACATGTGATATGGAATACTTACACAACGAAAATATAATATTTAAAATTAAACTACATCTAAGGAAGAAGTGCTAAGAAAATGCCCAAATTAACTTTTTTACATCCCGGAACTACTGCCTTTGAAACAATGCTTAAAATAACTTTCTTTCAATTAAATTCATTGAAATAATTAAAAAAGCGCACTGGAAATAAAATTCTGGCTTTACCTAATATGATATTATCCTATTCCTACGTACGATCAGTTATTACACGGCCTTTTTCTCTGTTTCTAACATGATCATACCTGAGAACATTTCGAGCGAACATTTCATTTATTTTAAGCCACACAGCCAAGAAACAAAAATTCGACTTCAAAATGATTGTTCCTATTTGTTTGATTTTTTAATTAATTATTTTTTATTCAATGAGAACGAAGACGTCTCAAAAAAATAGTTTTCCTTTCATTACCCATATTTTCAATAAGTTATTTTAACGTTCAATTAAATTCTCTTATTGATTTTGCGTACGTCGTTCGCCAATTATGTTTTCCAATTTACGCGCAACAAATGTAGTTGTTTTTTTGATCGGAGATGGTCCTCCATCTGACATCTCCACGTCGGTTTCATCCGTTAAAAGTCGCTTGCCCACAGATCTTTTCGGGTCGACAGAAATCATCATTTTATTAATAGCCTCCAAATCCTATAAATAAGAACAAAATATGTATAATACAATTATAATACGTATAATACGATTTAACAATAAAATTTTACATAAGAAATATGCAATTTTAATTTACCTTAGCAGGACTACGACTAAAGCAATAACTAAGTTGTGGTGCTGGAGAAGCAGAAATAGCTTTCGGATCTAATGTACGTGTCATAATACTACTGGTGACACGTCTCACCGGTGAACTCGCGGGAGGTTTCCCTTTCGGTAGTGGACTTAATGATAGATTCATTACGCTTCCGCGTGCTAGTCCTAACTTATTCGCCACTTCTTTCACCTGTGGTACGTATACTGTATTGTAAAATTTAATTAAATCCCCACGTGTTTCTTCTCCGAAGTTCTGCGAAGTCCCAGCCATGTTTGTAGGTGTAGGAGGTGCCGCATTGGTTTCTTTATCGGATACATCTTTCTGCCCGATCTCTTCGTTATTCTTCTGTAATTCGCCGGACGGTGTTTTGGCTATAAGTACTGATCTATATATGTGAGATTCTGCTTGTGGTTGTAATCGATAACATCGCATGATTTCAGTGAACGAATTCTTCTCCATCTTTGCCAATTTGCATATGACGTAAATTGCACACATTAAAATTTGATCTAAGTGACGGTCCTTCATTAATTCTGTTCGTTCCTTAATAGAGTACTCAAAGATTGTCCATATCTTCTTCTTTAAATCGATGTCCATTATTTCTAACGAACCGCATAAATCTAGCATGCGTACACTAGCTAGATTATAGAATTTCCTGAAAAATAGTGCGACAGAACCCGTTCGTTTTGGTTTTGCTGGCTCTCTGTTAACTGCTACAGTTTGCATCGGAGTACCTGTAGATTGTACACTAGATGATCTTGGAACTGTAATTTGTTCAGGTAAGAGAAGTATTCTTGAATTGCCATCAATGGTCAAAACTTTTGATGGTAAAACACTTTGACCTGTCACTCGTAAGACGCTTTGTCCACCGATTCTAGTGTCAGGAAATAGACGTTTCTTAGCTACACCAGATGCTGCAACAGGAGACTGAAATCTTTCTGAAGCAGAGGAAATAGGGCTTTGTTGAACATCGTGATGAGTACCACGGTCCAAAGCAATTCTTCTCAATACGGGTTGTCCTGGAATATTTGGGTCAACAGTTTCCAACATGCCTGGTAAAGAAACTTCTTCGCAGCTTGGTACACCTTCAGGCGTGGATTGAATGGCACCCCACAAAGGACTATCACTTTGCCATGCAAGTGATTCTAATATCTTTTCCTCTATTTGATTCAAATGCTTTACAACATCGCGTGATAATTGATTTTCCGCTCTAACTATAATTTCTATCACTTTATAGAAATAGTAGGCATCTAAACTCAAGGCGTTCAAAATCCAAGGGAAGATTTTGTCATTGCTTTTATACGAGTAAATGACTATCTCTAAGCAACAGGCAAATAAGCACTGAATAAAGATTTCTTTCGTGAGAAGATTCTATAACATACCAAGATAAGATATTATTCATCTACTGATTTAGTTTATTTAAATTTTAAATCACTAATCAACATACCGTAACGTCATAATTTGGTTTTTTGCGTTTCTCGTCATTTAAAATCATTTCTAGAAGTCTATAGAAAAGGGTTTGACCTAAATAAAGTCTCATCTTCCCAAAATCTGACGTGGTATCATTTGCGTTTGTACTTTTGTTGTAGTTGGCGCAAAATAGTTCTCCAAGCTCTTTGACTTTCGTCTCGACGAGCGTCTTTACGTCTTGAGAGCAACTATTTAAGATTTGCAACAAATTTTCGCTTGGTGATGTTTGACCTGCTAACATAGCTTGGAGTCGAATTACACTCTGCGTTGCAGTGGATACTGGTGTCACATTAGTAATATCTTTTGGTCTGAGGTAACTGCGTCCGGTTAATGGAGTGGGTGGAGCTAAGTGTTGTATCTGCTATAAACATTAAATATACATAAATTTTTTACAACAAAAATTTGTTTAAAATTGCAAGGTTTATAAAAATGATAAATGCATATATATAATTATTTTAATACTTACTCCGCTATATTGTTCTTTCTTCATTTGAAACTGTTCATGAAGATCACCAACATTCATCATCTGTGTAGGTGAACCAATGTTATTACTGGCATCATGACCTGAAATGAAATAAAATTATGTATAATATTTGCAACATATTAATATTCCATTTTTCAAGTATTTTGGGATAAATTATATACAACTATCTTATAAACAATTTAGAATTTATATGCATTCATGCCAGAGCCTTATGCTATTTACTACCAAGCTTATTAGTTTCTTATAGCAGCTTTCCATGTACTATAAACCTACCTCTCATGAAAATACGTTTAGATAATTTAGCATGATAAGCTATATCTCCTCCAACAATTTCCAAACTTGATATTCCATTTAATTTCACTCTTCTCCAATCAGCTATACCACAATCAAGATAAAGCAGACACAAATTGATTAACAGCAAGAAATGAAAATTATTCAAAAAGACAAAATAAAGATTATTAGGTTATTATCTGTCCTTTATTAAAAAATGCAAATCAAAAAAACATAAGCAAATCTATAAAATAACCTTACTAGTTTTATACAAATAATTACAGTAATGTCCCAGAAAATTTTCACAGATTCATTAAGAATCTACATGTTGTGATAAAAGGATAACTATATTAATTTTGTGATTGATTATTTTGCAAGTCAAAGTAATAAGCTATTACTTAGTGACTAAAAGAATCAACTGAATGAATCTGCTTCTCATTCTCTTTCATTTCTTGTTCTTTTCCACTCATAAGAAAACACGCTTGCGCTTGAAGCATTATTGTATATACAAATAGGAAAATTTGCTATTTATGAACATTCTAAATAAAAATAGAAATAATAGAATATCATTTTATCTGAATTTGTAATTTCATACATATATGATAAGTTATATTAATTAATATAGGATAAAATAAATAATAAGATCCATATCTTACTCAAATTTATGATTTACAAGCAACCTATGTTTATGAAAGCAAAAATGTATAACAACAAACATACAGGCATACAGTTAAGAGCACTATTTTATTTACAAGCATTGTTTCCTTAGTAGTAAGCGAGTTTAAAAGCTATAAAAAAGGTTAATATAAAGTAACAACAAAAAAAAAATTACCTAAGAAAATCCTTTCATCAAAGTCTCCAACACTTAGTACATGTTGTTCATACACTCTGTTGATAGCTTTGCTATTTCCATCAAAATATAAAGCTTCTAAAATACCAGAGAAATTTGTCTGATCACCACGTAGAACTCTTTCACTGAACAATTTATTAATATGATTTTTCAGATAATATTCCTTAATTACTTTAGCTTCAACAGCAATAGCTTCATGACGTTCACATAATAAACTAACAATACAATTTGCTGTTTGTGGTGGAGTATAATTTTCATCATTAAAATTTGATGGTAAACCTGTTAAAAAATATATAAGTAAAAATCTATTTCTTCTTGCATACATAACCAGCATATATTTACCAGGAAAATTAGGATTTAATAGGTCCTTCCTGTTAGCCAACAAAGCATTGCTATATATAAGATCGCAACACACTAGGAGAAGATGGTAAGAATTAACTAAATCATCAGAGATATCTGGAAATGCTCCCTTTATACAAATAAATAATGTCCAACAAAATTCAAATACTCTTGCAGGTGTACAAGGCATTGCTTTGTGTCTCCTTGATCTTGGTGGCCGTGAAATATCATCTACAGGATCTTTAAATATGTCAGTAAATATTGGCTGATACTTTTTGAATATAACCATTGACACTGCAAAGTTTCCTTCAAGTTTCTCAATCTTTGAACGAAAATCTTGCGACATATTGGCCATGTCAGCCCAAGATTTACTTTTTGTAAAAAACTGTATTAAAGGAAGATTACACAATTGTAATAAACGTGTCAATGAAACACAATTTCCTTCTACATTAGTACCAGTCTTCCCAACAGTAGGTATAGATGACTTACGGCAAGCTACATATAATGCACACCCTATCCAATGTAACTGATCACCCTGAAAAAACAGAGAGGAATTTCTATGCGTGCATGATTACATAGATACATGTATACATATTACTTTTAAAAAATATACACATAAATCTTATATAGAATTTTATAAATAACAGTAGACAAAAGTAAATTACATTGTAAGACATTGATGAATGAAATAATATTTAAAATCAGTGTCAATTTTTAAATAGTAGAGGATCAAATTATGGTAGTTTTACATCAGGTTCTTCCATGAATTAACTATTGTGTTTGAATAAAAATACTTTATATGAGCAACTAACATTTAGTCTTATTGTTTTAAATTGGTGCGCTTTAATCGGTTGAGTAAAACAAACCGCGAATTCAATAACGTTAAACATTGAGCAGGGGAGTTAAACGATTTGTATATTGCAGATAAACAGCAAAAGAAACATATTTTCGATTTGTAGTTCAAAGATGAAGAAACTACGTTAATTAATCTGAAACAATGAATAGAATGCGAAATGATTAAGATAATGAGTAATTCAAAAAATACCTCAAGAGTATAATTTTGTCGAATAGTCTCATAAGATTTCCAAGCTTCAGATGCAGCAGTCGCATCCATATTCAATTTCTGACACAAATCTTGATGTCTACTGTAAGTAGAGTCTTCTACATCGTCTGACTGCCCCATTTTTATCTAAAAACTTGAGAAAAACCACAAAAAAACACGATTAATTTATACTGATATATAAGTGAGGTGCGCCATACGAGAGCTCCGTGAGGGCTTGGCGGGAAACGACACGAGCTCCGCCATATTTGCCATGTTGGCGGGAAATGTAGAATAGCAATTATAAGAAAAAAATCCTTAGGTCGATTTTGCACGAAAATTTAATATATTCCGCAACTGACTAATTTTCAAAATAATGTATTTTATGCAATATATCTTGGATTACAGGAAGAATGAGAAAATGTCCGTTTAAAAAAATCCTAAGCATTAAATACGAATTGGTAGTTTTTACAATCTTTGAAACAATGAAACCAAAATGGGCGGCAAAATTTTCGGACAAGATTTTTTTAATTTTAGAGGAGTATAACGTATTGTTTCTTATTTATAAATGTTATCATACGTATAAATAATAAATTGATCAAGATTCATTTATGTGTTAAATTATTCATTAATAGAATCCACGAAATTTTTATTAGGATACTACGTATTATCCAATCAAAAGTCAAAATCTTACTTTTTGTAATTTAAAATGATGTGTTCTTATTGGTCTTCTATAGTGAAATATATACATATGTAAATATTTGTGCACTTGCATTTCCTATGAAAAAGTATTTGGCGGAAAGCAAGGTACTTTTAGCATACTTATCTTTCTGTTATTCTTATTTGTGTTATTTCTTACATCGTTGAAAATATTTTTTTTTTTTGTTTATTTTAAACCATACATGTTAAATATAGGTATCGTATGATAACTTCGCTTGTACTTATATTTGTATTTTCAAAATCTGTCAAAGTTTGAATTTAAGATTCATCAGAAAAAATTGTGTGGTATTTATTAAATTTAGTATAGACGTATAGACAGATATTTATGAAACCTGATGGAACTAAGAAGCGCTCTCTATGTCGATAGCGCTTTCATGGTATAAATATGTAAATACAATATGGCCGATAGAAGCGGAACTTTGCGAGTTTTTCCGAGTGGCATTTTGCCAATGGATTAAGAAGCTGTGAAATTTGTAAATTCATTCAAATTTTCTACGTGCACAAATCTTTAAATGACATGGATTAAGCGATATTGTATAAATCGTTCAAGTTTCTTTGATTATATCGAAATGTCAGTAAAGTGCTACTACTAAAGAATGTTTATTTCTCTCCAATCAGAGTAATCGCTTTTTTTAATTTTTTCCTACAATATGAAATAAAACGTGGAAAATCCGCTTTTGGTCGAACACAGTGTTATTGTGAGTTCATGTTCGATTAGCCGGCATTTCAATCAACGATGTTCACAGTATAGGTACTGTCATGGACACAGATGTAGAACTTGCCAAAGGTGAAGGGTGTGAAACTAGTCCAGGCTGCTCTGGCTATTCTGGCATGGTGCACAGTAAAAAAGTTATTAAACATGCACTACGTCAGCAAGCCAAGAGACGTAGAAAAAATACTACAATTGCAGCTGGGAATTCTCGTACTCTTCCAAGGATTGTTGTCAAACCACTACCTCCACCTCCACCGAATGATCCTCCTTCTCCTGTTAATAATGTACAACATATTAATACTAGTAAGTCAGGTATATTTACTAATTTATGTTTACATAAGCTTAAATAAATAAATAAATAAAATGATATAACATTCTAGTAATTTCAATATACAGTGATTTACTAGTTTATTGTTATATATGTTAGTATAACGTTATTCAAATATAGCAATCGAAGAGCCTGCTGCCACAATGAGAGAAGTCCTAGCAAGCTTGCCAGGATTTAGTTTAAAATCTGGACGTAGACGATCAACAAAACGATTATCAGCAACTGCACAACTAGAGGCTGGTCTTGTAGATCTTGAGTCTCCAGCAAGTATCTTAGCAAGTACGAGTTTACGTGCTCTTTTAAATAGGCATACCTTTCAAGGTTTACCGCCTTTATATCAAAGGAAACTTGCACAACTTTTACCGGCTGTAGATAGACAGGTAATTTTAACAGTGTGTTTATTAATAATGCTTAACTTATAATGCTTTATTATCTTACTTATTTACTTTTTTGAAATATTTAAAATTATATCTGTTTTATAAAACTTTATATTTTATTTGTTGCTACTAGGATGCTGCTACATCTGGATTAAATAATGAATTCTTTGCACGAGCTTGCCTAGAATGGCGTAAACGTTTGGCAGAAGGAGAGTTTACTCCAGAGAATCAACAAAGATTGAAGATGGAGGCAGAGAGAGATAAGAATAAATTGGATCCATGGAAGGTTAAACATTTTGAACCCATATGGGGTGAGAAACGTGAACCTAAACTTAGGTCAGGTCTTCACTGTATTACTGAAACAAGATCTGGCGGTGCTGTAACGCGTTCAAGTTTAAGACTTCGTTTAGAATCTAATGTAGATACACCTGTATCAGATACTCCCTGTCCTATTATGTCTGAAGATAAAGTCGAAGAAGATAATTGTAAAGTTGAAACTAGTATAAATAATTCAGACGAATTGAACGAAACAACAGAAATACAAGAATTATTACCAACAGAATATAACGAAACAACGCATACATTAATCGATGAAAAACATATAGAATCTGTAAACATAAATTCTGTAGAAACGATAGCTGATACTGAAATGCATCAGGATAAATTAGAGGAAGACGAGAAAATTATTGATCTTCCAGAAAAACAAGATATAATTGAAGAGAATGAAGTAGTAACTCAGGTTTGTCAAGAAAGTATTTCAAATACGACGAATTATGACGACGAAATTCATTTACCTCAAGATGAAAAGAATCTTCAATCAATGGAGAACCACATCCTCGAAGTATCCGAGGAAAATAGAATACTCTTACCTGAAGAGAATACTTCACCAAGATCCAGTGAACAAACAGAACAAATCCCTCATACATCCAGGGAAACATCGTCCCAATTATCAACAGAATGTACGTCTCAAACTTCCACAGATCAAGTATCGCAAATTTCGAAACAGGAAATATCTCAAATGTCGGAAGAACAAATTTATCCAATGTCTGACTGTGAGACTACAACTATACTCGAGACTTCACCATCGCATGAGCAAGTTAGACCGACCGAAATCGTTATGGATGATTCTGCGTTAATTAATAACAATCAAACTGAAGCAACACAGGTTTCTCATGAGAATCCAACAGACGGTGAATCGCAAATTCCTGAAGGAATGGAAATCGACAGTGAAACGTTACAACGTATTCACGAATTGGAGGTGATAATTTATACCGTTTGTAAAGATTTACAACATAAAATTATCAAGTTCTGTTAAAAAACAAATATGATACACCTCTTTCAGGTAAGGGGAGAAATGCAGAAAGTGTACGAAGAGATTTCGGGATGTTCTGAAGAAATAATATACCCTATTCTTGATGGAATGGAAATGGGGTCGAATAATGCCGAAGAAACTGAAACGCAAGTGGTCTCGGGGCAGTCAGAAGTTACTAGAGAGCAACAAGATGTAAATAGTGGAAATGAAGATGAAGCTCTTCGAGAAGCAAATAACTACGTTTGTTCTGAAATGTTAGAATGTAGTTGGTCGGTAGACCCCACAGTTAATAATATTAACAATAATAACAGGGTAAGTGTACTGATAAAAATTTCAAATAATTTCATATCTCCTTTTTATAATGTATATTCATCAATAATATATTTTTGTATTGAAAAAAGTTAATTTTATTTTATGAAGACTCAGGAAGAGCTTCAAGTTCCATGGCCACTAGTAGCTGCAGCTCTTGATGGATCTGTGGCCGCTAACATTACGGTAACCACTCAGGACGAATGCAACGAGACACCCACTTCGACTGATTCAGCTAACCCACCACAGCAATTTATTAATACAGATTCTAATGTAGAATCAGTCAACTGTATTCAACTACCAGTTGTTCAGGGAACTCCGTTTCAGTCAGAAGGTCTCGCAATCGGTACACCAGGAACGAGTTGTATAATGAAGAATTTTCAGTCTCAAAGCTCACCTATTATTGCCTTCCCACAACTGCAGTCCATCAGATTTGTACAAACAAGCTTTCATTCTGACCAAAACACTGCATCGACTTTGAATAGCACATCTCCAATTACTGCTCAAATTCAGAATCAACAGAATACAACCTCGCAAGTGAATATAATGAGAACGCAAGAAGAAGTCGTTCAATTAAATACTCAAAATAGCAACACACGGAATATTAGAAACACCGTAACTCAAAATCAAGTTCCGAATACCGTAACGGCCGCGATTGGTGTACAACCACAAAATCGTGCACAAAATACTATTGTTATTCAACACCAAGCGTCGGCTCCTACGCAACCACGACAAGTTGTAGCAACCATACAGCAACAACAATATCCTGGAACGGCGGTCGCTGTGTCCTCAAGATCTTCGCGTTCTAATAATCAAGGTAGTCAAAGAGGTTCCAGGAATAGTAATAAAGAACAAGGAGGAGGTCGATCTCGTAGTACTACAAAAGAACCTCCTGGTGCAGTTAACTTAGAACGCAGCTATCAAATATGTCAAGCGGTAATTTTAACAAATCAACTTTTGTTAGAAGAATTTGGAATTTAATTTTTGTTTTATGTGAAATAAGATGTATTTATGTTATTGTAGGTCATACAAAGTTCGCCAAATAGAGATCAACTGAAGGCTCATTTGAAACCTCCGCCTAGTTTACTTGCCAGAGGTGATGGAGCGTTTACGACGAATAAATCTGGTGGCCGTACAATTACGACTGTCAAAACTCAGAAACCATCACAGACGATACAAAATAAACAAGCTCAAAATAAAACACAAGCAGTTATGTTGAGACACGTGTTTGCAACAGCACGTCAAGCTACTTCCACAGAGGTATGATATACTTCTTGTAGAAATTATATGATAGTAGCATGTTATGTGTTACATTTTTTCCTATCTTATTCTGAAAACAAGGGTGCATTATTTGTTTAATTTAGTTTTATTTAGGTCCTAAGTATATTGAGAAGGAAATACAAAATCTTATTTATAAATACAAATAAAATAGAACAGAAAAATATTAGGGATATCATTATAATTTAAATATTTCGAAAGTTTATTTAATCTTGCAATCTATGTTTGGAATATTCACACATAAAGTAGAAACTCAAGATTGCATCATATATTATTTCATATTTTTCTGTGTGTACAGTGCTAATCTTGCGGGTGGTTTGTGATGATCACTGTATCATACAGGTACCTAAATAAATAAATCTACTTACTAGTTTTGAGTTTCTAAAAGTAGTAGAAACATATCGCGATATTTTTAAAATGAGCAACAACCAAAATGAAATATCAAAGTGATCTATTTTACAGAATGATTCTTGTTTGAAAATAGCAGAACAAGGATAAAAGAAATTACATATATTAATAAAAATACTTGGGCGTCATATATTTTTTCTCATGACCAACCAATTGCAATTATACCTCCTATAAGAGAAGGATATAAATTTAAATTACTGCTTTAAAATAAAAAAAATTGTTAAAAGGTTTAATTGTTAAACAACATTTTTAGGTTCCAGAAAGCAATACCGTAGCACAATTAGGATCCACGACAACAGGCGGATTAGGTCAATACATACTAGTACAGAGAACAGGAGTTGGAGACAGTGCACCAAGAGCATCTTCTGCTCCACCTCTACCTCCTCAGATCGCGGGAATGGGAGTCGGGGTGCATCTAGTACGTGGTAGACCAGCCAGTGCAGGAGAAGGCTCGCATCAGGCCGTAACGTTGAAAGCAAGGGGCACCGATGGTAGAGGAGGCGGTGGCGCCGAACCCGGAGCACCTGGTATGATCATGGGTGGAGATCCACCACCTCCCTGCGAATGTAATATGCGAGGTGCTATGGTAATATGTCGACAGTGTGGCGCGTTTTGTCACGATGACTGCATCGGGCCTCAACGTATCTGTGCTACCTGTCTGATACGTTAATCATTGTTTAACAATTGTTTCTGTATAAATTAAAAAGAGGCCGTGCAGAGTGCTGAGTATCAAATCACGAATAAACATATTATTTTGGATGGAGTCTTTATCAAAAATGATATATTGCATGAATTTGAAAATAAAGCTGGAAGACTTCGTACGGGCAACCGAATTTGTTGTTCAGCACTTTAATGTAAGTGGTAATTCATGTAGCGGAGAAAATCAATGAATACAGTTGCAAACATTTCTAAATCTTTAATTTTGTCTTCTCTGTGATTATTTTTTCAGTATTAATTTGCGGTTGCTTGTGCGTAAAATCTTCTCTTTATGTTGTCCTGTATTTTAATATTTTTTATTTTATTTGTTTCATGACAATGAATGGTTTTTGCCAAAATTTTAATAAAATAATATTTTGTAAAATAATTTGATTAGTTTTTATGTTTTTAATTGGCGATTGTATATAATGTGTAATTGATGATTTGAATGATTGAAATATTACAACTGTATTCTTGTAATTCTCATCAAAGAGAGTAAAAAAAAAAATAAATCTCTTATAGTCAGACTCTAATACCGTCTTCCAGTAAGCATCACATTTTTCAACATATGTCTGTACTATTTATTTATTAGTAGAACTTTGAGTTTATTCTTATTACCTAGAAGATATTCCTGTACATGCTGATCTCAACTTTTATTAAAGAAAGTCAGAAACTTATTCTTATATGCTCTCTCGTACTCATTTCTGTTAACATAGTTTTTTAAGTGCAAGGACAAAGTTTTCATTCATCATGGGACACTTACTATAATGGAACATCTTGTACAGGAATGTTGTTTAAGGATAACTATTGATGATTAATATTATTAATCTATTGCAGTGACGAAATCTAATTAGATAAATGGTAGAATTTACATATTTTAGCTTTATCTCTTACTTCGTTATAAACAATTTTCTAGAATAAATATCGGATATGTTATTTGCTTCACGTTAACATGAAATTAAATATCATGAAACGAAGTATGAAACAAGAAAACGCATAAAAGTAAAAACCATAGTTCCACAACCAACATTTTACATTGTGTACATAATTCGCATTTTACAAATGTCCAAGTTTTTATATATGTTTTTGAATTTTTACGAAGAATATGATTCTTATTTTACCACGAAATAGATTTTCGAAAAATTAAGAGCTACTATCATATTATTTTCTTATGCAATTGTAGACAAATATTTTACGATCGTTGCGTCTGTGTATAAGTACAATAACATGATTCATGTTTCGCTAAAAAAAGTATTTGTCATCGACTTTGATCGAATATACAAATTGTGTTTATCGCATAGGTATATAAAGATAAATTTTCGTACTGATATGTTTCTTTGAAATCATAGATAAGAGTATGTAGTATTATCGCGATTCGATAGAACAACCATTGTGTATTTGTCGCTCAAATGTAAATAAAATCATATTCGTTTAATATGCGCAGTGTACGTGATGACTAAAGTGCGGATTTGGCGATCGTGAGCGTTGTGGAAAAACAACACCTAAGCGGTATGATGGAGCAGAGCAATTTTAAGTTTCTGATGCGGTTACGAGACCCAGAACCATCTTCAAATATCTGCAAAGTATACTTCGTCACAATGCAACGTACGCTGAATTCGTACTTTATACGATAACGCATTACCTGTCGGAAACAGCAATAGCTACTTAACATGTATGTACAAAGGTATTCTATATTTAAGAATGCTGAAATTAAAAAAGTAGTATTAAGTCAGATAAAAGAGTATTTCTTTCAAACCATGAGATTATTTTTATCTTTTCTTTTTAAGTTCATCACGGAAGTTACAACATAATACTGAAGATAAAGGATTCTGTTATTTCTAAGATATAAGTTTTGACATTCAAATTTGGCACGGATACTAAAAAACTTGTATTATCTTTTAACACATTATTGTCGTGCATGGAATATTTTATTCATATATATTTGGATCATTTTAATGTTTTAAACAAATGTTTTGATATTTTATAATTGCACGATTTTACATTTCTAGCAATTAATAGAATCAACGGTTGTGATGATATTTTTCCTTGGAATTTTCGCCATATTGTATTTCATTTTTTAACGCGAATTTCATTCTTTTAAATAAATTCCTTGTAAACTTTGTAATTGATCAGTATTACTCGTATGTATATATTACCTTATTTCTGTATCATATGTACAAGCATAAACATATATTGCATCAATTAATATGTAAATAGATGTCTTAAGATAACATAAAAGATTTGGTAAATTTTATTGTAAAGATAGTGAAAACTGTTTTGTCTATATTTTAGATTTTCTTCACTAATATTTTTGGTTTATTTATTTACGTTTCAACTTTTGTTTGTTTCCAAACGAAAATTTTTGTGTGGAAAAATTATAAATAATTAATTCAAATATTTAGGAACTTTAATCATTTGAGGAATTAATGCCAAAATATTAATATTATTATACGAATTAGCATCTATACAATAATTTCCGTTATATTTTTTAAATATCACTTTAACTAAAAAACTTTACATTTTAGTATTAATTAATATATAATACGAATGAAAAATATTTAGAAAAAATTGTATTTTTCACAAGGTGTGTTGTTATATATGAAAAATATTTCAGTAATATATAATTTATGTAAATAAAAATTTCTTATTGGTATAAAAGTAGAAAATAAGAGAAATGCTTTTGTTCAGAAAGATAACGGTTTAAGTAATGAATCGGAATAGAATGTATTTTGGTCGCTTTCATCATAAAAACAAGATTTCTAATTATTTATAGGTATACATATATATCGTACATAAAAAACAATAAATTAATATAATAAACGATCTCTTTCAATTGCCATCACGTAAGTCGTTTATGTCTTATAATGTCATACCATTGTGACTCTGTTATTTAGCAGTTTTTCTCAGCTTAGTTTTATTGTAATAATTTTCTACAAATAGAATTTTATGTTCGCATTGTTCATAAAGTGTCGTGGTGTTTTTTTACATGATCTTCGAAAAAATCTGTTTATTGTACATTGCTTTTCTTGAAGTACTATACGAACTATATTTATTTTGATTTTTGCTTGGAAATTATTGGGAAATCTAAGTACTTGTGTGATTAAAAAAATAAATAAACTTCATCCTCAATCAAACTAATTCACCCGTTTGTAAAATTCACCAATGCACTTTACACGTATGAATAAATTTATAACCACGCTGTTTTTATGTATATAACCCGGTGCCAGACGTTGTACCAGCATTTTAATCATCATAGTGCAATTCGCATTCTTTGTTTGTACTCTGAACCATCATAGGTTTACATTTGTACATTTCCTCGTTAATAGCACACCTTTAACCAGTGCAAGCGAACAGCCACTTAATTGTACTAATTTTCTATAAACGTGGCCGTAACAAGAGCCACTATTTTCTCCTTTTATTTTTTAAATTCATTTTCTTTTCTCCGCTTATTAACTTGTGTCGCAATATAATTAATTTACGTGAGATTAAAACGCAAACGGAAATCTAAACTTCATAGTTTTGATACCAATAATAATATAAATATAAATAATATAAATAAAAAAATATTTCAACGAATAATAATACGCAACAAAATATGAAAATTGCACATTGTTCATATGAAATATATAACATATAGGTGTATAATTATATATACAATTATAAAGGAACACAGCTACTAATTAATTCGCAGAATTAAATAAATATAATAAATAGTAGACATAGAAAGCAATAAATTAATATCACAAACATCATACAAAAGAATTTAAATTAATGAATTCTATTAAAACGGACTTATAGTACAATTGTGCTCCGACTTTGACTCACTCTACGAATTAAATATATTCTCTTAAAATAAACTAATGTCACGCGGACGCAAAAAAATAACATTCTTTTCCTTCGGGGTTGTCAGAGTATTTGATTCTCTTCGCTAGTTTATAATATGTGTGTGCTTATGTATGCGTACCTCTCGCCTTAATTAGATTATTAACAAAAATTACTGACAAAAGTAAAGACACTTGGAATTTTAAACAATCATCATCAATATATGAAATATAAAATCTATAATCGCGCAAGAATTATGTGTTACATGAATACATTAGCGAATCGAATAATGAAGAAAATTAGAATTTTTCAATGATTCGAATTAGTAGTCGCATAATCGAAACTATCGCACAGCTTGATAGATCAGAATTAATCATAATTCGATCACTATTGTGTGAAACAATGTTTCTGGCACATATACGTAGATTACATTTAATATCTCAACATTTTTACTTTTTCTTCGCTGATTTTCGCTTATGATAATTTTCTTTTTCTCAACTAAATTTTACGGTAAATATGATATTATTTTTAGATTTAGTGTTCACAACAATGTGGGAGCAAAAGGAACATATATGTACACATTCTCAAAATCCCGAGATAATTGATCGGGTTAAACATAGACTCTCAGCTTTTATGAACTGAGAACGCATATAATGCGCAATGCAATCGCACAATAGCTTGTTATCTTTTTTTATTAATACAGTTATTATTATTAGTAATTATTGAAATGGGAAGCGAAAAATAGTTCACCGTTATTGAAAACCAAACGGAACCTTAGCCGTCGTAATTAAATACTTGACTCTAATCGTATCATTTTCAAATTTGCATGCATTAACAATCTACTTAGATGTAAGCCTGAATGTAGGTACGTAGACTATATTAAATGCCACTCTGTGCCGATTTCGTACTAGACTCATCCTTTAAATTCCACCATTCATGCTAAAATATATCATAAATTTAATTTCCTTTGTATACTTTAATTTAAAAAACCGTACTTTGTTGATTCTAAACAAAATTTTTAATCATCATCATAGTTTCTATATCATAGTTTGTATAAATAATCACTTACTTTGTTTAATATGTTACAACATAAAAAAAAATGAACAAACTTATTTAGAAAGAATTTCATTTCTCGAAAGAAAGTTACATGACAATAATAGAATAATTCCATCACTATTAAATGATAAATTTTTGAACCAATACAGTACTGAGTACTCAATCTCGTGTAATGCAATCACAATATGTAGCATCTGATGGGCTCGTTCTTTTAGAGATATCCATGACTATTCATAGGAGATTAATGGCATAAGGAGCACAAGAAGACACCGGTACAAGAAGAAGAAATCTAATCTACGTGCCTCACTTATTGGCATAAATAGCATGTTACGCATTAGTTAAATAGAAAATGAGATGCGCCATTGTATCCAACAGAAATCTCGTGCATGGAACTTCATTTTTCAGAGAAAATTCAAACATAGGCTGGCGAAAGGTTCAAAGTAAGTCGCGAAATGACATTGTTACGTATCGTAGCTCGTGTTGTTCTTGAACTCTTAATTATCTGTATCACCATAATGCGGCAGTCATGACAGACTACCATAGAGACGCCTCTCAATCTTTCCGCGGCCAATCGTTGTTCCGAGCTTTGACTAGTGAAACTGGAGAATGCCTTCAGTGATGGCACATTGGCTGGACTGCCAGTGCTTTTATAACTCCTGTATGATCAAATTTTGTTATGGAAAATAGCAAATTATAAAAAAAGGTATCTCTAATGTTAATATAAAGAGCAAACATTTTTAAAGTAAAAACCGCAAGTAAAAAGTAAACCTTTTATCTTGATTCTCTGTTTCGCGACGAGCATGGGAAGGCGGTGTGGAAGTCGGTGTAAGTATCAAAACAGGTGTAGTAGTAGGCGTAGATGAAGGTGTCACACTTTTCAATGATGAATCCTTGCGTCTAGAAGCCGGTGATGCCGGTGCAGATCCAGCTGCACCAGTGCCTCTTAGCCATGAACTTTTGCTAGTATCTGGTTCTGAAGATGATGGAGAAAGAAGAAGACCAGGGGATAATAAAACTACCGGAACGTGGGCGAAATGTTCTGTTGGAATTCGCATCTATAACAAGAATAATATTTTAATCGAAATTTATTAATTAAGACTAAATTGACAAAAATCTCGGTAACTTACTTTGGAATAACATTTTACACATACTGTCCTCTCACATAAGCGACAACGTTGCCCCCATGGTCCTAACAGTCCGAACCTAGTTTTTAGGCAGAGGAAACAAACGCGCCTCTTTTCTACATCTTCCTTTACGCGACCTTCTACGGGCAGAGACTCCAGTTCTGCTTTAGTTAATACACTACGAATATGCACAATCTCTTCTAGGGTTAAAGAAAGTCTTTCATCCAGGAACATGTCACCTAATGTAGGCTTCTATAAAAAAAATTTATTTGCTATTAAACAATTTACGTTCAGTAAAATTTTTAAAATGTATTTTATATAAACGACGGTTTCTTTATTCTTGAAACATATTGTTCCAATAATAGACTGATTTCTGTAACATAATACCTGTCCTTTATCATCTTGCCAGTCTTCATTTTGATCTTCTCTATCCTTTGTACCTTCGACAATGGTTTGCGATCGTCGTGGTTGTCTTGCTCTCGGTTGAGGACTCAAACTCGGACTAGGGTTTACGCTGATATTGGGACTCGGACCTTGACTTAACGACGACTCTGTTGCACCTGTACATTGAGTACGACTCTGTGGCCTTGAGTGAGGAAGAGACGTGGTACCAGTTAACGCTGTAAGTGCTATACTACGTCTTGCTGCGTGTTTTCGAGCCGACGCTCTTCTAGATGGACACTGTGTTGCGAGATCATATGCTAAAAGTAATTAAATTTGAATATATATATATATATATATATTTTCCAATATCTGGTTTCATTCATTATGAATTAAAACACATAATAATTACGATAATTACATTCAAGTTGCGCATCACAAAATCGATGATATTCATTTCTCGTCAAACGTAAACCACCAGTTTTTCGCCAAGGATTAGCAGAACTTGCTTCGTCGTCATCCCTTTGATCTTTATGCCTACTACGAGCATTACCCCTATCTACAAATGTGTAATCTTCTTTTAGTTGCCAGTAATTTGATCCTTCATCCTCTTCTTCAAATCTTGTTACTGCCAATTCATCGTTGTAATCTTCGTCATCATCTTCGTCTTCCGCATCGAGCTATTTTCAAAATATATACTAATTTAAGTAAAAAGAATTGGAAACGAAGATACAAGAAATGAAGAATTATAATCTACCTTTAAATCAAAATCTACAGGTATTACTTTTCTTTTATTTGTCGTAGAATTCGTGTTGTCCAAATCCCTTCGAGGAGGTTTTGGTACTGTAGGTGATTCACTATCCTTGATATCAGCGGTACTTTGGATTTGATCTAAAAAACGTCATTCATAGAGATGGACCCCAAAATATACATTAATCATTATTATCGGAAGAATAGTTGCGTGTATGTTGATGACCAATGAACATGACACGTGACCGTAAAATTGTACAAAAAAAATATGGTTAAATATTCACAAAGTTGTGGTACCTCAGTAAATCCTAAATACATACATAATTGCCTCCTGCGCGGACGCATAGGATTATAAATACACTCATTAAAATTACATAGAAATATTTATAAAATAGAAAAATATCTTAGATCTTTCAGTATCAGAAATAACTAATGCTCCTATAATTCAATAAAACTGAGATCAACGTTCATAATAAGCTCTGATCGCTACATTTCAAGTATTATGGTATTATGCAAGTTATTATACAAAACACAATCAGGCTAACAATCCGTGAAACTTGTTTTAAGTAACGGTTGCATCAATTGAAATATAGCTAAAATGAATTCATCGTCTGCAGCCCAAAAACAATTCTATATATGTTACCCGTTGTTATGTTACTGGCCGAAAAAAAGATGAATGGTATGATTACCTGCGACCGTAATGCGCCTTCTACGCGACTTACGATTCCTGTTTCCCGGAACCCTAATTTCTGGCTTGCCGATTCTCTGCCTCGGCTGCGGAACCGGTGGTACGTTCGTTCTGTTCCGACTCGCGGTAGTCGGTACGTTGGTCGTAACCGAGCCAACTGTAGTCGTGACCGCAGCATTTGTCTGATTCTCTGTCTGCAACCATTGTGCCGCCACATCCTGCGCGGGTTCCTGTTCCTGCTCCGGTTGCGACGGTGGAACTTCACCCAGGACTATCATGCGGGACTCACCGCCTACGATCGGTAATATTATTCCTCTTTTCTATATTTACTCTTTTCTTCTGCTAATATATACAGTATGTCCGGTTTAATCTTCCTCATTCTGGCCTGTCTCACGTATGGCAATCAGTGCTTTAATGTTTCAACATAAACAATGATCCAAACAATCCCACATCAAACAAAGTATCATGCTTTGAATTCTAGAATATTAGCGTGGAATACTACATTCCTCCATGTTTTCCTTCATTTTTGTCTACTATTTCTAACAACTGATGCTCTCTTTTTATTTATACTTTCTAATAGTCTTTTAATATAGAAAGGCCAAGATTATTTAGTTGCAGGTCTAAATTTGTTTAAAGTGGAGATTATATTGTTAAAATTATACTTTTCTCTATCTTTACTTATTTTTCCCCAGTACAGGATTGAAAGGAATACAGAATTAAACGAAGTATTCACTCCAGAAGAATTATTAACGATTTTAAACGTGTTTTGCATGTTAAACAGTTTAGTAATAAAATGGCTGTGCATATTTAAACCGAACATACTGCGTGTCAACATAATTCTTTACAATGGCTCTACTTGCGACGATCGCGACGTCCAACCGGAAGTTACTAGTTCTGTTGATTCTTCAACAATCTTTTGCCTCGACTTGACGATCTCACAGCCTGTGAATCAAGACGTTCGTCAATTTGAAACGTTCCAATTAAGATCTCATAAATCCATTGTTTCTCTTCGTTCGATAAACAATCAGAAATATTGGATTACCAGCGTCCAAGCTGTTCTTCTTGTTCATCTGTTCGTTTTATCCATCCTGTCAAATCCTTGGCCCACCGTGATGCTTGCAGATCCACTGGTAGGGACTGTACATCAAGCACACGTGCTCGTTAGTGTGCCTATCCTCCTTTGCACTTGACTTACTCGTACACGTTTAGACGCAACCCGATTGAATTTCACGCTCGAGCTGCACCTTTTACTTTTTCCCCGGAAACGCGCGAACGAGACGGAACAAGAAACAAGTAAATGCGGATGAAGAGAGGAAACCAATGAGCGAGGCCAACAGTACGAATGAGCGACACGCGAGAAATCAAGCAAAGATTTAGCGGTCGCGTTGTACGATGACGTTTCGGGCGACGTCAGCTCTCGCCCCCTTGTGTGCTTTCGGTTATTGATCGCACGAACGGTCTGGGGCTTGCGATGCTTTAAGCCGACCTACCGTCGCGAATCATGATTCATACAGATCGACCCTTCTCTATTGCGATAAAAAATATTCGTCACGATCCGTACCACCCTCAACGGACAATGACTAAACACGAAAATTATTATCTGTTGACCAAAACCGTTACACTGGTCTCTTTATTGCAAAGTAACCAATGTGTTTAATTTAGAGAATATTTAATAGTATATATATCGAAATATCAAAGTATCGTTGGGATACGAGCATTAAATGATTATCATTATTGTTTGTATTATTATTATTATTGGAAAAATGTGAAGACACAGATACCACTGTACTAGTCGCACTGCGTTGGAGTTGTCGAATTCTACTCTCAAGAAGTGGGATACGAACATTAAATGATTATCATTATTGTTGCTATTATTATGATTATTATTATTGGAAAAAAATGAAGACACAGATACCACTGCCCTGGCCGCACTGCGGTGCAATTGTTAAATCCTATCCCGCAAGAGTATGTTAAGGCTGAGAGATGTGCGACCCTGTATGGGCACTGCGCTCGCGCTCATCCCCTCGCGCATGTGTATTCTCGGTTGAATATATTTCTATAAAAATGCAATCGCACGTGTGCAACGCGTGGCTGTGTATGCACACCATGTTGGTCCATAAAATTCCAAGTATACGGATGCAACGGTATTGATGCAACTCGGTTAAAATGTTTCTGCCTATGATCGATATAAAAGCATAGTTCTCTTTATGCATGCTTCTACAGGAATACGAAAGTTGTTTACTTCAAAAACTACATATTATTATCTATTTTCTATACGAGGAATGAAGTTAAAAATTTTGTTTAGAAATTGAAAGAAGACACAGAATAAAATATAGCTCACATATGTATTGTGGTTCTTAGTTTTAATCATCATTCTAGGCAGAAGAAATATATCACCACACATTTTGAAATTTTCGCTCATTTTATAGTTCAGCGAAGATTTATTGAGGTACCACAAAAACCAATAACCAGTACGATTGATTGATGTATAATGTCGCAATTATTGGTGTACGAAATATGAACTGAATGCGTTGGTTTCATGAATTTATTATATAATTGTACACGAACAGAGAAAATATATTTTATAAAGCAGTATGACATGCACAAAGTTATCGTTGTGTATGTAAATATGAAATACAACTTACCACTCTGAAGAGATATTCTTTCGGTCTTAGGAACGTATCTATTGCGCGACGACCTTAAATTTGGCGGCTTCTTTATACTCTCCATAAGTAATTCCCGGAGAGTCCATTCCTTTTGCAAGGGTGGCAGCTGTCTTTCAGATGCCTGTATAAAATTATATCTCTAAAATCTAGTAAAACTTTAAAAAACTGCAATTTTTACCATTCTTATATCGGAATCTCATTAATGAAGCCTGAATAAAGCATCGTTTTTGATAGCATGTTACCTTTTTTAAAGGCGGTCTACTCCGAATAAATTCAAGAATGACAGCATGCGCGTCTTTTCGCAAATGTGGCGTCGGGGATGGTGTCTTCCTTAAACGATACCTCCTTTTTCGTATGTCGTCCATCAAAATTTCATACGGAGTTAATTCAAACTCAGCTCCCTTTCCACGTCCACGTGTAGTATTCTTTGAACCCAAATTAGCTTCCACTTTTTTTAGCTTTACACCTTTTCTTAATTCCTGGATAACTTGCACCCAAAATCTTGCCTATTAAAATAGTTATTTTAATTCTTCCGATCTCGTAAATGCAATTGAAGCTTTAAAAAGAGAACATACATATGTATTAGATGAACATTTTTTCTAAATTTTACTAAGTATCCTTTTGTTGTTTTTACTTATAAATATATTATATGTTACCAATGCTACTTATATAACACAGAGTATTCAAAAAGCCATTAAATACTTGAATTTGTAAAATAGACTAGAAACATTAAAATTGACTAACTTTTGAAATATTTTGCATAGATAAATTTGAAATCAAATAAGCACATGCATTTAAAATATAATAACTGATACTATTGTTCTAACTATATAGAAAACAATACTTGATAATAGTGAGACTAATCATGCTGCATGCTCGATAATTAAGTATATAAAATCGCTCTAACATATCGCTTTCACATGCGCAAGTATTATTAACAATCACGTACTTGTATAGCCCTCCAAATCCTAATGTCAGTCTATAACGATAGAGAGTCAAGTCAATAAATCTCAAATATCTTATCTCTGCAAAGTGACAAATAACTTTATGCGACACAGCAATGTCAACTGTTCTATTTTACGCGAATTATAGCACGTACTTATGCGTGGTTTTACACAACACAATTTAAATGCGACTATTTCATTATTTTATTATATTTTTAAATTTACTCATTCTTATTAAGGAAATATCAAGAAATATCGAACGAACTTGATATACGATATACATAGATATTATTAACAAGATGTTTCTGTATTACAGTACAACAAAAATATTTTTAGAGACTACGTGAACACGTTTAATTCACGTGAAATTTTAACACGTAATATTCGTATCTGTGGTCTCGAAACACTCTATCTCAATTTCGTAAAACAAGAAACAATGCTACATTTACATAAGCTCGCAACATGAATCATATAATATATTTTTCGTGGTTGATCTATTGTGAAATCTTACCCAATCGATAAAATCTAACGTATCAAGGTTTTGAACAGACATCGAGGTTTGCTTATTGCCATCAGTAACAGATTCCCTTTGACTAGCATGTACTTTATCAGCCGCTACTGTATCCAAAAAGTGCGACAGTTCCAAAGCCTCTGCTACCAATGCTCGTATTACAGCCTTATAATGAATTTCAGCAGATTCCATAGAAGTTTGCATATGCCTGGTACATAACTATATATACATTTGTTTATATATTTTCATAAAGTTTATTATACAAATTTCGAATTTTTGTTTAAATTATCTTCATATCATATGTATTATTTGCATATATGTAGTATCTTAATGGGTCTTAGAGGAAAGGACAAGTAATGATGTTTTGATTTAATAAATGATATTTGAAGCAACGAAATGATTACAATGCTGTTGTACGTCCTATTCTCACAGGCGACTTTCGACTTCCCAATTCATACTCTGCACACTCTGCACACTCTTGGCATCCGTTCACTCCGGCATCTCAACTAACTCTCACCCTAACGTCTCTTTACCTTTTTCCGTTTTTCGGAACAGGTATCCCGAAAACGCCCGTGGTTAAGGTCACGCAGCCTTTTCACGAAAACTGTCCACTTAAAAGACCCAACGATACATTGATGATGAACGGTACTTTGTTTACAGTTCGGCCGATACCTTAGGCCTTTTGGCCCCGATACTACATATATGTGATAAAGTAAATAAAAAATATATTTGTTTATTTTACTTACTTGCATTACATTTTTTAATGAATACACCGATGATCTTTCCTCGTACATATCGTTACTTTTTTGCGATGAAAATTCATCTACATCGGCATCACTGGAGTCACGTTCAATACCTTCATCGTCCGTTTCCTGCGGACGTTCTTCCGTTTCTCCTTCAATTTCTGTGCAACAAGAAAAATAATTAATTTTACATGATTCCTGTGTATGTTTTTACTGAATTTTACTTTTTATAAATTAATTGTACCTTGATCGGCACTTGTCATTAATGTTATAAGGGCTTCTAAATCCGGTGATAAAGGCCTTTCTTCTTGTTCATCTAGGCCGAAATCAAGCGTTTTGAATATCATCATGCCCAGTGAGAACATTGCCTGCAAAAAATGAAAATATATTTTTATTTTATATACATTATATATATTTTATATTAACGAAATAATATAAAATATCATAGCTTTTTCATTAAAAAATAATATTTAAAATTGCTTACCTTTTTCTCGGATACGCGTGGTTTTTCCGATTCTGTAACAAACACATCGGGAAATAGATAAAAAAAAAAAATGGACTACAAAATTATAAAATGCTTTGTACATGATCAGAAACGATGATTAATTATTTCCAAACGAAGTTCAATAACTTTCGATCGTCTCTTTTTGTGCGATCACGTATATTAATAGTCTTATCTAGAAAACTGCTCACAGACACAATTAATTAGTATTGCTAATCAGCCTACAAGCTTACGATACAAACACCCTGAGTTATTTGTAAATTTTGCACTTGATTTACAAACGAATATTAGAAATTATGTAACACTTGAAATATTTTAAGTTACAAGCGTTTGTAAACGTATACTATATAATTTACTATACAATTACTTACCCTCTACTGGTGTATTATAATACATACTAAAATATTATATTACATTAACATAACTAATATCTATAGGTACATATTGTACTTAAATACATTACTATACACATAACTGTACAAAAGAATGCTATATGTATAACAAAAGATTATATACTACATACCATAATATATACATATATCATATTATAATTTATAGCACATGGCTATATAATAATTGTATGATACTTATACTATAAATCGTAAAATATGCCAACTATACAATAATTATACATAGACATATAGTGCGACGACTATATTGCAACTACATTCGGCAATACAGTGAACCTTGGTGCAACCCTTTCCTACGATGTGGTCGTACAATAATCAGTAGAACCACGATTATTAGGCAATAATTATCATATTATAATTGACGTGTGTAATATATATATTATACAACTATATATTATATTATATATATATTAAACGACATATTGTATGAAGAATTACTATATAATGCATTCCATTACTATATAATGCATGTTCACTATAATTTTTATCGATTTGAATTAATTTACATATATATATATATGTATGTATATATATCGTATCTTCATTCTATATCTTTTCTGTTACTGATTATAAAACAATACATCGATAAGATAATCCACGATAAAAGATAGTTAAGTGTTTCTTTGAAGAAACCAAAAGATTATATCAGCTCACCGATTAGATCGCCAAGCCAAACATCGCCATCCTTGTGAAGGACGATCTGTGATAACTCCGAAAGTTCGTAGAAATTGTTTTCTGACAAACGAGACAAACTCTTGGCGGTTTGATAACACAAGGCCCATGCTTGCTCTTGGCTGATCGGTCCATTGAAAGACAGTAGAATATCTTTAAGGTTTAGTCGACCGTTCGCGTCGAGTTTGCACCTCGACCTTTTCATCGATGTCTCCTCTTCTTTATTCTCGTTCGCTTTTTTCTCGTTATCGGAAACATCGAGACCGTCCTCACACGACGTGGAAATCCCTTTGTGCGTCGTCATTTTTCTGTAATTTCACCAAAGAATCTCCCGTTAAATATGCTTATATAATTTTACAATTCAAAAAAGGAGGAAAGCGATTCGGATACGCGATCAAAGTTCATCCACGAGTTTAAGATTTAAACCTAGATCCATTGCGTTAGTAGATAATCGTTTTATCACTTGTGTTAATTTGATGTAAATACTCGGCTTTTCTTTATGATAATAATAAATATGAGCACTTGTTATTAACATAACAATCAGATAATAGCAGTATACACTATTGTTACATAGTGGACATTTAAATACCATGTACTCGAATACTATATTCACACGACTGTATGAGCGCTAAGTTCGAATTATCGTTGTTTTACACGATATACATATTAATAATTTTGATAAGAACAGCATAAAACAATGATGTTAATCATAAAGTTACTTAAAGATTAAGGATATGTTCAAGGATAAAATCATTGAAAAAATTAGTGAGAATCATAACATATATATGTATGTAAAGTTCAAATATAAATAAAAAATTTTAATTATACGTAAAATATATATTATATATTAATTATTAAGTGTAATATTAAGTATAAATTAAAAGATATATATTTCATCTAAAATTTATATATGTTATACATTAATAATTAAATAATGCGGCACTTACAACACAAAATTCAACTACAGAAGAATTACGCATTGATATTTTATTACTATCTTTTCAGTCCAAATATACATAAAATTATTTTTGTTAGAATACTTTCTTCGTCTTTTTTAGTCAAATTAAATATTAATTGTTTATAAGTACATAGTTCCACAATCTTTCGAATCAATTAAAACTCACTTTAATCACAACCATGGACCCGACTCGAATACGTTCTTCAAATTATGTGAGAACAAAACTGATTAAATATCTTTCTGTTCTTAAGAGCTATATAGAAGCAGATAAACATTTACGACCAGTTGTCATCACGCATGCAGTGACGACATACTTGTGAAGCTATAATGTACTGTGAACACAGTGCAGTGCGACATCTTTGTAACACTACGATTTGCAAGGATTATATTTTTAATGATAGGAGCGTGCGATTTTATTATTAGATATATTGAATAATATTAGATAACAAATATTAGAAAAATATTTATCAAATAATAGAACGTTAGTACAAATATTTCTCTTAATTTAATACTGAAAAGAATCAAAGAGAAACATGGAAAATTCGTTAAAGGAACAGATTAATATTTTTCACTGAGATAATATTGAATATATATATCCAAGAAATTTTGAATCGTAGCTGAAATATTCATCTGCATCTGTTTTATTCGCCAAATATACATACGTACATATGTAGTATAATCTTACTGTGTATTATTTTTAGTGATCTTTACAAAACTTATTCAAAAAATATCAATAAGCAAAATATTAAATG
This sequence comes from Bombus affinis, assembly GCF_024516045.1. Classification (NCBI taxonomy): domain Eukaryota; kingdom Metazoa; phylum Arthropoda; class Insecta; order Hymenoptera; family Apidae; genus Bombus; species Bombus affinis. The sequence continues at coordinate 10,622,465 of NC_066353.1, forward strand.
CTCTAGAAGTTTGTAAAAGAAGTTTGTACTTGAGGAAATTGATTGCCGAAAATATTCGTGATGTAATAGATGGTAAAAAGTATAATTGTAGTTAGATTTTTCTTAGCTTCCGCTACGAATTTTCCGAACAACATAAGACGTATGGAAATGCTTATATGATCACGTATCGCGATATACTGATGTAAAATCGCAACATATACGTCGTATTGTCCAAATTAATGAAATATTCTTATAAGTGTATTTCGATTTTCAGATGTTTCTTTCGTTAGAACTTAGAATGTTCGCGTAAATCGCCCATTGTAACTACAGCATAGCTTAATGATTCTCAATATGCAATATCGCAATATGCATCGCATACGCCCATTTTACTGATCAAAATCATTGCGCAACATTTCCGTGAAAAATTCATCCTTGACAAATTGAATTAAAAAATGACATTGACATGAATAATTCTAGATAATAGTTCGATCTAATCTTCTTTTTTCTTGACCTTATTTTTAAACTCTTCAATACATATGTATAAACTTGATATGTACTTAATTGCCAATTGATTTTCGTATCATTTAAGATTACATTACCGAACCGTTTCAATAAATTTTACACACAGATGTGTATATAGTACTTTCAGATTACTAGTTACAAATTACATGCGATCCACTCGTGCATTACTGTATATACAAGTTTAAGACTAAATGCATAAAAAAAACTTCATGTATACTTCTGCTTTTTCTTAGAATATGCTATTTTTATATCAAATAATTTCTTAAGAGAACGAAGAAATCTTTATCAATATATTATTATTTATCAATATATAAATTTCTGTGGCAAACTAGGAATTGATAATTTTGACTACTCTAGTAGTCCTAGTATTAATCAATATTTTACATACAAACACGATCGATAAAAGAAAAGTTCTGCGAAATAATTTAGTTAAATGAACTATTTATATTTATGCTACATATGTTTAAAATATTATGTATACAAAATATCGCAAAAATTGTTTATGTATTTGATAAAATGATTTATATGGCTTTACTAATACTTCAAAGTATTAGTTTGTTTCCTTAATTTTAAGTTGAGATATCACCACAAAAGATTTGTTTTATTTTAAAGACCAATAAAGTCAAACCATTAAATGTAATTAAATATTTTATTATTATTTAATATCAAACGAATGGTAACTTTTTGCATTGATATTATTGCGGAACGATAATATTAAAATAAGATTCACATGAAATGAAATTTCACCCATGATAGTATATATTAAGGATAAAAACAATTAACAAATAGAGCAATTATTGACTATTTTTAATGAAGTTACAGAAGGATATAAATAATGGAATTGAACACCTATCTATAGTATCCTTTGTCAAAGTTTTAAATCTTCCTATAACTAATTTATATTCCTAATAAAGTTCGCATTGCAGTATCACCTTGTAAATTGTAAATTGTAAATCACGAGTATCATTCATCAATACCTACATATTTTGGAATGTATAAGTGACAGAATATATACAAATCCACAGTATGTAAGATATATGTTATTACGCGAAATACGTATTATGAACAAATTGAATAATAATAAGGATCATTGAAAAATGTTAATAGTGAAATGTAATACGTACTTTTGATTATTTAGGTGGTTGACATGCAAGTTATGACGCAAGACAGGTTTCGAGATTTTTCACTAGAGCTATCACTATTCTATTCATCACTGGCATGAAGCTTTTTGCATCACTTTTTCTATTAGGTAAAAAGATTGTTTTACGCACAAACAACCTTTCACATTGAACTTTCCTCTTGTGACTTTTAACATCGGTCATATTAATTTTCCTGGAGTATATTGACAATCGAAACTCGACATGATATTTTGTTTATACAGGTATGATATTTCCTCGATTTATCGTTGCAACAAAACGTTTCCTTCAACATTATGGGATTAAATGAAACATTCAATGTATATATATGCGTATCCTTTGTTCGATACTACTATAAGTTATAAGAATACCGGCAATATGTAGGTTTTTATATGTTGCGGAATTTTCAGCTTGTCAGAGTCTCGTCATATAGTACACTTTCAGTGAATTTAATTACAATAAAAAGAAATTGACTTGAAAGTCATTATAATATTTAAGCTAGTGATCACTGGTGGTTAATATTGCAATACAGACTGAAACGTAACGTGACTGAAACTACTGAATCGCTACCATCCAATCCATAACCTGTACTTTTACTATATCTATATCTATGTGATTTATGTATATATACATGATTTGCCAAGTGCAATGTTATAAAGTAAGTACAGAACACATGGATAAATCGAATGCATTCAAATAATATCACAAACTATTATTTTATCTTTACTGAAAATTTCAATTATATTTCATCTATTATCTACCTTGATCTACTTGGGCCCTGTAAAGAATTATATTAAAATTAGTAAACAAATTATTGGTTATTATCGCCTATTGGTTGCGAAGAATTAAAAAATTTTTAATCATTTTAGTTTATTTTCAGAAAAAGCAATAAGTATCTTGAAGATTGTATTTCATCATTTTATATAATGATGAAATACATATGTAATGTGTATAAAATTGTATCTTATGCTGTCTTCTCTCATTGGTATATTCTCTCAATGCTATAGAGTCGACCAATAGAAAAGTTTGTCAAAGTGTAGGATGAATTGGTAGTTCAGCAAGCATTTAGGAGTGTGAATCATACTTTGCTCTTAAAAGTCGGATTTCTGATGCAATATTCGTTAACAAGACGTGAATGCACTGTATAAGTAGTACCATAGGATTGAGACCCGCGTGATGAAGGTGCCGATCTGTATTTAAAGGCCAAGGAAATTAATAAGTTTCATCGAGGACACCAAAGTATTTAGAGCAACTTTCAAAATGACTGAGGAAGATTCGGTATGTAATCATATAAAAGAGATATCTTTAGGATGAGTTTGTATCGTATTGGAAAAGCATGGGAGCATGATCATCTTGACATACTTTCTGATTTTTTGAAAATATGCTAAAACCTATGAATAAAAAACTGAAATTTGTCCCCATATATATGAATATTTTGTAACGAAACTTGTATAAAATAAAGATAATGCTACTTTATAGATTCCAACCTCAAAACCATGTGGATAGTATCCGAAAGAATGTACATCTATCATCAGTGTAATATCTCTTGACACATATTCCATTAGCCTGGTTGCTATAACATATTCGATGTTTATAATGCAATATACTGCAATATTTTATGATCATTAATACTCCTAAATTATTGTAATATAATATTTAATCTATAAAATATTTCGAAGCACGGTTAATGCGATATGTTTAAACAACTTTATCAAATTTTTATATGAAAATATATTTTTGTTTGAAATAATAATCATTTTGTTGTGTTAATAAAACTGCAGTGTTCTATAAATATGGTATATAAATAGAGTTTCACATAATATTTAAAGATTTATTGAAGAATTAAAAAAATTTTTAGGTATTTGATCCTACTTTGAAAAAAAAGAAGAAGAAGAAGAAAACTACTTTTGATCTTGATGCTGCATTTAATGAAGGTGGTAGTACTGGCGATGCAATGGAAGCTACTGGTGACAAAGAAAATCAGGAGCCTGAACCTTCTATGCCAGCTGAGGATGATGAAGCATTGGATTTAGAAAATTTTGGAAGAAAAAAAAAGAAGAAGAAAAAAGCATTTAATTTAGATGAACTTGATGCAGCTCTGCCTGATACAAAGAAAGAAGTGGATAACTTTATATATAACTATTATATGCATTAACAGTATATTATATTTACTTATTCATATGTTTATATATTTACTTACTTTTAAAAGGATGTTGTTGAGCAACAAACAGAGGAAGTTGTTGTGGATGATACCTTTGACTTAGATATGGACTTCTCAAAAACTAAAAAGAAGAAAAAGAAAAAAAAAGATCTTGATGAGTTAGTAGCTGAAGAAGAACGTAAGGACATTGAAGATAAAGAAAATGGTAAATATTACATATTGCAAGAGTATTATAGTTTGGGGTAACTAGTTGTTTATGTTACTCATTATTTGTTAACATGCTGCACTGAATCTGAGCGAAGTGCAGAGTATGGTAAGGGATATGTTTGCTGTTTTCTATATATATATATATATATATATGTATATATATATATCACATATAACAGTCACAAGTACATATATCATTTACACTTTCATAAATCTCGTTTTAATGCAAAACATAAAAAATGATTTCTTTTATAAAAGTTGATAAGAAAAGTTGACTTTATAAAAGTTGATTAATAATCAACTTGAAAAAAAATTGTATTGAATATTGATAATTAGAAATTTAATGTATATTAAATATTGAATAAGGATATTTCGATATACATTGCAAATAACAGGAAACAAAGTGCCCAAGGAATCGTGCCTGCAACTTGTTTTCTCTTAAACTAATATTTTGGTAGTTTCATTCAGTTATGATAACATTATTTCTGTAAATTATAGTATGATAGAGAGTCAATTATATTTATTAAAATAATGTTTTCTCTTCCTTTAAAAGCTGAATGTATCTGCTGCTGTATAATTGATCAGTAGTTCATATTTTTTACATGCGCATGTCTAATTTTGTTAATACTAGATCAAATAAGCAAACATATATATATATATAAATGTAAATAAATTTCACTTAGAAACCATAGGCAGAAAAAAGAATAGTACAATCAATGAAATTAGACATAGATTTATTTATTAAATTTTTCATTGTCTTCATCAATTTTCAATCAAATATTAAATGTGTACTATATTTACTAATAGAAGAGACCAGTTGGGTTGGTTCAGATAGAGATTATACATATGATGAACTGCTGGTAAGAGTATTTAATATTATGAGAGAAAAGAACCCTGATATGGTTGCTGGTAAAAAGCAGAAGTTCGTCATGCGTCCTCCTCAAGTAGTACGCATAGGCACCAAGAAGACATCTTTTGCTAATTTTACAGAGGTCAGTTGCATTGTGATACTTGTTTATTCTATTTATCAAACTGTAAATCCTTTCATTATTACTTATCTTTTGACTTTTTAATTCTAGATATGTAAAACACTTCATAGGCAACCAAAACACTTACTGGACTTTTTACTTGCTGAATTAGGAACTAGTGGTTCTGTTGATGGAAACAGTCAACTTATCATTAAAGGCCGTTTCCAACAGAAACAAATAGAAAATGTTCTAAGGAGATACATTAAAGAATATGTTACCTGCCACACCTGTCGCTCTCCGGACACCATTCTTCAAAAAGATACTCGACTATTTTTCTTACAGTGTGAAACTTGTGGCTCAAGATGTTCAGTAGCTAGCATAAAATCTGGTTTCCAAGTAATTATTTTTAATCTCAATATTACTAATTTTCTTGATATTAACTCTCTTAATAACTATCTTAACGACCAATTATTCATTTTAGGCCGTCACAGGAAAGCGTGCTGCTATTCGAGCAAAAACTGCCTAAAAAATTTGTCATATGTCATGTTTATCAATTTTGTAGCATAATTTTGAAATTATCAGAGATTTCTTGTGTCAGAACACAGTTTTTACTATATCTATTATCTGAACACTCATTTTTTACTTATAAAATCTGAGGACTGTCAGGATAAAAAAGAATAATTGTAAAATTTACAGCACAACACTTTTTATCAATTCGCAACAGACAAAAAGAAATTATACAAAGTACTGTTTCTGAACAAATTTTTTCAAGTTCCCCAACTATTTTTAATATTTTTATCTTACTTTTGATTTTAAAATCTTTAATATATTGTTTCCTCCTGGAATGCATATATAAAATTATATAATTTGATAGAATTTTATTTTTTTTTACGCATTTCATTCCTTTCGTAATGACCGATGCGTATTAAACACTTTCGAAAAGGCATATAATTGAATTGAACACACTATTTAAATAGCAAGAATAAAACAGTCACACGATAATACGTAATGCATTATCCATTTGTCTACCATTGTGACATCAACATCCTGTATAAAGAAAGATTAGGTATAAAATGGTATAGATTACCAGTTGTTAACAATAGATTTAAGCTGGTAACAATTTGTTATATCATTTTCTGTATACAAGAAAATTGTAACATTAAATTCAAGTACATTATTACGCATGGCCAAAAGTATTATTCCCGATATCTTTTCATGAGAAGTGTTGCAATAAAATGCAGTGACTTTTTTAAAGCGATCAATGGCTATCTTTCTTAGCTAATTTATTCAATTGTATTTACTAGGTAATAAATCTATCTTAAGAAACTTCATTACTTCTCTTATATTTCATTAATAACACTGTAAAGATATTTGTATTTATTAAGTTTAATTCTAATATACTATCGTGACTTATGGGTTGTTAGAAGTCATTTATATGCAAGTCACAAATATTTTTTATTTGAATTAATCTGATGTCAAATTTGTTTATTAGAAGCATTGGTTATAAAACGATGTGCAATTTTAATGATTACAAATGTATATTATAACGATTAACTTGAATATATATATTAAATTTGAATAATTTAGTGCTATTTATGTATATTAAATAATACAATAAAATTATGATTTTGTGATTAAAAATAAACATTGAGTTTAGTGGATGTAAAGCACTAAAATCGTATTCGTGTAAATGATTAAAAATGTATTATTTTGTTGCATCAGAACTGTTTTTTAATTCAATTATTTTCTTCTTAACATAAATACCAGTGTCTATAAGGCTTTGGAATATAGAAATTGGCATGTTCGGCATTGGGAAATCTCTGAAAGGGACCCATGCTCGTGAACCATCTTCATATTCTTTTAAATAAACTGGTTGTGAAAATACTAATCCCTTTGGAATACCAAATGAGCCTAAAAAACGTAAATTGTTTCGAATTTCCCTATTTTATTATTTGCAATTCTTGCTATTTTTATATTACCATCAGATTCAATTCCTAATGATATAATTTCATCCCCGATGCTTTTTTTATTACTGTACCATAACTTTAAAAGATCACAAATTGCTCTACATTTTGGAAAATCTTCTGATGTGCCCATTTGATATCGAAGAAGGGCCTAAAAAAATTCCTGTTGTTTCATATTATTTAAAAAAGTGCAACAAGTTATGTACCTTGCGTTTCAAATAGTTTTTATACGGATTTTTATCATGTATCTTGTAAAAAAACCACCTCAGTTCGGAATGTTGAGTTCCAAGTGGTAGTATCATATTCTCATTCGAATTTAGAGCTCTTTTATTTGGATAATAAACATCATATTTTTGAATCATATGGTGAACATCTACAAAGTGATTGATTCCTATAATTAAATGTAATTTTTTAATATATATGCAAAAAGATATAAACGAAAATATCATGGTACTCTGCTTTAATATATAAACTAACCCAAGAAGCCCCAAACAGGTGGACAACCAAAATTTTGTAGATTAAGACCAAATGAATTTACAAATGTGTATATAAGTTCCAAACCATAATGAGCACTAGCAACCACAATGTTTGTGCTTGATAATTTTGTAACAAGTTCCATCATAATATTGGCGTAAAAACATGGAAGATTCATTGAACAGAAAATTACCTTCATATGTGAAGGTGCATGTTCATTTATATGTGTACATAAATTTGCTATAACTTTATAATTACGTTGTAGCCAATTATCTGTACCTTCATATTCTTCTCTGAAAAATGCGTATGTAAATACTAATAGACATAATAGCAATGAATAAGAACAATATTAATAAATTTACCGTGTTAAACTGTCAAGGTAAATTAATATATCACAGTCTTTTAATCCATCAGGGATATTTTCCACAATATGTACTGTATTTATGCCAGCACCTATTGTTCCTGCATCTCTAAAAATTTTCCTAAGTTTAAAGAAACATCCTGGTTCATCATACAAGTTAATAACAATTCCATGAGTCATCCAGAGCTCTTTTGTCATTAGTAACTGAGGAACAAGATCGGGGCACATTGATCTTCCTGCTCCTATTATCATTATTTGACGGTATTTTTTTTGTACTTGTAAAGGTTTGCTTCTTTGTCTCTTTATATTACAAGCCTTTATTAAACGAATTTAACTTAGAAAAATGAACTCCTAATATAATATAGAAATTTTTGCTATAAAACGTTTTCATACAAATAATAAGTCTGTTTGTAATGCATCAAGTTCTTCTTTGCTTAAATATAAACTGATGTCATAATAATTATGCAACAATTCCCAAAATTGAGAACTACCTCCAATATAAGTTACATGAGATCGACTAAGTCCAATTTCTCTCCATATTAGAGGAGATTTAGTGTGAGTCCATCCATGAAGATCACACGTTTCTTTCAACCAACACTAGAAAATAAGTTTCAGAAGGAAGTATATTTATGAATAAAATAATATTAACTTACATCCCATCTTGCAGAACTTTTACTAATACTTCTGTAATGAAAATTCGGTAATATCGTAGACAAACTTTCAGCAACGAAACATATATGATTAAAAGTACAATCTTCTAAAATACCGGCTATTACAGTCAAACATCTATCTGTTGTCATTTTGTACATCAACAATTGAAAAGCGTTTAATTGCTATTCTTGTGAAAATTTTTATAAAAATCCATCAATAAAATAATAATATATTATTGTTACAACAAAATAATTTATTTATGCATAAAAAAGTATCATGTATCAAAGGCACATTTTATTATATTACTTAGTCTTAATCTTCTTTTTAACTTATATGTTGAATCATCTATTTAAAATCAACTTCATAATGTACTTATATAGTTTAACATAATATAATATTCTTAGATTATTTTATTCAAAAATTCCGTAATAAGAAACTTAAAGCCACTGTTAAGTTAGATAACAAATTCCATTTGAGTAATTAAATTTTGTCGTCATCATCATCGGATATTTCTGGTAAATCAGGATTTTTATATTGTATCCATTCTTCATCAAATATTTCAGGTGATTTACATAATTCTGGTATTTCAATCTCAATTTGTTCCAGATCTATATAAAAGATTTAGAAAACATATATATATAATATATGAAAGATATATAGTTAATGTTTAATACCTGATTCAAATCCTTCATCTTCATAAGGTACTGTTTCACATTCCTTCTTTATATGAAATTCTTTAAATTCATTTTCTATGGTTTTAGTATAAATGTCATCTGTAAAAATATATTTCTATAATTCAATTATTGTTTAAAGTTAATTACTTTTTATGAATTATAATTTAATCAAGTAACTAAATATAATACCAAATTCAAGTTGCATATCATAATATGGTGCTAGACTTTCTGGCTCTGGGTATGATTTGTGAATATTACTTTTTATTGGTAATGGTTTCTTAAAAATACTTTCACCATATGATTCTGATAATTTTATATTTTTTGTATTAGATACTTTTTTTGGAGATACATCCTTCATTCTGTTGTAAGATACAGTTGGTTTCTATAAAAAATTAGAAAGGTATTATATATCCTATTTACACAAGTTTGCAATGAGTTGTACCTTTAATAAAATATTTCTCTTGAGTGATATTACTTGGTAGCTGTCGTCTAACTGTGTTAGTTTAGGCTTTAATAATTCTTGTTGTTTACTGGGAGTACTACTGTGTACAGTAGTAGAAACATTTAAGTCAGACTTAGATCTAATTGACAGTCCTTTTGGTTTTGATCGACTAACATTTTTTAGAGGAGTATCATTTGTACCAAGAGAAGTTTTTGATCTTGCCAAAGGCTTCATAGCTGGATCTATAATAGTTCTATTATTAATATATTTAAAGAATTAAAGCAGTTAGCATAAACCATTAATTTAAAATAATATTTATATAAAACAAAGAAAATGTTAATATTAACCCCACGTATTTTTGTTTTTACCTTTGTGAAGTTCCGATACTTCACCGAACAAATTAAATATGTTTGCCATTTATAAAAATTTATATGAAAAATAAACCCAAAATGATTAGAAAGATATTCTGAATCTAAAGGAAATAATTTAATGTTTCTAACTCCGCTTTTGAAAAATCTGTTCTCACTTCTTTTTCATAAGCTTTCCGTTTAATTTAAATAACAGTCTCTAAGCGAAACTAGGGAAAATTGGTCACACTGAATTCTTAAATTACTAAAAGTTTTTTTTAGGTATAAAACAAAATTGGTAGAATAAAAAAAAAAATACGAAAATACTATTTTATTACTACGAGAATATATCTATATTGCATTCATCAATTATAATTATTTATGATAAAGTAAAATTAAAACATTTTTATTGTCTTTAGCCTATAAGGATCAATGAAGTTTACACAAGAACGTATTTATTCATAATATAATTTATTAAAAGAGACAAAGAATAATTTGTAGCAAATATTTCATTAGGATAAATTACATTGATAATATATATAATATATATTTTTACATGTATAATGATTTATCTGTCTTAAGGCCTCTAAAATATATAGACAACCAAAAGCTACCAACTGTTTACAGCGGAATGCTTTGATTAATGAATTAATACAATAAATTGATCACGTGTATGTACAATTATTTACTATATATAGGTATCAATGAAAGAATTTAATCTTTTCATAGAACCCAAACTAAAAAATGCTATGCAAAGCTATAGAACAGATTGAAGTCATACTCAAGATGTAACATTTTGTTGGATATCTACGAAACAAAAATACATTAAATGCAATATATTCTTTCATTGATACATATACAATTAAGTAAAATGTTTATAAATGCTAGATTCTTTTCATAAATAATTCCTTTGAGTTGTAGCAAAAAAAAAGGATATTATTTAGTGGAAATTTGAGTTTAGTTTCATGTCAATATCATTATGATGTCTACATGTTTTTACAATAAAACAGTCTGTTGATCTCGCTTGTATACCGGTAAGATGTAAACAGGTTCTTTTCATATTAACATTAACATCAACATTGTTTTAACTTCACATGCTTTTGGTTTTCTTAAGCCATTCTAATACTCTGAATTATTTGGAATACAGCTGAAAATTAGAAAATTTAACTTATATATAGATTTGAACATTCTTTTTTATGTATTTTATGTTTACTGAAAATTTATATTTAAATTATGTTAAACTTACCAGAACCACATACAACAAAGAGGAAGAGTGCTAATAGACAAGGTCCAACTGGAGATCCTTCATCTTGTGGTTTCTACAAGTACAATAATTATTACATACCATTGTAACTTCAGTTATTATTACCAGACACAGCTTGTAATTTGATATAATCAGTTAAATAAATAGATTTATAATAAAATGAAATTTATATAGTGTTTTACAGCTCATATTTACTTCATAAAAGATGTATAAATTAGTTAAATAATTGATTTCAAATTTGTAGCATAGATTCATGTCACATATGGTACAATTATCAATCTATTAATTTGTTACTTTTTACTACTATCACAAAATTTTAAATCAAAAACATTTTTCGAAGATCTAACTATGCTAGCCGAAACATGTATAACATAAAATTAAAAATATGAAACAATAATATTATCATAAATGTCATTGCATATGCAATCAATTTGGTAACCTTATTATAGTTTATAACCTCAAAATTGGAAACGAAAATAATTGTTTATTTTTACACAATTAACATATTTTAATCATCTTACTTTATAGATAACTATTAAAATAAATTTTATCAAACAATAGAACACAGCATACCGATGACTTTGGAACATTTCCACGAAGTGTGATGTTTTTTGTAGCTCTTTCGTTTGCGATACGCATTCTTTGTTTTGGTGCCATTTTTGCTGCTTTTTATTTATTGGAAGTGTTAAGTTTATAACTTGAAATAAAATGGAAAACAATTTAAACAGTATTTCAGTCACTGTACATCTACAATAATATGTAAAATTCTTGTAATAATAAATAGTTATGTATACTACACTCCGAACTGCTGCGTCGACGAGTACGCTTTGACACGTGAATACTTCTGAATGTACGACAGAGCTCTTAGTGCCACACTGGCACCATCAGAATCAATTCAACAATTATACTTTTTGTAATCCTGATCTTTTTTGAATCCTTTAATTATACATACAGATTGCCATATTATATCATTACTTATTTAATCAGTGATTACAAATAACATATTCATTGTGATATAATATTTTACATGAAATACTTTTGAGCAACGTAGTATTTTTTTCAAATACGAATATCACGGTCTTATCCTAAATTCAAATAAGCGACTTTTTTCCGTGCGATATGACTGTGATCATATGTCATTTTTTGAGTTCTCAGTTAAGAACAATAAAGACATATGATCCGCGCTATATCGCGTGGAAAAAGGTCACCCATCTGCATTGGGTTTTATATACACGTCTAGGTATGGTCATATAAGCAGATCTGGACACTCCTATACCGAAAGCATTGACAAAACTGTTTGTTTTATTGAGTCGACAAAAATCAAGATGGTAGATAAGAAAAGGTCTTGTTCTGCGCATGCATAACGCGACATATCAGTGAATGTATAATGATGTATACGACTGTGAGCCCCTCTATAGGAGTTGTCCGATCGCACGATCGTATGCAATATACTGCTCGTGCCCAACTGCGATCATGACGAATATAATAGTATTCTACTAATTAAACATCACTATTCCCATTATTCCTTAAAAACTACTTTCAGAGCTCAGCATTATATTTGTTTTTTTTATTTCATTTGTCCTATTTCTTATATTCTATCATTCAATTGCTTTTATACAAACTACTGACCTTAAAATTTCAATATCTTTGTCGATTTTCTACCTATTTCACGTAAGGTTAAAGCTTTTATATAAACATAAGTTCTTCCTTAGATCGTAGGCCACAGGTCGGAATTTATCCAATTAACAAGGTAAAATTCCAGCTGGCGAGATAACACTATAATATAGGTAGATAAAGATCAATGGTGTATAAATAAAAATAGATTATATTTTTGTTGTACGTAGAAATTTTATATTTCTTAGAACTGCTACGTTTAATAACAAACTGTATGTTCATTCAAATATTCTCATTGATATTTGTCGCTCGATGCATCGCATTAGGATAAACACATTCACTGCCATTCCTAAATTCCACAATGCTCACAATTTATTTTTTTTCTCAGCAACGCTTAAACGTGTTCTTAGATATTTAACCGCGTGAAGAGGATCACAAGTAAAAAACCGGTTATAGACTCACAATACTTTACATTTTATCAATGCATTCACATTTCAGAAACCATTCATTTAAAATAAAGACTATTCATATCAAAGAAAACATGTGATACATAACCAACAGTAAAAAAATTTCGTATTATCCACATTCTTTCTTTAATTCTACTGTCTAGCTTACCTATAAATTAACGTTACTCGAATTATTGGTAATCAAGTGTTATTGTATATAACTAAAATCTCAATTCAGAGTCACACAACTGGGGTACTGTTTCTAATTATGCTAACTAAAGTATATCCCTTGCATTCTGGATAGATCGTATCGAAAATTTATACTGTACAATTTATACCTAATAACATGTGTCTTCTTTCTTTCATTTATTTCAGTTTCGACTTATTCCATTTTCGCAATCATAATTATTAGCATTCGTTGGTGTTTTGGAATGTTAATATTTTTGATCAAGAATTCAGATATTTGTATTTGTTGATATATATTCTGAAAGAGGCAATGAGATTCCTTAAACATTTTTCAAATTTATACAACTTTCTTTCTATAAACCCCCCGAAAAAAGAATAATCAACAAGTTTCTAGTAAATCCAACAAACAAATAAAAAATTGAGCAACGTTATAAAGTTATCTGTTTTAAGAGTACAAAAGTAATTCTCAAATATTACATAATTATCGGATCTTGCATTTTGTGTAATACCGAATTGTGACTCATGAGATGAATATTATATATGACTGTTTGAATAATTGGCGAACTATTTGTTTCACAGATGTGTAATGTACTGTACTATAGGACCCATCTTCACAACTAAATTACAACAAATAAATTAATCATTTTTTTTTTAAATGAAAATATTATTATGATATTACATCAATAGACGTAAAATGATAAAATATTCACTGAATATTTTGAAGAAACATAATGATGTACCAAATATTTCTTTTTAAATATTTACGCTACACTTCATTGACATTAGTATGTTATTGATGCCGGTTTAATAGTCTCTCCGACATGTTATATTTGCGCGTCATAACGAATAATGTAAATAACTTAAACTACCAAAAAGAGTCCTACTTTATAAAGACCGGCAGGTTTCACTCTGTATGTTCTCAATTTAATCCATCTTAGACGTTACACTAGCATTGTGCTTTAGTCTATTTTAACTGTAGAGTAGATCTTTCGTACAAATGCATTAGTACCAACGTAACCAACTGTTCCACACATTATACCCAGGGCAAGACTGAACAATGCCATGTAACCAAAGTAAAAGGCTGTTTGGAAGAGACCGTACATTCTGGAAAAAAGAAAGTTTGAAATGTAATTTTATTTTTTAATCAATGTAATCGAGCATTATAAACTTACTTAGTTTTAAAGAAGAAGTAATAAAAGGAATATATGTAGACGTAACCAGCGGTTGAGGCGGCCGATAAGAAACTTGTCCACTGCCTATAAAACAAAATAGTATATATAAATGAAGAAATAATCATTGCTAAACAATATACGTAATAAACAGTAAGACAATGCTTACCATCGATAATCTTCGGCGTTTAACAAGAAGTATGTACATACGATAGTAACACAAACAGTTACTATCATTAGAATAACGAATACTAGTAACATAAATCCATAAACATAATAAATTTTATATGCCCAGAATGAGGTAAAAATAAAATACCTAAAAAAGGATAAAACAATTGTAATATAATAATTTTACAGTATGTAAATGATGAAGCTTACATTTCAATGAATATCGATCCAAAGGGCAAGATACCACCAAGCATTATAATAACGAGTGGTTCCATAAACCATTTCTTTTCAGGAATAGGTCGAGGTACCGCGTTAACTCTGCATGGTGCGTCCGGTGTCCCAGCTAAGTTACGGCCTAATATGGTTCCAACTAATGTCAATGGTAATATAACAAATATACAAATACATGTTACTGCTACCTGTAAATAAAATATTCTTGTTAGTACATACAAGATACGTATATATATATACAAATGAATGTGTACTATGTAAATAATACTTTCCATAGAACCAAATGGTATAGCACGGCTAGCGTGATAATACATTGCAATGAAGTTAATGAAGAATGCAGTGCCACAGACAATAAGAGGTAACATAAAGGCACTGAGAATCATTTGTTTGATCCAAATACGTCCTCCCATACGTGCATATAAACCTCCTCCCGCATAACCATTTATAGGTGATGTTGCAGCATACACAAATATTGCTATTGATAACATCGATCCTCTTTCTGTATACGGATCTCCGAGGATAGCAAAAATAATAACACTAAGTACAACCACAGTAACCTAGGGTAAAAAGTCAAATTTAAAGTAAAAGAGCCTATTAGTACACGTTTCTTAAAAATGTACTATCCTAAAAATATTTATTATTAAATTTGTAAATTTTGTATTATTAAAGTAATTACTTGATAGCCTGCACCTATTAGAGCTGAAAAAAGCATTGCATGACTAGCTGGTCTAAATACATCTCCATGAACTTGTTTCCATCCATATTCATCTCCTAAATCTCGCTCCATATCATCCATTTCTTCATCCCTACTATATCTAGCATAATCTTTCCTTAACGTACGCATTAAAATCATTGAAACAAGCCCAACAAGAAATATTACCATCATAAAACTATTAAAAATACTGAACCAATGAATCTAGAAAAGATAAAGAACAATGATCAGTTTAGTAGTAATGTATAATTTTTAAAGCAATAGTATTAATAATGCTTGCTTAAATTCCAATTTGTTCAATGAATAATCGTGTAACAGATAAAAATTTTATTCTGAAAATATTCTCTTGTTTCATGACAAGGAACAAGAATTGATCTAATGAGAGAAAGCAAGAAAGACAATACCTCTCACTTACTCTTGCTATATCTATTTAGTGTCTTTGTCAATATGTTTACGTTACATTGAGCTCAAATTTATGCAAACATTGCCAGAATACTTACTCTGTGTTGGAAAAAATTAGGATCAAGATATTTATCAAATCTGTCTTCAAATTTAACATTACTCTTCTTCCAGTTAACTTCATAACTGAAAGAGATAGCTGCATCTTGCACCAGTTTTACTTTATTTTCACTTGTCAAATTTACATCAACTATTTGCTTTCCATTATATCCTATATCAAACTTCTTATGTGTCCAAATGTAATAAGATACAACTCCATTATTTTCTTCTGGTTCTCCCACAACACCTAAATATTTTACAATAATCAATTGATATAATAGTAACACATTTTAGTATTGGAAAAAGGAAAACATTACCCCATATTGGTAGATCATCCATATACATCTTATACCAATATTGATTCTTCACTGCATATATGAAAGCTTTTTCACTTTCTTCTGTTAATTTTATTTGACAATAGTCCATTTTGGCGATATCAGCTATGAGATAACCAAGTATATACGTATGTATTATATATATTACCCACATAAATACCTATATAATAATATTTATCAGTAATTAATAAAACTAAAATACCCTTAAATTCAATTTCCAGGCCACTAAATTTGAGTTCGATGCCTTGCAGTGCCTCAGAAAAGGTCTCATGATAATGATTAATGACATCTTTTGTACCCATACAAAAAGGTAATGAATAATATGAATAAGTTTCTTGACGGTTGTGATATGGTCCAACTGTACTCATCCATAGTACAACCTCATCATTATCTTCATACTGGAAAGAAAATACATCTGGTAATACACATTCCTCTTATATGTAATAAAATACAATTAACATGTCTATACATCATAGTAGAACGAATCAATCTCTAACAAGTAATAAAAAAACCACCTATTAAACTACACCACTTGTAGAAAAGATAAAGAACAAAGGTAGTTTATCACAAAAAGTAATGTAAATAAGAATATATGAATGGACAATATATTTTCCACGTCAAAGCTTTATGGTAAGATAAGGAAAGAACGAATTGTAATAAAAGAATATAAAATGTGGACATTGTAAAGTCAACAAGGACACGAATGTAATGTATTTGCCACTTTGACATTTTGAAAATATGTCAATTCTGAATACTTACGATGTGAGTGTGCTCGTCAGGACGGGCAAAGGGGAGTAGGCTAAGCGCCAGAAAGTGGAATAACAATCGAGCCCGACACATGTTCACCGTGACGGGAAGGCGCACTAGGCGCCTTATGTTAATACAGACAGAAATTCAAAGATATTTGACGATGAAAACACTCCATAGATTTACAGAAAAAAATTTACGTAGCAGAAACACCGGACGGACAGGCACCAATGGACACGTATTAAATTACGATGATGACACTCGGAGCGGCCGCTAATACGCGCTAGCTATTAAGAATGTTAGTTCACTATCATAGTAGATGGCGCTTTTACTAAGGTTCAAGTTGCAATAAGCTACTATTCATCATAAAGGCTGTTCCAATGAACTCAAAGTATGAATTCAAAGATCCAAAAGAAACACATTGAAATTAAACTGTGTTTGCAAATAATATTATGCACATATTTTAAGATTGAATTAATTTACTAAACAGTCGTATATTCACAATTATATATGGAAAAATTAGAAATTATTGTGACACAACTAGTTTAAACAAAATCAAAGATATACATTTATTTTTTTATACACTTTTTATTATAATTACAATTAATAAAAATCAAAATATTGTTATTACTATTCTTCGGGCCAAGGTTTTCCTATGCCTTGAGACGCACCCATTCTTGATGGATCTTGACTTGGATAATGTATTGGAGTTGTTCCAGGTGGAAAAATAGGTGTTGCAGTGGCAGCTGCCATTTGAGGTGGGAACATAAATTGGGGAGCAACTGGTGGAGGTGGAATCATCATTGGTGGCATCATGCCAGGAGTAGTTTGTAGATTGAAAAAATTATTTCCCATGCTTTCTGGTGGAGGTGGTAGAGCACCTGGTAAACCTGGCACAGGCTCCAAGATTTCTCTAGTTGCTTCTGCTGCGGATACAGTTTGCCTTCCTTGTGAACGTCCCCACTTAATTGTTAATCTTCGCCCTCCTAATATTAGTTTGTTAAATGTTCTTTCTGCTGCTGCTTCTGCAGCACTTCTCTGTGTGTACTGAATGAAAGCACACTGTTGACGAGGAACCATAGTAACGGAGCGTATTTCACCGTATTGATAAAAATGATCGCGTAATTGTTTTTCTGTTAAAACATCGCCTAAGTTGCCAACATAGAGAGTTGTAATGGATTTATCCTCTGGTGGATCTAACTTAGGCATAGCTGCAGCTCGGCGCATTAATTTATCAGCAACAGGGTCGTTAACTCCGTAATAACGATCTTTGATATTTTGATCAGCTAATGGATCATCTGGATCAGTAGGTTTCTCATGACGATATGGACACTCTTCTCCTCTTTTACACTCTCCTTTAACCCAAAAAGAACAAATATGTGGCCTGTTTCTTTTGTAATAAGGACTAGTCCTTGCCAGCTTCATCAACAAATCACTAGCAGCTGCAGATTTACCAACAGCACCTGCTGGTGATGTGGGATCTATTTTTCCAATTTCGCTGTCTATATTTTGTACATAATATTCCTTGTTTACATCTGATCTGGGCAAGTCATCTTTGATCTTGAGTGCTGCATCGCGTACTTGAATTGGTAAACCATATTCTAAATCAAGTAAACATGTCTGACACACATTTTTCAAGCGACTACAAGTCTGACAAACTTCTGTCTTTTTGAACCGCATTCTTGCACCAGGACACCACCTAAATACTGTAAATGGACGCATGCATATTTTGCATTCTTTTCCGTATCTTTCTTTTGTCTACAAATATAATTAAAAAAAAATATTATGTTAGGCACAAATAAATATTTCTTATAAAAATCGAAATTCAAATTTTGACGTAATTAACTTACCATACGAATGTACGGATTGTCACCTAAACAAGTTTGACATAATATTGGGAATTCCTATAAGGAAAGAAATAAACAAATGTTTAAATGTATCAAATTCACGATTATGTTATAATCCAGATTTTACTTACGGCATCTTCCCAATTTTGCCTATTATACATATTCGTTGTCTTTGAAGTAGCCATTTTACTGCTTGTTTAATTTATAAAACCCTTGATGAATGTTACAACGACACTAATGTTTATAATTCAATGGCGATTGGCGACAGACAGCAGACAAAGAATGCTCTACGTCCGTCGCCTACCTCATTGAACACGATCTTATCCTGCCAATAAAATTATGTTAGTTTTCACGAAATCTTTGTTAGCAAACTTAATTTTGGCCAGCCAATCAAGTCAAGAGAAAGAAGTACTAAAACAGCTATGAACCAATAAAGGACATTCTTTATATTTTTTATATTTTATGAAATTAAAAGATTTTTTAAAATTGTACAATAGCCTCTTTTGTATAGTCTTGTATTAACTAACAATTAAATTTTTATGATAATAGCATTGTATTTCAACATTAAAAATGTTTATAATTGTATTATCTTTATCTAATAACATAAGTAAGATTGAGAAGGTTCCTTAAGGTACAATAGTAATACATTTTTGAACGCTTAAAATAGGTTAGTACGAAAGTAGTAATAAACTGTACCGTTAGGAGTCAGGGGTGGGAGATGCTTCTATCGGAGAAGAACGGTTAGAGAGAGCTGTGGCGCAGAAGGCCGCGGCAGAAGCTGTACGTGCTCGTTGCAAAATGGCCACGTCCGATTCCAAAGCGCCTCTGCGAACCGTAAAAAGAGTTCAATTCGGCATTCTTTCACCCGATGAAATAGTAAGTTCGTTAGTAGTAAACAAATGGATTTCGTGGAATATATTTTTTTTGCGGTACGCGGAACTATTTCATCATGAGTCGACATTATGTGATACGTTATCACACAAAGCATTCAGTGTTACTTCCAAACAGTCGTTTGTGTAGATTTTTATTATGTCCTATTATATTTGTGGAAAAACACTACTTAAAATTATAAAATATATGCAAGAAAAATGATTTATTACGAAATGATCAAAGCCCATGTAAATTTTATTTACAGCATGTGATTTATTAGCTTTTTTTTTAATTAAAAGATTATAATTGCTTTTTTTATAAAGGAGGAATTAGAAAATTCCTTTTCTTAATATCAGTATTAAAAATAATCAAATTCAGAATAAATTGCATATTTTGTAAAAGTAACATAATTTTAATAATAAATAGAAATTGTGGGTCTATGTTGATAAATACATAGTTGTATGTTTTGTTTACTTCTGTTAGTCTGCTACTCCTTTTGCGATTATCTATCTGCATCTATTTATATGTATTTGCACATATGTCTATATATATTTGTTTTGCATAATATGTTAACATAATGTAAAAAAATAAATGTAAAATATTGTCATTTCTAACAAATACATTCTATATGCATCTCTATTATTTTCCTAAAGTGATTATTTAATAATACCTGTTAAATCCTGAATCTGTCAATGGTGTATAACTGTATATAATATTTTGCATAGCGTCGGATGTCGGTCACAGATGGCGGCATTCGATTTCCAGAAACTATGGAAGGTGGCCGTCCAAAGCTTGGTGGACTTATGGATCCTAGACAAGGTGTCATTGATAGAAATTCTAGATGTCAGACATGTGCTGGTAATATGACAGAATGTCCAGGACACTTTGGTCATATAGATTTAGCAAAACCAGTTTTTCATGTTGGTTTCATAACAAAGACAATAAAAATTTTGAGATGTGTATGTTTTTATTGTTCAAAACTTCTTGTCAGTCCAGTAAGTACAGATTATTAGAAATCATATTCTTTTTCCACATATTTATTATTATTTATTTAATTTTGCATTATTTTTTGATTACAGCACAATCCAAAAATCAAAGAAATTGTTATGAAAACTAAAGGTCAGCCACGAAAACGTCTTACTTTTGTTTATGATTTATGTAAAAGTAAAAATATTTGTGAGGGTGGTGATGAAATGGATATTAACAAAGAGAATCAAGAACAACAATCTGCAGAGAGAAAACCTGGACATGGTGGATGTGGTAGATATCAACCAAATCTTCGGAGATCTGGATTAGATGTTACTGCAGAATGGACACACGTAAATGAAGATTCACAGGAAAAAAAGATGGCACTCACTGCAGAAAGAGCTTGGGAAATTTTAAAGCACATTACAGATGAAGAATCATTTATCCTTGGCATGGATCCGAAATTTGCACGGCCAGATTGGATGGTAGTAACTGTTTTGCCTGTTCCACCTCTATCGGTCAGACCAGCAGTTATTATGTATGGTTCTGCCAAGAATCAAGATGACTTAACACATAAGCTTGCTGATATTATAAAAGCAAATAATGAATTAATCAGAAATGAGCAAGCGGGAGCAGCAGCACATGTGATATCAGAAAATATAAAAATGTTACAATTTCATGTAGCAACGTTAGTTGATAACGATATGCCTGGCATGCCACGAGCTATGCAGAAATCAGGCAAACCTCTAAAAGCTATAAAAGCGAGATTGAAAGGGAAGGAAGGGAGAATAAGAGGAAACTTGATGGGTAAACGTGTTGACTTTTCTGCTCGGACTGTTATTACTCCTGATCCAAATTTGCGAATTGATCAGGTCGGTGTACCTCGGAGTATTGCTCAGAATTTAACATTCCCCGAAATTGTCACACCTTTTAATATCGATAAAATGCAAGAACTCGTTAGACGTGGAAACTCACAATATCCAGGTGCTAAGTATATCGTCAGAGATAACGGGGAAAGAATCGATTTAAGGTTCCACCCGAAACCATCCGATTTACATCTACAATGCGGATACAGAGTGGAACGTCACATTCGGGATGGTGACCTAGTAATTTTCAATCGGCAACCAACACTACACAAGATGAGTATGATGGGTCATAGGGTAAAAGTGTTGCCATGGAGTACATTCCGTATGAATCTTAGTTGCACGTCTCCTTATAATGCCGATTTTGACGGCGACGAGATGAATTTACACGTTCCGCAGTCAATGGAGACTCGAGCAGAAGTAGAAAACATTCATGTAACACCGCGTCAAATTATTACTCCCCAAGCTAATAAACCAGTCATGGGTATTGTACAGGACACGCTTACTGCTGTAAGAAAAATGACTAAAAGAGACGTTTTCATAGAAAAGGAACAGATGATGAATATCCTTATGTTCTTACCCAGTTGGAATGGCAAAATGCCTCAGCCATGCATATTAAAACCAAAGCCTCTATGGACTGGTAAACAAATCTTTTCCTTGATCATACCAGGCAACGTGAATATGATAAGGACTCACAGTACACATCCAGATGAAGAAGACGATGGCCCATACAAATGGATTTCACCTGGTGATACCAAAGTCATGGTAGAACACGGAGAACTTGTTATGGGTATACTCTGTAAGAAGACCTTGGGTACATCTGCTGGATCTTTGCTTCACATTTGTATGTTGGAATTAGGACATGAAGTTTGCGGACGATTTTACGGAAATATTCAAACTGTAATTAATAATTGGTTACTACTAGAAGGTCACTCGATCGGTATTGGAGACACCATTGCCGATCCACAGACTTATTTGGAAATTCAAAAAGCCATTAGGAAGGCTAAAGAAGACGTGATAGAAGTGATTCAAAAAGCTCACAACATGGAATTGGAACCTACTCCTGGTAATACCTTGAGGCAAACTTTCGAAAATCAAGTAAACAGAATTTTAAACGACGCTCGTGATAAGACTGGTGGTTCTGCTAAGAAATCTTTGACTGAATACAACAACCTAAAGGCTATGGTAGTATCAGGATCAAAAGGATCTAATATTAACATCTCTCAGGTTATTGCTTGTGTCGGTCAGCAAAACGTAGAAGGTAAACGTATCCCGTTTGGTTTTCGTAAAAGAACATTGCCACATTTTATTAAGGACGATTATGGTCCGGAATCCAGAGGATTCGTTGAAAACTCGTACCTTGCTGGTTTGACGCCATCTGAGTTTTATTTCCACGCTATGGGAGGTCGTGAGGGTCTTATCGATACTGCCGTAAAAACTGCAGAAACTGGTTACATTCAGCGTCGTTTGATAAAAGCTATGGAGTCTGTAATGGTACATTATGATGGTACAGTCAGAAACTCTGTCGGTCAACTTATCCAATTGCGTTATGGCGAGGATGGTCTATGCGGTGAAACCGTTGAATTTCAGAATTTGCCTACTATTAAATTGAGTAATAAAGCATTTGAAAAGAAGTTCAAGTTCGATCCAACCAATGAACGATATCTTCGTCGTATCTTTAACGAAGATATAGTTAGAGAAATGATGGGATCTGGTGAAGTCATATCCGAACTAGAAAGAGAATGGGAACAATTGAACAAGGATCGTGCTATACTTAGAGAAATTTTCCCTAGTGGAGAATCAAAAGTTGTACTGCCTTGTAATTTACAAAGAATGATTTGGAATGTACAAAAGATTTTTCATATAAATAAGCGCGCACCTACTGATCTTAGTCCTATGAGGGTTATACAGGGTAAATAATTTGATAGCTTCATATGGTAGTAATTGTATGATAACATTAATATTAAAATGTGATTATTTATAGGTGTAAAGGATCTTTTGGATAAATGTATCATTGTGGCTGGTGATGATAGACTCAGCAAACAGGCTAATGAAAATGCCACATTGCTATTCCAGTGCTTAGTGAGATCTACATTGTGTACAAAATGTGTTTCTGAAGAATTTCGATTATCCAGTGAAGCCTTTGAATGGCTTATTGGAGAAATTGAAACCAGATTCCAACAAGCACAGGTTTGTAGAAAATAAATGATGTGATGATATTTAAATTCTCATTAAAAAATTCCAATTCTAGATCAATTTTGTACTTTTACTTTTTTTAGGTATCACCTGGAGAAATGGTAGGCGCTTTAGCTGCACAATCACTTGGTGAACCTGCAACCCAGATGACACTGAACACTTTCCATTTTGCTGGTGTATCGTCGAAAAATGTAACCCTTGGTGTACCTAGATTGAAGGAAATTATAAACATCAGTAAGAAACCAAAGGCTCCGTCGTTGACCGTATTTTTGACGGGAGCTGCAGCAAGAGATGCCGAGAAAGCAAAGAATGTACTTTGTCGATTGGAACACACCACACTGAGGAAAGTTACAGCAAATACTGCGATCTATTACGATCCAGATCCACAAAATACCGTAATAGCGGAAGATCAAGAATTCGTCAACGTTTACTATGAAATGCCTGATTTTGATCCGAATAAAATATCACCATGGTTACTTCGAATTGAGTTGGATCGCAAGAGAATGACTGATAAGAAATTAACTATGGAACAAATTGCAGAAAAAATTAACGCAGGCTTCGGTGATGATTTGAACTGTATTTTTAATGATGATAACGCTGAGAAGTTAGTTCTACGAATTAGGATAATGAACAGTGACGATAACAAGTTTCAAGATAGTGAGGAAGAGACTGTAGATAAAATGGAGGATGATATGTTCCTTCGATGTATTGAAGCAAATATGCTTAGCGACATGACATTACAGGTACGCCCACTAATTTTATAATTATATTATAATCCTCGAATAATATTTAAATTATTACTTTCATATGCAGGGTATCGAAGCAATAGGAAAAGTGTACATGCATTTGCCTCAAACTGATGCTAAGAAACGTATAGTTATTACAGAAACTGGCGAATTCAAAGCAATAGCAGAATGGTTATTGGAAACGGACGGTACGAGTTTGATGAAAGTATTGAGTGAAAGAGATGTCGATCCAGTTAGAACATTTAGCAACGATATTTGCGAGATATTTGAAGTACTGGGTATAGAGGCAGTGAGGAAATCGGTAGAGAAAGAAATGAATGCTGTTTTGCAATTTTACGGCCTTTATGTAAACTATCGTCATCTTGCTTTGCTTTGTGACGTAATGACTGCTAAAGGACATTTGATGGCTATAACTCGTCACGGAATTAACAGACAAGACACAGGTGCTCTTATGAGGTAAGTTACTGTAAGAGATGAAGTAAATTCATTAATTTATTAACTATTATAGTATTGGATATGATTTCCAAAATTCATATTTTACTTTAGATGTTCCTTCGAAGAAACAGTGGACGTTTTATTAGATGCAGCATCTCATGCGGAAGTAGATCCAATGAGAGGAGTATCTGAAAACATTATTATGGGACAACTTCCACGTATAGGAACAGGTATTGCTATTTTTTTTTTTTAACAACTTCAATAAACAAGTAAAAAATTATCAGGTTAATATATGTCTATCTAATTTTATTTTTTCAGGATGTTTTGATTTGTTACTGGATGCTGAGAAATGTAAAGCTGGTATTGAAATACCAATGGCAGTGGGTGCTGGTGTAATGGGAACTGCTGGAATGTTCTTCGGCAGTGTTGCTACCCCAAGCATGAGTCCTCAAATGACACCTTGGATGGGCGCCACACCTGGTTATGGCGCTTCAAGTATGTCACCTGGTAAGATTATTTTCTGTGACTTTATATCATTCTAACAATAAAATTTATTATTACTCATGTACCCTAAATAACCCGTTTCTTTCATTATAGCATTGGGTAGTGGCATGACACCAGGAGGAGCATGCTTCTCCCCATCTGGAGCATCAGATGCATCAGGACTATCTCCTGCATACTCTGCGTATTCACCACAACCCGGAAGTCCAGGAAGCCCAGGTCCTAGTATGAGTCCATACCCAATGTCACCAGCAGGTGGCGCTTCACCAAGTTATTCACCTACCTCTCCCGCCTACTTGCCAACATCGCCAAGTATAACACCATCGAGTCCCAACTATTCACCTACAAGCCCTACTTACTCACCCACTAGTCCAAATTACTCGCCAACGAGTCCAAGTTATTCACCAACGAGTCCGAGCTATTCACCAACGTCACCAAGTTATTCACCAACAAGTCCAAACTACTCGCCATCACCAGGTTATTCACCGACAAGTCCAAGTTACTCACCAACTAGTCCAAGTTATTCACCAACAAGTCCGAGTTACTCGCCAACAAGTTCAAGCTATTCACCAACGAGTCCAAGTTACTCTCCAACAAGTCCAAGCTATTCACCAACGTCGCCAAGCTACTCACCGAGTCCATCGTACTCGCCAACGTCACCAAGTTATTCATCAACCAGTCCAAGTTACTCACCAACCAGTCCAAGCTATTCACCGAGTTCACCAAATTATACGCCTGCCTCGCCATCTTATTCTCCAACAAGTCCAAGTTATTCGCCAAGTTCTCCACAATATTCATCAGCTAGTCCAAGCTACTCTCCGAGTAGTCCAAAATATTCTCCGACAAGTCCGTCGTATTCGCCTACGTCGCCGTCGTTCGCTGGAACCTCCCCACAGTACACACCAGCAAGTCCGACGTATTCTCCAACGAGTCCAACTTATTCTCCAACGAGTCCATCATACTCACCCAGTTCACCGCAACACACGGCGTCAGGAAGCACGAGATATTCGCCTAGCAGTCCAAATTATTCCCCTACTAGTCCAACATATTCGCCTACGAGTCCTCAATATTCACCGTCGAGTACTAAATACTCGCCTACCAGCCCAACGTATACACCAACCAGTCCAAGTTACTCACCAACAAGTCCAACATATTCGCCACCAGTGCCAGGGTATTCGCCAACGAGTCCCACGTATTCCCCGGCGTCACCAGCCTACGAAACAGACGATTAAGAAGTATTATACTTATCTGTATGGCTTTTTGTTATTACATATTTAATGTGGGCTAGGTATAAATATAAGTTATAATTATCGATTTTTAATTCTCGATTTTTTGACTTCATATTGTCTAAATTTAACAATTTTCTTAATTATGGCGTGGACATCTACTAGATCACAGGCCGAAGGATATTTTTGTTCGTTTTTAAATGAGAAGGAACTTCGAATCGTTCGTTTCGTTTGAATGAGCATGAAGTAGTAAAGTATTTCGTATGAAGTGAGTATAAAATAAAAAGAATCAGGAGATATCGAGCAAATACAAGTCATACGCTCGATAAGATGAATCAATGAATTCGTTCGTACTTTTGATGGAACATATGTATATAATGAGGTCGTAGAATTATTCAAATTTGAAAGTATACGGATTTCGAACAGCGAAGCAAAAATGTTGGAAAACCTAAGTGAAGTTGATGCTTGCAAGAAGTGTAAGTAAGATGTCAATTAGACCTAGCATGTTCTTTGTTGCTGCAAATCTTTAATTTTTACCAATATAATAACTATTATAGAACAGAAAGTGAATTAAGATTAAATTGTGTAATTTTAATGAAAGGCTATAATTAAAAATTGTAATGTCAATTGCGATCCGAAATTCAAAATGTTTGTATTTTAGGGACGATGAGAATGCTTACATCTGTCCGGGACATTCGTGGTTCGAACTGTGACTACTTAATGCTTCAATTTATGATTTTACTATATCTTTTCCATCAAAAGTATGTCAAATTTATTGACATTGTTCGAGAGATATTTTTTCTATTATATAGCATATATACGTGTCGAACGTGTTACATACCTATAATTGAATTTCATATCTAAAATACGTAGATCCCGACAGTTCATATTATACTTTGCCATCGCATGGCTGTACATAGCTTCGAAGGAAGAAACGTTAACGCGTTGTGGGTCTTCCTTCGTTTCTATAGTCGTGTGTAAGTAAACCATTTGTGCTCAATAGACTATCATGTTACGTCCTAGTACGGTACTCGTCACCGCGAAACGGAAAACCAGTTCGCGGTATATATGCATCGATGTCGGACAGTGTGAGTCATTCCTCATCATGAATCGCGAGAAACAGCCGCTACTTTTTAAAGATGCTAATTCGGATTTGTCGCTTCTGTTTGCCACATTATGTGTTATCGACATTTTTGGCGTTTTCCCAATTATCGCATTACCGCGCTCAATTGTGCAATGCGGTAAGTTTCTCTGTCTCTAAAATCTTTATGCTTTTCCCTGTTCCTCTTATTTTTTTTTCTTTTCCGTATTTCACAATCTAACTAGAACATTGAGACAAGGATTGTAAATGTCCAGTAAAGAGAATGTGATCCTTTTCTTTTTCTTTTTCAAGTGGCATTGTTGTTTGTGTGAATAGCTTCTTTCCTTTTCTTTTCAGTTAAATTATCTTTTTAGCATTAAGTAATTTTTCTGTTTGTAATGTATTTTTAAGTATACATTATCCAGATCAACTATAACTATTTTGTAAAATATATATACATATGTATTGATATACAAATATAACTGGATTGTGTGTATGATATAACTTGCATATTTGTTTCGTAGAACATTTTATTTAAAATGGAGCGATTTATATAATTGATTTATTATATTCATTATTCAATGACGATTATTATAAGAGAAATTTTTTAACGCGAGATGTCGTGTAAGAAAATTGGTCATTTTAAATAAAAATAAAGTTGGTTTACTTGTTAATCCTTTTTTTGTTATTTGACCTATTATGATCTGTCAGCAATTCTTGTTACTACATCTTATATTATTGTGATCGCATGTTTACATAATTCTTACATGAGAACATAAAGATGTTTTTCGATAAAATTATGAAGTACTATTAATAAAAGAACAAGACGAGCACGTTAAGTCTTTTTAGGATTGTATGGGATTCCTTTGGTCTTTATCGTATTGGTTTTGCAAATCTATACGGCTGTTCTGCTTGGTAAAACATGGATTATCGTAAGCACTCTAGATCCGCAAATTTTAAGAAAAAATCGGTAAGATTTAATTTTTTTATTTTAATTTTATGTTCATTGACGATAGTGATCTTTACTTGAATTAATTTTTACAGAAATCCTCTTGCGGCCGTAACCGAATTGACCTTGGGTCCTCGTGCGAGAACCTTGGTTACTATAATCCTGGACTTTACAGTTTTTGGTTGCAGTATACCTAACTTATTGGTTGGTAAGTTGATCAAAATTCTAAGTAAAAAGTTGATCTATGTTTAACTTTTTTAAATTTCAGCTTCGCAGAATTTGCAAATTTTCGGACTAAAAATTTCGGGACAACGATTTGATCTATCTTTCTGCTATTGGCTCCTAATCGTGGGCGTTCTTTTATGTCCAATAATGTGGCTTGGCAGTCCCCGTGATATGAAGTAATTCTCATTACAATTTTATGTAAATTATACTTCATGAAACTGAAATACAGTTTGTTTAAATAATATAAATACTTGCAGAATATTGGCTACATTCTCCTGCACAATGGTTCTATTGACGGCGCTATTAATATGGTGGAGTATAGTTACCGATGACCGAGAGCTTGATATTATCCCAGTAGCCACATCTCCTAGCTGGGAGAAGTTTATTTCTGGGCAAGTTTACTTATTAGCTATTTCATTTCACATATTTAACGTTTATTATTAAATAATTTTTCAGTTATGGAATGTTAGCCTTTCAATTTGATGTACATCCAACATTGATGACTGTACAAGTGGATATGCATCGTCCTCAAGACATCAATAAGGCAGTTGTAATTTCCTTCTTAGGTAAATCATTAATATAATTGAACTATTATTCTATATATTATGATGACTACACTGATTATTCGTTACAGTCAGCAGTTCATTATTTATTGTTACTACAATTTTAACCGTTTGGAAGTATGGAGGTAGTACAACAGCTAATGTTCTGCAAGTAATTCCAGGAAACTTCACAGTGAGTGCTGCTGTTCTTTTTGCAGCTCTTCAGCTATGTCTTTCTAGTGCTCTTGGTCATTCAGCTCTGTTCCAAAATGTAGAAGAACAATGTAATATTAAAAAAAGTAAGAAATTCTAATATACAATAATAACAATTTTTCAAGGTGTCAAGAACTGATTTTACAAGATATGTACTTTTGTCACAGATTTTGGATGGAAAAGATGTGCCATAAGATCAGCTATTGTCTTTCTTGGAGTAGCTGTAGGAGAATCTGTGCCTAGATTTGATATTGTGATGGCACTGATTGGGGGATCCTTGACTGGCCCATTAGTGTTTGTATTACCACCTTTGGTATATTCAAAAGCAATTTCCTTGAAAGCAAAGTCCATGCGACCTTTAACCCCTGAAGTGTACTCTGCAACTGAGAGATGTCAAAACAGTGAAGGCATGTCAACTGACTCAAGAATTCATTCAAGGTCGACTTATTATGGCGTTCTGAGTGTACCTAACACTGAATATCATCGATATTCATACGTTTATTATGATGGGTTGGAAGATGACTCTGATGAAATTATGGATTATGACAATGATGCTATACCTTCTGGAGAAACCAATGAGAAATTTTTGATGACAAAAGTAATTCATGATGGTGCACCAGTATTCGTAAACGCCAGTCAACCTTACAGTGTTTACAGAAGAATCGTAGCTCCTAAAGAATTGGTTTCTAAATTAGTGATTTGTTACAATCATGGAAAATGGTGCAATTGGTTTGGTTATTTAATCATAATTTTTGGTATTGTCGTTACCATATCTTCGACGTACATGAATGTAAAGAATACTATACGTTATGTACAATTCACGCCACCATGTATCGTGAACGTTACAAAAGTAGTACAAAATTCTACATAAAATAACATATTAACTAATGATAAAAAGCTGTACAAAAATTTCCTGTATCTTTTAACTGATGTTTTGAAGGTAAGTTTGTGAATAAGATAGTTTTCTATCATCTTAAATATTTTGTAAACATTTTGTGAATTAATATTGTGTAAACAAATTTTTGAAACAAGTATATAAGTAGGATATATTATTTTATAACAACATATCTACTTATATTGATTATATAAAGCATCTTCCAACATTTTTTATGTAAAAAGATACATAGTCAATTTTTATTGGTTTACTGCATTACAAATTTTTCACGTTTCATATTTTCTCATCAATTTAAGTCTATGATTAATTTGAATTTTTTTTCAGCGGGCTTCCTATTTTAACATTTGGCCACGGAGTGGCAGTAGTATGCTACTGATAAGGGTTCAGACTCTATAATAAGCACGTGTAATTTTAAATCTAAGGAATTTATATTTATATATTATATATTCGATAGGACGCATTTTCTTTAACATGATGAAATTGTTGATGTCTATCAATAAATTTATATACTATATTTCAATCTCTATTTCGTAGAATGAAAAACACAAATGTAGAATTATTATTTAACATACATATGCTTCCGAGCAGTAAATGTCGTAAGAATCAGCTGATCTTGCAATTATTCTTAACTGTGAAGGTTACCTTGAAAAGTCATTTCTCTCCATAAACTTTATATTTCTCAGATTGTCTATGCGCTGGTATTTCCTACGGACAATCTTGTCAACCTCACATCTACAAGAATAAATTTCTATATCAAGGCATTATTTTTAGAATAAATTATTTAATATGTTCATTATTATCATAGCTTAACTTTAACAACATATCAACATCATATAATTGACCATTCAATAATACTACATAATGTATCTTTTAGTTTTAAGTAGATCTTTTTATTACTACAATAATGTATTTCATTTTTGCACATGTTCCCTACACACGTGTATTATTTCTTAATAAAGTTTCATGTAGATGTTTCATTACGTCATATCGTCCAATATTTTTAATGACGATTGTGGAGGGGATACGATACGAATTAACCTGTAACGTTTATGAGCTAAGTCTTACGATACTATCCGCGCCATACGAATGATTCGCTCTTGTTGGTTCTACATTTTATAATAACTCCGACCTTTTGTTGAATTATTTGAACTCAACTGAACGATTAGTTAGCAAATTATTTTAAAAATGATACCAAACTGTATAAGAAATATAAGTGCTCAAACGTCGAAGAGAAATGTGAGTATACAATCGAACGATAAATGACCTCTAAACTAGATACTTGCCAACACGTTCCATGCCAGGGTCTTATTATAATTTCTAATCGTACAATTTTTGCTCGGGAGTCTTGCAATTGAAGATTCGTTCTTTTCTTTTTTTATATCTCCTCCTGGTGTCTTGCCAGTTCGGCAGCTGGAACGAGGTAATTATTCTTATAGATTTATTCATGTGTTTATTATCACCGATAAATCATAATTTTTTTCCTCACACCGCCTGGTATTCAGTTTTGCTGCTTTCCTTCCATGTATTTCTTTTTTTAAAATTTTTTCAAATACGCGATCAATCAGAACGTAAGTAAGTTTAGAGTTATAAGGAAATCGTGCGTTTTTTTAATTTTATGTGATTTTTTTACTGTGATTTTGTGAACGCGTTTTTTTTAAGTTCACAAGTGTAACAAGAAAATTAACTTTATGTTACATCTCTTTTTGTGCTATTATTCTATTTCTTTTGTACATTCTTGTAAATTACAATGATTTGTGATATTAGATGTACATATGCTACTTTACAAAATAAAGTACTAGGAATATGTTTTTTACTATGTATTTGTAGGTGATATCGTACTTCCTCAGCAAAAAAAACAATTATGCCACAGAAGCTTCATTTGAAACAAAACCTTTTCGATTACACAAATTGGATAGCGGACCATCCAATCACATCTCTATTACCAGAGATGAAGCAATAGAGCTCTATAAAAAACTACATACGATCCGCCGTATGGAAACAGCTGCTGGAAATCTCTATAAGGAAAAAATAGTCAGAGGTTTCTGCCATCTATATTCTGGTCAAGTAAGAATCATGTTTTAGTCTTTGGAATTCATTCAGTGAATATTTTCATTAATAAAATCTATATATTCTTCTGGTAGGAAGCTTGTGCAGTTGGTATAAAAGCAGCACTCCGACCACAAGATGCTGTGATAACAGCTTATAGAGCTCATGGATGGACCTACTTGATGGGAATAGAGCCATTTGGTGTTTTAGCTGAATTAACTGGTAGAAAAGGAGGAAATGCAAAAGGTAAAGGTGGTTCTATGCATATGTACTCCAAAAATTTTTATGGTGGAAATGGTATCGTCGGTGCCCAGGTGAGGATCAGTTATTAAAATTATTAAATTAATTATAAATATGCCATTTTCATAAAATAAATTTATAGGTACCATTGGGAGTAGGAATTGCCTTTGCTAATAAGTACATGAATAATGGAGGAGTGTGCATTACATTGTATGGAGATGGTGCAGCTAACCAAGGACAAGTATTCGAAGTGTACAACATGGCTAAATTGTGGGATGTTCCTTGTATTTTTGTCTGTGAAAACAATGGGTATGGTATGGGTACTAGCGTCGATCGTGCTTCTGCTAGTACTGATTACTACACAAGGGGAGATTACATTCCTGGAATTTGGGTTTGTTTTCAAATAAAAATAATTGTTTGTGATGTCGTAATTATTTTGCAAATTATATGGATTAAATATTTTATTAGGTGGATGGTATGGATGTATTAGCAGTCAGAGAAGCTACCAAATTTGCCATTGACTATTGTACATCTGGCAAAGGTCCCCTTGTTTTAGAAGCTGTAACTTATAGATACAGCGGACACAGTATGTCTGATCCTGGAACAAGTTATCGTACGAGGGAAGAAATCCAAGAAGTGAGGCAGACTAGAGATCCTATAACTGGCTTTAAAGAACGAGTATTGAATGCTAATCTCGCTACTCCAGAGGAAATAAAGGTATGTTTGGTCTCAATGAATTTATATATTGAAAATGTAGAATTGTTCAAAATTGATTTTCTTTATTTAGGCGATAGAAAACGATATCAAAAAGGTCGTTGACGACGCTGTAAAAGCTGCGAAGGCGGATAGTGAAATTCCATTGAACGAACTTACTACCGATATTTATGCCAATTGTTTAGAGAAAGAAATTCGTAACACTACTCCATTTAAACCTCTACCACATGCAAGGCTAGGTGCAGCTGTAAATGCCTAAGTTAATTTTTATAGAACTTTAAACGAATTCTATATTAAAGCTTACTTATTATAGCAGTGTCTGTTATTAGAATTATTAATTAAGTTCTAGCTAGTTACAAACGGTTCTTGGAGAATAACTCCACCTCCTGGAGTTAGGCAAGGAAAATAGTAAATCATTGGAACACGTTTTTGTTTATCATTGTTTATCAGTTGTATATACACAAATTGTACATTTGTTTTATTTATAGAAATATAATAACACTGTGAGAGAAAGATTCAGCCAGTACATGGTAAAATTCACTACTCTATAGTAGCCAGTGATTTAACATGTACTTACAAAAAAGGGACGATATTATATTATTCTCTTATCTATAACAGGGAATTACATAAAATAACTGTAGATAAACTTACGTGCCACTCGTGTTCATTATCCTAATTTAATAAAATAAATGAAATTTACGATTATTTGTTAAGTAATTCACCTGAAATGTGATTTCGGATAATAGACCATATATTATAATAAGAGATATGAATAGTGAACTGGTATGTATTTAAAAAAATTACGTTCGAAACTAAATAAAAAAATATTTATAATTGGGAGTCAATTTTATTTACAATACATTAATTTAATTTTAAAACACATTACGGTTACAGGATAGATTCATTAATATGTATTTACGAACACATTGTCGGAATCCATTTTTCTATCCTTGTTCCACTAAATTCGATCTATTTAGTATCATTCATTTGGTTGAACTTCGTGTAAACACTCTTCTCGTAAGGTTACGTTTATGAACACGATTTGGCCAGTAGTTCATTGACAACAGTTGTGCGAAGACGAACGAATAATGGCTGCTGCAGGAAGTACGAGTGCCGGTACAATTTTGCAGAAACTCGGTTTAAAGCCGATCACGAAATGTAGTCTTGTCAAATTTTACGCTCCCGCTTTCGGCGTTGCTTCGTACACCGCATTATCTATTAACGTGATGAATCCGAGTCTTGTCATCAGGTAAGATAGATAACGAATCCATTCTGCACTCAAACGTTAACCTCTATTGCATTCGCATCGAATTGTAGGGTTTCATAATTCTTGGAATGTTACGTAATCTTTAGAGACAAAATACTGAACGATGCATTTTTTCAAATTACTCAAATCTTTTAACTGTAACATTTATATTTTTCTGTCGAATAAGGATCATCATTAAATATATATGTCATGATCTATATTTACAACGCTATTCGATCAACAAATTAATTGATGTATTATTTTTTGTATTCGATCATGAGCGGTTTATGCAATTTCATATTTTTTATTTTTTTATGGATATAGCTAAAGAATGAAAATTAAATAATTACTTTACCTATTAAATATTGTAACAAATAGTCCATTATGAATATTTTATACATTATATGCTTTTTATCATTTTTGTAGCTCTTAATTTTACATAAACGTATAAATATTTATCGCTTAATTATGAGCATAATTATTTATTGCTTTATTTTAAATTATCCATTATTTTCTCTTTTTGTATATTTTTAGGGTCTTTCCAAAAAAAGATATTACAAACTTCTTATTGGGAAGTGCTCTTCTTGGCACTGGCTCTTACATATACAGTCGTGATCACATGAAAAGTGCTTCTACAAGTGTAAAAGTTTTGTATAGGTGAGATATTTTCATTGTATTATATTTCAACTTTTGTTAAATGTACATAAGATATTAATAAATTCATTTATAATTCTTACAGTACTGCTGGTGCTGTATTACTGAGCTTTGGATCAGTGTTAGTATGGGCTGTACTTCGATCCATTGTACCACCTAATCCAACTCTATGTACAGTAATTGGTATTAGTTCTGGGCTTGCATTCATCAAAGTTGGTTCCAGTTATCTAAACTTTGTTGATAGTCAGATACCAAAGAAGTAGATTGAAATAAGTTTTATGATTGACATATGATCAATGTATATCAAACGCATCCAAACAAAAAATTTGCAATAATATAACATAAAATAGCAGATTATATTGAATTGATAACAAAGAAAGAAATTTACACACTAAGCAAGGAATTCTTGAAATTTTATAAATTTTTATATTTTCTATGATCTTTGCTCTATAAATGTCAGGAAATAACAAGTCAAATTATGTTGAAAACAATCATGAATTGTTTTTATTTTGTATTTGTTAATTATTTGCAAATTCTAACAATTACACAAAGGACATATAAAATAAAAATTTAAATATTATTAAAAATATACCTCACATTTTTTGTATGTATGAAATTATAATTTATATGTTAAAAAAAAAGAATAGGAAAAAATGGAAGAAAAATTTTGTTAACACGAACACATTTTCCAAAACATATACCATCTTTATTCAAGTAATTGATTAGCAGTAGTGGTAGAAATATGCACATTTTTTCAACAGTTTTAATAAATGTTGTACTAGAAAAAATTCAGAAGATTTTATATTGTAATAAGTTATGTAGTATTTGGAATAAGCGTAAGTATAACAAATAAAAAACATGTTATTGAGAATTAGTTTCAAACTAGAACAAAGTGTGTATGATTTGCAAAAATATACATGTGTGCACAATAACAGAAAATTGTATTATTTATACAATAAATTCTGTTATAAATTTGAATTGGCACAATTTGACAACATATTTATCTATAAGAGAAAGGAAAATCTTTTAGTTTGTTATCAAAGCTTTTTTTATTTTGTTAGTAAATTTTGCAATATACAAAATATATTTGTATGACAATGTGTGTACATTTTACTTGTCGAAAGATAACTGTATGTACAAATCATGTTCATATACTAGCATTCATGCTATATTATGTGAGTAATGATAATAAATAAAAATCAACATAAAGTATTAAAAATACACATGAAATTCGAGTGGTTCATATCTTATCGTATAGTCGCAAATTTAATTATGCTATAAGAAATTATGTATTATTTATTTTATATTGAATGTAAAATATTATGGAGATGACAAAGCCATGGAAAACTCTGACAGGTACAATTAGTTATTTAAAAGATGTGATACTTTATTTCGTGTGTATTTTTTCAATTTATTGCTTTGTGTACATGTCGTGAAAAATATAATTTATGTTTAAAAATTGATTCTTTGATTTGAGAAAATGATATTTATGCATGTTACTGAAATATGTTTACAAATGCTAACAGTGTACCTGTCACATCACACTGATATGTATACAAATGAAAAAATGAACAAGAAACCTGATATCGCAAATATTTATAGAATACAGTTTCTTATGTTTTGATGTTGAAATCTTCCTCGTACTAATGATGGCGTACTATCATTTCTAATGACATGTAATGTCGCGTAGAAAAAAGACAAATATTAATACATACAAAAGTTGTAAATATTTAAAATCATAAAAACACGATTAAAGTTATCACTTTCGGAAGAATCGATATTTGACGGTAGCAAAATATATCTCATTTCATTGCGATGTCACGCAATATTATATGAGCAAGTTTTTAAATATTGGTATAAACAGTTAAGAAATACTTTCCTTTTCCTAATCTAATTATGATGTAAAAGATATCGGATATTCCATACAGTTTATATTACAATAAAAAAAAAAAAAAAAAAAAAAAAAAAAAAGAAAAAAGAAAAAGGAGTAAGTAACGCGATTGCACAGCTATACATACTCGTGAATCGTATCACATTTGGTCATTGAATGACAATGATAATAGTTTCTTGTTGTTTTAGATAGATTTCTATCGTACTTTGCAAATATCACCGTTTATTATTTGTACTTGCACAATTGGTGACATCTGCATAATAGGTGTAAACTGTAGACCAGGAGTATTGTTCTCCTCTTCCAGATTGAAACCAAAGTTTCATAATACTGTCCTTCTTTCATCGAGACCCCTTTTATTCTTATAACTTGTATGCGTCGTTCCGAAATAATCGATGAATTCGGTTGACATATTCTCGAAAGTAAGTATCAATCAGAAGATATTTGTCCCATGAAAGAACTACTAGTAACTCACAATCAGTCAAAGGATGCCTGTCACGCAAATGATTTTTAACTTCGATTCGAGTGTAACGTCGTATCGTTACTACTACTTCTGAAGGAAACATCGGTTGGTGTTTTCATCGTAGAGGATAGGACGTTGCTGACAGTCTCCGCGATGCTTTCCGTTACTCTATAGATTTTGTCGGTAAGTATTCGTTCATTCATTTCATTTGAATAGATGTGCTCGTGGGAATCCAGTTTATGATCGTGATCATTCTCCTGATGATTAGCTTGGTGGCTATGTACGTCTGCGTGTCCATCATGCGAATGCGAATGGGAATGAGAGTGAGAATGCGCAGCTGTAAAATAAACGAAACAATTTTTTAAAAATAACTACTACCAAAAGCTTATCCTTTCAGGGACTTTATTAACTTTTAATAGATAGGTTTTAGAAACGCGATAATTGCAAGTTGCGATTATTTGTAGTTAAAAATAGGTCGAAAAGCGTTTTCATATCTGAGCGATCGGTTGATCTTATTGATCGGTTGATCTGAAGTAAAACTTATTCTTTTATACTTAATACATAGATAAGATCTAATCTGTGATTTGAAATTAATCTATATAAAGTTATAAAGATAACACCTTATATATAATGTATCGGACATCTATAAATATTTGAACTGTTCGATGTACACATATGTAATAACTTAATTATTCTAGTTATGTGAAGAAAGCTTCCCGTTCTAATTGTATACTATAAATGGCAATTATAGATCCCATAGATAAATAGTCGAGAAAGCGGT
The DNA here is from genome assembly GCF_024516045.1 of Bombus affinis. NCBI lineage: Eukaryota > Metazoa > Arthropoda > Insecta > Hymenoptera > Apidae > Bombus > Bombus affinis. The sequence continues at coordinate 10,661,308 of NC_066353.1, forward strand.
CGAAAGTCGGTCGGATTGTATATCGTCTTGGGTCATTGCCATGGGTGGAGAAAGCTTATACGTAGCTGGCTTTTTTCAATTATTATTTTTCGTATGTAATTTTATTTAATTTTTTCAAACCATGGTTAATCGTAACAATTCTACTTTCACTAATAAGACACATAGGAATAATAAAGTAATCATAATTTTTAAGTTTAAATAAATATCGATTACTAAAAATTTTGCGTATGATTTTGCGGCATTTACTCTATTTAAAATCATTCCATTAGTACAAATAATAATGATTAAGAGGATAGAAACGATAATATGGATTACAATAACAAGTGAAAAGGTTAAACTTAATGAGATTAACGGTTGTTAATGTAAACAAGCTCGATAGATCGTTTTATGCTTACTGAATCTCTTTTTAAATTGACGAGTGTAACCTGTATCGTTTTACTAGAATTGTAGGCAATCACCATGGTATATCATAAGATCAAATTACATAACTAGTGATACTTCCGCAAAAAATAATTGTTATTATGAATTCCTTGTAGGTCTTCAGTCTAGACTTCTTAGGTAACTCATATACTGTTATTAAGATGGGCAGCAAACGTGTCCCATACATGTATCGTTGGAGGTCTATATCTAGTAAACATTTGTGGTTAATAGGTGAAAATTTTCGTTACGCACTGTGAAATATAATCCTAATATTCACTCAGCAGGCGGTCAAATAAAAAACCTTAACTTTTTCAAATATATGAATTTACCTAAATATCCGTATTCTAGTAATAATTTATTCTGACTTCTTCGATAATCTTTGCTATTACCTCTATAAAGCGATAAATAAGAATCATTATAAAACAATAGTAATAAAATTCTGCAGATTGGTCTATCTTCCAATTCGGTCTTTCTAGATACTTGCAAGATATGTCGTGCGCGCACGTGTACAGATGTGTGTGGTTATTATTCGAGCTGGTAATGATATCACGTACTTTTTGTGAATTAATAGGTTAATAGGTACATCCGAGTTTTGTCTGTGACTGCGTGTCGCGAGAAATCATCGCGACGAACAACGTTGCCGTGAAGCAGGAGTTCATTGCGTTTGCTCACCACCGTTATCAAAGTTATTAACCTAACTGCAACTGAAAGAGTGTGTTGGAATGTCTTCGGACAATGAAAAAATAAGAGGAATAGCGAGTGAGTAAACTAAACTATGTAAATTAAACCAAACTAAACTAAACTAAATTAGACTATCTGTGATTTGCTTAATCGGTCTTCTTGGTATAACCTTTCTAAAGGGGACATGCATTCAACATTATTCGTAAATTTTGGCACGAATGATATTTAGTGACGAAACAATGATTCATAATCTCAATTTACATTAACAACGCAAAGTGGTTTACGATAGTATTTAAATACTAGTAGGCATTTTTTACAGATATATTAGGTGTAGATATTATTCAAAACATTTTGAAGTTTCATTATAGTTGAAGTTTCACTATCATAATTATATTTGTGAAAATGTTTTACATAACACATACACACAATATAGACATGAAAGTATTTTATGATAAAAGTTCAAATACTTTCATGAGCCACCGTGTATATATCTCCACTCATAAAAATTGATCAGGCAGTAAATAAAATCTTTCGAATGTAATATAAGAATTGATGATTAATCTTGTTCTTTTTGATAGAAAATTAAAGTTAGATGGAAAAATAAAATTGGTCACACGATACGATAAATTACGATATATTATTCGATTTCTTACGGTTTACGTGACCGTGACTTTTTGAACGTTGCCGCTTGACTTTTTGCTCAATCGATAGGTGGATGTGGTTTTCATGTGTTACGAGAACACGTGGGTGGTGATTGCATCAAGGACGTACCGGCAGTAGGTTTGCACCGACATTGATAGGTTCAAAAAAAGAAGATGAAAGGTTGCCAAAACGCCGATTGACGAAGGCTGGTATTATAAGCAATTAATTTGATAATAGGCTCGAACTGTTTTCTATATACATATAGAACAGGACTTGTAAGTCCATTATCTAAGTTAGTAGTATTATTATAGTAACATTTAACAAATGTTAAAAAGTCAGTCCACTTAATTAAAATTAATAACATGTTTTTAAGACAATGTTTTACTAGAAATTCTTTCATAACAAGAAAAGTAATTAGAATATCTTATCTTCACATTCCTAAAATACTGCACTTTCTAATCCGTTAAAGACCAACTTTTTTCGAAAATAGATAAAACTAACAACAAAGAGATGGAGATAATAGAGAAAATCAGATTCTTGACACAATCAATTACAGCTTCGTCACAGATTAGAAATTAGAAAAAGGAAGATACTTGTGAAAACTGATTTTTATGAATGAAAATCAGTGCGCGACATGCTTTGACCTCGGATTATTATCCGGGAAACACTCACTCGCGATTTGTAGACCCAACATCAGCATGAATCCAATAATTATGGCAGTCAACTGTAAGAGGCCACTTTTCTCGTTAGCCCTCTCGCGTGCTAATACCTCGAAGAAAACCACGTATAGCAACGTTCCGGCGGCCATTCCTTGCAGTATTGTCGGGGTAGGTCCTAAATTTTCGCTGTCATTCTTAAAATGACCAAGAGCCAATCCAACGGCGATGCCAATTGGTGTTACCATTGAGAATATCGTTAGGTATCCAAGAGTAGTTCTACTTGAGGCACCAGCAACGTAAAGTTCCATACCGACGCAGAATGAAATTACCAACTTATGCGTAGCTATAGCAGCAGCCAGATATACGACGGAACCAATAGAGGGTTCTAGACCTACTGCTAGACCCTCGAAAATTGCATGAAAAGACAAAGCTAGCACTGTTAGTAATCCTTGTATCGATGTATTTTTTGTCATAACGGAATGGTTATGTTCGTGATGTTTCATTCTTGGATAATCTGTATTAGAAGGATATCTCGTGCCATCCTGAGGACTGCGCTGCGTGGAAGATAATCCCGTAGGGGTAGATAGGACAAATATGGCAGGTAACATCTTATCTTGTTTGCCACCGCGAAAATCATTCAAGCCGTGTTGTCTAGATCGTTTGTTTAATTCGTTCTCGCCGTCTTCTAACTCGTCGTTACCATCTTTCCAGGTGGACCTAGCCGTAGTGGAAACCGTGGTGGTGGAACCACTATTCGTAGTTGTTGACGCACCTGTTTGATTGTTGCATCTACGTACGGACACCGTTCTATAGAGTAGCGCCTCTGATGACTCGGGTTTTCCCGTCAGTGCTGCGTGTACCGCCTCTTCAACGAAGTAGACGAGAAAGAATCCGGCGCAGAATAGCAGCTCCGACAGATTTAGCGTGCCTAGAGTAGGCAGTTGACCGTTCGTTTGATGTCTTTCTACGCTCACGCGGACCTCCGGGGCCAGATGCAAGAATGTGGTGAACAGGAGAACGCCTCCGCCAAAGCAAAGCAGCAACGATGTTTGCAGGCCCTGGAGATTACATGTTACGCTCTCTAATTTACCAGTCGTTTCATGTTTTTTAACGACTTTGTTATTCTTTCTTTTTTTAATCATCGAGAAGACGCTTGGTTAACTAGAATTGTCATTGCTAGGTTCTATACATTGCTCAATATTACTATTAACTTGCAAGGATAAATTTTTTACGAAGTTAGGAATTTTTTCAATCAAATCATTATCGTAATAAATGACTGTTAGGTAGGAATTACTTAATCTTCGACTGATAAGGTAATGAGATATGGTAATAGCAAAATAACTGAAAGCTACGTGTTATGACTTCATAATGTACATTATAATACAATATGAAGAGGATACTGCAAACTATTATAAGTTTATTTACTTTATGCGATATAACAAAATATGAAGACAAAATATATTAATTTTTAACTACATAGATAATCTTATCAGTTAAGGATCAAATAATATAACATTTTCACAACCTTAATAGATTCGGAACGTACTTGTGAATTCGTTGCAGATGCAGAAATTACACTGGAGGAAGAGGCGTTTGAAATTGATGTGGAGGTACAGGTACTGGAATTACTAAAAATTCTGCGATCTCGTTTTTGACGATGATTCATTCTGTAACGTCCGACAATCAGCGGTAACATTCCCAGAAATAAAGAGCCAAAGCCAAGACCGATCATTGCTCCTATTTTTGCTATTAGTAAAACAGTAGCCGTTGTTGGTTCCTCCATCTCTATTTCTTTCTATTATTTTATTGCAAAAGGTAAGTTTGAATCTAAGTAAGTTTCAATTTCTTTTGTCTTCCAAAGTAAACAGTTGACTTCAGCGAACAACTTTCGGATTTCTTTCCTATATTTTTGTTTTTTAATACTAATTCATCACGTCCTTCTTTCCTACATCATCTTCAATTAACATTTCGTTTTTCGTCCATCTCTTCAAGTTTTATCTACTAAGCGGTTCACACTTCTTTCTTCTTTGCCCAGACAGTCAATCCACCAACGATGCGATCACTTTTTCACTTAACACACGCACGAGCCACTGGTGAACCACGTTTAAATGGCAAGACCATCGAGTTACCTTCACTAAAGTATTAACACAATATGAAAGTTAAAGGGACTTCCATATCTCACTATACCGTTCTGTCATTTCAGATTTTATATATCCTTAACAAGGACAAACATGAGTTCTTTATCTACAATTCTACCTATCAACCTTTACAACTCTACTATTCACTTATATACTTTAATACTATTCCAAAATAATGGTTATTATGATCTATACTATACTTATATATGATTTATGATCTATAATGAAACAATTTATATGTTCTTTTGCTAAGGGAAACTCTATCTATTCGAATATTAACTCGATAAAAAAGTTTTGTAGAAAGTAAGATATCCTAAATTCAAACTGCTACCTGAAACTACACTCGTTACTTCGTGTCGCAATACTTTACTTTTCCTTCGGAAAGCGTGAACGAGTCAGCGTCTGGTTGCGAAATGACCATCTAGTTGCCGATACTCCCCCCCCGGATGCATTCTACAGCCGTGCACTCTAGCCGGTAATATCGCGAGGAGATCACTGTTTCTGGGAATCGCGAAGAGGATTCAAGGGAACAGTATAAACGAGCGCCAGAAGGAATGATACCCGTTCCACGCGATACGACGGTGAATCGGATACTCCGGGGCTCGTTGGCCACTCGACTCACAATCCCCTCGCGTCTTACGTAGCGCACCGTTTCCTGCTCTCTTCCCCTTCCATTAGACACATCGCTTCCCTACCAGGCTAGTGTTCGTTTCTCTCCTTTCCCTGTGTGTACACGGTGCTGTTACCACTCTGGATGGTTGCGTGCCACAGCTAGCATGTATGTAAATGTTCCTCGCAGATGCATGAACCCGACGCGACTGTTTGGTGACCTGATAGCGAGCGCGACTCGTCGGGCAGAATGAATGATTGGCAAGCATCGCGTGCTTGAAGTGCATGTAGGTAGCGGCTGAGCGATTGTTGTTTTCATTGATCGATGGATCGATCGGTTGCGAGGCTGGGTATGCTTAATAATTTTGGAGAGCAGAATGAGTAGTTGGATAAATGTGTCGTTACTTCGAGGATGTTGGAAATTCGTTTTAAGATCGTTTTTATAGTGTAGAAATGTTATTATAAGTGGAATAAGATTTATGAGTTCTATTGCAATTTTTTTTTGTAGAATTTTGCACGAATTTTGAAAGTAGGGAATTATGTTGTAAATTACGAATTTCTAAGCCTGGAATTGAATAGTTGTGAAGTAAAAGTAATTATTGTACACTCTTCTATTAAATTATTCATCTTTGAGAGCAGTTTTGTACAACAAACTGAAATCGGTTCTAGTTTGTTCAGGTTTACCACATAAACGTCTATGTCGATCACGAATTAAGTATGCTTGTGCGTAAATGGGTGAAGCAGTTTCATGGTGAAAGGCGTTTCCATAATGGCAATACAGAATTGAATCATTGGTGCAGAAACAGCTCTTGTTTTGTTACGTGACGTAGGTTCAAAACATTATTATCATACGTGTAGGTCGTTTTTCTCATAATATTCATTATATTTTGGTAATGTTTGATGAAATGAAAATTTTATCAAATAAAGTTTAAATCAAGTAACCAATCATGCAACGCGTTATTTTGTTATATAGTTAATGTTTTTATAATCTCTAAATTAATTAAATAATAATTCGATTAGAGGTAGAAGCTCGATCGTACTTAGCACTGGATTAAGTACAATTTAAACATAAATCAAAAGATTTGTTCCTATATCGATAATAATAATTGCTATTACAACTAGTTCCATTATTAGTTCAATTGATGATTTAAATACGATTTGAAAAGTTAGTCTTTCTTCTCATTTTCTTTCTTTCAATAACGACATCTCGTACATTGACCTCGACGCGTCAACTTTTTGCTCTATTAAGTTCAAATTGTGTGCTTTAGCAGTCGATAACCGACTACTGACCACATTGGTAATCGATAAGAGTCAAATAAGAGTGTGATAATTTTTACGCATTCGCTTCTGTTATCCTATAATCTATCACAGTCGTTCACGCCTTGTTGTGGTAGAATCGATTAATTTATTTTAATGTATTATAAGTCCACTGTAATCGTAAGTTAACGATGTTTACAGAGACAGCTTCGATCGTTGAACGAAGCCGTAATTGAGAGATTAGTCATTTTTAAGTATACTGAACTTATCTCTCATTTAAAGCTTAAACGCTTCTTACTTGTAGCAGATGTTTACGCGACAACTTTAGTAGAAGGACAATTATTTTGCTTTATATCTAATCTTCGACTATTTACTTCCATTTGCACGTAAGAGTATGTTTAAGATACTCCCAAATTTTACTTCAAAATAAATTCTATACTTACTTAGTATCTGTAATCCAAACATCACAGCGAACCCAAATAGGATCGATATGTATTGCTGGAGACCAGTTCTATGCTCTTGAAGTATTTCGAAAAATACTACATACAATAAAGTACCAGACGCCAAACCCTATACGCATTAAACAAACATAATTTTTCAAGTACATAATTTTTTATTATAATACGCTATAGAAAACTATAAAAGTGTGTATCATTTATACCTGGAGTAGGACTGGAAGTATGCCATTGGCGGTTGCACTTTCGTCACCAACTAGAAACATTCCTATAGCAATCCCTAAAGGAGAAACAATCGCGAATGTACAAACATAGATCACCGAAAGGTACTGCCTGGTGTTGGAAGCAATTAGCTCCAAACCAATGCAGAATGCTATCACGAATTTGTGAGCCGCCACTCCCGCGAACATATACCTAGAAACGAAATTTACATATTTAACAATCTTAGCAAATATTAAATATTACGTATGAATCGATTTGGCGATTATCAGTTGAAAAAAAGCTCGCGATTATTAATCTATTATTAATTTAGGATTTTTTCAAATATTGTTTAAAAATTTTTTCTGGATTTCCAGATAACATTGGGAATCTTAACATCACGATTTTGTTTCGTTTTATAGTTAAATTTTGTTTTATCGTTTAATAGAAACTAAACATACCAAACGTAAGAGGCTGAACTTTCTAGACCGATAGCGAGTCCTTCAAATAATTCATGCACGGATAAACCTAGAACTATCAATAATCCTCGTAGTGAACTTATGACGAAGTCGTCCTTTTCATCCATTATGACAGGCAGGTGATGCGAATGACCGTGTCCGTTGCTACAACAACGAATGTAAATGTATATTCATTATCATTCGTTTAATTTACATAAGATCTACGACACCTGATAGACAAACAGCATCTTGCTTACTAGTGTGAGTGCCCACTGACGCAATTTGCCAATGTTTGCCCATTTTCAACCAACTCGTTGGTACTCTTGGTAACATCCTTATTCGAATTTTCTTTTCTATGTGCTTGTTTCTTTCGTAAATGTGTGTGTACTGATTCCTCGACCAAATACATGATGAAAAAGCTACAAAAGTGTATAATATACTATTAAATGTTTTTTAAACATTATCCTTTAATTTAAATTTTTACAGGGACATACATTAATCTTATCTTATTTACCCAGTGCAAGTAAGCGTCTCAGCCAAAGAGAAATTGAGTTCCGGAAGTTTCCCGTCTGCTGCAAGATGCTCTAACCCTTCTTTCACTTCCGGCAGTAAGTGAAGAAACGTCGTGCAGAAAAGAACGCCACCGCCGAATCCCAGAAGCAAGCTTACCAATTTCATTGACCTATTACAACATAATCGATTTTTAATTTTATTCTTTATTATTATTCTTATTATTTATTTCAAATTTATCGACTCAGTTTCAGACTTTTATATTCGTATATGAAATTACGTTATAGAGGTTATTTTTGGTAAGTATCACGACACACAAAACTCTGTATATATATCGTAATCACGATAATGATAATATAAGGTGCAAATCTTGGTATTTAAGATGTTTACTTTTAATGTATACAGCATGGTGCACATTTGAGTAGATTATTAGTTTGATCAAGAAGGACTCACATTTTAAAACGAAATAATTGTTTGGTAGTGGCAGGGGGGGGGGGGGCTACGCGAGAGGACATCATTCATTGGGTGAAGTATACAAATAAAAAATTACGATTAATATTTATTACATTTATTATTGATTGTATCGATACCTAGGATCCTCAACACCGGAAGTGTTCCATTTCAACCGCCTCGCTACTTGCATTGGTAGAATGCCCATGGCGATGCTTACTGTGCATAATATGACCATCGTGACTCCTTTCGCGACCAGTATATTCGACATGTTTTTATCTTCATGATCATGTTCATTATCTTCGTGAAGCAAATGAACGGTATTCGTTAGCCTTTGTATAAGTGTGTTGTCTTCTAACGGAGACATATTTTGCCTTATTGACAGTCGAGATGTTCTACAAATAAAGAACATGAATGTAGTTTGCATATTTATATTTGGTTATCTGTAGAGAATTAACACTTTTAATTTTTGGTTACCAATCAATATCTTTTATTTTAGAAAAATAGTAGCAATACAAATGTAAGAAAGATTGACAAAAATTAAGGAACTTTTTAAACAACAAATATTTTGTTTCTGTAAATCGAATATTTTAAATTTCAATTTTTGAACATCTTTGAAAGTAACAAGTATGTACGTAATTACATTCGTTTCGGTGTTAATGCGCACTTCATTTATTTATTTACACATCGTTAAAGTAATTAAAACTATTATTATAAATACATTTTGCTCTGCTTTAAAATAGTCTTTTCGTATATATTACATCTTATATGATACGATCGTTCAAGATCCTATATTATCGATCGTTATTATAGTATCGATTACATATAAGTCGAAAACGGTATAAATGTAACAGAAACTTTGTTTATCGATTATCCTTGAACTTGGAACTCCATAAATATTTTACCTCGAAGGAAATTAATGTCATATTGGTATTATTATGTTCTTTTTACAATTTTAGATAATCCGTATCTCATACGATGTGAACTCATAGTTTAAAAACGTGAAAACGTGCTATAAAGATTTGTATACAAAGCAACATAAAAAATTTTTATTTCGGTTAAAAAGAAAAAAAAAACGCTATTGTTACTGGAATCAAGAAATGAAAGGATAGACAGCTAAATAAATTATAGCCATAGATGTTGAATTTCAAAGATCGGAATCAGGTTATGGTTACGTTTCACTTGAAATTGCTGTTAACAATCGATACTGACGTGAATATTTCGTAATTAAGGTAGCCATATCAAGCGTAAAATACTTCAAGTTTACTTCAATTGTAGATAAGGCATTTTATCCAATATTATATATAACAGAAAAGCATATCTTAAATATCGATACATTTTTCCATAATTGGGAGAATGATGGTCGCCTCTCTTTTATAAAAAGATATCTTTTACACGAAAAATATGAACATTTTGTAGTTTTATTTTATCGCGGCTCGTTGTTTTCCGTAACTAGACGTCAGAATAATATACAATGCATGTAGATGCAATGAAAAACTTGACTCGTACTGACAGTAATTGAATTATAACTGTGATTAACTAGGATCGAGAAATCTTTAGTTACACTTCCATGCTAAGATAAAGTATTGTATGTATTTTGCATTGCAATTGTCGTTATCACGAAGTCTTCTTCCATATAAGAGAATTTTGAGTCATTATAGAGTATTTAATATTCAGTTTACATTAACATAATAATAGAATTATGAAAAAGAGTTAATGTAATTAAGAAATATTTCTGATTTCGTGTTATAGTAGCTTTTTAAAAATTGTTCTTGTCAACTCACCGATTGAAAATTTGCGAATACTTAAACGTGGCGGCCTTAATGTATCGCGACACCTGTTCGCTCGGTTAGCTATTATTCAACTGAAAGCACTTCAGGTGTTTCGTATAACCGTAGGAGTGGACATACTACTAATTATTTCTTTCAACGGGCTGCATATATATGTATAGATAAAATGTAACGTCAATGTCTATCCAGCTTTTTATCTTAATCATTCGAATCGCAAGTAGCCAAGATAAGATGTACATATAATGGTACTAAGTTTCCTAATCGGAACTGACGATTCCTAATACCTCCTTGCCTTCTTGTACAAGACGTTGCATATAGCGGGGGCTTTTTCGTAGAAATAACGATAGCGATCTTTCTAGTAAAAAGCAAAATTCGCAAATATCCGGTTTGACACAAGTTTGAATTAGATAGGTGTTGCAATTATTTGTAATCCGAACAGTCCGTAATTGTGTGAGAACAGAAGCAGAGAATAGAAGAAGAAAATACACCTTAACAATACAAATCGTCTCTGATGTCAGATAGGCAAAATACAACCACAAACGGAGATAAAATAAAAATTAAAAAAAATTTATTTGTTGGATTTCGATATGAATACGAATCGATAAAGATTATGTTGTCGCCCGATTTAGGGGATCTACTCCACATCTTATTCGATATTTCTGATAATATCTCAGATAAAGATTTAACGATTCTTGGTAATTCGCTCGCGTGTAAATACGTATATGATTTTCATGGTCTCGGTATTAAGGCTTCAATGACATATTGCTCCCAAATTTGTATATTAATAATAGCTTCCGAAATAATAGATTCTGTTGTATAGATTACAGCAAAGCCAGTTTGCGAAAATCATCGAAGCAGTATTTGTAATAATCGCTGACGTAAAATTACAAATTATATGTAAGAAATGAATGTTATGTAAGTATTACTAATTGTTATGTAAGTATTAATCACTCTACATCGTCAAATACAATTTTTCATGTGGGATAATGGCAACTATTCTTTCTAAAATATTTCGAATCTTTTTAGAACTTTTTACCTGGTTTAAACATATGAAAATCACATTGGATCTAAATGATTCTGGCGTGTCATTTAATACTCTAAAAGAGGAGTGTGCTATTGCAGAGTTAGCTGGAGACTCATCTTTCTTCAAAAAAGATACATACGTCGTGTCAGTAAGTATGAATCACAAGAGGTTCGAATATATGTGTAAATGTGTGAAATCTTTGCTTAGTTTGCAGAAGATCGTAAACATTCCATGAATATCTCTTCAACAATGATATTGAAACACGCTTTGTGGAAGTAATTGTTTTTACGTTTTTTGCACAACGTTAGTATCCTGTGAAAGTCACTTGCATTTATGTGAGACCGTTTACTTTCGAAATTGAAATTTTTCAGGATGCTTTCGACTAGAAGCAATCGATTTGAATGGTCGTTAAATGTGGGAGCAGAGGAAACGAGTGCCGGGTACAGATGGTACTACGTAGTACCGCGAGTACAGTGAAAGTAAGTACATTCGCTATGCTCCTTTGGCAAAACAAAGAGGGAAGAAATGACTTTTGCGTTTATCCAAGGTAAACTACACAACCTCTGAAATCATTGTGAGCGATAGATTGCAACTTTTTTTCCTTTCGCGATTCCAGCAATCCTTATTGAAGTTTCACGTTCACTACTTTATTTCTCTGGGATAATAAAATTGCACCCAGCGGCGTTTTAATGTTATCTATCTTATTATCAACTCGGTAAAACCTTTCTTACGAATTTTATGTTACGTGGAAATTGCCATAATTTTAGAAGCTTATATAAATCTTTTTAAGAACTTATTGTACAACGAACCTTTTTTCGGTTATTTCCTTTACCTTCTATATCTTTCACGACTGTTTCAATTTAATTAGTAGATATGAAAAACAGGAAATCTGATAATATCGTATTTATCAAGATAGCAGATCGATTAACCGAAAGAATTTAAAAACAAGAAATTTGGAATTTGTAGATGTTTCCCATCGATAAATTGCTACTTATACGTTGTGGATATTTGCATACTCCAGTAGATTATATATTTTTTCCTCTACGTTTACTTTATCTGTGCACGTGTGTTTTTCAGTTGTTAATTTCTACTGCTTACAGATCTTGGTTCAAGATGTAATTATCATGATCAAACACTTATTGCAGTAATTATTACTTTCAAATAATACAAACGTTTTTGTTATTCTATTTATGGAACCAACTAATTTACGCATTCGATTATTATTAATCAAATAACAAGCTAGCTTCTTTCTAAACTAATTTACATTCGTTTCCAGGTAAAATTAAAGAGAGAAGAACGAAACTACGAATCATGAAAACATCATTAATTCTCGACCTGATTTTTTCGGACTGTCTGATCGATAAACAAAAGTCTGATCGCTTATCAATATTGGGATTGCGTCAAGATCTAAATGATAAATATACATGAGTTTTCCGTTAAAATTTAAGATCGGTATAAAAAGTAGCTTTTTAGCTCTATTATAATATGACACGGTATACGGCAAGTATAGAATTAATTATATTTACAGATCTTTGAGACAATACGTTTCGATTATTGAAGGACACTAGGGTAGTCGACTGACTAGTCAGTCAATGTCCACCAGCTGTACGCGTATCAGCGAAACCAGTTTTGGCTGGCATAATGGTCCAAAAACAGGAACGGTAACGAGTTCCAACGTTTTTCCCCATAGTTTGTACATACATATAGCGATCCCTTTTCGTAGCTGTAGCGCATCGTCGTTTCGAGGTTGTTCCATTTGGAACGCTTTGCTGACTGTTTAAAAATGTTTTTTCGCACGTCATTTTTCGTCTTGAGTCGTTCATTACTTTTCACGAGTCATTTTAATTAAATTGCAGTGTTCAATGAATGCATGTTTTTGTGTTATCACCATTATTTGAATAATCTAATAATTTACTTGAATGTGAATAGCCTACTAATCATTCATGCATAAATGTGAGGAGCGATAGGAGATAGGTATCTGTAATTATGCTAATTATAATTGAGGATAAACAAGGATAAATATAGCACTTATCTCATTATAAATGATGTAGGTATCGGAATCCTCACTTCACTTATTCCGTTGCACATTTCAATTGCCTTTTTGTAAAAGTTGCAGAATTTTTTTAATTTATCGAATAATTTGGTTCTATCTAATGAGTATATGTATAACTATACTCATAATATGTACCGTGTATATTTTATGACTAATTTATACAATTTATCATCATGCAGTATAATTAATTTATACTGTCCATAAAAGTACTTAATGCGTGAATGTAGTAATAACACAATCAGATTTGAGTAACTTAAAGAATTAATAATTTTAAACAATTATTTTGAATTACCTATACGAGTATTATGAAGTGGAAGTATTGCTTGCTGACCTTGGTCAATTAATCGAGCCAAAATAGACTACAGCCTTAAATGAAAATTGTCATAGAGGAATGCAAATACGAACTTTTTGTGCAATTTAACGATATTGAACATAATTGAACACGTTTCTATTTGAACTATTCAAGGTTTGTCACACTTCTACCATCCGTTTCAATGAAAATCGTACTGACTTGTTATTGAGCTTTGTTGAACTGTTTCATCAGCGGGGCAGCTATTACAAGATGTTTCGCGATATGTAATTAAGATAACCGATCAGACAGGCAACTTTCAGTAACTATAAATGATCGAATGATGATCAATGATGTGCTTTCTCACACCTGCTACATTGTTAAACCGGACTGCCTGGAGATTATTGAAATGTTGACACCAAGAATAAAAGCGTAATAATAAAACATACTTTGTTCCTTGAATGGAAAAGGAAAAATGTTGCTTTTTAACAAGGTTTTGAAGTTCTATACACTAGATCCTGACAGGTCCTAAAAATAAAGTTGAAATATGATGCTATAATCTCGTAATGTAGCGAATTCTCTAAGGCTAAATTAGGCAGTGGATATTAGCGAACTTGGTAATCAAAAATATTTCTGACAGCGAGCAGCCACTGTTTCACCATAACCATTTTACGATAATTTTTTCTGATACGTAATATAGCAATAATTACATTAAATTCCAATCTTTGTTAATCATTTTTTCATCGAACATTAAATTAATAATTGAACGTACTCGTGCTATACAGCAAAATTTTATTATCTCTGCCACAGAAAGACATTCAATGAAAACATTACCATATGGATAAACATGAGAAAACAACAGACGTTGGAATACAAACTACACTGTCAAAAATCAATTCTAAATGAAACTCATACGCAAAACTTTTAAACAAAGCGATCGACAGAAAATGGTCACGAGCAAGAAATCACAGAACATCTTTAAACTTCATCAAAAAACAACAAACTATTTCATAGAACAAAGCCCAACTGAATCCATCCATGATGGAAGGAAGCACAGAATGAACCTCATGGAGTGAACACATTGACCAAAAGAATAAATGGATTATCTAGATAGTATATTATTATAGATAATCAATTGTAATATAAACTTACTAATGTTTATTACACATATGTATAATATCCTGGATAATTAGTAAACAGTTTTCACAGGTGAACAGACTACCAAACTTCAAACACTACGGAGGACGGCGTAAATGGCACTTGTAAGAGTTGCGGCGAATCGCAACGCACTGAGTCGGACGAGTGAATGAAGAACAGTAAGTATTGCACGGGAGAGAGTAAGCAGAGGCGGCGGAGGAAACTTTCATACCTGTCTATCGGGATTCCCTGGTGTGTGCGTACGCGTCCCACCTTTAGCCGGGGATTCCTGGCTACGGGTTAAGTCGTCGACTCACCCCGGGTCACGTGTGTTGCATTCATAAATAGCCTGTTGCCAGTATCTAGTTAATGACCATGCCAAGATCAAAGGAGGGAAATGTTGATAGGTCAGGATAAAAACCACCCTGAATCAGTAGTGGTCCACCTGACTCTTTATATCGTGTCACTCGTGGCATAAATTATCTAACGCAAAGTGCAAGTTATTGGGTACTATTCTTCTTACGATAAGAATTTTCTTTCAAGTTTGACAGTCATACATACGTATGCATAAAAGGGAAATATAAGATAAATCAAATGCTACTGACGATCTGATATGACGAGAAGCTGAAGCAATAACGAAAAGTACCCTTTCCAGTTTTCATTTTTCTTTTAGGAAAATGGAAGAATATCCTGTTTTCAATAGATTTGAATTTATTGAATAAATTAATGGGCACGATATATGAACTGCTGTCTAAAAATGTAATGATTATAATATCTTGATAAAATAACAATCTCGCTAGTAGAAAGACAAAAATAGTCCTATTGAAGTTGCTTTTGTTCTTTATTGATTATAACGTAATTTTCGATCCAAACTTCTAAATGTTGAACTCTATTCGAGTAATCTATAAATATGATGAAATATAAAGGAATATATCTAAGGAATATATAATCTATAAATATAATGAAATATATGATAAAATATAAATATATATCTATAAAAATGATAAATATGAGCAAAGGTCCGTTTTTGCTATGAGCTCTTTGATTTAGACACTGTGAGAGTTTTGAAATCTTCAAGAATAATGACTCCCTTAATAAGAGAAATAAAAGTTCCATCGAAAGAGATGAAATATTTTAATTGCATTTTAATGTGGGAAAGTACCGTAATCTAGTTATCTTATTTCGCTGTATCAACTTACAGTTTTGAAGCCAGTGATTGATTATATCGCCGCTCATGTTGTAAAATTTATTCTAATTGTTTAGAAACAGATCGATGCAATAATCATACAAAAATGTCAACAATTTCTCATAACTCATCCAACTTGCGTTCGCTTACAATCAGTTAGACGATTCTTTTATCTATTAAGTATTCTAAGAAGTACTAAACTTTGAATATTTCATATATATTTGCATATTCTTTACAGTTTGAGGAATATTTACATCTTCAATTATCCTATAAATGCATAAACGTTCGCAGTCTCATCATTACCTATGTAATATCATTAAAAGCTACAGCTGTGCCAATGAATTGCTTATGTGAGACCAAATTTGTTTTCATACCATTCGCTCTCTGTTTCCTTTCTATTGCGTATCTTCTTTTATGCTGTTAATTATATAATCTTCCAAGGTGAATACCAATCAGCTACTATAGCTTGGTTCTTACTGATTCGTCCTTCCTCTTCTCGATAAATCTTACATCACACTTATTTGTGAAAAAAATTCTATTTGATAAGAGCGTACGTGCGATCGAAGTAATCGATTCGTTTCGTGTATATTTTTATATTCACAGATTGAATTATAAATATATTGAAAAGAAAACTTTACAATATAGGTAAAAGATAAGGATTTGTAGTGAATATTAAGTGGTCAAGTATTTGTGTAATTTTTTAAAGGTAACATTGTTGGAACCCGAACTGACTAACGTAGTATAAGCCATATGTTAACCAAAAAGGGGTGAGTGAATTAGGGGAGAAAACATGATTTCCGAGTGTGTACAGAGAGAATGTGAGAACAGCGTGCAACAAAAAACGTATAGATAACTTGGCTCGTGTACAATTATTATTTCAATATACTAAATACATTTATGCTTTTTCTTTTACAATTTTATGCTTGATTGATTAATCTTATCAGGTTATGAGCCCAGAGTAGGTGTAAAAGAGAAAACGAAAGAAATGCTTTAACGGACAATCGGGAGGATAATCACGTATAACAAAAAGATAAAAGATCAGAGTTTCAAAAAGAGTATTTCAAAAGAGAACATGGATTCAGCACAGTATTTTCCCCAGTTGTACGTAGAGAATTTCAATAACTGGAAATTCCGAGTTAAATGCTTGTTGACTGAAAGACAGAGAGATGATATGCTATGCGTCAAAATCCCGTCATTCGCGAGGGATAAATATAGAAGGAGTTTTATATTAAAACACGCGAAAGCCAAATCAATAGTGGTGCAGTGTATTATGGACAAGCATCTATATCTAGTGAAAGATGCATCCACTGCAAAAGAAAAGATTTTGCAAAATATGTTTGAGAGAAAAAGCATGTTTTCAAAGTTGCATTTATGGAGGAAGCTATTTTCATTGAAGTATGGACAAAATGAAAGATTTTTTCTTAAAATTTGACACCATCATAAAAGAGATGGAAAATGGGGAATCCAAAATAGATGAATCTGATAAAATTTGTCATCTACTGCAGATAATGTCTGAAAACTATAACATTATAATAACTGCTATCGAGATAATGAATAATAAGGAAGTCACTTTAAACTTTGTCAAAAGGACACTGCTTAATGAGGAGCAAAAAATGATAAGCAAGATGTTCAATGAGAAAAGCAATAATAGCCAGGTAATATTCAAAGCTTTCTCATTTGCTTGCTTTAAATGTGGTAGAATAGGTCATAAAATAAGTGAATGTAGAGCAAAAGAGAGATCAAATACCAGCAGGAACTCATATAGGGGTTGAAGCTTCTTCAGAGATAGGGGTTATCGACCAAGGAGATCAGAGACAGCTAATCAATCTATTAAGGACAAAATCTCATTTGTGATCTTAAGCAGCATAGTCAGTTGCAATGAGAGTAAATTTACAGAATTTATATTGGATTCAAGTGCAACTGCATATTTAATGAAGGCAAATATGGAAAAATATATAAGCAATATAGAAATGTTACAGGAAGAGGTAAAAATCCATATAGCTAGTGGAAAGAAGATAAAGGCTACAAAGAAAGGTAACTTGGTTGGAATGTACAAAGAGCAAAAGGTAAGAATAAATGATCTAATGGTAAAAGGATTAGAACATAACCTTTTGTCAGTAAGGAACCTAGTCCAAATAACTATAAGGTGACATTCGGCATGGAAGACATAGAAATTGTGGGAAAAAACCATGTTATTTTGCAAAAGGAGGAATAACCTACATATCTTGAAATTAAAACCTAAGAAGATGAGGTTTGTGTAAGTTTGGAAGCAAGTCAATCTAAAAGGCTGAACTGTGACACAGAAGAGTAGACCATTTGGATATAAAAAGTATGAGAATTCTAGGACTACCAATAAACAGTGACAAGTGCTCTACGTGTGTGGAAGGCAAAGTTCCAAGACCCATTTTTTATGAAAGAAAGAAGCAATCTCAAAAAATAGGAGATTTGATACATTCCAATCCATCAGTGTCAGTAACTCCATGTACTCTAGATAGACATAGGTATTTTCAAGTGGTGATAGATAATTACACCTACTTTACAATGTATCTTAACAATGTATCTATTAAAACAAAAGGATGAAGCTGAAGAAAATTTTAAAAATTAGATAGCAGAAATGAAAACCCAACGAGGAATAGTAGTAAAAAATATAAGACTAGATAATGGTAGAGAATTCACATTAGGTTCTTTCAAAAACTACTGCAAATCATGAGTAATAAGGATTTAGTATATGTGCCCATACACACCCCAGGAAAATGGTAAGTTTATGATAGAACTAGGATCAAGTCCATCAAGAGGAAGTTACCAAAGACCCTATGATGAGAAGCAATTAGATGTTCAGTTTATGAACTAAATAGAAGCCTAACAAACGTCAATGAGAATTTGATATATAATCGTATATATATTATATGAGATATTAAAAGAATAATTAAGACTTCTTGTATCTAATGATTTTTCGAGGTGCGTAATGTCACGACTAATCAGGGATACAATTAGAAAATACTGCGTAATAAAGGAGAACATGTCCATTATTATTACTAGTGTTTACAAAAAACAATTTACATTACTACTTAAATCAAACCTTATCTAACTCTGATTTAGTTGTATATTTTTACGAATGAAATAGTATATGACGTATAAAATCATGAAGATGCGAAAACTTCAAAAATCATCTAGAATATTTAAATAATTATACTCATTTAACAAGAAAAACCAATTTCCTATAATAACTGATCTAGCAAAGCTTTTAAAAGAATATTGCGCATACTAGAGAATGAAGTAGTCCGTTTGGAATTGTAGAATATCATTGCGTGTTTATAAAGACGTCTACAAGAGGAATTTCCTTAGCGATTCAGATCCAGAGATTCGTCGCGCCGCTGCTCTTTGCAGTTAACTCCGATTATCTTTTTCGCACGCATAGCTACGCGTGACCTGCAATTTTGCTAGTTGGGACAAGCATGGATCGCTGACACGCAGGAAACGCGATATTACTCCGTATAAAAAAGAAGAGAATAAGTAAAGGAAAATGTATGTGTGGCGTTTCATCGTAACCAATTATCGGACACGGTCTTCTCTAATCTCCATTTTTATCTCACAACTTGCAGTTGTTTGTATGTCGAATCATGTTTCACAAAATAATACCATTATTTATGAACTTTATCCTTTAACGTTTCCTTGAGAATATCATTGAATACGAGGAAACAAAGGAAGAAACAGGAAAATGGAGGAAAACATAATAATTCTAAGAAAATGTTATCGTTTATCATAATTATGGAGAATAATCGAATAATATTAATGTATGGTCGAATAGAAGAAAACAAAAATAAATAAAGAAGAGATAAGATAATATATGTACATATAACAACCATAAGAGAATGTTCATTGGAGAATGATTTAATATGTTTGATACCATTCCTATAGTAATTTTTCTTTTATATTATACTTCTTTGTGGAGTAGTATTATAATCGGAAATATCAAGGAACACATTAGACGGCTATTGTAAAAAAATTTTCATTTTAAATCTGGCTGATCGCGTAATAAGGGAATTACCAATGTATTATCCGCAATTAGAAGATTCTTTGGAGATTATTGGTAATAGGAGGAATCCGTCTATTTAAATTGTTCTTTGCCCACGCGACAGGTCGTTGTTTCACGCGATATATGAGCCATTCAGAAGCCACGCTGATCATCTCTATAAATTCAAAAATACAGGAAAGCGACTATACAAGATATACTACGCTACATTATAAAAATCTAGAATTTTCTGATCAGTAAATTGTGGATTTTTATGCATTTATGCAAAAATGCACAGAATATACATAATATGCAAAGATATATATATATATATATACGGGAATATTAAAAATATTTCTTGTAATGTTTTGGTAGGTAAAGCAAATTTCTGTCTATCTTTCTTTCCTCAAATCGTATTCAGAAAAATATACCTAGATATTACAAACACTGATTTCTAAATTCACTTTAGAATGAACTTGTGGAAGTTAATTGTTTGTTTCTTAAGAATTGAACATTAATTATGTACTTATTTAATGAAGTTAAGAAATTGTCGAAAACTCGAGTTGATCGGTTTATCCTCTGAGAGGTTCATGTGTGTACATAACTGGTGGTAATAAATGTTCGACGTGGTTGATGCATCTTGCAGCAAATGGTCAGCAATTTTCTTCCTAGAGGTCATCGCACAAGGAAGTGAACGGAAACTCGGTCCTCCCATGGAACTTGATAGAAATTGCTTTTAAAAAGGGGACAGAGAAAGCGGAAGACAGAATTATTGCGTGATCTTACCGCAAATTCTATCAATTTAAGTAAAATGTAATTCCTGGAACTATTTTGGTCGATATGTATATAAGTAACAGGGTTGAAATAATTAAATTGTAATACACAACATCTTTCAATGTTTTTTAACTAAATTGTAATGAGAATGTAATAATTATTAGAGTGCGGATATTCGTGGAAAATCATACTTTTATAAATATAATGAAGAAATGGGATCTATTATAACTGAAAATCATTGAAGACATTAATTTCATAGCATAAGAACGACGGAATACAGAATTTAAGGTAAAACTACATATTAAGTATATGAAGTATTTAATACAATATTGTATTCAAGTCCAATGTTTAATAAAGAACTATCATTGGAAATAAAGACAAGAGGGACTGAAAGAAAAATAAGATACGTGAGAATATGTTCTACGTGAATACGGATATTGATACTGTTAAAAACTGAACAGCGATTGGCAAATAGCTAAATGTCAAGGATAAAAGCAATTCCTTTTTTCTATTTCAGAGATCTTGTAATGAGCAATAGACATTAACTAAACCGTTCTTCAACCAGAAGCAAATTTCTTAAGCTTTATAATCTTATAAAATTAATTTTTGTTAAATTAAGATAAATGAAAAATTATTTCGCCTTTATTCCATTGTTTTAAACGAATGAATTTTTCTTTTTAACTTAATGTTGCAATTATACATTCTTGCGAAGTCTATCAGCAATTTCATTGAATGAATAAGCGACGAGAAATATTTTTCCGTAGAATTTGGAGGCGGAAGAAATAGTGCTGTTATGAACGAAAAGGGAACTGTGGAATATGCAATGACTTCTGTAGAATGTTTTAGTGAAAGATATGGCAGTCAAACTTTTACGTCGCATAAATTGAGGAATTAACTTTTTATAGCTTTAAAGGTATGTGCATTATGTTCTTAATGTCTGTAACCTGTTGAGGTCAATGACTTTTATACGACTTTATAATTTATCACAGACTTATTTATAGATATCGCTTTTGCATTTTATAAAGTGTTATTAACACTGTTGAGATTGCAATATTAAAACTAAAGGAAATTTTTTATATTGAATAAAGTAATTCAAAATGCTAATTTAAAAAAATCATTATTTAATATTTATTGAATATTTATTGAAAACTCTATAGAATCGTGAGTAGTTCTATCAGTCACATGTAACTTGAATTTTTAGAAATGATAATAATTTGCAACTCTAATTTTAGGAAAATAGAGACCAATCATTACAAACGTTGCGTAATTTCGCGGTTCCACTAAAAAGAAGTTAGTCAGCGTAGTTAATCGGGGCATATTCACCAATAATGAATTAGAATACGAATTAATTACAACTAATTAACTTTTACGCGATTAAAGCGTTC
Organism: Bombus affinis; assembly: GCF_024516045.1. Lineage (NCBI taxonomy): Eukaryota > Metazoa > Arthropoda > Insecta > Hymenoptera > Apidae > Bombus > Bombus affinis. Next base: position 10,683,435 of record NC_066353.1, read on the forward strand.
ATGAATCGAAGTTATATAGCAATTTGAAACTCGAATACGTATAAAGAGGTGTAGATCGTATCCACGGTTAAAACACAGACTAAATACACATCGTCGGTGATTAAAGTTGAATTGCGATAATAATGACGGTCGGTATAGCAGGAAAGCCCACCAGCTCAAATATATATGTATGTACATACATACTTGATGTTTTGTTTTACCGACAGTAACACAGTCCATATTAAGATAGGTGTCACTACGTTAGTATTGGTATAGAGAATTTGTAAATATGTACAATATATATATATATATTACATTCTCTAATATTTCAATAGTTACTATTCACACAAGTCACGTGAACAATTTTACTCTAAGTTATATCAATACTGTTATCTATGTCTCCTTGCATCTAAAAATTTCCAGCTAAATAATATATTTAAAAATTTTAAGATAAGAGGAATGTATATATCTACTTCTGCATATGTTGCAACAATATTGAGACATAACAATTTAGAATACAAAGAAAGAACTTAAAATTTTTTATGTGGATTGAAATATCTTCTATGTTTAAAATTCAAATGCTTCATTTGATAATCATAAATGTTTAGCAATTATAACACTTTTTATTGGAAAGTACACAAAATCTATGGAGGAATGTTCATGATGTTTTGTTTTTAAATTCATTACCACCTGTTGTTACGATAATAATCTCGGTTAAATTTCCGTGGCGCGATTCGCCAGGTGATTGCTATTTGCCGCGTGGCATCTCCGAAAACACACGAAAATTCCCGACCTTGTAGAACTGACGCATCAAAGCGCCAGTTGCATGTCGGACGTCGTTCCGTTCGTGTCGTGGGTATTGTTCTTTTCTTCGGTGAGTAACTTCGTTTTAACACGCATTCTTTTCTGTTCGACATCTGTGAATACTTGTCAATTTCTTAATATAACAAACTTTTCTTCGAGTTAACACCAAGTTAACACAGTTTTCATGTTGCCATTTTTTTTATAATTTTTAAATATGCATCAGTTTGTTAAATATACGCTTGTACGAAATACATATAATAAAGATAAGGATATATGAATTAGTATTTAAAAATATTCATATATATGTACATACTTTTTCATTTACATGTGTTTCATGGCTAACGCATTCACTGTTGACATTTTCCATTTTACACGTATATTTTTTTTAAATTTTAGTTTTTGAATCGCTTTTTGGTGTGTAACATATTACAATACTCTCTTGCTAATTGGTCAGAATTCTGCTTTTCTAACTGGCCATTGTTATCCCCATTATTTTTTAGAAGTGTCTGCGTGGAACTAAAGCTCCAGTGTTATATGTATTTCTTTCATTTTATCTGTTGTGATTTTGCATATTTGACTGTTTCTATGTAAAGTACCGATTTTTAAATTTCAATATTTAAAATTGGATATCGAGTATCATTGTTTCACTCTATCGACATACGTATCTGTTACTCGTCGAGACAGGATTTCTGGACTGTTTTGCTCTATTGAACTGTTATCATTAGCAATCTTTTACATGTCGTAAGTTACAAATTACCAGCATTAGTAAATATCTTTTCTAATTAACAAGTTTGATGATGAATCAAATGAAATTTCATAAGTAAATTTTGTAAATTATAAATATTTGATTTACCCTATTTGACGAAAAGTTATAAAATTATGAAAAAGAAATCTATAACCTACAACGTCTACTTAACTTATTAATATTGTTAGTTGGTATTCTTGTGCAAGAGCAACCTGATATAAATATAAAAATCCTTCCTTGTTAACCGACCACATTCAGTTCCGATCCGCTGTCAGTTAGCAAGGCCTTACTGTACTTCAATGCAGACCGGTGATTGTATCAAACTACTATGCAATTCGAGAAGGTTATACGAGGTTTTAGTAGCGTTCGAAAAACTAGATGGGAGACTAATTCGTCTCGATCTGATTTTTATTGTTAAGGAACTCGCGTCGGTTTATGGTCATTCGATGTATTATATTGATTCTGAAATTGTCGATCAAGCATCGGTGTCGTCTATCCTTCTTGGTACGTTTACGTGTGTGTTTATATTTATATGTAAATGATGTGTAAAACGTGAAACAGGAAGTTAACTAGAAATTGAAATCCAGCGCAACATATGTTCCATAATATAACTAACTATTCGTGTTTTCGTTAATATCATCATTTATTATTTTTTAGAAATTAACTTGCGTGTATATTTATTAAAGACAAATGTATGGAATTATTAGTACTTATTATGTTTTTCAATGCGCGGAAAAAATCTTGGGCTATTAAAATTTTTTTTGTCGATTATTCTGTGAAAAATAATTAATGATAGGTAACGGTGGTTTCAAGCATAAGTTGCTGACACAAGTATGATGCATTAAAGCCTGCTCAAACATATGCGCGTGTTTTTTGAACAGTGATAAATTTCCTACTGTAGTACTGTTGTTTTTTTGAACGATTTATCGGATAGTTCCGCTATTATAGACGAAGAATCTTCAGGAAACACTACAACTGCTTTTTACAATTGAATCGTGAATTTATGTCAAATTAATTAAACGAAGAAATATTTTATTCTATTCGCCTGTATTAGAATATTCTGGAAAAATATTCCATTGAAATTATTTCTATTGAAACACCGAAAATATATTCTGTCGAAGTTATTTAAGAATTTATTTATCATTTATTAATACGTCATTTAAACAGCTTTTTTAATGTTTCTTTATAATGTAATTTATACTAACTATTGCTCATGACAGCTAGGTTAAGCAACCATATATATTTTAGAATTATATTTCTTTTATTTAAATTAGGTTAGGGGAACATGCTATATAGGTCCTATACATCGTCCGTGAAAATTTCATATGAAACAAGAGTGTCTTCAGTGCTTCATTTCTCCTTGATGAGAACTAATTAAACTCACAATCGTTGTCATCAGAACGATCTCGCTTGTTTATTATTTCTCTAATGGGGAAGAATTTTCTTAATTAAGTGGTATTTCTAAGTACGATAGCAAGTATCAGTTCGGTTGGCTATATGTACATCTAGTATGTTTCGTTTATCAACTACATAAATAGGAATCGTAATTCATTGATCAAGATATTGTGTCGATACTGTTTATTAATACTTCACACTGACACACATCAGAAATGGTAGCATAATAATAGACCAAATATAGGGTATTTTATTTTCTAACATAGTTTAGAGTTAGTTAGTTAGATTAGGTTAATTAGGCTCGACTTGAATTTTTCCATTAAAAAATATAACACAAAATTTTGAGTGTCAATATCGAATTGAAACGAGTAAAATGAATAGTTATCCTGTTTTTCTATAATAATTTGTAAGCTCTTTTAAACGAGACAATCTACATATACGATATGAAAATGTTAGTCAATGTGGCAGATGTTTATGTAAGTTTGTGTTATTATGACGACATTGTGCGACGTAAAATGTGCGATATTTCTCATTTGCGAGTTGCAAGAGGATTAGGAGAGTGGAACGAAAGTGCACAGGTGCGCGAAAGAAAACAGACGATTCAGTGTAGGTGAATTAGCATGTGAATTGTGCGCGGCTTCGTTCTTCATAAGTGTATCAGGTAGTCACGGAAAAAAAGAAGGAAATAAATCTCCCGTCTCCTAGTGCGTGATGAAAGCTCGTTTGAGTTCGTCTACCGTGTGAGGATGTGTGATATGTAACAAAGCATTTATTTAGAAACAATGTGTCTTTTACAGCTGCATCTGCTTCCCCTATTGCACTACAAAATTCTGCTTTGTTTGGTCACGCGTCTTTGACCATTGACAATTGGTTTGAATTATAACAGCGTACATCTTTTATCGTCTTTCAACCACGATTCCTTTCACCACTTAAATTTCGTTCATTGAATCATTGTTCACATAAGAGTTCCTCTATGCATCATTTATTAATAATATGGAAGAAGAAAAGTAGCTTCAAGAATAGTTTCTTCTCTTGAGGATCAGAACTATAGGCCTGTGTATCACTATACATTCAGTCATCGGAATAAAGTACAAAATTACAAAGATGTTATTTGTATTAAACTATGACATAAACATTATCGCGAAATGTGATATGTCATATTACAAAAGTATATAATTTTCTGATGAGTAGATTGTCGATTTTTATGTATTTATGAGCAAAAGATGCGAAAATGCACAGGACGCGTGTAATGTTTAAAAGCATATATAAAATATCTCAAAATACAGTGGTTTCTATGATATTTAATAGGTAAAACAATTTTCTACCTAGGTTCCATTTTTTTTTTAAATTATATTCACAAAAACATGAATTTGCATAAATGTTTGTCTATTTTATCAGTCTTAGGATTGTACCCTAACCTCTTAAAGTCCAATTTAGAAACGTGTTAGTTACTTAATTGAAATACTTAATGCAAATATACATATCATAATACCTACTTATTTAACATTACGTATTTTACATTCTACTTGTTTTTATAACTATTTATTAGTATCTACATGTTTATATAACCTCCGTATCTTGATTTCAACAATATAACAAGAAGATTGTTAATCTTTGATATACAAAACATATTACAACGTATTATTGTCTGATAATGGAATCACGTGAGTCGCACGTCGTCGCTAGTCTTTTGATTTGACGCGTTATTAACCATCATTTGTACAGGTAATCGGTTTTAATTAATTGTAAAGAGGACCACGTCGGATAAGAATACGATCAAAATGTTAACAAAGTTGGTCTCAATCGACTAATGTATTAATTATAATGTACTGTACACTGATGTGCCCTTAATGGTGACACAGGAACACGGTTAACGATTCTCTCCGAGATTCTCTCTAGTAGTACGTCTCCATGAGTCACTGGTGACACGATCCTCGTCTTACGATATCGGCTAACCTATATGGCAACGAACGATCTTTTTTCCGCAATTACGTAACGCAGTCTCGATTGCCAGACTAATTATCTGGCAATGGGAAAAGGTAACGTACCGCAAGGTCTTTTTGACATGCAAACGAGTTATTAACCGATCAACGTAATCGACTTGAATTATATAGATCTCCTTACGTTATTTCTTTACGATTACGTACATAGTTTTAGTCGTACATAAATATTACAAATGGCGATCTTCTTTTTAAGGCGATAGATCATTTTGTCGGTTTAAAAAGGACGGACAAAATGCCACGTTGCCAATTGCACGTTCCATAAATGCCATAACGTACAACGAAGGACTTTTTTTAAGTTTACGTAATTAAAGAAGCTACAGCATTGGAAAAGACTGCGCGTTAGGCTGAATAGACCGTTAATTGAAACATCAAACGGATTTCTCTGAAAATTGTACTTTTTGCTCTGATGCTTGACGGATCTTTGGAACTCAGTTATCTGTGAAACTTTGAACTTTCTATGGTCGTTGTCTCTTTGTAAATTTCCGAAATCCATCCCTTCTTTGGTGAAAGAACGAAAACTTTTGTCAGATATAAATAGACAATGTTGTGTAACTCCCAACAGCAAGTAATATTAGGTCACCCGAAAAGATTCTTCCGGTTTGTAAGGAAATAATAGACGCGCGTCATTTGTTCTTTTATATTATTTTCTTGCTTTATTCTGTTACTACAAAATTAAACTATTATTTCCTTATAAGACGAAAGAAGCTTTCCGGATGATCTGATATTTATAGCAAGCATTAGAATATTTTTAAATTTAAATACGACTGAGAAACTGTAATCGATCTTCTACATTTGACTAGATGATCTCTGATAAAGAAAGAGCAAGGTGTTTCATAATACATGAGGTCCACTTTGGGAGTGGACAGGAGACACAACAGCAATGAAGAAAGTTCACGTGAAACGTCCTATTTCACTTCGTTTCAAAGTCAACAGCTACTTACGTGTTACAACAATCGGCGACAGTTTATCTTCGTAGAAGGTTCTCGAAATCACCATCCTCAGTTTCTACGCAAGCTCGCAATCGCCGTGTCAGAGAATTTCTTTCAAAAATTCCAGGTGTATGTATGGAATATAATACAAGCGATGAAATGGTTCGATACTTTCCAGTATCTTCCACGAAGGTAATCCAAATTTGTGGATCATCGTGACACGAAAGTGGCTACGATATTGAAACAGGATCGAACAGGACACGCGTCTATATGAACCTTTTTCACTGTTCTTGGTATCCACTGTCGAAGTTGAAACGAAGTTGCGAAACACCCTGTACACTATATAACAGCGTAATAATATAATTATTATAATTCCGAAGGTGGAGAGAAGTTAATAGTTCTTTGAATACCAATGTCTAATGGATAAAGTACAGGTATTATAAATACGTTTCTCGACAGAATACTTATCAATTGTAAGTTACATAAATAATCGTTTAAACGTGTATGAGCTTCTGTAACGCGATTAGTAGAGTTCCTTTCTCGATATCGACTAATTCCCTAGTCAATAGTTTTTACGACGTAACTTTTTATAAATTATCGACGTGATAGGAAAAATGACGAATAAATGAGAGAAGGAGAGAGATTAAGTAGCACGGTAAGGCAACGTATGCTCGGGATCATATATATCACGATTCAATCTAATCGTTGAAAGCGGTTGATGATGATGATCGCGGGAAGGTTGTTCCAATTAATATTAAACGGCCTGCGAAATGATGATATTACCGTACGTGAGCGTATTAACGGGCCATGCACTCGTTACTATGCCCCCGATACACTCGCAGCGTAGGTTCTTCGCTTTATATTAAAAAGATTCTACGCTCCGAATCTAGATCAAAATTTTCTTCTGCTTATTCGCGGCAAATTTTCGAGTACTTCTTTTGACGTTACGCTGAAACAACTGGTTAGCACGAGATAGAGAGGTAATTGACGGAATCGAGGATGATCGCATCGCGCCTCGATTATACCGTATCGAGATTTTGCTTTTCTTTGATCTTGTCCTTTTGTCTAGGAGGAACAGGTTCGTCGACCGCGCTTTGTGGTGGTGCCAACGCTCCATTTTAACGTAATCTCCATTGTAAATCCCTTGTCCATCCTTTCTCCTTCCTCCTCTTTTTTTTGATCTTGCGCTGCGTTTTGCAATGTGTATTCGATACCCGATAATTAAACCGAATCGATACCTTTAATTTGATATTACGGGGCAAAAGATTGGCCGTTAACTTCTTGCTACCGAGGCCGTGACAATGATCTTGAAAAGGACGATAGTTATCTATGATATCCGTAGAATATCATCTACCATTACGTTCGCGTGAATTTGTCCGATCTGAAGTAGACAAGAGTAGACGGGAGATGGTTCTATACCAGCGAACATAAGTCGGAGGGAATGAAATTTTGCTCTTAACCCTTTCCTTTCGGAGGAGATAAAGTTCGAACGTGTTTAATCAGTTAGCCGTTGCCACCTCTTTGAAAAGCGTGTACCTAGAATGCGTCGCTAAAAGTAAGCGATAACGGGTATACTCGTCGAACACGGAGTACGTATGGCTGTTATAATATAAAATTAAGTTGTAATGAAATGATCGTTTTAGTTTTTAATCTTATTACCGCGAGGGCTCATGATAACGCAAAATATCGCCGTTTCTTCGTGACCAGTATACTCGTGAAAAACAGCTAACTGGTTGATCAAAAGTTCTCCAGTACCTGACAAATTTTCAAATTTCATCCTCTTCTAACATCAGAGAGCTCAAGAAGAAAACTTTGTTCTACGTTTCCGATTTATCTTCACACGCAGACCGATTTCCTGTGAATCGTCTATCTGCTCTCGTTCGGTTCAGACTGGACAAATTCACGTATACTCGAAAACTCTTCAAACTCGACTTTCCCGAAGCTGAACCTTCCAACGTAGTTTCGTTACACCCGATTTTTGTGTTACCTCGAACCACGCAGTCTCTGTGACTTCGGTCTCGTCGCGAATGCAGAACCACCGTCTATATTATAATAACAGATCTGATTGTGAATGTTTGCATCACGTGCTGTTGTCCATCAAGTTCGCCGGCTGCATTGTTCTGCCACTTCTGCTCTCTAATCGCGTCGAATGAATTACGAAACCGGACTAAGCGTAACGTCTAATTACACAGCAGCTACGCAACGCGTGGACGTAATGCGTAATGAGTATGTTCGCAGAAGGTGAAGTAGCTGTCCCGAGTTCGTTGACCGTGACAACAGATAGGCGGCTCTTACTTTCTCGCGGTGACGAAACCGAGCAGCACCACGGGAAGAGTGTCTAGGCTCTGTGGAGTTTAGACGTAGACCAAGTCGATACGCAAGAAAAAGAAAACAGCTATGATTCGAGCGTGCTTACTTTCGTATTCCAATGTCGCCTCCGAGACAAGAAAGATGCGCTATAATAAGGTAGAGTTACCGGAGTTCATCCAAGTTTCTACGTCTTAAAGTTCAATCTTGAACGTTGCGCGGAATAATCGCACGTCGTTATACGTTTTAAGACACCATCGTCAGTTTACGACAGAGTGACGAAGGAACTAGAGAAAATATCGTGCGCTCTAAGCAAGAAAATTATATGAAAACCGAGAGAACGATTGGAGAATGACTCTGCGATAGGATTATTCGAGTCAGCGAGGAGATATTACGCTGTAAGAACTAACAAGATGAACAACGAAATAATTTCCACGAAGAAAGCAACATACACTTACTACCGTATCACGATCGTTAGATCGGACAAGATGAAAATGTTAACCGTTGATCGAAACAATTTCTTATCTTTCGACGAGCGAAACTTGTCGTCGTAGAAAAGTATAGTCGCTGATTTATCAATATGCATGTACGATATGCATGATTCTCTGTCAGGCCATCGATAACGGAGCTAAACAGGTCATTTTTCAAACGTACATCGATCGTAAAACTCGTTGATAAGTGGAACTGTCGAATTACAAGGGAAAATTACTTACGATTATTTTGACCCAAATATCCTTCCAACTCAAACAAGCTTATCTCACTCTGTGCCTCCACGTACTTACTCATCGTGGGTCGCGTAACAAACGCGTTGTTCTTCTTTTTTCCCTTTACTCTCGCTTCGTGATTCTGTAGTGAAATTTCGTTGGTAACCACGTGGCCACTGACGCGTGTCTCCCTATTCCTGACCCTGGGCTTCACCTGCCGTTTCCTGCTTCCCCCTACCGATTCATTCATTTTATTTCATCGAGACGTGTCGTACGTTGGTTTTCGTGGTAACGCACGGCGATCGAGCGATCGGGTAAAACCGCGTATCGCCGTTTCTCTACAGGGGAACAAGGTGAACGAACCGAACCATTCGATCGTTCTTCTTTCACCGATACGGAAATTCTCTGCTCGATACGTTTTAACTCTATTAATTAAAGGCCAAGCAGCGAAATAATATCCGAAAGTACGACACGGCGGAGATAAAAATCTGATCGTAGTGTCATAAGATACTTCGATTTTTTTGAATTTTATAAAACTGTAGAATTTAGATGACAGAGATTGTAAAGTAGAAATTATCCGGTAGATCCTTGGAATTTTTTTTTTTTTTTTTTAAATATATTCTAACGTCGTATCACCTGCGCCTCTGTGATTATCAGCAACGTCGATGTGAACAGAGAGAGAAAGAGAGAGAAAGAGCTAAAGCTAAACGACTATGTATCTTTCGGAAAGGTGAAAAAGCTTGAGACTCGATTTCTATCAGAGAGATTTTCACTTGGAGTTCCTTCGATCTATGCTGTTTGTTACGAGAAATCTGCGAGAGATTGTATCCAAGACGATTTAAAACAACGTGATTGACGGTGATTTAACAAACGCGGATGTCGCAGATCGATGGCTTACAGGTTTTCTTTTCATGATTACGGTATGAATTTAATGGAACTCGATAACGCCGATCGACTAGACAGAAATTATAAATGAAAGATAAGATAACGTCGACCCTTAATAGATTAAGAGCTTTCGATTAAAAATGCACATTGTGTTATTGATAAATAAAATTGTAGTGTAACGATTAAGTATTTGTCACGTGGCTGTGGCTGAATTTCTAACTCATCCAAAATCATTGTTTCAGCGCAAAGATACGAACGTGTACACTACAAATGTGTCAACAGCCACTTTAATCCGCAGAATGTTACCACAGGCGAAACGCAGAGGAAAGATATGGAAAATAAGAAAGAAAAATGTTGGATTATCGGTATCTATCAATAACTGTATGTCAGTGTTGTTATAAATTATTGTAGCGGGCAACGCGTAGGACACGAACTCGTACAGATTAGCGTGATGCAGTCGTGGTTCGTGTTTCAAGGATCGATGCAAGGATCTACCGGTTACTTTTACCGTTACGATACTCCTAACGGGATGCTGGGAATGCGACGCGGCGACGGAGTAAACTAGCCGAAAGCATTGCCTTCTCTCGCGCTTTCTAGATCAGCCACGCGAATGATCGTTCGATATTTGCACTTACGAATTCTCCTTTGAAATTATCCGATCGACTTCTAAAAAAAAAAAGAGAAACAAAGAAAGAGAAATAAAATGGAATAGAAGACAGAAAAGAAGGTACAGCGATTAGCAAATGAAAAAGTCTAACTGAAACGGAAGAGAAAAGTTCCCATACATAATCAGTTTGAGTCGCTCATTTGGAGCATTAATACTTATTAATGCACTAACTTGTCGCGGCGTTATGCTATTCAGGGTCATCGATAACTGGTAAGCAGTGCAACGTGATTTAGATGTCTTAGGCAGCGAGGAAAGCGCTTTGCGTTTGGAAATATTTTACGATATGCTATCGTCCTTAAAGTTTGTTACTATATTTGGAAACTATAGAGTATAGTATACATACGTGACTTTAAATTATCTCCAAAATGTAATCTGTACTTGGTAGTATGAAATCTAGAAAAGATAAAACGTACGATTACGTAATTAAAGAATATTTAAAATATCATACGTATAGTGTCTGACGAAGGTATTTAAACTTCCACCGTAGAAAACTTTTACGTCTATACGATGTGTATGTTACATAGAACATTTTGAAATTTCATTAACGCTATTAACGATTGTCGAGATCGTATTGGTCAAGTTACATTATTCTCGTAAAAGATTTCTATAAATATTACGCTCATCGACTATTATATCTATTTGTATACGTGTGTGAGCTGAAATTTGTTGTAAAAAAACCTAGCGCTGTATATATATTTCACGGATGACTTACAAAATATAACGATCCAGGAATATCTGTAAATTCACCGTAAGCTAGGATCTATTCTGAAAATGTAACACTACGTTTCACCGAACGTGATAACTCGGTACACACGTTGTTAATCGTATTCACTTTCCACGAAAGAAGTTCTAGCGGCTCGTTCATGCCGATAAAAGTCATTTACCAGCGATTTCGTCGAGGTGAACGCGCAACGTGTCGCTCCAGAGCGCACCGCTTCGATTCGCGTGGGCGTTTTCAAAATTCTGTCACGGTGGCTTGTACTTTGTGCGACAACGGTGCACCGGTACGTGACGACTTTTGTTCGATTCAGTGACTGTCATCCAATTAGCAGAACGATAAATCCGAAAGGATGTGTCCAGATTATTTTTCCACCACGATATTGTCCGCTGTTCAGGATTGCCAATTCCAGTTTATAGAAACAAGATTCTCTTGCCACTTCTTCTTTTAGCTAGTGCACGAAAAAAAAAGAAAGAAAGGCAACTGAAAAAACAGGTAAGATGGCATTCCTGTAACAGCTTCGGTGAGTCATTACGACAGTTTAGTACCGTGCGTCTTTTATCTATCTATGTCTCATTTCGTGATAACGATCGATAAGAGTGGAGAAATTTCGAGCGGGCGCATTCCAGCGTAATCGAAGAATTCATTGAATAACGACTGCGGTTTTATAGTATTCTATCTTTTTTAATACTTTGAGGACCGTATGCTCTGGCATAGCATATAGCCTGAACTCGCGCGTATTTTTGATGCGATTCAAAAGATTCAAACAGTCGCTCGTAAAGTTCCTACCGATTTACGTACATTTAGTGAATTGTATAGGTGGCATTTTGTTGCCCACAACCTTCCTCCATCTTTCGCGCGACTTGAATGTTCCATCCTTCCAGAACCTGTCAGGTTCTTCGGGGAAGAACTTTTCAATATGATTTTTTATGTCGACCGAAGAGTTAAAAATCGGTACGAACTTTCCGAGCAGCGTTTAACGAGTATAATATTTTATTAAAAATCAATGAGCGTATTTAAAGACACTTCTGCCAACGTTCTTTAGTGTGATACGCTTGAGAACAATTTCCCCGATGCAGAGTTACTAAGCAAAATTTATTATTCTATTAAATTCCTTAAAAGTCAGAAGGAACTTTCCCAGCAATCGATATTATATCTAATACATCGATAACGGTTTCGTATTATTCGACGTAAACACACTTAACGTAAAAACACTTTCACGACATTTCGTTTATAGCATCCATTGCATTTTTTTCACTGTTTCATCTAACGGTAGTTAACATATTTATAGGATGCCGCACAAAGTGTGTAAGACGCGAATTGTTAGTCCGCAAAGTGTTAACACAGTCTTATAGCGTCTAACGTAATCGCTTTTTAATGGATTTTTAAACGGCTGGTACTTGCTCGTCATTATTTATAGCGATTTGCGTGTCGGTTTAACATGGCGTGATTTACTAAATTCGTGTTGAATCAATGGAACCTTGCGTCCTTCGTCAGGTACCTTTTGCACGGGTCGGTCGAGGGTCATCTTAAGTCTTCGTCGAACGGCTTTGACGGTGGCACTTATGCTGCTTCTTCTATCAATAACACCGCGCGAACCAATTTCGTTCGTCTAATCTAAGGCGGAGTTGTTCTTCTTTGCAGCGATCGATCTATAAATTAGACGTAGCGGGTTGCTTTGGTTTGTTCGATTCGTTCGACCGATCTCTATTCTAAAACGATAAGAGACAGTCAAATTATATCAGGATAACATTTTTCTTCATTCTTTTAATACGAAAGAGATAACGTATCGTTCTCTTTTGTTTTTGTATACAGTGTTCGCGTTTCGAAATTCAGAAAGCAAGATGCTAGAAGAAGTTAAACTTTGCTATGCCGTTTATTTCCTACCTGGAAAAACGAAGCAAACAGTGGCTATGCAAATTATAACTACACATCCTTATATTTATCGTAGAATTTACATTAATTAATTAGATCCAATGATATTAAACTTCTTATCGTCTAGCAGCACTAATTACAGTGGCAGTTGTGTGGCTACAAAAATTTGATACTGTGAAAGCGAAACGTAGAACGTGATAATATGATGTATCATTGGAAGATGAGCGCGTTAATTGTAGTAATAATATTACTTTTCGTAGCCAATTATTCCATTTACGCGAATAGATAATGTACGTTGAAAAATTCTTTTTACCAACCGCTGCCAGGAAACTGAGTATCATGATGTTTCTTTTCTTAGCATAGCGATGCCATTCGCGTCGTGGCGTTCGTGCGGATTTCTTCTTGAATTCGTAATCTCGCTAGCGGAAATCTCGGAAGACTGCTCCTTTCACCGGAAACGTTCCTCCGTTTTCACAGGTGAAAGTTGGGCGACACGTTGAACGAATTTTGCGAAGGAAAATTCCGTTTGTCGTGCTTCTCGTTATAGCAGTTTCTACGCGATTGCAGCTCATGCGAAACCATTTGAATTATGCGCACTGGTTCAAATGTGCCTGTTGTTCCTTCCACCGTGTAATTAGTTTAACTAACTCTTTAGAACTCGAGTGGTGAGATTGATGCCAGCAGAGAAGAAGATATATCGTGGCGAATATGTTAAAATGCGTATGATCGTCTATCCCTGCGGGGGGAAGTTGTAAATTTCGCTTTCATTCAGTTTGTTTCTTTTTACGTCGTGATGGCCATAAAGATACATATTTAGGTGATAACAGATCGTGTTGTAAAGCCGTAACTAGAGCTTGAAAATATTTTCTATTTTATTTATCAATGGCTGTCGCGAAATTTTCGCGTAGGCTGTTTTATCGTGTTTGCAAATTTATAACAGGATTTTCAAATGTCGATAATTGTCAATAATTCCCTCTGAAACGCTCCACGTTCTTTCCTGATTTTCTTGGACAATATCGACACAAATGTACGCTTCGATTATATTTCTCCACGTACATACCTCTGGTAACATGATTATTTCTTCGGAACGTATAATATATAGAGCGAAATAATACGATCGTTCGATTTGTAGATACGGGACAAAGCAAACATTACGTTACCTTCAAAAATGTTGCAAAAATGTTCGAGACCCAATAACGTTAAATTAATAGAACTTGCAGTCAGAGTACGTAAAGTAGTACGCAAATGCAAGTACGTATAATTCTGTGAATTAATGCATTTGTTTCACATTGTTCTCGTTTTAGAGCGTAAGCCGGTATGGAGAATCAGCAGGTGTGGGTGCGAGACCCTCAAGAGGGTTTCATAATCGGCAAGTTCATGGACATGGTAGACGGAGATGCGTTGATCATACCATTGGATCCGAAATATCCGCAACGCACTTGTCCGCTGGACGAAGTTTATCCTGCTGGAGAATACACCAAAGACGTTGAAGATAATTGTAATTTCATCATTACAACTCTCGTTCTTACCTCCACGATTTATCATTTGGCTCTTTCTTTCGTATTCGAACGTGTTTGGAAACGATCGGATCAAACGTTTAAATACCATGGGTATTTATCTTCGTAATTTTGTTTACGATGTACGAAAAATTGTGTTATGTTGGGTTCATTGATCAAATGGGGTTTAGATAATAAGAAATGCGTTTTACGATATTCACGTGTAAAGGGGAAACACGAGCCACGGGGGTTTCCGTCAGGAACGGAAGTCTTTAAATGTCGCAAGTGACTCTCTCTTTCTCTGTCGCTTTACAACGTCTATCTTCACGGGTTTGCTCTGTTTTTCATATTCTCAGGCGCTCTGATGTACCTGAATGAGGCCACGCTGCTCAACAACGTACGAACTCGTTACTTCAAGGATAGAATATACGTGAGTAATTGCGCGCAAATTGCGGTGCACTGTTCGAAACAATTGGCAGATCACGTACCTAAATAGCTCGATGTCATATGGGACGAATGCGCTTTAAACGAATAATAAATTATTGCTTTTAAAAATGTTGGATATTTCAGAGCAAATCTGCTATTGGTATTTTCTCGTCGTTATACAGTGGCTATAACAAAACAGTCTTATTTTTCAACGAACCGTTTTTCTATCAGATTCTATGAATTTCGTGAAAGTACTTCTTCTAGTCACTGTATGTAATAATACATCATGATTAAACTGATGATCATACTGATACTCGACAGACTTACGTGGCCAATATCTTAATCGCTGTAAATCCATACTGGGAGGTCAAGGATCTTTATTCTGCTGAAACGATCAAGGCTTATAAGGGAAAGTCTTTGGGAGAAACGCCACCTCATGTTTTCGCTATTGGTACTCTTAGTTTTCACTATTGTTACCAGATGTTTTGGTCATTTGGATTAATTTAAACATTCGCTTTTCCTTTCACAGCGGACAAAGCGTTTCGAGATATGAAAGTACTGAAGCAATCACAAAGTATCATCGTTTCTGGCGAATCAGGAGCAGGGAAAACCGAATCTACCAAGTATCTGCTACGATATCTCTGTGACTTATGGGGATCAACGGCTGGGCCGATCGAACAGAAGATTTTAGATGGTACATTATAGAAAATGGACGCTATACTATAATTAAACACGATCGATCAATTATATTCATTGCTGTATTTTCATACATTTAGCTAATCCAGTGCTGGAAGCCTTTGGAAACGCAAAGACCAAACGAAACAATAATAGTTCTCGTTTTGGTAAATTTATGGAGGTTCATTTCGATTCGAAATGTCAAGTGGTCGGCGGTTACATTTCCCATTATCTGTTGGAAAAGTCGAGAGTGTGTCTTCAAAGTCCTGACGAGAGAAACTACCATGTCTTTTACATGATGTGTGCCGGAGCCCCTCCAGAACTTCGCGCGAAACTTGGGATTACGAGGCCAGACGATTTTCAGTATCTAAAGAATGGTTGTACGCAGTACTTTTGCAACGAGGAGTCGGAAAAAAAATTGAACGATGCTCAAAAGAGTCGCGATCAGAGCATGAAAGGTACCTTGCACGATCCGATTTTGGATGACGTTGAAGGATTCAATGCCATCGATCAAGTAATTATAAATATTATAATTAGTATTTAGAGTTAGACTATCAATAGTTTAGATTCTTAACATTCTTAGCTTTTTCAAGATCTTTACAACCGCGCAAATTACTCGAATTTATCTATTATGAAAAATAATTCAGAGAGTAAAATATTCTTTCGTTGAAAGATTGATAATTATATTTTACCTCTTTTTGCTGATTGGATAACTTTCTAAATTCAGGAAAAAGCAACGGTAATTTGACAATTTTTTG
Source organism: Bombus affinis (assembly GCF_024516045.1). NCBI lineage: Eukaryota > Metazoa > Arthropoda > Insecta > Hymenoptera > Apidae > Bombus > Bombus affinis. The sequence goes on from NC_066353.1 coordinate 10,699,801, forward strand.
ATTATTATCAAATCACCCATTCATTTCATGCAATTTTTGATTTTACTAATCTATTCATGTTTAGTTACAAAATGGCTTTCCTCCATCCATACAATTTTTTATTACACGATTGATTTTGATATTTATGTATTTTATATACATTTTTTAGTACAGTGGTGATTAATTACTTTTTTTTTTTTAATTTTCACTTTTTACGAAGGCTTTAACACGTCTTGGTTTAACCGAAGCGGAAAGAATGGAAATTTATACAATGGTAGCTGCGGTACTCCACCTTGGGAATATCACATTCGAGGACAATCCCGAAGATACGAAGGGCGGCTCTAGGATATCCGCTAACTCTGAGAAAGCAGTATTAATGAGTGCGAAGTTATTGGCTGTTGATCCCGAGGAACTCAGGCAAGCTTTGGTTTCGAAAGTAATGCAGACTAGTCGCGGCGGTATCAAGGGAACGGTCATTATGTAAGTTTATATAAAAATCAGAAATAGAGAAACAAAAAGAAAGTTTAATAACTGACTGAATACTTTTAAGGGTACCACTGAAAGTCTACGAAGCCAATAATGCCAGGGACGCTCTGGCTAAAGCTATTTACAGTAAATTATTCGATCATATCGTAGCTCGTATCAATAAGAGTATTCCTTTTAAAGCTTCGAGCTATTATATTGGAGTTTTAGACATTGCAGGGTTTGGTATGTGTTATAATATTTCTTACGCTATACTTACTCCTTCAATAAATTTATGATTCCTTTTTTATTATCTCTTATAGAGTACTTTAAGGTCAACAGTTTTGAACAATTTTGTATAAATTATTGTAATGAAAAGTTACAACAATTTTTTAATGAAAGGATCTTGAAATACGAGCAAGATCTTTATGCAAGAGAATCGCTTAATGTGCCGAAGATATCTTACGTGGATAATCAGGACTGCATTGGTAAGTTTAATTGTTAATTCGTCGTTTCATTACCTAAACAAATAAATCTCTTTTCTACATATTCAATTTTTAGATTTAATCGAATCGAAGAACATGGGGATTTTCAGTCTCTTAGATGAAGAATCAAAATTACCAACTCACAGTTTTGCACATTTTACCAGCGAAGTTCATCGTGTTTGGAATGGTCATTTTAGAATAACCCTACCACGAACTTCTCGTTTGAAAGCCCACCGAGAATTGCGTGACGATGAAGGATTCGTAATTCGTCATTATGCTGGTGGTGTTTGTTATCAAACGGTACTTCATCTGTTATATGCAGTATATCCTATTTTTGCTCCTGCTCTTTATAGAAAGTATATTTATTATTAATATGATACGCTATATTGTTATGCTTTCTATATTTGGTACACTTTCTATCTCACTTTCTGACTTTCTTTTCTTTAAGAAATTTCTAGCAATTTTTCTCATTTTTAGAATCAATTCATTGAGAAAAATAACGATGCTCTACATGCTTCCTTGGAAGCATTAATTCAAGAAAGTAATAACAAATTTCTAAGAACACAGTTTGCCAATAATTCTCGTCAGAAAGGGAAACTTACTTTCATCAGTGTAGGCAGTAAATTTAAAACACAACTTGGGGAACTAATGGATAAATTAAAAAGCACCGTAAGAGAATTACTTACATTAGTCATTTTAATATTATGCTCTTTTTAAGTAGATAATCAGGTAGCAGGTAAATTAAATTTTTCTTACAGGGAACAAATTTTATTCGCTGCATCAAACCGAATAACGAGATGGTGGCTCATCAATTCGACGGGAACAGTATTTTGGGACAGCTTCGTTGTTCTGGAATGACGTCTGTTTTAGAACTCATGGAACATGGCTATCCTAGTAGAGTTCCATTCCAGGAATTGTATAACATGTACAAATCGTATCTTCCGCCAGAATTGGCCAAATTGGAGCCTAGATTTTTTTGCGAAGCGTTGCTTCATAGCTTAAAATTGAATAAGAAAGATTTTAAGTTTGGAATTACCAGAGTTTTTTTCAAACCTGGGAAATTTGCTGAATTCGATAAGATCATGAAATCAGATCCTGAGAACCTAAGGAAGTTGGTAGCTAACGTAAAGAAGTGGTTACTTAAGTCTCGGTGGAACAAGATGCAGTTTTGTGCGTTATCTGTGATCAAATTGAAAAATAAGATCATCTATCGAAGACAGCACTTAATTATTTTACAAAAAACAGCGAGGATGTACATAGCTAAGAAGCAACATCGTCCTCGCATAAAGGGAACAGCGAAGATCGAGAAGTTGAAGACACAGTTAAGTGGCATGGAAGAAACGTCCGAGCAATTGAAAAACCGTGAAAAACCTATGGGCGACATTAAAAGACTGCAGAGGGATTTGAATGCGGCTATTGAGAAAATAAAGATGAATGAAAAAATAAAACCAGTGGAAATCGATTCTTTGTATACGAATTTGGTGAACCAGGTGAACAAACAAATGGCGTTGTTGCAAGATATGGTCGAGCAACAGAAGATTGCTGAGGAACAAGCAAGACTGAGGAAGATCCAACAGGAGTTAGAACTCGAAAAGCAGAGAAAGGAAGAGGATGAACGGAAAAAGAGAGAGGAGGAAGAAAATAGAAGAAAGAAACACGATATCGAGATGAGAAGGAAGGCAGAAGAGGAGCAAAAGAAAAAGCAAGAAGAAGAAGATAAGAAATCTGATGAGCTTCGCAAAGTACATACTTTATCTTTGACAATTAGTCTTTTCCCCGTTTATTACTTATGTACTGATATGATTACATTACTTATTTATGTAGAGTTCTCTTAATGTAGCATAATTTGTCAAAAGTGTTTAATACATTAACATTACATTTTTTATCTGCTCTGAAGGCACAGTTGGAAAAAGAAGCAATGGAAAACAGCAAATATCGCGAGTTATTGGAGCAAGAAAGAAGGGATCATGAATTGGCGGTCAGATTAGCTCAAGAATCGAATGGTCAAGTCGAAGATTCTCCACCATTTGTGCGAAGGTATCGTATCATGCTTTGCTTTCATTCAAATTTAAGCATTTGGAATCTGTTATTTCATTTTTTTGATACTAATTGGAGGAAAGTAGAGCGAGCTACAATGGATAATAAACAAATTCTGATTAAATGAAATGTAGCCAAAATATAACGAAATTAATCTTGCTGATCATTCGAAGAATTTTTTTGAGTGAAAAAATATGATCTTATTTTGTTAAATATGTACATATAGCGGTTCCGATGTACGAGTACCATCAAACAACAACAGATTAGCAAGGTATTGTAAAACTCGTTGAGGTTTACTGCATGCACAACTAACACTTACTAATATTTTGTAACTAATTAACTAACATATATTTTCCTGTAATATTAACAATATTCGATTTCTATTGTTTCTGAATGGGTAATATTTGGAGATTTTTTAGCATGCTAACCATTGTTCGTGTTTTGCAATTAAGGAATGCACAATGATATTTCTGATATACATACATGCAAGCTTTAAGAGGAATTTTAACAAACAATCCCCCCCTTTTTCTTTTCAATATAAAATATGTTAAAAATAAGCATTTTAAGTATAAATATTTAATGTTTTAATAGTGATAACGTATACAGCATATGTTAATTAATTTCGTTTAAAAAAATAGATCGGAGCAAGTGCGCAATAATCAGGCAGCTATGGCCAATAAAAAATACGATTTATCTAAGTGGAAGTATTCGGAATTACGAGACGCTATAAACACATCCTGCGATATCGAATTGTTAGAGGTACGCGTCACTTCTATAGAATTATCAACTGACTATAAGGTAAATAAAATGCAATAAGAATTATTATTGTGTAATTCTTTTCTTATAGGCTTGTCGTCATGAATTCCATCGAAGACTAAAAGTTTACCACGCGTGGAAAGCGAGAAATCGCAGGCGAACAACCATGGATGAAAATGAAAGGGCACCAAAATCTATTATGGAAGCCGGTAATACATACAGACAAGTTTATTTATCTGAAAATCAAAGACGAAACATTCTGTATTATATTAATATATTTTAATGTTTCTTTCAGCTGCCAAAACCTCAGTGCCTCAAATGAAACAGCCCATAATCGGATCATCGCAACGATATTTCAGAATTCCCTTCGTACGACCAGCTGCATCCGGTCAACAAGATAACTCGCATACATCTTGTAAACGAGGATGGTGGTACGCTCATTTCGATGGTCAGTACGTTGCCAGACAGATGGAACTTCATCCTGATAAGGCACCGATTCTGTTGGTAGCAGGTAAAATCCCTAATTCATTTTAATCTATTTTTTTTTTCTTTACCAGCTATAATCTTATTTGTATACATCGTCACAATAATAGTTAGAATCACTGCATACATTTATAGTATATGTTAGTTAAATCTTATTTTCAAAGACACCACATTCGAAGAGAACAAATAATCGTGCATATTCATTATGGTAATTAGAATCTTGAGCAAAAATTAATTTTTGTGAAGGTATTGATGACATGCAAATGTGCGAACTGAGCCTAGATGAGACTGGATTGACGAGGAAACGCGGAGCCGAGGTATTGGAACACGAGTTCAATCGTGAATGGGAGAAACACGGAGGCAAACCATACGTACCTCCGTGTGATCGTAAGAAATGAAACCATTCCATCAAACAGGCGAAAGTAGTTTTAATATAGATCTTATAAATTTTTGTATTAACCCACTTTGAAAGTGAACCCATAGCACAGTGCCTTAGAATTTGTGCCTTACTCGTTATACAAAAAAGGCAATTCTTTGGAAAGCACGATATATTGATTAATATTATTATCAGTTATAAAATTTTTCATTTGAGAAGTGTAGGGAGATAATTGCATCTACAGTGAATTTAAGGATGAGTGGACGTATAATACATATACGTTTGATGCCTGGTGCGATGTGATATATACACAATATTTCAATTAGCTATTTGAATGATCATGTGGGAACAGGATTCTTAATACGATAGATTTAATTGTTCAGTATTCGAAGTCAGTATAAAAATGTGTTAACAATTTTTGTAATTAAAAGGAAATTATTCGTAGAAAAAAATAGATCTCATTCAAGTTGAACTTATACCTTTCTTTTCAAGAAGGAAAAAGTATGTATGTCGATTTGCCTAATGAAATCAATTTATGGTATTAAGGTTTATTGAAAATCGATGAACTTTTAGTATATAAAATTTCTTCATATTTTGTAATGGAAATGGCTCATGGTTCCTTCGAGTAATATACAGCATCGTTGAAAAGACTATCTTCTATTATGTATAAGTAATTTTACTTATTTACAAGATATATTGTTGCACATTTAACGTGAATTGTACGTTCGTCTTTTTAGTAGATATAAAAAAATTCATGAAATATATAATATGCGATCAATTATTCTTACAAATAAATAACATTTATGCCATTTTTCGTTTTGTGTTAGGGTAACATCGTGTATAGTTTCTAATAAAAATATTTGTACTCGTAGCAATATATTAGTAATGCTAAAATAAAAGCTTAGCTAGGTGGTACCCAGACACAATTATTTTTCTCGAATTCTCTGGCAACTGCTAAACAAAGATGATCTTGATAAGATGCAGACATCACCTGGAACACAATTATGGAATGTATCATAAAGAAATGAACATGGAAAAAACATGTTAGAAAGTTTGAAGTTTGGAATTCATTAATTACCTGAAAACCAAGTGGTATTCCATCTTTACCGAAACCCATTGGTATCTGCGTTGAAGGTGCACCTGTTATATTAGCTAGAACGGTATAAACACTGCAATGTGCTTCCCACAACATCGTTTGTGGAAAACTTGCTGTACGACACCAAGTTGGACATATTAGTACTCCATTATCTTTTAACATAGTCTGTAAGCAGCATAAGAAAATATTGAAGACCTACTCGATACAAGCATATATAAATTACGTCTTTATTACTTAAAAGAATTATTAATCGTACATTTAGTTTTAGAGTAAGTTCTGCCTTAATCTTTTCATAATATGCTATACGTGAAGACGACAATAATCCCTTGCGGTCTAGGAGCATTTGCATAAGCGTACGCATTGGTGTATATCGTGACAATCCTAATAACGATTTTGTGAATTCTATACCAGCTCCCTTAGGTCACAGAAATAAAAAAGAAAGTTACAATTTATTAGCTTGAAAAATAGAAGCCAGAAATATACATGCAATAGAACAGTTTTAATTATCGATATTTGAATTATCATTACACTTGAGCCTGGTTCCAGTATAGGATCAATATTCATGCTTCCTAATGTGGATAACATCATGTAGCACATATTTTGGAGCCATTCTTGTGGAAACTGGAATGCAATATTTGAATCTTAATTATTTATTATATTAATTATATTACTTATTTATTAGATTTCGAAAATTTGGCTTCTTTTTAGATTTAAATTATTATAAGATTTTTACTTCTTCCACGCTAGCGCCTTTCGTTATTAGATACTGCTTGGCTTTGTGAATTGTCTCCTTTATTTCTGATGTTGTCGATCTAAGACCGAAAATGCCATTGACGTTATCGAAATAATAAAATTTTAAGTTTTTTATATCGACTGGTTCGTCGAAAAGTGGAAGCAATTTGCATTCGGGTGATGCGGCCAACACCTTCATGCTCAAGTAAAGATCCTCCACGTATCTTGCTAAGGGTCCCATTGTTAACATGTGTTTAAAGATAGGATCGTCAGCTAGAAAGAAATGTCCATCGAGAGGAATGGTACCTACAAAGAAACAATCGTGTAGAAATATATGTATATATATACATATATCCCAACAAGTACGTATAAATTCTGAAAGCAATACCTGCAGTAGTTTTATGAGCAAAAATACCAGTGAAGAAACTTGGTATTCTTAGAGATCCAACGAAATCCGTTCCAATTCCAAGCACAGATGCTCCTGAGCTAATTAACGCACTCTAAAATCAAACAGATAATAAAAATAATTAAGTAAAAAAAATATTTAGCAATTGAATAAAGGGTGAGAATTCTTTTGCGATTATATAGACACTTTTATATATTTTCTTATAATTCACGATTTTATTGATTACGCCATATACAGCATATAGGAGCATTAAATTACTGTAAACGTAAAAACTCGGATGATCTTAGCGATTACCTCGCCCCCTGACGATCCCCCTGGTGTTTTTCTCGTGTCATATGGATTCATTGTACGGCCAAACAGAAAATTATAAGTGTCCAGAGATAGACAATACTCGGGAACGTTGGAGACCAACAAAATAATGGCACCAGCGTTTCTAAACGTTTGAACTATATATGCGTCTTCTGTGGCCTTCGTGCCTTTCTTGAATACGCAACCACAGGTAAAGCTCATTCCTAATTTAAACGAGAACAAATTTCGATATTACGCTCGATCGCCTTTTTCATCATATTAGAAATATATTAACTACAAACGTTATATTATAATTTATTATTTCTTTCATAGTAGCGAGGGTCTACGGTTTCAGAAATTCTTATGCAAGAATTTGGTCATCCGACAGTGTTTAGCATACAAACAGTATCAATGCGAAGATAGATCGAAGGGATCGATGGAGTATTAAAGAAAATAGGAAAAGAGAATATTTGTAAAATTTGTTCGCTGGGCTTCTTAAGCCATTTCAGAATTCATAACTTCGAATTTTTACGCTCCAATCTTGCTTTCGTTTCAAGGAACATAAGGATTTTTAATATCTTACGACATCGCGCGTATCAACGACGACTTCTACATGTTCAATGAGAATAATTTACTTCGACCTTGATTTGTGTATCGTAAAAGTTACTTAATTTATGTTAATTAAAATTCTATCGATGAACTTCGACTCGTAAAACGAACATTGGAATAAAACATCAGCGAAGCTTCGTCAAATGGTCAAGAAACATTGTTACCTTTAACCGCGCAGGATTCCTTTATGGACATCGGCACACCATAAAGAGGCTTATTCTTTTCCAGTTGCTCGGCAGTCATGGCTAAGTCACCGCTCTTCAGTTTTGCGTCACACATCTTTGATTCTTCTAGAGCAGCTTCAAATCGATCTTCTATTACTGCGTTTATGAATGGATTCACTTCTTTAACACGCTCGATATATGCTTCCACTATTATCTGACTACTGAGCTGTTTTTCAATAAAAAGAAATTACAAAAGTTGTGAAGTAATTCAACTATTAAGGGCCAAACGTTTCATAAACGCAACATTTCACGCAATTAATTCCGTTTTATCTTTTCTTTTTCTCAATTGATTAATTGAAATTTATATTAATTTTATGAGAGGGAACTCTAAATGTTTCGTATCTTTCTCGCTAATACTTTGTTCTTTTACTTACAATTCTATGATTCTATAAAGAGTTCGACAATATCAAGATACTTACAGCGCTATGACAGTATAAAGAGTTTACATGTGACTCTATTTTGTGTAACGGGCAATTCTTTCTATCATTATCTCTTTCACTTAGATCTTAGATCACTTAGATCACTTATAATTTTATTTTCCAGAGTATTCGAGAAAATTCAAGTATTTATGGTATCGGGATAAATTATTTCTTCGAATCGTGGGATTTATCTGAAAGTCGGGGAAAAGTGAAACGAAAACCACGGGTTCTTTTTGTCAGAAAAAAAAAACAAAGTAAAAGGTGGAGAACAAAGCAAATTTAAATTACTTCGTTTAGGCGCTTTTAGCAAAATGTTCCGTTTACCTGACGATAAGAAACTTTAATGAACTATATGGCAAAGTTCAAGTGGAAATATCAGAGGAGATTTTAATTTCAATGAAGATAATTTAATTTATTATTCCGACGATAATGAGTACAAAGAGCAAAAAGAAACGAAGAAATGATTAGAATAAATATGACATTGTGTATGAATTAATCAGAACGAAATCATTTCTAGTAAGTTCCTTACTTCTCTGTTTCTGATCTTCCTGGCTAGCGTGGTTGCGCTTAATTTTAACAGTGGATTTTTAATTGCAGGTATACTCGGCTTTCTCCTCCAATGAATAACCATGAGTAGAAGATGGTGAATACTGCCTATCGCTTGTATAAAAATTATTAGTAGGTCGATGAATAGCTCTATCATCTTTCCTGCAATAGGAAACGTTATTTATTCAGCTGCTGTTTTAAGCTTACTAGGATAATTAGAGGAATGGAATGATTTTTTTTTTTTTATAGCATTCGATTGTACTAAACTCGATTTTTTCGAAAACTAAATCTTAAATGAACAAATTTTATTCAACATTTCGTTCGTATGTTTTCATAAGGGATCATTCCATGCCCGCTTGTACGTGTTATGCGACCTTTGTATAAACATGAATATTATATTAGGTTGGCAACTAAGTGACTGCGGATTTGTCAATATCAGCTATTGACAAATAGCTAGTAAATCACTTAGTTGTCAACCCAATGTTATTACGCTCTTATATAAATTCTAATTACATAAGCTGTTTTTCGGCTGACAAGTTCAGATAAACGCATTTTTTATTAGAACATATGCCCATTAAAAACAAACATGTACGTTTAAGTCTCTCCTCTTATTTGACTCACGCGTGACATATTAACTCACACATTTGTTAGTTTTTCATACTCTATCGACCTCTCGCATTTAAAAAAATTAATAAATATTTAATGAATAATACCATAAAGCATACATTGTAGGTTAAATTAATTTCTCTTTGCATCATATACATTGGGTACTTCCGCTTCGCGTTGCATATTTTAAACCAGATAATTATTTTTTTAAGTCACCAATGACATATTCCGATTTATCAGACATATTTGACACGCGATTTACATCTTCGCGGGAAGCATGTATTTTATAGACCATTTTTCTATAACTTCATGATTTACGTAAGAGAGTCGAACGATTCGTAGCCTGTAAATTTTATTTATAAATTTACTTGCTAATTTTGTTACCAAAATTGTTTCGACCATAGCGGAGAATTTACTGGTTCTAATAATTTGTCACTTATGATTCGTGAAATTTCATTAATAATATTACTTGAACAGGGCGAGACAAGAAAGAAGAAATATAGAATATCGCGAGCTTCTAAATGTTTGATCAAAAAATTATAGAGAAGAACGATTTACTGTAAACATATGGACAGGAATTATTGGCCCATCCTTCTGTCTACAAAGATAACAACTGCGACACGTTTGCAATTTTTACGCTCCCATTTCCTAAACGACTTACGTGACAGATTACTATACACCATGGCATAGTCTTCGCTTCGTTGATTTTATGCACAATGGTACGACGATGTCTCGTCATAGCCGATTGGTACGGCAATATTTGAATGAAAAATTTGGATTACCGTGGATAGAATGCGCACCTGCTCTTCGCGTGTGGTCCCTCCGTTTATGAGACTTGATGAAGAGATTGTTTATTATTCAAACAGACAGATTATATCCGTTAAACAATTACAGCATCTGGTTGAACGTGGTCTTTACGATACAAAGTACAAAATCACTACGTATTCTTGAGCAAGAACTTGACAAAAATATAGATGCGAGGTTGGGACTGCTTAAATAGGCAGAAAGTAGAGAAGAAGAAAAAAGAGGAGAGAGAAAGGAAGATATGAGGAATACATATATAATAATGGACCCGGGGCATCTACGTAGATAGACACGTCGCTACATCAATACGTCGTGAATAAAATTAGTTAAAGAATTATTCAAACTTTAACATTTTTTCCTAGAAGAAATGCTTGCGACTCGTAGTTCTTTTCAAGCTTCCGTTCCTCGTGACGAGTGGGATATATCGTGATAAAAAATGTTTAGAAATCATGGTCAAGATCAATTTTACATGAACTTCTCTTTATTACGAATCTCCATCGATCCAGAGATCGCAAATCGGTGTTTTTTACACTTACTTTTTATACACCCTGTGCATACAGTCGATTTATCTGAGATTTCGCAATATATGCCCGTAAAGAAAAAACATAGCAACATTGAAATATAGTGCAGTTTTTATTACGACATAAATCACCAGAAATGTATGCTGTTTTCTCGTCGCGTCAACGGTTTTCTTATAAATATTTTTCCTCGTTGCAATGAATGCGCAACTTGCACACAATCTTTGACTTCCACGTTTCTTCCTTTTTCCTGTACGTGGTACCAATGTATTCGTTACGTGATATCCGATAATGAGCTTGGAGCTTTTGGTTCGTAAGCAATTATCGCTCAACTACTCTAGAAAGGAAATAAATTATTAAGGATACTGATAACGAATATTCATGTGTTAACTTACAGGTCGATTCCCGTTGAATGAACATATTTGCAAACAGTGTTCTTGAACGTGGTCAGACAGTGGGGTTCGAACTTTAGACTAATACGTGAATATTCGTTATCGGTATGCTTAATAATTCTTTTATTTATCTCCTCTGTAACGGTTTTCATCGCTTAATTGCGATAATAAATAATACGTTTAAATAATAAATAATGCATATACAACGTAATTAGCTTCATGATAATTATTAGTTACATTTTTATCAGTATAACGTGATGGACAGTTGCGTTTAGGAAATTTTTCTCTCTATATTCCATTCTTTCCTCTTAAATATTGATAACCTTTGTTAAATGAAATGTGAATAGCATATCAGTTTTTTATTACTCTTAACAGATTATTATAAACAGCCGATGTATCCAAAGTTAAAACAAACTTAAGGCACTTGTTATGTTGTAACTGTAATTGTTATTAGCGACGAAGAATAACGTGTCGGACCAAATATGCAGCCATTCAGAGGCATATAATTCGAAGTAAATAGTTTTTTGGCAGATAGACGAGTAAACATCATATGGAGGGCAATTTCTTCTTTTTTTTTTTTTTTTATTAGCTTTATGTTATATAGCGACTCAGTATAGGTTTATGTTATTCCGTTGTACGATTTGTTTGGGCCTTTTCATTTTTAGTTCTTTAAACTCTTTAATTTCCTGTATTTTTGTATTCTTTGTCATATTTTTTAAATCTTATGTATTTAATTCGAACGCGAACGACGTGCAGCGTATCGTGCTTATCGTCAATTTTGTTTACTATTTTTGCTATTAAAAGATTGCTATTTTCATTGCATATTTTTTTTGGAAACAGTCTAGACATTTGTTAATTATTTATGCAAGCAAAAGATCAGAGGAAACATTATTTCTCTCTACTCGAAAATTCCATGATGCGGTTTTTGGTATGCTGTTATGGAACGAATAGGCAGATATAATGTTTAATCTACGGTTTTTCTTACAAAAGGTAGCACAGGATGCTTTATGTCTTCAAATGTCATAATCTTCTTGTTTACGGCTGATTTCAATTCTTGTGCACGCTGCTATTTAAGCTGACCCACTTTCGTTCATGTAAGAAGGTATGCTCGCGCACAGGGATATTTCGGCTAATTTTTAATTGTCTATAACTAAAAAGCAAAGTCCAAGATGCAATTTTTTATCCTTGATCTTCGTCTCATCTTAGCTTCAAGAATCACCCCTTACATTTTTTTAACTTATAACCGAACACTCTGTGTACTTGAACGTGGAAGAAATCTTGGTTACGGATGTATCTTAAACTAATTAACGTTCTGTACATCGATGCATCAGGTTATCTTCTAAAAGGGGCAATCGGATAAGTGAAATACCCGGTAAACTTTAGGAGAATATAATAGCAGTTTGAATATGCAATACATGATCAATATGCACATAATCATTTTTACGCTCGTCACAAGGTCACTCTAATTTCTTAAATTGAACGATAAAAGGTACTCGAAGTACTTGGGATCGAAAAATGATTAGTTCGGAGGATAAGAAGAATAATTAAAATTAAAATACCTTTTAAAGTAATCATTTTTCGCCTCAAGTACCTTAATACATTTTTGTAGAGAATTAAAAAATCCATGGGATGGTGCATAAAATGATTTGTTGTTCAATTGAAAAAGATAGCCGTGGTCTTCGCTTTTCATCGAAATAAGATTATTTTTGAAATTCTTAATTGTGCAATTAATAGAATTTCTCAATATGCAAGATAATTGTCAGTTTTAGCAGAACTTACCTTGTTTTCTTCTTCTACCAAATGAAGATCGGTATTTATCGAAAATATACAAACTTTGACACAAATTCGAATAAAACAAGATTTTCACTTTCCTTGTTATTAAATAACGCTCTATTAACGCGTCATTCTTAAAGTTCTTTACTTTACGATCATCAATGAATGAATCGATTGAAGTGAACTGACCGACTTCGATCGACTTTAATGCTCTTCTGACAACTGCTGTGACTGTGTTACACTCAAGCACAATCTCAACTGTTCTTGAACACGTCTTTTGCTGTTCGTTATGCGCTCTTAAATGAAAATGGTGGAATTTTATCGTCATCCACTAAATTATGTAAATTGATTTATTTAACGATTTAATTTCTTTACTGAATTATTCATTATTTGCAAAATATGCACGATCAACTTCAGAGTTAAGAAAGCAGCGAGGAGGGGAACATTTATGTAACAAAAGTAAATATAAATTATTTTTATGAATTTTATTTAGATCAACTATCAGTTACAGGACTGTAGATCTTTTTGCAGATGTAAGTATAGAGTCCTGAGATACAAATGTAATTCTTTTTACTCCAATTCTTCTGATTGTTCTTGAACTTTTCGAACGGTTTACGTTTAATAACATTTTAAACTGGCGCGCATGACAATTGAGAAACTAATTGATTAAATCAGCTTCGGACAGAGCTCGTTCGCTTTCTTACAAATTTCTTCAACGATCGAAAGTCAAATTTTTATTTCATTATCTATTCATAATATATTTCCCAACCATTGTAAATTCGACCTATCCCTAAGATATTTCATGGTAGAACCATACTGGCCACTCCCCATATGTCATAAAAACAGTCTATATTTATTACACATCTTAATTTCTATCGTAGATTCATTCACGTTTAAGGTATCGCGATCGTTCGTCGTTTGAACGAAGAAGCACACGTTCGTTACCGTAGTTTCTTCGCCGATCGTATCGCGTCGAATACGCTCGATTCATCTCGATGGATCCTTATATTGAAGTCTTTTTCATCTGATCAAAGAGAAAATCAAAGTTGCAACTCGATCATCGGTGGCGGCTGCCAACCACCGAAAACTTCGTCGATCTCTTTAGCCACTGCGATCGTAAGGTGATCGTTGCCCGTGTTTGCCATGATCTGTACGAGGCAAATAAGGATGAAAACGCATTACGCAATGAACTTAAAAAGGTGCATACGAAATGTCATTACTCTGATGCTTGAATTTCACAGGTACAAAGTAAATTACTTACTTGAAGGCCAACAGGTAAACCCTGTTTATTGAGCCCCATTGGACAATGTGTGGCTGGTATTCCTAGTACATTAGCGATTGTCAGATACATAAAATTGGGGATATTCATGTAGCTTTCATTCGCGTAATAGGCTGATGATACGAACGTTGGGAATATCAGTACGCCGTTATCACCTAGTAGCTCCTGCAATAAAAACATTTATAATTTACTGTAGGAATGATAGACAGGATGACTATTACGGAAAGTTGAACTATTATTTTATTGCTAGGTAAAAAGAGACATTCGCTCATACTCGCCGGCTAGCACTCTCTTGCCTTCGCGCGATCACTCGCTATATATACACACACACACACACCCATGCACATTCTTTTTTGCTTCAGCCTTACAAGGACTGCACGTGGCTATTACAGTCAGTCATCTAAATAGAAAAATATCAACGGTCGATTCTCACCGCCGACAGCTCTGTCCTCTTAGACTACCTATAATGTAATGCTTATTCTAATTTATATAACAACACTAGGTTACTTTCAATAGGAAGCATTAATATGTTCGCTAACAGCTACGCCTAAGATACACCAAGAAACAAGTGTTGGTTTTTAGATATAAAATGGCCAACTTTTATTTTAAGAAATATACGTAAAGGGCTATTTGAAAACAGAAACAACGCTCCATCTCGAAATCAGAGATTGCCGTAAAGGATGCAGGAAATTTCTTGGGAATTAATTCAAGCCTGTTAGTACATCCTTACTTACCTCGAATTGTTTCTTTAACTCCTCCGTCTTATCGAATATAACTTGATAACTCCCTGGTAATTTATGATATATCCATTTCAAGGTGGCATATGTAACTGAAGACAGCGTATTCTGCGATATGCCACAAAGGCATTTCAATTCTTCAAGCAGACATTTACTCGATCCCTGCGCGATAATTGGTTGCTAATTATATTGGAAAGTGTTTCAAGGAAGCATGACGTTGAACGTGTTTAACGCGTTCCATTTTCCGTTATATTACATTTTTGTAAATTAAAAAATAGTAAATAGTAAAAAGAAAGAAAATAATAAATAGTAAAAAGAAAGAAAGATCATGTAACCCCACCTCCTGATAGAATCACAGGTCGTGGTGGGTGAGACCGGTTTGAACGTGTTAATGGAACTTACCACGCATTCGATATCATCATTGATGTCATCCAGATTTATCGACAGCATAAACGCTGACATGTTAAGTGCAAATTCCATGGCAGGTAATCGTGCCTAAAATTATAGATTTTCGTAAATGTACCCTTAAGAAAGAACGATCGTATACGTCGTTTCCGACTAAAGTCAATTATCTCATTTTTATCATTTCGAAATCAACGAAAATCACCAGATTTGAAGTCTATTTATTCATTGATCAGTCGGATTTCAAACGTCTGTTCTTCTCTGAATTCTCTGTTAAAATACCTTTTCTACTTTAAAACCATACGTCGTTTCGATGTATGTCCTTAGCTTCTTCATCGCCTGTTTTACATCCTTGTTTATAGAGTTCGTTATCACGCAGCAATCCTCCAGATAATAGAATTTTATGTCTTTCAAACATACCTACAGCAGTAGAAATTCCACGAAATATTCAGCGAAGATAATCGCTAGAGATTCGCTGGAGACGCGAACGGTGGAAAAATGAGAAACGAAATTCTCATGTACCTCGTGCGATATTTTATAAAAATGTTAACTACTGTTAAATAAAACTACTGTAAAGAAAGCAGTTGATTGCTATAAACGAAATATTACGAAAGTGTTTTTACGTTACGTGCTCGAATAATACGAAACCGTATTTAAATTATGCGATGTCTAATCTTAGATCGTTTTTTTGTAATTCTTCATCTCTCACGAAGCTTTTTGTGATATTGCTTGCGGCGCAATACGTCCATAAATATCTCCTGCGATTAATTTTCGGATAGTTCCCCGACCCAATGCATAATTTAAAGAAACCAATTGAGAATTAAACGATACCGCAGTCTTTGATTATTTAGGGAAAGGCACGAGAGAATTGAGAATTTAATAGCGCGGAAATTTCGTAATATAAAGTGTCAGCAACCTTCTGCTCGAACTTCTTCCTCGTCTCTTCCGACCGACACATTATCCTCATCATAAGAGACAAATCCTCGGCGTATCTGACCATCGCTCCTGGTGTATAACACATGGTAAATGATTCATCATGAGAATATGGCCTATGGCCCTCTGCAGAGACCAGACCTGCAAAGCAAATTTATACGGTGAAAATGATATTTTCTTATCTTCCATTCTTTCTGATTCGGTATGTGATCAACGAGAATATATCATATATTCGATGAAGATTTTGTAGAGCGATCGTGAGTTTGGTTAATGAATATTTTACTGAGTGTTAGGATTTACCGGACGTGGGTCTGTGACCAAAAACACCGCAGAACATAGCTGGAAGCCTCGCAGAACCTGCAATATCCGACACGATGCCGGCGATGGAGGCGGCGGAACTTATTAGTGCTGCCTGAAAAGAAGCAAGAAAAGAAAGGAAAGGAGGAGAGACCGCAGATCCACGTTATAATTTTCATTCGGCGAATTATAATCTTACGCTGCGTGAAAATAAATGAAAAACGAAGAGAAGGAGAGAACGACGGGGACGAAAAATTAGAAATCAGACTGTGTGATCTTAGGCCGCCTAAAAAGGAACAAGAAACAAAGAGAAAGCTAAAAGAGAGGAGGAAAGAGACTGTATTATAATTGTAACTCGATTATTCTTTGCTTTTTCTACAAGTAGAGATAAAACAGAGGAAGAGTCGATTTTATTTTTGAAGGAAACAATAGACGTATACGGCATTTTATGTAAAGTCTGATGTGAAGTCTGTTAGATCTGATGTCTAAGCGACCTTGAAGTTTTCCATACAGAAATATCATGCACGTTTCTTGAAGCGATTCTGCGATAAGGCGAATGCAGTTTAAATAAATACAAACCTCGCCACCGGAAGAGCCACCGGGTGTCTTTCTGGTGTCATAAGGGTTTTTAGTAGTACCAGTAACTTTGTTGTTAGTTTCCCAGTTCAGACATAGCTCGGGAGTATTGCTGACGAGAAGGACAATAGCGCCAGCCTTGCGTACCAAGCTAACAACTGGTGCGTTTTCAGTCGCTTTCAGTGAAAACTTTTTCTTCACGCCGACCATATACGACATTCCTGACAGAGAATGAATACGATGAGCTTAATTCTACTCTATGTATTGTAGCAAATTATATTAGGAAATGGATAAATCGTAAAGCGATAAATATATTTTCTTTCATACGATAAGAACTATCGACGAGGTAACTACACGATGAATTTAAAATCGCTGAGCTTAATAGTTAAACGATTAAAGTCGACTCGAGGTCGACGATGTTTTTATGAAACCTTAATTGCACTTTACTTGAAAAACCCCGTCTTAATCAACGGACTAAACAGGTTTCTTTTATGTAAAGTTGAAAATACATCATTTGCGCGAGTCCGGTGTTTTAAACGAAGGTAAAGAAAAAAGAAGAAGAAAAAAAGAAAATGAATAGACAATATGCGAATAGACAAAAACCGGAAACGAGAATACAGGGAACGTATGAGACACGCGTTACGAGCTCTTTCGTACCTCGCATTCGAAACACGAACGAGCATCGACGTTGCTTCGAATAAGTTCACCTTCCATTTATAATCAGTATCGTTGTATGCAAATGTTTGTTTGTCCTGTTTAATCGTGACTGCTCAAGGAAAAGGAGAAGAAAACACCGGAGAGAAGGCAGCGAAGTCATTGCCGTGCGTGACTGAAATGAAAAGCATCGCACGAGGATTTCTTTTCTTCGTTTCGACAACTGCTACCTTCGATGTTAAGTTTTTGAACTATAGCTACAACAATGATTTTCTTCTCCTTCTACTTTCCTTCTTTTTTTTTTTTTTTTTTGATTCTTTAACGCTAGAACCGCCGATGTTACTGCATAAATACGTGGCAAGTTACGCGTACGACACAATGTAATTGAAAATAGCTTCAAAATATTTGAATTTGTAATATTTTTAAAAACAAGCCGTAGTTTCCCTTGCGATAAATGCTGCGGACGATGAAGAAGCTGCGTGAAATCTGTATTCAATTATTCTGATTAATCCGATTCAATCTTCTGATCAATTGTCTTCGTTTAGAGGATAATCTGGCTCGTTAAAAAAGATTGGACGAACCTTCAACGGCGAAACTCTCTTTCACAGTTATGGGTACGCCAAGAAAAGGCGTCTCATGAGCAAGCTCCTCCTCGGTTTTCGTGGTGCTCGCTAAGAGCTTGTCAACTTCCTGCGCTTCCTGAATGGCTGCGTTGAAACGCGAGTCGACGATAGCGTTTATCACAGGATTTACGTCTGTGCATCTCTCCACATAGGCTCTTACCACTTCTTCGCTGCTGATCTGCGAAAGAAATACTTTGAATGAAGTATAGTGTATCCGGACTGCGAAACTTTTCATGCGAATGTGTCTTTTCGCGGGCATTTTAAGGTCGCTAGAGCCGAAAATTGGACATGTTTCAGAAAATTCGGCGTTACGAATATTTGGTCTTAACCAGAAAGACCGTGAACGTGCAGAGCCATAAGCGGCAAGACAAGTGGTGGTACAGCCAATGCCAATGCTGCAGATGCCAAATTTCCGTTTTATTTTTACCGTTTATAGCTCTTTGTACGATCGCGGGAAAAGATAGAAAA
Source organism: Bombus affinis (assembly GCF_024516045.1). NCBI lineage: Eukaryota > Metazoa > Arthropoda > Insecta > Hymenoptera > Apidae > Bombus > Bombus affinis. The sequence continues at coordinate 10,718,761 of NC_066353.1, forward strand.
TAACTCGATCCTCGGATTCACGCCTTATTTCCGTGAGAAACGACCATAATTTTCGGCTTCAACGACCTGAAAAACAGCTAGAAAGTGTCGTTCTAGCCGAATATCTTGCAGTCCACGTTACCATGCAAGAACCGGTATTTTTAATCGTTTATGAATCGTTAGAGGTAAGATCGTAATTATTCTTTCGTTCATCCACTTCCGGCTTAATCTCGAAGAAGATTTATTTGGAATTTATTAAAGAAATTTAAAGAATTTATTTGGCGAAAAAAAATTTCTCCGAAGATGGAATTAGAAATTGTTTTGCAAATTTGAATATGAAAACGATATAATTTATCATCGACGAAAACGAAACGGTAAATTAAAAATTAATAAAGATTAATTAATTAGATAGATAGATTAGAAATTAAGTCGATAATTAGACCATCGAGATAAAACTATTTGCTATCGAAGAGAAATCGATTTGTATTCATCGGTTGACCCGTTATCGTGTCCTCACCACTTTCTTGCGAATCTGTCGCGCAATTTCTGTCGCTGAGATCAACAACAACTGATTCTTGATCGCTGGTATTCGTTTCCGCTTCTTAAAGTATTGCAGTTTTAAAAACGGCGTCACGATACAGCTTAGCATAAATATAACGCGCTTTATCAACTTCTGAATCATCAGGTTTACCATATCCTACAGGAAAGAAAAAAACATAAAATTAAATTGCTATATTTGCATATTACGTATTACAAAATTTAATACCGTTTATGAGAATACAGGACGAGACGTAGAAAAAGATACATTAATTAAAACTTGCGTATCTACATTCGCAGTGGAAGTTCATTAAACTGATAACGAGAGTTCAATTAAAGGTCATCGTAAAAATAAACATTAAACGAGTGTGGCAGGTAATAAAAATTAGTGATACGATAATTAAATAAAATGACGCGTTATATTGAACTGCAACAGATACGGATATTTTTCTTTCGAGGCTTTCGCGTTTCAAACTAGATTTTCACTTCGAGATTTTAAGCAATTCGTAAGATGAAGAATCAAAATATCGTATGATTGTCGCATAATTAATTTAATAATTAATTTAAGAATCGTCCGAAGGGTTTCTTTTGAAACAAACAATCGAGAGAAAGTTCGGCATACGAGGTAATAATCATTAACAGCCTATTGCTAAACTACATAAACATTGTTTTAAGTAAACGTTCGTCTGTTAGCGACTATAAAATACAGGAGATTTTTAATGTAAATGAGAAGCGAGCTTATAAGATAGCTTGAATGAATATATAACAAATTTGCATTATATTATATTTATATTAACAAATATAACAAATTTATAATAAATTCCTGTGATAAGTGATGTAAATGATCTTGACATTATCTTTAATAAATATTAAAGAAAATAGTTAAATCTATTTTTTATTCGATTGTAATCTCGTCTAATGGATTTTGATCCTTAAATGTTTGATTTAAGTAAGTTTTTAAGCATGATTATTTTTAATTTTAATTTAATGCTAACTAAACGTTCGACTAAGCTTAGATAATTCTTTACAGCGAAGTCTTTTCAATTTTACGTGCAATATATTTCTCATTGAAAACTATTCATTCTCATGTTGAACATGCGGCTAATGGTAATTAAACAATGGATTAGTCTTAGGTAATTTTTTACATTAATAGATCTTTTCAATTTTACATACATAATATATTTTACTGGCAACATTCATTCGACGATTTTTAACGAATTTCGAAAACTACGATTATCAATGCAAATCGTTGCATTCTGGAATTGTCGTGCCCCGGCGAACGTGAAAGCGAACCTTTAAGCGAACATTCTTCGCTAATTGTTGTCCCGTGTTTGCTCGGCTGCAAATCCAACTCGTTGGAAATGTCTATATGCACCTTGCACATATATACTTGCTAATGATGTTATGTTAGCCATTAATGAGCCATTGGTTTTCGATTGTGGCTCGTATTATACGACGAAGGCAAACGTTGATAAAAGAAATCCTTATATATTAAAAAAAAAATATAACGAATGGCGGAAAACGATAAAAAGCTGATAATTTTTTTACGAAAGGGGCAATAAAAAGATATATCAAAATTTAGAAAATATTTCTATTAGGATTGTTAATTCTGCTTCTGTTTCAATTCTATCTTAGAGAGGTTTTTAATTACAAGACACTTTTTATTTATTTATTTATTTTCTCTTTTGTGAAATCGTACTGATCCTTTTCTTCTTTCGAATAATCGTTTGTAGAAACTTGCTGTAGGTCGCCGTTATTCACTAAAAGATTGTACTGTACCAGATTTTTAGGTAACATCAATGGCAGGCCGTGCCATAGAAGTTTCATCCTCCTGTTTTTCTATTCGAATTATCCGATCGTTGGCGTAGAAATAATTGTTCCACGATACGTGGTCACGAAGACAAATTACGTCATTGCTGATTCGTATTGTTCACTGATTAGATTTGTTATAGTTAGTTTCGTTGTTACCGAGTCAAACACATCCACGGTGAAAGCTCATCCCGATCATTTTTTCCGGATATCCTCTGGTTTCGGACGAAGCTGGACGTACTTTATCTCCTTCGTTGAAAATTGATTTAACGGTGTTCTTATGTCCACGTTTTCCAAACTGAAATTTTATATCATTTTCAAACTGACAATTTCAAATTTAGCTTCACTAATTCTTCTGTTCCACGTACATTTCTTTCTCTTTTGTTTGAAACGAATGCGCGTCATCTATAATCAGATCGTTCATTATCGAACACATAGTGAATCGTTGATTTTGAATGTACAATACAAATGACAAACACAAAATGTAAATGAACGTTCGTGCATTTTCATTAATGCTAATAAAAAAGTACACGTAAAACAAACTTCTGTATAATAATAAATAAACACTTGTATTCTTATCGATCACACTCACGTATTAAAAATATACACTCGATTTCGATATAAAATCTAGATCGAACGTTTATTTCGACACTCGGTAAAATCCAGTCGGAGAAGATTGATATTTTTATTACATCCTTGACATTATACAAAGGATGTTCCTCGCTTGTAACTCGAATCAAAAAGAAACGTTCTGCTAAATTGAAACTGAAACAAGACACCACGATACACAGCAGCGTGGATCAAACTTCATATTTATATCGAAAAAATAGTTGACGTTTCATAAAATCTGTACAAACTTTCAAAACGTGATCGAGGAACGCATACGTATTCCGAACGTTCTAACATCTCAACATCGCACAGATACGCTTTTAATGCCACTTTAACTTACGTAGGTGTAACTTCCGTAAAAGCGATTCTCATTCACTTTTCAGTTTCATTTACTTCGTTTAATTTTATGCCCTTCTATTCGTACCAATCGATATCAATCATCGCTTTCATTGATAACTACTAACCATAGGTAAATGTTCGCCTTAGGTGAGATCAACAGCGAACATTAGATCGAAGAATTTTATCCGAAGTACCTACGTTTTGTATGTCAGCGATAATTTGCAATGTCCGAACGTTTAATGTACGATAGTGAAGGTATATACCTGCATTTTCACTATGTTTCCTGTTATCTTTCTTTTTTTACCGTTACGTGATTCAGGTAGTCGTAAGTAGAGTAACGGTTGATAGTTTCGGACTAAACGATCCTGGTACACAAGTGGCATATTTAAGCGAAAAATCATCGTGGTGGGGCGTTTTGTGAAACCCACGGCGATCTTTTGGTGTTACTAAATAGTAAAAGGAGATACCGATTTAACAATGCGAACGTTATTAATACCTTGTAACAATGAGCACGACTAATATAGTAAGAGTATAGTATTTAAGAGAATATTTCGTATTTTATAATTTAATGATCATTAACAAAAAAAAAAAAAAATGCATATTTATGGGCAGATATGCGATATTTTACAGTAATAATATCTTATGCAAAATATTATGTTAATAGGCATTGACGATCGATATCTTTGCCAAAAATTGAATCGATCAATAAATCTTCTATCTAACAAATAAATTGTAATCGCTTTTAGATGCTCTAATAAGATTATAATAGAATGGAAATGTTATTCCCATTCGTCGAAATAATAATGATAAGGCTCGTGTCGCTTGACCGAAGAGACGATTAAATTTTCATCTTCGTTTTTTACTTTTTTAAATTTTTTACTTATCCGGGTATAACTTCTTTGCCGAGCCAATTAAATATTTAAGAAAGTAATAATAAATAAATATTCTAATATTAAAGTGGAATTAAAGAAACAAATTCCTAGCCTCTGTATACTTTGTTGTATGTTTTGATATTTCAATTTTCTAGATATCTCATTATCTTCATTCGCAGAAAAATATTATCCCTGATAAATTCGTCTGCGGCTTCTTGATAATTCTTATTTTTAGAATTTATACAGATGATTAATTTATCCATTCAATTGATACGTCCTTTTGCTTTTATAATCAATTTCCTGTTTTCCTTCGTCTAGAACAGAGAGTGAATGTCAACTTCACTCGTTTGTCTTCATGCTATAAGCCATTTCTCAATTCTTCTTCTTTTTTTCATCCGACTGGCCTAATCTACTGGATACTGTGCACGATCGAGACGAATCATTTCTCTTTCTTTCTTTCTTCTATTCCTTCTCTTTCCTTGCCACGATTCCATTGCAATTCCAGAGAAATTTAATTTAAATTAATGAATTTCCCATGTAATATACAATTGCATATTTATTTTTTTTTTTTTTTTGCACAGAGTACACTGTTGTTTATATAGATTAAATCCTCTCGTCATTCTTCGTGGAAAAAAATAATGTACGTTTTCAAGTATCGTCTACATTGTCAAATAAACGTTGAGTCACTTTGAATAATAAATAATCTTTGATATGTACTCTATCGTTTATGGAACTTCGCTATTTACGAAACGAAGAAGTAATTATTGGGGTGGCATCTAAGTGATTGCGGGTCATGTCATTATTACCTAATGACAAAACCCGCAATCACTTAGTTGCCAACGCAATATTAATTATTAAACGAATTAAGAAATAAGTCAGTTCGCTGTCTCTTTCTTTCCTTTAGCATGTTTATTAGAGTGTTTCTATGTTATTGCGCCGTGTAACACCGAATAAGATTAAGTAACAGAGCATGAAGTTTCTCGAAGCAAGAAATTTTGTAAAAAGATTCTTATTCCTCAAAAACTTTGTTATGTGCCAAACCATAATGGTGTTAAATTTTTTCGAATAAACGTGAAATAATCTCCGGAGATTATTCCATGGTATTTATAGATTCATTTGCATCTATCACTGTCGTACATTTAAAAATGCAAATGATCTACGAATGTGCCAGGTTTATTTAAAAAATCATCTTCTCCACATTGGCGTGTATTTTCGTATAGCATCGTGTCGTTTTTGTTGTCAATATTTTCATTCGAGAATTTAAATAAATATTGAATCATGATGCAATCGTCTTCATTTATTTTCGAGATGTTTACTAGTCGTAACTCATTTTGCCTCACTTGCGATGCAGAATTGTCAAAATGCGTCTGTCGAATACGAGACGTCGAAATTAAAATTTGTTAAAAATCACAAATAATTCATCGCACGTCATTAAAAATCAGTAGTTGCATAAGAGTTGTTAATTGAACAACAACAGTTCCCAAATGGCTTTATTTCAACGATGTATTAGGTCATCCCATAAGTTCGTGCCGTTTTTCGAGCGGTTATATATGCTAAGATTTTTTACATACCTTTCAGTTTCATGAAAAATTGTAATCCCCCTCTCGTTGTACAACTTCTTCCCATTTTTCTGGTAAGGCCATTATTCCGTCTCGATAAAAGTTCTCTTGTTTTTCTTTAAAATAATTTTCTAAGCTATTTTTGAGAGCGTCAATATTTTCAAATTGTTTACTTACTAAAAAGTGTTGTAATGCTCTGAACAGGTGGTAATCGGATGGGGCAATGTCTGGGGGGTGTGGTAAAATTTCCCAATTAAATTCAGACAATTTTTTTGTAACGCTTTTCGCCACGATATGCGCGGTCTAGCGTTGTCGTGATGGAAGATAACGTTGTTCCTATTCACTAAACCTGGTCGTTTAAACACCTATGAATCGTTGTCTTAGGTATTTTCAGAACATTTGACATCTCTTGAACTGTCAAACTTCGTGACTTTTCAACGAGATCCCGAATTTTATCTTCGTCTGTCTGAGGAGGACGCCCGGAGCGTTCCTCGTCTTCTAAACAGAAATTCCCAGCTCTAAAACGTTGGAACCACTTCCTACAGGCGCGAGATGAAAGCGCATTTTCTCCGTAAACAGCACATATGTTTTTCGTGGCAATTGTTACAGAACTTCCTTTCCGAAATTCATATAACATGAGATGTCGAAAATGGATACGCATTTCACTCATGATTTTTTTACTGTTAGAAGTCACTGTGTTCACTATATCACGATCTTATACCCACGAAAATCTGCTCTAGCCTGTTCTCGATCAGCTAAGCTCAAGTGCATTGGTCCCTTATCGCCGTATGTTTAGAAATCGACACATGAAATGTATACACGAAAGTCGGCACGAACTTATGAGATGACCTAATAGTTTATTAGTCAATATTTCATTATCGACAATCAAGATTAATTGAAGATCCATGGTAAATCGTCGCAACTGTGTCAATTGCGTCCAAAATTGTTAGCGGATATCGTGATAATATTTTTGACGCGCGAGAAAATGTTTTCGTACATTAAAAAAAAAAAAAGAAAAAGTCAATAATTTTCATCGAGAATAGTTGGATAGAAAAACTCGTAATAATTTCGTGCTTAGATCTTATTCTGTCATAGTCGATTAAATTTCATTCGATTACGGATTATATATACCCATAAAGCTAAATAACGAATAATTGTATCCAATTCGTTTCAGTCGTATCACCGAAAATTTAACTAATTCGATTAATCTAAATTTGAATGAAACGTGACGCGCGTTTCCTGTGGCAACGGTAACGAAGAATTCTTACAGGAGAATATTCTGTGTATGATCAGACGATGTTATTTAGCAAACAACGAAGTTTGAACGCCAATATCACGCGACGAACGACGCTTCCGGCGCGTTTCGTATCTGATTTTCAATTCTCAGCGAAAACTCACAGAATTGTCACTGTAGTTGACGTTATACAAACGAAACGCTAATAGGCAACTGTACATCAATGATAGTGCAAATGATACATTTTTGCATCAATAATTTCGTTTTTGATATAATTCTTCTGATTTATGGTTTCGTAAAAACACGATTATGTTGTAAGTAGTATAAGGTGAAACAGCGTAATAGACATTGATGACATCAATTTCAATCTGCAATTAATACGAATCTGAACTAATACCAATGAAAATGTTCCGCTTTATCAACGACTCGATTAACATAATAAGCTAGACTAAGGAATAAGGCCACATTCTTACGAAGAATACACGTTACGGAACACGTATTAACTTAGTTGCATGATACGTTATTCGAAACATTGTTCTACCAGCAGAGATTCAATTACGGTAATTGCTGCTTCGCCAGTTTCGTAATCACGAAAATCAATTTTGCTCGTATGTTAGCCTCAGACCTCTATTTACCATAATCCAATTCCTATTCTCTGTCTTCTTGTTCTAACTGATCTGTTAACTTCGATTCTGTTAAATGCACGTTCAAGATTTCAGAGTGACCTTTATCTTTTCCTTTTTCCAATGGAGCACATATATCTTTCCAGCTAATTTTTTCTAAGATTTCAGGATTATTCAATATATTATATTCAATACAAATGCAGCACAGAGATCTGCCTTTTTAAATCACCAGCCACGAGATAAGTTGCACGAGATTGCACGAGCAATGATCGACGTGACATCGAGCTTCACTGAGCTACCAAAACTTTGGAATCTCTACACGTTGCATTGCCCGAACAATTTAAGAACAGATCAGTTTAGAATCCCTTTACCTGAGAATAGTGTTCAATCAAAAATCTACGAAGGTTGAGGAAGTCGATCCACGTATTCGTAGACCCTGAAACTCACTTCCAACAAAAATAGCTCTTAGAAATCCAACGTTCTTTCCAACTTCCACGACACTTCTAGCAATAAAAATTCTTTATTCTCAACTATATCGATATAAATATAATTGTGGGCTGGTGTCAATGTCTGTTCGCCTAACGCTTTCTCGAACCACATTTACGCGGACTTGTTTCTCTTCATCGTCGTTCTACAACCTGTCGTTTTTCGTCACGGAATCAGGTCAAAAAGTGGAAGCACACGGAAAAATTGTGAGAATGAAAAACGAACCAAAAGAATTACAGACGATCTTATTCTATTTTTCCCCTGTCGTATAAGACTTACGAATCCTTGTTTTATTTCCAAGCACTATACACACGGAGGTAATTATCTTCGGAGCTTCGTCTCGAGTAAAGGTTCGGCTACGTGTCGCTGTGTCTTTTTTAAAACTCGAAACGTGCGATTAACGTTAGCATTAATGAAACTCATAAACATAACAGGTTTTTTAAATTTATGTGCTTAGTACCAAAAAACACAAATATTTTTCAAGAAATGATGATGAAATTTTATTTATGCATTATTCTGTTGGCATTGGTTTCTCTAATTTAGTTCTCACTTTAATTGATTCCACGACACCGTTATACTTTTTTTACCAATTAAAAATTTCTCTGTTTACCATATTGAAGATAGTAAAGCGTTTCACGTGGTGGCATTGATGCACGATGCAGCAAGAATTTAACGGAGACCGGATACGATAAACGGCAGTTGCGAGACTAATTCGACATTGCCACGGCACTCCAGTACAAAAAGGAAACGGTTTTCTTAGTTGTTACGAGTGGGGCGGCCGAATTCCTCCTAAGTATCGCTTGCTTTCCTTCGTCCTCGTCCGACCTCTGCAGATTCGCGTAGCCCCACTGCTGTCCAGACATTTGCGACCACGTTGGGGTAAATTGTTCCATTTTCCATTTTCGTATCAATTCGTTTAAATGTTATCAATCAATATATATCATCGCATATGATTTTTATGTTTCTTTTTGCCTTCCCATTAATTTTAATTTGCCATACCATTTAAACGACACGTGGTTGCCCTTAATCCTGTGCTGAACGTGATATTACTACTAAATTGATTACCATTGTGATACAATTTACCTATCAGATACGAACAGCGATAAAATAATACGTGGACAACGTTGGACGAGAGAAGGAAGCGCGAAATATCTAAGTAATTTTGCTCATTGGCATGTTCAAATCGAATTTCGCAAATGGTTTAACGTAACAAAATATTCCATAAAATAATAAGTGGCGAAATTCTTCGTTTTCTTTATTTCCTTTATAACTTTGAGCATGAATGTGAATAGAGAATTAGCATAAATTAACAGCTATGTTTTCGTTACGTACGTTCTTCGACTCGAAATAATTTACGTGTCATTCGTCGTTCTCTGGTTTCCATATTTCGATATTTATGCTTGACACACGCCTGGAAAATTCTAGAGGATTGTAATTCCAGTGTTCGAAGGAACGACCAAGCGTTTCATTAAATGCGAAACTTTCTGTTTCGCTAGGCCATCTGAGCGTAAAAACCGCGCGCCAAGATTTCGCAAATTCAGTCACGTATTAGGGAGCTATCTAAAAGTAAATTAGGACGTTTAATTAAAGTTCTGAAAATATTTCAAAAATATTTGTAATCTCGATTATAAAATTTATTAAATCTTGTTTATTAAGATTAAAATATGACAATTCATCTTGTTTCTTAGAATTAAAAATAATGTAATTTATACATATGTTTCTGCACCAGTATCGAGTCTCCTTATGGAAAATATTCAGTGACTTGGTAAATTAAAAGCAAAAGTGAAAGGTGAGATGTGGCAACTTCAATTTCGAAATAATAGGAAGAGAAAATGAAATAAAGGTTTTCGTAAGAAATAACGATCTTATGTTTACGGTTACGCGTGAGCTTTCGTTTATTTGAAAAAAATATTATTTACATTGCACAGATATATCACTAGCGTCGTTAAAAAAACGAATAAACAATCGGTATTCCTGAAAGCTCTTCGCACTTAGTTTTGAAGGAACAAACAATTTTTATTCAACTATCAATCATAATGACAAAATTTGTCTTACAGTTAATATCCCAATTAATGCTCTTATAAACTTAATAAAAATCAATCGTTGAAATAATATGATTCTTTTCTTTCAGATACACAAACAAAATCAATTATCATTAACAAATTATTGAATTTTTAAGTTGCGCCAGTAGTTCCTGTCTGCCTAAAAAAACCGGTAGATACTTTCATAAAATAGAAATTTCGACATCTAAGAACCTAGCTGAATCCTTAAAATATCTGTTATTCTCTCATTACACGCACTCTTCGCTTTTCTATTTTCTTATTTTATTTCCTTACATTTACTTTACTTTTTCATTCAAAATCTTGAAACAATTAGACGTTTCTTCAATTGGTGATCATATGAAAGAGCTTCCAGCGATGCCAAGGAAACGATCCTCAAAAAGATTCTAGCAAGAAAGATAAAAAGAAAAGAAGAAAAAGTAAAGAGAACAGCACAAGCTTAAAGAGAAATCATATCTATATATATCTATATATATATAAAAAAAATATCGCTTATCTTTTCAAGTAACAAGTCAGTCGAAAAATGTAACATGCCGGGTTCGCGTATATTTTCAGTCAAAAGAAACAAAGAGAGGCGACTCAAGTGCGTTTTGTTATAGGCTATCGTTCAACGACGATCTAACGACATTTAATCGTGTAAATTATTATATAAATAGCCATAGAAGCGTCAGTATCGTATATAATAATCATATCGATAATACTACTAATAATAAAAATAATAATAAGAGTAATTGTAATTAGTAACAGCGTTACTTGTGTGTAAAATAATTTCTAACTGACAACGATAATATATTCAAACGATCTCGCCCCTCTAACCTAAATATGTGACTAAGAAAGAAAGAGAGAGAAAGAGAGAGAGAGAGAGAGAGAGAGAGAGAGACGAAATCGTGCTTGTTTGCTGCGAGAAAAGTTTTTTTTCATTCTATAAGGTACAATTCTTCCGGTCTTCTTAAGTACTGAATACAATATTATCGTCGATACGAGCCATTATTATTGTTACTTTTACTGTTACTTATATTCATTTTACATTGAGAAACACGCCTGTAGACCATCGCGGAAGAAAGCCTATCTCGTAATCGTTCTCCCTTGAAACTTGTTCCATTCTATTCCATTTCTATTAGTTATTTCCTCTCGTTCATCCTTTCCTTCCTCTATCGATATATATTTAGGTTATTACGAAAGCTAATTCGTTTATATCGTTTATAATAAAATACATTTATACTAATCCTGGACCTCGTGAAATTTCTCATTGATCCTCGTGATTTACATGAAAAGTGATATCACATCGAGCAACCTCATATAATGTTTCAATTGTTTATACGCCAACGCGAGAAAGATAAGCAAAAACTCTAATCAATGCCTGTTAAATAATAGCAGACCATTTTTCCTTATTATAAAAAAATAACATTTTGTTCCTTTTATTCGCTTTGAATGCTAACAACTTGTAATCTATGTCGCGATTTCGAATTCCATTAATTACAATGTTTTCGCTCGCTGCATCATAATATTAGACTGTTTTGAGATAAGTTTTTCATGTATAGTCAGTAAACTGATAAGATATACAAGGAGAATTGCGATAGTAATTTGACAACAAATCGAGCAATATTAGAAACTTGGAAACGTACGAACTTTTCAGAAAACAAGTTCGTCAACTTCACTTTTTCTCATCTTCATTACCTGTCCTTGTCCCTTCTGATTAACATTTAATTGTTAAAAAAGAAATGATTTTTTTAAATGATTTGAATGACTTGAATTAATCTTTTTGGTATATTAAATGACAAGGAATCTTTAGACTCACATAACAACACCTAACTCACAATTTACATATAAAATAGTCATTGTATATGTAAACCATGAATCATAATAAACAAGATTGTATTGTAATTTTTATACTAGATATAATACTAAACGAATCTTTCTGGACTTTTCTTATCAAGATCTTAAATGAAAGATATCAAAGAAAGGTACAGCCACTACATCTCCTTGTATCTCTTCTGATTCAGTAATCACTTTATGCGTTACTTATCACAAAATAGCCTGGTCCATTGAAAGCAAACGTATGTCTCATGATCGTATAAGCAATAACTTCTTATCCTCCTATATTACTCCGTTCAAACGATAGCCACTTACATCAATAGCAGTACGAAAACTTAGTTAAAATTTTACCCCGCCATACGTAAATGTAGCTCGTTACACAGAAATGCAAAAGTCCGATCATCACAGCAAAGGGCACAGTGTATGAACAGAAACTATCTGAGGAGTATTTTCTAGTTACAAGCGAATACAATGCATCCATTTAAATATTCGAATGCAACGGGTGCAGTCTCACCGCGCGTGAAAACAGCAAGCATTTACATTAATATATATGTATATATATTAACATCTCATCTCTGCTATAAGCGAGAAAACTATCGTGCGTAGCTGAACGCGCTATAAACGAATATACGTTCTATTTGACATTTCTATATATCAAAATTCATTTCTTAATAGCGAAATAAATCATGTGTGATTGTGTATACTGTGACTATGCACATCGCATATTTAGTATTATTTATACGAAAATGTTTGCCCTTTGCGTTTCTCCTGGGATACCCTGTATCCATCGAATTAATTCTAACTTCTTTAGAAAACATGTTTTGAATCGAATCTATGTTATACCTAGAAATGAAATTATTAATTTTTGGTATATTCATGTACAAATGTTTTTATAACGTACAAGAAGCAATCATTTTTACATAAAATACCAAAAATGAAAAAAGCTGAAATGCAAAAAGAACTTTCCCAGTAATGCGACGCAAACGGCTTAAATATAATATAACATGCTTTCTAAAAGAGAACAGACTCAAAAATTCACTCGTATAAAGAATAAAAGATATGGTGCGTATAAAATCCCTAACGCTATAAATAATTTCTATTGCAAGCGCTTGACACGATGATAATAATCGTCTAAACTAATTACATAGTATGAAGTTTAATGTAAATAGCGTAATATTAACTTAATAATGTTATGTACTAACAATGTATAGTTTAGCAATGATATAAAATGTTCAATATCAGGTTGTACCAATTCATGTCGATAATCAAAGGCGCAACGTTTTCATAAAGTTGTCGCAAATTTAAAAAAAAGATATAGAAATGCTATCGAGAGCATTCTTATTTTCAGACATTACGCGTAGTATCGTTTCTATTTATAAAAGTTACGATATTTCTCGAACTTTTACGATAAAACAGCATAATGTGCAATAGTATGAAAGATAATAACAAACAATGAGAATAAGAAACGTAAGACCAAGTGTAATCGTTGTTTCTAACGTTTTTTTAAAAATGTAATCCACTTTATATAGTCGATATGAATTATTTTTTTCGTCTCTTACGCTAATCTTTGTTCCAAGTATAAAAATTCGTTACGCGTAATAAATTACAATTCACCACAAAACATCTCGACTACTTAAGAAACAAAAATTTTTTCCTTCTTTCAAGATGTAAAATAAAACGGACAAATTGTATCGAATGTATAACTATTTTACAAAAGTCTACGTTAATAATCCTCACCCTATCGATCTTTACTCTGTAATTTTATCGATCTCCCAAATAGACAGAACTCTGTTTTTATCGAGATTCGTCTTCGTTATTAAAATGCGTAAATCAGTCACTCATTTTTGTAAATGAATAAAATATGTTATGTAGTACAATACCAGTGACTCCTGCTTCGAGGCGATGATCGCGTTAGCAATGAATTGGATTAGTTAAATAACATGCACAATTACACGTTTGATTAAAAAGATAGCACGGGTGAGAGTCTTTGGAGGAGTTTTCGGTTGACGATTAAAATCGTTCATCGGGCGTCCTTCGCTGTTAACTTCTCTATTAATTCTTGCAATGGCGCCAGTTCTCTTCTTTCTATCAAGTTAAATTCCTACAACAAACGAAAGTAATAAAAGATAATAATGGAGCTTATCTATATTTGTTGAAAGTTCATTTAGTTTTGAGTACTTTACCTGAACAAAAAAGATAAAATGTTTGAATGAAGTATTTAAATGTGCTTCTTCACCAAGTTGAACCACTTCGCTGAAGTGTTGATGATAAATATGTGCATACACTCTGAATAATCTTTTCAATATTGTCTTGGCAATGGACAAGAAATTTTTTGGAAAAGGGACTCCTAAGAGATTATAATTTTATCAGTATATCAAATACGAAATTATCTTATCCAACAAGATAATGTGACTGACCGATTTTTGAAGGAAATAGGGTTTCATCATCTAACTGGTCCTGCACCCAAGTCATTAAATAATCAATGTACTTTGGTGCAGAACATTTAATTGGCTTTTTCACAGTATGCCCATCAGCCCAATGGTATTCGTATTTAGGTCCTGCAGACATAATGGGACAACTTTCTTCTGTACAGAACTCTGTAATAGTGCCATATAACATATTGATTTGGTTGAAAAAATCAACAGCTGAAACAATATAAAAAAGTTAGTTGTAATTTGTTAATTATTATAAGTTGGAATATACAATAATATGCTTGTAATACATACTATTTACTGCAACCCATTCATTTAAATCTTCACCTTCTGGGAGCATAACTGCAAGTCTCAAATTTCCAGAGCCTAGAGTGGCTGCTGCATGCTTCATCAAGTCATATTGATGAGTTCCCTCAGGGATATTCTTCTTTGGTTTAAAGGTTTTCGAAGACCTGCTTCCACTTAAAAAGTCATACAAATATATTTCAATAATTGTTGTATTTATAAAAATACAATGTTATATTTCAATAATAGTTCACTTTTAGACATTTGTATCAATTTCTATATTAGTAAAAAACGTAATCAGAATTAGAAAATTTCTATTTGTATCTTTATCTTTTACATTTTTGTTTATATGTTCAATTGTTTACAGATTGAAGCATTTTATTATAAATCATATTCGCAATTCGATTAAAGACAAAAACAAACATCAGTTCATCGTATGTATCATTCGAAATACAAATACAGGAAACGCATAAATTTAAAGAGTGACCAAAATGATGTTTAGGGCGGATATGACAAATCGATCGGCCACAATTGCAACTAAGAACTTGCCCGATATCGCATCAAGAGAGTTTAAAAGAATTCTACTTCCACGGTGCAATCCGCTGCGATAAGATATGTCCCGTGGCGATTAATTTGACGTGTGACGAATATGCGCGCGTGCAACAGAGCACGAGTGAAAGCATTAGCTAAACGAGAGGGCTGAAGATCGTGTGAAAACGGAGAATTTTTCAAAGAAATTATGGCATCGTGCTATTTTTAGATATCCACAGATTGGTCGATCGCGATGTACTTGAATTCAAGAGTACATCGGGTCGGTTACCTAAATTAGCCGAGAAGGTAATATTTACGAAACTGGTTGACCAGTTTCTGTCAATATCTGCCCTCACTCCAATCGGTCTATGGTAACAAATCATCGATTCCTTCTTTGCTGTCATTTGTCACTTGCAAATAACATTGGTGTGATATCAGGCGATCGATTAACAGGAAAACATTGAGTGTTCGGTAAGCTTATTTTTTTGAATGCATCGGAAATTTAATGTTGCGATATCAAAAAGGTAAAAGCGCTATAGTAGAGTAAAAGTCGATTTTCATTGGAAACGGAAAAAAAACTTACAATAGGAAGCTCATTGTGCACTCCTGGATGACCTGTCGGTGAAATTCAATTTACTGCTACACGGCTGCACGTGTCGTTGATTTTTGCAATATTCTACAATATTATGAGATTTAAGCTGCGAACGATCCTTCTTAACATACACCATACACTCTCTCCCGCGACAGCACGATAGACGTTTTGTCAACTACCTTTTCTGCGATCACCTCGACTTCAATCCTTCCACTGTTGAACGGGATTCTACTTCTTTAGATTCGGTCACGACCTCTATACAGACGTGATCGCAGACACACAGTTTCTAATTTTTCCTGTTACTTTATGATTTATATCATTTCGACGTTTAAAATGTCTTAGCCTCTGCGAAAATCGCAAATTATATCGATATACTATTTAAGTAACTATAGTCCAAATATTTTACTATGTGTAGCACGATCGATATAGCAGGCAAAAATATAGATTGTCAAAGTTAAATGAATTTAGGAACACTAACATGGAGGACTTATTAGTACTGCGTATTCGCCTTAATGCATTTCAAATATGACCGCAAGTCTTCTCCAATATTACTGGCGCGAATTTTAAATTTTATGAACTTCTACTTGTGTACTTTTCTTTAGATTTCTACCCATGCTCCGAACCAGTGAATTATTCACTTTCTCAACAATTCTATCCTGCTTCAATCATGTTCTTCTTCGATCTTGTCTTTCCAAAATGGATTTTATTTAAAGTTAACGTAAAAAATTGTATAGCAGATTCACAACCGTATTTCTAATCATCTAAATTTTTGTAATATTAATACATTTCGTTATATTTGAAAAGAATATATTATATTTTAATTATAATATAATTGCAATTTTTTATTTAAGTTGATGAAATATATTCGTTTCGTATGACAAATGTATTCGTAAAGTAATAACTTTAATCTTTTATAATTTCTATTTTCGCATATTAATAAAATATTTTTAGTTGAAGTACATGTTACTTTAATTTTTATAAAACTTAAATAAATTCTAAATAAACCAGGGATTTTATATACCATAATGTTACAATGTAGTACATTTATGTTTATAAACCAGCCATTAGTTTCGTTAGGATAAACGCCATTTTGCAGATAGTTTCACAGAGCGTGGCGTTGGCTAAGCGTTTGCTGTCAATTAAACTTAATTCGTGATTCCTTCTAACTTGTAGATCAACACTAAGAAACCGTAAGTACGATTAATAATATTTACAATATATGAAATGAATATATTTTGGTAGCATAAAACAAAGACTAGTATATTACCGATACGAACAATTCTTCGGTAAAGAAATATCTTTTTTTCAAATTTTTCTTCCGACTATATTGCAATGTTGCATTTTTTGATGTATATATGTATATATTTATTTATTTATTTATTATTGGAATCTTAATAACAAGTTACAAAATGCTATATTTTTACATTATTTTATTATTTTGTTGGATATTATTGACCTTCAAATTCTTTAATGACTGTTCTCATAAATTTACTATTGCATAAATGATGCGATATCTTTTAAATACAGCGAAAATTTAAACAATAAAAAAAGTAAAAAGGAGGAAATAATATACAACTATTTCTTATAGTATATTGTACTTTAAAAATAAATAATAATTATAAAATAATCATGCTGTGCATTTATATTGTTTTTGATTTAATATTTTATAATATATAGGAAAACATCAGGATATATTTATACAAATTATAACATAGTTTATTTTAGACTACAATCATGTCGAATGGAAGTGGAGACCATGATGATGAAGGCTATGTTGTTAAACTACGTGGACTTCCATGGTCTACTACTGTTGATGAAATCATGAAATTCTTTAGTGATTGTTCTATTACAAATGGTAAAAATGGTGTACATATGACAATGTCAAGAGAAGGCCGTCCAAGTGGAGAGGCTTATGTAGAAATGGACACACTTGAAGATATTGAGAAAGCTTGTAAAAGAGATAGGGATCACATGGGTCATCGTTATATAGAAGGTTTGTTATAAAACATATAAAGATAAAAATATTTAAAAGATATGTAATAAAATATGTCTTTCATTATAGTCTTTAAAGCAAAAAGAGGTGAAATGGAGTGGGTAGTCAAGAGAAGCGGTATGAACCTAGAGAATGCCATGGATGATGGTTGCGTGAGACTACGTGGTCTACCATTTGGCTGTTCCAAAGAAGAAATTGCTCAGTTCTTCTCAGGTATTTTATATCATACATTCAAACCTGTATCTTTATTCATTTTTTTATATTGTATATTATTAGAAATTCACTTACACCTTATTGGCTATCAATGTGTTTTGTTTTTTCTTTTATTTTTTATAATAAAATTATTTCCCTATCATTTGATTTTTGTTAATCAAATAGAAATCTTGAATCACAGGGACTAAATGCTTTTGATGGTTATGATACATATGAAGTATATAAACAGCACAGCTTTTTATCTCTTCATAATTTAAAAGAATGGACATAAGTGTTGCAAATTAATATACAAGAGACATATATCCTAGAATTAAATTAAAGAATAAATATGGGAATAAAAGTATCTGGCAAAATAATACACATATTACAATAAAAGTGTCCAGCATTTCACTAGTTTTACATATAAAATTCGTTTTATGTCCGTCCCAAGCAGTGTCTCTGTGTTTCTATAATCATCAGATGGCCTTAGTTAAGATTTAAGGAAGTAAAGTCCCTATGCTTTATAATCCTTTATAGACTTGGAAAAGGAACATTTATTATAATTTCCATGTGTGTTTTATATAATTGTATAAAAATATCCTTATATTTATTTTATTTATATTTTTATGTTTTGTATATAGAACTTAATTCTTAACTTCGGCATAGTTAACATTTTCTTCTGTTTTGACTTAATTGAGAAAAAATGTATATTTCTGGAGCGAGACGTTTTGCACATAATGTGCAAAGGATATTTTAAATCTTGCTTCTTTATAAGGGTTTTAAATAAACTGACGATACTATAATTAATAATGGGTGTTACGTTACAATGTCGATGTTTGATTATGTGTGGGTCAGGGTTGGAGATATTGCCGAACGGGATTTCACTACCGACAGACTACACGGGCCGCAGTACTGGGGAGGCTTACGTTCAATTTGTTAACAAAGATGTTGCGGAGCGCGCTCTGCAGAAACACAAGGAAAAGATAGGACACAGGTGGGGCACTGACGCTAGCTGGGTTTGGGTATACTTATGACTTTTCAATATCATTTTATGATCGTAGTACATGTAGGTATATAAATTTTGTTAGTAAATAGCGGGAGCGAGTTTTTATATAGATGCAGTTTCTTTAATATTTTATTTTACAAACAGAAAACTATTATATAAAATAATTTATTTATTACTGCAAATAATCTGGAATGAATTATATTATTAAAACGTATTTACTAATTTTGCATTTGTATTATTCTATTCATACGCTATTATAGAAATTAATTGTATAAAGAAACTGCTTCTCTTTCTAAACACGAATAAAAGAAAGTTAGTGGTACGTAAGCGAAAGTACTGTTGGCCCAACTGAAACCTATGGGTGGGTGCCGGGCGGGAGGTACCCCCTTACATCGTCACCAAATCCCATGGGAGGTGGGTAGGGCTAACCCAGGATGGGTGGGCGCTACGGAGGTAGTAATCATCGATCTAATTTGGCACACCTGTTTGACAATTGCACAATTGTACGTTTTATGCGAGACAATGTAATAATTTGAACTCAAAGGCTTTGCACAGTTTTTCTTTTGTAACATCACTATTTATAGTTGATACATACAGCTCGTTAATTGCACGGAAATATTTTATTATCATTGTCATACGATAAGATATGCTAACTTCAATTATTTTAGCTTTTTTTCTATTTTTTTTAAATTAAATATTTAAATTCGGAGTACTTTCTTTTAGTTGTATCGCTTCCCGATACTTATATATTGTTTACCCTATCTCTCTTCCACTCTCTCTTTCTCTTTCTCTCCTGAGTTGCATAAAGTGCAATTGTAATTGTCATATACCTGAGGATCATCAGCATCTCAATGGCTAGGGTGACATAAGATACATCAGAATGCAATGTCATCGAGGGAGGGTATCTACACACAGGTTTAATAAATATGCGGAGGTGTAGTATGAACAGTTAATCCATTACAAAATTCTCAGTATGGATTTTTTCTTCGAATCACGTCGTTTTTCTTTTTATTTTATTTTTATTTTCATTTAATCTCCCAATTTTTTATATTGGAACAATAATTGTTTAGTTCCGTTACGCGAAAGGTTATTTTCAATATTCATATTTCCTATTTATCTTATCTATTTATATCCGTTTTCGTTTAAAAGTGCGCTCTAAAATTAAAATTTTACGCTCATTGATATTTTTGCATTAAATTTTCTCATATTTGAGAAGGCAGCCGACTATATGAACGGCAATAATATTTAAACGAGAATAATAATAATTAATATTAATCTTAACAGATACATCGAAATCTTCCGAAGCAGTTTGTCCGAAGTACGTGCTAGCATTGGACCGAAAATGCGAGGTGGGCCAATGGGTGGTTTCAATCAGAGACCAGCACCCTATGACCGAGGCTCTCGTTTCGGAGGGATGAATCGTTTTAGCAATAATAGCAGAGGTTCTAGAAATAGAGGTACTACACGAATTCGTTAGTTATTTAAAAAGTAAAATGTCACTTATTACATCATTTTTCTCTTATTATTGTTTAATATGTTTTAGACTTTGATGGTGGTCCATGGGGAAGTGGTAATAATTTCGATTCACGCGGAGGAAGCATGGGTATGAGAGGTGGTTTGGACATGAAAGGTGGGAACTTCAGAGGCAGTGGTGATACATGGGGTGGTAATTCCGGTATTCATAGTATACACATGCGTGGATTACCATTTAAAGCTACAGAACAAGATATAGCTGATGTAAGTATATAATTGAATGAAATAAATATAGAACGTTTTATTAAGTTAATATTTTTATAATGAAATTTGGCGGTATAATTGCAGTTCTTCAGACCTATCGAACCGGTAAATGTTCGAATTATTCTTGAAAATGGTGGACGTCCTTCTGGAGAAGCAGATGTAGAGTTTGCAACTCATGAGGAAGCTGTTAAAGCCATGTCTAAGGTTATTTGAATAAATATAATTGACATTGTGATTTTCAATTAATAATTTTAGATACTAATTATTTTCTGTCATAATGTTGTTATAGGACAAAAGCCATATGTCTCATAGGTATATTGAATTATTCCTAAATTCAACTGGTGGTTCAAGTGGAATGTCTCTGGGTGGTATTGGAAATTTCTGCGGAGGTACTTCCTAATTGCTTTTTTATTATTATCTATTCTTTAACATTCTCATCCTTACTAAATTTTTACAATTTTGTTATATTAAGCAAATATTAATTAAAGATTTATATTGTTAGGTTTGGGTAATAACTTCAGGCCTGGATATTCTCCAAACAGAGGCTTCAGCTCTCAACTAGGAGGAAGTAACTATAATAGTTTTTGAGGCCGGATGTCGCGTTTCTTGCGCTATCGACGATAAAATATTTCTTAAATCAAAGATTTATTGAATTATAATTATATCACAATGAAATTTCATTTTCATATTACGTTCAGTTAAAGGTTAATTACTGTTTCACTGTTTTACGTATTACGTACGAAATCATTAAATAGAATTAAAAAAGTTTGTTTTAGTTTATATTATACTAATATAAAATCGATAAATATTAATTAGTTTAATATTATTTTAAGGGACGAATTTAGTTGATCAGAATTTATTATAATTTTGTTTAATCTTCATTCGTTTTTGAGATAAAATATTAAGCATTATATTATAAACACTTCTATCAAATTATTGATGTAATACGTATCTCAATTATAATGATCATAAAAGACAAATTATATTTTTCATATATAATTAGTATAATTTCATTGAATCGTAAAAATCTAAGTCACAGAAGTATATAACTTCTTTTCTTTTTTTTCATTATAATATCATTTTGATGCATTGTACATCCACCATTTCATTAAAACCTCACAAAAGTGTTCCAAATTCTAATATTAGAGAATAAGCATATTTATAAATTATATAACAGCTTCGACATCATGTTATTTGTCAGAGTTAGAAATGTCAGAGTTTGCAATCGTACAAGGTTAGTTAGTTTGTATCAAACACAAACAGTTCAACAATTACGATTCATATTGTAATATATTTATCAAATAGTAATTCACAGTTACATACAGTATAATAGTTTATGTTAACCCTGTCGAATATTATTACTCTAAATAATACATGAAGTTCTTCGACTATGAACTCATGTTTAATGATATATACATGATATTATTAAAAAAACAGAGTATGTTAAATAATTCAGTGTATATTAATAATTTAACTGCCACGTTGGTCATATATCACCAGCCACGGTTTCTCTTGTGACGCCACGGTGGTCGTTGGTGACCGGAGCGCTTGAACTTCTCACAATTGTAAAAATTGAACGAAAATTGACAGTTAGGACATTTTGAATATAACCGATAAATAGAAAATACTTTGAAATAAAAAGTGCCCCATTGAACAATTAAACATTTTTATTAGAACATCAATAAAAAAAAAATGAGAATGAATCTTGCATCTAACGGTGTACTGTGTTTGCATCCATATCTTTGAGGAGTATATTACGAATATTATTATAAACACACCTTAGGAAATAATCGTAAATGTTGCTTTATAATCATATAATTGAAGTTAGAAGTGTGAACATACCTTACTATTATATATAGAATGAGCAAATACTGTTTATTAATATCTTCTACATGTTTCAACAATACATTCTGGACGTTTTGCTTACGACAAAATAACGAATGCGAATGGTTTGTTGAAATAAACTAAGCCTTGTTATAATATGACACTGTCAACTGTTACCAAGGCGCCACGGTGGTCACCCGTGATCACAAATAAGATAAACGGTCCATTGAAGAAGAATGTTGTCTTACATCGTCAATTTATTATTATTTTGCCATTATATGCTTTGAATAATAAAAATACTCCTGTGGCGTCCTAAGAGAAACATGTGATTTCGGCGTGGCAGTCAAAGTGTAAAATATTACTGAGCTCTACTCCACTTTTGGCATTTATAAAGATTATAATTGCTTTTGAGTCAATTTTACTTGTAGCATGTGTAGTTCTACAAGTTTTCATGAGAGACATTAACATGAAAAAAAAAGAAAAATATTATAAAAAGATACAGATGTAATATTTCATTATATATAAGGAAACAGAGACAAAATACTCCTTATCTTTCATTGTGAAAATGAATGTTGTAAACAAAACAAATGCTTGTATTTGTTTAGGACCTTATATTTTGTACGTGAAAAAATTCTATATTCAAATAATAATAATAATAAAATGTATCCTTATAAATTTATCTTGTGCATGAACTTAATAGGAATGACGTATGTTTGATGTGACCTGTCTTTTATAAAGCATAGCAATAAACGTTATCTTCATGATTGAAGGCCTTTATTCATATCGTGTTGTACTTAATAAGTGATTAACTAATTTATTTATTCAATTAAAAATTGTGTTTTTATAGTTAGACATCATTGTAAATTTCCATTCTAGAAAGTAATCCAATTTTTACGAATTTTCTTTTAACTATAAAATTCTTATTTATTTTTTAGACTCTCGAATTTTTGTGAATCAAGTACAATATAATTCAATATTATAACTTAAATAATGAATACATATAAATGAGGTTGGAATAAATAGGACTATGGGGCAGAGAAGTATGAAGCACATTGTATTGTACTTATTTAGCATATCAAGTACTTAATTGAAATCTATTAGTCATGTATAGAAGTGACTGGGTGGGGAATATGAAACGTACACGGTTTGACAAAACATATACCCAAATTAATCATCCATAAACAAAGATAATCAGTATCTTAAGTTTAGTTGAGGTCGACGACGACATTACATTTTGGAAGATAAGATATAATTCGGTAAAAATTTGATACATTTCTTCCATAAAATGTAAGTAGAGGAAGTATAATTTAAATATACATTCAACATATCCTTATATGTACAAGAAACATAGATTTTTTAACTTTTAATTTAATTACATTATTTTTTTGATGAACGAATGGCATAACATTACAAAAATATTTACTACAATACAAAAAAATAACAGCTATTTTTCATAATTTATTAATCTGATGTGTATATATATACTTCTTGTGAAATATTTTTTGTTTATATAAGTATTTTCTATATGTTTTTATCTTTAATTATTTTATGAAACAATTCCCAAAATTATGATATAAAATACCGTTACTTCATTGATTTAAACGAATATTTAAAAAATCAGGTTAAGGATTATGTCACATGACAATATACACGAACTGTCAAATCACAGAGGGCACAGCTTCTCACATATAAATTTAAAATTACATATTTGTTCAATTTTGATACTTATCATTGATTAGACAAGATTAGACTTTTTATCAGTTTTCTAACACTATTAATGTTCACTGTGAATGCTGAAATTACTATACATTATGTATGTATAGCTTCACTGAAAATTAAATTTATTTGGTTTTTCTCTTGTGACTAAATAAATAACAAATGTAATAAAGTTATTATCTTTTTGCACAAGGTGAAGAACAACATAACCGTACACAGCTGATAGTTTAATCGTTACATAGATAACGGTAACATACTATCAAAATTAATTTTTTTCTGATAATTTTACGGACTATTGTACTGGTATCTCTACCAAGCATGTAACAATGCATAAGTAATACTACAAAGTAAAATATCATCAAATAAATTGAAGAATTGGTAAATAATTGAGAAAACTATACTTAAATTATAATCTTATTCTTACCATTTATATATTTAATTGTGTAATTTAAATTTCTTTATGTATTGTTAATATATAGTGTTAAAAGAAAATCATGGAAAATAAGACAGATTCTCCTAGTGGCCAAAGTGAAGATAATGAAGTTCAGTGTATTAATAGTGAAAGGTAAAGAACTATAGTCTTGTTTATGTTTTTTAAGTCTAATTGAAAAATTGATATTTTCTTAAATTTTTTTAGGCACAATGATGCTAGCGAAGGACAGCATTTTTTACTTCCTAGTAGATACTCACGCTCACCAAAAGTACCAATAGAATATATCAGAAGAACCAATATGAGTCGGTACAATCCAGCTCTAAGGAATCTTATACCAATACGTCATAGAAACCAGTATGTATTAAAGTAGATGTGTTTTTGAGATAAAAAATTATTTTTTAAGTAATATTTTACTGTATGTATTTTAGAAATAAAGAAAGTATGCCAGCAGATAGTGCTGGATTATTTTCATATATTTTTTATACATGGATAACGCCATATATTTGGGAAGCATATAAAAAGGGTATTGACATTACAAATCTACCACGTATTTCTATTTATGAGAGCTCCAAATACAATGCACATAGGTAACTGCACTATACTGTGAATCTATCTTTTTTTTACTATATCTAAAATAAATCTCATATTTAGATTAGAAATACTTTGGCAAGAGGAGATAGGCAGACATGGTCCATACTTGGCATCATTTTCAAGCGTAGCTTGGAGGTTCATGAGAACAAGAATATGTATAGCTGGATTTTTATTAAGTTGCTCTACAATTTGTGGATTTATTACCTCTGTATGACCTTTAGTTTCATGTAGAATACAAGTGTTATATATAGTACTATATAGAATGCTATATTTTTGTCTTAGATGATATTAATGAAGAAAGTACTGGAACACGTTCAGTCACCAGAAGAAGGTACATGGCTAGGTATAAAATGGGCATTGTTACTAACAGGCTGTGATCTACTGCGAGTGGTATTTTTTAATTGGACTTGGAACACTAATATTAGAACAGCACTGAGATTAAAATCTGCTTGTACTACTCTTTTATACAAAAAGATTATTAGACTGAATAATCTTGGAAACAAAAGCACAGGAGAAGTGAGATTTTGAATATACTGTCAAATTGAATTTAATTTTATATTTATGTCCATTTTGTAATTTCAGATAACTAATTTGTTTACTAATGACAGCCAAAGACTTTTTGATGTAGTCATTTATGGACCTATGATATTCAGTGGCCCAATAATTATTATCTGTGGTATATCCTATATTTTGTGGATATTTAGTCCCATAGCTATTTGTGGAATATTGACCTTTTTGATATTCTATCCTTGTCAGGTAAACAATGTTTCTTTTTATATAGTTTGTGAAGTTATTTTTTCTATCTATTCAAAATTTCATTACATGACATTATTTTTCAACAGTATCTTATATCCCGTTTAGTCGGACATTTTCGTTCTAAGACAGTTGTTATTACAGACATACGAGTGAAATTAATGAACGAAATTTTAGAATGTGTAAAATTGATTAAAATGTATTCATGGGAAAAATATTTCAGCCACAAACTTCTTGGTATGATTACCATCTTTTTAATAAACTATTTAATGAAATATATTAGTATTATATTTTTAATTTGTATCCTTTTAATATATTAATATATTAATTAATTTTCAGGTATACGAAAGAAGGAGGAATACTGGTTACATAAAATTGTATATTTCCAAAGTCTTGCTATTTCTTTAACTCCAGCTATACCTGTGATAGCTGCAATTATTACATTTCTAGCTCATTTATCTACAGGCAGTAATTTAACTGCTGCTCAGGTATATATTAATTTGTGAAGTAAACATTTAGCACAGCCACTTATTTACATTCTTTTGGAGGAATATTAGAATAAGTAATACCGAAAAAATCATGTGTAAATCGACATCGACACAACTTAAGAATTGTATAGTTAGCATTTATATGGTCAACGATATTTATTTTGCATAGAATATTTAAAGTCGTCAAGTCAAGAAATAAGTGTTGCACTTAATGGGGTATATATTGCAGGCTTTCCCAATTACAACATTTTTTGGAAATATGCTGAGAATGGCACTCGCCTCCCTTAAGGATTCTACACGACATTTTATCGACGCTCATATTGCACTTAGAAGAATGAAGGTTTCTTAAAATTTAAATTACAATTTAATTGTAATTCTTTCATAATTTATGTTTAATGGATGGGTATTTCGTACTTATTACTATCAAACAAATTCTCGTGTATCTTATATTTACTAAATTTATTTTTTAGATTATTTAAAGAAAAAATTGAACGAAAATTATGATATAATATACACGGAAGTTTTGTTTTATTAATAATCTCATATTTTCACCTTAAGTGTAAATGGTTGAACGGTTGCAGTCGTAAAGGGGAAAGTGTTGCATACATGTAAATATACACAGAATAATTGCTTTTTCTTTTACTCCTCCTTGTGGTATTATATACATTAAGGAAATAATACAGGGTTATTCATATGATTAAAATGCAAATGTTTGAAGATAGTCTAACAAAATATAAGTTTGTCATATTACTACTTTAAATTATAATCCATTACTTTTCCAGGTGTTCCCTTTTGTAACATTGCTGAATTCTCAATTTCGTTCTTCTTTTATGTTCCTTCAAGTGGCATTAGTTAATATTAATGAGTCAAACATAACACTCAACAGATTTCAGGTGTTTACTTTTGGATCTTTTTTGTTAATAGTAATTACTAATTATGATAGTAGAAACGTAAGATTAGTTTGCAAATAACATTTGCACTGTGAAAAAGTTGTTATTGTAGTTAGAGCAATGCACGATGCTTTGTAATATAGTTAATTTCATGGCTGATATTCATTAAGATAGTCCATTTAAATACATAAACATTGTGATGATTCCTTTTTTTTTTTTTTTTTAGTGGCATTAACACAATACGATTGTGTGACGCATTGCATGTTGTAAGTTCTAATTTGTATGCATTTTTAAGTTTATTATTTATAATTGGTGTATGTAATGTGAGATGTGAGAAATTTAATGCTTGCTTATGTGAATGTCGTTTTGTCATTAGAATTAATCATTTGACCATGTTTATAATGATTTGATTGTCAAAACAGTCACGAGTTACTCTTTTTGACTACACTTTTTGATATTCGCCTTTAGTAATTAGTAATTAGTAATATTTGTGTAGGATGTATTGCTTCTAGAAGAACAGATATGTCACATATCTAAACCAATAGTAAAATCGCAAGCTGTAGCCATTGCTAATGGTACATTCGTTTACGAAAATGCTAACTTGCACACTAAGAAGTTAAAAAATGTTAAAGAAAAAAAGTGAGTTTTTGTTTGTTTGTGTATTTTTACTATCATCTTGAATTATTCCTTTGAAATAATTTTTTTTTGTATTTTTTCAGGAAAGTTGGATCATATTTAAAGACCAAAATTGAACTAGAGAAACTTAATGAACCCTCCCAGGAAACACAATACACGGAAGTACTCTCTGACATTAAGTTTGGAGCAGCTAAAGGTAGATTAATAGGAATTTGTGGACAAGTAGGAAGTGGGAAATCTAGTCTCTTACTTGCTGCTCTAGGGCAGTTAAAAATGATAAATGGCCATATTTTGAGAGAAGGTTCATGCGCTTATGTTAGTCAGCAGGCATGGATTGTTAATGCAACCTTTAAAGAAAATATATTGTTTGGAAACCAGTTTGATGCTAAACGATACTATCAAGCATTAACAGTATGCAGTCTAAAAGAAGACTTGAACATGTTACCGGGTGGAGACGAAACTGAGATTGGAGAAAGAGGTATAAATCTTTCAGGGGGACAAAAGCAAAGAGTTGCTCTCGCTAGAGCACTTTACGCTAATCGGTAAATAATTTTCTTTCTCTATTAAAATTTCTTAATTTATTATTACAAGTGGATATTAAAAAAACGTTCTTTTTCAAGAGATATATATTTTTTGGACGACCCATTAAGTGCAGTGGATGCACATGTGGGTTCTTACATTTTTAAAAATTTAATTCTCGGAGCGCTTAAGGATAAATGCGTTTTGCTTGTAACACATCAGATTCAAGTATGTTTTAAATAAATATTTATAAAACTTAATTAATATATATATACTTAATTACAAATAACATTATATCCGAACAATTACAGTTCCTAAAGCATTCTAATCAAATTTATGTAATGCATAAAGGTAGAATTGTAGAACAAGGTACACACGATGAATTGATAAAATTAAATAGAGAATACGCTGCAATGGTAAACAGTGCACTATTAAAAACGAAGAATAGTTCAAAAGAGTATGCATTTTACAAATAATTTTTAGACTATAGTTTTCATAATTTTAACAATTACTTCTAATTTAATTAGTGAAACCTCAGTATTAACTAAGATAGATAGCAGAGAATCTAGTAATGATTTGGAGAAACAAACAGCATGCAGTTCTGGAGACAACAATGAAGATATTGCAATATCAAAGGAAATACATGGAGGGGGTATGTGTTAAGATTTATATCATCAATCTAAAAATATTTGTCATTTATGTTATTCATATTTGTTATCTAGGAGCAATTCTGACAACGCCAGAAAAAATGGGGACGGGTACTGTGGAATCGTACACGTATCATACATATGTGAAATCTGCGGGTGGTTATTTCGTAGCTCTTTTGGTATTTTTTACGCTCTTATTAAATGTTGGAAGTTCAGCATTTAGTACTTGGTGGTTAGCCATATGGATTAAAGCCGGTGGTGGAGTAAATATGTTTTCTTTTTTTAATTGGTATTTATGTTTCTTATTTTTAGTTTACGTTGATCTTTTTCATTTAAGAATGTCACTGATCCCAATACCAATAAAACTGTAACTTCAAACAATTTAAATGATAATCCAAACTATTCATACTATCAAGACATTTATATTGGCTGCATTGGAGTTATTTTGTTAACAAGTTTACTGCGTGGCTTGGCTATTATGTACGCTACGATAAAGGCTTCAACGACATTACACAATCAAGTTTTTAAGAAAATGATTAAATCAGCAGTAACATTTTTTGAAACTACTCCTATTGGAAGAATACAAAATATTTTTAGTCGAGATATTGATGAAGGTAAGACCTAAATATTTTTGGAATTAGTAAATAAATGTATTTCTTTATTTATTTTTTTATTGTAGTGGACAATTACATACCGATTTCTGTGGAAAACATGGTACAGAATATTATTACATGTAGTTTTGCAATTATAGCTATATGTGCAATATTACCCTGGTTTTGTATACCATTAATTATTCTTGCGGCTGTTTTCTTTTATATTAGCAAAATCTTTAGGTGAGATTAATATTCTAAATAAGAATTTATCATATTTATTACTATCAAATGTAGCGAAAAGACAAATTTTTCAGAGTAGCAATGAGAGATTTCAAGCGAATAGAGAGTACCTCGCGATCTCCCGTTTTGAGCTTTGTTACAACCACTATTCATGGTTTGAATACCATTCATGCGTTCCAAAAGGGAAAAGCATTTGTAAACAAGTATGTTTCTTAAATTGAATCATGAATGAAGTATTGAAGAATGAAGAATTTGAAGGAGATAATACTGAATTACTACATTTTAGATTTGAGGAATTAATTGACTTAAACAATTTGTGCCTTTACCTATGTCAGTCTACCATGAGATGGTCCGCCGTGAGACTCGATATTTTAGCGATTATTTCCTCTTCCATTACTGCGTTTCTTGTAATATTGCTTAAAAACCAAATATCACCACCTCTTGCCGGTTTGGCAATGGCATACGCAATGCAAATGACCGGCGTTTTTCAGTATACTGTAAGATTAATGGCAGAAACAGAAACTCGTTTTATAAGTGTCGAAAGAATAAGTTACTACTTAAGGGTAAATAAAATTAGTACTTATTAGTTGCAACAGTAATTAATAATTAAATTACATAGCTTAAAATATATTTGTTGCACCTTACAGACATTACAGAAGGAAGAAAGTTTTGGGAATGAACCTATAAATCCTTCAGATCAATGGCCTACTGACGGAAAATTGGAATTTCATAAAGTCGAATTAAAGTACAGAAAAGAACTGCCACCTGTATTGGATAATATTTCATTTGTTATTAAATCTGGTGAACATATAGGTAATAATAATTTGATAACAGATTTACGATCATTATTTACATGATTATTTTTTCTGCGACGTAATGAATTTTAGGTATTGTGGGAAGAACAGGAGCTGGGAAAAGTTCTCTTATCGTTGCTTTGTTTCGATTAGTTGAAATTTCTAACGGAAAAATTCAAATTGACGGCATAGATATAGCAAAAGTGAAGTTAAAATTATTAAGGAATAAATTGTCTATAATTCCTCAGGATCCTGTTTTATTTAGTGGAACCATACGGCAAGTACATTTAACAAATTAAAAAATAAACAGAGAAGTAAATTTGAATATTTGAGATTGAATAATATCTATAATTATATTGTAGATCAAATTTGGATCCTTTTGAACAATTTGACGATTCCGAAATTTGGAGTGTCTTAGAAAAAACTCAATTGAAAGAGAAAATTCAAGCTATGCCAGCAGAACTCAATGCTCCTATTGAAGTTGGAGGAAACAATTTAAGCGTTGGCGAGCGACAATTACTTTGTTTATCAAGAGCACTTTTGCGTA
Organism: Bombus affinis; assembly: GCF_024516045.1. Taxonomy (NCBI): domain Eukaryota; kingdom Metazoa; phylum Arthropoda; class Insecta; order Hymenoptera; family Apidae; genus Bombus; species Bombus affinis. The sequence continues at coordinate 10,750,122 of NC_066353.1, forward strand.
ATGCCAAAGTATGATGTCAGCGAAAGTTCTTCGTATTAATTAATGCTTATTTCACTTAATAATTTATAATTCCATTGTAGATAATAGTATTAGATGAAGCAACTGCTGCTGTTGATCCAGAAACTGAAGTCGCTGTTCAAAATACCATACAAAACGCATTTTCCAATTCTACCGTATTAACGATAGCTCATCGTTTGAAGACTGTTATTTCATGTAATCGTGTTATCGTTATGAAGAATGGCCAAATAATTGAATTTGATGCACCATCTGTACTTTTATCCAATTCAAACTCCGAATTTTCGAAAATGATGGCCTCAACAGAGAAGAGCATAAAGGAAACTTAATCAATATTAACAATAGTATTATATTTAATAAATACAAACATTAACAAATTAAAAAAATGAGTGTTCTTTAAAATATATATTAAGCACGTTTTAATATACGATTTTTAGAAAATAAAATTAATAATGAAAGTAAAACATTTCCTTTTTAATTATGAGAGAAGAAGACTATATTTTTAAAATAAATCGACATTATTCTTTTAAATATTTCATTAATGAATAATGCTTATCAAAATAAAAGTCTTTGTTATTTACAACATCGTCGATTCACGCGCCTTCGTTCACGATTTGAAATATTGATTTGTTTGCAATGATAATATTACTGCTCATGCTCACATCGAGCTTTCACTATCACTGGAAAGCCCAGAACTGAACCAAAAAATGATCACCGCCATGCCGCCAGCTTGTTGTTACTAATAAGATGTTTATTACACGTTAAAGCTTTATCGTTGTTTTATACTGAAATGTAGTCTATATGAATTGCCGTAAAGGCAATTTTCGTTGTCGTCCAAATTGTTAAAAAAAAGGTAGGATCAATTAATTACATCATTTTTATTAGACGCGATAATTATAGTAATGTTAATTAAAATTATACATTATGTACACGTTTAATTATGTTATAGCAATTTTAACTATTGTCTTTTTCATATATCAGTATCATATATTATATTTTAATTTTCAACATGTAATTATTTAACCATCATATTGCTGTTGATTTATAATAATATAATTGTTTTTATAATAATATCGAAAGAATTGTTTTTTATTATTATTTATTGTTATTGATGTTTATGTTTATTTTGTAATATTGTGTTATTCGCAATACTTTTCAATTATAGGCCTCACCATTGCGAACATAATTCCTATTATGATGCTGGGGCGCAAGCAGAGCCTCAAAGGGGAACCCGTCTTGGCCGATTATGGCCCAGAGGAGTCCCTCAATGAGAGCGCTGATATAGAATGGGTGAATAAGGTAAATCAGAACCACGTATATTCATTCCTGAATAAGTCAGATATTTATCGTTTCTTCTTGTAAACTGCGTGTACATTTATTAATATTAATTACTAACTAATTACTTGGTTGTTGTAGCTATGGGTGAGAAGATTGATGAGGTCTTGTGCTCTAGTATCTTTAGCTTCTGTTTGCTTAAATACTCCTAAAACTTTTGAAAAAGTTCCACCTCTTCAATATGTTACCTTTATTTGCGATTTAGTTATTACGTTTTTATTTACTGCTGAAATGATTGCTAAGATGCACATAAGGGGCATACTGAAGGTAATTCGTATAATATTGTAATTCTACATAACAATTTACAAAAATTTGACAATCATTTAGTTACAGAGGGATAAATCTTATTTAAAAGATCATTGGTGCCAATTCGATGGAAGTATGGTCATCTTTCTCTGGTTATCTGTAATTTTACAAATGTTTGAGATGCTAGGTTTCGATATACGACTCACTCCCATTTCGATATTGCGGGCACCACGACCCTTGATTATGATACGCTTCTTACGAGTCTTCCTTAAGTTCTCCATGCCGAAAGCTAGAATTAATCAAATTTTTAAGTAAGTATTTTGGAGACAAAAAATTCATTGAGCGTTTTATACTTACTGCGCTACTTGTGATTTCAGGCGTTCGAGTCAACAGATATATAATGTGACTCTTTTCTTCCTTTTCTTCATGTCTCTTTATGGTCTTTTAGGCGTTCAATTCTTTGGTGAATTGAAAAACCATTGCGTTCTTAATACTACAGATCCGAAGTATATAACTATAAATAGTTTAGCCATTCCTGATACTTTCTGTTCTACTGATCCCGAATCAGGATACCAATGTCCAGAAGGAATGACTTGTATGAAACTCCAATTGTCGAAGTACATCATGGGTTTCAATGGATTCGATGAATTTGGTAATGACAAATTTTACAGTATAAAACATTTCTTACAACCTTAATAAATAAGTAATGTACTTTACAGAAATAACTTTGGTTTTTCAGCTACTAGTATTTTTACTGTCTATCAAACTGCATCGCAAGAGGGATGGGTTTTTATCATGTACCGTGCAATAGATAGTTTACCCGCTTGGCGTGCGGTTCTTTACTTTAGTACGATGATATTTTTCTTAGCATGGCTCGTGAAAAACGTATTCATAGCCGTCATTACGGAAACTTTTAATGAAATACGAGTACAATTTCAACAAATGTGGGGTGTTAGGGGGCACATCAGTAACAATACAGCGTCACAAGTTAGTAATAAACTTTATAGTTTGTAAAATAATTAATTGGACTCCACATATAACGTCTCTTTTTTTTTAGATACTAACTGGTGACGATAATGGTTGGAAATTGGTAACTCTAGATGAGAACAAACACGGAGGATTGGCTTCTCCCATATGTCATGCAATTCTTAGATCTCCTCAATTTCGTATGGTGGTAATGTTCGTGATTTTGGCAAATGGAATCGCCACTGCGACGATGAGCTTCAAGCATGATGAGAAACCAAGGCATATGTACTATGACAACTATTACTACGCTGAAATCGCGTTCACCGTATTCTTGGACCTCGAGACGTTATTCAAAATCTGGTGTCTCGGCTTTCGCAGTTATTACAAGCATTCGATTCACAAATTCGAGCTGCTGCTGGCAATTGGTACAACCCTACACATCATTCCGTTCTTCTATCTTTCTGGATTCACGTATTTTCAGGTTTCTATATTCACTTTTGTTCAGCCCTAAAACAGATACAATTATATGGTTAAAAAAAAAAGACAGAATCAAAGTATACAATGATAAATTGATATGGTATTTTTTTGTGATTAGGTTCTTAGAGTAGTCAGACTCATCAAGGCATCACCTATGCTCGAGGATTTTGTATATAAAATATTTGGTCCGGGGAAGAAGCTGGGCAGCCTCATTATATTTACCATGTGCCTGCTAGTCATATCGTCCAGCATTTCTATGCAGCTTTTTTGTTTTCTTGATTTCACGAAATTTGAAACATTTCCAGAGGTAAAAGATGTGATCAGATCTATACTGTAATCAAATTATACTGATAGAAGGTTTTTTAGGCATTTATGTCCATGTTCCAAATTCTGACACAAGAAGCTTGGGTAGACGTTATGGATGAAACAATGTTAAGGACACATGAAACAATGGCTCCTCTTGCTGCTATGTATTTCATTTTATACCATCTTTTCGTCACGCTGGTAAAAAAAATAGAAATAGATTTAGAGTTACTTTCTTCTTAATTGTGATGTAATTAATAATATTATATCTTTTTTATAGATTGTGTTAAGTTTGTTCGTCGCTGTAATTTTGGATAATCTTGAACTGGACGAGGATATCAAGAAACTGAAGCAATTAAAATTCCGCGAACAAAGTGCAGAGATAAAGGAAACTCTACCATTTAGGTTGCGAATATTTGAGAAGTTTCCTGATAGTCCTCAAATGACATGTTTACACAAAGTGCCATCAGATTTCAATCTTCCAAAAGTAAGTATTACTTATTATCCTACTGTGTATTTTTATTATAAAGAAAATGGGTAAAATGTATAATTTTTATATTTTTAATTTAGGTTCGTGAAAGTTTTATGAGACAGTTCGTATTTGAAATGGAAACTGAAGAAAACGAAGGGGTCAAGAAAATAAATGAAACTTTTGATTCAAAAATGATATATAGGAAACAACGTCCAGTAAAAATTTTAAATAATCCACCGAAAGTGAGAAACGTTGTTACAAATCTTAAAAAAGCAGCTGTTATCTATATTATAAAGTGAGTTATTATATCATAAAATGTTTGAACATTATTTAGAAGTCTTATGCTAAGTATACAATATGTGTACTGTTTTTCAGTGATTCAAATAATCAAAGATTATTACTAGGTGATTCGGCTATGATACCAGTGCCAGGAAAAGGTCTTTTAAAGCCACAGGGTACTGTCAGTAGTGCCAAGCAACTTCGTTTTGACCAGAAAAAGTAAGATCTTAAGTTCTATAAATAATTGCATAATAATGTATTACTTAAAGAATATTTATAAATAATAATAATTTTGTAAATGATCATTATAATAGATCAATTAGAAGAAGCGTCCGTAGTGGATCAATCAAGTTGAAACAGACGTACGAACATTTAATGGAAAACGGTGATATCGGAGGTATAAACAGAGTTAGCTCTTCTCGGAGTAGACCGCATGATTTGGACATTAAATTGTTGCAAGCTAAACGACAGCAGGCCGAGATGCGAAGGTAAGATGCAATAGTTTCTCCTCACTGGTTCGAACACTTACACTCTTTCTATTTCTAATTGAACTGCTTACCACATTGCACTTATGTAGAAATCAGCGTGAAGAAGATTTACGCGAAAATCACCCATTTTTTGACACACCATTGTTCGCAGTACCGCGTGAGAGTAAATTTCGTAAAATTTGCCAGTCGCTTGTTTACGCGAGATACGATACAAACGTAAAAGATCCATTAACTGGAAAAGAGAGGAAAGTTCAATATAAAAGCCTGCAGTAAGTGCTTTCAGTATAAGCATTGATATTTTAAAATGCATTAAACTATTGCTTGAAGTTCAAGACAAGGAATATTAATTATAGTCACATATATTTATACGCTTTGTAGCAATTTTCTTGGCTTGGTCACATACCTTGATTGGGTAATGATTTTTGCTACCACTATGTCTTGTATCTCTATGATGTTCGAAACACCACGATACCGCGTAATGGAAGTTCCGGCATTGCAAATTGCGGAGTACGGTTTCGTGATCTTTATGAGTATCGAGTTAGCTCTGAAAATTCTGGCAGACGGGCTATTTTTTACGCCGAAGGCCTATATCAAAGACGTCGCCTCCGTGTTGGATATTTTTATTTATGTCGTACGTTGATAAAAAATCACTCTTGCTATTCGATATCTGATAAATTCAACGCTAATCCAGTGGTCGTTTAGGTCAGCCTCGTGTTTCTCTGTTGGATGCCGAAGAGCGTGCCTCCGAATTCCGGTGCGCAACTTCTTATGATCTTACGTTGCGTTAGACCACTAAGAATCTTCACTCTTGTACCGCACATGAGAAAAGTTGTTTATGAATTATGTAGAGGGTTCAAAGAGATCTTATTGGTAAATAATTCTAATTAAAAGTTCAAACATGCAAATGTTTTTTGAATACATAAAAGCCGTTTGGCACTGAGTTCAGACAAAAAATGAATAAGAAGCTTTTTAGGTCTCTACTCTATTGATTTTACTGATGTTTATATTCGCGAGTTATGGTGTACAGCTCTACGGGGGTAGATTAGCTCGTTGCAACGATCCCACTATTTTAAAACGAGAAGATTGCGTTGGAGTATTCATGAGGAGAGTTTTTGTGACGAAAATGAAATTAAATCCTAGCGAAAATGAGAGCTATCCATCGATACTAGTGCCACGCGTTTGGTAGGCTTATTAAAAAGAAAATGCCAAATTTAAATGATTCTACAAAGGAAGAAGTTTCTAAGTAGATATTAAAATCTTTTAGGGCTAATCCTAGAAGATTTAATTTTGATAATATTGGTGACGCGCTGATGGCACTTTTTGAAGTACTCTCTTTTAAAGGATGGCTCGACGTTAGAGATGTTCTTATACAAGCTCTTGGTCCCGTAAGTCATTAACATTACCTTCGAGTACTTCTGTGATGATATTATGCAATGACTTTTTAGGTCCATGCTATTTATATTCATATCTATATTTTCCTGGGTTGTATGATTGGTTTAACGCTGTTCGTCGGTGTTGTTATCGCTAATTATTCTGAAAATAAAGGAACCGCATTACTCACGGTCGATCAAAGACGATGGTAAAGTTTTAATTGAATATAATGGATTTCTCAAATGAAACGTTCAAATTGTAAACGAATATTTATTATGATTCGAATAGGTGTGATTTGAAAAAGCGACTGAAAATCGCACAACCGTTACATTTACCACCCAGACCAGATGGAAAAAAATTCAGGGCATTTATTTATGACATTACGCAAAATATCTATTTTAAAAGATTTATTGCGGTCATGGTGCTCATAAACAGTGCTCTTCTGTGTGTCTCTGTGAGTTGAATAATTTTTCATTCATTTTCTATATGAACAACACACAAAAACACCACAACACCATAACATCGTTTTATAAAATTAATTAGCAAACTTTTCGCATACAAAAGAACATACTCGCAAAAGGACAGGATTCAATGACTGTTACCTTGAATCATTTGTTCCTTGCCGGCTACCATTAGACCGTGGTAAAAGTAAATCGACACAATATTTTTTTTGCGTTAATGAACCTTTTTTTATTTTTTCCCCCCTTAAGTGGAGAATCGAGGAAGAACACACGGAAGCACTCGCTACGGTTTCCACGATTCTGACACTCATCTTCCTCGTGGAAGTAATTATGAAAAATATTGCTTTTACACCACGTGGCTATTGGCAGTCCAGAAGAAACAGATATGATTTGCTCGTGACAGTCGTCGGTGTTATTTGGATCGTCATTCATTGTACAATGAAGGTAGGTCGGTAATATTATTATCCAGTGATCGTTCGTTTGTTTAAAAATAATATAATGACCGTAATGACGGGAATACCTTTCTTGCAGAATGATTTGTCATATGTAATCGGCTTCATGGTCGTGATCCTTAGATTTTTCACAATCACTGGCAAACATACAACTCTCAAAATGCTGATGTTAACGGTCGGAGTATCCGTTTGCAAAAGTTTCTTCATTATATTTGGCATGTTTCTTCTTGTTTTCTTTTATGCGCTAGCTGGCACGATCATCTTTGGAACTGTAAAGTATGGTGAAGGTATAGGAAGGTAATGTTACGTATTTCAGTGCAATAAAATGAAGGAGTAATGTTAAGATTAGAAAATAATTAAATGGTGCAGGCGCTTTTTTCCCAATACAATCTTAAGAGAGACGATTATCATTTAGGCGTGCCAATTTTGAGTCACCTGTAACAGGCGTCGCGATGCTCTTCCGTATTGTCACAGGGGAAGATTGGAATAAAATAATGCACGATTGCATGATACAACCACCATATTGCACTCCAGCTGCTAATTATTGGGAAACCGATTGCGGCAACTTTCATGCTTCCTTAATATATTTTTGTACTTTCTACGTCATTATCACTTACATTGTTTTAAATCTTCTGGTGGGTAAGTACTAATCGACTTTATTGAATAGATACACTGGTTGTTTTGGAATGATTCTTTAAGGATGGTACCTTGATAATAAATTTATTATCTTTCATAATAGCTATTATTATGGAGAACTTTTCTCTATTTTACTCCAATGAAGAAGACGCTTTGTTATCCTATGCTGATATTAGAAACTTCCAGAATACTTGGAACGTTGTTGATAATCATCAGAAAGGTTTTATACCTGTGAAACGGGTACGCCTAAAAGAAAGGTCTTTACGGGCTTAACATGCTATTATAAATTGGCTAGAAGTAATGATATATTAGTTTGTTTTAGGTGAAGTTTATTTTAAGATTATTGAAAGGTAGATTGGAAACTGACCCACAGAAGGATCGACTTCTCTTCAAACATATGTGCTACGAATTAGAAAAGTTGAACAATGGTGAAGATGTTACCTTCCATGACGTTATCAAGTAAGTCCTTGTATCAGTAACAATCATTATTGTAAGAAATATTTTCCGACGACATGTTCTTTGCAGCATGTTATCCTATCGTTCGGTTGATATTCGAAAAGCCCTTCAGCTTGAAGAATTATTGGCAAGGGAGGAGTTTGAATACATTATTGAAGAAGAGGTTGCTAAGCAAACAATCAGAAATTGGCTAGAAGGTTGCCTGAAAAAAATACGTGCTAGTGGGGTAAGTTTATAAACAACAATTTACAGAAAATTGGATTTAATTTATACTTTTCAATTATAGAAGCAACAGAATAGTCTCGTAGCCGGTCTTCGTGCCAACACTGAACAAGTACAACAACAAGAGCATGTAGAAGAAAAAGGGAAGGAAGTAGCCAAAGAAGAAGAAACCGAAACAAAGGTAAATTTTATTTTTAATTAATTGATACTAAGAAATATATATATAATTTTTAATAATATTCATTACCAAGCAGGAGATTGATGCAATCAGGCACTGCAAAGCAAAGAAACCAGTAGTGCTTCCAAGATCTGATAGTATAGGTAGTGGATCAGGAAGAAAATATTTAATTCCAACACTATCAGATCCTGCTTCGATTAGATCTGAAAAAGACAAGAGTGCGGCACCTAAGAAGAAGAATAATAGACCACCACGTATGTATATTTTTATACTTTGTATCTATATCCTTTTTATCGTGTTTTTCTCCAACGTGAGCTTTCCATTTGAAGCGGCGCCGAAAAATAATTTGCCACATCTCACAGAGAGCACCGAGCAAAGCCGACAGCAGCGGGAAGTTGTCAATGCAAAAGCAACTGTACCAAAACCTTCCAGTGTCATGCTAGAGGTTCGAGAATGGTGGAAGGAACAGTTGGCATACAGCAGTGAGTCCAGCGAAGACGAGGTTTAAGTAAACGCTTTTAAACGAATAGCCGCGGATATAAATTATAGCGCAGTACAGTATAAAAATGGAGCACATGCTTTTTAGCATCCTTGGTGAAAATGTGAATTAGATTAAAAATAATGCAAATACAATTTGTATTTCACTGTTGATTACATGTGCTTCGTTCTTAACTGTTTACACGAATAAAACATTGATAAATAAGAAGAAAAATATAAGTATGTGCCTGAAACACCAGCGTTAAAGGTAAGGCATAAGTGAAGCATTTTTGAGCACAGAAAAGACAAGGTACAATTTCTGTAATCCTATCGGAAAAATATTGAAGTAGAATTATTTCTTTTGCATATTTTTCGAATCTTATTTTTTACGTCGTTGTTTATAAAGTGAAAAATGTAGAGATATATGCAGAAAAATGATTTATATCCATTTTTAATCGTTATTTTTATATAGAAAATTTTGCAATGCTGTATCGAAGTATTATTTTATTACTGCACGAGGGAATTGTATAATACAATTCTTATTTCTAAATTATTTATCGTGTTATTCGATATTATTTTTTTTTAAGCAGAAGTTTATTCTTCCCCTCATATCTCAGTTTGCTATTGCAAATACTCAGGTTCTATATAGATTAATGTTTTGTAGATTGTAATAACATATTTTAAGATATATCGAATATAATTTGTTATTGTGTTATATATATTCTGTGTCAGTTATTGGTGTTGAAATGTGTAATTTGTACAGAATTATAGAATTAGATACAGTAGGTTTTATACAGCAAAAAGTTAAGCCATGGAAGTGCTAATTAAGAGTAATGAAATTAACGTTATTGAGAATAAGATGAGTACAATGAATTTAAATGACGATTTTTTAAAAAAATAAACAATTTAGTTGTTGAAAATTTAATATATCGAATGTGAACAAAAGACGATCGAACGAAATTTGTTCATTTCCAATAGAAACATTACGTCCTGAAGGCCTGTATTATAACAATAAGAAAGTAGCTGATTATAAATGTTGTAGTATTTTTTTGTTGTGATTATATATATATATCTATTTAGTAAAATCCGAACAATTTGGTACATTCAAAGATCATAATTTAATTATACAAATTGTGCGTATGAAAAAAAAGGCAATACCATTGATGTATATTCAAATCAAATGGTATTAGTCCTGTAAATACAAATCAACATACATAATTTCAAACAATATGATTATGTAAAATTAAATATTATACAGCAAGGTTTTTTAAAACTTGATCAGACAGTTCTAGAAATACCATATGTTCAAGATAATTACAAAAATTTATGACAGCTAGTATACAGTGAAAATTTATGACGTTACTAATTTAAGAACTTTTTTAACGGTATAAAGACGCGGATAGAACAAGTTGTGTAAAAAATGCCTAAATATTAGATACATATATATATATATATATATATTTAAATGAGACAGCACAACTATTTATATCTATGTGATATGGGTTGATTTTATATAAATATATATATATACAAAACAAAGACTTAGAAATATAAACAATATTGTTTACGATATTGTAATGAATGTTGATCACTGTTGCTAGTTTACGTGCCAATGTGCTGTACTGTAATATGAAAAGATAATAAATGTTGATAGATATAAATATTTCCAATTATATTAAACTCTCTCTTTATTTTAGAAAAAAGAGATAGATCAACCATTTTTATGAATTGTCAATTATGAAAATATAAAATGTATCAAGTACTTATACATATAATATAAATTTTAAATAGTAAAAGTATAATTTAACCGGAATATAGATATGCACTAAAATGTTTTTTTAACGATAAATACATTCATAACAAATTTACAATTATCCTTAATCTAAAAAATACAGGATAACCTACAGTACCAAATACATTTTACATAAGGAAGATATTATCATCTGCGGCCATAATTTGATTTGCATCAGACATTTTATTAATTGCAGCGGTAATTTCGCTCGATGTAAATTCTTGACTTTGTTGAGTATTGATATATTCACGTACTGTTGATAATGAAAGTGACTGTGCCCTTTGTTGTTGGAACAACTTATGAAGAAGTGCTCTGAAAACCTTCAATCTGAAATCACAGAACATATATAACATTCAAATTTCTCTGACACGAATAACAGTTTGAAAACAATTAAACACACACCTTTCTTCAGTGATAGCTGCAGTAGTTTCTGATTCAACGGTTTGATCAGAATCTGGTGCTGATGGCTGACTTGAATCAGTCGATTTCATTTGCGACCTAGTAATTCTTCTTGCAGCTTCATCAATGTGGCTGTCATCATCGCTTTCAAAATCATATGGATCTTGTTCTCCCGCGTTACTTTTCTTTGTACGTTTCTTCTTGTTTTCGTTTCCCTCGTCTCCACCTGCACTTTCTTCGCTATCATGTCGCCTTCGTTTCTTCTTTTCTTTTTCCAGAACTCGTTTGAAATAGGCAAATTCTACTAATTCTATTGCTGCATGCGCATCATCTGCGGTAACGTTTTTTGATAAACGAGCCTTTGCATGTGCAGTAGATAATCGAATCAATGTTTCTAAAGTACGAGCTGTTACTGGTTGAGTCTAGTAAGAAGTAATAAAAAATTAATGAGGAAATAAATGAAATAAACTACAAATAAATAAAACAATGTACCCTTGCTACATCAGAACTTATTGATTCTTCAGATCGTAATTTCGAATATTCGGAAGCAATTACTTCACTAGCTTCCTCTGTAAGCTTTGGTTTCATACAACGAGCTATGTGAATATATTTCCTCATAAAACTTATAGTTAGTAATTGATCGCTAAAAGAACATTATCATTCTACAAAGTACTACAAATATAAATGTATGAATGTATAACAGTTTAAGTACCTTTTAGATTGCAATAATCCATGCAATAAGGGATCATATTTTTGATAAATTTGAGTGTCATTTTCATCAGGAAGGATTTGATCTGGATTTTTTGTACTTAATATATCTACTTTACTGCCTAGAGGTAATGCCTCTCCATCTTTTTCTTTTGTACTTCTATACCTATGCATCCTAACAACATGGTCACTGATTATTTGATCTTGTTCAGAATCCACAATGTCTAGCATAACAAATAATAAATCAAAACGCGAAAGCAATGAATCCTGGAGTCCGATATTTTCCATTGGTGTCTTATATTGGTCGTACTGAAAAAAATATATGTATAAACAAATACGTATTAATTTATATTAATGAATATAATGCGATTTACTCTTCCATAAACTGGATTTGCAGCTGCCAGTACTGAACATCTTGCATTTAAGCTAACATGTATTCCAGCTTTAGCAATTGTTACTTTTCCTTGTTCCATCACTTCATGAATAGCTGTTCTGTCAATGTCTGACATTTTATCAAATTCATCTATACAAATAATTCCGCGATCCGCTAATACCATAGCCCCAGCTTCAAGCCGACGTTCTCCTGTCTCATTATCTATAGTAACTGCAGCTGTTAAACCCACACCAGATGATCCTCTACCAGTAGTTGGTATTGCTCTTGGAGCTGTACACAAAACGTAGCGCAAAAGTTGCGACTTTGCAACAGATGGATCACCAATGAGCAAAACATTAATATCTCTAATAAAGGAATTAAATATTAGATCTTACTTAAATTTAACTAAGAAAATTTACTTGCTATGCATACAACTTAATGTTCTTTACCCTCTTAATCTTGTGCCATTAGGTAATAATTTCTCAACACCGCCAAGTAATAAACATAAAATTGCTTTCTTCACATAATCATGACCATGAATAGAAGGTGCTAGTGATCTAGCAAGTAATTCAAAGATATTTTTACAAGGATTGTTTTTTGCAAGTTTCTTACACTTAGCAACATCATCATGAGAAATAGTTAGATTAGCTTCTTTGCTTAATTGCATGATATTGTTAGCAATTAAGATCGATCTGTAGAAGATAGTTTTTATATTTAAATAGATTTAAATGTTATTTTCAAAACTTATATTTGTTAGTTGGCATACCTGAAAGTTCCTGTTGTATATCCTCCTTGTTTACCAGGTAGACATCTGAAGCTTCCAACAATCTGAACTCTGTCTCCAGGTTTACAAACATCTACTAAATCATTATCGCACACAACATCTATACTTCTTGGTAGCTGACCAGTTGGTGCTTTTTCTGGCATTTCTTGAATTGTTAATGTCTGATGATCTTTGTATGTAGAAAGGCCAAATTCTGTTTCTAATGGATTACCATCTTCATCCTATATTTGCGAAATTAAAAATATAACATGAAATACTTATTTTACTTTTGAATGATAGTATTATAAATAATTACTGTAGTTGGGTACACAGCAGATTGTGGAAATGCTTCAAATGAAGTAAAGTCACTATATGTTCGTTCAATTACTGTATGTGTTACACTGCAATAATGAACACTTCTCACAACCTTTGGACGTACCAAGGAACCTAACAAAGTTTAAAACACATATTTTACAAAATCAAAATGTAATAATATTCACGCATAAAATTGATATGACATATAATATGATATAAAATTGTGTAACTTACATTTTGTAACAATACCTTCTACGCACACCAAGTTACCTAAAAAGCGTGATGTAAGGGTTCTTGGTGTAACATGTTTATTTCCAAAACTTCCTTCAAATGCTATAAAAAAATCTATATTTTGTTTTGCATACTCTGTGTCAATACTTGCAACAAATTGCTTTAATGCATTTTGGAAAGCTTGATGCTCTTCAAAAGAATTATTTAATAGACTATAAAAAGAATTGGAACCAATGTGGTATAAAATATTGTAAAATTAATATAATTCATCATACTTGAGAAACAAGATCAGGAATGAACAAAGTAGATTTATGCATACCTTGATGCACGAGTAGGATTCTTTCTTCGTAAATCGTTAACATTTACATACAGTCTGCGATTGTTTTCTTCAATCATATTTTTAACAAGAGTAGTATAAATGCCTTGATCTTCCTAAGGAATAAGTAAGAAAAAGGACGAATAATATAGGGTTAAGAATTATAAAATTTCACAAACTTACCATATCATCTAAAAAATCCATATACTCTCTTTGTATCTCTTCTAATCTTTGATCTCGATCAATATCCATTTTTTCCGATTAATTTTACAATTTTAACACAATATTAATTATAAATATTTTTACAAATATCTTCACGATTATAAAATTTGTATACACAAACACGACTGAAAACAATGGGTACGCATTCGTAACAGTTTACGCGGGAAAACGAGAAAGTTGAGGCGTCTTCGATATACTTCAAAGAATCGATATTTTCCATATTTCGATACATTAACAAAATTTATTGCGCTTTCCAGCAGGTGTCAGCACAAGCTATAAAATCTAAAAATTTGAGATTTTATAAAATTGAACATTTTATTTTAAAATAGTAATACATCTAAACTATTAAAATGATTAAAGTAGGAGGATGGGGTATGTGTTATATATTACTACTAATAAAATAAAGACATAATTAAAACGTCAAAGTCTTTGTATTTTTTACCTGTGATCTCGGCGCAGAAATATAATTATTTCCTGCGTGAGCTTTCGAAAGCTTTTACAGGCTTATATTTCAAGGTCACTTAACATGTATGTAAACCACATTTAGAAATTAAAATAAATGATATATATGCTGGCAGAATTTTTATGTGCTATTAAATACAAAAGCTGTATATTGCGTGTATGTATAAACATAAGGAAAATGCTACCTTCTTGCTTTCATTGTGTATTTTCCAGTAATTACGAAACAAGCTGAAAGTCTAAGTATACATTTCTTATCATCCTTTGATTTCACGTTTTGCATGTTTCATTTGATTAAAAGCAACCTACATCATTGGTGATATAATTTGAAAGATAAATGTGATTTTGTTTTTTTTTTGTTTTGTTTTTGGTATTGCAGTATTGCAATGGGCACACTAAGATTAGTATACGTAAGACGCGTATACAAGGGTGCCTAAAATACAATCAGACAGGATTGAAGTATATACTTTGAGCATAACCGTTGTTTTTTTTTCTAAATTAACGTCATCCGTTTTGCTTCTCGTGAACACCGTTTTCTTGTGGTTTCAGTGGTTTTATCACATCAACTTCGTTTAGTTGTTCTATATCTAGTTGTTGCTTTTTCTTTTTCTTCTCCGATTTCCTAGAATCATAGAAATGTGATAATAGGATTTTTTGATATTTTACCTTGAGAAATGTAAAAGAAGTGTCGTATATCAACATACTTTCCAAATAATTCGCCATCTTGTATAGATTCTGGGAGCTTCTTATTTAACGTCTCTGGAAGGAGTAACGACATAACTCCACCAAAAAGTACGCACGATCCAAAAATAACAAATGGTAGAGGCATCCAGATTTCAGACTACAAAATAGTATTTATCAAAAATAAATACATCATAAACATGATTAGGAAGTTAAAATAATGAATTACCAAGTGAATGACATGTGGAGCAATTACTCCACCGATTCGAGCGAAAGTCGAGCTCGCTCCAAGACCGACATTTCGAATAACCGTAGGGAATTGTTCGGCAGTAAAAACGTAAATAGCACCATAAGATGATGTAATTGTGAGCTTACCGATCATCGCTAAACATATTACGAGCCACTGAGCATCTAAAAATATTCATAAATTTGAAAATATTAATAAATTTATTGATTAAAAAACAATGCAATAAAATCTAATTTTTGTTTTGGTTCTAACCAGCAGGTACAAGCAGGATTCCAAGTAATGCAAATCCTGCTATTAGCATGCAACCGCACAGGATGATCTTTCTTCCCCAACGATTCAATGTGAAGATTAAAAACGTATATGCAGGTATTTCCACCAACCCGGATATGACGAAATTAACGTAATCATTGCCACCAAGGTTGGACACATGCCAGGATAAACCATAATATGTGCCACTATTTACAAGCCTATTAATAAGGAAAGGATGATATATTTGCAAATACTATATGCCAAAAAGTATTGAAAAATCAGAAGGAAAATTAAAGTAAAGATTACCAATTGAAAAATAGTAGAATACTCTTTCTTCTCAAGTTTGGATACCGAAAAAGATCAAATAACGATGGCTTTCTATAATCTGGTGTAGTTTCCTCGTTATTACTATTAAGAAGCGTATCTAGAGCTTCGCTCGGCATCTCTACGCCATTTTCTAAGGAAGCTCGTTGGAGGAGATCTTTCGCCTCTTGTACACGACCCTTTGTCAATAGCCAACGTGCGGATTCAGGAATGAACCTATAAAGTTTGTCACAATAATATTTAAAAAAGTAAAGAAAAGGAAAATATATTTTGATTGAAAGCACTGAACAAAGAGATATTGATCTTACCACCAGTAGAGAAGAAACGCAATGCTAGGTACAGTGATTGCGACTTGTAGCATTCTCCAATCGGTTATAAAATACGCAAAACCAGCAGTTAGAATATATCCAGTTGTGAAGAACAATTGGCAGCCGACCCCAGCTACCAAACGCTTCTTTGGTCCTACCATTTCCAAGGCTGAAAGGCAACGTTGTCGTTCTCATTGTCAGTATTATAACATCAAGCTATAATATTAAATAATAGTAGTGAAGAATATATGGGATTTATTAAATATACGAAATTCGTAAGACTTTACCTATTACATAGGCGACTAAAAAGACTCCACTAGTAGTGGAGCCAACTATTAACCTGAAGACAACGTAGGAAATATACTCGGGGGAAACTGCGACTAGTACACCACCGACCAACTGTATGACTAAAGACAGGAAGAAAATTGGTCTACGCCCAAACTTATCGGACAAACCACCGAAAATCATCGAGCCAAGCATGACTCCTACCATAAATAACGAATCCCCCGTAGCTCTCAACCATGACCTATCACAAACTAAATTCCACTGGAAATAAAAAGAGATAATTGTTTGTTAAAACGTTCAAAGGTATAGAAAATATTTGGATTTATCATTTTAATGTCACGAAGACATGAAATATACCTCAGAAGTGGTAGTACTTTTATATTTGCTTCTATCATAAACGAACTTTTCACATGGCTTGTATCCTTGGGTGTTGAGACCATTTGGAGTTAATGATTTTTCTCCGTGTATATTACTCGTTGACGTGTCGACATACCTATTGATCGTTGTCTCATTAACGATATTAGGAACATCCAGCATGTAGCATTGTAACAATTTTTCCTGCTCGTAACCCCCTGGATAACTCGTATTCAGTATGTGTGGCGGTAAAAAATATGTGGCATTCTCCGGATTTTCATGTGGTAACAGACATCTAGAACGAAAATTTATTTATGAAAATTTATTCTAGATATATAATTTATTATTCAAAGCGAGTTCTTAATCAATTTGAAAAGCTCAGAGTACGATATTATTCTTTCAACAATATAAAAATATCAACAATCTATTTAAATTGCTAGAATAAGATTTTACCTAGCGTTCATTTTTGCGCTCAGGAAGACTCCAGCGATCTTATGGAAAGCACAGGATATCGCCGGTAGACAGAGCAACAGGTAGATTCTGCGTTGATATCGGCCGAACTCCCCCATTCGAAGTATAACATCGTCATACGCCATTTTTCCTTGATGCCTCTAATTCTTCTCCGTTTACGCCTCCAAATCCCCGTAGTCCTTCTGCTCGGGGATACACTTTTAAAGTAATTTTTTTCTATCGTCGAATCCGTCTCGCCGGAAATGATGATTTCTCTCCTCAAGGAGGTCTTTAATCGTATCGCCGCTTCGATGAATCGAGTTACCGATTCACGAATTTTAATTTTGGAAAACCTTCCTTTATCTTTTCTTCTTTAGGAGAAGAATGTAAGTCTATATCGATGGATTATGGCATTTTTAATAAAATAGAAGTTATATCGAAGTCGTTGTCAGTAAGACAGTCTTTAAGAGTACTTTTATCTAAGCAGACAGTTTCTTGAACGTGTCAATGATCTAACGAAAGTTTAGATTGACCGTGTTGGCTCGGATTTTGGTGCATGTAGATCTCCCACTTTCACCCTGAAATTCAGAAATTGAATAGATTTGTGAAATCAACTCGTAAAAATGTTTAACAATAAAACAATTAAAATCGAAAAACAATTTCAATCGAGTTCAAATATCATTCAGAAAAATTGCTTAATCATTTTTGCAGCGAAGCGTTGTAATTTGCCTAAAATTAGTTGGGCATTCAAGGACATCGAAGAACGATGTCTCGCCAAATTAGTTAGCTATTTTAGCATTCCGACTTCAATTTCTCCACTTTAATTATTCTCTGTTATATACATAAAAATCGATGAATGTATTTATTCCATTTATCTATATCGGTATTTGTATTAGTAAGTAAATAATAAAATTATAAAAAATGGAATAAACTAATATAATTTTGAACTACTAATTTGTCCTACACGATCTCCAATACGATCTTTACTGCGCTACAATTTTAGCAGAATTATAGCGATAAAATTCGCTGATATTACAATAAAGGCTCGTTAAAATTGCCTATTTCAATGACTGGTAGAAAATGTAGGAAATGCAGACCATGAAACAATACTTAGGAGCAAAATGCTTCGTATAAGGATAAAAATAATTTGTAACTCAAAGGATATGCAAATTGACTGGATAATCACGGAAACTATTCTCAAGGTAATATATATGCATATAAAATTGTTCTGATCGGTGTGCACAGTCAAGATTCATCAGGACATCGGGACCAACAGGCATCTCAATCAGATGGAGTACCTTATAATGTTATACGATGCGATAAGTATTGCGATATGAGCTACACATTATCGAATCATTAACAATGTAAATGATTTAATATACACTTGCTTGGTTTTACCGGCTTGAATTCAACCTAACTACAGATAATCATCGGGATCGAATCTGACTAAAACATTTATACGAATATGTACTTGTATCTATCAGAAATATTTACGTAACGTGAAGAATTACTGTGAATAATTCATGAGATAAAAATAATGAAAAATATGTGTCAAGTCGAACAAGAATGTTTAATGGATGATTTCCAAGATTGATAACGAATGTAGCATTATGTTAATAGTGAACAACATGAGATGACAAAATAAATATGTATGTGGTAATATAGAGTGGCAGAATAAGCAAGTCGAATTTATGGAATGGAAGGAATTTTATATGCTTGTTTGATATATACTACTTAATATGAAACACTGTTTAAATGAGTATACGAATATTTAATTAACGAGCTATATTGGAGTTTTGATGTTTATTTCAAACAGAATTTCTAAACTATCTTAAATATGTCGTAGTCGTTGTATTATAAATATAGATATTGTAGAAAATCAGCATAATTCGTTCCTTTTTCTGGAAAGTAAAGTTGCGTGAGTGAATACTTAAACTTTTAATTATAATCCTACTAATATAGTGAGTAAACGTTTCAAATTATATCTTGTTTCAATATCTCTAGAAAAGAAATAATCAACAATCGACTGACAATTGAGATAACGAGCAGGTCTATTTGAAGAAGATAGATATTTTTCTGCATAGTGACAAGGAAAACAATTACCACTGATTGCAAGAGTGATCATCGTCAAGGGGGAGTCTCTTAATTTACAAGTATAAACTCGACTTTTATTTCAGTCGGTCTGTATGCTAATTGAAAAACAGTTTCTGAAATGATTGATAAAACCTGTACGCTATATTGTAGTTCTATGTGGAAATTACATAAAAATAAATTTACGATCGAAAATCAGTAGATTTCATGTACGTAAATGGGTTGGATGTATTATGAAATATATGATATAAAGTATAATATAATGTAATAGAATCATAGATGTGTGTATATGGATCTTATGCAATATCATTTAGACTTCCTGAAGAAAGTAAGTACACGTTGCCTCGCGTGTCAGGTTGAAGAATGACAGTGGACTAACTGTTCTGTATTTCCACTCAATGAAACGTATGAATTAAACGTATATACCTCGTGTGATCTTTACTACAGAAACATTTTTTATCTAAACGATCCCTATACCAAAATTACGCTTATCGTACAATAAGCATTACTTTTTTGCCTCTAATTTAAATTAACAAGTAATTAACTAAATATTTTTTCTAAAGATTATACAAAACTATAAGAAGATAACGAATCTTCAGCAGCACGAACTTCATTCCCTTTGATCTATTAATACTACCCTATCAGAAATAATACCTAAATAAAGTTTAAAAAGATTACACAATCTCGTTGATTATCTTTCTAATATAACAAAATCTCTATAAAAGTCCTTCTCAGATTTTCATTCAACTAAAATAAGTTCAAATCATGCATCTTCTAAAATTATTAAAAAACAATTTTCTTCTTAAATGTATCAACTTCAAAAGCTTATTGCCTTATTTACAAGAGCCAAAAGAACATGATAAACGTACTTGTACACGTCACGTGCTATTATACTCTACAATATACGCTCTTATGCCTTATACATATTAAGTATCCTAATCGCATTTCAACCGGATACTCGCTAATTAAAAGTATTGTATGTATTTCCTCACGTAGTATAGTCACTGATATGGCAAGTTATCACACGTTTATTAAAGAAATCAGAGAGTGGTCGTTGGACAAACGAATACGAAGCAATCTTGCACGCACGAAGGCCGGACGACGACTGCCGGCGCTTTGGCCGATGCCGATGATACACAGGAACTCAAGTATATGACCCTTCCTCAGAGGTATAGCAGTGGCGCCGCAACCACCACCATCGACTGAACAAGTCTACCCTCCTCCTACCCTCACTTTTCTATCACGTTCACCGTTGCCATCCACCAGGACTCCCACCAGCTTTCTTCCACCCTCGGGAGTGCCATGGTCAACCATACCAAATGGTTGTCTGAATGTCGATGACTTGTTGCTCCCAAGGAAGATCGTGAAATAGAAGAAGAATCTTTAATTGTTGGTACTTTACAGTCTTTTTCCTTAAACATTTTTTTTCATAGGTAGCTGGAGATTTTACCTCTGACTTTCAATTTTCTCTGTATTTTCATATTTATCATTTTCTATACTCGATCTATAACGTGGTCTTTCGTGGTCAATTTTTCTCTATATTTTCACATTTGTTACTATCAATGCTACTATCAACTTTCGATTCCTAATTCTTTATTTCGTCTCTTCCTGCTTCCATCCAATTATTTTTCATTGATGCTAAAAAGATTGAACTTCATATATTACTGGTTAAACATTCCTCATTCAACTCTCAGTACTCTTTCAAAGTTCGTTATCCTTAATTAAATTCGTTTCATCTCTGACCATTGAACCTCCAAATCTGTGTCTTTGACCTCACCAGAGACTAAAAATTCTACTTCTAATTCTTTGTCTCGCTCGACTTCTCGAACTCATCCTGACCAAAGACCTGTTGCAAACCTGTTGCTCCTCGTTGAATCAGACGATTCACCGTGCCAAATTCATTTGGACAAGGTGGATGAACAGGAGAAATCAGCCAGCAATGTGCGGACAACATCGTTGGGATCATGTTGCTGGCGGAGGTTCGTTTGCTTTTTGCATTCCATCTTGGATTGATGCAGAGGTTCCTTTGGATCTTTTATTATCTAAATGCTTCTATCATATTAGAATAAAATATATAAACTATGTATCTTTCAAGAGGAAACAATTATAATTCTTAATAAATGAATAAAGTATTCAATTAGGTTTAAAATCATCTTTATCGAAAGTTTGAAATAATTTTTGAAAAATGAAAAATTGTGTCTAAATATCTGAAGGAGAATGATCATATCTATTTGCCACAAGCATCATTTGAAAATAAAATTCATGTTTATCTCCGATCTATTATAAAGAGAAACAGCAAGTAAATTCTATTACTACTCGTACATGTGAATGCTTGAAGATGGCTTGAAGATAGGCAGGAGACTATCTTCAAATAGATATTTCATACGTTAATGACCTGAGTAAATATTTAGATTATCTTCCCGTTGAAAACTTCAATGCCCACTGTATTATGTAAGAAGAATTAAATATTACAACGACAGATCTCTATGTAAATATCTGCAAGAAAAAGATATTTCAAGAGAAACCAGTATTTACACCTTTTTAAAGATTCAAGAGGACATTTATCCATCACTACCATAAAAAATGCACTTGAATTGTGACCAAAATAATTGACGCATTTTTTCATGCCAATTCAACACACATAAAATATTAATAATCACAAAACTTATAGCAACAATTAATTATCCTTATCCGATAAAATCTCTTTCAACAATTAAGGAAACATATCATAATTAATTACTAATTTTATATGAAATAATCATTAAACACATAAAGAGTACCAATGGTCACAAGCACACAGTGGAAAGCAACTAGAAAAGGTGCATATATCGTGCGGTCATAACTATGCGCATTGAGTCATGCCAATTCTCAGGATGCAAACAGATCGCGTAGCGGCGAGTTGATAACACAACGAGCTGGGCGAATTGATGGTGCCGCGTGCGTGTAACGCGCTGGAAACGATGACAAGGTAAAAAGTGGTCGTTTGCATTCGCGGCATACCGCGGCAATTCAGTCGCGTGCTGAAGCAGGGCCTGATGTTCGTTCACGAAGAGGCTTAGGACCGTTGGAGAACGCAGCTCCTGTTGGAATTTAGGATCCTTCCAGAATAAAATCCTTTTAGAGATTTTCGAATATTTATGACTGCTCAAGAAGGTGCTGGTTGACCATTTGCTTTCGGGAATTAATCCGATAGAGCATGTTCCTTTTATTATTTCTCGATCTTCTCTGAAGAGAAAAGAGGTTTATTTTTGCCATAAGGCAGTGTCTAACCTAGACAATTACTTTCACCTATTATTACTGAACATAAAAAAAGAATCAGTAACTACGTAGATAAATATGTAGATACACATTTTTTAACTTGTAACCAAAGTTTCAAATAATTGTCTTCAATAACACGGGAAATAGAATATCATCTGTTATGTAATTACTTTTAAACCTTCAAGACTAAAATACTCTCTTAGTCCTTCATTTTTTGTGTTTTTCTTCCTGATATGGAGAAATTTCTTCAGGGATGAAGTTGATGGTGCAAGATAGGTCTGAGGTTCTCCAGTACACCGTGACCCGGTAGAAAAGTAAATAAATCGATGGAAACTGCAAGAAAATGTAAATTATTCAGGGTGCGTGGCGATGGAAGGCACGAAAAACATGGAGGACGAGGAGATCTTGTAAATTACGATTCTCCGGTGATCCTCGTGCGGACGATCTCCCTCGAAGGACGAGTACAAAAGAGGACCGAGACGCAGAGATGTAATTTACAACAGGTTTTCGTCCGTGGAAAAACATTGACGGGCATGACTGAAACGCACAGTCGTTCAGACGCCAGATTATATCCCGTAACATTAAGAACCATAACACTTTGTCTCGTCAGCGTAGATCTCACTCTCTCTTTCTCTGTTACACTTTGTCTACTCCATTTCGCGTCTGGTGCATTTAAAAGAAACGGATAATTGCACGTATCTGCGCACTATAACCGGATGCTCGATAGTTACCCCAATTCTTTGTAAATTGCAATACCGCGGGACGAAATTGAAGTTATTATGCTGGAAGATATGGATGATGCCACAGTGGAACGCTTCTCCCGCTTGTTTCGCTTATACTACTTTATTTCTTTCAGAACTCTTGGGATGGATAGGATTCTCTTGATAATGTTCAACTATTGATCCATTCTACTGATAGCGAACCTAGTAAAGAGGTTTTATCAATAACATTCAATAAATCTAAGTATTTAAACTATACTACTTAATGCATAGTATATATATATATTGTTATTCTGTAGGATTTATTTAAAACGTTTGTAATTTAACTTACTTCAAATAATGTAATATATTTTTTAAATTATTAATATAGAAATCGATCTGAAAAATAGATCGAACAGTTCAGAGACACAGGATACTTATTAAAATAAGTTAAGATATTTTATTCTTTTACTTTAAATTATATATTTGATATTTTTTGTATATCGTCTGGTAATGAATTAAAACATGATTATCAAATAATTTTACGTCTCTATCATTAAAAATCTTTCACCTCGATATATTTAGAACACAAGTAGATAGAATAAAAAGAGACTTTTGTTTCTTTCTCCTATCTGTTGGAATTGCCATCGTTCATTCGCCTATTCTCTCATCACGTTGGTTTATGATTCTCCCATTCTACGTTTATGATGAAACTTAAGGACTCAGGCGGCATATATCTGTGAAAAGAGTAATCAACCTTACGCTATCTATAAATAGAGTGTGTGCGTTTATGCGAGTTCGGAGCGAGTGCCGAGAGGCTAGAGCGTGAAAGGGAGAAGTCGGGGTACAGGTGTATTTCCCGTCGAGTACGAATTGATTTGAGAAACATTATGCTCCAACCGACAACCGGTTTTCACATTGATTGCCCAGCAAATCGTAACTTTATCGTTCGTGCCCACGGACTTGCCGATATTTCTTTTCTTTATCTGCTTTCCTTTATCGTGAGAGCATTTTTCTATCATTATTTGTTGATAAAAGACCGCGTTTAAATTTTCTAATTGAAAAGAGTTCTTATATTAATATAGTATGACGCTAACACAAATAAATTTATATAAATTTTCGTCCTTTTGACGCTTTGTTCCTTAAATAAAAATCATTGCTCTATGCTATTTTTTTACACTTTGAAAATTAAAAACTTCTTAGGATGCGTCTGTGAAGATTTCAAAATAGGAATGAAGAATTCCTCTTTGACTAAGAGCGAAATATCTTCATAGAAAACCAGTTATTTTTTGTGACGTAAAAATAATTGCTTCTAAATATTTAGAGGAATATTCATGGAATAAACAAGTGTAAAGTCCTTCTATACTTAACGTCGTCGTAGTAAAGCGCCGCTTGCTTATAAGCACGCAAAGTAGCAAAGCTTAGAGGAATTCTTGAAATGCTCTCTCAGAATAACTTGCATGTTGGTCATTTTATTCGAGTAGATGATTCTTTGTTTATTTTGAGAAGATCTTAATTAAGATTGCGGCTTTCTGGAATTAGAAAAAGCTGTTGAAATTCCTAAAATGGATGACACACAACATTCAGTGAACTTATCATAATGAATAATTGTTTATCTCAATTAAAAGTATAACTTAGTATTTATTTCCAAGAAAGATCAATTGTTTTCTGCAATGGAAACATTATCTTTTACATCATGTAAATTGTTTCACCAAACTGATCTCGAGTCGATAGCTTAATCGGCTGTATCACCAATGTTGAATGATTGGTCCGATGACAACCATTAATGGAAGATTCAGAACATCAAACATAAAAGTGTCTTACAATGACACTAGAACGCTATAACGGCTGTATGTAGGCTTCATATCCGTGTGAAGTTGAATTCGACATAGAAGTATGTTAACGTCTAAAAGTGTTTATTGCGGGATTAATGTCCGACTATTATTGTTGGATCATGCATATTTATGCATTAATGCGAAATTCGAGTATACAAAAATGCATAGAATCCGTATTTAAAATATCTAAAGTAGAGTATTCCTTACAGTTTAATAGGTGAGAGAAACCTCTATTTAAGTTCATAAAAATATGAATTTGCATAAATATTTGTAATTTAGTTACAAGTACTATAAGTATCATAGGTCAGAAATGGACTATGCAATTTGAACTAAAGTAGGTTACTTAATTTTAGGATATTAAATTTTAATTTATACTCCATGTGTCAAGTGGTAATTGATATTGATATTTGTAAACAAACGTGTATTATAAAAAATACGATTTAATTAGAACAATTTGATCAGTTGGTTTTGTTCGTGATAAGATAATCTTATCATAAACCATGGTATGGTATATGATATCCAGTTACACGTATTATAAATTTTGACAATGAATTTTGATCATTAACGTTTATTGTTTTTGACATTTCTTTTCTATCATGAAACTATTTCATACGTGTTCATTTTAGTAGTTACGTTGAAGATCATTCTGAGATATTACCGTCTGTACGATAGATTCTAAGAGGCGCGTCATTGCTTAATCACTCACTACACTCTTCAACTCGAATATTTAATCCTTACGGAGGAAAATGAAATCATTTACAATTATGATCCTTCTAGAGATTTGATAAATAGGGTCATATAAATTCTTTTACTAACAATCTTAATGCAACGGGTAAACATTTTCTTTTGTCATAATTTTTTTTTAATTTTTTAATCACATCATTTTTATCATAAATTCTAATTACTCACCGAAGTATCTAATAACATAGTAATTAGAGAATTATTAAAACGGTGTTTTGCTAAAACTAACTTTTTCAGAATGCTATTTTCTGCAATAATCTTAATTAATTTTTAATGAATCAACAAAATTATTCGTATTAATAAGTATCAGGTTAAAGAAATTTATCGTCAGTTATGTTATAAAAAATTAAAAATCTATGTCCTTTATATCTATTCCTTTTATATGGAATGCAAAATGCAAAATTTAGGAAAATGCAAAACATTTCCGAGATTTCATAGAACAGCATTCTTTTTCCTGAAGGACCGACTAAGTGGAATTATATAATTTTTTTCCAAGTTATCTCGATTGTTCACTCTGGTATACCTATTCGCGCTTACCGACCGCCCCTTTTGGTCGCAGACACGAAGTTTTTCCTTTTTTTCCTTCCATAAAAATTCCAACGCTCATCCCTTCTACTCCTCTGTCACGCGCGTACAAAGTCATGACTTACATGGGCGCCGATAGAATTTCGTCTAAAATGGGGAAAATTAATAATTCTTCAAATCCACCATTAATTATTCTACAGAATTAACTTTATCATCTTTTATGAATCTTTAATCTTTTTTTTGTACTTTAGTAAATGAATTTGACATAACTTTCAAGCTGTATACATTATAATAAAAATTATATAAGTTTATGAAATACAATGAAGATCTAGATAAAAATACAAGTATTATTGAAAATCCATCCACCTGATCAACATGCTGTTTCACACGGAATCGCAGCAACCACGCCTTCCCTTGACGCGTGATTCCACGACCCACGTGGATAGACATTCTCTTGGAACGCTCACATTTTACAGTTATCGCGCACCTTAGGGAAACGAATAATTTCTAACAGCGTCACTGCTTGCCTCAAGCAATGTGTACTGTGAAGGATGCGAATATAACTGGTTAAATATTCCGTATTTACCAAAGACAATGTTCTTGAACATTTTGGAACTGCATATTTCTCATTTAAATTTAAAGGTCCCATTTAACATAATATTTTTAATTGCGCCAAACTTCAATGTTTCTACAAAAAAAGGTTCTAATTAAAACACAAAGATAAAAAACAATCTTCCATTGTCTATTATTTATGAAAAAACGTATTTTTGTAAATATAATTTGTAAAGTGGAACTTAGATAGAAAATTGTTTTATCTGTTAAATATTGTAAAGAGTATTATACTTCGGATGTTTCATATATTTTTGCATATTATGTGTTTTCTGTGCATTTTTGTACCTTCAAATTTCCCATACATGTATACAGATTCACAGTCTACTAATGACTATCTACGAACAATTTCATCGTCAATTAATCAAGTTTAGTAAAGAGGGCAGTAAAGTAAACAAAATAAAGAAAAAAGGTGCCACCTTAAAATCGTTATCGCGAGTCCAAGTGTTGATAGAAAGGGGCACAGCATCCTTGTTGAAGCAGAATGTAGAATTAGAAACTGGTGGTAAAAAATAATGTTGAAACGTCAGTGTGTCGGCGCCCATGGATGGCTACCCCCTTTTAGCTACTCCCATCGCCGTTGGAGGCCGAGAGAGCAGAGCTCGAGAGCGAACTCGAAGGCTATTTATAGTAGGGAGCGGCTTCTAGTTCCCACCGCGTGAAAAATCGCGACTGGTTTCCTGCGAGCCAGAGAGAAGGAAAGAGGAGAAGGGAAGCATTTGAACTTTGGAGGGAGGTAAATGAAAGGAGGGAAGAATGGGTGGTACGGAGAAAGAAGAAGGGGAGAGAAGGAGACAGAAGGAGATACAGAAAAGCAAGAGAAGGCGGCTGGTTCTGTCTGTATACTCGTCTTGACTCGCTTTCTCTTGTCCATTTGCCTCGTTTTAAACGTTCGCCCCGAAAGGCTTGAAAGCCCTGAAAGGCCGCTGTCCTTGCAAGGGCGCTCCCGTGAACTACACTCGCGGAGGAAGCAAGAAAGTCGCTGGAAGCGTTTGCATCCCCCTCTGAGAAATTTTAACGTAGAAATACAGACACCAAACTCATGCTACTGGCGGGAAACTGGCCAGCCGAGTCATCCGTTTCATTAAATGCTCCCCGGGATCACTTGACTTCTTTTCAATTGAAAACTAGAGAGAAAGGATATAATAAGTCATATTTCCTATTTTTTTAATTTTTTACAGAGCAACAGTTTTAAATTTCCTTCCATAAAAATTCTGTTGTCAATTAATTATACGTTACCAACATTATCCTTTCTTCACGTTTGAGGTGAAAGATATATTTTTATATATTTTTACAAATATTGCTCGTTATAATATTAAAATATTGAAAAGATCAATATATTATCAACAATTAAATATAACAATTATCTTAACAATACTTTTAAATGAACCTAATAGACTCCTTAATTTCTAAATTTGATGTTACTTGATTCAAAAACTGAAACAAATGAGATATAAAGTATTGAGTACTATATTATACTCTACTTTAAATAGAGAAACTATTAAAGATTCAAGGTAAGCAACATTTGAGCTCTTATACAATGTTTTATATGGATGATCGACTTGACGTGAACGCTTCAAAACATTGGTGATACATAGAGTCAACTTGCTTCTCGGTCAACAATATTCGAAGGCCTAAGATTTTATGAAATCGTCTTCCTCATTAACATGTCTCTGTGTCAGAATATATATCCGTCGTTTATTTGCATACGAGATGAAGATCGTGCTTCCACAACTTTCCATATTCCATTTTATCCAATGTGCGTTCCAACAATGTTTATCTTGGTTACGGGACAACAATATTCAGATGTTTAAGGAAATCCTCATCATTGTTATTGCAAATATTTATATAATTTTTGCTGCAAATATTCAGTGACTCAGCATGTTCTGCAGCACAGAAAAGTCCAAGATTATAAATTGTATGATTAAATCTTAAGTTCCAGAGTGAATATTTGCATGGAGTTTACGTTTTCATCTGCAATATTTTCCCGCGTGTATTTCGTACTACGAGCATGCGCGTTGGTAAATTTGTTCAGCACAAACTCGCGCATAGTTGGCATGCTAATGACCCAGATTGTTTCACAGAAATGATCAATGATATAATTACTCTTTTCGTACGAAATTTCCTGATAATATTGTTTTCTAATACGCAGAACGTGTGAACATATACCCCTCCTATGATTGAGGATTGCTTTCGCGATCGTTCATATGAACTTTTTATTAGTTGCTTAGCTGGCCCGGCGTTACGTCGACTATCTGCCGGCCGGCCAAGTATGCACAGTTAATCGATAATGAACGTAAAAGCAACGATTCCACGACAAGTGAACCAATTTGTACTTCCTACTACACATGAAACATACGTCAACCTTTTATACCTGTCTGTCTCTGTCATAGAATCGTAGATTTCCCAGCGAGTGGCAGCTAGTTCGGGGATCACATCACACATTAAAACGTCAAAGCACTGAAAGCACACACTAACGAGGAAAGGACAGGTCGAAGACCCTATGATACTGAATATGTACTTTCCAAAGCCATCGAAAGATGGCGTTGTACACAATTTATGAATTATTGAATATCCATTTAATTTATAGTAACATTTTACATAATCAGAATGTTTTTTAAACTTTATGTTACTTTATGCTCTGCATTTTACTCGTACGAAAGAAAGTATATATATATTTTAAATATTCATAAAAATATAATTTATAATTCCAATGCATCATCGGTTTGAAAATGTTTGCAATGCATAAAAGTATTCATTCGAATATACGTTGTCAACTTTGTTCAATATGAGTTAACAAGAGCAAATCATATATTTGATCTATTGTACTTTGATATTGTGCATTATACTTGCACTTGACCTCTCGTCGAGTTTCATGCTCATGTACAGTTGAATATTGATTCATATGGGCGATATTGTTCGATAGTATTGGGAGGAATGCATGATTGCATTTGGAATGAAATGTTTGTTCGACATTTTCGAGTAACCAATTCAATCCCAATAAGGGAAGGTTGTTTCACTCTAAAGGCAGCAAATATCTGTTAACTGTATTACATTGCAATGCGTATAAAATGTTAAGTATAATAGTAACAAAGTATTGAACTATGTGCGCTATTCTTTAAATTACATTCATGCATAATCCTACATACAAAACAGAAATGCGATTAGACGCGTGATTCTAATGTATGTCACACAATTCAACTTGCTGATAATGTACGCTCTGCAATAATGTGTCTTTCTTTTTGAAATATCTATTGTAACTAGCTGGATTAAAATTACTTCATTATTTATTTTTTATTAATTTATATTACATACTTGAATGATGTTTATATTTCTACTGTCCTTCAAACTACTGTTTTATTAATTGAGAAATTATTAGAATAGCGTTCAGCATCGGATAGCAGTTGGCTCTGTGGAGACATTAGTGTAGAAAAGAGCAAAAAGAGCTTGGCACCAATAAAGTACGATCAATATAAATACAAAATCGATTAAACGTTATTTAATACTTCTAATAGCATTCGGAATCATCGAAACACCTGCTTTTTCCTTGTTTTGTGTAGGTTAGCGCACTTAACTATCCTCATGTCAATTGATAGATGCAATCCGTACTGTAATGCCTTAACGTCGAACTCTACCGGTTCTCTACTCGAAACGATTGGCATTGACTGGTGACAAATGCGTAATCACCTCGCATTAACAGTGTACATTCTGAATGGGACCACAGTCCGGTTGGGCGACAGCATAAGTATAGAATCATAACGAGTGCTATAAAAAAATCATCTTCTTATGCTTTCTTTTATAAATTTATGTACAGTATAAATAAATAAATAATTTATGTATAATAATATATAAATAGATCTTGGTACATATGTATGCATGTATAAATCCAATGGAAAATTTATAATGTAACAATTATTAGTTTAACAATATTTTATGATATCAAAATTAACTAATAGCAGTACCGGTAGGCAAACAATTAATATAATAAAAATATATGTATATCGATAGTGTAAAATTTTTTTTAATTTGAATCCACGAAGAATGTTTAGTTTCTCCTAGAAATTGCATATCTTAATATTTTATTGAAATCGAAGTAGCTATTTAAAGATGATTGTTTGGATACCTTTTGCTATTTGATTCCTAATTTTATTTTTATATATCTTTTTATTTTTACTTCTCCTCCTTCACATGCACACAGTTATATATTACTTCTATTTTTATATCCTTATCGCGGTAATAATATAATTAGACAGCGTCACTTAACATCATATAGAGCTTGTGTTCAAATGGCAGGACGGGAATAGCAGCGAACATATTAATCACTGGGATTACAATCATTCGATCATTCTTGATACCATTTACAACATTTAAAAATCTGTTTGAAAATATCATAGTACATAATTATGTATATACATATAAAAAAATAATATTGATACAATAAAACTTACTTAAATTTTGGATCCAATGAAATTTTAATCGTTCCACGGCCATTGATTATATTACACGATACAACAATCAATCATATTGGATGTATAACTATGTATATCATTTCGAACAGTACAAACATAAGACACATTTACTATTGGTATATTTCACAGATACAATTGCTATATAATTACATCGCTAAAAATCATGACACTTAGTAAAAAGCACATTTAAATTTTTTGATTAACAATATCTATGATATCAGCACACTATAACGATCAAAGAGGATATTCGCGTGTATGATTGTTGTTATGATTGAATTTACGATTAATTATTTACAAACTATAAACATTCAGTTTTCCATAAAGATTCAGAAGGTATCGAGGATAGGAAACCTCGTTTATTCCGCGGAACAGTGTTCTCCATGTCAAGAGAGAGTTTTGTTTGTTGAAACCGATTCACTGCAGACCGTACTCGTTTTAACGTTCGCATGAGCTTAACTGACAATGAAATGAAGCTTTGTAATTTCCAGGTCGTGTTCACGTATCTAGAGTGGGCATGAAACAGATACAATCAAGGACGTGTTAAGGATAGGCTACTTGTAACTTCGTGTAATTCATATTACTCCTCATTGAACGAAAGTAGCGTATTTCGAACATGTAGAGGAGAAGGTGGCAACATGGAACCCTGTCGGTAAATTGAAATCTCACTTTAATACAATATTTCAGGCGTACATGTATTGGACAACAGTCTAATTATGTTCGATTTAAGCACAAAACAACATAGAGATAAAAACGAAAAAATGTCAAATGTTTATTATTTATTTACCCTTATCTTAATATTAAATATTCAAATTCTTTCATATATTAGCCATTTCCAGTTGTTCAAGAGAAAAACAAAGTAAAATTTCCTTATTCCTACTTTCTTCTCAATTTTGTATTTTGCATAGTTACTACATATTTCCTTTTCCTTCTTTGCAAATATCAATGGACCAATTGATTCTATACCTGCTTAAAAAAAGTAGTTGATGGTAATTAATAGGTTAGTCATACTTCCGGTATCGAGTGTAACGATGTAAGATTATATTTTTAAACGAGTAAACAATATATTGATCGTTTGATGCAGTGTAATAACATCTGAGCCATCGTGTAGAATTTTCTACTTAACCATTTTTGACCTGAACTTGTTCGTAAAATATTAGATTACTACCTTATTATTCTATTAGCTGAATCTATTGTTTAATTTCAATTGTGAAGTCTTCTTTCTGGCATATGTGCTTAACAAGGTCGACCAGAATAATGGAGTAAATTTCGAGGAAATACGATACTTCATTATATCGACACCAATATTTATATATTAAATTATAGGATTAATCAGACATTGTATCACGAATAAATATGATATACGTGTTAAAGAATTTCTTCTATTGAATGAAGTGCAGGAAATTTGAACGTTCGAACTAAGGGTTGCGGAAATAGCGATTTCTGCCGAAAATGAACGAGGCGGTTTCGGGTGAGCTATCGATTCCTCCCGAAGATTTACGGAAATAACCGAGGTCGTGAAAGTGACGTATGTACGTCAGTAGTGTGGGCCGACCCGCGTACTGTCGGTACAGGGAAGAAATTTGTCTGATTCTGTTTCTTACTAAAGGATCGCTAACGTCGCGACATGCAATCATGAATTTCTTTTAGTAAAATTGTAAAAGAGGTCTCATAACCAAAGAAAGTAGCTCACTGTTGTATGTTTGTGTAACTGGCGTGAGAAAAAATCTTGCTCTTATACGTGTGCGTTAGGGTCTCGATCAATCTTCAAGTTCATGAACTCGTAGTATTCAGTTAATTGGGTTTGTTCGTGATTGAATCTACGCTAAATTTATAGCGTTTCGACAATTCTTCTTTTGTGAGGTACATACCGAGTCACTTTCGCTAAGTTCGGTCACCATGACCTAACCTTGAAATCACAAATTTCTTTCATCGATTTCTACAATAATTTTTATAAAAGTTATATATTTCTTTAATTACAGATTCGATTCGGTGGTCACCTACGGGTGAACAGAGATGGCCACCCCTCAAACTCCGGGTAAGTCAATTGTTTCTTTGTTTCCAAGCCTAGTGACAGGCATGCTCCTATTTAGTTGTCATGTTGACAGTAACTGAATTAAGGAGAGAACTGAAATTTCTGATTTTGTAGATGTTATTGATTGAATATTAGACCATTTCACAAATACTTTTACTTTCATTCAAAAGAAGTCGCTTATTTGAATATTATAAGATAAAAAAGGAGATGGCAATTCTTTCAGGTATGGATCCTTGGGTAATCCAACCCAGAGAACGTGCAAGATATAGAGAGCAGTTTGATTCTTTAAAACCAATCAATGGAGTTGTTACTGGAGAGCAAGCAAAAGAATTTTTACTTAAATCAC
Organism: Bombus affinis; assembly: GCF_024516045.1. Taxonomy (NCBI): domain Eukaryota; kingdom Metazoa; phylum Arthropoda; class Insecta; order Hymenoptera; family Apidae; genus Bombus; species Bombus affinis. Next base: position 10,784,036 of record NC_066353.1, read on the forward strand.
AGCTTCCACCTGTTATCCTTGGACAAATATGGTATTAACATTTTATCATTATATCACTCTGGTGTTTAATATTTTTAGAAATTATCATACATATCATAAAAACATGATTATATAGGGCTTTATCAGATACAGATGCAGATGGAAAAATGGACATAAATGAATTTAGTATTGCATGTAAATTAATTAATTTAAAATTACGTGGTTTTGAAATTCCTAAAGCCTTGCCTTCAGCTTTAATACAGAGTTTGAAGTCACTTTCTGCTAGTAAGTATGATAAAGGTAGTAAATAATCAAGATTACTTCAATCATGAGTCCTGAACTCTAATATTTGATAATATTTAGGTGATAGTAATGTTACGAACTTAACAAACGGAGCCGCTAATATTCTACCACAGAATAATGTTGCTTCATTAGTAAATTTATCTGCTCCACCGCAAGTTCCAGTACAGCCTTTAATTAGTGGGATGCCTATGACTGGATCTGTTCCACGTCCGCTTATAGGACCACCACCTGTAAATGGACCATTACCAGGACATACTATTAGGCCTGTTTCACCAATGACCTTACCAGGTGATTAGTCTAAAAATTTTATGTTCAAGTATCTAAAGCATATATAAATGAGTACATATGGTGAAAGAAATATAAATTTTCATAGTATTCATCAAAACTCTTACACTACTGCTAAGAATTCTATTTCACAACAAATACAAATCATCTTTCAGTTGAATTTATGATTGATGTATATCATAACAGCAAAATATTCTATTATCAAGAATTAGAGTCTATTTCAATTACTACCATTGTTTACTATAGATATTATAGATCTAAAAAAATAAAAAAAAAAAAACATTTTATCTAACAAACATCATTATGTAGCATTATTATACTTATGCATCATACTACACAGCATCACGACAAAGTAGACAGAATGTGGCTGCCACTACACATGCCACAACTCACACAGCGTCAAAGCCACCTGCTCGACCTGCACCACCCTCTGTGGGTATGTTATAAGAAGTGGATGTTTACATATGAATGATTATGTCTGAATTTTCTTCTATTTCGTACCTTTCTTTCAAGTTTGTAAAAATATTATAATTTTTCTTTAAGGCATATTTTTTCCTTTTTCTTGATATTATCAATAATATAATGTTATGATGTGCTGTTGTATATACATTAATATTTCGAATGCAAAGACTCATTTTTGCATGAAAGAACTCACTATATTCTAAATAATTATTTATATTTTATTAGATCTAACTTATAAAAATATTATATGTCATTGGTATCATTTTAAAAACATAAAATGTAATTAACTTTGTAATATAAATAATACATATTATTTAATATTGATATATATAATAATGTGTACAATATCATTATCAAAATGGTATTACATTGTATTTTACACAATTACATATCACTAAAAGACAACACAAACACTTATCTTCAAAAGATATACTTTTATGCTTCATGTCTATGTCTATGTTTTTATTTCATTATAAAAACACACAATACAGTATGTATATTATATGTGACACTATATGTATAATCAATGTTGCAATGGCTTTGTTCACTGATTACGCATATAGATATTCTACTCTATTATTTTTTCCTCTCTATATATATCTTTTATATATATATAACTGCCCACTTATGCAACTCTGTATACAATAATATAATATTTGTGCTGCAAAAAAAAAAGGAATCGTGCCTTCTACAAGTACTACCACTACCACTACCACCACTCCTAGTGGTGGTCCTTCTCAAAGACCTACACCACCCTCAAATATTGGTATGTTTCAAAGTGCAAAGGAGATTTGAGAAGTAGTTTATCCATTTATTTAAAAGATAAAATTGCATGTAAATCTAGATAGTTTCCCATATCTTTAGAATTAAATTTTAATATAAAGAAATGATTCCTTTTTGCATTATATGTTATTGCAATAAACACCTTACTTTAATAAAAGATCATCCAATAGCATCAAATACATACATTTTAGTATAAAATGCACATAATTATAAATTAATTTTGCCTTTATTACTAATCTTTCCAGTTGTTGCAGCTGTAATTTATATTATTTTATTTTTCAATTACTTTGCTATTGCTTTGCTTTGCTGTTATATTATGTTTTTATTTTATACATCTTATTTAAAGTGATTCTTTAATGAGATTGTTTTTAAAAATATAATTATGTATTTTAGGGGCAAATTTTTCACCTGCTACTAGTGGTCCACCACCAAAGCCAGCACCGCCTTCATTTCCTAATAGCCCTGTCGCTACTGGGATTTCACCAATCAAAGTTCCACCTGTTTCTGCCACGGCTATTGTTCCTCCTGTTCAATCTGTACAACCAATGACTACATCTACCATGGGTAAAACCATATGTTCCTCCTTCCACACTCTGTTTCTTCATTATTTCTTTAATATTTATTTAGATTTTTAGTTTCCGGTGATATATTTGAATCACAAAATTTATTGATTTGTGAATGATGTTTTATTCCTTTTTTTACAGATTTACTTGATCTTGAGTTTTCAGGTATACTTTATTAAATTCTGTAGAAAGACATAGTTGTTATTTTTACTTAATTTAACTAATAAATAATGTAACTTAAATATTCTTTTATGGTATTCTTAAATTTTGATTTTCCTATACCTTAAACTAAGACTCTAATATAAGAAATACTGCACTACTCTAGATAATAAACTATGATAATTAGTAATTTAACATTATTAACTAAATCATTCATTGAATAGTATTTTTAATATCACTCAGAAGTAGATAATATTTAATAAACATGTTTTTTTGCAAACAGGGATGTCTGCAGCAGCACCAATTGCACCTTTAAATACAACTCCAACACCAATGGCTGCTTTTGGTATGGCACAAGCAATGCCTATGCAACCATTATCTTGTACTAGTATGATTGCAGGTGGTTCTACTATGGTACCATCTATTGCACCAATGTCCACTGGTATATAAAATTTAAGTTTTGTAATCATAAAGTATCTTGTTTTATCATTACATGATATGATTCATTATTTGCTACATTTTCTTTCAGGAACTGGTGTAGTATCGACTCCTCCAGTTGTGGGTTTACCTCTAGTATCAGCAACCACAGCAAGTACGTTAGTGAATGGTGTAATTGCTCAAACACCAGTATCCACAAGTACACCATTAAGCACAACTGCACGTCCACCAAGTATAGATAGGGTGGGTTCGGTTGATTCACAACATAGTCAGCATTCAGTAGGTTCTCCACAATCTGTGGAATGGGCTGTACCTCATCAAACAAAATTGAAATATACTCAATTATTTAATACCTGGGACAGGGCGCGATCTGGATTTCTATCTGGCCCTCAGGCCAGAAATATTATGGTGCAGTCACAATTACCTCAACAAGTGTTGGCACAGATATGGTATAATAATATAACAGCAAATATTAAATAATAACAATCGAAAGGATAATTCTTAACATTTCTATAGAATATAAATGTGTTACTAGGGCGTTAGCGGACATGGATTCGGATGGTCGTTTGAGTTGTGACGAATTTGTATTAGCAATGCATTTATGTGATATAGCTAAGCTTGGTGAAAAGATACCTACCACGTTACCAATTGAACTTATACCACCTGCATTCAGACGTCAACGACAAAGTAGCTTAACACTTTCACAAACTGGAACGGAAAATGTAGATCCATCGGCTGGTATGCCGCAAGTAAGTTCACTTTTTTTGTATATCTATGTTTAAATAATTTCATAATAATAATATGTATTATATATTACAATTATTTTTCTTACAGACCTCTTTTGAAGACAAACGTAAAGAAAACTTTGAGAAAGGACAAGCGGAGCTAGAACGTAGACGCAAGGCTTTATTAGAAATTCAACGTAAAGAACAAGAGGAACGTGAACGAAAAGAAAGGGAAGAAGCTGAGAAACAAGAGAAAATTAGGTAAACAAATGTTTCCTGAAGATTGGATAGGTGAACGTTTGTATTAAAATGTTTTATATTGACTGAGAACAAATATTATACAGATTAGAACAAGAAAGACGAAGACAAGCAGAGATTGAGAAACAAATGCAAAGGCAAAAAGAGATTGAACAGGAAAAGGAAGAACAACGAAAACGAGCTCAAGAACAAAGAGAAGCAGCAAGAAAGTAAATGAAATTTTATATGAATATTTGTCCCTATAAAGATCTTAAAAATTTCCAATAATGCAAATTTATTCTTTTAACAGAGAGATGGAAAGACAACGACAATTAGAATGGGAAAAACAGAAATCACAAGAGCTTCAAACTCAGAGGCAAAAAGAACAAGATGTCTTACTAAAATTGAAAGCAAGAAATCAAACATTAACTATCGAATTAGGAACACTTGTAAGTATTGAAGACATTATTAATAAACTAATTAATATCTATATAATATTTTGGTTACAACGTAGAACGATAAAGTGAAAGAACTATCACAAAAAATCTGTGACACTCGAGTTGGTGTATCTGGAGTAAAAACGACGATTGATGGAATGCGGTCGACACGTGATGCACAGTTACAAGAGATGGCTGCCTTAAAGAATAAACTTAGAGAACAAAACCAAAGATTACTAGCCTTGAGTCAAGAGAAAGCTCGAATCGAAGCAAAGAATAAGCTAAATACAGCTATGGAATCGGCGGGCCAAGAAGCAATCAAAATGGCATTTGATAATAAACAAATTACCCTGAAACAAATGAAGGATAAAATTGCTGATTTACAACAGCAGGTATACTTAAGTATATCAAAATACAGTGTAATATATAATATGTCAAAAGTGCTGTAATTTTGTAATATGAAATTAATATTAATAGATTGATGCTAAAATGGCTGACATAGAAAATAATAATGGCCAGCTTCAAGATATTAAAACGCAACTGGAAACTTTAATGGCTGACTGTAAGAACCTTTACTTAACTTTCGAAGATAAAAAATTAAAAGTTTTAGAACTCAGAGCAAGTGGTGGTACTGGAGCTGGTACCGATTATACAACATCTGCATGGGGTGATAGTGGTTGGAATGATACTTCAGCGGCAGTTAACGATTCTGCATGGCCTGTTAATGATACCACCACAACTAATGCAGTGGGAGAAACTACTCCAGGGGTTATGAAATATAGAGCTTTATACGAATTTGTAGCTAGAAATCAAGACGAAATATCGTTTCAACCTGGTGATATTATCTTGGTATTATTATAAAACTATATTCGTATATTAGAACAATACGAAGAACATAGAATATAAAAATTAAATTATTCTTCTAACAGGTACCGCCTGTTCAAAACGCAGAACCAGGATGGATGGCTGGCGAAATTCGTGGTCATACTGGTTGGTTCCCGGAATCTTATGTAGAACCAATAGATGTTGGCAGTGCAAATGATAATGCTTTCATACAACAAGACAGTGTGGAGAAGAGAACGTTAGAGTTAGTTAATTAAACTGAAATTATAGTTAATCGTTAAAAAGATATATAATTTACTATTATGTTTATTTAATATAGAGGGATTGCTGAAGTTCCTGAGAATGTATCTGATGCCGGATCACTAGGCGATGAGCCTCCTCCTGTTGAACCTATCATACCTACTCTTGGATTAGGTGTAGTTTGTGATATACAAGTAACCACTTTGTATCACTATCGTCCTACGATAGAGCAACATCTTCTCTTTGAAAAAGGAGATATTATTAAAGTAGATGAACAGCAGGTTAGTATAAAGATATATTCACAGCGTATATATACATTTACATTAATGCATTTTTTAATACTTTAGGGTGATTGGTGGTATGGTACATCTGGTAATGGAGCTAAGGGTTGGTTCCCTAAATCGTATGTCAAGGAAATTTCTGCTAATCAAACTGCAATAGTTGAAGGACTCAATGAATACTACGTAGCCTTATATCCATATGATTCCGCCGAGGTTGGAGACTTAACATTCAACCAAGGAGAAGTTATATTAGTCACTAAAAAGGAAGGTGATTGGTGGACAGGCACTACAGGAGATAGGAATGGAATTTTTCCTGCCAATTATGTAGAAAAATGCGATGCTCCAGATCAGGTAAAATGGCAGTTTTCCTTCCATTTTATTGAATGAAGTTTGAGTAACTAATTTCAACTTTTGCTATACAATGTAATGATATGCATAAGAAATAAAATAAGATTTTAGAATTTTAACATATATAACATTGATCAGGGTGCCTCAATAACTACTAACGTATCTGAAACAACCGCGATTACTGAAACAACTGAAGACACAACCACAAGTAATCATGAAACAGCTACTTCAATTGCTCAGGCAACATTGGTTCGTAATATTTTGATTTTAATGCTTCTACTTCCTAACTATGTTGAGAATATATTTCCTCTGTATTGTAAAAAGCTATTGTGTATTTAAAAGCTTTATAGATTTAATTTTGTACGCATTAATAATTAGCCTGTAAGGTATAAAGATAGACGCACATATATCCCATGTTTAGCAAGCAGAGAAAACTGCTGAGCAGCTCGAAGATGAAAGACAAGCCGCGGAAGATAGAGCAGAATTGCCAGATTTTTCCGCAATGGCTGCGCAGCAGGTAATTAATATGTGCTTATGACATATATGTAATTTAAGAATATTTAATATTGGTTATTTAATAAAATTTAATTGTTTTTTTTTATTGCTGATGTCCCGTTATCGCAGTATCATAAGGTACTTTATTTGTTACAAAATGTACCTGCTAAGTACTGTCTTATATTTTGTGCTTAATATCCATATATTATGGCTTCATAAATAATAATATACATTTGTAATATTTATAGCATATATATATGAGTAGAATATATAGTGTATTTTTATAACACAAGGGCTTTGTTAACAGAGAGGAAGAAAACCTGAAATTGTACAAGTTATTGCACCTTATCAAGCCACTAGTTCTGAGCAGTTAGATTTACAAAAGGGGCAATTAATAATGATTCGTAAGAAGACAGATAGTGGCTGGTGGGAAGGAGAATTACAGGTATAATTTATTAGTCCTTCCAAATTAACTATAACAAAATAATGTTTTTTTTATAATTGTATTATATTTCGTGTTCTTGCTATACTGTTTAGGCACGTGGTAAAAAAAGACAAATTGGTTGGTTCCCAGCTTCTTATGTTAAACCTTTAACCAGTAGTAGCAATCGAAGTACACCTGTTTCTCATGGATATCAAGACTCTCCTACAGATCCAAATGTTGGTGAGTAGTTTTTAACTTTGTGTAATGTCATTTTATATGCACTAAATATGAGGAACATATCAGTAACATGTTTTACCAATATAGAACGCGTTATGGCATTGTACCCGTATCAGGCTCAAAATGAGGATGAATTAAGTTTCGAGAAAGGCGATGTTATAACCGTACTTGCAAAGGATGAAGCAGCATGGTGGAAAGGCGAATTAAATGGAATGTCTGGCGTTTTCCCTAGTAATTATGTATCTCCTATGTGTAAGTATTCCTTTTTATTTCAAAGTTTTACATGCTTTTATAGAATTTGAAATACAATTTATTTCCATCATAAGTGTTTAATAAGGAGCAGTTTTGAAACAGTTTTGTAACTTACTAGTGCAATACAATTTGAAATAATATGAAACAAATATAATTGCTATACCATATTTGCAATTTATAATACACGGATAGACGGACGACCGTCAGGTTTCAAATTTTATCTATCATTATAAGATATAAATCGATGTTATGACAGTATCAGTCTTCAAAATTTTAATAACGCAATTTATAAATTAATGCGACGGTCGTTTAGTAGGACCACATAAAATAGTAATTCCCTGAATACTATTTCATCTACTTATACATAATGTATATTTTCATATTGCATAATTCTATATTTATAAAAATATAAAAATCTGCTTTTAAATACGTTATTATTTACATATTATAGTCATTTATATATATAATATTTATCTAATAACTCACAGAATTAATTTGAAATTAACTATAGATTACAGGCATAAATAAGATAGTTATTGAATATTTTGACAAGTTCTTTGATAAGTTAGATATATAAATATTACTTATTGATTTTCATTGTTTATAGTCTATGAGAACTACATTTTAATTTATGATAAAAAATTATACGGAAACAGTGTTTCTTTCACTATTATACACTACGGATGTTATGTGTGCTTCCTCCTCTGATATGGCTGCGTTCATATTCCGCACTTTGGCTTGGAAAGCGGTATATCAAAGATAGCGGTACTTTACAATAATCGTTATTTTATTTCTGGTCTATTTATAACGGGTAGTTTTTTGCGGAATCAGTTATCAAAGAAGCGTACTTTCTCTATTATACAGCCTGCCTGTCTGCCTGCATGCCTGCCTGTCCGTCCGTCTGTCCGTTTGAGGTAGCTGCTTCGTCTCAATAAAATATTTATAGGATTTTATATACATGTATACAATTAAAGGAAAATTATATAATATTATCTAATATTTAGTACAAAATTTTAAATTTATCCCTATTTTAGAAATATCATATCATTAAGTGTAATCAAAGAGATAAGAAAAACATTTTATTTAGCATATAGTATATCAAATTATAAACATTATCATTATAATATAAATAATCATTATAATCATATTTTTTATTTTACTTATTTTTATTATTTATTATTATTTTATTCATCTATATAACCTTTGATAATTTGCTTTATTACTTTAAGCTATTGCTTCATAAAGTATTTGAGTGGAATTATAATATCAATAGTAGTATTATAAAGCGAAATAGCTACTTCAAAGAATTTGAATATCTGTCATTAATACTTGGAAACAATCCTTTTTACTAATTATTATCTTTCGCCTCTGCTTAACATGCAGCATAAAGGATAGCAGAGCAGCACCGCAGCATTGCAGGCTAAAATAAAAGCGTCTCGAGTGCAATAAGAATGATAGCAGTCTCTACACTGAACGCGACATGTTACAACCAACAAGTCTCATCGGTGGAGACAATGAGCATAGAAATGAAAGCAAAAGAAGGGAAAGACAGACTCAGGGCTGGTTCTTCGTTTTTATATTACTCCGAATTATTGCGAGTCTTTTTCTTCTGGTTCAGGGTCCTACTTGATCCTTTATTTTCATTATCGTTCAAATTGTTACCATATGTTTTAATGACCATTATCCTTTAAACTATTGAATCTCTATGTATGGTTTACAAACGCAATTACCATTGCGCAGTATTTATATATATAATATATATATATATATATAAATATACTCATAAAGGAGAGCGCTAAATATTGAGTAACTAGTTAATATCGTGTTATTACAACCACCTGACATGTGCACCAAATCCTACCTCAACCCTCTACTTTAATTTAGAACAGAGCTTAAAAATTGAATATGATTTCTTTAACCATTTGGAATAAAATCCATTATCTCTAATAATCTATCTAATATCTCAAATAAAAATTGAAAGCAACATATATTTATTTAAGAAATTTAAATTTTAGAGAACATTAGATGTACTTTCTGTTTATACTAGCACTTTTGGCCCAAAAGAAAATTTTTTAAAATCCACAAAAAAGCGGTTGTATTCAAAGATATAGCTATAGTAGAACAGAAGAATTTTCTGCTAGAAGCAAAGACAATAAACATCGAAGTATTAATCTGTAAAACATTCATACTACTCTATATATTTAACATTTGAACAGCTTTATGTGTAAATAAAAATATAGAAACATTATTAAATAATTAAAGGGCTTAAAGTGTTAGATCAATAAAAATTACGTGTACAAGTGCTATTAGTAGTATTAGAACTTTATAATTAATGTCCCTGAGAGTGAAGTTTTTTAAAATGTTTAACTGCTACCTGTCTCTGTTCCCTTCTCTTCTATTAGCATTAGTACGTTATTTGGTGTGCAATACAGATGGTTTGTACAGTTATATTGCGCCGAGGCCTAGAGCAACAATATGGGCAACAGAATATTATTTTTCTGCTTGTCTTCAATGTAAAGGGAGAAGGAGTTGTTAAATCATAGTGTTGAATATTTCATTTAACCTTTTCTTTGCCACGGGTGAAGAGTTTGTTACAATGTATAGGAGATATTTACATAGCCTTGAAATTTTTGAACAATTACACAGTCTATAACTTCCGTTTAAATTCAAAATTTTATATGTAAGTATAGGAATCAGAAAGAGATGTAGTAATACTGTGCATAATGTTTACAAAGAGAATTAAAATATTGCTCTCTTTTGAATTCAATAAGTTTTAACCAAATCCGTTGTTCCTATTTATTTATTCTATATATGTATAGTTATTATTTGTTTTCTGCTTTGAATTTTGTCTGATAACATAATGGAAGATGATGTGCTCCTTCTTCACAGCCTTTTATTATAGAGCCTAAATCATCATTAAAATATCATTAATAATAATCATAAAGTTAGGTAGATATTATCTCCAGTGGTGAGAATGATTTGTTAAGTAATGTTATATTATCGTAAACCAGTTTTTCCATCAATTTACCCCTGAGTATAATAGTTTAGATTATTTAAGGATAGGGTACCTAAATGTTATTTCACAAATGTACTATTATTTACTTATTCTTTATTTATATTTATTGCTTATAAGTTTACGAATCTCTGTGCTGAGATACTTAAATATCGCTTTATTATTTTGAAATAATTTACTATTTTTACTCCTAATTACTTCTAATTTTGTAGTGTTTAAAATTTTATACAAATTTTGCGAAGTAATACAAAATAATTAGTAGAAGAAATCATTGAATGTATTGTATTACATTTAATATTCATTCCATTGAAATATTCAGGAATTTGATGGAATAACTAGTTTCGAATTACCGCAAAAGCGCACAGTAGATCAGCATATTTATACACTAATTAATCCTTTTACACGTTCTATATAACTCTTTGCAAAAAAGAGTGTATAAATATGCCTGATCATGGAACTAAACATTGTGTGCTTAATATTAAATATTCTAGATGCGCTCATAATCTTGTAATCTTTATCTAAAACATGTTGACAATGTGTAAAGCAAGTTATGCAACTGGTTATTCTTAGATGAGAAAAATACTTGTGTAGTGCTATATCCTTAAGGTTGTTACTATTTGCAAAATATCCATATTGTTTGTTGTATCGTCGAATCTCATTATGAATCTCAAATTGTGTGTGGTATACTTTTGAGTGAAAGACACTGTATGAGTGTGAACAAGTTTAAATCGTTCTGTATCTACAGGTTTTTGTTCACACTTCATGTGGATATATTTGAAATTTCTCATATGCATATACACGCCGTTCTTATACATATGTACACATATCCATACATAATATACAGACGTATTCACAAAACTGCTGATTGAAATAAAGTATCTGTCTGTTGTAAAGTATTGTTGAGTACAACAATTCTCCATTACTCAGTGAAACCCGGCGACTAACTTAAATACTTAGAATATTTTCTTATGATTTTTAAGTTTCATTTCTCAAACATTTAATTCTTACAAAATTGTATGTAATAATTTTACTAAAAACTTCATTTATTATTTGGAGCAAGTCACCTAAAATTAGCTAAAGTACATAAAAAAAGAAAAAAATGAGAAGAGACTGAAAAAATCTGCATACATTTTATGTGTAGCTAATGAGATGACAACTAACTTACTAATGGCTGGATTGGATTCCATGGAAAGAAAACGACAAGAATACATAAAAGAACTTATCACAACTGAACAAGCATATATAGAAGACATGAGACTTGTTCACGAGGTATATAACAATTTTTATATAAAATAATTTCCTATGTGTTATATTTAAATTTATTTAAAAATAAAAATTCTTTTACAGGTTTTCGAGAAACCTCTAATTGAAAGTTTAGTTTTAACCATGGATGAAGTAGATAAAATATTTGTTAATTGGAGAGATATTATTGCGTGTAACGATAATTTCTTAAGGTAGCGTTTTATATAAATATAATTCAAAAAACATTTACAATACCGGTTAATTATTTAATAAATATTTTTCAGAACATTACGGATACGACGAGATAATAGCGAAGGAGCGATTGTAAGAATGATTGGAGACATTCTATGTGAAAATGTAAATTTCTTTTACTGTTTGTAATTAATTTTATATCGTAGTTTAATACTTGTATATTTTAGATACCTAGAATGTCAGCATATATAAGATTCTGCAGTTGTCAAATATCCGCTGCTGTCTATCTTCAGAGATTGACTGAAACTATGCCAGAATTTGTCAAAGTTGCTCAAATTTGTCAGCAAGATCCACGTACAAAAGGAATGCCTTTGAGCTCTTTCCTTATAAAACCAATGCAAAGGATAACAAAGTATCCTCTTATTATTGGCAAAGTATCTATCATCTTTCTATTCTTGATTTCAGAAAAGTATAAACATCTTTACATCAATTTACCATTATTATTTTAGATTTTAGAGCACACACCAGTTGACCATCCTGATAGGCAATATCTCCAAGAAGCATTGGCTAAAGCAGAAGAATTTTGTACTCAGGTAAAATTTTTTAAATATCAACTGTTCAGTTAAAAAAAGGATTATTATCGTTTTAATATCAATTTGATTTATTTTACTGTAGGTAAATGAAGGAGTTAGAGAGAAAGAAAATAGTGATAGATTAGAATGGTTGCAAACACATGTGGCATGTGATGGTCTTGAAGAACAACTTATCTTTAATTCTTTAACCAATTCTTTAGGTCCACGAAAACTTCTTCATTTTGGTATACTTCATAAGGTAGGTCAAATCTAAGAGACCACATTTCTTTCATGTAATAACAACTTTATAATGCATTAATGCCTCTTAGGCAAAAAGTGGAAAAGAACTTGTTGGATTTCTCACAAACGACTTTTTACTATTTGCTCAACCAGTACTCAGCAGAAAGTCTTTATCCAGTGGACAACAGTTTTCATTTGAGAGAAACGAACATCAAAAATTCAAGATGTATAGAAAGGTATCTTACAGTAAACTACTGTAATAGCAGTATAACGGTACTAATGGAAATATTTATTTATTGCAGCCAATATTTTTAAACGAATTATCTTTTCTGGGTGATTCAGAGATGAATGGTAATATTAATTTAGGTTCCTGTGAAGGTTCAGAAAATTCAACCAAAATATTGAGACTAAAAGACCAAAAAAAGCCAATAATATTATTAGCACCGTCTCCAAGCGAATGTTCACTATGGATCAGAAGAATTACAGAAGCAAGAAAGAAATTTATGGAGAACGAAAAAACACGTTTGCAAAGACAAAGATCAAGTAAGTCATACTTTCGTTATATCTAACTACATATTATTGTTAAGTTATAGTATACTCCGTGTTTATTTTTGTATCGTTATTGTAATAGTAACTTTCATAAGTATAATACAACGTATAAGAAATACTTACAATAAGTTTAACGTATAATAACGCGTAATATGTGTGAGTAAACAGAGCAGGCGCAATTTGGAGCGTGTGGCAGAATTCTTGTTACAGTGCTTGAAGGTTTCAATTTAAAGACAATACCTGGTAAGCTAAACTTGTGTGTGCTTAAGTTGTTTGCCTTTTCGTGCATGTGCTTTGTGCTTGCTTATGATTGCTTGGTTGTTATTTTTTATTTTTCTGTAAAAGCGTACGATGAAAGGAAGCGTAATAAGCTTCACTACGAAATAAAACCATCGAGAGTCATTCATATTGGAATTACACTCTCTAACTATACAATGCGATTTTACTAACAAAGATCTGGCATGATTGTAGTTCGCAGAAGACCACCCCAGGGTAGACTTCGATTAGTAGTTGTGGAAGCTGAAGATTTAATTATGTTGAAAAAAGGTAAAATTTTCTGCTTGCATGAAAGTTCTACCTTGAGACTTGGTACATGGACAGACTTATAGATAAACACAAATAAAATGAAAATTACAAAGAATTGAAAATCCTACATCCTATGTTTTAGCTAAACTTTTTTAAATTTTTCTTTTCTATCTCTATTGCTTTTTCATTTCTTAACTATATTACGCATGTATGGGAAACCTTTTTGCAATAGTAGATGATGTTAGTATCTAGCTATCTAGTAACATTAAACTTAATAATATTATTATCTTACATCTTAACAGCGAAAACTATGCAACTGCAATTTACACTTGCAATTTATGCTTTATTAATAGTATGAGCACTATAATCTATTCTATATAAAATTAAATTTTTTAATGTTATAACAATTATAATAAGATATCGAACTTTATAGGAAAGTGCAATACATTTTGTAAAGTGAGTATGGGCTCACAAGAAGAGAGAACGGGTGTCATATCAGGAACTGATTGTCCTTTATGGGATACATCAATGCAGTTTCAAGTAAAGGATTTACTTGAGGATACTTTATGTATCACGGTCTTCGATAAAGGCTATTATAGTCCAGATGGTAAAATTAATTCTATACTTCTCATATAAACATAACTAAAAGAATTTCAGAGTAACAAAATATTTTAAATATTATCACAGAATTCCTCGGCCGAGCAGAAATAAGAGTTGCTGACATAATGAGAGATAGTAGAGATTCGTGTGGGCCAATACAGAAACGTATTCAGTTACACGAAGTCGAAAAAGGCGTCGTTGTGTTGAAGTTGGATTTACGACTCTTTGGTAATCGATAAAAGGATTACATTACTCATATTTAGAAGTAAATGACTATGACATAAACTAAAAATTATTACTGCTGACTAGATTTTCCATATCATTAATTATAAGAAAACAAATTCTTGTCTTAATCTAATTGATAATTGTAGTTTGACAATTATAAGTGATCAATAAGGGCACAAAACAATTAATATTTTATTGTATATTTATTTTATTGTATTTTAAGAAAGTTTATGATATATGCATTGTTTGCAATGCATCCTTTTTATCATATGGAATTTATATTCTGATATTAGTTTATAAGAAAGCGAGTACTTATATTACTTTCCATGTTGTATAAAGTTCATCCATTCATGTCAATTCTGTCTTCCTTAGAAATTAATAATTTATATTCGTTTGAAGCGCTACAGTATTATTGTTATTGTAAAATTGATAGTATATAGCCAGAGAGCATTTGTTTTTTGTATTAAACATATTGTACAAAGTATGAAGCATTTAGGAGGGCATTAATATAAATAAACGGAGTATACAATAAATAATTTAGGAATAATTTATTATATTAATTGCTTAATATATAATTGCGATCATCAATGAGAAAGTAGAAAATAAGTAATGTAGTATACATTCTTCAGATTGACTCGTTAGATAGATTCAGACTGACTATGATAATGTATGAAGTAGATGTACAAAATATGGTGGTTTCTACAATTTAACACAATAGAATTTTATAAAATTACTGTATAGTCTATAAATAAAATAGATAAATTAATATAAATATAGTAATTTCTTAATAAAATAAATATTGTAGATGATTCCTTGTAGTCATTGTAATCAAGAGGATTACATGCAAAGCGGTGCAAATACATTTAATAAAATTTTGTTCTTTGCTACAAGATGATTTCTAACATGTTGCATTACATGAAGTAGTTAAGATTGTTACTAAACTGTTAGTATTTAACTCGGACTGTATCGCTTGCACCCCATTGCATCCAACCCTTCTCATCGAATTCAATGATCCAAAATTATCAAAGATCATGTGAATATTCAGACTTGTATAGTTTAACTCCCCATGAAGACAATGAATTGTCCCAATCACCAGTGCACATAGTTTCGAGATCTTTAGTTCCCTTTTCAAAGCAAGTGTTCCAATCAGCATTACTTCAATAACCCAACTAAGATTGGTCCAAATCTTTCATTTTGGAGAAAGACAGCAATGCTAAGAGGAGCGTAATAGTAATTAACGAAATACTCGAAACGAAGCCTATTTTCGTTCAATTAATATTTCTACATGATAAACATATGCTTTCATCAAACTGTCGAATTGGCAGACTCTTGAAAATGCGTGCTCACTTCTGTTTCCAACTCGCTGGATTCTTTACGCTCTGACCGGTCTTCGTTCTGCGTAGGAAATTCGTAAATCGGTTTGAATCCACCGAAGAGCTGTGGTTTGAAGTTCTCAGCATCGAATTCAGTTTTTTCTGTCTGAGACTCTTCTGCGTTCGAAGTGCTCTCGGAAGAATCGTCATCCGATTTTCTACTAATGGTAGGTTCAACCACGACAACGCTCCAGCCGTTCTTTGAAGGTGTTTCTGCACTGATACTTGCTACAAACGGCGCCATGAAGTTCTGTGGAGACGGCGCAGAACTGGAGGAACTAGAGGGTTGCTGTGAAGGCAACAGAATGGGCTTCTGATCACTATTTTCAGTTTTAGATTTATCCTCATCACGCATATCTATGTCTAAACGATGAGAAACTTGAGCTGTTGGAGTATAAACATAAGCAATTGGCGTAGAAGATGGCAAGGCTGGCAAACGATGAAGAGTAGCTGAGATAACCTCATTCTTCCTTGCTGGGAAAGGTACGAAATCTTGTAAGTATGGTATAACGTTCACGCTGGAATCTTTTTCGTCCTTCTCTTCTGTATTTTCTTGCATAGAATCTTCTTCTTGTCGCTGATCACTGGGCACCAATAATGGCGTTTCTCTCATTCCATTGACAAGAATGGAAGGGTCAGGACGTTCCAGGGGATACGGAAAGTCTGAAGCAAGTGGCCGTCCATTAAAGACGTTATGAGCAGAAGGTCTTGGCTCTTCATCCATTTCTTGATCCTCGTTATCTTGAAGCAATGTCTCTGGAGGAAGGGGTCTATGTGGTCCTCTGGTTCCAACAACTACGCTCTCATCTTTTTCTCTAGAATCGTCAGGATGAATATTCACAGCAGTATTCACAGGATAGACTACGTAAACTGGTGGCTCAGCTATTGGTTCATGGCTGTCGAACTTTCTCCTATCTGCATTCTGCTCAGTTACTATTCTATCCGACTCGTCATTTGTATTTTCATCCATAGAGGACAAATTTGGTTCTGTAATATCCTCCGCGAATTCGCCATGTTGTTGGATCATCTGAAGAGTAGCTACGTGTGGCGGATCAGCAGTTCTTCGTTTAGGAAATAAGGGAGGTCTTGGCGGCACCTGAGGCGGCTCCTCTGAGTAACGTTCTGCCCGTTCTTCCTCTTCCAACCGCAATTTCTGATTGGGCGCACGGTGCGCCAGTTTAACATCGTCCTCCCCTCTGGAGGTGGCTGGTATCGATGGAAGGCGAAACCTCTTAACCGTGGACTCCACGTCTCGAGGAGGCACTATGTTCTCAGCCTTCGCGGAAACTGCGCCGGCAAGCCTAACGGCATGAATTGGAGGAGGAGGAGGGTTTAATCTCTGAAGATAAGATGGAGGTGGAGGTGGTAGAGGTCTTCTGGTTGGAGGGTGAGACTGAACAGGCTGTCTCACTCTGGTGGGATAGCCTTGACCAGCTGGAATCGTTCCAATCGCCTCTGATCCACGGTGTCCATGAGACGTTTTAGCATTTGGACGGAATTGTGGTAGAATGTTTGGCAAAGTAGAATCGGGAGGATAAGGACGTCTTCTTATTCCCATAGGTTCTGAAGGAGGAGGAGGTGGTGGAAGGGGAGGAGACGGCGGTTGTTTCCCACGAGGTGGCAAAGGCAATCTTTGAGGTCTTGGATGATCCGGTCTTATCGTACCTCCGTGATGATAATGATAATAGAACTGTGGTGGGGACTTTGGTCGTTCAGCCGGCGGAGTCAAGTTCTCCGAAAGTTGTGGCAGATGATCTTCATTTAAAACTGGAGGATCTACCCTTACAGGTTTCAACGTTGTGGAAGAAGGTGTTATTTCATGCACAGTGCCATCAGCTTCGTTTATAACAACGATGTGTTCCTCAACTGGTTGTTTAGGTTCATCTTTAGGAAACACCACGTAGTTAACGTCCTTATCATCCTTTTTATCTTCTGGCTGTTCCATAAGCACTGTGCCTTTTACGAATGAATTCTGTGTTCTAGAAGGTTCTATCTCGTTTGCCAGCTTCTGAGTTCCACTAGGATTAGGTTGTCTCCATGTTTGAGCAGCATAAGTAGGATTATTCTCCAGTACGGATACTGAAGGCAGGCCGATTGTTCCTCGGTAATCTGATTGTGGATCGTAATTGCTTTTGTCTGGTGAAACACCATACAAAGGTCTGAAAGAAGCATCGATTCCAGTAGAACCGCCATAAGGATTCTCTCCAATTGCAGTGCCTAGTGAATAATATCCACCTTCGACGTTTTGTCTGTTTCCAAGGACAAAGGATACTGTATCCTGATCAGGTGGTATCACTATATTGCTAGTGCTCTCTACCAGAATTCCTCCACCTAATCCAGTTGGTCTCTGATTAATAACTGCGTTTGGACGATATCCCTGGTTCGTGATAATATTATCCGCAATACCATGTTTTCGATTATCTTTTTCAAACGCTGATTGCACTCTGTGTTCGTTGTCCAAGGGCATAGACGTTACTAGACGCGAAGGAAGAGGTTGGAACGGTAGCGAGTTACTGTGGAAGATACTTTCTTGAGACACTGGTGAAGAATATATTGCAGACGATGATGTAACTGGCGTACTTGTTATCGTAGTGGTTACGGGAGTGGTCTCTGGAGTTCCAACAGTTGTGGTTATATTATGAACAGTCGACGTTGTGCTAGGCACTGTACTAGCTTTTACAATTTCATTGGTCGTCTCTTTCATCGAGACATAATCCTTCGCATCCTCTCCATCTCCAATTTCATAATCTTCGTAACTATCTATATACTCTTCGTGGTTTATAGGAGGCATCGTCTGAGGATCTCGATTGTGTTGCAATATATTATTTGGTCCTTGATGACCATTACTGTACACAGAGGATTGAAGCTTCTCTATTGGAAGAATATCGTCGTAATCGTCTAGATGATCAGTAAATCGTTTGGGAGTGGAGACAGGGGGCTTCCAGGTTGTTACAACAGGTGCTTTCGTCGAAGTGGAAACAGTAGTAGATGTTGGAGGACTAGATGTCGTAGTAGAAGTAGTAGTACTAGTCGTCGTCATCGTCGTCGTCGTCGTCGTCGAAGTTGTCGTGGGTCTAGAAGTCGTAGAAGTGGTGGTAGTTCTAGATGTAGTGGACGGGGTTGGTTTAGGAGTCGTTCTCATTGTTGTAGTCGAACTTGTCTTAGGCATATACGGTTTTCTGGTAGGATAATACATTACAGTTTCTCCATGATAAGGCTTGTGATTATAAGTACTGTAACTATTTGATCCACTCTGAACTTTTGTATTCGCATAGGAACTTGATATCAATGGATATTTGTCCTTGCCATACTTGTCGGAAGAATAATGAACAGGAAGATTAAGAAAATCATGAAAATTAGGTGAATAAGGATTAATCTCATTTGGACTAACATCATCCGTCTCTTTGTTGTTTTCCATCTTCTTTTTCGTTAAATAAGATTCGTTCTCCCTCGCTAAGTCCTTGTTGTTCACCTTTTCATCTTCGTTTACGTTTTCTTGATAACGAGTGCTGAAGTTGAGGGCTTTGACTGGCGGCGCCTTCTCGAAGTCAATTTTACCGGTGATAGGATCCTTCTCGAGCGAAAACGGTCTGCCACCGTTGAAGGCGAAAGGATACGGAAGATGATAACGCGGCGCTTCTTCGTCGTCCGACGTCGACAGCGCAGCGGTGCTCTCCTCTGCATCGAGATCCAGGTCAAGGTCATCCAGCTGCGCCGTCCTTGCCAAACTTGGAGAAGATTCCATCTCCTCCAGTAAGGACTTTGGCGGACTGTTGTCCATATGACCTCCCATCAAATACTCCGACAAGGTGCCCGTCACGCAGGCCAATGTGACCATTAGTATCCATGGACCGAATCGCATTGTTCTTCGCATACCTGAAAGCGTGTCACATTGGTAATAAAATAAAGGATTTTAGTTCTATGTGAAAATATTTTTTTATACATTTTTATTAACTTTAATTATAGAATACGCGCGATAGGTAAAAGTTGGTCATGGCTTGCTTTTCTTATTTATATTTAGTGTTTACATGTAGTATTTATTAATATAATGCATGTATTTATATATTATGGCTCTACGATTCTTATTTATAGCTGTCTTATGGCTATTATTAATGAAAATATTATTATACTAGTAGAAAGTTAGAGTATCAAATTAGACTTTATATTCTATACATAGTATTTGTAATGATCCAATTACGTAAATTGAAATTCTACATCTTCTTATACAAATTAGAGAAATGAATGTTGTAAGCGTTTAAAAACATGCTCGGTTTCTGTTTTTCTAGTACATTTCATTATTATACATATTTATGAAACTTCAAATTATCCACGATATTTGCTAGTTTTCTGAACTGTCAGTATGACGGATGGTAAAGTAAAAGGCCGGAAAACAGTTCCGTCCCTTGTGTCCTACATTTAATATATCTGAACACGGTAGTGAAACGTGCATGCGGGATACACGTACAGTTCATGATACGCCCACCGGATTTGTCGCGTCATACCATCACCGAAATTACTGTAAACGCGTCACCGATGTCTGCATCACCTTTGTCAAATAAGAACAATGCGAACAAATGCAAATTAATTAATTAACCGTTCAGTTGCATATACCTACATCTACAATCTTCGACTTAGAATTATTTCTTTTTCATTAGGTAACAATAAATTTTAATCCATTTAAAATCATTTTCACAATTGCCAGAAAGAAATTCAACTTTTCTTCTTGCATCTAAATGACGTATTCTTAATTAAATAATTCAATAATTCACTTCAGAGCGATTGATAATAATTTGTAATTTACAGTAATTGTCAGGGAAGGGTCCACGGGTCAGACCCGGAAATTTAGGACGACACTGCCAGGAATTATTTGCAAAATGAAAATCAAAGTCGTTCATCGTCGACAATACATTGAGCTTCTGGCCAGTAATTAACGGATCCTCTGACCGTGGAGAAAATCATCAGCACAATAGAATGATAAACAGGAACAGGTTGCTACATCTTTCATCAAGCGGAATCGCGTTCCTACGCGTAACGGGTTCTCTCGTCCTCTCTCTCTTTTCCTCTTTCTCGCGCTCTTCCCGTAGCATTCCAGCAGCTTTTGTCGAGGTTGTGCCACAATCTCGATTGCTGTATTTGGCATTAGCATTTTGTTACTCGCACTTTCGAGCAAGCTTTCGTTGTCACAGACGAAACGGAACTGGTGCCTCGAGGAACATCCGCCGACCCATCAGGGACATCTTTTTTGGAGAACATTTGTGATTGAATATTTTTACTTTATCATCTGTTCTTGTATTTTTTACTTAATTATTTTTTTATTGGTAGATTTATTAAACGATTACTGATGAAAATTATGGCACTTCTTTGCAATTAAATAACATATCTTCTTTTCTCTACTTCAGTGACAATCTTCTATAGTAAACTTATATTTGTAAGGAAATACTGACAGTGATTAAAAATCACTTTTTATCATTTCTTAGACACTCCATATATTATTTTCATCAAATTGACTCAAACGTACTTCTATTTTTGTACCATCCCTGTTATAAATCTTCTCATGAACCACAAATTGATTAATCATAAAAAATTATGAATCTCCATTATAAAATTCCATTTTCTAAAGAATAAACTATAATTAAAACTTACAAACCCTTTAAGAAGCATCAGCATCAAAGGGATTAAATAATATTCTTTTATAATTAGAATTACTTTGTGATGTTAACAAAGTAGAGCAGGAAGAGTCGGAAGTAAATGAACCGTCATCTTTATTAATGCGTGGGTGGATAAAAGCATGGAACTCAAATAGGTTTAACAATCTGTTCAGGGTTTTAGATGGTCCTCAGTTTGCAGTATAGACGGCACATCTGCTATTTTTGGGGAAATTGGAATTTTCCACACTACATATTATAAGGTTTACAACTCGGACCGCGTCGGGAGGTTAATTGGCATCCTAAGCACTCGACGAGTCTTCTCAACAGTAAAAAATGTGGCATAAACCTCGCCATCCGATAAAACTCGACAATAGACAAAGGACGATGGCATCAATTGGACGTTACGCTATGCATCCTCAACCATGTATGCTGATACATGGATGTCCATGACAGTTCAGCAGTTACAGGATTGGACAGAAACAGATTTCCACATCATAGGAAACGTTGACTAAAACACATCCTCTAGACTGACAGAATATAAGCACCAGGCGCTTTAAGAGACAACAGATTCATCACGCATTCGCCTAAGTTTAAACTTCGTTATTTACAGTTCATGCTCTTTCGTTCATACTAAAAAGTTCAAATAAACCTACTAAACATAAGCTTAATAGACATCTTTAATCTACCTTCATCTTGAGCGTTAATATCATTCAAGGTTCGCGACCTCGACCGAACAGTTGCAACCTGATTGATCGCCACCTAGTTGATAGATCGCAACGCAACCTGAGACCATCGTCCAAGGTCCCTCGGTGGTCATAATATTCGTCTTTAGCGTGTTCGTGACCGTGACCGCCTCCTAACTCGGTGACTGGTACACGAAACAGAAACGTGTGTACTGTTCATCGGGATGACCCACTTTAACTGGCTTGTTTTTGGGGTTTCAGTCCTGAGAGTTGTTTCGGCCACATCAGGTTCGTGAATCATCAGCTTTTTCATGACCAACGACACCGGAGGGAACCGTAATAATATTCATCGTTGCCATTCCTCCTCGACCTCTTTCTCCGTTAACGTACTTCTATCAATGGTTCATTGTGATCTCGATGAATGTGATTATTGACTTCGTTCAAGGGTCTCTGATCAATTATTTCAGTAAACAATTTTTTGTTGACCTTTTTTCTGTTCGCGGTATATTGTACTATTGTACGCGTATTTGTATCAGCGGACTGCTGATATTTATGCAAATTCATATATATATATAAAATTGTAAAGATGAAATTTAAATGTTTTACTTATTAAATCTTGTAGTAAGTAATATACTTTGGGTATTCTATATATTATTGTATATTATATTATTCTATACACTCTCATAAATACATAAAAACCCACAATCTATTCTTATCTTAACAACTAGGACTTTTATCATAGTTGTATCATTATTTTTTTATTTAAGAATTTCTCCTTAAATTTAGCTTGCTTTCTAGATGCTTTATATGAACTTCTATTATTTCACCTATTTATATGGACTCCTTAATTTTTATATATTTCTTGTAATCATCTTCTTTTATTTTATGTGAATATTATTATTGTTATCATAAGTTTTCGATTGAAAAAATGATAAGATCTTTGATAAAAAGTTTCTTCTCAACTTTTCTGTTTCATCTCGTATGATCTTGTTTGACACGGCTGTTCAGACCATAACGGAGTCTTCAACAATGCAGGAGTTTCTTTATTACCTTTACTGTTTTTCTCTTCTTATCATTAATGAATCTTTCATTTTTTTCTTTTATTAATTTAATCTTCATTCAATTTAATTTTACTTAATTATACCTTGATCATCGATTGAATTATACGTATGGAAGATAACATTATAAATAGATCATCGTGTAGTCGAGGTTTCCTTCGTTTTTAAATGAATCGTTTGCAAACTCAATGACAGTAACCGGTTTCAAACTCAATTTTTAACGCGTTTCAACGTGGTTCTTATCACGTGCATTTATGCTCCTCCATGGAACGTTTAATACAGCATAAGCTCGGCCTAATTATAACGGTATCATGATTACAGAATATATATATATATATATATTCTAATTGTACGCTGGATACGTGAAATTTGTAACGAAATATTATAATACTCTGTTTTCATCTACTTAATTTAATAACTTAATTTAATTGTCTTTTTAATTTAATGAATAATCTGTAGAAAAACTTGTAGTTTCATTAAGCAAAATTAAATATTATTGTTTAACAATAATTGTATTATTACAATTTTTCATTACTTGATTAAACAATTTGTCTGTTACAATAAGCATTAATTAAATAAACATATTTTAAAAAAGAAACTAGTTTTAAAATAAAAATATAACAAAGGTAAAACAATAAAAAAATATTCAACACAAAAAGAATTCTTTTTCTTGTTAAGCATAATTTCTGTTAATGAATTTTTGTAGTTAAAAGGAAAGCAATATATTATAGAAAAAAATACCTGGATGCAATGATGAGATGAATGCGGATGCACCCCAGTGGTCTCAGAACGACCTTCAGTGTTTTTAAGCACTTAAAACTCCATGTACTTCAATTCTAATTATCGTTGAACCTGTCACTCTCGGTCTTTTGGTCACAAGAAAAGCAATCGTAAAACGCGGACACGACGAAGGTGAATAGAACGTGCGACGAAACCATGAAAGCTTGCAGCCCTGGTAGAGGGTCACACGTCGACTGAGGTACCTCGGCAACCAGGTGATAGCAGGAAGACGGCTGAGGTGGTGGCGGTAAGGCGAAGAGGTGGAACTTCAGAGGAACGTGGACAAAATGTTGTACAAGAGCAAGACGAAAGTCCAGAGAAGGAAAAAAATAATCCCGGAAGATTCTCCTGTCGGAATGAAAGTATCACCAAATATAAAGATCACTGAATTGAAGTGATTTTGATTTTCAGAAATATTTGTCATAAACCTTTGATATTTTATTAGATTACCTTTTTTTTAAATTCTGATGTATGATTCTTGTGTTTTTGTTGTTGTTTTCGTATTTGTTTATAAACTTCATGAAATTCTAATAATATTCCAATAATAATAATTCCTGAGTTGCTACTAAAATTAATTTTTTAAAGATGCACTATGATTTATTTTATATAAAATTATAATTCATTTTCTTAAAAATAATTTTATGTAGTTTATCACACCTTAATAACATATAGGTCAAAGATGTGCCAATGTTGATGCTACATACGGAACAAAAAATCCGATTCTTGTTTTCATCAAAAAATGTAACACGCTCGGTAGAACAGGGACAAACTTTCTAAGGTTTTCTCAGTGTGTATCGATTGTAGAAAGATTCCTCAGTACGTGGTAGGTGTCGATAAAATGAGGAAGGAAGAGAAGAGGTGAGATGCTCCACCGTGTGTGTACGGCTATCGGGTGGTGGAGGTAAGAAAGAGAAGGAGTTGAATCTGACTAATGGACGGCACAGAGTCGACGGAACGGTACGTGGAACAGTTAGACGACGACCCACATTACTGGGAGTTGCTCAGGGCCGGCCAACGTGCCAGTTTCTTCGACCTTACCCTCCGTTAATACAAGCTAGATCTTCTAGGATCATATCAAAATCGTTTAATCATGAATTTAAATCCTTCCTCTACTTCCTTCTTCTC
Organism: Bombus affinis; assembly: GCF_024516045.1. Lineage (NCBI taxonomy): Eukaryota > Metazoa > Arthropoda > Insecta > Hymenoptera > Apidae > Bombus > Bombus affinis. The sequence goes on from NC_066353.1 coordinate 10,809,352, forward strand.
TAAAATGCCTATCGTTTATTGTAATTATCTTTCTACATCTTCCTTCACCCTCCTTTTTCAACTTAGGAACTTTCTTGCTTTTTACACCATTCGCCATTTGATCGCTAAAATTATTGATCTGCATTCTTCTTTTGAATTTTGGTAATTCATGTTGATTATTGAAATTGGAATTCGTATTTTTGGAGGAGTTACGGAAATATTTTGGAAGAGCGAAAAAACTGTAACATGGAAAGTTTGAAGCATTAAAATAGTAAGAATGATCGAACTGTAATAAACGAATGTTTATTCAATTAAATATAAATTTGGTTTCGATTTATACAAAGTTAACAAATATTAAATGTAATTTGTTTATAAAACAGGCACAAAAAATTTGTACCCATGTATAACTATTTCCTTCTTCCCTTTTTTACAACAGATGCTGTTGCTGGCAATGGAACTTTTAGAGTAATAAGTTTCTTGTTCTCTTTGCTAGGTAAAGCACCAACAATTCTAGCAAGGTCTGTCATTTTTTTTAGACCCATACGATGACTGAATATGGTTGCAAATAATTCCAAATCTAATGTAAAGTTGTTAATTATCAGTGCTAAGATCATACAGTGTATTACTCCCTTATCTTTTACACTGGTTGGCCTCATTCTATAAAATATTAAAAATTAATTATTGAATTATTAAACATTTTTATTATGTGGTTATTATATGTCTGTGCACATACCTCCCATGTTTACTCTGAACACTGTAAGTGTCTATTATATGCGAATTAATTTCTTGAGAAGCTGAACAAACTTCAATACCACGTTTTTTAGCATCCTTGATTGGCATATTTAACCAGGCTGCAACTGATTGAACATAAATCAACAGCGCAGCCTTTTTAAGACTATCTGGATCAGATTTCACATGATATAATGTCCGAGTGAAAAATTTTGAGTTTCTGAAAAAGCAATAAATGCATATATTAGTATACAATAAAATAATAAAGAAAGATAGTAATTTTTCGAAATAAACATACTCTTGTTTATTATTAGAATCGCCATTTAAAATTTCTGTAACACTATTGTACAAAGATTCCAATTTACTTTTTGGTACAATATCAAAAATATTATATACATCATTTACATTAGTTGCATCTCTATTACACTCTGGTAAAATGGTATTTGTAATATACTCATTATCTGGCAATTGTATTGACAAGTCCATTCTGTCAATTTCAACATCTGTAATGAGAATAAATTTTAATTTCCTATTCTTAGGAAAATTGGTACAAGATTATGCGTATATCATAAAACATTTGCAAAGACAATTCCTTACTAGATACAGTTTGTTCAAGCTGTTCTTTAACAGATTCTACATTCACTTTTAATCTTTCGTATTGCTCTGTCCTCCTTTTCACTTTCTTTGAACCAAACTGTTTGTTCAACTTAGCGATCTTATCATCTTCAACTCCTTTATTATCTTCCACTGCAGGTTTTTCTAAAACTGGAGTCACTTGCCAACGTTCAACCTGAACCAACCTTACCTTCCCTGTCCTTCTGTTATGAAGAACAAGCATACTGCGCATCAAATCTTGGCTCGTGTCTGGTTTATAACCTCTATAAACAATCTGTCCATTTGACATAGCCAGCATCGTCTTCTTCCTGTTTTGATCATAAAATAATCCACACGACATTTTTTTGGCTTCCTCATCCTTGAGCTCCCCATTTTGAAAATTAACTATAAAACAATTATATATGTTTTTTCTCAAAATGAGTACATGTAATATATGAATTATAAATTGACAAATCGAACAAGTTATTTATCACTTGTAATTTAGAATTAAATCAATGAAAACAAATGGCAATTACGATTATAAGAGTAGTATAATTTCACAATTCGATTATTTTTCGAAAAATAATTTACACACAAGTTATTTCAAATATTAAAATACTTCTTAATGAATAAAAGTGCAATTACCAATGATTGGTTGAACTTTGGATGGTTCTATAATTACATCATCGATAATTGCCTTGAACGGTTCTTTCATTTTTATCAATCACTGTTTAACTTTGATTTTTATTTATGATTTTTAACCTCTCATTTGTCTACATCAAATTTTGTAAAACTAATGAAAACATAGAAGCGCCCCCGGAAGTTGGCTTCTTTTCATTTATCTCACAGGAAGTCCAACCATTTTGACTTAATTTCTAAGAGATCCATGGATCCAAATAAACTTATTTTAGAACACAACCATATCAGTCAAATTACAGAATTACTTTACCGAAATTCTATTTCTTTACTTTTATTCTCAAAAATATGAATTTGCATAAAAATCTACAGTCTATTTATTACTATATATATAAAATCTAAAACAGATACAACAAAATCTTTTTTCAATTTTTCTAAACCGATAAGATGGTACACCTTATAGTATGCTCTCTTTTATGATTATCATCTCTTTTGTATTATGTTCCTTGTCTATACTATTCATATGAACTTTCGAGAAGTACGATATATGTGAATGTTGTGTTAAATTTCTTAATGGTCTGTCTTTGATATTTTAGAGAAGAATTGACCTAATGGGTAACGAAGAAACTCCAACAGCAGTGAATAATGATAAAGTAAGAAATGTGGTTAGTACATCAATACTGTACACGAAACATAAAAATTTTTAACGTCTACAGATGCCAGTTCCAAAAATAAGGCACGATTGGTATCAAACAGAAAGTCATGTTATAGTTCCGATTCTTGCGAAAAATGCACAAAATGTCAAAGTTGTTTACGAGAAGAATACGGTAAATATTTCATTTGTGAAAGTGTAAGATATATATAATGTTTTTTCAACTAGTACATTTTGTATTTTTGTCGGTCATATTTACGTGAAAGTAGTTATTGTTTGGTTGAATATCAGTTGTATATTTTATTCTTTGTTTGGTTTTAGTTGAGTGTGTCTGCCCAGTTACCATCAGGCAATGAATATAGCTTGGAGTTAGATTTAGCTCATGCAATAATACCAGATCAATGTACATACAAAGTTGATCCATCTAAAATAGAAATTAAATTGAAAAAACACGATGGAATTACATGGTCTACTTTGGAAGGAAATCCTGTTGCACAAAATACAGTACAACCCATACCTCAAGGTAAACCAAAGATCCAAATATTATGTATAAACAGAACCTGCTTTGAATTGTCACATTAAAATGATTTAAATTTTTTAAGAAATTTTACAAGCTGAAACTCAACCACCAGAGAATCCTGGAACTACCAAAAAGACACGGGATTGGAATAAATTAGAGAAAGAGATTGAAAAACAAGAAGCAGAAGAAAAGCCTATAGGAGAAGCTGCTCTCTGTGCTTTATTCCAACAGATATATGGTAGTGGATCTGATGAAGTTAGACGTGCAATGAATAAATCTTTTGTGAGTATTTCTTTTCAAAAAGCGCTTGACAAATATGTTGTATTGATTTTAACACTGTAATATTTCTACATATATAGCAAGAGTCTGGTGGTACAGTGTTAAGCACAAATTGGTCAGAAGTGAGCAAAGGAAAAGTTGAAGTAAAGCTACCAGATGGTATGGAATGGAAATCCTGGAATACATAAAATAATTCAGATAATTAAAATTTAAATTGCTTAATATTTAACACCTAACAATTTCACTTTATTTTTAATAAAATCATTTATTGCAGATAAAAATTAAACGATTGTCCATATAAAAATATCACATTGTATTTGCCCAGTTTATCATATTTATTTATCAATTTATTTATAAAATATATATGTGTATTTTTCTGAGAAAATTATAGCCTCAGTTTCTTATACAAAAAGCAAAGCAACTAAATAACATGAGAATAAAATACTACAAAACATAAAATATATCCAATTAAATGCATATATTAATGTATTTTTTATTTCACTATATAATTAAATATATACATGTATTATATATTTATTTATAAAACATTGATAAACGAATAAATCTCTGTTACTAAATAATTATTTCAAATAAATTCATTACTATGAATTGAAAGGTAACCTTTAACCAATTACCGATCTCAGTATATATATGCCAACAATACATACTCCAAATACAACACAAGCTCTTTGCAGTTCTGTAATATTACTATTATCTAATTCTTCATTAACCATGACTACTTTTGGTTCGCTATTCTTTTCTATTGTTTTACGAATTGTATTTAAACTACTTTCTAATGATAGAAAACTATTTCTGAGCACATTTTCATTCTTTTCTTGTGCTTCAGATAAAATATTTTGAATATTTGCTACCCTTATATTGTTATATATTATTGAAGCTACCAATGATACGACTGCTAATAGAGCAGATGCAACAATAGATAAGTATTTATGCTTTTGAGCATTCATTGTTTGACTATCATGATATTCTTTAATAGCAGTTGCTAATAATGTGAAATGTTCTTTTTCCTCTTTCTCTAACAAATTAAGCTCTGTTATAATCTTTGCTTGATCTTGAAGATTTTTGTTTTCCACTATTGTCAATTGTACGTACTTTGGATCATCCCTCTTAATTTGAATAAGTTCCGAATATACTTCCTTTAATTTCTCATTTATTAACATTGCTTCACGATTCAATTGTCTTCTTTCATCTTGACATTTGAACAACTTGTCTTGCGCAAAGATCACTTGTTGTTTGGCTATTTCAACCTTGTCCAAACCTGTTATTTGTTGATACCATTGCCACCATTTTATAACTTTCTTTGGTAACGGACTTGGTGCTAATTGTGATCCATTTACATTTTGAATTATTGTTAAATCATTATTGATTTGCTGGAGTGAATAAATTTAAATGATTTATATTTAAACATACATACATTATAATTTTTTATACTTATTAATGAATAAATAAAATGTAATACCTTTGCAAGAACATCATACTTTGCAGCAACTGCACTTTGTATATTGTTTAACTTTTCTTGTGCCTTTCCAGTGACGCTACTAATTCTTGTAGTTGCATTAAACAGTTGATGTTTATTTATTTCGTTGTTTAATACTTTCATCAACGATCGAAATTTTTCTGCCATGATATATTGTTTATATATTTGAATCATATAAAAATTTACAATATCAAAATACGTAGCTGTATTCCGGTATTATTACACATTATTATGTTTATTTTAATTCCTATGTTTTTAATATTACAGAAACGTAAATCATCCTTTGAAACAAATCATTATTAAGTAAAGTGCCTTAGAAAAGAAATAATTATCAAATTTTTATAAATATGAAGGTTTTAGCTAAGTATGTATAGCAAAATCACCTGAAATATATGAAGAAATCTTATACTAAATCTGCATGAAATATAATAATTGAAAAATTACAAAAGTTATTCATTATAATTTCATAATGTCATCTGTAATTTTTGTATAATCTCGAAAAATATTGAGAATTTTCCGATTACACGAACTCGTCAAGCGCCTTAACTTAAGGCACATTTTCAAAGGTTAGTTGGAAGATGTACTTGAACTTGTTCGGAAAATTCTATTGATTATTATGATTGATTATTAAGTAGAGTGCAGCGATTTACTAGTTTTTTATGACAATCTTATTAATAGTTAAGTAAGAAATTAAAAGAAGTTATGTGACATATATATGCATAAATGTTTTGTACATTTAATAATTAACCTAGAATTTTTTAATTTACCAAATGTTATGAAAGGATTTTCCATTTTCTTAAATAGTTTAGATATTGTTATTTACTTGTAAAAAACGTCACAATGAAAAGGAGCATACGACAAGTGTCTCGAAAAAGGAAAATAATTATTTCTTCAAGTGATTCTGAGGATGAATCTGCAGATGTTTCCAATGATGAAAATTATGTTCCCACGAAAGCACTTCAGAAAAAGAGGAAGACAATTACAAATAGTACCAAGAGAACTGTTTCATTAAGTGAAAATAATAAACAAATAACAACAAAACTTGGAAGAAAAAAAATAAAAACAGAACTTATAGATAACACAAATGAATCAGTAGATTTGAATAAAAAGACACAAAATAAAAATGCAAAGATGAAAAAAGAAGAAATACAAAATTCTGATGCAGGAAATATTAAACAAATATTAAAAGATATATCTTTAAAATCTACAGAATTGAAAGAATGGACTGTTGAAGATTATGTTAGCAAAGTGAACAGTATTGAAAAACATATAGCAGAAAATGTTATAAAGCTTTTTGATAATGAAAATACAATCCCATTTATTGCAAGATATAGGAGGGATATGACTGGTGGCATGGAGCCAGATAAGCTAAGAGCAATGAAACAAAGTTTCGATCATGCTAAAGTTATCAAACAACGTGCTAATACTATATTGAAGTCTATTGATAAATTAGGACAGTGGTCTCCTGCTATACATTCTGCTGTTGTATCTGCCAAATCTTTAGACGACTTAGAACATATATATTCTTTCTTTAAGCCAACATCTAAGCGAACTTTAGCAGAAAGAGCAAAAGAGCTAGGTTTGGGATCTGTAAGTGATTTTGTGTTACAGGGTCAAACACTACCTCCATTATCTTCTTTTATCGATTCTACTAAAGATGGATTAAAAACTGAGCAACAGATTATAGATGGAATTGTACATATTATAGCAGATATTATAAATAAGAATAAAACTATATTTGATAAAGTCAAAGAGCTTCAAAGCAAATCTGCGATAACAATTCAGGTTACAGAATGTAAAACCAATAGTAAATCTGCAGATAGTAAAGAAAAGGATGTTCATAGAAAGTATGAAACATATTATGATTTTAATGCAAATACAAATTACATTAAACCTCATCAGATATTGGCTATTAATCGTGGGGAAGCACAAAAGTTTCTTAATGTAAAAATGACCATTCCTGACTTTTTCGAAAAGGAATTTAAAGCACACTGTTATAAACAATATAATGCAGCTATCACAGCATCTATATTACATTCCAAATTATTAAACGACAGCATTAACTATGCTTATACAAAGCTGATAAAACCCTTAGTAGTACGTAGAGTGAGAAGCGAAATGAAACAAAAAGCAGAGACAGCATCTATAGAAGTTTTCGTAACTAATGTTAAACAGTTGCTTCTTACTCCACCTGTACGAGGAAAGACCATACTTGCTATAGATCCAGGATTTTCGCACGGTTGTAAATTAGCGGTAATCTCTGAGCAGGGTGATGTACTTAAAACAGGTGTAATTTATCCACACACAAAGGAAAAAGAATCTTATAATAAATCAGCCGATGTTTTGGTAGCTTTAGTGACGAAATATAAGGCTACAGTTTTAGCATTGGGCAACGCTACAGCTTGCAGAGAAACTGAAATGTTTCTAAACAAGTTAATTAAGTCCAATGTATTCGGATCGATCGAGGTTTCGTATACGATAGTTAACGAAGCCGGAGCATCGATTTACAGCTGTAGTCCCGAAGCAAAATCCGAGTTCCCGGACCTCGACACGAATTTAATTTCTGCTATTTCTATAGCGAGACGTCTACAAGATCCACTCGCTGAATTAGTAAAAGTAGAACCTAAACATTTAGGTGTGGGAATGTATCAGCATGATCTACCAGAGAAGCAATTGTTAGTGGCATTAAATGAGGTAAATATAAAATTCAATAGCTTTAAGATTCAAGATAAAGTAATTAATTGACAAATTCGATAATAACTATAAAAATGATTACAGGTTGTTTCAGAGGTTGTGAGCTTTGTGGGTGTGGATGTGAACACTGCATCTCAGTGTCTTTTAAGAAGAGTTGCAGGTTTGAATGCATCCAGGGCAAATAACATTATAGAATGGAGATCCGAATTTGGACCGTTTAAAAATAGGCAACAATTACTGGATGTGAAAGGAATTGGGAACAAGGTGTTCGAACAATGTGCTGGTTTCATTAGGATATTGCCAGAGACTTCGATGAATGATAATTCTGAGAAACGCAAGCCTTCTAAGAAGTCTAAGCAGACATATAACTTATTAGATCAATCTTGGATCCATCCTGAATCGTACAAAATAGCCGAACGTTTCTTGAAATATTGTAATTGTAACATGGAGAATTTCGGAACTACGGAGTTCATCGAAAAAGTAAAATCGTGTGCTGACGAAGGGTTTGCCGGTTTGGCTCAGAAGCTTGATACTAACGAGACGACTATGGAGGTGATAGTCAAAGGCTTATCTATGAAGAAGGACGAGGATATACGATTAAAGACTCTTACTCCTCTTTTTCGAAAGAGTTTGCTCAGTATTAATGATTTGAGCGCGGGCATATTAGTAACGGGTGCGATACGAAACATTACACACTTTGGAGCGTTTGTGGATATAGGAGCGGGTAAAAATGGGCTTATACCAACGAAATGGTTAAAGAATTCGGTAGTTTCGATAGGTCAGCGTGTAGAGGTGAAAGTACTTTCAGTAGATCTTGACCGCGAAAGAATTAGCTTAGAATTAATTAACGTATTATAATATTTAATTTATTATAAATATAAGAATAAATTCTAATTTTCTACGCAAGTCTTTATTTTTCTCAAATAATAAAACGTGTCACGCAATGATCTTTTGTTGGACTAGGCACAGAGAACAAAATATATCCGGTGTACATCTGTAATGCACCCTTTTTTCTCTCATAAAGTAAAAACTGCTGAGAACTCTATGAATAAACATAAACGCGGAATACACGTGGAATAGCATTTGCATATTTCACGCTCCACTTATTCCGGGTTAATGACGGATAATAAATTGTCCCTTAATTTTGGTAGATAGAACAGTCTGTGCTTTTATACAATACTTAATTTACCACTATGCTTTAAACTGATATTTTATTTATAATACTCTAAATAGATAATGCGATTGATTGTAACGACCCAAGCAACCTTAAGTGCGGCAATACCTTACGAAATATGTAGCTGGAATCGAGCTACAAATTTCGAATACAGAGAAGAAACAGAATCTATTCCGTGAGTTGAGAAGTGGCGGAGACGAATTCTGAACACGTCCCGAGGCGTCTCTCCCTAAGGAAGGCAGTTCGAGGTTGCGCGATGGTCAGATGTTACTCTGCATCGGATGCTGCAGCGAAAAGTCACAGACGCGCTCTCAGATGTGCAATCCTTTGATGTCGATTGGTTAAATTATTTTCGTTTCATTTTACGTCTATCTTTTCACTTGAGAAGATAGAAATCGATCATGAAGTTACGAAAGATCACAAAATTATCCACAGGATTCTTTGTTATCTCATTTTATAATTTCATATTTATTTATCAATTCTACCACGTTTAATCGATCGTACGATTAATTCTTCACGCTGCCCGTAGACGTAGTTAAAACACAACGCGAACATTCGCGCATACAACTTAACAAGACTCGATTTTATATTGTCTCGTGGCACATTCCTTACGTACCAGACGCAACACGCTAACACGATCATCCCCTTCGTTCGTCCCATTCCATCCTCTCCATTTCACTCTTCTCACTCTTCGTATGCATGTTGCGTACCATCCATATACACGTTACTACTCGGCTACGTATAATTTTCAGGTAATAACACCGCTCCAGACAAGTACAAGAGGATTTGAAACGAACGAAACCTAAAAATCTCTGATCCTGTCACACACACACACAAAAAAAAAAGAAGAAATGAAAATGCGCGTTAAATTAAAAGTAACTGCCATTGTCTAAATCATTGTAAAAATTCCAGCGAGTTTCTAACGGGTATCGTTACCGTGGATAAATGCAAATATTATCCACGATTTTTGCAAGAATCTAGCCGCGTTAGTTCCAATTAAAACTAATCCCCTTATTCTTTTTCCAGGCGACGCGGGCTCTGTTCTTTTCTGCTGCTCCTCGTTTCTCCGCGTCTCCCTTCCCCTTCTTTCTTTCTCGTAGACGATTTTTCGCCTGGAACATCCTGGGGCTCGTGTATCCAGTCAGCGATGGAATCCGAAACACTTGGAATATCGTTTAGACGCGACGAAAAATTCGAATCACTACGAACATTATTGCAACCCTTGAAAGTTCCGATAAGTGGCGCGAGTCTTGATAAGCTCGAAAGTCTTGAAAGTTTCGACAGATTTTGATAGCTTGGAAAGCCTTCAATATTTTAACAGACATTTTTAATTTACGCGTTTTCGTTCAAGCGGTGCATCGAGCATAAAGCGTTAATGAAAGCCCATAGCGTTCGATTTATCACGAACGCGTTTATATTCCTCGATATTCACGACAGTATTCGTCGATGACAGGACCTTTTATGTTATTTCGTAACGATTGAGTCGATCAACCAACAAATTTCGAATAGCTGGAAACAGTATAAAATGAAAAACGTATAGTACAACGATTAATCGTAATTAATGTAATTTTACAGAAATTAAATATCATTGTCAATAGGCAAAATACAGTCTACGTGTCATAATTATTAGCTTTAATGATAATAACAAGGTTTGCCATTACTAATATTAAATAGTACACAAGTAAACGTGTGTAATTTAGAAGCAAACAAACGTGGAATATCCACGTGTCAAGAAATCACAATTAACCCAGCCTTTGCAGTTCAAGAAGACGTTTAACTCTTCAGCTGTGCGCTGGATTTTCATACTTTTCTCTACGAGATCGAGAACGAAACTTACATTTTGTGCATGTTGATCGCGAGGATCGCGCGGTAATAACGTGGCTCGTCGAAATTAGCAGAACACGCAGCACGAGACTTCGGCGTGGCCCTCGGCTGCGGCATTAAACATTTCACGATCGTTTGATCTTGCCAACGATCCTTACGCTTCTTGGCGATACACCATCGTATCCAGATCGCGTTTCCGCGTTGATTCCGCCGCGATGACGCGTATAGAGTCGCGGAAGGTTGCGAGCTTTTAATTTGTCGATAACACGGCGAGGCTCCAGAGAGAAAGCGGAGGCGTAAGAAAACACGGAACAGCTCGTCGGGACGAAGCGGGGATTCCCCTGTGTGTACGCAGAACAATGGCGAAAAAGCTAAAAAACCGTAGCGCGGATACACCTACAGTCGGAGACAAAAATAAATGGCCAGGTGGTGGGAAGAAGCATCGACGAAGTTCGGTCGAATTGGTTTCAGTGTCGCGCGTGCTTAATTTATTTATTTTTTATTTATTCGTACGTTCTATGGTAGAGGAAACCTGTACAAAACTGTACAACGTACTTGTACGTTGGATCATCCCGTAAGCAACGTGGTTTTCTTCTAAGAGGTCAGTTTAGGACGGCGGGAGTCGTCGCTATCGGAGTTTTACAAAACTGAAGCGAAAAGTTTCAGAAGCTGGCCCGACGAATTACGAGAAAATTCATCATCGATGGATCGCCGACAGGCAACTTTTTACATTCGTCTGGTATGCGAAAACCAACGACTGTCTGTTTACTGAATTTACTCATGGAATGATCTGATAATTGATTGTCCGGTAATTGTCTTCTTCGGTCATGTTCAAGCGTTCGTCGACAGAGTTTCGTGATCGATTTGTTATCACGAAATGTAAAATGGGAATCGCCTCGATACGAGAACGAATTGCTCGCTACTATTGGGAAAAAATAGAAGGACACGTAACCTTCGAACTTGGGATGACAAACAACAGGCGAAAAGAGGAAAAGTTGGCGAAGAAAAAGGCTAAATCAAACGGCAAATCTGCGTATATCGTCGGGAAGAATATAGTGCGGGCTTCTTCGCAAGAAGATTGGCTACGGTGTACGTACACGGTGTAATAGATGAGCATACGGAGACCGTATCGGCTAGGGAATGGAGGAACCTAATCATTCTCGATGTTATCGTTGTTAGTTTAGATTAGGGTTAATATCGTATGGAGGTCTTATCCAGCTCATTGGGCAAAATCGGAAGAAACTAGAGGTTTCGTTTCATCATTGTCTCAATCAGTTAGCTGTTGCGACCTCTTTGAAAAGCGTGCAGCTAAAATGTGTCGCAGAGGACAAAGGAAACAGCTGTATACTTAAAATTTAAATAGCAAATTCTGTTTACTTTTTACGCGTGACGAGTATACTCGCGAGAAACAGCCAACTGGTTAAGTAATAAAATACATCTTCAAAATTGTCTTTCTCTCGTTCTTTTTTCTTGTTCATTACGAAAATATCCAATAGAATTACAGTTCGCTTCGCACAATTTCCCTTGCCAATTACCAAGTTACCAAAGTATAATTGTTGGGCAAAGCTTATATAGAGATAAGTAAACGTAGTTGAAACGGTCGTATAGAATTCGTAAGGAGCTACGTGTAAAACCGGAAGCCCCGCGAAGCTCTAATAAATAAATTGGCAAAGTTGAGCGTACGGTTTAGTACAGGATTTTTCTCTACTACGAAATAACATTTAGTAAACGGTGGAAACGAATATATTTGCATTTTTGACACAGGCAAACCAGCGTTCAGCGAAGCTTCGTTGGTAGCCGGTTCCCGCTAACGATATTTTCGTTGCCGACTGTACGTACGCTTGGACGAGAAGACACGACAGAGCGTAGTCGTGGATAGAAGTAACGAGACGCGTAGCTCAGCTGCGAGAACGTAACACGCTTTGGCGAACTAGGTTTTACTTCGTTATTGTATATTCGTGGACCTTGTTCCAAAGCTAGGCTGCAACTTTCAGCGCGTAATCTGCCACGCTTTCGTGCCGCGAATTCTCCAAAAAGCTTATCCTGTTTTCGTCTTCTGTCCGCCGCCTTCGCAATTGCGAATAAATTTCGCACGAGTGTCATGTATCGGGTGGATGGATGGCAAGTAGGTCGCGAGTATTCGGCGTCGACTTTACCAACGATCCTACTACTTAGTGATGGGTTCGATATACGTTTCTTCGCATTTCGACCGTGATTTTTAAGGGGGTGTCCTGAATTAGAATGTTTCAAAACAGGATTTTTTTTAGAAGGGAAAGAAAGAAATGAAGTTATTGAATTTTGAGCTATGGTTTTATATATATTTAACGAATACAAACAAATTTCTTTTGAAGTTAAAAAAAGGGAAAGATTATAACAGATTTCTAAGCCTATTTCATGGGCGTCTTGTCGCTGCAGTCTTCAATCGGCGGGGAAGATCTACCTCGAAACGAAGAACCAAAAAAGGATTAAATTATTATATATTTTTCTTCTGGGTGAACTAAAGAAGTTTATTTAAATAATTGTTATAGCACCTTAAAGTTTATTTCTTTCTTTTTCGCAAAAGAACATTTTTTCTAAACCCGCCAAAATTTTTAACTTCACATTTTTTCCCGCCGCTGTTTAGTTCGCCTAGAAGAAAAATATATAATAATTTAATGCCCTTTTGGTTTTTTGTTTCAGTCAAGAATTACGTTAAATATATATAAAACCATAGTTCAAAACTCAATAACTTCATTTCTTTCTTTCTCTTCTAAAGAAAATTACAAAGAAATGCTGTTCCAGAACATTCTAATTCAGGACACCCCCTTAACCCTTTGCAGTTCGTAGTGAGAAACGATACGTTGAGACAGGTGGATTGCACAAACGAATAATTAGAGACGACAGTGAGTAATAGAAATTTTAGAGATGTATTCTTCTTACGTTACTTCTTACTGCTGGCTTAGCTAGTTCGATTATTGAACTGCACTACACGCAGCACGAGCAACGGGAAACGTGTTGCTTGACGGAAAAGAATGTCGAGAGTAGAACGCGTTTACATGCAGTGGCGAAGCAAAGGAAGGACGTGGCACGAGGTAGCGAATAATGAAAACGGAGAAAGATTAGGCAGCGACGTAACGAGTAATATCGCAAAGTACCAAGGCAATTGCCGAAGACGTTCTGCGAAGAAGCTTCACACGTTCACAGTAATTTTATTTTAAATACAGGCAGTCGCTCGAAAGAAATTAAACATAAAATCACGAGACTGAAACCGCTAACTCTCGGCGCGTTAACGATACGACGTTGCGCGAACATTGCGAAACTCGAAGAATCGGAAATACGTGGTTCGACAAAGGTCGCGAGAGCGTGAAATCCGACCGACTAAATTCCGTCTAAGACTGAAATTTCAACGCGATAGATTTCACCTCTCTGCGAATATTCTACGGAAATAAGAAAGATACAGGTAGAATCGAAGAGCGGTGCTTTTCGTTCGCGATTTTTAAAAAATATGTTCTTCCTAAACGCGTTCTCCTTTGTCCGCCTTCGTGGTTCCTTTCTTTGGAGCAAGAAATACCCGTGAGATGCTACCCTGCTCTTGACGTTGCGAGTGATCCATTACGTGTGAAAGAATCTCGTGCGTAGATTCCCTTTTGGGAAGAATTTATCGATTCTCGATGACGAACATAACGCGTGTAACGAAGAGACGATAGGAGGCGCATAAAAGGCACATCGCTGCGAGAAAATCGGAACAGGTGGTCCGTGACGTGCGGAATCGTCACGACGCAATTAATCATCGTCGTACCTCTCTAGGAATCTATCGCGCGATCTCTCTATCCCTTTCGTCTGGCGCTCCAATTTTTAGATCGTTTAAACGCCTGTATCGTGTCTGTGGCAAACAAAAGCCAGGAATCAAGCCTTCTGACCAGGCAACGAAACGATCCCGGGTATTAAGAAGAACCGCGAAGCGTAGGTGAAAAGAAAACAAGGGATACCGGGGTTTCGTGAGCTGCAGCAGGGGCCACAATGGCGTAACGACAAAATATAGGCTGATATTGCGAAGCGGTGAGCGTGTAGGTTGCAGCCCCCCGGGTGAAAAGTAGTTTCAGAGCGTCTAGTCTCGTCTAACAATGGCGCGTATGAAAAGGGAAGAAAAAGCGGAACGCATGAAAAGCGTACCGGAAAATAAAGAGGAGATAGAGAGCGAAGGCAAAAGAGGCAGCCAGGCTGGTGAATTCAATGCCAAGGTTTCGAGCCTTCGGTTAAATCGATATTCGATATTTTCCGTTCACGAGCTGATACGGTCCGCGTTGCAGCAATATTATCGCGTTTCACGTGTCTCTTCCTTTTGCTCTATTTCATTTCCTCGCCCACTTATTTAAATTGCTATTTAACGAGTCTGCATTACGCACGACGATGATCGTTTAAACACGCGGAGAGTAGCATTTCTACAGATTTATCGCGATTATAGAAGACGGTGAAATTAGCCCTTTTGTGACAAATCAACATCGTTCTGATCCTTATACTCGTTACTTGTTTCTCTTCGTTCTTTCTTAATTACACAACTTAAGAAAACTGTATCCTCGTGCAACTATTCGGTAGAGCAAAGTGTCGCGTTGTTTAAGCTTATGCCAACGTTCGTGTACCTTCAGAATTTATTCCTTTCTCGCTAAGTATTTAACAGAGAATCCTACGAAGTTACGCGTATACCCGCAAAAATTGACTTCCGTTCCGCTACCCCCATTTCATCCGCCTCTTTAAACATTTTCTTCTCTTCAGCTAAATATCCATAAAAATCGTCAATCTAAATACAAATATCCGCTAGCTTTTCCTACCATCTGCCAATGGAACGAGGAGCTTGCATCACCAAGACCTTTCTACGAGTACCTTTCGTTCCCGCCAGCTACAAGAATGAAAAAGCTTCGCGCGGCATTCTTCTTCTTGCCTATCGAGCCGAAAATAAATAGCAAGTGGAATATCCTTACTTTATCGAGCGTTCGACGACACAGGGCTGGGCCGGTTACGCCGATATCGAAAGCGCTGCCGAAGATTACAATAATTTTCCCGACCGATTCGAACGCTGGATGCGTGTAGAGCAAGGGGGATGGTCACGTAGCAACGATTTCCTGCTTATCGCGCGTGCCTCCTAGTTTTCTAGATCGTTTCACTTTTGGCCTGTAAGCGAGCTTTCTATTTTCCTTCGAGAATACGCTCGACTGTGCGGTATTGTGTGTCGCATCGAATATACGTCGCCGCCTGTTCCGCCCACCGACGTCGTCCGATTTATCCGATTGCTCCGAGGAAATCAATCGCAACCCTCTCTCTTGCGAATGTCGCCACTCCTCTATATCCTGGTCATTTTCAAAGAATTCCAGACGAGCTTGAATCTTTTAACGACGAATGCACACTAGCAGATGCGAGTGTACTATTATTACGTTTTCAGCGACCGACTGATAGATAGATATTTTACGCTTCTACGTTCCAGTTTACGCGATTCGCTGTCTATCGACTGATGGATTTTACGTTTTGATCAGGCTAATCGCATTGCGAAAATGCGTCTGAACAATTTCAGGAGATCGATAAAGTAGGAAGTTACAGGTGTAAAGAGTGTAGCGGAATGTACAGGCGACCGTAAGGCGATTAGTTATGCAAAGATAAGAAGAAAACATAGAACGAAGTGATTTCACCAGGGACACGGTCACCGAGGGAATCGGATTTGAAAATTTATCAACTATACTTGAACATGACCGATTGCACACCGGACAAGAGTGAATAATCGGCAAGAGGTTGTTCTACGAGCGAGGATAAGTGGAAAATGTATTTTTGTTTGCTTGGTTTGCCAGAGAATTAAATTTGAAAATTTATCGTACTCTGTCGTCTTGAAAACGAAGCCTTAAATTCCTTATGTTTCGCTTATTTTCACATGTACGATTATTTCCTGCCGATTGCTTACCCATACTTGGCTGATAATTATTCAACTTGGAGCTCGGTGTTTTCGGACGAAAAAATCTTCTTATACATCTCCTTCTTTCATCGGGTTATTATCGTGCACACCTTATGCTCGTTCGTACGTGCATTATTTGGCCGCGCCCTGTACACGCAACGATTTCATTGGCGAACAAGGAGATTGATCGTGCAATTGCAGACAATATCGTCCCTTCTTATACGAAGCATCGAATACAGAGACAGTGTAATTCTTTCGCGTGCGCGATTCCTCATTTTCAATCTCTCGGATCGTCACGTATCGCGATGAATCTAAATTGTATACGACGATCTCGTTCAATCTAACGGTATCGTAATACAGACACACACACACACATATATACGCACAGACAGTTTCCATTCACACTTAGAAACAGGTCGATAGAGATCACAAACCATCGAGAATAATTGCGAAGCAAAGGCGAAGAAAGATTCGCAAACATTCGGATACGACGATTTAATACGGCAGTTGCGAGCTTTCGCAGGAAATGAATTGATATCCGTCAGCGGAATGGAATCCTCGCTGCCTACGGCGAGACATCATCCGTTCTACGTTCGAGGATCGTTACCAACGTAGGTAGCGGCAAGCCTGGTTTTCCCCTTCGACGTGAAAAGGGATGGTCGGAGGGTGTCGCGTCATCCGTGCTTCAGCGTTCGCGGTGCACCACGATAATTGGATCACCGAGCCTCCTATGAGTCCTCCTATGAGCGACCAAAATTAAGTAACCTGCGGCGCACGATATAGTGGTATAATAGAGAGCGGTGCGGTATAAAAGACAGTTAGGTAATGGAAAGCGGGACTGATCAGTTATTTTTGATACATTCGACACAATCACGAAGATAAGCTTTTTATCCGAAAATGTGGTACGTTCGAATAAGACTGTGGCGGCATTCGACGATGGAACTTTCTGATGCTTTGCGACACAAAGCGCTATACCTCCAAAGCGTAAGACCCACCATGCCTAATGTACCATCGATATCCCTACGGTTCTTTCGTCTAATATTCGGAAGAATGCATACGCGGCAACGGTCGCGGACATCTAACAAACGCGTGCGTAGTGGGAGAAAAGAATCCGTTTGGTTTTGATCAAAAGATTCATTCCGAACTAGCGTAGGGTCTAGCGTAACAGCAAGGCAAACACATTCGAGAAGCGTGATTGTTGATTGTTGATTATTGATTGTTATTTGTTAATCGTTGATCGTTGATTGTTAATCGTTGATTGTAGATCGTTGTTTGTTGATTGTTGATTGTAGATTGCTGATTGTAGATTGTAGATTGTAGATTGTAGATCGTTGATTGTTAATCGTTGATTGTTGATCGTTGATTGTAGATCGTTGTTTGTTGATTGTTGATTGTAGATTGCTGATTGTAGATTGTAGATTGTAGATTGTAGATCGTTGATTGTTAATCGTTGATTGTTGATCGTTGATTGTTGATCGTTGATTGTTGATCGTTGATTGTAGATCGTTGTTTGTTGATTGCTGATCGTTGATTGTTGATTGATGATCGTTGATTGTAGATCGTTGTTTGTTGATTGCTGATCGTTGATTGCTGATTGTAGATCGTTGATTGTTGATTGTTTATTGTTGGTTGTTGATTGTTGATCGTTGACTGTTGATCGTTGACTGCTGATCGTTGACTGTTGATTGTTGGCTGTTAATTGTTAAATAAACCCTTTTTTGTTGAACATCAAGAGTATTTCTTGGGCACTTACATCCAACACCACCTCAAGACGATATTATTGAGTTGTCATTACCACCTAACGACAAAATCCGCAATCACTTGGTTGCCAACCCAATAATATCTATGGATTCCATCAGGGTGAAGAAGAGACGCGAGGTCCATCTGGGTAGCTGATCGTACACATCTAGAAACAATGAAAAATGTCGATATATATGTAAATGGGAAGAAGGATGTGCAAGAGAATGCCAGCACCGGAAATACGACTTTCCATCACGCCATACCTTTCGGATCGAACTGATTACGACGTGTATTTCATCGATGGTTTCGAGGGGATCGTGGAGCTGTTGGATTTTTACAGACGACCGGGGAATTTGTATACTTCGATGCTGTTCCTGTTGCGACGAACAAAGACACTTTCGAAGTTTAATACAAAATTGCTACGAGAAGACTCATGTATACCGAATAATAATAGTTCTGTCATATTACGTGCAAGCTCAAGATACTCCTTAACGTTACAAAAAATACGATTATGACCGGAAGGACGTAGCACGAGTTTGACGAACATAATAACGTCTTACTACCACATCGAATGAAATCTGTAGTGGCACATGGCATTGCATTTCCATAAAACCAACGACGAGTCACAATAGTCTTGGTATATTATACTACCATGAAAGTTACCGTGTCGTACTCGGAATTATTATACCTTTGGCCATTACCGTCGCCAGGACCAAATTACCGAGCTGTTGAACGAAACGGCCTCCATATTTACAAACGACGAGGGGAGAATATTTCACCGGTTGATATAAATATTATATCTTGTTAGAAGGTCGTTGGTCGAGGGCCGCATCGGAAGGTCTTAAGCCGTCGAAATGGCAAGGCGGTAAAGAAAGCACGGGGCGGAAAAAGCTTCTTCGGTAGAAGAGGCGCTTTGTGTTGGCGAAAGGTTGCACGTCCGCTAAAGCCGCTCGACCGACCGGTGGAAAGCAATTTGTACCACGCTTAAGTTCCACGTATTATTTACAGATCACTCGTATACGTATTATTCGACGGTGATATACGATTACGGTGTGACTCGAGGCGATAAAAATTGAATCTCAGTCGGTGAACCGTTCCAGAAGAACGGAACGAGGTTGTAAGAAATTCTGGCTGATTTATACTGTTCTATAATGTTCTATGTTATCGTAGATTTACGTTGTTTTGCAGCCACTTTAACGCTCATCTCCCGATAGAGCAATGTCTCAGATTTTCTAGTATCTCGTGGTCATTGTTCCGTGTAACGTTGTCTATCAACAACGTTCGGACACAGATCTGTAACGTCGTTCCCAAGAATATTTTATAAATTATTCTTCCACTATAGTTCTACGATTTTCCATAATGGTACTATACCGTATGACGTGCAATTACAATCCTGGGCTTGTATCAGGTTTAATTTGTAACTTATTTCGTTATTATCATTTGAAATAAAAATTCGAAAGCTGTTTTATAAAACTCCAAAGTGCAAGAAATGTATTTTTAAACTTTGTATTACGGAGAGGAATAGAGATAAACTGTACGCGATACAATTAACTGAATTCAGGATTAGTATTAGGCGTACGAACGAACAGTTCCAATTTTACAGTGAAATTCAACGTTTGTTTAAAAAGCAAATACCGCGAGTTCTTCGATCCAAGTATTTCTTCTTGCTTTTGTGTCTTTACAATTAGACAAGATCCGATCGTCAGGCTACTGATTAAGAAGGATGTTCTGTGAAATTGCTGCGCGATAACGCTAAGCCTCGAACTGCTGCTACGACAGAGTACATCATAACGAGTTTTGCGACAGCCAGCTTGTTCACTGGATATTACTCCTTCCGATTACTACCTTACTGTTTCGATCGATGTAACACGCCTTATCCGATGAACCCTCTTCCAATTAGCGCAGAAGATACTCGACGATCGGATCTTGTCTAAAGACTACACGCGGTCTAGACGGTACAGTGGTAGAATCTTTTTGTGATAAAATTCGTCGTTGATTCGACGATGGATGGCTTAAAGTTGTAATAGAGAGCAACGGCGAATATTTCGATCGAACAACTTGCCACGCTATTCTTTAATCAGCTTCACTGTAAAATTTCAATTATTCGTTTCTACACCTAATATTTCGCCATTTATTGGCAACTAAGTGATTTTGTCATTAGATGGTATTTACAAAATCCGCAATCACTTAGTTGCCAAGCCAATACATACTCGTCCCTCCGTATTAGCTAATTATACGAATATTATTACAGGAATATTTTGTACGTAAATATTTTAATAATTTTAAGTAATTTTAATTTGAATAAATTTAATAATTTCGTATGTAAATATTCACATTTATTTCGATTAATTTATTCCCCTCTTGCACCACTTTTCATTGATCGCCGCCTCTACTATTCTACTTACGAAGGTAGGAAATGATATTCTTCGACTACTACCTCGAAGACTCTCCGATTGAATCAATTTCCTTCCTCTATTTTCATCTTCTCTATATTCATCGGTTACATCGTGCGCCACTTTCCTTCCACTTTTTCCTCATCGAGAAAATAAACTGTGTTCCCCGATTACCAGTTTCGACATTCCTCCTTCGAAGTCCGATTTACCCATCTAATTGTTCCGCTTCACCTTTTCCCGCATTCACCGGATCCAATTGCCTCCGTCGTCGTCGTCGTCGTCGTTGTCCCCGAGATTCGTCCGATCGATCGACGTCCCGAGTGCCGGTACCGATCGAATATGCATCAGATCCTGCGGGATTCACCCAGAATCTTTTTACGCGGCTGCCAAACCACGGTACACCACGTTCTAAGAACGAATTGCACGGAAGTAGAACGATTTAATGAATACAACTGGCGTTTCTTCTTGTCCGCTGGCTTAAGTTATTATTCTCTCTGCGGATTTACATTCTCCTCCTCCCTTCGTGTCCCTGGCAATTTCGTTATACGAAGAGAAAAAGGGTTGAACGCTTAATCGTAACCTCGGTCGACGTCAAAAGACGGCGTAAAGACGACTGTTGAAAGGGCTGGTTCGCGGTATTTGTTGGAACTTCAATGTTTTCAATTTGCGTAAAGGAGAGAAGCGGAATTTTCTAGAGTAGAATAAATGAAATTCTTTCAGAGTGAGACGAATTAAAGGTTTAAGTGATATACCTAATTTCATTAAGTGGAGGGGAAATGGGTAGGGTCTTTTAGTCGGCAACTTTTTCTCTTCCAAATCCAACGTAAATGGAGAATTTACGTTCCTCTCATATCTCTGCGACTTCGTTGTACGAAGGAAAAGAAAGTCGAACGTTTAAAGCTTACTGGACGTCGAAAGACGACGCAACGAACGTTTCAAGAGGATTTGTCGCTGGTATTCGTTAAAATTTCATAAAGCAAGTTCTTTCGCAGCGGGATGGACGAGAGGCTCGTTTTTATTCAGCCATCGTTTAATTTGTTTAATTTACTTATTAATAAACTTCTGTGGGATAAAAGGGAGATAGGCGTGGGGGCTATGAGACACGAGTCGCTGCTAGACAATGAAACAAACACCTGGACATACCAGGTATGTTCAGGTATGTTCTTCGTTCCTCGAGTCAAAATTGCCACTTCTGAATTTTTTAAGCCACCCAAAGCACTGTGATTTACCAAGAGCATGCTCGCCGTAAGCTTCGACAAGCATTCGATGCGATTCTGCGGCAGTTTTCTTCAAATGGTAACAGAAAATCAATGCTGTCCGCAAATCGTAGTTTCCAGCCACAAAATTCGACATGTTCAACGCTATTACAAACTATGCTGTTGTACGAAACCTGTATTGTTCTGAGTCGAAAATGTTTGTGAGATGTTAACAAAGACTTTTGGCATCAATGACGCAGTTTAGTGATAACTACATTACCAGCTAGGGCCATTTATAGGCAAATACAGGGTGTGCCAAAGCTACGCTCTGTTCAGCCGAAGCTTCGTACAGTTTCTTTCCGAGATCGCTGGTCGAGTTGATTTCGTTGCACGAAACGTCGCCTATCTCACAACCGATACAGCGTTTACAAATCTGAAGTTGGGCAAATCTGAAGAGGAAGGACGGACGGTAGAATAAGAAGAAGGAACCGGAGAATGGTGCGTGTGGAAGGCTTTGATAAGGCTAAGGAGCTGTGGACAGTCGATAAAACCATTTAAGATTTTAAATAGAAGGATAGTCTCGGTAGTCAATCGCTTGGTAGCAAGTGGATAGAATTTATAATACGATTTCACAAAGGGAAAGAAAAGAAGAGAAACCTTTTCTCTTTTGTCGAATAAAAGCGTCTCTTTTGTAAATAAAAACAATCCATCGAAGATATTCTCCGCCGAACCGATCATCGTACAACGTAACAAATTCGAAAATTGCCAAACGTAGCTATTTCGGTGACTGCAAGCTCACGAGGGACTTTTGCCACGGTCGAGGAGATGCAAGGGTAGGAGATGCTGAAGTAGAGATGTCGTGCTTTCCTACATATTCATGCCAGCCGTTTCGAATAGAATATCTACGCGCAATGCATAATATTCGTAGCGACGTATGAACATTGGACGCGAACCAACATCGACTGTTGTATCTTGCTCTCTTTCCACCCCTTTTGCTCTCTCAAATATGTACGACAGAAACCAAGCCGCTTTACCTTTCGGCCCTAGCCCGTTTTGTTGGCCTCTACGATGTCCCTCGATGTTACATGCCGGACCTGCTGAAATATTAAATCCCCTTTCCGCTTCGTCATTTTCGAAATCGCCGAACGATTGTTAACGCTATATTACACGTTGGTTAATCACAGTTCGAAGGATACGAAGTTATCGTTGGTTTCGTTCGACGGTTCCAACCAACGTACACGTATCGTATGGTTCCGATTAAGTGGTCGAACGCTTGGCGATGTTAGACAGAAAGTTGAGAAATATTTAATGGAAGGAATATTTAATTGCACCGTTCGAGCGGTCGCTCTGTGCTTTCACGACGAACGCGACCAAACGTTCGCGAAGAGTAGACCGAACGTTCAAAGAATCGAACAAGGAGCATTTTTGGCGCATTTTTTCGACGCACCTTCGTTTAACTAACTTTTAGTGAAAAATGGAGGAAGCGATCATCATCGTGGTAATATTAATCCGTTATTATCATTATCATTTCGCGTTATCACTGGGAATCTGTTGTTTTAAACTGTGACGACGAAAAGGAAAAATATTCTTGGTCGCTGTTTCTGCCGGCTAAATTTTACGATTGCATAAAATTTAAAGGGATAACGACAAGAAACGGCAAGATAGCCGAGGTAGAAATTTCACGCGAGCTGGAAACGAAACGCGCCCCGTTAAAAACTCTTGCGCAACGGGTGCAGCCGACTGCACTGCCGGCATTTTTAATTGAAAAAATTAATAACAGCCGGGGGCGGTACGGAGACCGTGGCCTCGACACGGAAGCCTCGCCCTTCCCGTTGCGAAATTTCGCTTCTTGGGAACGGAAGCGCGTTTAACGAGACAGCAAACTGTCATTAATCAAAATTACGATTTTTTGCGACCCTGAAACTTTTCTCGCCAACGGCAAATACGGAGCGAACCTCGCTGGTGGATGCGAAAAGAGTCCTAGAACGAGTGCTACAAAAAGGTCTTAGGGTCCGTAAAATACGCGAAAAGTATTTATATTTTTATTATCTATATTTTTCTCTTATCTCGCATGTTATTTTGCATCTTATTCGCCCGGACCCTCGATGTATATAACTGAAATTTACTATATTTCCATTCTATCATATTCCACGGTACGTGGGATATCCGAGTGGAAGCGGAACATCGTGATCCCGCAGGAAAAGCGATAAAGATTGTTACTACAATAACGATTACTTCGCCTAAAACTATTGTAGTATCGTGGACGAGGGGCCTGGGGGGTGTCGTGCGAATTATAAAGAAACGGTTGCTGAGCATGGGACTAAGACGAAAGACAAGAGGTTGCTATGGGACATAAACGAATTAACAGCAGTATGAGTTGAGAAACCAAAGAGCGTGGATTGCGTTGTAGTGTTGTAGCGTTGTTGATACGTTGTTTGGTTTAGTTCATGTTAAATAACCATTGTTTTCCGTTTAACTGGCATCTGTTTAATTCGTTTATTATTAATAAACTAATTAGGATAGTTTACGATACTACGCTATTTATCAATTGCATCGCATTCTCGTGTAAAGTAGCACTGATAAGATGGATATCGGAACGATCTTGTCATTTTTCAATGTATGCCGGGCAAATTCTCTGTTCAACATCGTGGATGGCCCTCTGCAGGATCATCGAGTTCCACGGGCCATTATGCCCGTCGCGATTGACAAAGTTAGCCGCGAGGTTGAAATACGGCCAAAAAATTAATGTTCCATGGCGACTCCATCGGCGGTGTCTTGCAAGGTATGCCGCGAGCGTGCGAGGGCCTACGTAAGGGTTGGCTGACGACTGGTGTCGAGTATAAGAGTCTCTTTGCACCCCGTCGATCAATATTCCGTGCAGTGGCGTAGCACGGGAAACTATTTCTTTTTCCCTTCTAACTACTTGCAGACTTCCGAGTCAATGTGACTGGACCGGCGAGCAAACGAACCTCGTGTAACCGGATATATAACCAATACGCGTTCCTGTAATTCAGGAAGTTTGCGGACGTGGAGGATCGTGTGAACCGAGAAACGCGAGTTATTAGATCCGCGTTTCATCGTACATTGCATATCGCGTCTTCCTCTTATTCGCATCCATCGTTCGATCTATTACGCGCAGTTATTAAATTTCTCTTTCATCACAGATTGCGTTTCATCGGGTTCTGTATTTTATTCGCTTCCAGCCTCTATATCTGTTTTTCTTAACCCATTGTGAAGGATCGAGCGATCGTTTGCCGTAATATTGGGAATAAAAATTACATTTAGATGGAGGATCCGAAGATGCAGAATAGACGCGTATAATACGATGAATATGAAACATTCACAGCGCTCGTTATAACGTTTAACAAGATGGAACAGTTCACTGCACGCGTTTTTCACGCTATACGTTCGTAGGACCGCGGGTTCGCGTAAATATCCGCCGCCTAATTCTACCGAGAGATTCGCCCGTTGATAAATGTCAGCAAAACCGCAGCCAACGAGTCGAATTCAAACGAAACACCGCTTGCCCTCTCTTCCGTAAAAGTAGCGCTAGCCAAAGCCAGAGATTTCAATATCTCGATCGCGAGATACGATCATCCGGTAAATCCTTCGATCGAAAGTTCACCGTTCTATTTTCTGGCGGATCGTGGGTTTCTTTACGCGGCGAATATTCGCCAGAATTAACGCATATGTGCGGGATTTCGCGAGCCGGCAGATCGAACGGTCGCGATATTTAATTGTAGTCGTCGTGGCGCGCATCGGCGACAGGCGAATTCCCTCGCAGCGGTGCAATTAATTTTCTCGATCAACGCTCTGCACACGAACCGAACGTGTCTAGCTCGACGAGGAATTTCCGTCACGCTCGTCCAATGGAATCGACGGCGTCACAGACGAAAAGAAACCCGTATATTTCGTAGTGTAACGTGTTTATCGGTGTTTAGGGCTGGCGATATATCGTTGCGATAATCAAAAGATAAGCGATCCATTGGGTTTCAATTTTGGGACAATTTACGGTCGCGATCGAGACAAACCCGATACAACGCGATATTACACGCAGTGGCTGGTGAAATTGTTCAAACATTCGGGGCGAGACATTTTTACGAATTTATCGTTACGCGCATTACGTGCGAAACATATTGAAATTTCGTGACTGGAAAACAGGGAAATTTGAGATCAACTGGAGAACGTACAGAGAACGTGAGTCTCCTGACACGATCATTTAAAATAACTCGTATGTTATTGGTTGTAGGAAAAAACTTTTCAAACAGGAGTTGCATAGTGTCTAGAGAGGTATACAGTGTTCTAATCTGTTTTTCTTATTACTTTGCTTTTTTAGCGAGATATTAGAGTCACCCTCGGTTTTTTAAATGGGATAATATAATATCTTTTCTTAAATTCGGATTAGGAAAAAGATGTTGATTGTTTTGAATTACAGTAGCGATTGCGACATCGAACAAAATTTACTTTTATTTTCTCAGATCTTCCTATCGTTATTTTTTTCATCAAGATATTTAAAACGAATACGTATTCCCAAAACTCATATGTGCTAGCTTTCATTTGCGATATCTTCTCTTCCCTACCGATAGACTTTATTTATGTAATTTTCAGTAAATCGAGGCACGAGTGTATATACCACATTAACACTAGAACTACCGATAGTTAACACGAAGCTATTTCTATCAAAACCAGTGAAAATGATTGGTCTTTAAAAAATACCTAATAATAGAATATTTTTATATTTATCGATTTATTACTTTCTCACAGAAGCAATTCCATGTTATGTAGCACATTTTTGGTATTATTAATCCATCTGGGATCACTAAACGAGGGTTGACACATTTATAAAATTGTAGAACCAGTCGTTTTCACTGCCGTGGTATTTCTAATGTTAGCATCTAGCGATCCAGCGATCGATCCGGAATTTTCCTGATAACCGATACCGTCATATCGAATGATACGCGGTAAAAATTTGAAAAACGTGTGGCAAGTTGTAGAAAACGAGGAAACTGGTTAATCGGGGTTCGATAAATAGATCGCAGCACCCTTTTACACTTTGACAGGTACCAGTCATTATCACTGGTATTGGTATAAGTAGCCTTGATACGAAATTATTTTCAGTTTGAATACATAAAAAACAAAATAAAATTCATTATATTATTCATACATTATATCGCAAAAGTCATTATATCATTGTGGAAAAAAATATAACACGAAGTAGGAGCTTTAAAAGAAAATTGTAAAATTGTAAAAAAAATAAAAGTGTCAAGAATTTTGCCAACATAATCACAATCAGTTGCGTGTGATTACAATGCCAATGAAACTTCAACATCCAATATATCCAAAACAAAAAAAAAAAGACCATATGGGCAACCATACGCGCGATATCCTGCTTCCAATACACATTTCCATCAAACGTATTTCAATTTCTATTAAACCAGCCACATGATTCGTATTTGCAGCATTCCCAACCGGAGGTCTTCCAGCATCGCGCGTGTCGTCTACTAAATAATACGAGACAGTAAACGAGGGCTACCTACGTTGCGGTCATTGAAATAAACTAGTTTATCTTGTTGACCGGCCGACGAGTTCGATTCCCTTGTCTATGGCCTCTGTTGGAAGAGCAAAAGAGAAAGAAATAGGAAGGACGGTAAAGAGAAGAAATCGAAGCGACAGAGCTGCAGAGTTTCCTCGAGTGACGGACCTCGAGGTAATGCAATAACGACTTTATTAGGGTTATCGACGTACGCACGTGCCTCAACCCTCTGACATTTTAACTCTTGGCATGCTCGTTATGCAAACCCCTGCGGACCTAACGACCAGTCGTCGTCTCCTCCTGTCTAGCCGTAGCAGAAGAGCCCGCTAATTGCTAATTACCTTACAGTTTTAATCGATCACCGCGACTACGCATTGTGGTCACGATACGGTTGCTAGTACCCGTTGCTCGATTCAATTTCGTTCGCTTCTTATGCGAGTGAGGGTCGTCAGCGAAATTCATTAACTTCGTAAGGTACAGGTAACGGGATAAGTGGATTTGGTTTTCGATTAAACGATAATCGAAATGAATATTCGGAAATGAATCTTCTGTGTTATAAATATTAACGTTACGAGAGAATTTGTGCAATTTATTTTTGGGGGAATTTTAGAGTCAGAGTTTAGCTTTAGAGTTCGATTTTAGCAAAAAGCCAAATGTTGGGAAACCTTGGGAAAACGAAATTAACGCGAACGTTATAATACCACGCCAGATTAATTTATTTATAATTCTCAATGCGAATTGATCGTAATCTACTTTCAAATAAAAAAAAAAACATTCTTAACTGTCACTCTGTTGGATTCACATAATAAACTCAGCCAGTATATCTAAAGTCTGAATTTCTTCTTACCTTGCACGTGAGACGTTTAAACTTGCGCGAAATCATTCGAACGACGTGAGAAAACTACCAGCGATTTTCTTCATTGACAACGCTAACTCGCGACTGGCCCCGTAAATTAACATCGCGTAAATTAACAAAAAAAATTATCGCGCAAATTGTGTTATAATTTAGCGCGTAGAAAAGCGCCGCGTAAATCGACGGACCAGCGTCTTTGAATTCTTTCGAAATCCAAAATCCCGCAAATTCTGATTCCATTCTCCTCCTGCGACGATAGGCAATTTCCAAGTATCGCGCGCTCTTCGTACCTGTGCTCTTTCATTAACGAGAATAATTCGAGTCGCTCGAGTGCCGCTTACCGTTCTTGGTATCGCGCGATAAATTAGCCGGATAAACACAGTGAAATCCGGCCAGTGGCAATTTGGATACGTGCAATAAGTTGGCAAGTGTGGAGCGCGCGCCTGTACGTACGTAAATTCAAGGGCCCAGAAGCCACGGAACGCGTTTATGGCTCAACAACGTGTCGGCCCACGGAATAGTTTCGATGGCTGTATCTCGTTAAACTAATTCAAATTGCGCTGCTCCGCCCTGTAAATGACGCAACGAGTGCGCGCCACTGGATTTTTGCCACGGCAAATTGTCAAGCCGAACTACCCGCTCGCGTAGAATCGCGGTCGTCATACCGAATTTACGTTTATACGACGTTTCGCTATTGTCGAATGGTGCGAGAGTTGGTGCCGGCGATCGAATAATCAATTATGCGAGCGAATAATTAACGAGAAAATTGGCAATTGAATTTTGAAAATGGCTGGAATTTTGTCGCCTCGAGGTTTCCGCGTCAGTAATCCCTGAAATCTGGCTACTTTGAACGTTGACGTTGAATGTTTTACAGTTTCGAGTGGTTTAGATTCGAATGGTCGAGGTGTAATGTTTTGAAATTTTCCACATTTAGAAACGAAATGCTTCGATGTTGAATATTCGACGAACTGGAATATACGTCGGATGCTGCTGTCCGAAACGTTGGTATTTTAAATTTGCATATTTGAAGTTCGTTTTCTGAATCTAAATATTCCAAGTTTTAGCGTTTCGAATTGAAGTTAAATTTGTCGGGGGGCAACGAGATCTAATTAATTCGATTTCGATCGACGTATTTAAACTTTTCTTTTGCTTTCACCGTACGCGATAAGAGTTACTTCTTTTCGTACACTATAGTTGACTATAAAATTTAGCTTTGGAGACGCGGTCAAATAAAACGTTACGTTGGAATGAAATATTCCAATTTATAGTTACAATATCCTATCTCTATTAATTGCAAGACACCGCTTTTAATTTAATTGGGAAACAAAGAAAGCCATTATTAACGTTCGATTAAAACGAAACGAAACAGCCACGTGAAAGTTAACGTGAATTTTCGCCGGGTCGGGCAGATTGCAGGTACCGAGCCATAAAGCCAAGCCCGCATATTGGATTTTAATTAATATGAACGGAAATCGTTATCCGCAAATGTGAAACATTGATTAATAACTTTGCTTTTTCCCTCATAACCGGTCTCTCTCGTCATCGCCATGAATTATCGTTCATTTAATATGTATTCATGAATACTCTCATCTTCGATCAATTCCAAACTTACAATTTAAATGATGCAAAATAAAATATAATATTCCACATAAATAATTCAAGACAAATCAAAAATTTCCAAATCAAATTGTTCGTCTATAAAAGACATCCGCGTACGCTAATTAAAACGAGAAAATCGTTCGCCAGATCGAAGGTAAAAATTCCTATTTTTTTAAATATAATTTCAATTGTTATTTCCATCCGCGATCAGCCACTGCTTACGAGACGCGCGTGTTCAAACTTAAACGATCCTCTTCCCGATACGTTCAATCAAAATCAATCTGTCAGCTTGTCCGAAAAGTATCGCTCGTTTTATAAGGAAATATTAGATAAATATTAAACGTCTTTTCTTTTATAATATTTTATCGAATCACGACACGATCCATTTTGTAGCAATGGAACAAAATTCAATAAAGTATCGTAATTATTCGATAAAATAATATAAAAGAAAAAATATCGTGCGTCTATTATTTCCTTATAAAACGAAAGAAACCTTTCGGACCAGCTGATATTTATTATTCTAAAAGACACCTACGTTGATTAATAGGGGAGAGGGATTTTCAGAGTGCAATATAAAAGTATCACGAAACGTAGAAGCTACTATAATCTACGATAATCTTATATAATTCTCTGAAAAGGCGAAAAAACAACATGGAAAAAGGAAACAAACGAGAGAGTTGGAAAAATGTTAGGAAAGTACGCGACGAAGAAGATTCGGTTGGCCATGGCATATCTGAATCTAGTCGAAGCTTTATTTTCCCCCTAGGTTGATGGCGGGGTTGAAGGGGTGGCGCAGAGCCAAACAACGGGGGTGGTTTTCCCGCCGGCGTCTAGACGCCGCGGCGCCTGTTCTCAGGCATCAGCTGCTTACGGAAGTACGGTCGATGCTTGAAATTTGCTTTTTTTTCCCCTCTCTCTCTCTCTCTCTCTGTTTCTTCCGCATCCGCCCCCTTCTACTCTTCTTTTTTCCTCGTTCAACGATACTCTATCCTGTTCCCTTCTATACAGTTCGTGCTCCTTCGTTAACAATTTCAATCGAGCCTTTCGGTTATTAAAGAAACGATGGAGTGAAGCCGTGGTTACGGAAGGATGGAAAGGATGGGAAAAAAGTTGAACGATAAGCCGACGCGAGAGCTTCCACGGAATGATAAAGGACGTTCGGGGGCTTATCGGGGACGAAAGTTTATTAAAATCGTGCGCCTTTTTTCGAAGCTTGTTGAGAAGCACCGGTTGATGGCTGAACGTGCAGGCAAATCGAATGATCGATGATGTTTCTCGTCTTGTCCCTTTGCGCCTCGAGTGGAACGAGCGTGTGATGATTCGACGAAGATGGAGGGTAGTTGCGCGTCCTATTCGATTCTACTCTGATAAAGCACAATTATTTTTCCAATTGTGTTTCCGCTTTTTAATCCGATCTCCTCGAACTTTTACTCGTATTTATTCGTCACTTAATTCGTTTATTTAATCCGAACTTATTCGTCGGTCAACAAGCGACGAAAAGCCGCAGGTAAATACCTTCGTTGAAATAACTTCGAACGATATCAACGCTTCCCCTTGCTTTTCATGGTACTTGATCTGACTTGAGTCGTCGCTCGGAAAGCAACGAGAATTTCCGAATAAATCTTCAAACTATTTGACGAGAAGCGCGTGAGAAGGGAGACACGCGAAAGAAATGCAGCAAGACAGGAAAGGGGAACGAAAGAGTACCATTTAAGATCGTGACGTCGATATCTGGTGGTGTGACAGCCACCGGGCGATACAAGCGTGAAATAAAATCTCCCAGCAATCAGCCACGACACGGTGCACCATGTGCACGGACATTTGCGCGCGGCCAGCCGATCTGGTCAGCGTCGATCTCAAGAGAAGGGTTGCACAATGAAATTTTGTTGGCGCGTTATATCGGCGACAGAGTCTGTCTATTCCGGTGCAAAGGACGGCGTGACGTTGCTCTTTTCGTTCTTCGTTCCATTCGACGCTGGCTTGATCTCGTCGTCGAAATCGCGTCCAATTTCCGCGGCCAGAGAAGAAGAGGGTGCAGCAAGACGCGAGGGCGACGGCGAGGGTGAGACGCAAACACGCGTACGGCCCTGTCGTCGTATCCGGGGAGCGGATTTTAATCAGTCGATGGCTCATGCGAATTAGAATGGACTAAGGACGGATCGATTTTTAATCTCTGTAAGAGACTCGGGGGAACGCGCGTGTTACATTCCACTCGGCGAACGTTACCGCGTCACGATTTCAGAGTTCGATTATTATCGCGCATGATTTTATATTTAGACACGAAACTTTATCTTCTTCTACTCTCGGCCTTGAAAAAGTCATTGGCGCGTATTTGCGGTTACAAAATCGATATACCACCTGTGCATAAATCACCGGACTGTTAGCTATTTTTAGCAAAATTAGTCGTTAGATTGATATCGCGTGAGCACGATCTTCCGGCCTGATTTCGTTCGGTTAATTTCTTTTTTTATAAATATATACATAGAGCTGCTGTACGATAATGTTCGTGTACGGAATTAAATACGTATTTGTATAACTCGAATAAACCGATTTAAGAATGGATGGTTACGTTACGATCTATTTGAGAAATTGCGAGACGAGTTACGATACGCGGAAGAATAAACCAAGAGTGGCGAAAAGTCGAAGAAACGGTTATGGCAATTACTGAAAGGATGTTGCAAGACAATTACAGCAAGAATATTAAAAAAAAAAGAAGAAAAGAATCGACAGGGTATGAAAATTAGATGAAGCGGTGATAATTGCACAAGGGCGGATAAAAGACAAATATAAAATACTTTCTTAGAATTTCTGACATACTGTTTGATTTACGTATTGTTTCAATTACAAACAATCGATAAATACTATTCTATTTCGTAATAAAAAATCGTCCCATCCAAATTTTTGTTTATTTAAGGGATCACGGTAATAGTTGAATGGATTCGTAGAGGCGTTTATCGCATTGAATAAATGCGAGGTTTTCGACGTTCTACGTATCGCAGAGGGATTTCTTTAGCGATTTGGGAAGCACGGCCAGATTTGCTGGGGTTTCAATTTCTTCGCGATAAAGTCGATATACGTTGAAGAGTTAGAGGACATTGATGGCATCTGTCGCAGCGAGATGGAAATATTCTCTTTACGAGTTATTATATAATTCCTCGTGTGATTAATGCGGATTACGTTTAAGACGACTTGCGTCCAAATTTTATTAAGATGTCCTTTGACCATGGACAGGTATGCACACGTAGCAACGCGATACGTCAAAGTCACGTAACGTAATTACAATACTTCGGATACTTAAAATACTCGCGAAATCTATTCAGCTATTTCCTTCTCCTTTCAACTATTTTCCTCGTCCCTTTATCTTTTCTTCTCTTTGTCTCCGCACGATCATCCTTCCGGTTAATTCTACTTCTCTCTCAATTCCTCAGCATTCTTCTACGAGACCTTCTACCTTCCCCCCTTCCAACGTAACTTTACTTTATTAATTCATTCCTTTTCCACTATATTCTTCGGCCACTCTGCTTCGCTTTCCTTTCTTAATACCCTGCATTTTCCATGATACCTTCCTTTTACTATTCTGTCGTATCGCGACTGTCCCTGTTCTGTCCTTTCAATTGGCGCTAGGTGTTCGGGTCTCTCGTACGCGTTGCTCCGAGTTCTTCTGCTTCCCTCACCGCCCTTCTCCGCGCCGTATCCTTTTCTTTCTTCTTCCCATCTGTAGCTTCTCGAGACCGTTTTTTTCCAGCATTCGAGCACCGTCTCGTTTGTGTCCCTTGCCCTCGATTTCTCTTCATACCTTATTATTACAGCTCTTTCACCCGTTTCTATTTCTTGACTCGTCCACTTTTGTTCCTTTCATCATTATATACGACGGTGTGTTACGGTCTAATCTCGGGACACAGCTTATGTACCTTGCCCGTAGGATTTTATATTTACCTGCGAGCGAGAAGGGTATTTTCGTTGTTTCTTCCGGAGATGGGTAGCCAAGTCGTCGGCCTGTGAGCAGAGGGTTTGGAAATTAGTGGTGCGCTTTAACGATGATTCTTGTGGCTTTTGAAAGAGTTCGATTATTATCTCGTCCAAGTACAAAGAATTATATTTATCTAAGAAAAAATGTGATTTCTAGCCCGTGATATCATCGTATCAAGGTATACGTCTCGATCTACGTCATTCAACGTACATCTACGATCGTGTGGGCGACATCATCGATGATTGCACGCGATTGTAGGTGTACGTCTAACGACGAATCGCGCAAATAACGTCATCGATGGTCGTACACCGTTGTAGAGATTATATTTATTTTTAGGTAGAGAATACATTTTTCATGGGGTATAAATAAAAACCTTAAACGTATCCTTTGATACGATGATGTCATCTACACGAACGTCGTAGCTGTACATTGAGAGATATAGTTGAAGATAATACGACCAGACTGACGTAGATTCACGATTGTACGTTGAAACGAACACGAATTGGAAATAGGACCTAGCGAGTTTATTCGTATATTTTAACGCGATGATGTCGATCATCCTCGCTAACTTGCTCGACTATAAAAAGAAGCGATACAAATAACTATCGCACATCCTCGAGTGTTGGTGTTCTATTTTTTATTTTCCCTTTTATCGCAACGAAATCTCAACTTTATATCACTTCGGAATAACGCGATCGAACGACCACGTTGCCATCCACGTGCTATCGTTGCACTGAAAACTCCTAACCGGCGAAAGACCTTTCCTACATTTACGTATTGTGCGTAAAAGAAGAAAAAGATAATTTATATTATCTATAATATTCATGGAACTAAATAACAATCGTATATCGATGCTCGTAAGTGTATCAAAAATTTATTTTAATTGAATCTTAAAATCTTCATAATTTTAAGCATCTTAATCAACAACCTCGAAGGTGGTAGCGATTAAATTAGCGTTTCAACGATTACAGGATCGTACCCTAACTCGTTGCTAGAAGAGTATCCTTTTGGACCACGTGTTAGAACAAAGACATACGTCGTTTGCAAGCACGATTGGTATTGTTAAGCTGATTTAAATTACCGATAGCAGCGTTAGCTACGTGTGAAATCGGCTTCTCTGTAATCCCCTGGAGAATTTTCACATTTAATCCTATCCTTGCGTAAAATGCTCTCGTTCTTACGAATACGAGTACACAACGGGACACCCTGTATATAGCGAACGATCGAAAAAGTTCGCGACGGATATCACATCGAGGGTTCGATCGTGCGGGACCCTCGTCAAATTTCTCATAAAATTCTCAGACGGAAAATTACTTCTTCTTGCCGGTTCCTCCGGTTGTTGAAAGGGTGAGGCAAGGGCGGTTGGGCGATCTCGATCGCTCCGCTCTACGAACGGGTCAATTTCAACATCGACGCATTAATCCATGCGTTGGCTTTCGTTCGGCGCCGTTTTGTTCCAACTTTCGTCAAACGGTGGCGCAGCTTCCACGTTATCCAAAGTGGCCCGTAAAATGCTGCGGGTGCGACATCGGCGTAAAACAATTCCCCACGGGTGTGCCGTGTAGATTAAAGGACATAAAACTTGGCGAAAGCGTAATAAACTCTCCTCTTCCTTTTTTCTTTTCTTCCTCTTCGCCTGCTCTTTTCTCTCCCGGTTTCTCTTCCTTTTTTCTTTCGGACATCTCGCCTTCCTCTTTGTTCCCGCTCTTCAAACTCTCCGAGAGCTCGTCTCACCATCCACGAGCTACTTTCTTCTCCGCTCTCCTCGTCTCTCTCGCGGTTTCTTCGATGCAACGTGAAGATCACCGTAACTCCTTTTCCACGTCTTGCGCAACATCCGCTTACTGCGCGTTTGCGCTGCAATTTCTGATCCCTTAACGAAATCCGGGCTAAAGTCGTATCTTTGAAACAGATTATTACGGCACTAGGTTGCAAGCTCGCGACGTGTTGCAGCGTGTTGTGTGTTTGTTTCCTGGACAATCGATTCGCTGTGAGGGGAACAGACGGATAAAATATGTGAAATTCTCATACCTGGCCATTGGTGGGTTAGCAGAGAGGAGTGTTGGATATAGCGTTTGAACGAGGTTTTAGAAATGGACAATCAGCGGAGAAAGAAATAAGACGACAAATTTGAATATTGCCAATTAATTGGTATAACGTGCCTGTAGTGCAAATCTAAGGATGAATGCGCAAATAAGTTTCATATGCTGTTAACGCAGTTCCAGAAATCGAAACGCTTT
This sequence comes from Bombus affinis, assembly GCF_024516045.1. Lineage (NCBI taxonomy): Eukaryota > Metazoa > Arthropoda > Insecta > Hymenoptera > Apidae > Bombus > Bombus affinis. Next base: position 10,845,372 of record NC_066353.1, read on the forward strand.
GGACTACTCGGTCCTGTCCAAACTTCGTAGAATTATACTCGTCGTATTCCTTTATAATTCTCGCGAATAATTGTCGCAATTTTTCATCCTGTACTTTCAACTTTCGACTACTCGATTCAGCTGGAATTCTTTCAACAAAATCTAATCCACACAGCTGTATAGTCTCTGGCGTATAATTATTATTAATTAATCGTTCTCCTCTATGATTCTCGCGAATAATTTCCACAATTTCTCGTCGTCTATTCCCAGCTGTATACAAATACAAAATTCTAATCGATTAATTATTTCCATAACAAGCTGCACCAATTATCCACGCTGCTAACGAGTGTGCTGAATGAAACTACACGAGAAGCGGTGTATATGCGATAGAAAGAAAAAAAAAAGAAAAGAAAAAAGGAAGAAAAATCGAAGTACCCACTCAAAGAGTTACGCTGATGTAAACGGCGTACGTAGTGCGTCGAATAACGAGGCGCATTAGCGTCGCGACATTATTGCCAAGTTTCAGAAACTCTTAAGAGCCTACCGTCCGCGTGCGTTCGAGCGGATCTACGAGCGCACCCAGCGATATCGTAATTCCGCGGCGCGTCGTATTTCCTGAAATTTCTTTTCCATCTACGACCTACGAGTATGCGTTTTGCGACCTTAGTTGCTGTGAAGCGGCGAACATACTGTTGGGTTGGCAACTAAGTGATTGCGGATCTTGTCACTAGGTGGTATTAACAAAATCCGCAATCACTTAGTTGCCAAACCAATATTATATAAATTTCACGATTTAGCACTAGAACTACCACACCAGTCAAATCGACTGGTTTTACAATTTTATTTTAAAATTCCTACTTCATGTTATATTTTTTTCCACAATGATATAATGACTTTTGCGATATAATGTATAAATAATATAATGAATTTTATTTTGTTTCTTATGTATTCAAACTGAAAATAATTTCGTATCGAGGCTACTTATACCAATATCAGTGAAAATGACTGGTACTTGTCAAAGTGTAAAAGGGTGCTGCAATCTGTTTATCCAACCCCGATTAACCAGTTTCCTCGATTTCTACAACTTGCCACACGTTTTTCAAATTTTTATTGCGTATCATTCGATATGACGATATCAGTTATCAGGAAAATTCCGGATCGATCGCTGGATCGCTAGATGCTAACACTAGAAATACCACAGCAGTCATAATGATTGGCTCTACAATTTTATAAATGTGTCAACCCTCGTTTAGGGATCCCAGATGGATTAATAATACCAAAAATGTACTACATAACATGGAATTGCTTCTGTGAGAAAGTAATAAATCAATAAATATAAAAATATTCTATTATTAGGTATTTTGTAAAGACCAGTCATTTTCACTGGTTTTGGTAGAAATTCGTGTTAACTATCGGTAGTTCTAGTGTTAAATATTATCGTACCTCTCGTTATATCGAGTTCAAGATTTTTGCAAAATGATGTATTTACACAGGTTACACAGGTGGAGGAGAATAGCCAATTACGCGCAATGGTGTACTTAACATAAAATAGCGCAATTGTTAAACTCTGTTTGACTCGTTAAAAGCTATTTAATGAATTTGTTAATTTATTTACATATTCCTCAATTATTAAATTCTAAATTGTTAAAACCTGACAAATGTATATCTCTGAAGCGGCTAGTTCGTCGGTCGTTACGAACGTTAAGAATAATAAAATTCTCGCATATTCGAGTACTTGTTTCGTATTACAATTTCAACGATTTCCGCTCCTTTAACGTTAGTTCAATATCGAAAATTGTTCACAACGTTGCGAGTATAAAGGAGCGGCCTTAAATTCTACGTGAATGTACGACATTCGCGAAACTCTTTAGAAGAAGTTGCGTTGCGATTCGTTTCGTAAGAACGACGCTCGAGAAACAAAATCGTATTCCATATCTGACTACCTGCTTTTGCCATAGAAATAAAATAAAAATGGGGAAACGTTGAAAGCACTCGCGAAATTTAATGACTCGACGCTGGTCCGGATAGATGGCACATAGTTCTAGGCCACTAAATCCGTCACGCCGTGGCGCCGAAATAAAAAGCGTCGCTCGACGCTTTACGACGCTCCTGCACGAGGTTTGCCGACGAGGAAATTGCCACTTTTCCAGCCACCGGCACTTCGGATAGCCGATTGAATGCCTATTGTCGTTTCGTGGCGGGAGATTAAGGACAGAGTTGCCACGGAGGAACAGCGAATTCACGTGGCTGATGGTTTGTTCGTTAACGCTGACCAATTACGAGATATTTTAGGGGATTTTGACGGGGTGACTTACTATGATTTTGCAAGACTGGCAGCGGACGCGTTTGTTTTTCCAAAGAGGTTTAACCGAAGGACAAGGATGATTTTTTTAAGAATTTTGTCCATACGGATTTGTTGGAATTTCAGTGGCAAAATTGAAAGCAAGTTGTGCTCGTACACGCATTTTAAAGGGAATAATATTTTTCTTAAAGAATTTTCTTTTCTTTTTTTAGTGATGTTTAGCGGCAAAGCGTAAAAAAAGAATTTGGCAGGAGATAAAATTTAATTGCAAGAATTTCCAATGTTCACCAAATGATTAGGAAAGATTATTAAATGCTTCTTTTTCTTCTTACTTTTACAAAATTAGTTAGCGACGTTACGCGAGGTTCTTCCGTGGTTCCGCAGCCCGGAAGTGAAGTAGTCGGACACGAAGATCCGATTACAGAGTTGCTGTAAGCCTGGAAGCACAGTTTCGTAGTGGCACTAAATACTCGTCGCTTTATGGACACTCGACCATGTCGAGGAGCCGTACGACGTCGAGATAGTCCTCTGTTAATATTCCTACCTTGTAGCTTCGTGTGTTTAGCCCCGACCAACGAAGGAAAGAACTTCGTTGTTCGTTTCAGCGGGTAAACTTCCTCCTACAGGCGGCTTTCCTTTTTTCCTTATCGACTAGCGTTACTACTCGCGTTAATAAGAAAAAAGCGATCAAATTTTAGGGAGCGTATTTTATCCACCTTGAAAAAAAGACAAAACTGCTACTTTCTTAACAGGGCTTATCGTTGCAGGAACTTCTCAATTTCTACGTTTCTAAACAATTTCTATAAACTTGCGGTAACGAAGGTAGAAGAATTACTCGTTGAAGAAAATGCATCGAAATGTATCACGTGGAAATGAATTGACCAGTTGGTTGTCTTTGACGAGTACGCTCGTCGTGAAGAAATTTCGATATTCCGCGTTACGACGAGTATACTCGTCATACGTAAAAAGTATAGTTAAGATCGACTGTAATTTACTGCAATTTAGGCAAATAATTTACTGCAAATAATTTCTCCAAATTAGAAAATGGAAATGTCATTTCGTTACAATTTCAATCTATGTTATAACAGCCACACGTATTCTGTGTTCGACGAGTGTACTCGTCATCGCCTACCTTTTGCGACGCATTTTAGGTACGCGATTTTCAAAGAGATCGCAACAGTTAACCCATCTGCATCATGGCCCTACTTAAGGGGCCATTTGAAGGCATTAACTGACGATTGGTTCCCATCACCGCGCGGTCGTTAGTAAATGACATCCGAATTCTTCATGGAGTTTATCGAAAATTTACTGTTCAAAACGATTGGGAGACGATGTTACCTCGCAAACATCGCATCTTACATTCTTTATGACAGAGGAAGAAAGTAAAAATTATTTATTTAAAAAAAATTATTTAGATTAAAATGAAAATTTCGCGGATCGCGTAATAATTCGCGCTTGGCGATAGAAGGTAGTCGTAGAGCGCGGATTATTCCGCGCTTGAATGCAAATGGGTTAACTGGTTAAATCGATACGATATTCCGAAGAAGCTGCGCGTCTCTAGCATCGACCAACGAATAAAATATTAACTGTTATTCAAAGAAATATCACTAAAATTCTATTGTATATATCACTGTATCAATTCTATTGTATATATCACATTCTAGTGTAATATCACTAAAATTCTATTGCAATAATACGTTTCATACGCACCGATTTCGATACTCGCATTCTGTAGTCACACCGCGCGATAATTCACTTATTCAACTTGCAGACTTCCTTCGTCACAGAAGGTGCCCCAGTAGAAGACGAAGAGCGAGAAAAAGGCCGTTGAACTCTTTAGAATTTCGACATGGAACTGTTTCGTAGACAACAGCAGATCCTCGTGCGGTTCGAGTGCCTCGTCAGAATTTCGTCCACGTGTGAAACAATGGACGTTATCGTGGTGTTCGTGTTCGATTGTGCTCGGCGATCGGAGCTCAGTAGCCCCGAAAGTGGACCGGCGGAAAGGGTGTACTAGAGCTTGCGCAAGTCTTAAAGCACAGCTCCGAACGCCAGTTTTAAACGTTCGTCCGCGTTTCGCGAATAATTCTGCCGGCTTGTGCGGTCTTTGACTATCGACATTTTCATTTTCATCGGTCGATCGTAGTTTCTCGGCAAACGTTCACTATACATATATATCCTTCGCAAAAATTAGAATAATAAAAAGTAATTCTCAATAGCGTAAAAAAATTGCTGTTACGCGATCTTATTTTCCCTTCGAAAAGTAAGAAAACCATAGGAAAGAGGAAAGATAAAAAGGAGATTCCAGGATTACGTTTATGTAAACGACGTAATAATGCCGCCGATATTGTGTCATTAAAGAAAACTTGATCTTTTATCGAAGCATAATTTTTATACCTTTTTCCTCCATTCCTTATTGCAATCTCCATATTATCGTTACCATCGTTCCATCGTATTTTTCTGCACGCGTCGTCAAACAAATAATCGTCCTTCTGTTCGTCTAAATTCGAATCTCTGTTCTTCGTCGTCACGGATTAACGAGATAGCTAAACTAGATCTTTTCTTTCTCGCTGAATTTCTACGAGACCTACCTATATTACATTTATACACACGCATATATATATAGGGATATATTGAACTTTAGGAAAATCAATTTTGTTAGTTCGTTTCATTTTGTTTCTGGCTGGTAAATAGCCGATATTCCGATGCAACAGCGGCTTAGTTCCCACTACCGCGGCTTGCACCGATTCGAATTTCTGGCGTATTCAGCTAGCCGCAAGCTTAACGAGGGCATCGAGCTCGTTACTGGCCCGATAATTAGACGCTAGTCGGCATCTGATTACACTCGTCACCTCGTTTCAAAATTTCCACGGCTCCTTCGAGACGGCGCCGCTGGATAAACAAGAGGATCGGGCTTCTCCGTATCAGGGCGATATCAGCGGCTAAGATATTCTCGTAACGACACATGCGATTATCGAGTGGAAAAATAGACGAAAATGGGATTATTGCGAACGACCCTTTTACGTCGACCTAATTAAGCATCTATTTGGTAAATTTTGTGTTACAAACTGTAGAATAGCTTTTGTCATTAATTTGATTGGTTCATAGATGAAAACATAGATTGCAACGTCGACGTTCAAACGAAATTCTTAATTATCTGAAATCTAAAGTTACATCGTACGTCGACCCTGGGGATATTTAACCCTCGCAGTACGGCCATTTCCGGTTTTCATTGTCCCGAAGGATTTTGGGAAACCGCCACGTATATATCTCAGACTTACAACCATCCGCGAATTCCCAAATTCCCATAGCAAACCGAACCATAAATCCGCGCCGAATAAACCGACGTACCTGAACGTGGGCTTCTTAATCTGTAAAAATTGCGTAAATGTGACATTATCGTGTCAGTTCGTTCGTTTGACGCACAGACAAATGTTTTTCTTTATTTTTGTCTTCCCTTCTCATTTCCATTATTCATATTACATATTCTGCTTCGACAAGTATCATCGAAATATACAGGGTGTTCCAGATCTCGATCGACAAACTTTGCTAACGCGTTTGGAAGGTGACATTTTGAACGGAAGATGTTGCACGCACCATGGGTCGATTCGTCCTGTTTCACTTCTCATGCAGGATGAGAACACTATCGTTGGACAGTGGAGGTATAAAGTAAATCATTCTTGTTGTTATCAACGAGAAAAGAGACGAATACTAAAATATTCTTTGGTAATTTCTTAACGAGAAAAGAAAGGCAAAACGGCAGAATCTATCTCGGATACGTTATCTTTGAAAAGGTCTGTACTTCGTGATATATGTACTACGTGTATTTCTTGGTCTATCGTAATACGAAGAGAAGTTTCGAAAACTTTTTCACGCCACTGTATTTCAAAATGTAAAAATGGATATTCGAAGGGATACAAACGCGAAGAAGAAACGTTAAAAACTGCAGGGTTAATTTTCTTTTATTTCCCTTTTCCTTTTTCCTTTCTCTTTTCCTGATTTTTCCTTCGTTTTCTCTTATTTATTATTCCTTCCTTCCTTTCAATGTCCCTTTCTCTCCCTCTTTCTTTTCCCTTACCTCCCCTTCGCCTTCTCGTTCCTTCCTTTCCTTCCTTTTCCTCGCATTCCCTCCTTTACTTTTCCTTCCTTCCTTTCAATGTCCCTTTCTCTTCCTCATTTGTCCCTTACCTCCCCCCTTCACCCTTCTCATTGCTTCCTTTCCTTCCTTTTCCTCGCATTCCCTCCTTTACTTTTCCTTCCTTCCTATCAATGTCCCTTTCTCTCCCTCTTTCTTTTCCCTTACCTTCTCTTCTCCCTTCTCGCTCCTTCCTTTCCTTCCTTTTCCTCGCATTCCTTCTTCCACTTTCCCTTCCTTTTTTTTAATTTCCCTTGCCCTCCCCTTTTCTCCTCCCCATTCCAGTGCCCTACCTTACCTTCCACCATATGCATAATATCTCCGTCGAATCCAAAAAAGGAAAAGAAAGAAAAAAGTTCGTCCACGTAGAGGAGCAGCGTGCTCCACGAGTCGACTAACATGAATGTCGAAAATAAAAGGGGGAAACGAACGAAGAAGGGTTGCGTACGACATCTACACCATCGTGTTCGTGTATTCTCGCATACCGGTAAGATTCATCGGTGCGGATTCGCGGCACTTACACGCGCACGTTCGGAGAGGTTACTCGCGCGGTCTATGGAAGCGAAAAGAGGGTTGAGAGGTCTCGTCGTAAAGACGTCGCAGGCTGGGAATATCACGTGCGAAGCTAACATGTCCCCCGGGAGCAGCAAGGGTGTCTCCTATGTGTACATAGCCGGTATCCAGGGACGCGTGCACGATCAACTTCCTTTTTCAAAGACTAGGCGACTCACATTGCGCGTATCCTGTGCACGCACAAGCTGCACCGAGCAACTCAAGTCGTCTATTATCTATACGTACAATGTATCTACGCGTAGTATCATATCTCTCTCTATATATATTAGATTGTCCGAAAAGTTCTTTTCGTTTTATAAGGTGATAATAGATGAACAAGAATTTCTGTTTTATATTAGTTTATTGAATTAGGTATGATCCACTTCCAGTAATTCAATAAATTAATATAAAACAAAGAACATCGTGCGTCTATTATTTCCTTATAAAACGAAAGAAACTTTTCGGACAACCTAATACATAATACGTCCTATAATTATCTATAATATAATAAATAAAACGGTAGAAGGCTGGAGCCGGGGCACTGAATGAAAATAAAAAGAGAAACAAGCAGCAGTAATCGAGGAACAGCTACGAAGGGGCAAAAATTAATTTTTCCAACTTTCGTCTTTCGAATACAAAAATAACACGCAGGATTCTCATTCAGAAAAATTCATCTGTTTAACCAGTCAGCTCTTGCGACCATCCTGAAATCTTTGAAAAGCGTGTACCTAAAATGTGTCGTATAAAGTAGGCGATGACGAGTATACTCGTCGAACGCAGAATACGTGTGGCTCCTATGATATAGAACTAAGTTGTACCAAAATGATCGTCTTATTTTTTCACTTTATTGCTGGTAGGGCTCGTCGTAACGCAAAATATTGCCATTTCTTCGCCACGAGTATACTCGTCAAAAACAGCTAACTGGTTAAACATCGTTCCATGCGTTGGTAGTTCACGAAGTGGGGCGAAATCGCGGGCAAAATTCTCTAGTTCTTGCTATTTCTAAATGTGGCTCGACGTCGAGTCCCCGCGCCATTCCACCCTCATGCCACTCGGAAAGGATCTAGCGAACCGGGACGCGCGTCCTTGCCACAAATTCTTTAATTTGCGGTTTTCCGTTCGTTTAAGCTTCTTCTTTTTGGGGAACGTCGTGATTCTCCTAGGATTCTTATCAAGAGCACTGCAACAGTGTATGTGTGTGTGTGTGTAGAAATACAATGAAACAGGTCGCATTCACTGATCTTAAGCTTTTTGAAATTGCATCGTACTGTATTTAGATCGAGTAATAAATTCATTGAGCAGAGCATGCACGTTAGAAAAGAACGCCACGAAATTGGAAACAATGTCGTGTTAGGTACTGTCGTTCCTTTGAAATCAAGCAATAATTTTTTTATTTACAAGTACTTTACAATCGTTTCTCGCATTGAGAATTTTGAGTAAGTTTCTCTGGCATGGCGCAGTGACATGGTTAATTATTTATAATAAGTTTATTTATTTCTAACTAAATCTAGCGCTTAACCAATGGTCTAACGGATAGTGTTTTCTTAGCCTGCGGATCTGATCGTATTAAGTAATTTAGTAATTAGGCGGTTTCGATGTGTTAACTCTTCTCAAATATCTATTACTACATTTTGTTATTTCTTCTTTGACTGTGGGTATGTTGGGGTCGCGATGTATTGCTTCGTTGGTAACATACCATGGTGCATCTATTAGGGATCTTAGTGTTTTCCATTGGAAGCGTTGAAGTATTATCAAGCAATAATTGACAAAATTTCAATCAGGCTTGGAACGAGAGAATAATTTCGAACCAAGTAATTACGCTCGTTGTTCGTATTGGTAAAGTGCGCTTAATACCTGGAACGTCTGGTGTCAAAAGCTTCTCTTTTTTTTTAATGAAATTGACGTTAAGAAAAACAGAAGAGAAACGACAGATATTGTAGCGAAAGGTAATAACGACGAAAGACACGAAAAATGCGTTCGACGACAGATTTGCAAGCGAAGCTGAAATATTGGGTTGGCAACTAAGCGATTGCGGATTTTGTCATTAGATGGTATTGACAAAATCCGCAATCACTTAGTTGCCAGCCCAATACGAGTAAGCTCGTCATTCGCATTCGACGAAGCATCATTTCACGCCTTTGCTCTATCGATCTCTCGTGAGTTGCTTGCTCAGATACCGTTCCGTATCAGGCGTTGCTCCGTATCACCAGACACGGTTACCCTGTAGGTAGTTTCAAGCTACTCGACTAACAAAGAACAAGCGTAGAGACTCGAAAGGAGCCGCGTATTACAAGCGAAATCACCGATAGAATAGCGATAGGACAGAATTTCGGGTGAATTGAAACGAATTTGAAGAGAGATAGGTCGCAACGGTATAATCAACGATTTTGAAGATAAAGCGACGACGAGAAAAATTCGTCAGCGACGAGACGAATGCAGATCTCGAGCAAACTACACGGTTTACATTCGACCCGCGTTTCCCGTCGTTACAAATTCGTGCTTACAAAAGATTGACAAAAATAAAGAGGCGGAAACGAGCGGATAAAAGGGGAAGAGGAGAGAGAAAAAAAAGGAGAGAAAGAAAGAGGCGGACGCGATTTTCCTCTTTTCCGTCTTCGAATCTTAATTAAGGCAAGGATAACGAACAAACCGGATATAACACAAAAGCGGAAAAAGAATAATGCGCATTGTCAGCCGTTCTAACAATGAAAAAATTCATCGCGCTGTATTTTATCTCGCTCGAACGGAAGATCGTGAGTTAGTTGTCCATGCCCATTCTCCACGTTCCTAGATGGAAAGTAGACGATAAAAAGGACGTCCATGAGACGGTTTCGTTCGTTCCAACAATTGCTACCGATACGAAACGCTGCTACGCGTGTTCCTTCTCTCTTTTCGTCCACGCGCCAATCGTCCTCGTCGCGTGTGCGCTAATCGCTCAGCCAGTCAGCGTCTGGCGTTTCCTACGCTGCGCATGTTCCTGCGTTTATAGAAAATTTGAACGCGTAACATCGCACAGGATGCACGTCATACGAGAAAATATACGAAACGTGCAAACTATTGGGTTGTCGCAGTAGTTTCTTACTAATAGCGTAATCCATCCATTTAGTAAAGCGTTATCCATCCAGCGTTTCCGCTCGTGAACCAAACGAAAATCCTCGAGAAATATTCGAGACACACACGCGTAAATCCATGCAACTGTTTGCCAAGTCGGATACCATAAAACCATCGCCGTAAAACCATCTCACACCCGCGCACGACCGTGCAAACTCAATAAACACGATTTCCAAAGAACAATAAAGTTATTATATCATTCCTGGCCGTTCCCCTTTCACGGCTTCGAAATCGTTACGAGACATCGTGCCACTCTCGTATCAGACTTTTATATCCGCGTAGCTTTCGCAAATCGGCGAAAGTTCTTCCTTGCGCGAATCTTAAGCAGGCGAGATCAGCTCGAATACGTCGCGTTACTCGGCCGAGAAATCCTGGCCCGGATTCTCCAGCTTTGGATACTCGAAAATTCGGCATACGTTCGATGGAAAGCGTCGCTGAGACTGCAATCACCAGGAGGATTCGATGTCAGGGTTGACCGGAAATGCGCGTGGAATGGAAAGTGCTTCGTTAAGCGAAGAGCGTGCGCGTATGCGTGTCGCCTTCGTTACGATTTTCAGGAAAATGGTACTGTCGGATAGGATTACGATTTTGGTAGCTGGCTGGTGTTTCCTTCGAATTTGTCCTCTTCTTTTATACGAATCGATCGTGATTAAGGATTCTCGCGTAACAACGACGGAGGCAACGGTTCTCGCGAATCTTTTTTAGACCAACTATACTGGACTGGCGCGGGAATAGATCTTTTTGGTATGCAAATAGCCAGTCCCGAAGCGCGAGCGTGTTTCTCTCTTCTCGTTGCTTATTAATTGTTTAAGTTGGTCTCGCAGAGATGGATCGATCAATTTCGAGTTTGAAGCTTCGTTAGAAATTTTTGCAAGGGTCGAGACTGAAATTTTTGTTCGATCGTTGGTTCGTACTTTGCAGAGGTAACGCGTAATCCACCTTAGAATAGTAATTATTATTCTGGACTCAAAGGGGAAGGACGTTTAATTAAACGATTTCGTATCGTGCAAACTCTCCTAGGATTGTTATATAACGTAATATTTAATTAAAACGATGCTGACTCGGCTGTTCAGAGTTTCTCGCAGAGGTAGATTTCATTAGAGAATAATATCAATTGTTCTGAATTCTCCGATGGCCGACTATTTGATTACGGTAAAATATTTAGTAATTACAGCGTGTCGCTGACAGTGAAATATTAAATAGCAAATAGCAATTATATCCGATTCTTCACACTTTCATCTTCTTTTCCCATCTAGTTTGCTCCGAGTAATACGTGTCAAAGGTTACCATCGTTTGCTAAATACAAGCTGAACTTTCATGTTTTTATACTACAGTGACATACCACGAGTAACGATATTGAAAACGTATTAAGCATCCTGAAAGCTATTAAGAACGAGAAATAATTAATACAGAAATAATTCTATCGAAATTAACGTTTAAAACAGTACAAAATCATCCTTGTTCTTCGTCCAAGTATCCAACTAAATATATAAGTTAGAAATAATCGTCAAGCTTCTAAAAAAGACTTCGTAAAAAGATCACGCGAGCTCTGCCGCAAACCCAAACCGAATAAAGCAACGCAAACGACGAGCGCCGTTTATCACGTTGATTGTCGGGGTGTCCTTAACTAAACAACGGCAGAAAAAGATGTGAAATTAAAAATTTTGGCGGGTTAAAAAGACAGATAAACTTTAAGGTGCTATAACAATTATTTGAATAAACTTTTCCACGAATTTTCTTAGTTCGCCCAGAAGAAAAATATATAATAATTTAATCCTTTTTTGGTTTTTTGTTTCAGTCGAGAATCACGAGGTAGATCCTACACGCCGATTTTTCTTTTTACTTAAAAAAAAATTTTTTTTTATTCCTTAAATATATATAAAACCACAGCTCGAAATTCAATAACTTCGTTTCTTTCTTTCCCTCCTAGAAAAAATCACAAAAAGACGCTGTTTTAGAACATTCTAATTCAGGAAACCCCCTTAACGAAACGTTAACTCCGCGGAACGATACCAGCATGAGCACGGGTTAATTACCCCAAAAAGAAACGGGAGGAAACGCGCTTTGTTGCCGCGAGCTCGCGAAATTCAGGCCTCGACTATCGATCCGACCGCGGTTTCACGTTCCTTGGCGCCGCCGATCGAAGATTAAACGTCGTTGCCAAGCGCAGTTTCTTCACGCGTACCGATACGATGCGTACGATTACCGGGCACAAGTATTCGCAGAATGTTTCTTCTATTTTCCTGACGTTAAGTGAAATCGCTGCCTTCACTCGCTCAACCGGTTACCTGTTTCTGACGAGTATACTCGTCACGAAGAAATGCCAATATACCGTGTTACGACGGCAATGAGATTAAAAACTAAAGCGATTTATTTCTATATTGCCACGTCGGACTGCGTGCTCGACGAGTATACTCGTCGTCGCTTAATTCTTGCGACGCGTTTCGGTCGAATAGCCGCTGTTACGTACGTCGTGACGTACGGAAGTAAAGTAAAATTTGTTGCAGTTTCGCAATAATCGCGTATAATCAGTAGCAGGTGTCTGTGACCTGTTGTGGGTGTACGCGCAATTCTATCGAAACACATCGAATAAAATAGGAAACCGAGAACGTTCTTTAAACCTATCAAGTTGCACGTACGATACGCGTGCATTGAAACTGCGTGGAGAACTCTCAGCAACAAGTACGTGTACATCTCGACGTTAACGATGCACCGTAGCAACATTCGCGCTAAACTGAATACAAACTTCAACGAACGCCTACTGCAAAGGTTTCGAGTTTCGATCGAACTGGTTCAAAGCATGTCGTTGTCTCGAGGGCATCGTCGAAGACGGTGCGACTTGTTCTATGGATGGAGACACGTATCGGGTGTTTCGTACGATATATTACATATATATAACGTTGGGACATTGGGATTGGTCTGGATGCAAAGACCATACCTTTGCTTATAGTGAAACACGAGGAAGTTAAAATCGATATTTTTCACACCTTGACTTTTTTCCACGCGGTATATCAAATAAATTTCAGTCGGTTGTCGATCAGTTGTCAACCAGTTATCAACGAATTATCAGCGATCTAATTAAAGAGTCATTAACCGAATCGGTTAGTACGAGCGTCTTTGCGAACATTATCTGTATACTAATTTATCATTTTAAATATATTCGACGGTTTCAACAAGGAGCAATCTCGTCCATCGAACCTCACAGACCAACCATCCTCTACACACAAACCTCTACAAATTGGTAACCCCGACGCCAGTTGAACAACCTCTACATTGGCTTTTTTCACACCTTGACTTCTTTCCACGCATTATATCAAATCGATTTTAACTTCGTCGTGTTTTGCCATAGGCAAAAGTACGATCTCTGCATTCAGAGCGATGTGTCAGATCTGAACGTGTTGGAACGATCGTCGACTTCGCGGCTCACGAAAAAAATCATCTACTGGCAATGAAAGTTATTCTTGAACGACAACGTGGACGATTACGTTCTGGAAGAATAAAATTTTATTGAAAATGAAACGAAGCTTCCGACTGAATTGTTTCTTCAACTTAATTCGAGCATTCGTAGAGTCTCGAAATCCTCTCAGCAACATCTCGTTAGAACCGGACCAAGTTTCTAATTTACACTGTATCAAACTCGCTACCTAATCGTAATACGAACAAGGTACCTTCGCCAACTCCAAAGTAGGTGCACGTGCTCTTTGGTCTCCGATGCATACGGTATACCCCGGTGGCGTAGATCTCAGGATGCCTCGACTTATCTCGAATGTACGAGCTCCGAATTGCTTCGAATATTGATCGGAATTCGTGGGCCCTTCAGGGAGTTGTATACGATGCTTCAATATGAGTGCCGGTCGGCGGATCATTAAACTTGGAACGCGACGTTCTCCATTTATTCCGCGCCGTGGACAAAGTGTCTTCCGATTCTCGTGTACACGGTGTTCCGTAACGAACACACGGAAAACGAGTGTTTTCTGTTTTATCTTTTTCTTAATTTACTACAGTCAAGCCGTGGATTCTAAGTTTATATTTTGCTAATTTTACCAGACCCGGTGGAACAGCCGATTTAAAATTTAATTTAAAATCGTACGTCCGTTGTTATTTCCTCTAATTTTATATAAATTCTTACGTTGTCCGATTAATCGATTTCCCAAATTTTGTTAATACGAGAATTTTTAATTAAATTCTGAAACCGGTCGTTCGGCCGGGTCCGATAAAGTTAGCGTTGATCGAAGCTACCTAACCAGAGACTCGTTTCGCTCGCTAAATACCGAAAAACATCGTTGCTCGCTTCGAATATCGCGTACGTGTCTTTGTTCGCCTGCAAATTTTTCATACGTGCATGAACATCCGCAGTCTAGCTACAACTGTTCGCATACTTCGGTCATTTGCCATGTCAATACACTTGCAGCAAGTATTTAAACGATCATCGCACACGGAGGGAAAATTTCAATAAAATACAATAGATGCGGTATCAAATATCATGGAGAAGCTCTTCGTTTATTTTGGTTTCTTTCGCGAAACGTTTCCTTCTATTAGGTTGTCCGAAAAGTTTCTTTCGTTTCACGAGGAAATAATAGACGCACAACGTTTTTTCTTTTATATTATTTTGTCGAATTACGTACGATCCATTCTCTTCTGTTCAGATAAACACCGCCACATTTCACACACTTGCTTTCACGTTTGCATTGTTATAAAAAACACGTTTGCGAAAGAAAGATACTTTCCGGACAACATAATACTTCGCTACGTCTCGCTATCGAAAGGTGTAGAGAAAGAAGAAAGGATATCCTTCGGATACATAATTCGTTACGAGTCGAAAGCAGTCGACACGTTTTCCTAAGTAAGTACAGTAGAGAAACTCCGTTTATACGAACCCATTAACAAAGGAACAAAGTCGGTTCGCATAACCAGGTCGTTCGTATAACAGGAGTCCGCTTATTTCTCCTCACCGTCTATGATTGTTCGTTCACATAATAGGAACTCACATCCTTTACATAAGAGGATTCCACGAAACGTTTGTTCTTAAACACATAATAATGTGGCGAACTAGTATCGACTGGGAGTACGAGACCGTGTCGCATAATGCGTGCTCTTACTCCATATACATCTTATTATTGGACGTATCAAGAAATGCAAAGACGCTCGCCGGTAGTTCGTATTGGGTGGTCCGAAACATTTCTTCCGTTTTATAAGGAAATAATGGATGCCCAACATTTTTCGCTTTTTTTTATATTATTTTATATCCACAGTTAACCGTTAGATCGTTTGATCCGATCATCTACTACGGGCTATGTCCGTAGTTGTAGGTTAAGGGGTTAAAGAAGAAACATCCAAGTTCAGAAACAGATATAATATAAGAGTTAACATGCACCAAAACCCATTAGGTAGCCAATTATTTGACACGACGAATCAGATGCGCAGACTAAAAAGACAATACCCTTTAGATTAAAGCATTAGATTCAACTAGGATCAAACATACTATAAACTCTCATAATCCAAGTTACAGTACCACGCCAAAATAATTTAAAGAAGAAACATCCAAGTTCAGAAACAGATATAATATAAGAGTTAACAAGCACCAAAACCCATTAGTTAGCCAATTACTTGACACGACGAATCAGATGCGCAGACTAAAAAGACAATACCCTTTAGATTCAAGCATTAGATTCAACTAGGATCAAATATACTATAAACTCTCATAATCCAAGTTACAGTACCACGCCAAAATAATTTACTTATAATTCTCAATGAGAATTGATTGTAAATAGGCTACCAAAAAAAAAGATATTATTTTATCGAATTACCTATGATCCATTTTGTTCTATCGAGATGAAGATTACAACGTTTGACAGATTAGGTTTCATGTTTGTATAAAGATGCGTCGTTGCAAAAGACGCGTCTGTAAAAGAAAGACGCTTTCCGGACAACCTAAAATAACAGGAGATCAGCTGAAGTTCGGATAAGCGGCCGATACTAAATTTCGTTCGTATGAACGAAGTTCTATCTTATATCTATATACGATTTTAGAAAATTGAAAGAGAGAAATTTTGATGAAAGAAGCGAAACAACCGGAGAAAGACACTGCGTATCCTTTGGATCTACGACGCACCGTGATTGGGCACCAGTCGACGCATCTTGAGAAGCAAGTTTCCCAAGTAAGTAACGATAGACAGAGCTCTTTCAATTTCGTGAAACAATTGCACGCGATTTCCTTCGAGATATCAGCTTCAACGACTCTTCGCGATCTGGCTTCCGTGACGTCTAATCGATATTTGTCTGCCTTGTTCCGATCTCGTCTCGCTTCCTCAGCGACGATCCCTAACCATCTCCAAATTGATAGCAGGAATACCCTGAACCAACTTCGCATTTGGAATTACCTTTGGAGAATATAAAACCACCAACTTCTATCAGCCGAGGAAACGAGAGACCAGAAGAGAAAGACGCGACATCCCCTGGATCGATAATTCGCCACGATTCCCAACCTGTCGACGGATCTTGAGAAGTAACTTTCCCGATAAGATAACCGGACCTCCTTCGATCGACGCAACGCTTCGCCAAACAACTCGACGATCTCGTTCGAGGCGTCGCTTCGAACGACTCTTCTTCGCAATCCGCCTTTCACCGCGTCTAATCGATATTTGTCTCTTTTATTTTCACCGTGTCGCGGTTCATTGATCAGCGACGACCCAAAACGTGCAGCTATGCTCGAGCGCAACTTCAGAGAACACCGAAACCTCCAAACTTGCGCGTTTCTTCTCGTCGAAGAAGCGGAACGAGAAGAGTGTGACACAGCATCCCTCGGATCGATAATTCGCCGTGATCCGAGAGGAAACTGGGCATCTCGAAAGCCATCGCCAGGACTAACCATAACAGTGTAGGGTGCATGGTGCAGGCGTATCACGCGGTTGCAGGGAATACGGTGCATCCGGAGGTTGGCGCAGGGGAGGAAGAGACCTCGTCGCGAGCTTAATGATGTACCGACCAGCGAGACAAGAGGGGAAGTGAGCGCAGGAAAACGTGGCGGGAAATGAGAGCCTGGCAGCCGTTGATATGCATTATGGAACGCTGTATCGTTATTGTTTCCCATTCGCTTCGCCGCTCCCCCGGCTTTCTCCGCTCCGACCCCGCCAACGTCGTCGGCGTTCTGCCTTCGACGGCTCTAAAAGAACTCTTCTCCCGGCGATTGCGTGGCATCGCGTCGCGACTAGCGTGCTCGGGTTTAAGCGGATCCGCGGATCCAACAACAGAGACACGCGTGTTTTGCCTGTTTTCGAGGGGGCCGAGGGGGCGGCTGATGGATGCACGGGGGAACAGTGGGATGCGTTGGGATCCGGCGTTTCGAGGGATCGCTGCGGATTAATGGATCAAGAAGCGTAGAACGCAGGCAGACTGAAGTTGGGATGAATTAGAAATTGGCAAAGAGTAGCGGGCAAATTGGAAATTGGCCAGGGTACAGGGAAAATTTGGAAATCGTAGGCGTCCGAAAGTTTCTTTCCTTTTATAAAGAAATGACAGATTCACTGTGAATAATAGATGAATTATGTAAGACCCGTTTTGTTTTATTAGAGGAAAAGCGAACGTTCGACAAAATGGTATAAAGGAAGAAACGTTGTGCATCTGTTATTTCCTTACGAAGCGAAAGAAACTTTTGCGATAACCTAATACATTGGGAACTATCGATGGACGATGGTTTGGGTAGGTTTGCGTAAGTTTGTAGGAGTTTGGTAAAATTCAAATTTGTAGTTTCGCAGGAATTTGTGGGAATCGGGTGCTGGTTCTTACCAGCCACATTCCTTGATCGAAGTAAATCCGAAATCGAGTTTGACCAAGTATCGGATCGTTGCGACGCAGCAGGAGATTTCCGTTGTTTTTACGAGATTTTACATAGCGGAACAGTTCTACAAGACCCGAAGACACCCGTGAACACTAATTCTCTTGCTACGAAGTAACCTTCAGAAAATCAATTTCACCCATCTATCTTCCATCTACGTGTAGCATAAAATAAAAATCCCCGGTAAGCGCCCGTATGTTCGGGCTAATCTCGAGAACCACCGGAAGAATTCTGATGCGTCCTTCGTGTAACCGCGTCTTGGCATATTGGACGTTGTCGAGACTTCGCCGTTTGGACAATCGATACCGTTTCACATTCACAAAATTACAAAATCAATTCACAAAATCGTCGGTCTTATTATTAAAAAAGATCGTGTAGGATGCCGGGCGAAAGCATCGCTGTAATTTTACTGTAATACGCGGCGATCGCTACGAATTCCTTTATTCCCAATTTTCTAATTCAGCTCGATATCGTGGGAAAAAATGAGACGATATTCAAACACGTAGCTCGTGCGATATGCCATAGTACGAGGAGCACGAAGCCGAGGGAAGTCGTTTCATCGTTGCATTCTCCGAAGCGTATCATTACGCCGCGCCGGCGACCTGGAGATCGTTTATTCGTACGGCAAGAGACTCGGGCTAACTTATGCGCAATTTTATACGATCCATGCCCCGACGGCAGTCATTTCGCGTCGGGGAGACGGCCACGCGACGACGAGTTCGTTCGAACGCCATTGAATAGAGAAGTTTTCGCATTGTTCGCCTGCTTTCCCGGTAACCCGCCACGGCATAGTCTGCCTCCATCGAGAACGTAACCGAGAAACGAATTTCCTCCGCACGGTTTCGGAAGGACTCGGCGCACTCACGACGTCATCTTACTTTCAAATCCGACGCCTCGAGTTCGCGCAAAGGGCGAAGTGGTTTGACAATTTTCTCTAATTTGTTGGTTTCGAAGCTCTCGTAGCTGTACTTTCCGTCTTGTTCTTTTCTTTGGTAATTTAGTAACTTGCTTTGGATTAAATTTCAGTTTGGTTTAATTCACGGTGGCCACGAACCGAACACTTGCCGATTGATCATTTAGTTACGTTCTTATCAAACTCTGCCTATTGACCAGTTAGCTGTTGCTCTTTGAGAAACGTGTACCTAAAATGTGTCGTAAGAAGTAAGCGTTGGCGAGTATACTCGTCAGAGGCACAGAATAGTGCGGTTGTTACAATGACCGTTTTATTGATTTTATTAGCGACAGGACTCGTCGTGAGGCAAGATATTGCCATTTCTTCGAGTATACTCGTGAAAAATATCTAACTGGTTAATTTTTTGGAACCGACACTGTCATTAGGGTCTCTGTGCGAACGTATCTTCTTTGTTTCTACGTGCATACCTGTATCAGGTAATCACCTGTCGTTCTAAATGTACGTATTCTCACTGATGCATTCATCCAGGTGTATAAATGAATAAATAAATAAATAAATAAATGAATAAGTAGAAATGATATTTCACGAGTCCACCGTGGCAAACTATTTTATTTCAAAGGGAAACGTTATTAAATATCAAAGACTTCGTTTAATTTCTCACGCGTCGAGTTTGCTAAATACGCATTTAACTGGGGATTGGGTTTTTTCCATAACGGCGTATTCGACCAACCCTCGTTTTATCGAAAAACACTTCTGGTATGCGAAAAACTCGACGCGTTCAACGGTAGAAATTTCATGGAGGAGGCCTGGAGCCGCCGTTATTTGACAAATTTTCGTGTACACGTTCGCTCGACCGATGACGATTAAATAAAATATCACCGACGCGACAGTTTCGTTCGAAGCTTCTGATAATTTTCACGTACGGTTTCCCGCATGAAACGCGATATTTCAAAAATATCAAATTCTCGCATGTCAAATAGAACGAACCGACAACTTGCACGATCCCTATTTGAATAAATAGAATTTAACGCGAGAAAAGCGACTGCTTCTATTTATCCGAAAGTTGCCATTATCCGAGCGCGTCCGTCTCCCTGTTGGTTCGATTACGACAGATTCTACCGCGCTACAACTAACAGCGTGATAACGCGTTATCAATTGTAAAGACTCTAACATAAACCCTGTCGGTTTGTTAAGCTTTCGTCGACGCGTCATCGTCACCTGTTTGTCGCGTTGTCACCTTCTTCGTTCGTCCGACGGTTCATCGAACTTGCCCAACTAACGAAGTTGGAACGAATTGGAGTGGAGGAACGGAAACTGATATGAGAAGGTGAAAAGTTTATGTAAGTAGTTAGAGGACGGTGAACCCAAGATCCGGAATGGCGGGGAATCAGATTGCGTGATGACGAACTTGGAAAATGAGAGAAGCAGGGGAATTGGAACGCGATTCTCACCGATCGATTCCCATGAACGATTATCGGCGAATATTGGAATCGTGAAACGAAAATATATCGGATACGTGAAAATCGATAAAAAATTATACGCTAGCGAATTTGCGACATCGTTTTCCGAGACTTTTGCTCACGGAAGAACTCGATCGTTCTATTTCGAGCGTGAGCGATTCGTTGCGTGACTCTCGGAGGAATAAAAGTCCGCAGGAAAACTACGAACGAACGCGCTACTAGTATCTACTTCCCAAACTCACCAAAAGCATATGATCTCGCTTCTGAAAGTATCGAGCAACTTGATCGCGAAGAGAGCGACCCTTCTTCTCAGAGTGAGTGTTCCGTTGCGCGACTTTCGAGGCGATAAACATTTCCCAAAAACCTACGGATGGGTATGCGTGAATACACCGCAACGTAGTCTCCAAACCTACCGAGGAAATCTGACTATAGTCTATTCTTCAAACTTGTCACAGAAATCTGACTATCGTCTATTCTCCAAACGTGTCAGAAAAATCTGACTATCACCTATTCTCCAAACTTCCCAGAGATACCTGACTATCACCTATTCTCCAAACTTCCGAGAGATATCTGACTATCACCTATTCTTCAAACTTCTCAGAGATATCTGACTATCACCTATTCTTCAAACTTGTCAGAGATATCTATCACCTATTCTCCAAACTTGTCAGAAAAATCTGACTACCACCTATTCTCTAAACTTGTCAGAGAAATCTGACTATCACCTATTCTCTAAACTTCCCAGAGAAATCTGACTATCACCTATTCTCCAAACTTCTCAGAGATATCTGACTATCACCTATTCTTCAAACTTGTCAGAGATATCTATCACCTATTCTCCAAACTTGTCAGAAAAATCTGACTACCATCTATTCTCTAAACTTGTCAGAGAAATCTGACTATCACCTATTCTCTAAACTTCCCAGAGAAATCTGACTATCGTCTATTCTCCAAACTTGTCAGAGAAATCTGACTATCACCTATTCTCCAAACTTGTCAGAGAAATCTGACTATCACCTATTCTCCAAACTTGTCAGAGATATCTGACTATCACCTATTCTCCAAACTTGTCAGAGATATCTATCACCTATTCTCCAAACTTGTCAGAAAAATCTGACTATCACCTATTCTCCAAACTTGTCAGAGATATCTATCACTTATTCTCCAAACTTGTCAGAAAAATCTGACTACCACCTATTCTCTAAACTTGTCAGAGAAATCTGACTATCGTCTATTCTCCAAACTTGTCAGAGATATCTGACTATCACCTATTCTCCAAACTTCCCAGAGATACCTGACTATCACCTACTCTCCAAACTTCCCAGAGATATCTGACTATCACCTATTCTTCAAACTTGTCAGAGATATCTGACTATCACCTATTCTTCAAACTTGTCAGAGATATCTGACTATCACCTATTCTCTAAACTTCCCAGAGAAATCTGACTATCGTCTATTCTCCAAACCTGTCAGAGATATTTGACTAATACCTATTCTCCAAACTTGTCAGAGATATCTGACTATCACCTATTCCCCAAACTTGTCAGAGATATCTGACTATCACCTATTCTCCAAACTTGTCAGAGATATCTGACTATCATCTATTCTCTAAACTTGCCAGAGAAATCTGACTATCGTCTATTCTCCAAACTTGTCAGAGATATCTGACTATCACTTATTCTCCAAACTTGTCAGAAAAGATCTGACTGCCGTCTATTCGCCGAGCAAAGCAGAAAAAGCTGACTCAGTGTTTCATAATTTCGGGGAAGAACTCGATCGCGAGAAGAGCGACGGTGCTTTCGGTAGTGAGCGATTCGTGACAGAGGCGTCGGGACGGCGCGTCTGGTCGTACGTTTCGCGGGCGCCGAGTAATTATCTCGATCTTAATCCTGAGAGAGCAGACGGGGTCGCAA
Organism: Bombus affinis; assembly: GCF_024516045.1. Classification (NCBI taxonomy): domain Eukaryota; kingdom Metazoa; phylum Arthropoda; class Insecta; order Hymenoptera; family Apidae; genus Bombus; species Bombus affinis. Next base: position 10,867,571 of record NC_066353.1, read on the forward strand.
TTTCCACGCATTCCTCGGCCGTTACATTAAACGGCTTCCGGGTTCTGAATGCCAGCGGCGCGGCCATCCCCTTTCACCGGTGAAAAATTTCTATTTATCCGCGCAGACTGAGAAAACACGCGAAAAGCCGAGAAACCCCAACCACGAGAAAAAAGAAACTCCATCGAAATCCAGCTGAGCTCGATATATATACCAGCGACTATTCAGCCCATGAAACAGACAGCAGAGGAGACGAAAAGGACCCTGTTTACCGCGTTTATCATTTATTCAAGCGGCACCGGCGGCATACCACACGCATTGTTCGTCTTCTTTCAGAGAAATCGATGCTGGCTAAAGAACCGAATGTAAGGATTATTGACACAGATAGGGTGGCTCGCTTTGTGTCGCTGCGTTTGCAAATTATCGCAAGGTATTTGAACGTGTCTGAATAGAAATGAAAGATGCAGACCTCGGATCGCTTTGTCTTAATGGCGAAATACGTGTTACACGAGAATTGGCCTTTTCGCAAGACCAGACGACTTCGCTCTTTTCGCGCAATTTCAGATCGATCGGGAAGCGTTAAAAACGTATTTTCGAAGCTGCCAATCCGATTCTTTACAGCAAGAAAGAATCGAGCTTCTGTAATGCTAAGCCAACTGGCTTCAATTTTTGCGAATGCTTCGATCGTCACGGGATTCGGCAATTATCCGAAGTTATCAGACGCGTTCAAACGAAAACGGAAGATACAGATCCGAGTATTTATTGCGACGGAGACAAAGTCTACGAACGTTATCGATAGATACGAGTTCGTTCGCCGTGGAATTTCGATGCTACGAATTCCAATTTTCGCTGTAACAGCCAGGTATTTCGCAAGCGTCATGCGCCAAGACACGAATTCGTTCGCGAATATTCGCGAAGTAAATGAACGTGTATCCAATGTATTCTACGTAAATCACCGACGAGAATCACCGAGAGAATCGGCTCGTAACTCGCTAATAATTCTTGGCGAAAACAAAGAAGAAAAAAAAAGACACGAATGATAATAAAAAAAAAGGGGGAGGGGGGAAGAAAGCACGACTCACGAGTACCTTTCTCGCCCATAACCGTATAAATTCCCAATAAACTTGCTGCGAGTTGTTCCAAGAAGTCCGTATCATATTATATTTACCGCAGGCTAAACAAGATTTACAACAGCCCGCTCGCAATATCAAGGACTCTATAAAATCCTACGAGAGATATCGCTACCGTTTCGTGAACACCGTTCGCGCTTTTGCTAAATGTATACCGTGGCTCTTGTAGATCTTGGAAAGGCGGGCGAGGGTGGCGCGAGTCGGGGGCCACTTTATTCAGCCAAAGTTTCCTCCGATACGGTAAATCGGGTTTCTGAGGTGTAGGCGCGAACCCGTAAGGTAGCCTGAATTATTTCAACGCGTGCTTGATTTAAGAGCAACGGGAGCGGTCTGCGAAGTTTAGATTAAGGGCATAAATGAAATCTGAGGCGAGAGGGCGCGACCGCGAGCCTTCGTTTATTCTCTCTTCGTTAATTTGTTGTTCCCAAGTCCGTAACCATTCCGCTTTATCATCGTTAAATTTCCTAAACGAGGAAATACAGCGGCGAATCGTCGTGGACAAGACCGATGGGCCAGACCGAGAGGAGATCCCACGGAGCAAGCGTCTTTCGCGTATCCACCACCGATCTTCGTCAGCGTTAACGTTGCCGACGACGCAAACAGCGTTTAAGGGAAATTCGTAAGTGTACGAACGTGGATACGCTCGGAGAAACCGATGGCGAAGTAGAGGGACGATCGGAAGGGAAGCGACCAAACGAATAGAAAACGCGACTGGAGGAAACTCATGGAACTAGAGCACTTGCCAGGTACGTAGCAGGATATGGAAGACCGTGAATAATGGAAAATACGGAACAAGTTAAAGCGAGCGAGGATAGCACGTGGAAGAGGATGGAAGAAGGAAAGGTACGGGGGATTAAGGGAAGGAAATAGTAAGGAGGGGAAAAGTACATGAATTTTAAAATCTCGCTAAAGGCAATAAGAAGGATAGATCAACCGAGACTAACTGGCAAAAGAAAGCATTCTGCTACAAAGAAAGAGGATACAGGCGAAGAATAGAGAAGGGGGAATGGGGGAACGTGGCTGGTACAAAAACACAAGATTCATATTATTAGAATGTTCTTTGTACGAACGAATAAGAACAGCGAATAAGAATTTGATGGAAAAAGAAGCAGTGGAAGAGACACTGACGGTGGAGATTGAAGACGATGCAAGAGCACTGTTTCACCGTGTACAATTGCGCGTCGTTTTTTCGCTCTTTCTTCCGCTCAGATTCAACTGATCTTAAGAAAGTTAAAGAAATCGAAGTATCCATATCATTAAGATAAATTGTAATATGCGCATCGTTCGGTGCTTAATGGATCGTATACAGTTAGATGCGAAAGACTCGAGTAAATCATTCGCTATTATTTAACAATAAAAAAAAAGGACGAAAATCGGTTTAAATATCGAGTAACCAAGACAGCAACGCGTTAACACGCGTTCAAGCAACAGAATCTCGCGATTTGTACGCTCTGACGAAGTGAAATCCAGCGTATTGAAGAACGTGCTCTCGACGTCTGACTTATCGCGGGCCATTCTACTGCGGCGGACAATAACTCGAGAAATTTCTTTCCTTTCCTTTTGTCGTTCTCCGTTCAATGAGCGCCAGGTGGATTTTTACAAAAGTATCCTTTTTACCGGCAAGACGTTCGCTGCGTAACGACCACACGGCTCAACCGAGAGAAAAACGTTTTCCGCGCCGTATCGTCAGCGTTGGTGCGCACAGGCGCGAAACTATCGCAACCGGTGGCGCGTGTTCTTCGTTTCAATTCCCGCTTCGATACGAATGCGAAATAATTACGGCGCCTTTCTTCGTATTTCGCCGATTCAACCTCTTCGTCGCGAACATCCTACCGTTTCCTTTCTCTTCCACGACCGATCGTTATAAATTCCCTTGGAAAATTAAGCGAGCAGGAGGAAGCGAAACGCGCAGAAATATCAACGTAACGTGCCGTGATTGGTCTCTTGAATATCAGGTTTACCAGGGTTTACGGCTGAATAAAGGCTGTATACCTGCAAAGTGAAACACGCAAAGCTGACATGCTGTTTTCCTTTTTTGAAATCTTCTTTGATATTGTCTTGCGTTTTCCTCTTTTATGAAACGGGACAAGCGAGCTAATTACTCTTTTATGAATATCGTTCATGGATAGCTGCGATGGATTTTAGCAGCAGAATCTTCCAAATCTTCTTTTTTGGTACTGTATTTTAATTTCGTGTTACCTTGCTGTGGTTACATAGTAGAAGTTGAGTGGGCGATTTAAGGTACAATACCAACTTGTTGTATAATGGCATACGTTATTGTAGTATCGTGGACAAATGGCCTAAAAAATATCGGATTAAGCATAAACAGTATTGCGAGGAGACCTAAGTGCCCTTAGGTCAAAAGGACCTGGCAGTTTTCACCGGGTGGTCGTCGCATGAAGAGTCGAGTGGAATAGTCGTGAGTTGAGAGGAATGAAAGGAGTCGAGTTCAGTAGTTCAGTTGACAGTCGAATGGTGAGGAGTCGAGAGTTGAGTTGCTGAGTTGTTACGAGTTGCAAACTACTACTTGTGAGTTGTGAATTAACCATCTAGTTGTCTTAGTTATAGCACATTACTGTATTTAGTTCGCGTTAAATAACCATCGTAATTCCTGTTTAATCCATTGTAAATAGATCTATCGATCAATAAACTGATCATATAAGATAGAAATCATTGGAAATCCTAATTTCTGATACTTCTAAATAAATAAAAAAAATCCTATATTATCGTACCTAATTTAACGAAATGCCATCGGGCGACGTATATGTACGCGAGTGCGTATATGGTAGACGTAAGAAAGCGTTATTGCTTGCTAGTAAAAACATACTTTCTACATATAAAATACATAAAAGAACATACAGTAGGTAGATCGTACGTTGTACGAAGCTTTCCTGAGGTGTCGTGAAAAAGTGCCGTAACTATTGTAAAGTAGGACAACAGAAGCACGTCGTGTAACATCGCTCTTAAAGATACCTATAGGGCGTACATAAAACGTAATAGTTCACTCCAACACGAACTTCAACGTAGAACTACACTGCTCTGTCAACTGTTGAAGAAAGAAAGTACCTTCGTAAGTGATAACATCGATAGATGAATGTAAAGTAAAATAATTGCACAGCGTGTAATTTAGAAAATCGAAGCGTTCGAACTTTGATTGACCCATCGCTAAAAGCTTATTACCTTTCTGCAGGAGAATTTCTAGTCGATTAAAATTAATATATTTGACGGATTAATTAATTATCAATTATATTTGACGTGTACATTCGTCGTCGCTCGTATTCGTTTACGCACTCCATCATCTAATCTCACGAGACATTTCTAAAACTAAATTCTGCGTTTAACTAACTGGTTCAATAAAACGAATGATAATAATAACGTTTCGATGGACGCACGAGCGACGGAGACCTTGAAACGCCGTAAAAGATACACTCGCCGCCTTTTCATCCGACATAAACGAAACAGGTTACTGTTTACCAAAGCTTGGCACTCGGTGCTGCCTACGTGCGCAACTATAAATACTTGAAATTTTCCAGGAAGTTGCCGCTGCTGCTTTGCTCTGGATTTACTGTCCGCTTTCCATTACTTTCCTTTATCCCGCGATGCGCCGCTCGTTCCACGAGGGATTTGTAGACCTTTTGTCAAGATCTCCGCCATTAAATGGACAAATGGCCCCACCTTTCTGGCCGCCTCTTTCTAATCAATACGTATTTTATACGATTCACTTCCGGCGTTCCGATCTCCCAAATATTTATTGCTATTCGAACGGATTCGATACCTTTCACCGTTTTTTCGGGGTTAAAAAGTATATTACGGACCCAGGAGTTTCTCACGCCCCGACACAGCACTGTGGAAACTCGTTCACGATCCAACCGATATCACTAAAATTTTACAAGGTGATTTTACAAGGTCGCGTAACTTTGTTAACAAAATGATAATAATAATTTAGTTTTAAAAAAGTAAGTGTTCCTAGAATTAAGTTTCCAAGATGTAGCTTAAAATCGACGAGTTTCCAAGTGCGCCACTTTTCTGCTAAATCGACGATTTTTCTTCCCGCTCTACTGCAATGAAACTCCGTTTTCAACTGTGAGAGACAGTTTTGTATCGGTCGGCCGTCTTGCAGGAGAAACACGATGCATCGGAATGTATAGAACGATCAGATAATTAATAAACAATTAATGAGTAACTCGTGTTACGATCGTTGCGTGTACAACACGAAGAGGCTCTATGCTATTTCTGTATCGTTACTGCAAATCGATCATACTCGCGTACTAAAATTTATCGACGTATTACTCTTCGATAAAATTACGTGGAAATCGGTGTGTTCGACGTGGGAGCTCGGGTTTGCACTGAAAATGGCACGTGGATCACGCGCGAGCGCAATTAAACACGGCAAACAAATCGTGGAAGTCAGCGAATATTTGTCAGGAAAACGATCTCAGCTCGTTAAATCACGCGAAAACTGCTGCTTCACATGGATTTTCAATTAACATGCACATGCGAGAAGCGCACAGCGCGCAAAGAAGCTTAAAAGATTAAGCTTACGGTATAATACACGACGCAATTAATTTGCATACCTCACCCATACCCTTTCTATCGTACGAACTATTTCATCCACGTACGTATAGGTACAGCGACGTGCAAAAGTTCAGGATAGATTTTTCCCTCGATCTTGGAACGCAAGCTGAAACATGTGTCCGGCTAAAAACGCCGCTCTGTACCAATTCGAATGAAAATATCGATTAAACCTGGAAATATCGAACGGCTATAAAAGTTGATAAACTTACGTCATATGGACGAAGATAGAAATGTGGAGTAGCTGCAAGGTCAAAGTCGCGGCGCAGTGTTTCCACTAAAAATGGAAATTTATTTCCAGCTGCTACGGATACGAAAACGTGAAATATTCTCGAAGCAAAAACGCGTGTGACGAGGAGAAAACACGTTGCCGATAATCGATAGAGCAACGCCATTGGGGAAAAGACGTGGAAAATCCTTGACCGTCGATGTTTACAGTATTTCCACGGTGGCCGTTTGCAGGAGGCTATTTTGCAACGCGATGTCGTCTTATTGCACATTGTGGTCGACTTCTCGCCAGTGATCTTGCTTGTAAAAGAAAATAGCGGATTATTCTATTTATTAACAAACTTGGCCATAGTCAGCGGCGAAGGATAGTCGAATGGAAAAGTAACGAGTTGGATATTTTTAAATTAACGCAAGTATTGATTGTATGAAAATTTATGATACATAAAATTACGAAATTGTATATATGGTGAACAAAATAACTTGCCAACGCTACCAAGTTCCTTCTGCGTGTTTTAATATCGTAACGTAATTAAAATGTCACCGAGGATAATTTTCATTAGAAATCTCGTTTCATCTAGCTCGATCGACAATTATTACTTGAATCACTAGCAAAATTCATATGATCGAATAAGCAGCAACTATTGCAGTATCGTATGGAAGCAAAGACCTAATAGTAGTTGCGCCAGTCGGTTCGTAAAACTGGCGTTTCCAAGTGTGAATTTACACGCAAAAAAAAAAAAAAAATACGATCAGTACTCGTTCGTCCGCGAATCGTCCACATTTGTCCAAACAAAATTTTCATTTCTCCGCATAAAAAAAAAAAAAAAAAAAAACGTTATCGCCAAATGACAATATTTATCATCAGCACCAACATGAACACTTTTCATTGATTCGTAAACGGGATATGATTGTCCACGATATGTGCACATTTGTCCGACAGCAATTTTCGTTCGTCGAATTTTCGAAAGAAAAAGTCATCACCGAATGAAAATTCTAAAAAATTGTACATCTGCGCCTGGTGAACATTTTTATTGATTTTGAAGCCGAACAAGATTGGATGGTCAAGCGTGGACAGCCATATGCTGTATTAGAAATAAATGGAAAAGTTTGTGGCTTTTTTATTAAATTTAGTGATAGCTATTTTTGAAAAATCCTGCAACGAACATTCTCGTCGAACAAGTCGCGAACAAGCCATGAAAAGTGTTCACGAGCCGGCTATGACGCTGCTCTTTCAATTTTCCGTTCTCCTTTCCCCGAGGGATCGATCGACCTAAAATTTTCATTAGAAAAACACGGAGAAATCGCGATCAAACGAATACCGTCGATCTTTTCTACAAATTCGCGCTTGCGTGTGTTCAATTTCGCAGCGTCTGCGAAGCTGAACAGGCGCGAGTGTTAACTTGCCAGAAAAACAACCAACCAACCAAAAAAGAAAGAAAAGAAAAAAATAAACATTGAAACACAATACTTTGGCACGGTAGCTCCATCGAGAAGATTCTCGTCCATCGTCGAATGGTTGAAAGGGTAAGAAAAAAGGACGATGCTCGTCACGCGACGCGCCAAGAAAATAATCGGTGTGTACCGGCGTAACCGACAGGATAATTGCACGTACGTAAACGTATGCGAAAGGTATTTCACCGTGCGGGATTTCTGGTTGAGAGGGCAGACCTCCTCTCCGTTGGGTCCGCCACGAAAAACCATAAAATTAGAGGTCGAAAATTGCGGTGCACCGCAACGACGAAAGATTCGCTCTGCTGCTACCATTTAACCACCTCGTGTATAGAAGTATCTAGAGATATTGGCGAACAACGAAAAGCACTACGGTCGTTGGCGCCGTGTTTAGCAGCGGGCCGCAAGTACTTGCGAATCGTTTCGCAATTTTCTTCGGTGGAGAACCGAATATGGATTCACTACGAAAAAAATGTAAGAATTATTCAATTTATTTTTACGATGTTCTGCAAAGTATCCTTCTTTGCTTCATATTAGTTAAACGTATAGGGTTGGAAATGTACAACGAACAATTGGATAACAAATATACAAGCAAATGGATGAAAAGACGGATCTTGGAAAATTATCTTTTTGAAAGGTTGATAGGCATATCTGAATTAAACGAAGTAATTAAAATTCCAAGTTGATACGTACGAGGTAGAATTTTATAATACACGTAGCGAAACGTCCGAGAGATGGAAATTTTTAATTCGTAAAAATATCCGCTAGTTTGATTCTCAAACAGATTTAACTCGATTAAAAGGCTTCTTGTTTGACAAAGATGTTAATCTAATTAAAGAATTTCAGTTTCGTACCATGGGATTTGATTAATACCACTGATAATCTCTATGTTATGATACCATATTTCTTAATATCTTCTTAGGGATCAATTCCTCTATTTATCTCATTTCGTATCATTCATTTTCCCCCGAGACGTTTACTATACACGTTTCGAGATTGAAGCTAGTCTTACGAAAAATAACTGAACTCGCGATGCAGTTAAACCTGACAACTAGAGAACTAACTTACCGTCAAATACGAAATTACGTTGCATTCTAAGAACAACTGACTTTAGATTCATCATTGATTACTCTTCACGAACATTGTACGTAAACTCTTTGGAGCTTTCAACCCCTGTTTCTTAATATCCTGCACAAGTTATCATTACTCCTAGAAGATTACAGCTCCCAAATACAATTTCCGGCATTTAATATAAACTTGAAGAGCTCGCGGAGTAGAAGAAATTAAACAGGAGATTCCACGAACGTGAGGGAAGCTTGTTACGAAGTTGAAACGAAGTCGAAACTTTCGACGATCGAGAGCGAGAGTCTATACGATTCACCGATCGTTTCGTTTCGAGAGACAAGTCGTGGATTCTCGTGTTTCCCAGGTGTATATGCATACCTGAGCGTGAATGTGGCGGACCGAACCCGGCGACGTCGCTGGGTATCGCGTTTCGACGTAACGTAAGAAGCGTGAAAACGAAACCGGACGTTACACTTGCGGAGTAGAAACCATTGTTGTATGACATAACCACAGACCGGGTATATCGTCGGGTAAAAGTATTGGGACACTTGCAATTTTCTCTGAAATGTTGAACGATTTGTATAATAGCTTGTATAATAATAAAATATTTTCATACATATTTTTATATTATTTATATAAGAATATATAAATAAAGTAGTTATTATAGAGTATTTGGTAGAAAAGATTGTCTAATTTAAAATAAATATTACCTTTTATCGTGCTCTACCTTTCTAAAAGGAATATCTTTATGAATAAAAATGAAAACCTAACTAGAAACATATCGAAGTTTTATGTTAAAAGTTCGTAATATACGCTATCGATAATGCACGAACAGCCAAATATACGATCAAAGGAAGAGACGAGCGAGGCTATTTCGAAAATGTGTTTATCTTTATCGCAAAGGTTAAATAAACGCGCAGTAATGAAATGAAGTTGGTAGAGGGATACATGTAAATGCTTACAAACTCGCAACGATACGCAGTTAATAGCTTAACGACGTGCTTTAAGCGTCCGAGGTTACATCCTAATACCACAAGTTTCGACAGTACAATAACATTCCACATGGCATAGGTATACCACGCGACTCGGTTGGCAGCAGGTGGTACAAGCTTGCTCAAAATATTTTCCTGTACATTTGCGCGTGCAAGTTTATTTCGATGCGGCGAACAAAAACAGACTAATGTAGCTTCGAGAAATTACTTAATTCCACTATAACTACGTATAAACGATTGAACAAACGGATAGTAATTAAAGGAAACTGATATGAGTATACAAATACTTACGAAATAGCAGAACGTCGTATCGGTTGTCAATCTCCTGTGACATCATACGGTATTGTTATTCTTTGTTATCCACGATGTGTTATTCGATGTTATCCACGCGTCAGCCAACAATCTGCACGGAAGATTAACGATTGAACATGATTAAAATCAATAACGTTAAAATGACATAAATCCTATATTAAAAGTTGCCAACGAAAGCTATCGATAATCGAATGATATACAGTACGACTAACGGAAGAGTTGTAAACTAACCTCCAAGAATTGTTTAACTTTATTATACTTAATAAACTCGATTAACTATGCTTAATAAACGATTAGATAAACGTGTACTAACGAACTAATGCTAATAATAGCGTACAAATACTTACGAAAGAGCAATGGAAGTACGTAACACACGGTAATAGGCATAGCGAAATGCATCGAGTAAGGTTACACATCCAAACACCACGATTTTCGATAGAACAATGGCACCCCGTGTCGCAGATACGTTTAGTAAAGTGGTGGGGAGGTGACACGAGCTGGCACGCGACATTTGCGCGCGCTAATTTAATCTGTTCAAATAAAGTGAAATATTTTGTAATCATACGTTGTACGAATATACAAATACAGTCTTATAATTAGTTTACATATCGTTATCAATTATAACATAGAATTCGTGAAACAGTAAACAGTAAGAAATTCTTAAGGTAACTAGTATTATATTTGATTTTTAGATAATTTTATAATATGACTTTTATCTTCGAAATACCGATAGAACGAGAATGACTTTAACCGAATATTTCATATCGTTCCTATGACAATTCTAATTTCTCCGATACACCTTTACCCCGTAATCGACGATAACTGCAGAATGAGAAAAAGCGAAAGCCACGAAGAACTCAATTCCACGTACGTATTTCGCGACTCTGGTATCTCCGAAACCCTTATTTTTCTATCTTATCTACCGCGCGAGTTTCATCGCGTAGAGAAAGAGAATAAAACAGAGGTACAAAGCGCGTAGTGTACTGAATCGTAACAATCGTTCCAACTTCCCGACGACCGCGCGGGGAAATTAAATCAAGCCTCGCGACGAACCTGATAAATTTCGTTGGTCCAGCGAGGGGGATATTTTTCTCCGACCCCCTGCTGGCGATCGACAGGCCCATTCAATACGTCGAATGCCGAAGCTCGCTCGTTGGAGGTTCTTATCTCGTCGCGGTCCCATGGATACGGCTTGAACGGCACGTGATGTTATGGGGAAAATTGTGATCCTCGTCTGAAGGCACCGAAGGGTCCGGTAGATTCTCGTTATGGAAACCTCGGAAACCTGGCGGCACCATTCTACGGATACACACGGGGGAGGAGAGATGCATATGTACGGGTGCGAGCGGTTCGCATTGATCGCCTCTGGCATCGGTTTCTTCGATTACGCTGAAACGTTCCGAGAAAAAGTATATCCTGTATCGTTAAACCGCTACGTTCGCCGGCAATGGCAAAGCTTTTTCGCAGAAATTGGAATTGGGTTCAACGCACGACTGGTTAAACTTTCTTGTCCTCTTTCTTTTCAGATTTTAATCGCACGTACTATTAGTCGGGTATTGGCAACGATCATCCTACGATCTTTGGCAGGAGGAATTTTTGGTTCGTGCGTCACACTACAGTAGATACATTTTAGTCAGTAGTTTCATTCCTTTTAGACATCCGACAGCTCGATAGAGGGAATCTGTTGCGACAAACTGCAATTGGGTTCAATGCGAAAACGATTTCTTCCTCTTCTTATCCGTTTTGAAACGTTGATATCCGCTCCCTGTCCGAAAGACAAAAAGTATGTAATTAGCGTCGAACGCTTGGAAAGATAAATTTCTTGCTTGAGTAAGTTCGTTTACCGTATCAAGTACCAACGTAAACGATCCTGGATTCCAAGATAAATTATAAAATAATCTTCTACCTTTTGATTCTGTGTACGATCTTGGTAATTAATAAACTCTGCTAGCGTGCGTAAATATCGTTACAACCATACACGCTTCGCTATTACGTCAAATGAACGAACAATATGGAAATTTGAATCCTCTAAATAGGATGGAAATTTTCAATAGCCAGGAGTCGTTCTATCTAGATGATATTCAACGTATCGATTTCTCAGTTAAATTAGGACAACCCTGACAATTTGGAGATACGAATAAGGGGTTGTAAGTAAGAAGCAGCATGGTACCGTTTGATTGAGCGTATCGGGTCGGCTAGGTGGGTAACGATAACGGTTACCGTTATGGTCTATTCAATGGTTCTCCCCGACCAAGTGTTACACTGTTACAGTATTCCACGTGGTTCCTTCGTCGGGGATCGTTATTGCACCAGCAGGAATTTCCCTCTTGGCGTACAGTTACACGTGTTACGATTCACGAGGACCTGAATCTCATGGGTGGTACCAACTCTTCGCTGGCATTTTCCAACTTAGTATACAGCGCGCGAAAATTCTTATTTACGAGCTTCGATGCGACTCCAATCGCGTTTCGACGTTCCACGATTTTTACGCCTTCCCTCGCTCTGCCTTTTAGAATCTCGGATCTCATTTGCGGGAAATCATTGCAGGTAAAAATGTACACGATCTGTAAAAATATTACGTAAAGTACCAGAATATTTGTCAGGTGAAACGAACGTTGCTCAGTTTGCTACCGACCCGGAATTTTTATCCATTTGCGTTAGGTTGTCTCGAGACAATGTTTCTAAGGAAACAATAGATGCACAATATTTTTTGTTTTACATTGTTCTATCGAATCGTGCACTATTTTGTTCTATTAGGATAAAAAGCGCAACATTTGACGGATTAGGTTTCACGTTTGTAAAAGAAAGACGCCTTCCGGACAACCTAATAGCAACATGATATTCTACGTTGTTATCGCGTTACTAAGGAAATATTAGAAAAATGATTAAAATAGGCTAACAAGATTTCTCCGAACCCAGCGCCAACTCCAACTAACGCCAGAAATCGTTTCACAGGAAGTAACACGGGTGTAATGGAATTGTAGCGGTTTTATTACAAATTCAACATCGTTCAAAAATCAAGAAAAAAGAGCATCGTATTTTCACGATGCACCGAGGATCGTCATTAACGAGCAGAGATTTTTCTCTGTTTCACAGAGGGAAACGGCGCGGGCATACGCTGGTAGAGACGATGAAAGGGGTTTGGAAAGTTGTACGAATTAAAGAAATGAAGCGGTGCTGGCTGACGTTGGCCAAAGAGAATGCAATTATGAACTTTATTTTATGCCTTCATGGTCGGTGTGCTACGCTACGCAATTAACCCTTTGCGTTCGCCGGATAACCGGACTGAAAGTTTACCGTCGACGCGGATATTTCATACGGAAAACTTTCCGTTGCGGAATTACGTATTATTAGCAAATGCAAAAAACTCCTCGCGATCCACGCTTTGTTACAGAAATCACTGGCTTGATTGCGTTCTTCGTCGCGTCCACGTCACAGACGCGACGCGGGCAAGAACCATCCTATTTCGACGTTTCGCCTGGATACAAGGTTATCCGATACAAATTGTGCAAATGACTTTCAAACTTTTCTTCTGTCCATTCTACGAAAAAGAAGTCAATCATTAACATTCTACCTGTGTTATCGATGAAACATTGGCGTGTGTTCGATTTATCAACAGAAATCCTGTCTTGTTATGTCTCTTCGTCTTTTCTCTTGTTCAGTGTACTGAAAAAAGGTCAACTGCTATTTTGCCAATCTTATCAATGATATTAACACTTTGACTGCCACGTGACCATATGACCGGCCACGGTTTCTCCTGTGACGCCACGGTGTCTTTAACTTTTTATAATTGCAAAAATTCTATGAAAATTGACAGTTTGGGTATTTTGAATATAACCGATAAAACATAACCGATTGAAAGAAACAGTGTCCCATTGAACAATTAAACATTTTTATTAGAACATCGATAAAAGAAAATGAGAACAAATATTGCGTCTAACTGTGCACTATGTTTGTATCCATATCATCGAGGGGCAATCTACGAATATTATTATAAACACAGCTTAGGAAATAATCGTAAATGCTGTTTTATAATCGTATAATTGAAGTTAGAAGTGTGAACATACCTTACGATTATATATAGAATGAGCAAATACTGTTTACTAATATCTTCTGCACGTTTTAACAATATATTCCGCACGTTTTGCTTACAAAGAAACAACGAACGCGAATGGTTTGTTGAAATAAACGAAGCCTTGTTATAATATGTCGCTATCAACTGTTACCAAGGTGCCACGGTGGTCATTCGTGACCATCAATAAGATAAACGGTCCATTGGGGAAGAATGTTGTCTTACATGGTCAATTTATTATTATTATTTTGCCATTATATGCTTTGAATAATAAAAATACTCCAGTGGTGTCCTGAGCGAAACGTGTGATTTCGGCGTGGCAGTCAAAGTGTCAATGCGTGTCTAACCATGTCTAATGTTTAGGAATCACGACCGAACAAAGAAAAACGGACAGGAACCGGATCCCTTGAAAGCAGACTGGATATTTTGTTCGCAGGAGACCAACGTCTCTTATAGAGTTGGTCATATCCCCGGTAGCAACGCGCGACAATCTCGGTTCAAGAAGGCTACCGAACAGGATATTGCTGACGTGTTCCTCGACTTTAAAGTCCAACGTCCGCGGTCGATAGCTGCCGCATTGTCGGAGACGCCGGAAGAATGGTGGATAAGGGCGCGGAACGCTATAGGGCTTCAATCGGCCACGCAACTGTTAACCTTTTAGATGCAGCGTGTTCCCACTGCAAAGAAAAATGCATTCACTTTGGCTGAACGTTGAAGCGATAGTATAGAAAAAGAAACATGATTTCTGGTTAGTAGACATTAAAAGATGGTTGAATATACGTTCGCGTTATTGATGAAATTCATAAAATATCGATTGATCTTTTCTTTTTTTACTAGAGTGGATGGGAAGAAAGTTTAGAGGACAATGAGAATAAAGAAGCATGATTTCTGCTTACTAAACGTTGACAGATGGTTGAATTATACACATTAATGTCGTTATTGATGAGACTGATAAAGTATTGGTATATTTTTTTTAATAGAGTGGACAAAGGGAGGGTTTGAAATGCAAGTAGCGTAAAATTCGTTATTACACAAAGGCAACAACATACGTACGCCTCGTTCACTGATGAGGAAAATAGATTACAATTACGTACTCGCCAGACTGCGAAGACCCACTAAATATTACAATGAGTAGACAGCGGATTTTTATGCATTTTTACATTTTCACGAACGTAACTACAAGAAAGGAAGCTAAACAAAAATTTGTTTCGTTTGCCAAATATTATAACACATACTCTGCGCCGGATATTTTCAAGTATTTGTCGGTCGTACAGAGACTCGAGACCGGTAAAATTATTATTTATTCGTTAAGAATGTTCTAGCACGAAAACTACTACAACTAACTTTTTTTCAATTTAGAATTTCAATTATTTAGAAATATCGAATGATCATAATTCTAATGATCAGAGACACTTTTCCTCGCGCCACCCGTTCGATCAAGCAGGTGGTAACTTCATAACTTTGAACCACCCCGTACACGTGCTTCATCGCCAAAGGGTTAAGAACCTTGACGAGTCGGAGTGCCACTCGAGTCGACGAGATTAGGGAAAACGCGTTTCTATCGACCAGCCTTTTGTCGTCTGTTCGTCGTCGACGACTTTCGTTCAACTTTCCGTTCGTTTATCGGCGATCGAAGGACCGCCCAGCGATACGATTCATTTCCAATGGAAGTTTCGCCTTCGACGAGGCCACTTTGTAAATTGGCTATGAACCGCCTCCACCGTACGAAACTCGCGAGTGTACCGGCTGTGGCCCGGGCGCCAGAGAAAAGTGGTTGATTTTGTCGGATAGAGCCGATACTCGCAACAAGTTGCAATAACAAAACGAGCAACTCGACCGGATGGACTTGGTGTTTTTGTTCGAGAATGGCCAGCTAGATTTGTTTTTCTCGTTTCTTTGCACGGCTGTTCGCGCGGCTCGGTAAGAGCGAAGCGGAACTTTAAGATTCTTTTAGTTCGTCGGAGTGAATTTTGGAGCTTTTTAACGGGAGAGGGGGAGGGTTAATAGACAGATTTCTTAGTTTAGTTCGAATCAGTTTCTTTCTATCGCGCGAGCTCACAGTGCATTCACTTTGGAAGACACGTACTTGTTTTATGTAAACGCATTTATACGTTTTCAAGGGTGGATTTATCAAGTTTAAGAAGGGGAGAATTATTTTTTTTTGTATTATATAGCAGCATTATCTTTCTATTTTTCAGTTGTATATTTACAGAGACTTACCTTTTTACTCTATTTTTTGCTATTTCTTCTGCTACCATTAATTACCGTTAGTGTTGCGGCGATCAATTACTATCACTTCATCTAACTAAAAGCTTACACAACAACGTGCTTCTGTTTGCTTTCCACGGCGCCATTCTTCCCCTACAGCTGGTAATCTCCTATTGCGCTTTTACCGCATCTTATTCTACCCTTTCTGCTATAATCATTAATTACTATTTGTTATACTAATATTAATTATCCACGGCAAATAAAAAAGATTTTCTAGTCACGATTTCATCATTAATCGTAGATAACAATCTTCCGTCATAACCGTCCCTAAGCTAAATCGAGATTTCTACAACGATTTTCCCTCTGGAAACGAAAAGGAAGAAATTACAGCCACCCGAGACTACAATCTCCCGTTATAAAATACAACGAAAAGAATATGATAAACGTGACAAATTATTATACACCCGAAGCTACAATCTTTCGCTCTAATCATCTCCAAGTAGGGGACAGAAAATCCGATTGTGTCGGGTTAACCGGAACGGGTGTTCGCGGGCGGAGAACGAGATCTCCACGGAATCTCACGTTCGTTGATCGCTGAGACGTATTCAGGAACGTGTCGCGTTATCGAAACGCGCTAAGTGAATCTCGGATATAGCCGACCGTTGCTCCGCGGGAGATACAAGCATGTCTGTTGGCGAAGAGGTAGAAATTGCCACCGGGGACCGGCGTGCACGCGAAAGCAATCTATTCTCCGAGCCATGGGAATATCCGCCGTCCCCTGCCTTTCGCAGATCTTCCTCGTCGCCTTTCTCTGCTAACCATATACGTACGTATACATATAGCACGAGCGAGTCTTGAATCGCGGTACAACGATCGCGTATGCATCCCGTGACGTCCGTTCGATTCCGGATGTCTCCTCTTCTCTATGAAATTTCCACCTGCGAAGTTCGAGTTGGCTGGATTGGACGGCTGAAATTACGCAGTCGAAAAGACGAGCAAATAAAGATACAACACGGCTGCAAGAAGCAATGGCGCATGCTCTTATCCTCTAACGAGGTGGCTTTCTTCGCAACAGGTTTCACATTTCCTTTTCAGGATATTCAATTTTTCCAGTCAGACGCTACGAAATGATGGGAAACTTACCGTGCTTGGGTTTAATTATTATGTGACGGTACGCGGTATGTCGCCAAAGCGAAGTGCCTAAACGCGTGGATAGTGGAGATATTGAGGGGCGACAAGAAGAAAAGAATCGAATGCGATGGACAGTTAGGTTCGAACCAGGAAGCGACAAAGTCGAGTTGTAACCGGGCAGCGAGATTGTAAATTGTTGACTGTTGATTATTAATAGTTTAATAAACCTTTTTGTTGAACATCAAGAGTATTTCTTGTGGGCACCTTCGTCAGCGACCATCTCAGATTATTTAACGTACCACACCCAATAACATTTCAATTTGTTGAGGTTATTCAGTATATAAAGAGAGAAAAACGCGTGGATAAAGTGTAAGATACAAAATATATATTTAATTTAATAGTGAAATACAGAAATACAATTTGAGCTGGTCCAGATCCGCACGCTAGCAGTGTTACTTTATAACTGAAAACCCCGAAGCCAACGTTGCCTGTCTACTGTTTATGGTCTGCCTCCCTGCTATTCTTTTGTCTATATGCTGTCGATGGCTTCGGCGCTTGAGAAAGCTAAAAAGACCAGATGTGGAGTTTTCCTAGAAGTGGTGACCACTTCAACACAATTATTATCATTTATTATGCAATTTAAGCGCTTGGACTTATTTATTATATTATATACTATATATACCAAATGTATTTAAAATATTAGTGAGTCGACAGTTGGCCAGCTGCTCTCAGACTGACTGTAGGTAGTGACCCATGGTTCCTTAAAGATTTTGAACCCCACTCTCTATACGGTAGTGAGTATGACCTGTGTAAGTGTCCTGTTCAAATGCTTGTGTAGGTGTCTGTATGTATGTAATATCGTTGTATTCCAACAGATACGAAAAAATGTGCGAGACGGAACTCGTCGACCGTATCGAGGCTTCTCGTGCTTTCGCGTATCTGACCTCGCGTTCCGGCCTTGAAACGTGCCACGAAGGTGACGTTAAAATTTCCAAACGGCTGGCTCCCATATGTTTCACACGTACATGGAATACTCTTTATAAAACGCTTCGGTTCCATTCAATCGGAAACGTTTTCGGCGACTGTGCTCGTCGCCGTTTACTTTATGCAACGCATTTTAGGCGCACAATTTTCAAAGCGATCGCAACAGCCGACTGGTTAATTGTCCGTACAATTGCCCGCCTCGCGTTTCTGAATTTTTCTCGCGCAGAAAATTCGATCGCTCTCCGTAATTATTCGTACAATTTCCCCGTTGGCCAGCCAAATCCTCCAATCGCCGCGTCACAACGTCGTCTGAATCTCATAGACCGGCATCGAGTCGGGTTCTGGCACATGTCCCGACCACGTTCCTCGCGAGACCAGCCCCAAGTGTCGCGCCAGGGTAGCTGTTCGTCTTGCAAAAAAGATCCGCGGGTTCAATTCCGGTAGATTGGCCGCTTCGTTCGAACGACCAGCAACGGTACCCCGACGTTCGCGACCCCTTTTCTTCGTACCCCTCTTTCCATCCCTATCCTCGTCGCAGCCGCGCTCTTTTCTCTCCCTCACTGCGCTTAGAGCGTTTTCGACGGAACCTCTGACCCTTCCCAGAGGACCCGCTACTATTACGAGGAACTGACGCGTTGCGAAGCGTGACCTACCTGTCAACTAATACTCGTCCTCGTTACACGCTTCCCTTTCTAGCTGAAACACGGCGTCTTTTAGCGTTCAGCGGCGAAATGAAATTAGCCGGCCGCTGCTACGTTGCTGCGAGCGTTGTTCCAAGGGAGCGGGAAATTTGGGAAAGGCTGGAATTCCAGTTCCTTCGAGGCAGTTGTGGCTGCTTGGAATCAGCCGATTGTGAGGTGAATCGAGATAGCGTCAGCGGCAAGGATCGCTTGGACGTCGTCACGATACAAGAAGAAATAAATTAAATTAGAATTAAAGCAGCTATGCTACCGGCTACGGACGAGAGAGATCGAGACGAACGTCAAACTGACAGTGTACACAATGTATACAACTGGTACGGCGCGGGAAGGTTTAAAAGAACACGCCCTGATAAAGAGACAAGCAAACGAACAACAGAGAGAGATGACTCGAACGTTGCCAATAAAGTCGTCTCGGTGGAAAGACCGTGCTATCTTCTACAAATAGGAGAGCGCCGGTCGAAGCAAGCTGTCGTTTCGGTTAACTGTTAGTCAACCGCACCATAGATGGAGAATGAAACGAATACTGCAGCGCTAAGCAATATATTCCGGTGTATTGTAGTTCTTTTTTCTCTCGGTATTGTCAGAGTTCCAAGACTTTCCCTGTACAACAAAAGTTACTTCCCATGGAGTTTTCCTTATTTTTCAGGTAATTGGGTGATCCTCTTGCGTCATTCCTACGCTACCAGGTATACATAAATGGCTGCCTGCTTTTTAAATCTTTACAATCTTTTTGCTACGATTAAAGTCCTTTCAAAGGAGGAAGGAAGTTAGGGGAATGAACAGGTAAGAAAAACAAACAGCCTACCAAGGAGCAAACTAAACTTTGACGAACCAGTTCATCGTTCGTAGAGAATCGTTCAACGAAAATTTCATATGCTGCGAGACGATTCTTAATAATATTTTTGTCGCATCAAATATAAGAGATGGGCTCGCGTGGCCAACGCACAAACCAAGAAAACATCGATCGTTTCGCTCGTGATATTCATCGTGATAGGCATACTCGTTTTAGCGATTCTATTCTATCAAAATGTTTTTTCTAATTATTACATCTGTTGATTGGCAACTAAGTGATTACGGATTTTGTTAATGCCATCTAATGACAAAATCCGCAATCACTTAGTTGCCAACCCAATATACACTCAGACCTTGCAATCTACTAAGTAGACAATCTGCAGATTACCCCTATTAATCTATTTACATTATTTACCATGTTTCTGTAAGAATTCAACAACAACGATTCGTTCCTTTTACAAATTACTTTTTCCAAATTTAATTTTTGCCACGTGTAACCCGAGTTACGCTGCAAAAACGTAGAGTGTACTTACTGTACGACTTTTCCCTAGCAATTTATCCGACGTGCGGTACTGGCAAATCGTTAAGTACGTGGAAAGAAAAGAAAAAAGAAAAGATACGAAGCTGGCAATTGGAGGAGAAGCGCACAAATATGTCCGAGACTGCAATGTAGCCAGGTTTTAGGGAGTCCTATCGTGTTCCACCGTTGTTTACGAAAGTTGGAAAAAGGGATTCGGACTAAATTGATCGAATATGACGATAGAAAAATTTCGTCTGGCAAACTCGCTCCAGTAGACCCGTCTCGTTACGAATTCGAGCTAGTCGTTTGCCCTTCGGAGGTGCGTGATATCGGGCGTCGAAGGTCGAGAGGCGACAGCCTCGGCGAAAAAACTTCCGTCGCGTCGCGAAAACTTTTTTAACCTCGTCGTGGCAGGGTAACGACGTTTGTCGATCGTTCCTTCCGTTCTTCTAGCCCCTTCTGTTGGCTCCACGGTTAAGGGAACTTTAATAAAAACGACGCATCCCCGTGACGGATCGTCAAACGATCGAGACGGAAAACGAAAGTTTAACGCACCACGCCATCTCTCCGGAATTCTAATTGCTTCCACCGATTGATTTATCGACTGCTTGCGCGAGATTGATATCGTTTCCTCGACGTTTCAATTAAAGGCGCGTCTCTGCAATCCTTCCCAGCCCCAACACATTTTACTAATGAAAATATCTTGTTTTACTCGAGATATCCTGTCGAGTATCGGCTAAAGTCGACGTTCTTTCGACTACGACGCTAAACGAGCGAATTCAACGACCTACGGTAGCGGCCAAAAGAAAGTTAAAATACAACTGGCGCGAACCGGTGTCATAAAGTATCGTACTTTAGTCTTGTTCCTTTAGCTTTAGGTAGAATTTGCGTTAGTCGTCTAGTTGCCGCGATTCGAGCGACGTCGTAAGAGACAGGCTGAAACGATGCAAACGGTAAATTTGTCAGACACGTTCTGCCTACAAACTTGGTCAACCAGTGTTTGCCACCGACCATAACTACTCTGATATTATGCGAACACTGAATCTCACGAGCTTAGGACGTAGCAGCATCGCCGTTGATTTCATTTACTTTCGCGGAACACTCAACGGATCTGTTTACTATTCAACGATTCCTGCTGACATTAACATCCGTATGCACCTGAGGGGATGTCGTCGAGTATCCTCCTACGTTCTCGCTTCGAGTGTTTATTCCTGCCGGTTTGAATACACTGATATCGTGGCTAAATTATCTAACCCAGTTAACAAGTTCACCGATACTTTACATCTGTTTCGCCATTCCCTGTTATTTTAAACGTAACATTCGTTTAGTATACCGTGACGGACTTGACCAGTGGAATAATATTAGGTCGTCCGGAAAGTTTCTTTCGTTTCGTAAGGAAATAATGGATGCACAATATTTTTCGTTTTGTATTATTTTATCAAATTACGTATGACACATTAGAACGTTGGAACGCTTGACAGATTAGGTTTGTATAAAGATGCGTCGTTGTAAAAGACGTGTCCGTAAAAGAAAGACACTTTTCGGACAACCTAATATTACGCAAGTCGTCGTATCCCATATGAAATGTTTACATTTAAATGAATAAATTGTTGAGAATTGTGAATCTTAATTGCCAAAATACAAATAAAGGAACACTAAGGTTACACTTAGAATTCATATTAAAATAGTTTTAGATTTATTTAATAAACGATTTCCAGGATCTTCGTCGATATACATTTGCACGCGTCTCAGCACTTTCTTCGTCTTCCATACCACACTGCCAACGGAACAGTTACGTTCGTCTGTTTCTCGAGACACCGCGTACACACATACTTCCACACACTCATATTTAGTCTAGCGTACAAAATTGTACATATTTCAATATAAATAAACAACCGAGTAAAAATTGCCACGATTTTAGAAAATAGGCGACTCAACATAATACGTACTAACCTACTCTAAAGTACTGTGACCATCGGCAACACGATGTTAGATATCTGACGCAAAAGTTACCAGACAAATTGCTTACAAAGCACACATTTTCTTTTTTGCGCAAGGTGATGTTAACACTAGAACTACCGATAGTTAACAGGAAGCTATTTCTACCAAAACCAGTGAAAATGACTGGTCTTTAAAAAATACCTAATAATAGAATATTTTTATATTTATCGATTTATTACTTTCTCACAGAAACAATTCCATGTTATGTAGTACATTTCTGGTATTATTAATCCATCTGGGATCCCTAAACGAGGGTTAACACATTTATAAAATTGTAGAACCAGTCGTTTTCACTGCTGTGGTATTTCTAATGTTAGCATCTAGCGATCCAGCGATCGATCCGGAATTTTCCTGATAACTGATATCGTCATATCGAATGATACGCAATAAAAATTTGAAAAACGTGTGGCAAGTTGTAGAAATCGAGGAAACTGGTTAGTTGGATAAACAGATTGTAGCACCCTTTTACACTTTGACAAGTACCAGTCATTTTCACTGGTATTGGTATAAGTAGCCTTGCTACGAAATTATTTTCAGTTTGAATACATAAAAAACAAAATAAAATTCATTATATTATTCTTTTAGTTATCGTTGCGAAAGTCATTACATCCTTGCGGGGAGAAAATATAACATGAAGTAGGAATTTTAAAATAAAATTGTAAAACCAGTCGATTTGACTGGTGTGGTAGTTCTAGCGTTAAACGTCGAAACGAATCTGAAATATACGATATATGTATACGCGCATGCTCGATCCTAACCTTGGAAACGTGGTGAACCCTTTTGCACCTTCCAGCTTCCTGGCCACCGACAGAAATCGACAGGGAAAAGTTGAAGTGTTTCGGGACTCGTGGAATCTGAGCAACTTCAACCTGGCAAGATAAACGCAGGAATCCGTGGACATGGGTTGCGCCTGGGGACTCGATTCCAGGGCTTCGGAAAGCCCCGCGACTGCCTCGGAGACCGGCCTCGTTCCAGCCACTGTGTGCGGTTCATTTGAGCGAGTTACGCGATTAGCTTTCGCGAACCCTTCACGGCTGCTCGTTTAATCTGACAAACGCTGGACGACGTTCAACGTCGATCCTCCGCCGTCTCTGCGGACTTCCGCTTGCGTTTCTTATTGGGACAATTAGCGACTATGCCTCTTCGGATCGGAAGCACTTACCGACCGGAGGAAAGACGCTGGATCTCGGGGAATTCGTTTAAGCCAGCGGTTCTCAGCGTCAGTGTCTCTCGAGAACTTTCTAGATTTTCCAGACTATTCTGAATGATTTCGGTTGGTCTCGGAAATGATTGTTGCGGAAGGTTGTATAACTTTTATCGTAAAACAGGTCGGTGGTGATTCCCTTCTTTTCATTTTCGATGGGGCAAATTGTAATTACCGCGGAAATGACGTTTTTGCTTCGACTTAAGGCTGATACACACGGTACCGTGGATTAATCGTAGAGCGAACGCTGTTCGTTTAGAGTTTTCGTAACGTTAAAAGGAAAATTGGCAGAATCGTTTGTACATTTTCGTATTGACAAAGCAGACCAAGGATAGAAGCTTATGTAATGGTAAAGCGGAAATAAAGCGGAATAGGTGAAAAGAACGAGCGATTGGTTAACGAAGGAGCGAGTTGAGAAAGTACGAGATAAAAGTACAAGAAAATGAATCTGGAAGGAACTGTGATAGCCAAATGCATTTCTAGGATTTCACGAGTGCGAAATTAAATAGACGATAATAGTGTAATATCATGAACGAAAGGCCTAAGAGATATTGGGCGAGTTATAAGCAATGTCGCGAGAAAGCCGAAGTGCTGACAAGCCCAACAATGTATCGTGGGTCCTTCAATCGAATAGTTTCGCGGAAAAAGCCTGCGTGATCCTGGCCATGAGCGATTGAAGGACACGTGCGTGGAGGGGTTAAGACAAAAGACAAAGGGATGCTAAGGGAGAAAGGCCAATTTAACAGTCAGAGTGTGAGTTGAGAAGTCAAAGAGTGTCAATCGAGAAGTTAGAGAGTGCGAATTGCGTTGTCGAGATAGTGTGGTCCGCGTGGAAGAGAGCGTTGGATCCGTGGTGACCACAGTTGCAAATTAATTATCTAGGTGTCTTAATTATAGTACGTTCTTACTTAATACTTTTAAACTTACGAGCGTACAATAAATTACGCGTACAACATATACGATAGGCTACCATTGGTTTGCTGGTTTCCAGTAATCTAATAAGTCTAGCAAGACCGTGAATTAATAGCATTAATACGTTGCAACAATCTGTGCTTGGATCAAATGTAAATTTATTACAAGATATAAGAAAGGATGGGTAAGTTGCTTATGCATATTTATCACGTTGCAAGCTTGCAAACTGGATAATGGCAAGTATTGCGTAGTTCAATTAGAACGTCGATTTGTAAAACGGAAGAGGTAACTTCGAAAAGCAACAACAGGGGAAACTTGATAGTCGTTGCGGCTGCGAATAATTCGCGCTCATTTTTCACTCCAACTTGGCGCGTAATGGTCGATGGAAGTTTGTTAAACAAACGTTTAGGAAGAGAAATCCGTATCGTTACGAAGGGATATCAAGTTGGAATATCGTCGGCTATTTGTTATTTCGAAAGGAATGCTCGAACATTCCTCGATGAATCAGAAATGTTTATATTTCTGTAATTTATTTCGCGCCATTTGCGAAATTTAAATTCCTTTCCTTTTATTCACGTATAAGCATAATTCTAGCAACAGTTGAATTAAACGTTCTACTACGTTCGAATCTGCTATAACCCAACCGACGTCTCTCATCCTATTAATCTTCTCGTACAAACCTTTCTTCAGCGAAACCAGAGATTTTAGTTTGGTTAGTTTCAACGTAATATTACGTAGAATTATCGCGAAATTCGTTGACGAGTTACGCAATCGGTGAACAGACTTTTAATCGAACATAATCGTAAGATTAAAGAGAGACATCCTTTCGTGTTAGAAGGTGTTGAGAATTTTGGATCTTAATTGCCGAAATAATGGTATAGACACGCTAAATTTACACTTAGAATTTATATTAGAATAGTTATATATCCATTTGATAAAGGATTTCAAAGATATTCATCGATACATACTTGCACGCGTCTCGGCACCTTCTCCCATACCAGACTGTTAACTGAACAGTTTTACATTCCTTTGTTTTCGAGACGCCGCGCGCACACGTATTTCCACACGCTGATATTCACATACAAGTATCACTACTACGCAGCTGACCTAGTCCAGCGCATAAAATTATACATATCTCAATAGAAGGTTTCCAAGTCTTAGCATTTGCTATATTATAATTGTATAAATATTAATTATAAGCGTTTGCAAGTATGCGTTGTACAAAAAGATTTATCTAAAAACACTATCTATCGAATTACGAGCTGTCTTTGAAACAACATCCATTTAACGTATCTGGGAAAAAGCTTAGAGGCACGTTCCCTGGAAAAATTTCTTACGCAAACTTAATTGCAGAAGAAAAGATTCCGAACACGCCGGCACTGTTATTCTTGCCGAAACATCGTCACGTGCTTCGCCTTAAAATTATCTTAAATGCCACCCCGATCTTAATACGACGAAAGTAAGCAAAAGTAGAACACACAGAATACGGAATAGCTTAAACAGAGGTTCTACCGGCCCGATCACGCATTCTCGTTTAACAAGCGCGAGTTTAGGCTGAGGTTTAGCGAAACTTCTCGTTCGTCAATCCGTGGCCAGAGACCACAAAGAGCATTTGTTAACGAAGCCGCATTTGCCGAAGGCATCCGTACGGCTTAACTCGTTCGCCGGTCGACCATTCTCGATTCAAGACCAAATGTACCGACACGGAGATTCACTTAGCGAGTTTAATCACTCGGGATTAACCGTTTTGCAGATATGCAAATGTAATCGAATACGTCGCTTCTCCTTCTTATTTGTGGCGTTTTAATACCTGGCTATTAGACGGCAATTAAATGCCACATTGTTCAGAAGTCACGTTGACACACTGCGTAAATATTTCGCGTTCGTATTAACTCCACGATTTTCAAACGTATTTTTACTTCTATCTTTACACACGTTGGTTCTTTCTCCTCGGGTTGTTTCATTAGTTGCATTCACGTTCGTGGTCTACTTTTTCAATCGGCAAGCTTAACACCTCTCGTATTTAAAAGCTACGCGAAAACTTTGACCTCGGAGCTTGTCTCTTATGTTCCTTATTCTCTGCGCCTTTAAAAATCACACCCTCGCAGCGCCCAAAACTTCCACAACGCACAGAAACGCGATAAACTACGAAATTGTAAGAACGTAAAATACAATAATGCGAAGCATAATATCTGTACAGAAATATTACACTCTTCTGTAATTCTGAGTTTCCCACAAATAGCAGCCAAATCTTCCTCTCTCTCCTCTATGTATATCTGGCATATCTGTCTCGTGCTGCATAAAAAAATATTTGAATTTATTTTCAAAACCTGTGCACTGAATTTCAGTAACATTCACGCGACGAATTTTCTCATCGCACTGCTAACGGTCATCTATTCCGTGGTACGTAAGTACCACATTTATTCGTCGCTCTTATCGAATACAAATCCAACGTTTCGTAAAATTACCGCGTGTTCCTGTACCCCTCGATCCACAAACTTCCTGCTAGTGCGGCAATTTTGAACGCTAAAAATCGTTAGATCGGTAACGCGCGCGTGTTAACCGATCTTCTGGCCGTATCTCGGTTCGCACGTCGGACGAAAAACACGCGGCTATCCCCTGTGGTAAAAATCGACCGCGAATTAAGTACGTCCTTGAAGGGTCCATGACCAGTGTCGAGTATATAAATTCGAGCTGGTTCGAGTCGAAATTTTGCGGGCGCCGCGCTTCATCGCCGCCGATCGAATTAAAGTGGCCGCCGATACGGGGACAACGAAGTGGAACGCCGTTGAATATTCATCCAGCCTGGATTCACTTCGCTCACCGCGGGGTTGCCACGAGGAAACCGGCTTCCGACCGATCATCGGGACGGCTTTTTCATCGAAACATCCAGCCAGGCCCGTCTTATTGCTGCCACTTTTGCGGTGTAATTGGCCCGCGCGACGCCACCGATCCAATAAACATCGCGTTACGTTTACCTTTGCCTCGTTCGTTTCACGCGTGCAATTTCCATTCTACGCAATTTTCATTCCACTGGACAACGTATCGACTGAATTTTTTAAATTAATCTTAATCCTTCGTTCGTCCGTGGCAGCTTTCTCGCACGAGATTTATTCATACAACGCGTATAGGAAAATGGAATTTTCATAGGCGCAGAGAGCGGCTGGCTAGACGCTCGCGTGTGTGTATTATGTGAAACATTTGGAAACTTCACCGACACTGCGACGAGACGCGACTGTCATAATTATACGGGTAAAATGTGAATCCGATCTGGCAATGTGCGTGTATATATAGGGTGTTCACGTTATTAGTGTTGCCGGCGTAGCTTTTTCCGTAAACGGAAGGCAAGTAGAAACGAGGGAAAGATGAAAGGGGAAAAAGATGAATGGCTGGAAGTGAACTGCGTATTCGCGATAATATTTTTCTCGCAAGTGTAAAATTGCACGTGCATCTTGCACGAGACCTTCTCTCTCTTTCTCTCTCTCTCTCTCTCTTTCGCGTTTATCAACTTGCCTCCTTTTTTGCGTATACTTCAAATGCTCCCGTCATTCCACCACGATGTATTACGATAATACGACGGAAAATTGACCGGTTTAAAAGACTTATCTCAACTTTAATTTCGTTGAATTTATTATCATACGAGACGAAGAAAACGTAAATACAAAGAGTTACGTTGCATTACATCTTTCCTTGTACGTCGTACGATATTCTACGAAATTAAAATATCTTCCGATCAGTTTTCCATCGTGTTACTCCGATACTCTTTTCCGTAGAATGACGAGAACGTTCGACGTATACAAAGAAAAGGTAGGTTTTCGCTTAAAAAAAGTAGCGCAACTGTAAAAAGTGCACGTGGATTTTTGCACCTGCGAAAATGATGTTATCGTGAACATGTGTAGTTGACATTCAACTATTCATCTCTTCCCTGATCCTCGTCGTTCGCGGGAAAAACGCTGGAAAGTAATAGCCTGAATACTCTGCATAAATAGGTACGTAGAAGTTACTGCAAATACGCATTTGGCGAAGAATTAATACACATTCTGAATTCCATGAACAATTGTCTTAGACACGTAACAAACGAAGCTAGTTAATATGCCAGATAATTGCTTGTTTGTACGCTTTTGTCATCTCCGCGAGATATATTAGGTTGTCCGGAAAGTTTCTTTCGTTTCACAAGGCGATAATAGATGAACAAGAATTACTGTTTTATATTATTTTATTGGATCAGGTATAATCCATTTCTATTTCTATTATTATGTTCGTGCATAATTCAATAAACTAATATAAATGTTGGGGTTATTAGATGTATGAACAGAGGAGCGCGTGGATAAATTGTAAAGTAGAAAATATATTCTAATACAGAAGTGTAAGTACAAGTAGTGATATAATTTAAGCTGGTCCAGATCCGCACGCTAACAGTGTTACCCTATAACTGAAAATCCCGAAGCCATCGTCGTCCGTCTACTGTCTATGTTCTGCCTTCGTCCCAGTCTATTGTTTATACGCTGTCGATGGCTTCAGCGCTTGAGAAAACTAAAAAGACCAGATGCAGAATTCTCCTAGATGTGGTGACCACTTCAACGATAAAACACATCATTTCCTTATAACATGAAAGAAACATTTCGGACAACCTAATACGTACACGCGTGCTTGCGCTAAATATCTTGTAGCTTCTGTACACGTTTGCAAATTAGTTTGCAACTACATCAACGTAATCACGATAGTCCGATGTTATTAGAATGCTAATGAAGTTTCGAAACGTCCCGTATAACGCACGTAATACGCGCGAGTGTTCGAACCTTATCGCCGACCATTTTACAAAATCCAACAAGTTGATAGATCCGTTAACGTTTAAAGTCTCTCTGATCGACTCTTTAACGCTTGTAACGAGCGAACGATGTGACAGGGCGACGAAGAAAGGAACAATCATTTGCCGAGAAACATGCAGAAGCGTTGAATTTTTCAGCTCGACGCGTAACGAGATTGTCCGCGTGTCAGAGAGCCTGCAGACGCTTTGCGAGGTTCGTCACGCTTTTACCACGCGACTCGCTTTCAACGTCGTCGTCGTCGTCGTCGTCGTCGTCGCGATACGCCAGCAATCGCGATCCCGTGGCCTGTCGAACTGCTGCACAGCCACGAGTAAAAGCGTCTAGCTTGGCTCGCTCGCTCGTCGTGCTTTACTCGCCCCGCTCGAATCCATTTAGCGGCAACCCTTGTCTAAACTCGCCATCTACGCTCGCCTCTCGTCGAGATCTGCCGGCCAGATTATACCGGCGGATCAGCCAGCCTTCCGCAACGGTGAATCGACGCATTCCGCGTCCGAGGAATAACATCAGAGCCCGGCGATTCCGCCGACCGAAATTAATTTGTCGTCCCAAAGGAAAGTTTCCACGCAAAAGGTTTGGATTTTTGGTAGAGCACAGGTGTTACATCGGCCGACTCTCTGCCTAAACCAGGCCACACGCCGCGGGATAGATTGCAGCCAAGTGTCTACACATCCTTACTGCGTACCCTCAATAGTGTTAAGGACCCAACGTAAATCTTAGCATTTTCATAGTTAAGGTGCTTTAGACCGAACAAGCATCTTTTATTTCATATTTCTCACGTGTTATTTAAATAAAATGATACACATGCCAAACATATTTAAAAATTGTTTCGTGAATTTCGGGATTCGGGAATTTTAAAACTTTGGAATTTTGAAATCTTGGAATTTCAGTTGTATAAATTTCCAGCTTTGGAATTTTAGGATCTTAGAATTTCAAAGTCTCTTTCGATAATTTTGTAATATTCCAGACGTTCGGCAGTCGTGTCGGTCCGAGTATGATTTTTTAAATTTCCTATTACCTATTTCCTATTTCCTATACAGGATGTCCCTTCTAACTTTATCGTCCGGGATATGTCGCTTCGTTCGTCAATTTGCTGCTGAAACGCCTTTTGCACTCCTATGTCGAGTCCCATTCGACATTCTTTCATGTCCACCTTTTTTTGTGAAATGTGCGAAAGAAAAGCAGGATTGCATCTTAGAAATTCTTTCGAGATACATCATACGCTTAAAAATTAGAAAATACAACAATAGCGCGAGTAAAACTGGTGTTTAATTGAATTTGTTTCTTCCTTTATTCATTTAAATTGTCTTATTTTTCAGTTATAGTAAATTTCCAATAAAACACTTCAAAGCGTTGGCAGCTGCTGGTAGCGAAAAATGTTATCGTTGTTCGCACGCGAATACGATTTTTCGTTGCGTTATCTGACTGGAAAAATAAAACTCTAAAAAATAAAGTCCTAACGTATTTCCTTTTCGTCTATTTTGTATGCATTAATTACGCGAGCTTCGTGCTGTAGCGGCTTTTACCAAATACTTGCGCGCGCTAAACTGAAAAATGTTCACCCGAAACAACCTTTAACCATATCGTTCAAACGTGTTTAAAAACATTTTACGCCTGCTAAGCGTGGATTTTATGTTCCGTTCATATGATCCAACGCCGCTCTATTCCAAATCTCCTAATCTTCAACAGAAATTGTACGTTTTTCAACGACTCTACTGGGGAAAATGGTCGTAACTTATCTCGTTTATCACATCTGTATACGTTGCTGTTACTTATTCGCTAGAGCCCGGATTTTTCTCCGCTTCTGACAAATTTGTAGGTGGAAAAAAATCAGGCGACGCTCGTAATATACGAAAATGTATAAAATATTCAAAGCGAGGTGCTCGTCGTAAATTTAGTATTGTATGCAAGCGAAACAAATTACCATGCAACTTCCATTTCCTCGGTCCTTTTCGCGAAAATCGCACGGAGAAGTCCACGGTCTACTTATCGCTTATCTACATAGAGTGGCCAGGCTCTCATAACCAAAAAAAAAAAAAAGAAAAAAGAGAAAGAGAGAAAGACATCTACCGTTCTCGACGATACGAGAAATTGACAACGACCGAAAATAGTATCTATTAACTGCGTTTCTATTTCGTTTCACTTTGGTATCTAACTGGATCATCTGGAGATAGAGAATCAGCTATCTTTGAATAAGCAGAGTGAAGGTAAATAAGCGGCGAGTCTTCCACCGTTTCCTTCGTATTTCATACTTTTGTCGCAACTTGCTGAGAAAGCTTTAAACGACCTACGTTTACGTAACATTTTCCTCTTATCTACAATAGACTCGTACCTACGATACATCGACAACGTTCAGGCGTTAAAAGCCAGGACACCCTGTATATAGCGGAGCCTGGAAACGGAAGGAAAATTGCGTTGTTTAATTAGAACACCGAATCGCCAATAGGTTCTACGAACAAAGACACAAATAATAATTGAAACGGGCGATTTTCTCGGTTCATTTCGATATTACAGACTCGAACAGCTCGACAAGCGCCATTATATCCGATGATTATTTCGACTTGTCGAAACGAAAGGGAGAAATTCAAATAGCGGAACAACGTTAAACGCGTTCTTAAACGAGTTAGATACTATTGCCGTGTTACTTGTAGCAACTGCGTGATATTCAGAAAGTTGTTTCACTTCGTTTTAACCATCGGAAATGTCCCTTAATATCCGTTAAAACGGCGGTGAAAACAAAGTCGAAGATAGAATCTAATATACGGTTTTGTAACTTGTTACGCAATCTCGTTTTAGAAAATGGCCCCACCCCGTCCGCCTGTGTATTTACGTTGTACGATTTTCAGCGCGCGGTTTAATCGATTTCACCAGGGCTGCACCGCCGCCCACGCGAAACATGAAGTTTAATGCTGACGCACGAACAAATTCCACTTTGCGAGGCGAAATCGCACGGAGCATCTGGAATTCGTCCGATAACAAATATTGATTCGATACTTTTCGTGGCTGAATCCGCTTCTACGCTGGTCTAAAAACGTCAGGATTCTCCAACGTCAAAGCATTCTCTGCTTTCGTCGAAGGATGATGATTTTACGCGAAGCTCGTAGTCGCGGCGATTCCGCTTGGCGATCATATCGGCGATATCGGTGACTGCGGTGTGAAATTTCCACCGAAGAAATGGAGAAATTAGAGCGAGAGATACGAAGTGTGTGGCGAAACGTCTCGTCCGTCGAAGATGCAAGCTTATTCTCAAGCTTATCGGAGAATTAGGAAAATCTGCTTCGAAGTTGTATGCGATTTTAGACATTTTTTTAATTTTCCAGAGACTACTCGTTGCTTCGGTGCTATTTGCCAAATTTCGACGATTCCTTTGCTCGATTTGAGGAATTCGAAAGTCGTCCGCAAGTGAGAAATGAAGCAAGCAAGAAAGATGAGCGGAATCAGCGACTAGCGGATTTGCAAAATACGCGGAAGCGATAGATCGCTCGTTACTCGCGAAAATTCTACTACCTCGATACTATTCTCCGAGCTTCGCAAACTTTCGATCGCAACGTCGATCGAGATCTACGGAATCGTCCGACAAAATTATCAAGATACCTGAAGTTTTTAGATTTCGAAGACACGCGGAAGCGACAGCGCTATTCTGCAGACTGAAAGGCTTTCGTTTAAATAGAAAATCGCCGACAGATAGAGGGAAATATTCCGAAGGAAATATGTAACGAGGTATAGAATCGTCTGGCAAAATTGCCAAGTATTCGACGAAAGACACGGGGGAAAGTACCGGGTAGACTCCTTTCCCATAAAACGATCGGTCGATTAAACGGTTAATGAGCGGACGAGCGCGCGCTTACGCGCATAAATTTCCATCTGGAGGGTTGGAGATGGCGGTATACACGGAACAGGGGACACGGACGCCGTGTGCATATTTTAAGAGCTGCGAAGACGTATATCAAAATGACGCCCACGCTTGTAATAACATAATCGGATGACCGTCGCATTAAATCCGACAGCCATGATATAAATCACGATAAATCGCCGCGTTTTAATGACACCGTGGATGCTCGCAAACACAGTCTCCAGGAGCGCTCTATTTTAAATCATTCTCGGTGACTGTTTCTCTCTCGCGTTCGTACATACCGTGTTTAGAAAGAAATATACTGTTGAGAATTTTGGATCTTAATAGCCGAAATAATGGTATAGAAACACTAAATTTACACCGCATTTCCCGCAAATATTCAAATTTTCAAATTTTCAAAAATTCAAATTTTCAAATTTTCAAAAGTTCAAAAATTCAAATTTTCAAAAATTCAAATTTTTAAATTTTCAAATTTTTAAATTTTCAAATTTTCAAATTTTCAAATTTTCAAATTTTCAAAAATTCAAATTTTCAAAAATTCAAATTTTTAAATTTTCAAAAATTCAAATTTTCAAAAATTCAAATTTTTAAATTTTCAAATTTTCAAATTTTCAAATTTTCAAATTTTTAAATTTTCAAATTTTCAAAAATTCAAATTTTCAAATTTTCAAAAGTTCAAAAATTCAAATTTTTAAATTTTTAAATTTTCAAATTTTCAAAAATTCAAATTTTTAAATTTTCAAAAATTCAAATTTTCAAATTTTCAAATTTTCAAATTTTTAAAAATTCAAATTTTTAAATTTTCAAAAATTCAAATTTATAATAGTAACAATAATAGTAACAATAGTAACAATAGTAACAATAGGAACAATAACTCAATAGTAACAATAACAACTCTTTAGTCATATATACACATATAGTATATACGTAAATAATCATATAACATGTACAGCATAATTATATTGTTATTTCAGAGAAACGACATTTGTCTAGACTTTTGTCCTTCTTCCTATTCCTTCAAAAGTTCAATTTTCCGACACGAAGCCGCTCCTGTCGTCTTGTTTCTCCGCCACGTATTCGATTAATTTCCTAATTTGGTCTCCTCACCGATTCCACGAATTCGTCGTTCGATATACAGCGTACTTTTGTTATGAAAATAAAGCTAGGCGAAATTCGACTGAATGCGAAACAGAAACGAAACGAGATCGTACGAACGCGAAAAGCCTTAGGATGGAGAATCAAGAGATATCGTACGTAAATGTTGGAACGATTTGTTTGAAAATTATGATACAGCACGTCGGAAACAGGTAACCTTTGGCTAGCGAAAGATTTACGTTTGTCGACGATCGCAAGCAGCCATCGATGGGTATCGTGTGCATCGGGGTTACCAACTCCGAAGGAGGACAGCTGCGGCCAATAAAATTCAAGGGGACGTTATTTAGATAAGCAAAGAGATGCTACCGTGTAGAAAAACTGGAGAAAAAAGCCTATGACGCAACGTGTTTTACGTTATCATCGGCAACCAACCGGCAATTTGATTATTCGACCGTGTTTCACTGGGATATTTCTGAAAGTACTTTCGTAGATGCTCTTGAGAGTTTTAGTAACGAGGGCATATTTCAGGCAGAGTGCAGGTGTTTAAATAACAAAGAAAGTACGTAAATATTTCGGGACGAATAATTAATCGAGATCGTAAAAAGTATGGTCGTCGAGAGACCTCAAGGGGAATTGGAAAGTTTTTAACGGTGAGAAGTTTTTCGGGTTTACGTGCCGTAGAGACAACAACGGAACGCGTCTCCTTTGTTACGTTTTCTAGAGATTTCAACGTATGTTTCGCGATACGGTTATAGTGATCGTCGATCGTGATTTGGAGGATGCTGCGGTAATTAAGCAGACTTTAATGAGTTCGGAATGACGATAAAATTTTATCGTTATTGATAAGTACAGAGTGTTACGCGTGACTTGTGTTTTATCGTCGGTGGCATAATAATACGGTTGAGGAGGAAGCTGAGCGTTTAAAAAGAGCGATATTTCATTTTCTATCTTTTATCTGTTTCTTAACGCGATTGTGCGCACGTTTCTTAACGTGTTCGAAACGAACAATTTCTAAGCAGCTAAGAATCTTCTTTAGAAAATCTTTAGAAAAATCTTCGCAATCTCGTCCGACAATTAGAACATATCGGTATCGATTTTATATATCAACATCTCTGTTTTACATAATCCTTCTTCTTATTTGAATTAATTACGTGATTTGCCACCTTTTAAACCTTTTCTTCCGAAAACTCTGTCTTTGAGATATCTGATCATCTATCCGTGGCAATTAGCTTATTCTACCGCTTTGCCTGATATCCTACGGAAATTCTTCAAACGGAAACACGTCGTGTAACTCGAGAAATTCAAAACTACTCTCCTTGCAAGTAATTTTCAGTCGAATCATTTACTCTTGAATATTATAATTATTTGGCAATTCGTGTCATCACTGTATCCTCCCCAAAATTCTCAAACAACTTTCGTCTTCGTTTCACGCAAGTTTCATGAAATTCGTGGAAACTTTGAAACGCGCCGATCTTCATCCGCGATTCCCCCTAAAACTTAAAATTAGTTCCCCTTATAAAATACTATTTGTTTCTCGACATTATCATTGCACGCTGTGCGCAATAAGCTTCGTACACGCAGCTTTATTTACCGATACGTTGAAAATTCAGTCAGGAGCTTCGGTCGGACGGTAGCACTAGCGATAAATACCAGTAACCTGCAATAGTAATTTTAATTGTCTAAATCGGAATACAACTTCCTACGATAAAACACCTGCACATCCAATTCCTCGTTACTACCATTTCATAATTCATTCGTCGCTGTCCCATCCCCGAAATTTCCTTCGGGGAAACAAGAAAACAAAAAGAAAATTAAAAAAAGAGAAGAAAAGGAGAGCAATAAGCCAGTTCTCTGCGCAAGAAAAAAACCGCCAGGAAATTTCATAACTCCTAACGATCGTTACCGCCAATTCGTAACTCGTACCCTCCGCCTGGTCGTCCTTGAAATTCCCGAAATTACGCGCGTCCAAGAAATGACTTATCCAAAGAAGCTAAAACAATGCGTCGTTGAGAGTGTACAGTTCACCGGGGGAAACCCGGGAGCAAACTGGAAACCTCCGGTCTCATCTGTAATTCCCTCAAAAACTGGACGATTTACGCCGAAGTACCAGCGCACCAGGTTCCGAGTACCAGTTTTTCCCCGCGCGACGGCCAGCCGTGCTCCGCTCCACCGATTAATTAAATCCGATTAAATTACACGCCGGTTACAAGGTTCGCGAGACGAATGCCAGAAAATTTGCAGCCGCGTGCGCTCTTCCAATTTCTTCCGTTTCTTCCTTTTTTTTTTTTTTTTTGTTTTTCTACGGCGCGACGCACCAGGTGAAACACGCCGCTTCCGGGAACGTTCACCGACCGCGGCCACGGTTTCCGGCGTGAAACGCACGCGACCGTGATGCGTCGTCTACTCGCGTAATAACGCGCTCAAAGGCGAATTCCCGTGGTTCCCGTGGCCATTGCCGACCGTTGGAAATTCGTTTACTGCCGCGTGCGCGTCGCCCGCGGACGAAAATGAGACGCGATTTATACCAAGCTACACGGTCGGCCAGCGTTTGTGACCTGTGTAAGCTGAAGGTAATACAAAAGCTTGTGGCACGTTGCATGGTGCAGCGAGATTAGCGAGCTTTACGAGCAAGCCCGAGTGAATTTAGGGCGATTCGCTGTTGTTTTTGGCGCTGTGCTCGTGCGAACTGTGAAATTATCTTCCTTTTATCCTAGTTGCTTCTGAACAGATGGATTTTGTTATTTGGCTGTTTCAACGAGAGAAACAGAGGACGATGGGTGTTCTGGTATCTGCTTCTGTTAATCGTCGAACGTTCGATGATGTTTCGTACGTAGATGTGTCGTCACTGTGCGCGATCCGTACATTTCAGCATCTTTAAATTTCCCATAAATATGTGAAGCATCGGCTATCGATGATGCTATGAGTTTTCATTTGGATTCTAAAATTATCCGGTTTTCTCTTCAACACCTCCAATATTGCATTAAGTTGTTTGCGTCACGTTATTTTATTCGATTATCTATGATCCATTTTGTATTTTGTTCTATTACTACAAAATGAATCATAGACAATTAATATATAAATAATAAAACGAAAGAAACTCTTGGCGCAATTTAATAATACACATACGTAGCATAATACCATGCGAGGAATACAGCGGTATGAAATAAACATGGTAATCGGAGGAAAGATGCGAAGCGATCGCAGAGCTGGTTCTACATTGGTCCAGGAGCGTCCTGGTCCAGTGATTCGGTCGGCCACCGGATTGTAACTGGAACAGCGTAAACGGTGTCTATTCGTTTCAGTACAGTGTCGTCGTTCGTGGAAAATCTACTTTTTCCGATCCATTGCCAGTACGGACAACAGCTTTCGAAAACGGTTCGTAAAAGACTGGAACAACGTAGACATCGTTCGATCTACAATCGAACTAGTGAAACGTAATTACTTGATCCAGCCAAAG
Organism: Bombus affinis; assembly: GCF_024516045.1. NCBI lineage: Eukaryota > Metazoa > Arthropoda > Insecta > Hymenoptera > Apidae > Bombus > Bombus affinis. Next base: position 10,905,054 of record NC_066353.1, read on the forward strand.
TGGACTAACGTAAAACCAGCTTATCTTCGAGTCTACCCGGTATATGTTGGCGCAATCGTATCTACGAGTTCTATCGTTACGTCAATTGCTAAAGAGAATCTTGGCATTTGTTTCGACGAATACGACATAGATAGGTCGAAGAAGTTAGGCCGCGACGTCCGTAAATATTTTCCTGTCGCTTGATATCTCGTATAGTAAGAAGAAAAAAAGAAAGTGTTATCAACAGCGGCGGCTTGTTGACTGAAAGAAGATATTTCTCTTGTTTATTCTGGCTTTTGCATAAACAATTGGTGTACAATTTGTCTTGCTCCTTGACGACATTGGCATCTTCCTTCAACTCGCGCCACTATGGCAAGTTTCAACTTACTCGTTTCGATAAACAATGCGTATTTGATGTTTATCGGTAAACAATACGCGAGAAAATCGAACAGAGGACAATAGGCAAAGGATGATCCTCGATCTGCTATCAGCGTTAAAGTATAGAGCTACAAGTGCGAATGAAAAGAGCGCATGAATTTTTGGATTTGGAAATGGCATCGCAACGATGTTAGAACGTCTGAGCAATATGTTCTTACGTTGCAAATGTATACCAACGTAACGAAATGCATAGGAATAAGATGGAAGATTAGGGAAATTAGTATACGAGGAGAATCCTTGTTTTCGCGAGCTAAACATTTAGTTTCTGTTAATCTAATGGAGTTCGTGTTTCGAACATACAGTGTACGATTTAGGCAACGAATAAAGTTCCAGGTGTATGAAATTTAATAAGAAGTCTTTCTACAAGAATCATCGTTTACCTGGAATCTGGCAATTCAGCAAATCACGCTTCATTCAGAAGTAGTGACGCTTGTGTATATTAAAATTGGGTTTTGTAAAATTGATCTCAACCTGCTTAGCTCGAAAGAAGCAAAGCTTTCTCTGAGAAAATTCGCCAACTCCGTTCGAACAACGCGACTTGTAACCAGCTGAAACTACAATGACGAAACATAAAGAGAAAGTTGCGATGATGCTTGCTGGTAGCTCTATGATTCATCGAATTTGCCTTAATACCGCCCACGCTAATCGCGTACGCGCGAGTATATTTGGCACTTTTTAAAGGTAAAACGAGCTCGTGACACGGGCACACCTCGGATCTGCTGATCTTTCCGCGTGCACCGATCACCGCGAGAAAGGCAGAGTGTTCGCGATGTTGGACGAAACGGTTCCGGTTACCTGGGCCACGTTCTCCGTAATGGTGTTCGAACGTTCACGGTCCGGTCACGCCTAGGAGCATTGAATAACGTTTGAACGGACCATGACTGACACCATGACTGAATTGTTAATGTAATCCAGGCCGGCGGCGTATACTTTCGATTTTAACCGCAGATAACTTTATTGGTATCTGCGGTAATCTGCAGCGCGAAGACTACAAAGGCTTGGCGATAGCGAAACGAACTAATTCACGGTCTGTGATCTTGTTCGACCGTCTGATATTCTTGGTTGTTTATCGCGAGAAACGATGTCGCGATAATTTCCAGATAACTTTAACGATAATTTCACAAGCGAACAATTTCAGGTCGCGAATATTGCTAGTTTTATCATTTTGTTCTAGACGTTTGTTGAATTACGTGACAGCTTTTGGCTGCGTATTAATTAACTTGCGACTGTGCAATTCGTTTTGAACGACGAGAAAGACACACGCAACGATATATCGTTAGAATAGTATTATTGGCTTGGCAACTAAGTGATTGCGGATTTTGTCATTGGATGGTATTGACAGAATCCGCAATCACTTAGTTGCCAATCCAATCGAATAAAAATATTGTTAGAACTGTCCGAAATATTGATATCGATAGAAATATCATTAGAGCACGATGTATGAAAAAGAACAAGCGTAGAGTAGGTTTATGTTTAAGCTTCACTTGGGTTCAAATTGTGATCTATGTTGAGCTTACTTTTGCTTTTAATTCTAATTTAGTGCGATTATAAGGGCAGCAAGGTAGGTTTTGAGGCGAGTATATTGGTGTGTAAGATACGACAAGATAAGATATCGCAATAGAGGCGTAGCCGGAAGAAGTCAAAAACCGGAAGGTACGGATCACAAATAAATAAAAAAGATTTGTTGAATTTTTGTGCAACAGAGAATTCGTTTCCTTGAAAATAGGATAAACATTAAGATAAATTTGATAGAAAATAAAACATTTTGTAACGCTAGTGTTCATACTTGTAGGTTTTACTAAAATAATCATTCGTTTTTGTATTACTGAAAGAAATAGCAAAACAACGGGTCCATATTTTTTTAAAAACGAGGAATTGAATTTATTCAAATTTAATTCCGTAACATGATACGATAATAAGATAAACAAAAAGGAAGAACGAGTATAATAAATGGCCGCTGAAATAAGAATAATCTAGTTTCTGGTTTCTTCTATCTTTGAAATCTTTTGTCCTTTTCCTTTTGCTTTCACTTGTATCGTGCTACTTTCCTTCGCTTTATGATTCATTCGTTTCCAACTTTGCCCGGTTCAGCATGATTATTCTCTTCAAGATTATCATCTTCCGCGTATAAAATTCATTCCTTGTGATAAATCCAGTTCCCATTCAAGAACTACAAAGCGTTTCATACAACTGAATCAAGTCGCAGCCATAAAATCTCCTATTAGGAAAATATATCGATATATTTGTGAACTCTTCTTGCGAGGCGCAGCGCCACGAATTTACCATATTCCTTTGCAAAATTAAAACTAAAACATTCGGTAAACCGACTCCTTCAGGCTCGACTACCTTAAAGCATAATACAGAAAATAAAACGGAGAATGCATAAAAACGTACATCGGATCGTATTTCAAGCGAACATATCACCACATTTAAAAAAAAAAAAAAAAAAAAAAAAAAACAGGGCTGTTCTTGAAATATTCGGAACGCCACCACTTCCGGGACAAACACGCGACGTAATATAAACATGCATCACGCAAAGCCACTTCAATCTGTCCCATAAGAACAAAAAATCCATAAACTTCGTTCTCTACTTTTTGCCAGTTGAAGTCTACCTTTAAACCTGGCTTAACCGAGTCGCGCGTGCACGTTAAACGTCCGCTGCGCGTATTAAAACAACAAACCGAATCTTCTACGTTATCCAAATTCTCATGAAAAAATTTGCCGCGCCAAGAACGATTTCGTGAAAAGAATAAGAGAAGCCGGATGCATTTCACGAGCGGAATTATTATTAATCACGTTCGATCGATCTTCGTCGTGGTTTCCTGGTCGGATGCCGGCGGATGACCGCATAGCGTAAAATCGAGCCGATGACAGCATCGTGTCGCGAAAGAATAACAAGCTGAAATTATTTAAAATTCGCCGCTCCGAAGCGGAACCTGTTCGTGACTCATCGTAACAAGATGCGAGGGTAATAAAGCTGCGCCTCTATCAGCGCGGCGGAAATTAGAATGCAAGCCGCGTCGTAGATGGTCTCACCTTGCCGATTGTTTCCGGAACAAGTCATAATTTATCGTCCAACGGATCGTCTAACCCAAATCGTTCGCTCGCGCCTTCTGCCTGTACCCGTTAGATTCCTCCGAAGAAGCTCGATCTTTAGTTAAATGCTAGTACGAGCCGCCGATTTTTGTATTTCATTCTGCAAATATTCTCGCTATTGCTGATACAATGATATGGAAAAAGACAAAATTCAGTTACCTTTCACGCGTCACACGATACCTCGATAGATTGCTCTAATTCGAGCAACGATGTTCGCGTTGTGGCGGAACTGTTGCAATATTTGACGGTGTTTTATATTTTATGCAAAAGTAGAGTATAAAATATAGTCGTGCGACGACTGAGATGCAACCGCGAAAAGCTGATCTTCCGGCAGACGAAGAGAAAGCAATTTCATTGAGTAAAATCTCGTAATGAAATAACGAGGGGAATGTTTCGTAATGTTGCGATACACGTCGTTCTTGTTGCATTCTACAGTTACTTTGAAGTGTGTGTTAGTCGCAAATGATACTCGCGTGTCGTTATTGCTACGAAATGCGATAATAATCCAGCGGCCAGGCATGTTGGGGACGTTGGGAAACTTTTACAATGGGACGATTAGATACGGCTGAGGTACTATACTAGTAACGCGTTTGCCTCAAAATTCACAAATCGCAGTTACGTCGTTATAGCTGTGGAAAGGCCATATGTTATTGTGACAAAGGATCCAGCACTTTCTTATACGTGTAGACTTTCAAAGGGTAAAATACCGCTAATTAAATTCCAAAAAAAGAAAAAAAAAAGAAAAAGAAAAGATGTAGAAATGGAAAGTCTAATCTACTTAAAAGGTTTAAGATTCAGCTTAGCGCGAACCCATCGATGATCCGAAAGCTTCCGAAAAATTTCGGAACGTCGCACGATAAAAAAGAATGTAAACAAGATTACGGGAAGGATACGCGAAAGAACCGAAGCTGCGTGACTAATCCAGTACGCGGTGAAGATAAAAGTGGTCGTAACAATAAAGAGTAGTAACACCGGTTGCAAATAGCAAATGGTCGAGGTGATAATAGGGGGAGCCGAGAACCGGCTGTGCCTGGTGATAATGTCGGAAATGAAAAGAAGCTAAAAATAACGAATCGACAAACTAATTAGAAGAAACGATAATTGGAACGATAATTGAAACATCCAACATCGATTATCGCGCTAACGATTACCCGCTGTTGAGATATAGATTTAATAAAAAATCGAAAATTCTAGACACAAAAGACGGAAGAAGAAAGGAAGCGATATAAGAACGATAGAAAATAATATAAAAATTGCAAGAGATAAAAAATCGTTCGATAGAAGACGATAGAGCGCAGCATTTTTCTCACTTCTATCATTTTCGTTAGAACTTCGTACATTTTGCAATTCTGCGTGACAACCGAATTACAAATTGTCGTAGCGTAATAAGTTCAAACGTTCGTGAAACTCTCGAAAGATAATTGGCGTCGGAAAAATAAATTTGTCAAACGTTAACGAGACAATCTCTGTTCGGTAATGGCTGGCATTTCACGATCGCGAAGATCCGAGAAGATCGGAACAGAGCAAGTCTTGTCCTTAGTTATCGCCAGGCTCACTGTCGAACTGGTTTCACGCAGTTTCAGGCAGTATAATTACAGCACACATCCCAGGTGGTCTTAATAAATGAATACCGTAATAAATGGCTGCGTGTGTCTCGCCTAGCAAGAAGAGAAGGTCCCGTATCGAAGGTGTACTTCTTTTTTATTCTCTCTTTTTCCCAACGTTGCTAAAAAAGGATGGAATGCCCGATAATTGCACAATATCATTTTTATCCCTACTGGGTCCGAGAAACGTAGTGCTATACTCTATCGTTTATGCGTGCCGGATTAACCGACCGCTTTATGCGATCGCGCAGGATTTACTGTTAAACGATCGCTATATTTTCCGCCGCGTAAACATTCACTTTTTATCCGCTGCGCTCCTACGATCGCATTGCGGCTTCCGGTAGAACGTGCCTCGAATATATTATTGAGAATGGAGAACGATTAATTCGATGCGACGGCAGATCATTTGCCAGAAGTAGAATCCTACCGAGGCTCGTGTTTTTGCATGAATAGTGGAAAAACGAAAGACCCAAGTGCACAACAATTCTACGTTTTTCTTTTTCCTTTTTATAAATGAGGATAATCAATATGAATGTAAAAATGTTGAAATTCTGTTGTAATTATTCTTTGATACGGACGAGTATTAGCGAGTGAAAGAGGAAGGGTCGAACAGGCAATCCTCCTTTTTCCTTTTTTTTTCTTTTTATAAACACGTGTAATCAGTACGGTCGTGAAGTTCTAAATCAGTATGAAACTACGTACGATTTATTAAATCTTGTTTTTGTAGGGCAGCGAAAGAAGAGCGGATTAAATTCTATAATTTGACTTGCGTCTCTTACGGTAGATATGATACTCTGTCGAACGCTGCTGTCGAGCCAAATGAACTCTATTGTTTGGTCGACGGAAGCAGATTTTGGCGAAGGTGTGGATTTCGCGAGATTTGTAAAACAAGGAGGATCGAACGTATAAAATTCGACTTCTTTTTTTAGATACGTGTAGTCGTTGTTAAAATTCTAAATGGATATAACAGAAGGATATTTCCTTGGCAAAAATAGAATTTTTATAAGGACGTTCTTTCTATCTATAGAGTGGCATAAAATGGTAGAATTTTGAAGAGGTATCTGCTTAAATAAATTATTTATCAGAATGAAAAAGAATCTGCACGTGACTTTAGGTAAAATAATAACGTTTTTAGTACGTTTGATTTACTATCTAAATTAAGTTATAAGAAGATAAAATTGGAGTGAAAAATGAACATGGAGAAGAAAATCTTCGGATTATTTCGAAGCTAGTTTCTCCGTTTGCGCACGGATTATGTCTGTCGCGCTGATTTACTTTTCGAATCCGTGTTACAATATTTACGCAGGTTTGTTAGGTGTGTAAATAAAAGAAACTTCGTTACGAAGGAATCGTAGAACTACGGTGTAGAAGAACGTGTTCCCGGTCTTTTTTTCAAGTAAAACTAGGTTAATTGAGGAGAATAATTGAATCTAGTCCGGCAAAAGACTGAAAGGATCGCGCGATAACTAAATTTTTCTACCTCCATCGAATAGTCGTTCCATAAACTGTTTACGTGTGCAATCAAACAACTGCAGCTTCCCCAAACCAATTTTCCATCTATGCATCGCTCTTCGTCTTTACCACATCTCACCAGAGAAAGAAAGAAAAACATTTCCTATCTCGCGAAAAATAGCTTCTCCTCCTGCAGTAAAGAAGAATATCTATTAAAAATAAATCGAACTCGCACACCTAATTGAATGTCACTCGACTAGGCAAACGGATTAACCTTTAACTTTTAAACTATAAATTACGATCTCCAGTGAAGTCACCTTGACCCTTCGCTAAAAAAAGAATCTGCGAAAGTTCATCACATTCTACATGGGCTCTATTATATAAGATAAAACAATAGAAAAAGCAGAATCCCTTGCATATTCCGACCAGTCATTCTCCGGGTCGAAAGTGGCAGGATCGACATTCTCAGCTCTTTCAGCGCAGCCTACATTTGCATAGTCGCTGGTCTCGCGAGAGGGTGAATCCTTGGCGCAGTTTACGTCACTGACGTCGGATTCGTCGCGAGAGACCCGGTCGGCTAATCCTCGGTCAGGCTTTACCCTCTTTAAAGCGTGTAGATTCCAAGGGGGAGCCCTGCGCTTTCAATACGTTTCGCCATGGTATTTATTCCTCTTCCCTAGAAAACTCGAGAAAAAGCTCGAGGAACGACGAAAACACGCGTGTGCCACCGTGAACATAACGACCCAGTTTATGACTCGAATTCAACCGCGTGAAAGAAAGGAACGGTCCAACTTAAACGACGTAGGTAAGAGCGAGATGGATAACGAAAGAGAGGAACAACGTAGGGGAATCGTTAGCGAACAAGGACGTTGTGGATGGATCAGGGTTGCGAGCGACAGGAATAGAAATAGGGAAAGGACGCGGAAGGAACGAGGATAAAACGACAGAATGAGTAGGAGGGAGAAGGTTTTGAAGCAGAACACCCGTAGGACAGCTGAGAACCCGGGATGAAGGTAGGAGAGGGTCGAATGGGAAACTGGTGGTAGGGAGAGTAGCGTGATAGGGGAAGAGTCCTACATGGTTCAAACGGAGAAGGAAAGAGGAGAGCGCGAGTAGTGGGGATAGGTCGGTAGAAGCAGCGGGGGGCGGTCGGTGGTGGGGGCAATAAACACGCCGGCGCCTCAGTATCGTCGCGTCCATCGAGGGAGTCGGTTCGCGACGAGCACGGTTTCTCCTCTTGATACGGAACAAAAGCTCGACCGGGGTCGATTGCGATTCTCTACGGCGAAAATTCGGTTCGGTTCGCGGCAAGGTCACTCGTTGTATAATCCGTTTTTCACATCGTTGGACGCGTAATCATTCATTCGTACAGCCATGATAATACCGCGTTCCTTCGACGACGAGGGCTAGCCTTGCCCTTGAAACGCCAGCCGGAGTTTCGAGTGGCCGACACAGCGTAACGCGCACGACTACGTTCCACCAGCTGTGCGCCGGAATCGCGGCCCGCGTGTGTGTTGTGTTCGACGTTTTTCTCTTGTTTCTTTCTCTCTATTCGTGCTAGTCCCCTCCTATTTCCTACCGTTTCGCCGTTCTCCGTGTTTATCGTGACGAAGGCAGATCCTGTCCAAAATATACAGTCCTGTGTTCTTTCCTTTCTTCCTTCTACGCGTTTATCCCTGTTCGGTTTTGTTTTGGTGTTTATTGGTGAGAATCTACCGGGACGATAGGAACAAAGGGACGAAGCGAACGGCTGTGAAAGAGCAACGCAGACGAACAGAGTGTGAGAGAGACATCGTGGTGTATCGATTGAGAGCGGAGCTTGCAGTTGACGTAAGTCGATGAATTTTGTCCTTTGCGAGTAATGATCCAAGTGATGACGTACGTGTACGTCTACATCTATGTATACGTGTATGTATGTACCCTTACGTATTTACGTGTGTTGCGACGCGTCTTTCCTCGGAAGCGTATTATATTTTACGTAAGTCACGTAGCTCTACGCGCGCGGTGAACTGGTTTTCTTCTCTCTCTTGTCCTGCCGCGTTTCGAGAGCTTGAAATAGTCCGACGCCAGAGAGAAGTTCACTGCCTCCGCTCGATTGTGTCATTGAGGTTAGACGACGCGACGATGCGATTTCTTCGCGATCCGTGAGACGCGCGCGATTGTCTCGAAGAAGTCTCGACTGGGCAGCCGTCGTGCGTCTCTACGGCTCTCTGTGTGCGTGGGATTTAAGAGTTCGCATAAAAAACTATGGTTGTCAATTTTTTTCCAGCCCTTTGAGATTAAACTGATACTGAGAGATATTTTTGTTCAGTGGATATTCAATTTTCTCCACTAACGAAGTATCCGAATATATCGCGTAATCTTTGTCATTGTCATGGATGTTATTTATGATATCACAGATTTGATACTATAAAAATGAAAACCTGATAGAAAATCGCTTGATTGGAAACTAAGGTTATGTATAGATACTATTCGTAGTCACCGTATGTATGTATAGTTAACGAAATTTGAAATTGCCGACCTAGTAACTACCGGTGGTGTTTTTTACGCAAAATATTTCCAAATTTTACCGATTTGAGACGAATATTCTTTGTGGAAGAGTGATTAAAAGTTTCGGTGATAAAAGGAATCGAATGAAAAAGACACTTCTTTGCGCGGAGTTATTAAAGCCTCCATTAAAAGGGGTAAACTTTCGGCAAATTTTCGAAAGTTTAATGGAAACTCACTGGGAACATGGTAGTCGTTTGTAAAGAAGTTGAATGGAGTGTTATGTGAATAGACCATCTGGTCAGAGGTAAACGTGCGGGTTTCGTATATCCGACGCGGAGACAGCATTTTGAAAGCCATATTAATTTCTTCTCCGGACACCATATTTTTTTCGCAACCTATTCGCTATTCCACCATTGTATCCAAATTGAAATCGCTCAAAAATTTTATAACCATTTGTTAGTCGATACGGTACGACGACAGGAAGTGTAATGAAAAAAACATGAGAATATATATTCTTTCAGGAACACCTACCCGTATACAATGATTGAAATCACGTGAGAAAGCACTCGAGTATTTGTATTACAATCACATAAGCGTTATAAAGAAAGTATGAAAATAATTAAAAGACTGATAGCATAACGAGAACTTGTCAACTATTTCTTTTTTTATTATGTATTCTTTTAATAACTATTTATTTTATCACACGCTTTAATAATAAGAAACGAGAATTCAATATGGTGGAATCGATATTGTTGATGACTAACCTTAATTTCCTTTGCGAATAGATGCCGTGGAAAGTCGTAGAAAGTTCACACTTGTATTTACGATCCAACAAAACAATCCGTGTTGATTTCTTTAACGCAACGATAGCAGTAAATTCGGAGACGTCGCGATATTGTTTACGCGAATTACTTGGTCGATAATACTTTGAGAAAGAAACGGTTGAAAGGAGTCGCCACTTTGAAAGAGTCGCCGGCCGCCGGTCGTTGGCATCTTTTGCTCATATAATCGATCTCTCGTTTCGTGCAACCATTCGATTCGACGCGACGTTCAATCGTAGTTTGAATTTATTGTCAAGTAATTAGCCGTTAGCCGTAGAACCGGATACGTTTTCCGTTTTAATTCGATTCGCTGTCCTTATCTTAAGCGCTCGAATTACATTATATTTGTTACGAGTATATAAATAAGTACACGCGTCTGAAGTAGTGTGGATCGACGATCGGAAATCGTTGACCTTAACGGCGATTAAACGCGATCGGAACGTAAAGCATTTTAATTAACATTTTCTTCCGTGAACGACCGATCCTTTCGCAATGGGATGCTTTTACGGGTGTGTTTCATTCGAACAAAAGGATTTACGAAGTGGTCTTCGCTATATTGGTTCGTATATAACCTTATTTTATATGATGTATCGTGACTAACGGTAGTTTATAAAACTTGCAATATCTTACAACGTTGTAACTTTATCTGGCTGCGTTTTACGTACGTTTAACACCTTAATGCTCGAATTATTAACAAAAGATTATATAGTCGTATAATATAATAATAATAGTGAATCGTACACTGGCTCACTTGAATACATACTATAGAAACACTCTTGCGTATATGCACATATATCGTATGTGTTACATAAAATATTTTGAAATTTCATTATTTGAATATAATATAATAAATTTGGATCGATTAAGATATTCATGATTACAAAGCTCCTTCAAAATGGATACGCTTAGTATGTAACATATGTACATATTGTACGAAGCATTAAGAGGTTAAGTCTGTCATAAACGTTCGGAACAATTAATTACTTCTATGTAATTACCAACAAATTGGATCTAGAATTATCGTCTATCGACAATCGTCACCGAAGAAAATCGATTTGTACGTAAACGTAGGTTAAGGAACACTTTACGTAACCTAATCTACAATACTCTGTCTAAAGAAAGGAATATTTAAATGTTATTTCTATTGCGTATGTTGTATAACCTTTTTCTAGATATCTTTTATTCGTCTTGTTCGTTTGATACTAACCTACGTTACGCTTCTTTTCCCATTAAATTGAATCAACCTGTGAGTCAACGTCGTGACATCATCTTGCGTAACGTATACTTCATCGACATGCGCTAAAATTTAAATGACAGATCGATTGCGTCGTTCATTATCCAAGAACAGTTACATGGAATAGTGGAACGAATTAAAACGAATCAAGCTATATAAAAGGAAAATTGCAGTTCCCCATTTACTAACTTAACGTTAACGTTGAAAATGAACCATTTGAAGGCCTGCTACAATGGTGTACATTAAGATTGCCCGTATACTAACTTCGTTAATTAGTCGTTAACCACAATCATTCCGCTAATTATTCTCATACAAATACTAGATAATGGCGGGGTATAATAATATATACAGAGCGCTGCGCAATTACAGCTACTAACTTTAATTAGCTGGCAGAATGTGCTTACTCGATTATAACTGAAATCGTTTTTTTTCACACGATTTTTCCTCTTCGATTGTTCTACGTCTATATAGAAAGTATAAATAATGGCAAATAAAAAAAATGTACAGGGTGTTCGCTTTATCGTTGCGCACAATTTTTCAGACGTTTACCAATGCCATACGAACAATTATTGATTCATATTTATCTCTGTTGAATGGATAACGAATGATACACGTTACTAAAATATTCCGTACGAATAATAATAGTTCTATACTTGAAAATACTTTAAATTCAATATAGAGAGGAAGCATTTTTAAAATGTTTTCCTCATCGATACGGATGACATTTTTTTACCGCATCGTTGCAAATAATCGAAGAATGATATTCATGGGATAATTAAATATCGACAGGTTCGATGCTTCTTCAAACGTTAATTTCATAAAAATATCAATTCTCGAATGTATAAAAATTCGACGCTCGAACGTTCACATTTCCGAACGATTAATTTCCCCACTGTCCACCGTTCTCCCTCAAACTCTGCAATTCCCGCTTGTTCAATTAAATCTCCGATACCACAATTATCGGCTCGTTGGCTGCTTTCAGTAGCAAAACAGCAGGAAAATGCCTTCGTCCTTAATGGCATATCGTTAAATTTTCCTACAAAATTTGCAAGTGGAATACACCTTCTCGCCTTCGTGTATTATACCCGCATAGAGACAGGGCACGTCGAGACGTTATGTAACCTTCTGTGGAAATACTTGAGGAAACTTAGCAGTCACCGCGTGTAGCGTTTCCGGAAAATGTGGTCCGGTCGCAAATGAAGTTGCGCCACTTGGAATAGTTGGACAAAACTCTCGGCTGTGTACCAGGATTGACCCATACCCCAAGGGGTGTTGGCAGAGCCTGTAAGACAGGTAGTGACGTCATCCGGCCAGCTGCTTCTCGCTTTTCTCTCTTACCTTGAAGCTTCTTTCCGTGTGTGTTTTTTCTAGTCGTTCTGAATCGGCTAAATGGTCCCAGAAATCTTCCACTCTGTTATTTTTACGAATGCCAGAAGGACTGCCGGAGGATAAAAGTAAAGTCTGTGAAACGCTATTTTGTTTGGTTTTAAGGGTAGAACGTAAGGGGACAGTTTAATATTTAGACTTATTAGAGAAGGATAAGTAGAATAGGATAGGTTGGTTAGTCTCGATTCGGATACATTTTCTTGAAACCATATGTTCCTTTTCGATATCATACGTCATAACGTCATATCTGTCGTAACGTAATTTAATTTTGTTTCGAATTTATTATAATCGATGAAGGAAGATCGTGAATTCGTATCTTCGATTATTTTTCATTACTCACTTCTATTTACGCAAGTAGATTTTTAACTTTCTTTCAAAACTACGTAAAATACTAGCCGGTAAAATACTCGTTTAAGGACAGGATACGAATATTAAATAAGAGATAATTGGTATATATTTCTGGTATTAAAATGAACGACAGGAATTTAAACGCGTGCATACACGGAGCGAGAATATAACTAAAAAAGCGATTTGAAGAAGATGGAGCTGGTGGAAGTCATCGGAGAAAATCGCAGCACAGATTAGGCGGACACTTTCCTCGAATTAACCAGCCCTCGGTTTCGCCTGGAACGAGCAAGGACGTTCCGTGCAATTTCTCTCGGCGGACATACACGCGCATCCAGGTGTTCCAATTCGCCCATGCAAATATATTCCTCTGTCCCCCGGGCCTCCCCCTCTATTTATCTCGTTTACCCGGCCGCTTCTCTCCCGACGGTGTCCCGAACTCGTCGTGACACGGTGTAAATGGAAGGATCGCGTTGTCGTTTCCGGGGAACGTGGCCGTCTCCTCCTGGAATTCCCTCGAAGGGAACTCTTGTAACCTCTGCAACGGATCCTATACTCGTTCCACGGAGATTCCAGGCAACGTGCAAGACGTTTCGGCCTCGTTCAGCCATTTGCTTTTTCTCTCGAACAGCTTTTTCCTATAAATATGGATCGTAGTAACGCGGATGAGCGTACGGAGTTTGTTTTGGTATTGAGAAGATTATTTTCCTTGTCGTTCGTAACTCTGCTGCGTTCTTTACATCGTTTTTTACTTAATCGTGTTTCTCCAGCGCTGAGAAATTTCTTCGGTTTAAGAAATACACGAAAGAGTCGCCGTTGACATGGATAGGGCGTTTCGTTGCAAATTTCGTGGCCAAGTCTTTCCTTTCGTTGACACGTCCCTTGAAACGAGAGTTGAATTGGCCTAGAAACTCGTAGCAGATCCAAGGACATCGACGATCTTGCCGAGATAGAAGTAAATTAACGCGATCTTTGAATCTTGGCGAGTCTTTCGCGACGAAACAAGACGAGTAAACCAGTGGGAAGAATCTAGCGAAAACACAACTATTTTTCTTGTTGTCGAAATTTCTTGCTTTCGTATTCGTAACATCGTGCGTAACGCAACACGTATTATATCTTCCGCCTTTTCTATTCCATCAATTTTCACCCTTTCACGCTTCATTCTTATTATAAACTCGATATTCGACTCTTAAAATTATCGTTTGCTTGCCAGCCGTGTTAAGTTTCGTTCGTATTTGCTTCTTCTCTCTTTAAAATCCAGTTCTGTCGCCCACTTAGGCAGCGAAACGTGTACAGGGTATCTCGTAGAAGGTGATGATTCCTCGTTGAAAAATGAGGAAATGTAGGGTTGAGTGGATGTGGTAAGGATCGAGGAAGGAATCGTGGAATGGTAACCTTCGAGGATCGGATGCTCGAGCGGTGACGTGGCTGCTTTGACCCGTGGAAAAGGAATTTTCTGCCGCGGTTGCGTTTATTTTTTTCCTTGGTATATCCTGAAGCATTAAACTGACGTTTATAACGCTAATAATGTGTGTTACTTCTCCCTATCTCTCTCTCTCTCTCTCTCTCTCTCTCTCTCTCTCTCTCTCTCTCTCTCTCTCTCTCTCTCTCTCTCTCTCTCTCTCTCTCTCTCTCTCTCTCTCTCTCTCTCTCTATTTATCCCTCCGGCATAGAAAGGACTTGTCACATTTACAAATTTATCTCGTACGATTCACCGATCGGTCATTGTAAATCCATCAAAATGACTGGCTTGCGGTCATTATAACTATACCAGCTCCTCCGACAAATTACTGTAATTTTGAGATTTATCGGAATACGAATATAATTATTTTAATGGATCTGTTAGAAGAAGCGATAGAACACAGAAAATCATATCCTTCAAGGATAAATAGATAATAGTTTGGAATAGAAAGTCCAAAGTTATCGATTATTCGTTCAATAGCGAACACGTTTTGCCTTTTACAATTCGATGCTTTTTAACAGGGTGCTGATAGTCTTTGGATTTTGAGGTTCTCCGATGAGATGTTGAAGCTGAAGATGTTGAATAGTTCGAATTGCGACATTGTCGCAAAATAGCGTAATTTTATCGAACAATTGGTATACTGCCAGCAAGTTAATCTGTCGATCGTTGAAAGAAATTATCGTTTGATAATTGTCAAATTTGATATAACATCAAATTATCGTTTAACAATTATCAAATTTGATAATCGTCAGGTGATGATCTCTTTTAGCAAGTTAGGGTATATGTTTATCGGAACGAGTCTATAGAAAATCGTGGTAAATTGTAAAATTACTTGAGAAGGCGCCGGTGCGGTGGAAAATTTACGAGCGAATGGAAAAAAAGGCGCGGAATATATAACGATACCGATAACTCTATTCCACGAATTTCAGCTGCAGCACTGTAAAAATGAAAAACTGATACACAGTGCCACATTTCATTGCCGGACAGTTTCTCGTTAATTGCGTTAACTTAATCTTTACGCGGGTTCAGTAAATATGAGTTACCGTTTCCATTGGAAATTTTCACGTTTCCAATATTTTTGATAAATGCGACAACTACTCTATCTCTGGATAAAATTCAAACGTTAAACGTGTTTGCCAGATCGAGGCAGGCTGATTTATAAAAGTTGCCCATACGCGACACTGAATTACAGAAACATTCGCGAATTCAAACGATTAATAAATTCTTTGGCGATACGAACTTCCCAACGTTTATATTTTATACGATGTAACAATGATGTTTTCGATTGATGTGCCGCTCAATGAACAACAATACGAATTGATATCTTGTTCGATACACCGTCTATCGAAAAACAACAATTTCACGCAATACGAAAGTAAAAGTATAAATCGAAGTCATGGCGATATATTAAAAAATAATAATTCAACGGAATACACGCGTGGAAATTGAAACAAATTGCCCGAAATCAACTCAAAATTACTATACTGAAATAAAATGTTATAATGTTATTTACTCTTACTTAATTAATTGCATAATTATTTTTTAATACAACTACCACTCTTCTGTTTCATCTTTTTCTTACAATTCACGCGCGAACGACCGTAAAAAATTGCAATGTGCATTTACTACGTGCAAAGAAATTCGGTTGGAAAAGCTGCGATCGAGTGCACGTGTACTCGATTATGGAACTCGAAGCTCGGGTCATCGATTTGCCTCATATTTTTTGCGTGTGCGATATTGTGCTGAACACGAATTTCGTGAGAAGATCGTATTCGAAGTTTTGTATTTCCCACATACTGCACACGAGCAATTTACTCCATTCGTTGATTCGGGACATTATTGTACATAGGTCGGAGCGGGCGAACAAAATTTTAGATCGATGGAAACCACTCTTTCAGCCGCTCCATTGTTGATTTTATACTGCAGATTGATTTTACAATTTTTCGCTTCAATGTGCTGCGCTTCCTTTCCTTTCTAAATATATTTCTACCGTACAGTCGAGCGATTGTATTTCCTTTATCGCAGTTGCTTATAAATACGTTCTTTTGAAACATTTAATCGAATGTCAGATAAAACTCGTCGATTTTATCGTCGCTTCGTCAGATAAAATCGATGGATTTTATCTGTAGGTTAATTGCGAAATTTGAAAAAAGCTTGTGAAAACGTTGGACGAATTTCCGTAAAAAATTTTAATGGAAATTATTCTCTTGGAATATGAAATTGCACACAGTATACACCGATCTTCATCTGCATCTTTTCTCGTTAAATTCATTACTGGTCCCATTCCAATTTAATCCCTTTCGACGGCGTTTGAAGAACACGGGTGAAAAACTCGAATGGAAGTCGTCCTCTCCAAAGCTTTTATCCTTTTAGCCAAACATAAAATTACACGACGCTACAGCAATTTTCACTCTAAATCCAAATTCTTTCAGAAACGCTGATCATTAGATCGCAAATATTTGTACAAATTCATATTTTTGAAAGACGAATAAAAGACTAAAACCTATAAGCAAAGATCTATTTCCCTCACTATAATACACCGTAAGAGATGCTAAATTTTCTATATTTTATATACTTTCGTACATTATTCGCAATATTTGCATGAGTCTTTGCGCTTTGAAATTTTTCCTACTCGCGTTCCACTTCAAATCCACATTCTTGCAAATAAAGATAAAAGAGGATCAGCCCGAAGAACCATCCACCAATAAATCGAATCCGTGCAAAATAAAACTCGTCCCTCCAAGAACCAAGAACCATTGTCGAAAGAGGCAAAAGCTTTATTCTCTCGTTGGAGACGGGGCCAGACGTCGTATTGTGTCCCTCGTTGATCCGACTCGCTTCGACCAAGAAACCCAGCCTTCTCCGAAACGTTGCAAGCCGAAAGAACGAGCGTAACGTTCGACGTTACCGGACCATCGAACACCATGGACGATCCTCACCGCGTTGCCAACGAGCTCCAGCAAAGTTTCGTCTCGAGGAAACTGTCTCGTCTCAGTGGCGACGATCGGCGTTTCGCGTCGTTGACCCGAGGCCGGTCGAATCTGGCCTGGCGAGGCCGACGATACCTAACTATACCGCACGATATGCAAACAACTGTTCGCTAACATGAAGTTATTACTCGTGTACGGAGATTGCAGATGGCTGCCGCCGATCCCTCGGCCACTTTCCCTCCTTCGTTCGTCGTCGTACACGTTTCTCTACGATCGAGGAATGCTTCCTCCGGGCTGCTTCGAGAAGCCGGTCGTGGCTCTTGTACGATCGACGGACGGTTTCTCTCATCCTGGTGATTTATTGGCTTGGCAACTAAGTGATTGCGGATATTGTCAATACCATGTAACGAGAAAATCCGCAATCACTTAGTTGCCGACACAATAGAAGGTCGAAGAAGAGGAAAAAAAGGGGATTTTAATGAATTTTTCGGTTTAATATTCTCTCGTATGGGTCCGTGCGCGTGCTCTTCGTCGCCGGTTAGGTCGTATCGATTCGCATTTAACATTTCCTGAGTTGTACGATGGTTGGAAGAAGTGGAGGCAACGTATTTTTTATTTTTCGCTGTTCAACGCGTTATGTAGAAGGGATATTAAAGATTGGAGGTAAAGGTTGAAGATGACGCAGAGTAAAACGGGGAATAGAGTGGCGTTTTATTTTGATACGAGAAGAAGTGTAGTTGCGTTCATCGTATCAATTGAAGTGGATGAATCGACTAGATCACGTTAGGCTGCGATAAAGAGGTAAACGTGGGACGCGAATTAGACGTCATGGAACGATCATGGTTCTTCTTTCTTCGTGATTTGATACAATTACCGCTGTATGTGGTGAAATTTTGTTGTTTAATTTTAGAGAGAATTCTTTGGAGAAATTTATCGAACAGGACTGAAGTACGATAGATAAAAATAATATGTGCGCTGTAAAAATCAGAATGAAAGGTACACGAATAGATAAATAATGCAATGAGAGAAAAACGCTTCCCATCCATTTTCCAGTAAATCATTTCACGATCGAATCACCTAAATTGCGCTATAAAATTCCATAAATTCCGTAAATCTACAAAATTTCTATGAAAAATTCCATTCCGCTGCACCTCTGGTATCCATCAAATTTTTAATTCTTTGGAACAATCACGCACGCGGAAACGACTTGGTAGAAAGAAACGCTTGAATTCCATCGAATAATACTCGATGTTAATGAATAAACAGGAGGAACGACGGCGACGAAGTCGCGAAAAACGAGCGGATGGAACGAAACGCGGATCCGATAGGAATCGATGGAAGAGTTCGATGGCGTAAATCGAAAACCGTGAGAGAGGCAACGATCCCTCTCTGGCCGAAGCCAAGCAGGAATGTTTTCTCTCGCATTCCACGAGTTTCGTGGATCGTCCGAACCGACGAATTTAATATTGGCACGCGCGAATATGCCAGACCCGCCGCGAAGAATATTCCTGGCCGTGGGATGCTTTTTTCCGCATGAAATCGCAACCAAGGAAACCTTCTCCATTTTATCCTCGTTTGCTTGCTCCTTCCTCTATTTATTACCCTTAAACGTGTTTGGTTTTTTATCTTCTATTTTCCTACAATTTCTTTTCTTTCTTTTCTCTCGTCCTTTTTCGATAGACTTTCTTTCGATTTTCTTTCATCGTACTGTTTGAACCGCGTGGTCTGTTTTCTTTAGGCGTTTCATTTCGTGTCATCCACTTACCTTCTTCTGCTTCTCTGCTCTTTTCATTGCGTTCCATCGTCTCTTACAGTTCTCCTGTATTTCTCTACTTTTCCTTTTACGCCTCTTTACGCTTTGCCTCCGTTCTTCTCTCTACAGTTTACGAACGTTTCGATCGTCGCTCCGTCTCTTGTTTTCTAATTTCCACTTCCCTTAAACACTCCACGCCAGTTAAATTCAGCGAAATAAATATCGCGCAATTAACCTTGCACATTGCACGCTCGCTGTTCTTCGTGCGATCTTCGCAATTCCCACGCGCGTGTACGACGCAGTCTGGAGTATGTTTGGTAGCGAACGCTTGACGAATCCTCTCGATCTGTTTTCGCGAACCGAGGTGGACCGGAATTTTAACGATTCTCTGTCATGCTAGTCTTATATGCTTTTTTTCTTTTCTCGTTTACCGCCTGGTAAACCGATGGGAATTGCGCGAAGAGAACATCGTCGTGAAAATTTCATCGCAACGAATACCATTTGTTCTTGCATGCAATAAAGAGAGCTCGTGCAAATTTTACGTGTAACGTACGAACGTTCTATGTTTCCCGTCTTCATCCTACGACAAAAGGAGCGTCTCGAAACGAAAGTTTCGAATATGCTGGATCTCTCGCCGAGGAATTGAGAATTTTACGCGATTTCCTAAGAATATTTTATCCAATTACCGAATGTTTTACCGAGCGATAGTCGAGGATTAATCCGAATCGACGATGGGAAGATATCGGAAATTTGTTACGAAAGGAATATTTCTTTGGCATATTTTATTTGGATATCGTACATCCAACGTATTTCCATTTATACGACAAAATATTTCTCGCATACATATTTTATTTCCGAGCGCAGTAGCATCTATCGAAGGAATATAGATTTTCACGCGTTTCACTTTGACGATCCTCCCGCTCTTTCATCATTTTCTCCATATTTTCTACTGGAAATAAAGAACGATATTAAATTTCACAGCGCGAGATGTACTAAAACCTAAAGTTTCTTCGACCGTTAGTCCCTGGAACACGACATTTCGCGTTTCTTAAAGCTGCAAACGAGGACAAGGAGACGGAAACGAGACCTGCAAGATCTTTTAGGCTTTTGCAGGCTGGTTCTCTCGGCGGTTGGAGTATGTTCTTTTTTTTTTTTTTTTTTTAGACAAGTGTCTCGACGTTTCGCCGTTACAACGGACTTTAACAAAGCCCTGGAGAAACACCGACACTGACACTGACGCCAATCCGCGTTTTACAATAGCCGTCCATTTAAGAATATTTACTTTCGTATTCGAAAATTCCCGTCGTCGATCACGGATAGACGTCGGGCTGGAATATTTTACGAGCATAGAACGTTGAAAAATTGCCTTCCTTAACAAATTTCCCTGTCCCGTCCAATTGATTTTTACTCTTGCCTACGAGCTCGCTTTGTGCGTCTGTCATCGACGTTTCGCGGTTGACGAACGTCAGCAGCACTTCCGGCTACGATCGAGAGATCCGACGAGATATTTGTCGGGCGATTGACCTCGCAAATAGGAAAATCCATCATCCCTCTGTTCCATTCGTTCCTTCTATGAACGTAGGAGAAGCTTGGACAAGGGAAAATCTGCGGCGCTTTTGTTCCGATGGAGAACAGCAAGATTCGTTGGATCGCTGCTGGGGAATTTTGCGCCGCTTATGGAAGGATAATTGGTTTGCTTTAATTCCCCGGAGATTGGATTTTTCTCTTAACAACGACGCGATACGCACAGGTACGAGCTATTATTAGGTTGTCCGAAAAGTTTCTTTCGTTTCATAAGGGGATAATAGATGAACAAGAGTCTCTGTTTTATATAATTTTATCGAATTAGGTGTGATCCATTTCGTTCTATTTCTATTATTATGTTCGTGCGTAATTCGATAAACTAATATAAAAAAAAAAACATTGTGTGTCTATTATTTCCTTATGAAACGAAAGAAACTTTTCGGACAACCTAATATAACTTCGTTTTTGACGATTTCAAGGGACAAGATAGCAATAGAGCAGCACGACAAGTAAATTTTGAAGTTTCGATATGAACTTTGCGTACATTTCGGTTAAATCAGTTAGCGACGTTACCAAGTAGGCGACGACGGATATACTCGTCGAGCGGGGAGTACGCGTGGCTGTTGTAACATAGAATTAAGTTGTAACGAAATGAACGTTTCGCTTTTTAATTTTATCAGCGACGGGACTCGTCGTAACGTAAAATATTGTCATTTGTTCAATTATACTCGTGAAAATCAGCTAACCGGTGAAAATATCGCCACTTTAAATATCCACAGCGGTTTTCTGATATCTTCGTTGGAAACTCGTCGGACGAAGCGCAGCAAGAACGATATCCAGAGTGAAGGATCGATGGATGGAATTAAACGAAAGCGAGTAACCTGTGCTGTTAACCCGTTAAATCAAATACCTGTTGCCTGATAAACGACCTAAAACTTGTATCGAAATTTCCTCTCGTCCATATCCCATGCTATTGTACATGTATAATCACCGATCCAGCGGAAAATTCGTTATCGACCACGCTGTGGAGCAGTGATTTGCCTAGGCAGAATCGAATGCCTATGATCGAAGAATCGATGATCGGCCGTCGCTATATGACATCGTCAACGCGGCTCGATATCGAGTCCGTCATCGAGGCGAGCATCGCAGGTTATTGACATTGAAGGAAGCGAATCGATAGCCGGAGAGCGCCTCGATGTCTAGTCACGGAAGTAGAATACTGATTGCTAGCATAAAGCCTATTGTGCCGGTGGTGCGCGGCCCGTTTAAATATAGAGTGGCAGTACTCCAAGCGGAAGAAAGACAGAGAAAGAGAGAGAGAGAGAGAGCGGAGGACCCAGAGTTAGTCTTCCTTTCGTTCCTGAGGAGCGAGGCGAGCAGCGACGCAGTCAAAGGTGCCTCGAGCGACGAAACCTTTTGAGAGAGACGGCGAACTATGGAGACGCGATTCCCTAGTTATCGATGACGGTCGTCTGTCCTCTCACACACACACACTCTCTCTCTCGCTCTCTTCAGTTTCTATAGCCAGAGGATCGAGAACAGGATCCTGCGATTGCCTCTTCAACCGAATTTCCCTAGCTTCGCTCTCGTAACAGCAGTCGACGAGGTGACACAGCGGTCGATGATGACGTCCGGAGCAAAGTTCTGGCAGGCTGACTGATATGATCGAGTGGAGCGAGCGCGATCGTATTCGAATTTGGTAGTCTGGATTGGAAATCGGATTTAATTATCTGGATTTCAGGGCTCCAGCTCTACAGTCGTCGATGATGTTGCGTTTGGTTTTCGATCGAGACCAGAGTTACACGAGGTAAGAGGCTGCTGCAGAACGTGGACCAACGGGTGCTGGTAGGTTAGCTGTTGCTGCTACGTTTCCACGTGAATTGCAATGTTTGAATGGGAATACGCGTTTAATTACCTGGATTTAAGTGTTTGATTCGTACGGGCAATGATACGATAGAAGGCGATCGCGTTTGGTTTCCCATCGAGAGCACAGCCGTACGATGTAAAAAGCTGCAGAAAGTAGAGAAACCGGTGTTAGGTTGACGCGCTGATTTTCCATGTGTATTGGAATGTTCGAATTGGAATTTCGATTTAATTATCTCGATCTAATTTGAGCTTATTCGATAGGGTCCAGTGGAGGAACGCGATTGTGTTTGGTTTTTTAACGAGGGCAGAATTAGGCGACGTAGATGCTGATGAACTGTCGACGAATGGGTTGCTGGCACGTTTCAATTTCAATTTGAATGTCCGAATTGGCAATTGGTTCCGATGGTTTCGATCGAAGCGCCCCGAGCTTCGATATTTCCATTGGAATTCAATTGTTCGGATTTAGATATTCGAATTTGAAAATTCAAACAGAATTTTTCTACTTAAAGTATCTAACAACGCGAATGTTGTTTCAACCTTTAGATTTCAGCGTTTAATCGGCATATTCGAGTTGGATTATCGACAGGCAAGCTGCTTGGCCTTCTGATTCCAAATTGCAATTGCAAATTCTACGTATATCTGAATTTGAATATTTCAACTCGAATCTGCAATTGCACGCTGTTAGAATTACCTTCTTTGAATTTGTAATCCTATGTTTGCACTTTAACTTGAACATCTGAAACTATTTCGTCGATCAAATATTAATGTTAAAAGAAGAAAAAAAAAAAAAGAAAGTTGTCGTACCTCACTTTGAAAGAAATTTAGAAACGACTGAAATAACCAATCGCTCTTTCTCCGTGGCTCGACTCATCGTAGAAAGTAAAGGAGATCGTTGTACAAAGAGCAACGTCCCGAATAAACGCTAACACGTAAGTAGCAAGTTTTTCGTCCAGAGAAAAAGTCGCAGACGACCAAAGAATATGCTGTTATTATAAAACGATTACTTGGATTAATTTACGACAGAAGGAGCGACGTTTGACGGGTGAACAGGGGAAAAATGATTAGGGTGCAGCAGGTATTTTAAAAATCGACAAGTCATTATTAGAAGCAAGATGAGCCATGTTGACGCAAGAACCGTTATGGTAACCGGTGCCACGCAGAAATCGACCTGGGTGCATCCTACACGCCTCTGTGTACAATTTACACACGTATGTGTACCTAGACACACAGGGTATACATGGCCCCAAGTTTACCTTTATTATCGAATCAACGTATTCGTCACGATCGCCAACTATCGCTCTGCATCCCGATCGTCTTTCTATCGATCTATAGATCGATCGATCACCAAGTTGTTCGAGATGATTCCAATGTTTCTTCGTTCATTCCTTTTCTAGTTACTTTTCGTCGTTACAGATGGACGAGTCTTTTCAATTTTCCACTCATCTTGCATTTCGAAGAAATTCGAAAATCCAAGTATCACAGATTGGAGTAATTAACCTAATCTATGGCCGAGTCGAGAAACTTAATTTTAAACGAAAAGATTCAAAGCATAATTTTTCCAACAGCTACATTCAAATACAAATTTATTGGCATTAACTTGGATGAGTTATACGATAAGCATAACGCGTAAAAGTATTTTCTCATTGTACGCTATCACGATACTGTTGGGAAATTGCGCGAAACTCTTTCGATCCGCGTAATCTTGGCATCTGGGGCAATCGAATAAAAGGAATCGTTTGGAAAAAATAGAACTCACGATCAAGCGTTACGGCTTATCGGCTATCTTATCGGTAGATTGCAGACGTTTACGAATTTATGAAGAATATGTAGATAAAAATGCACAAAAGTACATGTACGTGTAAACATAAAACATAAAACTGCGTTAAGTCGTCAGTTGACCTAGCGATAAGCGTATTTGTCGCTGGTGAAAATCCTCTCGAATTACGATTCATATTGTGTCTTCGTACTTGTTAGTGCGCGTTAGTTCGTCGCTGTTATTAATAATCGATCGAGCGAAATTTTCCCTACAGCCTGCGAGAAAGTTCGGCTCGATTTCACCAATTTAAAAATTATTTCCATTCAGATTCGCTATTATTCTTTTGCCACGCCGGTATAATTACTCGTTCGAAAGCAGTTTCCCATTATTTCCAACAGTCTCGGTATAATCATAGTGCGAGTTAATTTCGATCAAGTAAAAGTCAGCTTGTGTTACTTAAACTTTTCCTTCCCTTGAATCCGAAGTAAATTAAACTTGTTAGCTGCCTTTGTTCGATCAACTTGCTCGAAACAGGCGAGTTCGGCCACCGTCTCGTCGCCGGTAGCTTTCCTCGATTCGATGTTCGAGAATCGAGCTCGACCAAGCAAAGATGCATCCGCGGTATAGTCTGTGGCACTATGCCAGTTTATTATTGATTCTCTCTTCTTCGTTCCAGCGTCTCTATACTATGCTATACACTTGCTAGCTCTCCTACCGAAGAACGAGCGCTCTTTCTCTTCGTTGTACACAATTTCTTAAACGTTCCTTCCTCTTCGCTCTTGCTTCTCCCTTCGAGAAATTCTATTCTCAACGAGATAAAATACAAATTCCATGGTTCGATCGTATTGTTCGGTGTCTCTGTCGTTAGATTTTGTATTTTATATTTTGCTCTGTTAATATTTGTATTTTGTATTTCTTAGCGTAGTTTCTCTCAATTAGCATTTTTCTTTATGGTAGAATTTTACTGGGATTTTCTTCCTTTAGAATCTTGCTAGCTTCTACAACTGATTTCGAGCGCTTGTCTCGCGACTTATTTGAAAGCAAACACGTCTGTTCACTTTATTTCCGAGGACCGTACGAAACAGAACACAGGGATAGATAAATCACGTTTCCTATCTTCCAAGGGAACAATTTTTTAAATCCACCACGCTGTCTGTCAACGTCACATCGCTAAAATCACGATAATCGTATCTCGTTACGATTGCCAATGAAATTTCCAGATGCTTTTTCCCCACGATACAGCGGTAAAAAGTTCTCCTATACGAGAAAGCTTCCCGTTTGAATAGCTTCGCGAGCCACTGCAGATGTTTCGACTAACGCGAATTTGAAAGTTGCATCGATTTTACGATTATCGTTCGTCTACGCAGAGGCAACCAGAAGGAAAAAGTCGATCGCTAAGCCACTAGATAGAAATACCATGCTCGATGTTAATGCAGCGTTCGAACGAGAGCCACTTACAATTTCTACGAGCAACGAAACAAGCTCCCTTTCACGGTCGGCCACGTTAATTGAAAACAAGCATCGCAGAAGCCTTTACTCGCTACGATAGATCGTCAGAACGTAAACGTCGGATTGATTAAATACAAGCCACTCCTCCTCGTTCACCGATCAATGCCATTCAAACGATAAAATTCGCCCGATAAAACGCCGCCGCAATAACCGCGAAGGAATACCTAAACAGAGGATACGAGGAACGAGACAAACGCGCTGCTACTTGGACTAATCGCTGAACGTATGTGTATTTGTATTACGTCTAAGGCAACCACCTTTCAGATTCGAAATTTGCAAGATTCGGCGCAAAGTGCAAGGCGTTTTATCAAAAAGCGCGATCGGAACACGAAAAATCGTAGTAGAAGATCCGAGATGGAAGCTGCGGTTCAGACGAAGCTGAGTTTTACTCGATGAACATTTTCTTTCGTCGAATTGAATATATTAATATAGCGTGTTATATATGGAAGATTTAATATTCACGAAAATACGTTACAGAAAAATCGCCAAAGAAGAGTTACCAAAGTACTTGGAAGGGAGGATGAGGTGGAAGGACAGAAAGATATTAGCAAGATTCAGATGTGGAAACGAGACCAAAGCAAGGGAATACTGGAAAGAAGAGGGAGAAAAGAGATGCGGACTATGTAAAAGGAAAGAAGAAGACCTGAGACATGTAAAAGAAGAATGCGAAATAACGGGAGGACCAAAGGACACGGAAAAACACTAAATGAGACTGGAGAAGAGCTAACAGAACTAAAAGCAATAATAGAGAAGAGGAGGGCAATACAAGACGGGGAGGAACGACGATAAGGAAGCACAGCAAGGAGGCAAAAGCTCAAAAGTTGCCATAGTTTTGGAGACAGAATAATTAAGGGAGTGCGATATAATAGAGTGGATAAGAGGTGGGGTGGATATATAAAAAGCGAAATAGATAAAAGAGATGTAAAACCGAAAGCTCGGACTAAGCAATAATATAATAAAATGATGTCTTTTCCTCTTGAACACTGTATGTGGTTCACGAGGGTATTAGGTTGTCTGGAAAGTTTCTTTCGTTTCGTGAGGCGATGATAGATGAACAAGAATTTCTCTTTTATATTATTTTATTGAATTAGGTATGATCCATTTCCAGTGCATAATTCGATAAACTAATATAAAACAAGAAACATCGTGCGTCTATTATTTTCTTATAAAACGAAAGAAACATTTAGGGCAACCTAATACGTACACGGTACACTGCGAGCTTCTTTTCAACAAATCTGCTCTATCGAACGTGTACGAAGCGAAAATTCTGTGCGGTGCATAGCACGCATCCGTAAATTTCCTGCTGCATTCTGCGAATCGTTTCTGCTTCGACTGTTATCGATATTCTAACGCAAATATTCGCTTGATGCTCCATCGTATAATGTTCGTAATGCTATCGGTTGGATCACTTATCCTAATAGATGCGCACACGTGTACATTCGCACAGACATTGTACGCTTTTATCGTAAAACCCGGTGGAAGCATCGTTGGTTGACTGGCACATTTACGCAGAAACTTGAAACAGCGAGCTGTTAATTCGCGAAACGGTTAATTTTAAAGTTAAATTATCATTCGCTTATTTCTGTTTAATCGTTAAATATTGCGTTACGCAACCGTCTTGTTTTCTACGTTTAGTCGATGGAAACCTGCCTGACATTTACAACATTCCCATAACACATACGCATGAACCGCGTGCTATACAAAGCGTAGCTTATTCCGATCGCTCTGTCCGCTCCGACTCGTCGCATGACGTCATTCTAATTACCCAAGTTACGATTGGCTCGCGAGAAATTTCAGTCGAGGCGTTCGTGGTCGCCTGTTCGGCGTACAAGCCGCGTCTTCCAATTTCCCTGGAATTTTTCAAGAGAAGGAACGTGGCCTCCAGGGTTGCTTTAAACGCACGAAGGCTGCTTTAAGCCTCTTTACACGTTGCCAAGGTAGAGTTTCAACGCGGTGTCTTGGCGAATGTTCGCGAACCCGGGATGAAGCCATTTAAATTTGGTAAACGAACGAGCGACAGAAGAAGGGATGGGGATGGGGTACTAAGAAGACACGAAGACTGTCCGAAATTCGTATCGTAGATTTTTCCATCGAATCGAATTAAACTTCGATTAAATTCTGACTCTGAGTAGAGTTACGAAATTTCATTTGAAATTGTACGTACGCCGTTATTCCGTTTGTTCGTCCAACTGTACGTAAATTCTCGTAGCAACGGGAACTGATAATGCAAGAATTTACCTAAAGTTAGACAATTTTCAATAAAATTTCGAAACCGGACCTGGCACGGTTAGCGTTGAATTACGTTAAAAATTGCAAAATCGGATAATCGAGACTCAGGTTGCTACGATTTGCATCGGCCCAACGATACCGGTGAGAACAGTTGAAATCCGCAACTCTCGACACCGGTGCCGAAAAATCGTGAAAATCAGCGCGAAATCGACCCTTGGGAATTCTTCGCAGCCGGAAACCTGCGATCCTCCATCCATCCGTTTCGAACAGAATTCAGCTAAATGGAATCGAATCGGTCGATAGATTTTACAATATCCCAAACCACGTGGCACTTTATCACGGGTAGCGGCCAGAGATATATCGGCGATCAGGACGACAGGATTGGCGGATAGGCATCGAGAGCCGTTTCCCTGAAATTTAAACGCGTCCCTGTGAAAATTCAACGAGATATCGGGCATACGTTGCGTGTACGACTCGTGACCAAGTTCTAGCTGCCAAATACGGGGGCAATTTGCGCGTGGAAATTCGTTGGGACGGTTGAATATCGTTCGCTCGTCTGGCCGCGTGTTGACCAGTGAAAGAGGAGCAGGGGAACAGTAGAAATGAAAAAATAGAAATGCGAGGGAAAGAGGGGAAGGCAAACGATCGTGCAAATAATGTCGCGCGAACGGCTGTCGAAATCGCTTCGACGTGGAATTTTTTTCGTCCTTGCTACCCCTCCTCTGTCTCTTTCTACGATGTTTTCTATTTTTTTTTTTTTTTTTGCAATCTTTCTTTGCCTTTTTTCTCGCTCGCGCGTATTGTTTGTTAGGAATTGTGCTCGATGGTTGGTCGCGAAATTCGCCGATAGAATTGAAAATTTTATACGAGCCGCGCGACGCGCCGTTTCATTGTCGGCGTATCATCGGTTTCAACGGAATTCGCCGTGAATTCGAAACGAATTCAGACGTAAACGACCGATGTAAATTATCATCGAACTCGTCGGACGGCCCGGCTCTTTTTACCTCGCGATATCAATAGCTGAATTTTTCAAATTCTGTCTTTTTTTTTTCGTTTACGTTCTTTATGTTCCCGCCGTTTGCGGGAAATTCTCGAGTATCGTAAATCGTTTTAGAACTCTACGCGATGTACGTTTTTACGAATATTTGTAGACAACGTGTTTCTGGCAACGTAGAAATATTCGCGGATACAACGAAACATTTCCCGTATCGATGTAGGTAAAGTAATGAAAATTATTATAATCGTGTTATTAATTACCCTGCCGTATTTGTTGCGCGCTATTTAAATGGAAATAATCGCAACGACTTGTCGAATAAAGGAGAATTAACAACGCGATGATTACAAATCTAGTTAAATATTTGACAGGAAGTACGGACGATACGTAATTTTCTGATTATTTAAATAAATTGGATTAGTCCTGCCCGGTGTGAATAACAATGAAATCAAACGAATAATAATAATAATAATAATAAGTTGTCGCGACAAAGAGATACGAACGTATCAACCAATTATCCGATCATTATCTTCGTTTCTGTTGATATAAGGATTTACATAATGTTGGACGAACGAAAGAAATAGCGATGAATTTTCAAATAATAATCTAATTTCGAAACCGGTGTAAATTTTCAAATAAGCGTTAAATTCCATATAAGATATATAAAATTTCAAAATCTGGTAAACGTCTACTCGCCATTTATTCTCGAAACAGGATACGGACACGCAGAGAATGCTTTTGTAATCGGTGAGTTTTATTGTCGTAGTGAAATGCTAATTGGCAGGAACGTTAGCAAGGGCGATCGAATCTCGCGTATCAGGCGAATATTTCGTAAAGCGACGCGAATCGGTAGCTAATAAATCGTTAGCGTGTCGTTTTGTACGTTGGTTACGCGACTGCGTTACACAGTCCAACGTTCAATGCGAAACGCGCGTCGAACGATTTTTGAAGCTTTGGAGTTCCAGCGCGGCGCGCTCCACCGTCAGAGAATTTCGTCGCCAATTGGAAATCTGCGCAGTGACCTTTGAAATATTTCCACGGATTATTCTTGGCAAAGAGGTTTTCATTCGGAAGTGACAGAGCGAACAAAATTTGACGCGGAGATATCGGAGTGGGAACGTTTCGAATTTCGGTAAATCGTCGGACCAGATCGCTCGGTAAGTGGAAATTTTGACAATTTAGCGAACTCGGGAGGTCCGCGCTGACCTTCGAAAATGTTCGATCGAAATTAAAAATGCAAAGCAGAAACTGGCCCCGCGCGTGGGATCAGAAGATTTGGGAAATTGTGGATCAAACGTTCGGGGTATTTGTAATTGAGAATTTCGAAAATTCTAAAATTAAGGTAGGTTGGGAAACGTTCAACGAAAATAGCGAAATTGCCAAGTACTCAAAAATTTGCATTAGTAGATGTATGGAGAGACTGGAATATCGGAGTTGGAATAGAACTGAGAATTGTTGAACATTTGAAATTAGAGGAATGAAAGAATTTCGAGAATAATTCTCTTCGTTTATTCCTTCGTAAATAATGATTATCGATGTTCAACTCTTTATAACGTTTTAGTTTTCTGCTCGATAATGTGTCTCGTTTCGCCAAGATTCCCGGGAGAAGGTTAAATTACGGGAATTAATTAACGAGGAGTATCTCTCTCTGGAGATTGTAGCGGTGGTTGGTACAGATAACAAGGCGATGCAAATTGTTATAAAAATTCATTAACGAGGCACGTTTCTCACGACGAGGAGCACGCGGCTAGAAAATGTAGAATATCTCGGATTTTCCTTCTCGCTTTGAAA
This sequence comes from Bombus affinis, assembly GCF_024516045.1. Taxonomy (NCBI): domain Eukaryota; kingdom Metazoa; phylum Arthropoda; class Insecta; order Hymenoptera; family Apidae; genus Bombus; species Bombus affinis. Next base: position 10,935,713 of record NC_066353.1, read on the forward strand.
CTCTTTAGAAGACTCAATCTTCTCCTTAATACGACTCTTTTCCATTATCGCGTCGTTGTCTTATCACTTTTTATCGCAATTAATCGTGTAGATTTTTTTCTCTTTTTATTATTAACGTATACCTGCTTCGACGATTAAACGAACGAGAGGAAAAATAAAATTTATATCGTACTCTTTACATCCACTCGTATCGCGCCAAAATAGCAACGTTCGAATATTAGAAATAACGCAGACTCGCAGATGCCAAATTTCAATTCAATTATTTAAATCCGGATTAAAGTTAAAACCAGCAAATTCAAATATTCAAACGTACAAACTTAAATATTGAAATTTGCTCAACTACGCTCAACTACGATCAAATATATTTGCCACTACGAGCCTGCATGACCCCGTGATTACCCAAAAACCAGGTTGTGCTCTTCGCAACGTTCCCTCGCGCATTATCGACCAGCTACTTTATTCCTTCAAAACTTTGAAAACTCCACGTTCGCTCGCAAGATCGTCGTTGAAAGGAATAAAAAGACCACGCTTCTGCGATAAACGCACTTACGCCGAATTCCAATGCCGCCAGAGCTCGACCCAACAACAAACCCTGTAGCGCATCGCCGGTGTAGAAACGACCGTGACGCGATTTCCACCTCGCGTTGCAGCTCGTCGAGAGCAGGCAACAGCTTCTCCTGGTTTGCTCGGAAATTCGCCGGTCGAAATTAAAAGGCGAGTTCCGGTCACGACTTCCGCCAGCCAACCGCCCTTTTCTCTCACCGATTCCGCACCAGTTCCGATCTTGCAGTTCGATTCCCTCGCATCCCCCGGCTAACTCGATTAGCTCGGCTCGTAGGGGTCGCTGGAAACGATTTTGCAGAACGGTACGTCTCGCGCGCTCCGCAAATATTTGGATCCGGAGGACCGGTTAGTTCGTTAATTCGCACTCCGGGGAACGAAGGATAATTGAATCGTTCCAGTTACCAGAAATATCCTCGCCCCCTCGTTCTTCGTTACTCACCGTTGACGCGTCGATGAATTCGAAAACGAGAGGAACGTATATTCCGGCCGGGCTGGAGTTGCGGACGGTGCGTACGAGCTTCGGGCGGCTCGCGCGAGTTTGATTACGCGGCAAATGTATTAGGTTGTCCGGAAAGTGTCTTTCTTTCGCAAACGTGTTTTCTACAATGCACCTTCGTACAAATGTGAAGGAAAATCTGTGAAATTTCCGCGTGTTTATTTCAACAGAACAAAATGCATCGTACGTAAAAACAAGGACGTTGTGCGTCTATTATTTCCTCGTAAAGCGAAAGAAACTTTTTGGACGACCTAATAGAATAACTCGAAGTGGAACGCGATGAATAAAATGTTTGTTTATCGTTAATGATAAAACGCGGGCGATTAAAGAAGTAGAGGAAGCTTTGAAATATCTGGGCGTTTACTTGAGCTTGCCTTGGAAGAACAAATGACAAAAATTGATTAATATCGTGTAGAATTGTGGATCTTAATTGCCGAAATAAAAGTAAAGGAACACTAAGGTTACTCTTGGAATTTATATTAAAATAGTTTTAGATTTATTTTAAAAACGATTTATAGGATCTTCGTCGGTATACGTTTGCACGCGTCTCAGCACTTCCTTTGTCTCGCCATTTTTCATACCACACTGCCAACGGAACAGTTACGTTCGTCTGTTTTTCGAGACGCCGCGCGCACACGTACTTGCACACATTCATATTCACATACGTGAGTCGACAAATTCACAAAATTATACATATCTCGATAAATATAGATGTTTTAAGAAACAGAGGATTTATCTTCGCGAATTAATAATTTCAAGGCTTTTAAGGGATAATGTTGCAATCGTCATTTCTTATATTTGTCTATTTCTGGAGCCGAACCTTATGGACTTTTGTAGATGAAATATACGCAGTATTTTATATTTTATGCTCAGTATATTTGATATTTCCACGTATTGGCAGTACGAAGATTTCTGTTTCGAAAATTGGATACCATTACGATTCCATTCTTGTCCTGAATTTACGTAATACCCATTCTTTCTTGTTCGTGGAACACATCTTTCAATTTTCTTCTTGCCCGCTTTTCATCTGCTTTTTCTTATTTCTTGATAAATTGGCTGTTGCTCTGTCCGAGTTTCTTATTCAAACATGAATTCTCGTCGAAACAAATTACCACTGTTTCACCAAGTTTCTCCGTAACATCGAACTTTCTTATTCGTTTTCAACTATTTTCTTCGCAATCGAAATATTTCATCGCGATTTCCCGCGTCGAACATATCGACCGACAACATTTCAAAAATCACATTTACATCGGAAGAATGAAATTTATTATTCACCGCGCTCTTTCCATAATTTTGTATACGTCACCGTGACGCCTTTCTCCTTCCGAGGATTATCTTCTGCGAAACCGCACGATGACTTTATTTAGTCGGAGAAAAGAATTAATTAAAACCTGTCTGCCTTCTTCTACCAAAAAGCGCAGTTTGACGAAACGTGAGTTACTTACCTCGTAACTTGCTCGTAAAAACGAGGAGATATTATTCTCGTAAAAATGGCTTTTTATTATTTCGACTTTGTCGCCTTTTTCATTTGTATCGAAAATAAGTCGCAAAATATATTGCAAAATATTTGCAAGCAAAGAGCTTAGAAGCAGCTGTATCGCACGGGGAGGGAGACATTGAAAAATTTCTGTTCTGCGTGTCTCGTGGTACCGCTGATGCAGTCGCGATTTTAATTGCAAACTTTATTACGCCGACGGAAAGAAAGAAAGAAAAAAGAAAAAAGGAACGTACTTCCTCGAGTAACCGACGATATCACGCGGAAGAGGTCGAACTACGTCACTGCAAGCGAATCCTAAAATACACCGAGAGGAAAAGAGTGGCAGAAAGAGAAGGGAAATTGGAGCGGAAAGCAGGCGGAACAAGCAAAATTCCAGAGAAGACGAAAGAAGGAAGTTACGTTACGCGGAAAGAGAGTAAAAGCGGAAAAGAAAAGAAACAGCGACATTCCGAGGCAAAAGCGGGAAAAAAAGAAGCAACGCTGCGAACAAAAATACAAAACGTAGTGAACGTTGCGTGGTGTTTTCGCGCGCGAATAAAAGGAAGAAAATTCGAAGAAAAAGGGGTATGATAATTTAAGACGACGTATAATAGAAAGAGAGGGGAAAATAACGTGGAGTTTTGAAAAGTACGAACGAGAGAGAAGATGCGAATTGATAAAATTACCTCGAGAAAAAGTATCTTTTATGAATTTTATAAGAACGTACGTTCTACGCGAAATAGAAGGCGAACAAAGAAAGTAAATTGCGAAACGGTCGAAGAGATTGACAATTGTTATTTGGCTTTCAGCGATAAAGGATGGAAAAATATTATCAGAGACCATATGGGACCTACTTCCGGAAAATTGATCGTACACCTGACAACGATTGAAAAAGCTGATACAAATGTTGTTCACCTGGCTTCCTTGCTGCACGAATTACGAATTTTCTATTTTTATGTTGCGTTATCCAATTACCTTTACGCAAGATGCTCGAAATAATTAATTTTTGAGAATTGTATGAAATCTTAACACTTTGACTGCCACGCCGAAATTGCACGTTTCGCTCAGGACGCCACGAGGGAATTTTTATTATTTAAAGCATGTAATAGCAAAATTTGAAGCTCGATGATCAGTTTTTCAAGATCGAAGAACACAGTTGCCAACAACAACTCGCCTGTCGATACTTTATTTTACGTTGGTTTTATAAGACGATCGATCACGCGTCGTGCATCGATCGATCGGTCGATACATCGGCTATCGGCCAAAGAGAAACCGATCGACGGGAAAAGCCTTAATTAGCATGGAATCAATTAGCGACGATTAGCATTCTCTCGAATTAATTAGCACTAATTAACACCTCGTCCACGGTCCACGAATGCCGTGCAAGGAAATCGCGTCTGGTATCGCCTTTGTCACCGTGCCATCGTTTTATTATCATCGGCCTGGCTTTCAACCAGAATCATAATCGTGACAAACGAGCGTATCTTCTCTTTCTACTCTTGTCCCGCAGCATTGCCGCATATCGCTGTTACCGTGAAACGGTGAAATAGTCCTTGCAGTCGAAATAAAAGTCTCGAGAGAAAGAACGAATTAACGTCATTCATGTCGTGGAGCGAAGACACGCGAGCTTCATCCAACGAAAAATTTCCACGTCGAATTGTCAATCTTAAACTTTATCCAGGTATTAGAAGATCCACGATCGTCTGCAATATCTTAATCGTAATCGCTGCAAAATAGTTGCTCGTATCTTCTGAACATTTAGAAACGTCGGTCAAAAACAATTACCAAAATTCATCTACCTGTCTTTTCACCAGACGTTCTTCTTACTTCTACAAAATAAAACTCTTAGGAGAAACGATAGATTTCTGAAGCTAACTGTTCACCTCCTCCAACGAAAAAATGTCCACGACAGATCGTCAGCCACAGTTCCCTAAACATCTACAGACTTGCACCAAAAATGTTTCCAAAATTCTAAGATCTAGCTACCTTTTCCACTGCTTCGACGTTGTTCTTCCACCGCATCAAAAACAAAAAAAAAAAAAAAAAGAAGAAGAGAAAAAGAAAAAATAAAGAAAGATTTTTTTTAAAACCGACTATTCATCTCAGCGAGTGACGACAGCCAAACAACGGCCACCAAGTGTCACCCAATGAAGCGTGCGAGCTAGCGAAAAATTGGCGCGTCAAACGGCGCAGATAGAGAATCTCGCGGAAAATTAGAAGATGGGATGGCGCGCAAGAACGATATTTCACGATGGAACCAGGGCAACGTTAATCATCCTGATCTGTCGTGGAATTAATACGTGCTCCGACTAGCGGAATAAGAGAGAAAAAGCGAAAAAGAGAGAGAGAGAAGGAGAGGGTGTAGCAGTCGCTCTTATCAGCCCGGAAGCTATTAACCTGGTAAAACTTACTTTTCCTAAAACTGGGTTAATCATCTGTTCCGCGAGCCCAGCTGGATTATCCGATCTTGCCGTCCTAAATTCGAAATTCCGGCGTGCAACGAGCGGCTCCACTCGCCTGCTCGCTCCGCGCCTGTAATTTGACGTTAATTGGCTGACCGAATGGATTTTCCGATTCTATCGATCGTTCAAACTGTTTCGAGCACGCTTTCGCCAAATAGAACTAGAACTATCTATCAACTGCACGTGACGCTCGACGAATTTCGAATTCCTGATAATTGATAGAACGCCAGCCAATAAACAGGCAGCTTTATTTTCTATTAATACGTATTGTTACGTGTATTTGATGTTACGTGTGAAATGTTAATCGGAGGGTTAAATATCGGGCAGAAGTTAAACAAATTACTTTGTCTTTCGCTTATTCCTATTTCCTTTTTTTTTTTTAAGATATCAATGAATCACGATTGCCTTTGAAGCGTACGAAGCAAACGCTTCTTGAATCGTAGCAGTGTCCGCTTAAACTTCAAATTTCTTCGCGATAACGTAGAAAGACAGGATTTACGGTCTATTGGAATTTATTAGACGATTAAAGACTGGTCGACAAAATAAGTCCAATTCGTAATAAGAGACAAATGATTCACGATTCGCTATTTACCACTCGAGGATTAAATTTCGAGCAAATTTTCGAAAAATTGTTTCGATCAAGATGTAGTTTAAATGTTTGCTACATTTGAAGGCTTGGATCGGTGGTTTAAAAGCTTGGAATTTTTCCAAATCCTAGCGGAAACTGAGAACACGTGCGAATATGTTCGACTCGATTACCACTTCGTGGGTTATTCTGCTCGATTATTTATTCGAGGCATATGCGATATAAAGTTAGATTCTCAAGGATCCGTGTGCTTGTTTTTTGTAATGCGCCAGGATAATCAGTGATGTTAAACCGTGTTGAACGAGGTTGCCTCCTAAATGGATCTACCATTTAATGGACCATTGAGGAACTTTGCTCGCTATTCACGTCGTTGGTAGTTCCATCGAAAGCTGTAAATTCCTGACTAGTGATCGATAATCGTTAGCGTTCACTGTCCTGCAAACATAAGATAGACGTAGAAAAGTAGAATTGTTTTCTTTTTAATAAAATGTCTCAGTATCCTCGAGAGAATACTCTGATCTATATTTGCAGCTGTTCCAGTGACAAATGAAATTTACATATATCACGATAGATAGCTTCAACAGTTATAGCCCAACGAAAGTTTATCCCGTGCATCTTGAAACTGCAAAATGGAAAATGGAATATAATTTATACAGTGCGTATCGCGTCAGAATCGATCGTCCAAATTTGTCGCGCGTCTCATACAGATTATGACAAATCGTTCGACTGGAATGTAGAAGTACGTGTTGGGTACATTGAAAACAGCTTCAGCGACTATAGTTCAACGAATATTGATCGTGTATGTTGAAACTGGAAGACGGAAGATGAAGCAAAATTTATATAGTACGTATTTTGTCGAAATCGATCGTCCAAATTTGTCGCGCGTCTCATACAGATTATGATAAATTCTTCGACTCGAAGGTAGAAATACGTGTTGGCTACGTTTAAAACAGCTGCTACGGCTACGGTTCGATGGAAATTTATTTTATATCCGGAAATTGAAAAGTTCGATTGCAGAAGTTCGAGTTTTAAGCTAGCGATACTCGAAGTTAGAAGTCTTAAAAACCGGGATTTAAACGTTAACGCCACGAGTTTCTTCCAGCGTTTAAAATATATTCGACAGACGCGTGTTCTGTCGATTATTGTAATTCTTCGACGATTTTGTGTAATCGAACAGACACGATTGGCGGAAAGTGTTGAAACTGGCGAAACCCTGGACCCAACAGGGAAAATGGCAGAATTTTCGTGCAACTGCACAACGATACTAATCGATACTTGGCCGGTATTTCGTTGAAAAGGGATACCTTTGATCGTTGATTTCGACCGAATCGCCGGAATATCCGATTATCCGGAGGACGTTGGATGGAGTTGTTAAAATACTTGACCGTCACGTTCCAGCGGCATCGACGGCTTATGAACGAACGCGCGCGAATAGAAAGGCCGCGCGTGATATAATTTCGCGATCGTACCGTCAATTTGCTCAATGCTAACCGCGTAATTTCAACGTCCTTGTTAAACTACACCACCGCAGGCCTTTTTGTGCCACCGACCATCGTTTACGACCGACAGATCATTTATTTTCGATATGAAATCAATTCGATGCGTGCTGGTCTTGTTGCTTGTCGCTAGTTTCGCAGAGTGAAAAGTGGATTGAAAAGTGAACAGTCACGATACGAGCGATTGTGATTTTCATGTTGCGCGGTGGAAATATCGACGTATTCGGGAAATTGTCGACACTGATCGGTAATTAATTTTTGTCAAGAGCTCTTAAAAGGCGATACAATTTTGCAAAATCCAGACGAAATACAACTCTATCGTATAAATGTTCAGCCATGGATTGATATCCTTCTTGCGATTGTTTTATTTCTGATACTAAGTTGACGAACCATTTATGGTAACCAATTTTAGCGTATCAATTGTTCGTTTTTATGATTTACAGCGAATATCCTGGTAGCGCACGGAGGAAACGCATCGTCTTGGATAGGCCACCGGAAATCGGAGGAAGAGATTCCGCGCGAGTTTAAACGTGAGTTGGCTTCAAAAATATCAAATCCCTTTCGTCTCATTGGCGTTTGAACGTTTATTCGTAAACACGTGTCGCTTCGTGAATTAACATCGGACATATAGACATTTCTCGAATGAAGTTTTAATCAATTTCCAAGTCAAACGTGCAAAAACTGCGGAATTTCTTTATCCTCGGTTTCTTTATACGAAAAAACCAGGATGGATGTTGAGATAAATGTCAGGTTGGTATGATCACATGCAGAGTTGGTACGACTACTTGCGATTCTCCTATGTTTTTCCCCGTTCGCTACATTTTCTTTTTGTCCGAGTATCCGGTGTGTGAAATGGCTGTACGAGCTGGTGAAATACACGGCATACAAAACTAACCTGCGTGAATCAATTAAATATCAAACCCCAAACCTATTTGATAACATTAGATACGAAGGTAGCAGCGATAATTTTCCACGAAATTCTACTAGAACCAAAGGTAGATCTCGCGCTCGCACCTGCTGTCCGCGGCGTAAACTCTTCGTTGTAACCTCTGGCTACCCTTGGACCGAGGAAAAAAGGGAAGGATGCACGGCTGGCTGGGAACGAAGGCGAATCGTGGCCCTGGAGAAATGCGAGAGACAGCCGGCGTAAAGAAATAAGAGGAACGCCAAGACGAACGAGCTCGAACGCGTCGCGAACAGATGTTAACGATAAGATTTATGAATTTTTCAAGTTTGCGCTCCGCCTCATCTCGTCCGTTGAACGTTGGACGTTGGACGTTGGACGGTGAACGTCGGGCCGCGTTCCGTTTGCCACGCAACCGTTTCGTTTCGTGCCACTTCGTATGGTTCGTTAACAGGCCATGGCCCAATTATACGCGTGCAACGTGACAATCAAACGAACGTAATTCGAAAGATACAAAGGCAATGTCAAACCGCCGTCCACGCCACAAGGCTGCGCGAGGTACGTTTCAACGAGGTGATATTTCCAAGCAAAAAGTCGAGGCGGCCAGCGTAGCAATTGGCATAATTAAGGATACGAAACAACAGGCTCAAACAGCCTTGAACGTAATATCGTTGTCACAAAAGATATTATTTCTCCTCGAGTTCTTAGGTGATACGTGGAAATTGATCATGTTCGAGGACGATCGCTATCACCGCTCAAGATTTTTTTGCAGGAAAAAGACAAGTAGCTCGTTGGCTCAATCCCTGAACCGATCGTTTTCGATTTAATCGGTCAAAAGCGGAAATCTTCTTTCGGCGGATCGTTTCACCCATTGAAAATTCATTAGCGGATTTGAGAAGATATACCCGTGCTGTACAGGGATTTATGGTTTTATTATCTTCCTTTTGGAAGGTTTCCAATTCTTTCATGATCGTGTTTCCGTCCAGTATTTAGCTTAATCGGCTAACTGGCTTCGACTTGTCGATACATTATCAATAAAGACAGAATATTGAACAGTGCAAGATTATCTAAATTGGTCAGTTTTGTTCGAGTTATTTTTTAGTTCCCAAACCTGACGGATCTTATCGTTTTATTTGAAATTTAAAAAGATCGAGTAAATTTATCCAGAGTTTTCATTTCAAATGGGAAGATAGACGGTGGCCAGATTGATTTATAGAATACATACTACTTTTTATTCATTATTGCTTAGTCCGTGCCTTTCGACTTTGGACGAGCTTTCGGTTTTACATCTCTTTTACCTATTTCGCTTCTTATATATCTACCCCACCTCTTATCCACTCCATTATATCGCACTCCCTTAATTATTCTGTCTCCAAAACTATGGCAACTTTTGAGCTTTTGCCTCCTTGCTGTGCTTCCCTATCGTCGTTCCTCCCCGTCTTGTATTGCCCTCCTCTTCTCTATTATTGCTTTTAGTTCTGTTAGTCCTTCTCCAGTCTCATTTAATGTTTTTCCGTGTCCTTTGGTCCTCCCGTTATTTCGCATTCTTCTTTTACATGTCTCAGGTCTTCTTCTTTCCTTTCACATAGTCCGCATCTTTTTTCTCCCTGCTCTTTCCAGTATTCCCTTGCTTTGGTCTCGTTTCCACATCTGAATCTTGCTAATATCTTTCTGTCCTTCCACTTCTCTACTTGGTAACTCTTCTTTGGCGATTTTTCTGTAATGTACGTTATATTACATACTACTTGATTTCACTACTTATTAGAAGTCGAAAATTCTTAAAATTTGAATTTTTCCGCTAGCCATACCAACTTTTGCGCCTGAGTACAAGTGCCTTTATTTTTACCAAACCATTAAAGCCGGTTATAGATTTATTAAAGTGTAAAGGTTCGACGTGTATACTCGTCGTCGTTTTTAATTTTAATCGCGCGAGGGATTCTTAAAATTAAATTCCGCGGTTAACCGGCTAATTTTCAAATCCACGTTTGGATTTTGGCGCGACCAAATTTGACCAATTAGCGTTTCAGTTCTGTAGAGGCCGTGCGCGAAACCAAATCGTAACGCGTGTATAGCTTTAGGAAAAAATGAAAGTTTGAAAAGTGGAACGTGTAGGCGTCGCGTTCGAGGTACGAGCATGGAATATTGGGAAAAGTAGCGCGTTTCAGATGTACAAGAATGGCAAAGATAGCTGTAATAATACGCCGGAAGGTACAGATAGTTTTAGAAACTGAAACACGTAGTTGAAAGCGTTGCATTCGGCCGGATAGAGTACAAGTTTGGCAAACGTGTAGAAATATGTTCAAAGATGTACAGTTTCGGGAATTGAAACACGGGGCGTGAAAATATATTCGAAGTAAATTCGACAAACGAAGCAACGATCCGCGCAATGGACAATTTCCTTAGTCCATGAAATTTATCTTATTTTAATCATTTTGAAAAATCCAGTAAAGAACGTGGACCGTGTCGATTCTGCGCGATATAGTTTTGATTATTCTCGGCTCGATCGTGTTTTATCTAACGCTAAGAGATATCTTTAATTCGAACAAAGTAGACAAAACCTCCGTATAATTTCTCCTTTCGATCTTGCGTTTAACATCCTTTCGAATCGTTCCAACCTGTTTTCGTTGATCGTTAAAACGACAGCAAGATCGAGATATAGAAATTTCTATTTATGTTTGAACCTTTCGATTCCGTCGAACAGAAAGAACTGGAAGAATTAACGTAACATTGAAACGACAAACCGAAGATATTTTTCTAACGTTAAAAAAATATGATCTGCTGGAAGATAATCGGGGAAAAACGTAGCAGGATTAAATAAAATAAAATGCTATTTGCATAGGGAAAAGGAAAATAAATAGAAAGAGAATGAAGAGATTAAGAAGATTAAGTAAGAGCGATTTGTTTTTGCGATTAGTTTATCACACCGTGAAGGATCGCGGGCTGTTTCGCCGATTAGCATGATCGTAGGCTAGCCGTGACTCGTTTTATTAAGGTCGAAGGAGAGTCGGCTGCCACTAAAGCTTGATTTACACCGGCGCACCGGTAACGGTACGGTCATGGTACGTTGTTCGTCGACTCGTGCTTCTGTCACAGTCACCGGTGTACCCGCGATACACCGCCACTCGACAACACCGGCCATTTCTCTCGCCACTCTAATTTCCCTAAGCGTATTCATGCCTCTAGACTCGATGCACACCGGCCATCGGATCTCTCGTTATATATTATTATTCATCGCGCTTCGCGCCGCTAGCGAGCTGCTACACGCGTTGCTCTGTGCGCTTTTATCTGCCAAATGCGCCTGTGCGTTGATTTTTAACGGACGAACGACCTTCAACGGGGATGCGAAAAAGTATCGGCGCAGTTGAGAAAATGTACAGGTTGAACGATTGTTGTCAATTGTTGAAGCTTGTATTATTTTCTTCGATATTTAGTTTATCATCACTGTCGCTATCACTAGAAATGTTGAAACGTCTGAACAGAGTTCGTTTAAACTGTCTGAAGCACCGTCGTGGTCTTCTATCTTGTCAGCTTCGAAATATTAGGTTGTCCGGAAAGTGTCTTTTACAACAGTGCTGCTTCATATTAATATTGTGGCTTTTTTAATATTAAATTCCTTCGATTTATTTTGATAAATTTTCGACTGCTTTTATTTGTTACGACTGTCCTGAAATATTTTACAATTTTTCGCATTGTAATTGTTATAAAGATATTTTGGAGATATGAGAAGTTGCTGTGTCAAAAACATATTGGTCGTCCGGAAAGTGTCTTTCTTTCGCAAACGTGTCCTTTACAACAGTGCTGCTTCATATTAATATTGTGGCTTTTTTAATATTAAATTCCTTCGATTTATTTTGATAAATTTTCGACTGCTTTTATTTGTTACGACTGTCCTGAAATATTTTACAATTTTTCGCATTGTAATTGTTATAAAGATATTTTGGAGATATGAGAAGTCGCTGTGTCAAAAACATATTGGTCGTCCGGAAAGTGTCTTTCTTTCGCAAACGTGTCCTTTACAACAGTGCTGCTTCATATTAATATCGTGGCTTTTTTAATATTAAATTCCTCCGATTTATTTTGATAAATTTTCGACTGCTTTTATTTGTTACAACAGTCCTGAAATATTTTATAATTTTTCGGATGGTAATTGTTATAAAGATATTTAAGATATCAGAAGTCACTGTACCAAGAACATATTGGTCGTCCGGAAAGTGTCTTTCTTTCGCAAACGTGTTTTGTACAACAATGCACATTCGTACGAACGTGAAACCAAGTCTGTGAAATGTCACGGTGTTTATCTCAACATAACAAAATGGATCGTACGTAATTCGACAAAATAATATAAAACAAAAAACATTATTATTTCCTCATAAAACGAAAGACACTTTTCGGACAACCTAATAATATTCATCGCTACTGTCACTATGGAACATGTCTTTTCTGGATCTTTTAAGCATCGTGAATAAAGTATTATAAAAAATATAAAATACATAAAAAGCTTGATGATTCGTCTGGTAATGCCATTGAAGGATTGCAATTCGTTCTGACTCGATCATCATCCTGCATCGCGAGTTTACGTTAAACGGAATATGAGGTTTCTAAAGATCTATAATTTTCTTTCATTAAAAACATAATACTGTTTAGTTTACTATACCCATGCGTAAATACACAGCAGGTAATCGTTTAGAAAAATAGACGTACGCCAGCCACTTCAAAATAACTGTCCTGGACAAAAGGAACTGTGAACAGGTTCGAGCGGCTATATGCCGACACGCGTCCGCGAAGGATTAATTTCCCATAAACGCGTAAACGAACGAAAGAAATTCCCATTGCGAGTTTATTTCTTTGGCCGTGTGCGAAAAGATGGAAATTTATACTACTCGCAGATCGAGAAGTAACTTTTACGACGGCCTGAATTTTTTAGATTCTCGCTCATAACGAACGATCCTTCTTCGAACGTGAACACCATAATAAATTTCGCAGATCCCGTAGTTCTCTAACGTTGGATGCGTTTCAACCGACGACTACAACGATCTCGAAGCAGCCTTCCTTTCGTACTATTTGCGAAGCGAATACAAATTTCGTATTAATTCGATCTTGTTGAGGTTTTATACGCCGAGTTCTCATTGTCGAGTTAGGGGCGTGTAACGAATCTTCATTTGGATTAGACATTGTCGTTACGCAATAGAGAAGATATTTACTGATACAAATACGATTATTACAGAAATTGACAAGTAACCGTGGCGATTAGATACTCGAGATGCCAATGACAATGATCTTAGGTTCAATAACGAATCCACGATCGACGGGATAGCAAATGCGTTTTCTTCCAAAGTCTACGTCGAACTGAACTTACTGGTGCACGATTCAAGCGTAACTCGACTTACTTGTCCATGGTACAAGTAAAACTCAACTGACTCCACAGTCCAAGTGGAACTGCGCTTGTATACTCTTCTCCGTAGCTCTCTGTACCCCTCGGGTCAACTATATTTTTAAGGAGAGCTGTACCCCATACCTCTGTTAGGTAAAAACGTCCATCCCGTGACCGTGGCTACGTTTAGCGACCCGTTGTGTCACTTCGAGCACAAGCCTATTGTCATAAAACTCGGGCACACATAATCGCATTAAATCATAAACAATTATTTCTAAGTTTTATTATTTAGGTAGAGCTATAATGAAAAGTCCAGAATAAAGTATTGGGGATGTTCCCAAAAATTCCAAAAGAAAGGCCCCGATGTTCTTTCATATATATTTGGTTGGCAACTAAGTCAATGCTATCTAATGACAAAATCCGCAATCACTTAGTTGCCAGCCTAATATCTTGGAATAGAGCGAGCAAACGCGTTGATGAATACATTATGGAAATTCTTTATTCAGGAATATTAGAAATTAGGATTTCCAGTGGTTTCTATCTTCTGTGATAACGCACTGATAGATGGATTTATTGCAGTAGATTAAACGATGATTATTTCACTCGAACTTAATGCAGTAGCGTGATATGACGACTCTCGATTAACGACTCTTGACTCTTCACTCTCCGGTGGCTAACTGACGATCAACGACCGCGCTGCCGAAATATATCGATGGCTATTAGGCCTATTGAAATTTTCCGACCCTTTCGGCTTGTCGGCATTTGCGCTTTATCGTCGACATTGTCTGTATATCAGCGGCACTATAGTAGAGAAGCCGCTGTAAAGAGAATCGTCGTGGCAAAAACTAAACACCAGAGAAGATGTAGAGTTTTCCTAGAAAACATTGGAAAGACGCTCGCGGTTATACTCCCAACTAAGTGATTGCGGATTTTGTCAGTACCACCTAATGACAAAATCCGCAATCACTTAGTTGCCAAGTCGATATTTTTAAATTACGCGAAAAAGCGAGTTGCACGTTGAGAAGTGCAAGTTTACGCGAATCAAAAGAACATAGGGAACTGTATTATCAATATCCAGCGATATCCATTGCGAAGTTTTATTTTCCTGAATACAATACGCGCGCTTATCTACGCGCATACGTTTAATCACAGAGGTGAATGATCATCGGCGCGTAGGGGTTGATAAGGAAAGATTTATTGTACATGTCGGCGCGAAGCGTCGTTGGAAAGTTCAAGTTCTCGCGAATCGAAGAATCTTCCAACCACGTTACCGATATCCGTTTTAAATTTGTATTTTTCTAAATGCGAAACGAGCGTCCGCGTACGTTTAATCGCGAGATGGGTGAACGATCAGCCGATAAAGGAAAATACACGCGGATATTGCAGATGTTCGCACGAGGTATCGTCGAGGAAACGTCGAGTTCGCACAAATTAAAAAATCTACCTGGAACCGTGTTATCGATATCCACCGATGTGCATTATAACAAATTTCCATTCCTCCACAAACGCGATACGACTTGTATCCGTGTGCGTTTAACCGCAGGTTTGAGCGATCATAGACGCGCGCCTGCTGATAAGAAAAGCACGGCAGACATTTGCGCGAGGTATGGCGGGAAATTTCAAGTTTCTACGAGATAAGAAAATCGTAGAAATTATATCGTCGATATCCGTGATAAATTTTGATTTTTCTACGAGCGATACAGGTGTCCGTACACGTTTAACAGCGGGGTTGAACGATCGACGCGCGCCGGTCGATAAGAAAAGTAGACGATCGCGCGAAGTATCATCGGACAGCGCGTGGAGAAGAGACGCGTATTCGCACCCGGATAATAACGCGGCCTCGCCGTGCCTCTTAAACACTGTGCGCTAGATACCGGTGAAAGCATCACGAACCGCTCGCCGCTGGTCATAATATCGTCTTATTTATCGACGTATCTCGCTGCTGCGAGAGCAGAGGCGTGCAATCGTAGCGACTGCATCTAACGCGATCGTTTCGCCAGACAAGAAGTCTCCGATCGTGCTCGATCGACCGGATCTTACCTTATACTTTTCTACTTTGTAACAGCTGCAAAAGGTTTAACGATCTTTCTTGCTGTAACGAGCCTCCTCATAGCGTAATTACTCTCCACGAGCCACGACTCTTTACGACACCTTTATGGTCGATGCTTATTAGGATAACAAGCCGAGCGAGTATGTCTCGGTTTTTGGCGAAAAGCATCTACGAAACGACCCGAGTTATCGAGTCATCTTTCTGCGAAATAGCCGAAACGATCGTCCAAGACTGTACAGTCGTACTTTGTTTGTGGTTTATTCGAATTTGCTACAGTTTTCCGTACTAACATTTTGTGCCCGTTTAAAGAAGAAGAATCGGCGACCACGCGATTCTTTCTCGGAGGCTCGTGTCTCAACGAGAGCGCGAGAAGTGTACGGGGTGGCTAACAGAAATCTGGACGAATAGAATCTCGGCTCTTGAACGTTCGAAACGATACTTGGAAGTAAGAATCGTTCTGCCATTTCTCAAGCAAATTCGACGACCGTTCGTCGTATAGATCGGTGCAAGGAGACGCGGAAAGGAAAAACCGAGAGAGCACGGAGATCGATTGGATTGGCATTGAAAAAAGAAGAGAGAAAATAGTTTGGCGAGTAGAGTCGGAGATAAAAATGGTCGTAACTCAAGCGCAGCCAGTATCTTCGAAAGGAAAATGGTCCCTATCGAACGGTTATTTCGACTGTACGGGCTGTAATATGTAAAGAGATTCGACGAGTATCCGGCACGATTTCCTTCTAAAGTGCTGCGTCGATTTAGGAACCGCGAAAACTTGGTCCCGTCCCACACCCGAACAGCTCCCACCTATCGAAAACGAGTAAATTATGCACGAATTATACCCGTCTCGCTGACTTTATATACGAGCCGCACGTACGTTATTTATTGCCACTCTTATCCATAATTATGGCCGTGGGAGCGTGAGCGGGCCTGCAACTCGAGCACCAATGGATCCTGTGGAAAAATATCGTAACCCTTGTTCGATTTAAACCTTTCGTAGTAGAGGGGAGGAAAAAAGAAAGGAAGAAAGAGAATAGGAGAAACTCGATGTATATTAAATAATTACAAGCTGTGTTACACGGTTATTCGCGCGAGTATATCCGAATAAATATTCTTTTAGACTTTTTACAACTTTTGTTTAATAAGAATCTTGTTTATTTGTGGGTGGAAAAAAGAAAGTGAAAGAGTGTGAAATTTTACTGTGGATAATTGAACGTATACGAAGCGTTTAATAAGAGTATGATCGTTCGTAGGAAGAATAATTCGTAGCCTCGTGTAAATTGTTTAAAAATATTGCGAAGAAATTATGTAAGAAATTATCGATATTTTGATTTTTGTTAATCCTCTGTGATTAGAATTTCGGTTACTTATCGATGTATGTTAAATAATTACAAGGTGTGTTACACGGTTATTCGCGCAAGTATATTCGAATAAATATTCTTCTAGACTTTTTACAACGTTGTTTAATAGGAATCTTGTTTATTTGTGGTGGAAAAAAGAAAGTGAAAGAGTGTGAAATTTTGCTATGAATAATTAAACGTATACGTAGAAGCGTTTAATAAGAGTATGATCGTTCGTAGGAAAAATAACTCGTAGCCTCGTGTAAATTGTTTAAAAATATTGCGAAGAAATTATGTAAGAAATTATCGATATTTTGATTCTTGTTAATCCTCTGTGATTAGAATCTCGATTACTTATCGGAGGAAGAAACGAACGAAGAGTATAAAAGAAACTCGATGTACATCGAATAATTGCAGGATGTGTCGAACACGGTTGTTCGCAGAATTAGTCGGATATTTGTTTCTTTGGATCCTTATCGACATTTTGTATAATCCAGCATTTTATCTATTCGCGGGAGGAATAGAAAGGAGCGAGAAGAATAGGAGAAATTTGGCGTATCGTAGATAATGATAGGGTGTGTTGTACGCAGTTGTTCGTAGAAGTATACTGGAATACTTGTATTAAAATTTTGTCAACATTCTGTAGCCAGAATTTTGTCTATCGATAAAAGAGAGAATGAAAGTAAAATAGAAGAAATTGAATATTAATGTAATTACATACACACATATATATATATAATCGTATTAAATACGAGTACAGTTGTTAGAAATATTCGAATGCTCATTTCCCTTGACCTTTGTAACGTGACAGGGAAAGATGATAATTGAGCGTTAATCGACCGCTATAAATTACAAGAACATGTCAGAGAGGTTGGCTTGAAAGATAGTCGAAGAAGTTGTCACGGAGACAGTCGTTGCGCCAGAAACGTACAGACACGAGTAACGTAATGTATAGCAATTAGTATGAAAATGAAAACGACACGAGAAACCATCCTCCAGTTACTTCTCGTGCCACGTTTCAAATCGATTTCCTGGAAAAACTCGCTTCTCTCGATCACCAACCGCGCGTCCGAGGATCGCAACTCTCGCCGTGTTGGAGAAATCAGAGTCACGACGACCGAACAGGCAAACGAAGGTAAAAAAGAAAAAAATAAAGTAACGAGAGAGAAAAGACAGAGAAAAGGAAGAAGCTCGGTGAAAAGGCTAACGAACTAATTAAACTACTAGCCAGCCGGCCGTCGAGGGCTCCAGCCAGCTTCCGTTTGCTCGCCTTTTTCTTTCTCCTCGGCTCTACCTTTTTTTTTTCTTCTTCTTTTTTTTCCATCGAGATCCATCGTTGGACTATGTACACAAGGAATGCGACGGTTAAGGCGAACCGAGCGACGACAGGAGAGGCGGAGAAAACGCATCAGGGATTAATGAGCAGCACTCGGTATCCCTTCGTGTCGCGTTTTTCGAACGAATCGTTCCTACGGGAATAGGACGAGGACGACGCGAATCTGCAACGCGACAATCGTCGTTCGTTTGTCCGGAGTTTGTTTGTCGGCTGAAATTTTGTGCGTTGAGACGCGTCTAGTTGGACGAACGAGATTCACTTTTTTTTAACCCGTTAACACGTTCGTAACTGACGACGTACTTCTGTATTTCCATTTTTGAAATCTTTCGCTGAATAGCTGGTTGCACAAGGTCGTTGTACGAGCTCTACGATATCTTTTTCCCATTCGTTCGTAGTTACGGTTATCACCGCGTCGTCCTCTCGTGCTCTTGCATCTTCAGCCTGGACGCGCGCATCCCATCTATTCTATTCGTTTGCAATTTTTCACTGTATGTACTTTCGAAAAACGACCTCGCCAGCAAAAATACACGTAACGAGAACTCGCGTAAAATGAGAAAATACGCGATATATGTAAACCACGGTACGCGTTATTGTGCGGACAACATTTAACGGATCTTTGCTTGGCTTCCACTCTTTTATTTCCGCTCACACGACTAACACGAATTTCCATGAAAATTCTTCCCAACGCGATAAACCATCAACCGATCCGGAACGTCGTATCGAAGTACCCGTTTTTCGCCATCGAGTAACAGGCGAATCAAACGATCGAGCAACGTTCAACGTATCATATTTCGGTTGTATGTTACGCGCGTTGTGTTTCGTTGCTATTGTACAACACCGTATCTCGTTTTAGCGTTCTCTTCGACGTAAAATAGAAAGGCGATTATCGTTATCCGTTGGGGAACAAGCGATTAGACGAGTGACAGGTTTGAGTCACTGTTCCGGCACCGACCATCATCTTTTTCACGCCAGTTTGTCTCAGTTTATCTCTGTCCGAAGGATTCTCTGAATGTTTCTAGGCTGTTTGCCAAAAATGTTTCCACCGCACGGAGAGAGCCGAGGATGTAAATGTAGCGAACACGTGTGCAGGATGTTGATAAATATCGAGGATGTTCCGATTACGAACAGCTTTCAGAAGGATCCTGCCGAGAACGTTTTCTTAAGAAAACATCTTTTTTCAACGACGACAAATATCATATTTCGTAAGATTCCGCTTGAAACGATTCGCCGGGCGAGAGGAACGTTTCTTCGGTAAAACGATCTCAGAATCGGTCTATAAACAATTCGAGAAATTTAGTACGAGGAGAAGATCGCACAGATTGTTCGATACGATCTTCAATTCTAATTCCGCGAAATAAACGTTGAATTTCGCTACGGATTTCCTTGGACGATCGAATAATCGCAGATGCATCGCTAGAGATCGTTTTATTGGGAAAAGAATTAATACCGAAACATTGGATTGGAAATTAAGCGACTGCGGATTTTGTCATTAGGTGGTAATGATATTACCACGATACTCTCGTTTCGTAGGGGAAATGAAGAAACATGGTCATTACGATCTTCGATACGATATGTTAACGAAAGATATTCAAAGTTTGCGCTTTGATTGCGCAAAGATTGCGTTTGGCGCTTTACTAACTGCCGCGTCTCTTGCGACGATACTCGTTTCTCGATTTGAAATATTCCTCGGCTTAGATTGGATAAAAAGTTGATGGTTAGTTAAGGTAGTACGTGGGAGGAGAGGGAGTTAAGAAACTCGATATCCTTTTTTCTTTTTTTTTCAAGCATCAAGTTAGAATTTTCAATTTTCGCTCGCTCTCTCGCCGCGCTGGTTTCTCGAATATTACTTAAGACAACAAATCGAAAGTTGTTAGTTTGAACAGCAAGATAATTGGAAGCTTGGAAGTTTGTTTTTCAAGAAAATTGAAGTTTATGGCGGGAAAGGAACTCCGAGTTTACGAACTGCTCAAAGGGAAAGAAATTAGATTTACAGGAAGCTGCGTATAGCGAGCAGAATGAAATAAAAGTAAAGGAAATAAAAATTCAGTTTCAATTTCATCGAAGAATCAAATTTCCATTTGTTGCTAATTGTTGTAATTCTTGATAAGAAGATACCTGCTTATGCGCGACAAACTATCGTTAAAACTTTATTTCGAAATTCGTGTCGACAAATGTATCTCGTCCAATATTAATTTTTTCATATTTGTTATTCCCGCGAGCAAGAATACGCGCGATAACGCGAGCAAAACAACAGATCGATATCGAGGAAAAATAGCACGGACAAAGTTTCGGCGAACTGTACCGATTGGCAAAATCATCGACTGGAAAATCTATTTTCGCGAACGATTCCGTTTCAAACCGTGTTTTCACCGATGGAAAAAGACACTACGAGCGGAGCTTTTCCCGTTAATATAATCAAAGTATCAATGGGATTCCAGTTTTCGAAATGTATGCCGAAATTCTAACAAAAAGGAGAAAAAAATGCCGCTTATTTTAGCTTGGTCGTAGTTTTTAATTTAATATTCTCAAAATTCTTGCAAACGATTTTCAAGCGATGTAAAATTCGATTTCTCTATAATAAAATACTAAAATACTTGTCGGAAAAACGAGACGAAACATCTCGATCGCTGTGAAAATGTAATTTTCTAAAAATTTATCGCGCAACTCTTGCGCGGTGCAATCATACGCAGGCAAGAAGAACTTGCGAAATAGCAAAACTTAAAAAAGTTCTTTCGGGAAGTGAAACAAAATACCATTCGTCGGATTCACGGCGGAAATTTAATTTTCCGAGAATGTATCGTACAATTTTTCCGCGTTTCAATTATACGCGTTCAAGAAGAACTTTCGAAGCGGCAGAACGTGAAAAAAAAAATTCACTTGGAAAGTGAAACAAAATAGCATTCGACGAGATAGCAATAGCTGGACTAGAGGGAAAATTTAATTTTCTAAAAAATTCGTTCTACAATTTTTACACGGTTCGATTAGTTACGCAACCAGGAGGAATTTCTCGCGTAGCAAAACCTGAGAACACTCCTGCGAAAAACGAGACAAAATTCGATCTCAAACCTTTCCCTCGATCATAGAGAAAATTTCATTTCCCGGAAATGTATCTCATCGCGTTTTTCCACCTGCCGACTGTATGCGGTCGAAAGGAACTTCTCAGCTAACGCGGAACCTGAAAAAGTTGTTTGGAAATGTGCAAGAAAATGTCGCCTATCGTTAAATTTTCGAAAATTTCGTTGCGCTATTTTGTCAGGCTCCGAGTACACGGAAATTGAGAAACGAAGGAAAAATAATGGCGAGCGAAGGGGAAGGCCGTAAAAAATTGCTACGAAACAGGAGGAAAACAAATGTAAACGCGTACGGGGTGAAAACAACGGCGAAAGAAGAGAGGTAGCCAAAAACACGAAGAGACAGCTGGAACAAAGGGGGTGGAAACATTTGCTCGAGGGCTGGGATTCGCCCCCCGTGTCGAGTATGCAGCGTCCTAATAAACTTTTTATCTGCAACTTGGCGGTTTCCACGAGCAAATTAACAAAAACAAGGAGCAGGTTTGCTGGCCCAGTTTACGGACGAGCGGTCCGCGTTATGTACACGGTGTTCCAGATAGTTGGGAAACAGCTGCACAGATAAAACGCCCACGCGAATCGAAGTACCCTTTGTTGATCGTAGCCACTGCGATCGTTCTCGATATCTCGTTCTCCATTAACTGTATTGTGCGTTTGTCGCGCCAACAATTCTCTTTCTCATTCTGCAAACTACACAGAATATACGGGAATCGAGGACGATTGAAAAGCGATTTCATCTTTTGTAAACGCTGTAGATCGATAGAAAAATTGTGCGCGTTGCACAGTTGCGCCGTCGACCGTGAAACAACTTTTAGTCGCATTGAGAAATTTAATCAAAAATATGTCGTAAGTTGGGCTTGAGATTTTATTACGAGGGTGTATCGCGCATCGTAGTAGGCGTTGGCCTAAATACCATACAACCTAAATACCATAGTTTAGCCAATGGAAACCGATAGAGGAGAATGACGAACAAAGCGAACGAAATTCAAGTACTCGATTTGCTCTTCGTCCTTCGAACCAGGGGGAAGAAAGGATATCCCGTCATCGTCCGATAATAGAATTTTCTCCAAACGCAAGAACGCGATTCCTCGTCATATTTCTTTCGTCGAATTCGCGCAATAATTTTACAGATGAGAACACGTCTGGCGGGTGTGCCGTTGGTCGTGAAAGCGGCTCGAGTCGCGTGTTTTTCGTTTCGAGAAGTTTAAAGTTTTGGCGCGTCGACTGAATCCTCCGTCTCGAGCCAATCGGACCATTGCGATGTAAATAGACGATAAATAAACGATAAATTTTCTTTTTAGATTCTTCACTCAGCCCACTCTCGTGATCACGGCACCTGTCGTAATTAATAAAAAATCGCACGAAACGGAATATATCGAGACTCGACGCTGGTGCAATGCCGCGAATGGTCGATGCAAAGACGCAAAAAGATCTCCGCCGCGTGATGTTAAACGCGGTCGAAACGGTGGACGTGACGGTTTGGTTCGAGATAGGCGGCGATTCTGGCCGGAAGTGTCATTTCCTCCGGTTTCATAAATAAAAGCCGATAAAACGTTAAGAAACGGCTGCGGGAACGCTGTTCTCTCTCATAGAACGTAGAATCGACGTGACCATTTTAATATCGTTATAAATCACGAGCGTTCGCCGTCGATTAGGTGAAAGTAACGTGCCCTAAATGCCTGGCTCGCGAGATCGATCTCGGGGAAATCACTCGTGGGAGAAAATTGCACAGCCATTTAAATTTACGCGAGTATTCCTCCTGGACGAAAGAGGGAAACGGCGTAATGGATACGAATGTCTCGGATTGCAGCAGTTGTCGAGTATCTATCGTATTTCATTATTTCGTATATTTACGGTTGCACGCGTAACATCGTAATCGCGGTACGTCTTGCGTTCTCTTTTCTGCAATTTCTTTCGAAAATTTAGGATTACAGCGGATAGAAGTTGGAGTGTTACGTTAACGTGACAATTTCCATACTTTTTGCTTATTTATCTTTCGACCTTTTTCTTCATCTTATGATCATAAATAATAGTATTGTAATAATAATTTTGTAATATTCATTTATGATTATTTGTTAACCTTAATTCAGAGTTGTTAATTTAAGATTCTATCGGACAGCAGAATTTTTATCGCGTTGCGGTCCATCGTGTTATATTAATACCGATTTTGTGTTCTATCTCATTTTAGTTACATTGAAATTATACACTCACCCTGTATATTTTCTTTAATTTTATAATTTAAGATTCTAGCGGATAGGGCAGTTTCTCCTCTGTCGCATTACGTTACACCTTTGTTGCTGTGTTATATCGCAACTTACATTTACCTTATTCCCTTCTCATTATATCGAAATTATGATAGCAGCGGATAGTTTCTTTTGTAATTTTTCCACGCTAGAAGATCGCGCTAGACAGGCGAATAAATTTCCCTCGTTTTCTCGCCTGTTTTACCACGCAGCTTACCCGCAAAAGGACTCGTATCGGTAAAGAAAACCGCGGAAATATTTCCTTCTCGTTGTCTAACGATATTTCTCTTGGCCGAAACAGAAAGAAAGATAAAGGACAAAGGATCGTGGAAAAAGAGGAACGATGCTCGGAATCGTTGGTAACGGAGCGCTGCAAACAATCAGCTGCCCGGGATATTTTCTTCCAATTACGCGCAGTTATCGATGCTTCTTCTCGCCAAAGTCCAACCTATGAGAAACGTCTCTCTTCCGCTCCGTCGAATGGGACGTTGGTCGAATCGGGTCGTATCTTATCGAGCCGCAGCGACAAGCTGCTCTTTGAGCACCAACCACTGCCAGAAACAGAGTATCGATCTGCAACATCTGCGACATCCACGTTCGACCACTCAGGAATTATTCAGTTCACGAGCCGATTCTTTTTATTGCTTCGGCGGTGAACCGTCGTTTGATCAATGCGGATGAATATGTTGCCACTTTAGTTGTCTAGCTTTCGCGACCAAGTTCTAGGTTTTCATTTATTCCCTCGAATCGAAAGTCTCGCGGAATCGCGATTTTCCTTTCAAGTCCAGATCTCACGATGATAGTAAGCTGATTCATTGGGTCGTCTGAAAACAGTTTCTTTCGTTTTATATTTATATTACGAGGAAATAACAGATGCGCAGCATTTTTCGTTTCGATGCAAACGAAACGTATCCTACGACAGTTAGAGGACAACTGCAGGTAAAGACTACATCATTCGAGAGATTAGGTTTGCACAATGTTTGTACAAACATTGGTAGATAAAGCAGCTGCGTGCAGATAGCGAAAGACGCTTTTGGGACAAACTAATACCTGGTCGAGAAGTTTCGACGTTTCGACCAACGCAAATGAGATTAGCGTTGTTGAACATTTAGGTGGCCTTTAGGTTCTTCGATGGAATTTCGTGAAATCGCAATTTCGCTCGGAGTTAAGTGGAAAATTTGTCTTCGGACGTCTACGGTGTTTGTCTACGGACGAACCTGAAGATTTCCTCGTCTATCGTTCGAAGAGTTATTTTTCCATCTCACGATGGTCGCCGAGGTTTTATCTGCCTCTTCGTCGAGATTACAACAGGGAACCACGAGGAACGCGTTTCCTGTTGTTTCACGTACGTTTGGGAACTTTTTCAGCTTTATTGGTGTGTCCCGAGCGTATTTACAAGTTAGGAGTCGGCTAGTTAATTATTTGGCAACTAAGTGACTGCGGATTTTGTCATTAGGTGATATTGGCAGTTGCCAACCGAACCAATAGATCTTTCAAGACGCGAAATACGTTTTCTCGCGTTCTGGAAATTATCGAAGTAGCTGCGACGCTCTCGCCTGCAGTGTAAGTCCCAGTTGGCTGTAAATTTTCAGAAACGATCGTTCATCGCTGAAAGCGTTCGACGCGAGCATCAAAATTGAAGCAAATACCGCGGTAATAATAATAATCGCTGGATTAAACGAGCTGTGGCTCGCGTTTAATAGACTCATAAATTTTGCGTTCGCCGTCCAGTTACATAACTATATCGTCCGCTTGCAATTTACCAAGGTGAGCCATGCAACTTCTTCGGCAAACAGTAAAAAAAAGACGAAGAAAATTAAAGAGAGAAAGAGGGAAGGAAAAAAAGGACGTGATACACGGTGTGTGTACACGAGGATTACGCGATCTCTCGGTGTATCGCGAAGAAAGTGGGACGAACTTCAAAAGAGCGAGACGCGTCGTGTGAAAAGAAAAAAAAAAAGAAAAGAAAAGAAAGGAGAAAGAAAGAAAGACGCAGAGTTCCTTGGAAATTTCGCATTAAATTTTAATCAGACCGGTCGACGATTCACCGCGGTTCATTTTGTGGCCAGCTCTCTTATCCGTTTCGTTAATGCTCGCCCCGAAATTCAGCAAGATCCTATGTATCGATTAATTCGACCGGCGTACGAAGTAACTGTAATATATGCCAGCTTTAATTCCCCTTCTTTATTTTCTCTCGTTTCGGGACAACGATGATTTTATTCTCCTCCGACGGCTGGTCTGATTACGCGGAGCCTGGGCTGGCTGCAAGTATCGCGCTTGTCTCGTTCGGAAACGAGATTCAACTGAGATTTATTGTTAGTTCTGTCACGGCGAAGTAACTTCATTATTGTTATACGTATTTATTATTAGGTGGTCCGAAAAGTTTCTTTCGTTTTACAAGCAAATAAAATAAACAACATTTTCCGTTTTATATTATTTTATCGAATTACGTACGATCCATTTTAAAGATCACAACGTTCGATAGATTAGGTTTCATGTTTGTATAAAGATGCGTCGTTGTAAAAGACGGATAATTACGTGGCGCTATCAGTTGCTCGAAAGATTGAAAACCTCTATAAATTTAAAGTTGCAAATTTTCCAAATTTTTACCTATTCTACGAACACGTGCACCAACACACACAGATATATGTTCTTTCTGTGGCGGCACTCGACCACGGAACTTTCCAACGGCTTGGCGACACAAAGCGCTATAGCTTCAAAGCGCAAGGCCGACTTGTCTCGTGTACCATCGATATTCCTACGGTTCTTTCGTCGAAAGAAAAGAATCCGTTTGGTTTCGAACCAAAGATTCATTCTGCCCCGAGCTGCGAAGTGCGAAAGGTTGACCCCTTAACCTACAACCACGGGCATAGCCCATAGTACGATGATCGGGGAAAACGTAAATATTACGAGCATAGCCCGTACGTACTACATAAGTCGTGCGAATGGCTCGAAGGCTGCGTTTGTTTACGTTTTCGGTTAAGTGTCACAGCGAAGCAAACATAATTAGAGATACGTGATTATTAACTCTTGATAGTTAATCGTTGATCGTAAATTGTTGACTGTTGATTGTTAATAGTTTAATAAACTTTTTTGTTGAACATCAAGAGTATTTCTTGTGGGCACTTTCGCCAACATTTCTTTTAGACGCGACACGGTAGTCGCATCTCGGTACGGTGATAATGAAATTTTAAAACCTTCCGTACAATACGCGCGCGTATTCGTATGTAAAAGTTATCCGTGGCAGGTGTTGGGATACTTTCATGAGCCAGTGTATCTAGCGGAATATAGAACATACCACCCGAGAAGGTCGTATTTTTACATCTCATGGCGCGTTTCTGGAGAAGCGTAATAGAATTTTCGATGCAGATGGAAATCTCTGGAGGACGACTTCTTCCTTATCATTGAGCATCGTGGCAAAGCTACGGACTAATATCTGTTTATCGATTAATTAACAACGTGACAGAATTTCTGCGATTCATATCGTCCGTGACGAAAGAAATCGAAATAAAACGTTGTTCATTCGGTGTTTATTTTAAGAAATGATTGGGAACGCGTCAGATCCTCGGAGAATGTTTAACAAACAAAAATTACGTTTAACACGTACGTGCTTATCGCAGACGTATTGACGTCGAACAGCTTCCTCGATGCATTTATCGAGAAACCAACGTCAGGTTGACCGAAAAGTTTCTTTTATTATTATTTTATCGAATTACGCGCGACCAATTTTGTTCTATTCGGACAAAGATAACATAAAACACAATTCGGATCCGGTGAATCGGACGAGCGTTCGTCGATTTTATTGGCTGCGAGTTGTTCGACTAAAGTTGGATTAAGAAAAGGAAAGAAGAAGAAGAAGCGACGCGTGCATCCGTCGTCAAAGGACGACGCGTTCTTTCGCTTTGTAGCTTTTTCTCCTTTGCGTCCTCGACATCGAGCTGGCCCTTTCCAGTCGTATCGAACCGCTGGATTTCGACCAGCCTGAAACCCTATCGAAGCTTCCGATCGATCGGATCGCATTCTACCCTGTGGAATGCAATTGATACGAGCGAACGACTTTTCTGCGAGACACGCGTCCTGCGATGTGCTCGCTGCGACTGACTTCCGAGACGTAGGATGGATATTCCACGTCGCTGTCCGATGCATCAGGTTGCAGTTTCGGCGCGGAAACTTACATACGCTGCGTACCGAGAAATTTTCGAATTTCTTTCTCAAGTTTGAGGTCGTACGAACGACGTTTGCACGTAATTGCATCAACATTTCTGTTATTCTTTCTACGGCAATAAATCTCTGCTTGTTCGATACGATCGAAGGCAGTCGGCAACGAAGCGGATCGCAACGGAACTCGATGATACTGGGAGAAACGGACGTTCGATATAAAGTGGAAATAAACCGACTGAAACTTGAAACGTAGCGAATGAAACTTGTGAAACGAACTGAATGAAAAAGAGTGGGACTGCACAAAGGACTAACGACTGGCAAATCAGACTTTGTAAAAATTAGAAAAACTAAACGTACTACTAACTATCGAACTAACAACCGTAAAAGCGGTCGATGAAATAGAACGAAGCTCTGGTCAAAGTGGAGATCGTAGTAATCAAACGTAGAAGATAAATTCTCGATTATCGACTATACGCATACGCAAAAATGTAATTGGGCCAGTTTTTGTCTCGGACTCGCGGTTGCTTCGATTTCTCTTTCGCTACGATTAGCCTGTCTTTGGTAGCTTGTTTTAACACTTTGACTGCCACGCCGAAATCACACGTTTCGCTCAGGACACCACGGCAGTATTTTTATTATTCAAAGCATATAATGGCAAAATAATAATAATAAATTGACCATGTAAGATAACATTATTCCTCAATGGACAGTTTATCTTATTGATGATCACGGGTGACCACCGTGGCGCCTTGCTAGCAGTTGATAACGACGTATTATAACAAGGCTTCGTTTATTTCAACGAACCATTCGCATTCGTTGTTTAGTCGTAAGCAAAACGTGCAGAATGTATTGTTGAAACGTGTAGAAGATATTAGTAAACAATATTTGCTCATTCTATATACAGGGTAGTTGGTAACTGGTGGTACAAGCGGAAAGGGGATGATTCTACGCGAAAAAATAAGTCGAAAATATAGAATAAAAATTTTTCGTTTGAGGCTTTGTTTCCGAGAAAATCGACTTTGAATTTAATAGAATCTGGATTGCGAACAATTGAAAGAAAAGATTACTGTAGCCTTTCATACTTTAAGACAATCGAATACGTTAGAAAGTGTTCATAGAAATTTAATTAAAAGAGCAGAAGTACGTGTGGCAAAAACAAACTTAAACTGCGATAATATCCATCGAGACAACGATCTACAGTGAGATCCGTTATAACGAGACGCGATAAAGTGCACGCGTACCGAGCGAAACTTCAAAGTCGATTTTCTCGAAAACAAAGCCTCAAACGAAAAATTTTTATTCTATACTTTCGACTTCTTTTTTCGCGTAGAATCACCCCCTTTCCGCTTGTACCACCAGTTACCAACCACCCTGTATAATAGTAAGGTATGTTCACACTTCTAACTTTAATTATACGATTATAAAGCAGCATTTACGATTATTTCCTAAGCTGTGTTTATAACAATATTCGTAGATTACCCCTCAAACATATGGATGCAAACACAGTGCACCGTTAGACGCAAGATTCGTTCTCATTTTTTTTTATCGATGTTCTAATAAAGATGTTTAATTATTCAATGGGGCACTTTTTATTTCAAAGTATCTTCTATTTATCGGTTATATTCAAAATGCCCAAACTGTCAATTTTCATTCAATTTTTGCAATTGTAAAAAGTTGAGGCGCTCTGGTCACCAATGACCATCGTGGCGTCACAGGAGAAACCGTGGCCGGTCAACGTGGCAGTCAAAGTGTTTTAACGAAAGAGTAGGACGATGTAACCGGGAGGAACGTATGGTAGCGAAAGCACCCCGAGGGTATTAAGCGTGGATTGCGTAACACGAGTGTACGTGTGTTTGAAAAGAGACCGAGATATTGAATGCAACTCGTAATACTACGTGACTGACAGGTCGTTGGATGCGAAGCAGGAAATGTTCGTTTGCAGCGGAAGATTAAGCCGCGTGACTGGTGGATCGCGATAGCAGATACGTTAAATCGTACGGATACGTGAATTTGTCGCGATTCGATGAAAATACTGGTATCGGATAATTTCTGACAAACTCGAGGAAAGACTAACGGTTCGTGAGTAATAGCTGCGGAGATGCGAAAGATCGCGTACGTGACTTTCGGTATCGTTTTATCCACAGCGTTATTGCGATCGTTTATTTCGCAATCTGTTTCCTTAATCGTCCGTTTATTAAGCTTCGATAACATTACGAGAACCTAACGTTTCGACGTTGTTCGTTACGTGTCGAATTGATCGAACGATATTCGCTCGGTACGTCGATCGATATTATCGACGTATTCCGATATACCAAATATTTCGAAACAATTTTTCCAATTCCTACGATGCGCTCGAGGCACCGAAGTAACCTTACGATAAATCCTACCTATCGATTTAAAGTATAGGCAAACATGTTTTCCGAGACTATAGTTTCCACGTCGTTCAAGCGTCGCGGTTTTCTCAATCTAAATCCTGAAAGTTTGACATTACTGTTGGAAAGTTATGAGCGTACGTTAACCGGAAGAAAAGCTCGGAATTTATAAAAGCAGTATCAGCATCGAATTGGAAAAATTAATAAAGAAGGAAATAATTAAAAGAACCGCGTACATTTCACGGTGTCCTTACGATCTGCTACCACCAGATACTGTACGAGTGCAACTTTTATCTCATTCATAGAATCATCGTCGATAGGTGTACACTCTTGGTCGAATTCCGTGCTTCCATCTTATTTCCCGAGATTTACTATCGATTTTTATCCTCTTGGCGCCTTTATTCTTGGGCTTCGCGCATACCGAAACCCAAGGAACAGAACAAACGAGAGAGAGAGAGAGAGAGAGAGAGAATGTGTGTGTGTGTGTGTGTGTGTCTTCCAGAAACTTGTTACGGCATTCTTCGCGGAAGTGGCTTGTGCACGATCGCATGAATGAATGAGTAATGCATCATCATGAATTAAACATACAGACGCGTGCGTACTTTGGCTCGTTGAGCGCGATATACGTACAAGCACACAGTGTTATTGCGAACATCTTTTATAGATCGAAGATCTGTCGGAATTTAGTAGGCTATAACTGTTACTAGCGTCCAGTGTAGCCGACCATGGTAAAGTCATTACGCGAAACACTTGATATTATTTTTTCGAATTAGATCTTCTTACGATTTCTCGCCTCTGTTGTTACACCGTACGCCGTGCGTACGCGATAATTAATTTGGCGCGCCTGGTCGGTGAATTATTACGTTTAAAAGCCAGCCTGCCTCGTCTGCCTTCCTCTTTCTCTCTTCATCTGGCAATATCCTATTCGACGTATCGTTTAGACGTTTAACGCGATTAAGCGCGAGAATCGTTAAAATAGGTTTTTGTCAGGCTCGGTGAAAAACAGCTTTGAACAGTCGCCTGGCGTTTTTCCATGCACCGGTGATGGACGATTGGCGAGAGCTTTCCAGTTTTCTCTTGCATTGCCGCTGGATTCTGTCGTCCTTGCAACTCGCATAACAGAATCTATTAAACCTAGCTGCAAGGCGGATGACTAAGCGTCAATTCTGCAAACTCGTGATACCGCACGCGGAAACTCCTCGTTCAAATGAAACATCCGAGAGTAGGTACACACGGTCGTCGTTTTACCTTCAATTTCCTACGTGCTTCCGTGCAATTTCGTTGCTTTTACGTTTATCTTTAGAAAGATGATAATTGCAGAAACGCGGCGATGCCGCGGCCCCTTTCTTTTATTCCTTTTACCAACGTTTGCTTAAGTGGCAGGTTAAAAGAAGTTTGATCGATAGCTCGCAATAAGCCCCGCGTTTTAACGTCATAAAATATTATTACGTTACGTTCCGGGCTCGTATTGCGCCAAATATTCCTCTAGATGCGATTCATTGATCAACAACGCAGCATTTTGATGGTATTTCGCTACTCGTGTCCGGTTACGCTGTTACGAACCGAAAGAATATATTTATAATTTTATTCAATAAATATATATATCCATTTATCGATTTAGCAGCGCGTACAGTGTCGCGAATAATAATAAACTCAACGCTATTTTTACATTCTTCATAGTATCGAAACAAAAATTGGGACGACCAGTTCAGGCGATTCTATGTTGCAGTGTAAAACGAAACTGATGATATCAGGTTGTCCGAAAAGTTTCTTTCGTTTTGTAAGGAAACGATAGACGCACAATGTTGTTTGTTTTATATTAGTTTATTGAATTATGCACGAACGTAATAATAGAAATAGAACGAAATGGATTATATCTAATTCAATAAAATAATATAAAACGGAAATTCTTGTTCATCTATTGTCACCTGATGAAACGAAAGAAACTTTTCGGACAACCTAATACGACAAAGAAAAATTTCCTTCTTTCGAAGTTTGGAAGAAGTAAAATTTCCTCTTAATCCTGCGTTTTTGGCCATGAACAAATATAGAGGTCCAACGTTGATCTTGTTAACTTTTCACTCGTCGTTTAATGGATTTCTCTTTACTTTTTATTGCTCTCATTCGCCCGTTTAGTATACTATCCGCCGAGTTATTCAAAGTTTCGTTTCGAATATCCGCCCACGCGGGTTTATTCCATTTCTTTTCAAGTTCCACGATATTTTCTATAGCCGGCTTGTCCGGACCGTAAACTTTTCTTGTTGGAATTCCCCGCGGGTTCTGGATCGAGTTCGGTTCAGGACTCGATGCTGGCCACGGCAATGATCCCACTCCGAAATCTTGGAACCACTTTTTTGCAGTGGCTGCCGCACGAATAGGAGCATCGTCTCGCCGAAACATCGTCGTTTTGTCTTCTATTTCGGTCGTGAGAGGCGACAGTTCGCCGCGTAACATCCGCCGGTATCCCATAGCGTTCTTTTGCAAAAACAATTTCACGATCGCTGGTTTCTTGGAAATATCGAAGAAATAACGCAGAAAACGCGTCCGAGACGATGATCGTTCACGGCGCTGTGCGTTTCTTCGCGACTACAGAAATTTTCCTTTTCCCTGCGACCGAAAACGTTTTGATCGCACGCAACGCAGTGAAACAACAGAAGAGAACATCTTCTTCTTGTTACCGCAAAATGGATCGTACGTAATTCGATAAAATAATATAAAAGAAAAAACGCGGCGCATCTCTGTTACTTGCTCACGAAACGAAAGAAACTGTTCCGCCGACCTGATACTTTTCTTGGCCACTGTATCTGCAACTTTAAACGCGACTTCGCCTCGAACGGAAGAACGTACTTACGTAAAAAGCGTAACTCGCTCGATTCTCAGGATGTTGCAACTCTTTTTTCCCATAGCGTGTGTCACGGTGTTGCAGCTCTCGGGCTTTGTGTCGTGCACGAAAGTGCGCTCTACCGTCTGTTACAGCCGCTATAATACGTCGTTAACTGTCTCGTCAATGAACTTCCTTATTTAACGATGCTCGCGTGGCTGCGTTCGATCCCGTGATTCCGTCATACTTGGCCCCGCCGGTCTCTCTCAGTTTCACTCGTTTACGCCTCGACGTCGCCACCATCTCCTTAACATAAATTGATCATTTGCATTAGGCGTATCTCTGCTCTTTCGCAGAGCACGCGTGCTACGTACGACCCTCTTGCGGGCAGACGATGCATTATATACGGGGTGTTCGCGCTGTTACTACTAGCCAGCGTTTTCACTGATGCAGCGTATTGGGAAAAAGAAACGAAAGAGGGAGAGGTCTTATAGTTTTCCATGGCCGACGTAACAGCGTGCGTCGTCTTTTTACGTTCGCGACGCTTTTCACGGAACGAAGATGTCTTCGGTGGTTTTAATGGAACGCTGTATGCTTCTTTATGTCGCGTGAAAGCGACGAATTTGTCCGTGTGCCACGCGATAGCCGTCAGAGTCATGCAACGTCCGCGACGAAGGATTTGTTTCGTGAACGTTACGCGGCGATGTGTTTAGAGGCGTTGGATGTTCGATCCGGTGCTCGGAAACGTTCGATTAAAATATTCAAAAATCGCTTTCGTTTCTTGAAAAATGTTGCAAGCGTGAAAAGCTGATATACGTTGTTGCATTGGTCGTAGAAAATTACAAAACTTTGTCCTCTCTCTCGTTCTTTCTTAACGTACTCCATTGCGCGAGAGAAACGCTGGTTAGTAATAGCGCCAAGTATTCACAGTTTGGTGTATCGAAGAGATGACAAGTTGTATATTTATTTCCGCGTACGTTTGCAAACTTTTGTCAAAATTTCGCTTACGGAAACTTGACATATCGTTCTATATATTTAACACGTTGACTGCCACGACACTCGTATTCGGGTGTCAGCAGAGTTTCTGGTCGGGCCGCGTAACCCATATTCGGGTGTCGCTTATTTGACTACTTGCGAGGGATCGTCGTGGGTATTTGAAAAGATATTCCGTAATAATAAAACTGTTGAATTGTTATAAAAGTAATACGAAAATTGTTTATTAAAAAATTATTTAGAACGCAAAACTTTAAAGCATTCTATACATAACTGAGGTTGGTGGGGACTATTTGGACAATAAGTTGCTGTTTTCTTCCAATTCGTTTGTACCTTTGTTCGGCTCATTCGACGTCTTTTATTTCCATAACATAGTTTGCATGCGCGTCTAATGACTCTGCCGGAATCATTTTTCCGAACGGCGATATTATGCCAACTCCGTCGAAGACAAGAACCTTTTGTATTTTCAGACAACCCTAATAATTTTCCAACTGATAATTGTCTAAATATTCTAATATTTATATTCTTCCTTGTTGCAATTTTGTAAACCGTCGAAGCGTTTACAGCAGAAATTGCCAGAAGGAGTCGAACGCCAAGTTTTCTGTACCATTCGATTCCTTTTCTAATTGTGGTGGCATAAAAAGCCATTTGGTAGGAATAAACTATACCACACTTTGCTTCATTATATTCGACAACAGCTAGTGGTTTTAATGTTGCGAACAAAGGAAACGAAGGATCGTTCTTGAGATCACCACATAAGCGACTCGCATTACTAAAATATCGATGGGAGCACCTAGCAAAGAACGCTTGGTACTGCTGCACGCGTGGCCTGACGGAGATTTCTTTGAAAACACGCGTGGCAGTCAACGTGTCAACTTGGTGCAGCGTATCGAAGATGGAATTAGAGATATTCGTCCGGAGAGCGAGGCCGCTTTATTCATTTTGAAACGTCACGGCAAAACGTGGTCGGTGCCGTTGAAAAGCCCGTGTATGGAGCAGACGGAGATTTTATCGAAAACTTTCGACCTACTTCGCGTATCGCTCGTCTTTTGTCCCATCTCGTGCGTTACATCGGACAAATGACGTTGCCCGCGCGGTGATGCAACGCATATAGAACAGGCAGTTTGCGTTGCCCGACGGTGTATCGAACAGACCGATAAGAGAGAAGGATCGATAATAAGTGATGATATTAAAGCAGGGCAGACAGCTGGAAACGCGCATGGAAGTTCTTCATCGAACCAATTCCGAGATCAATCGGCTGAAAGTTCATTTCGGCCCATCAGACGCCGGCTGAAATCTGGATTAAACGTCCGGGTTATCGAATTCAATCGGCGCCACGTACCGTATATCAACGGGTGCAGCGGCGATATCGAGGATGGTGCAGCAGGTATACGCTACCCCATATTAATCCTGTAACCTTTTGAGCGCGAAAAACGAATTGCCTCGCCGTTTCGCTATATCGCGTGCACGCTGCCCTTCGTAAGCATTAGGATAGCTCCTGGCTGCGTATAAATTACGACGACTGCTTTGGATTATCCGGCGAACGATTATGATCGATCGTGACTTTATATCGACGCGGAATAACGATGCGACCATCTCGAAGAATTATTTGTACGATTGGCAAGAGGAATGTGTAACGTCGTAAGAATTATTCGCGGTGATCTAATTTGAAACGAAACCGAGAGAGGTTCGTTTAAAATCTGGGCCCATGTTGCAGAGATTTAAACGCAGGACAAGCGGAGAATAGAAAAATTAACAAGACGATTGGCTAAAGTATATATATGTCGGAGATGAAAGGAAAGCCGAGCCTTTCCTTTGAAATTTTGCGAAAATCCTCTAATACTTTAGCCTAGATTCTATCATAGCCGTAATTAAGCAATTGTCGTCATTCGATCTGATTGTAATTGTTCGAGATTTGCGATAGTGAGATTGGGCTCGAGGTGTCACAACAGGTCGCCGAACGTAGCCACGGTCACGGGATGCACATTTTGCCTGACGGGGATGTGAAGTGGTTGTATGGTTCTTCCTAGAAATGTGGTTGTGGTATACGGCCTCAAGAACGGGCCTAGCCACGTGTGATTTTTCCTCGCAGGTGCCAATATGATGGGACACACGTTGCATTAATAATCAAACTCCAGGCAGAAACTGCCCAGCAACGGCGATTGGAACTTTCTCGATGTTTCTAACGAGTATTTAACAAACGAACGCAATTGTAAAGCGAGGAAAATTCTCATCAGTCTATAATATTATTCGTGCGATCGCCTTGGAAAGTTACACATCGAACAGTTTATACCAAGCGTCCCAGCAATTGTATTTCGTACTTAAAAGTATTCTACGCTTAGTAGAGAGTTATCCCGTTGACCGTGGATTTGTTATCGAATCCAAGAACATTGTCAATTGCATTTTGCGTGTCTAAACACCATGGTTTTTCGAATTGTTACGCTCTCTAGATTCTAACGATAACCCGACATGTATATAGCTTTAGAGGACCGAGAGTTCGCAATATTTGTTAACCCCTTGGCTTGTAACCACGAGCGAGACCCGTGGTAAGGGATTTGTGCCACAAACGGAACCCACGAGTCTGACTCGTAATTTACAAATTGCTAGTGATTCATTATGCACTTTGAGATATTAAATTGTTTTTGTTTACGCCCTAGATGTCTTAAAAACACTATTCGTCCTCAAACGTTGCTTATTATTCCACAATTCCTTTTGTAACCCCTAAATATACATGTCATAAGAAGTATACATTTCGCGGCAGTTCGGGCACACGGCTGATCAAATGACCGAACTTCAAGCTTACTATGTCTCGCGCGATCGGAAGATAGCCTGTAGGCCAATAACATTAACGTTAAATGACATAGTTATTATAATAATAATAGTTAAATAACATTAACGGCAGGTGACAGCGAGTTTTCCTTGACACCTTGGTAAAGCCACGAGTAGATAAATAGTCGTAGAATCGCAGATACGATAACGTTGCGTAATGCTGCTACTGAAAGTGCCAAGGCAAACGTTCGGAGCTTACGCGAAGCCTTTTGTCTGCGTTTGTCTTCCTGCTATCGCGCTACTATTCTTCTCGATAGAAAAGATCATGTACATACGCGTCATACTGTATATAACGCAGAGTGGGTACAAAAGGTATTCGTCGATCGGTGTATCTTTTGTAACGTCGAGCGCAAAATCTGAAATGTAGAAGCTAATAAGAAAACGCCTCGCTGAGAAATAACCTCAAAATTCGGGAAATAGGTTAAAATACTTTTTGTGGCGTCCCTCGCCTTTATGATGGAAAAAAGAGAAATAGAATCTCCAAGCCATTCGTTCAATAGCCGGAAGAAGGGATAAAAAACGATTGCCGGACGCGTAGGGCATTCTTCAGCGAGCCAGGACAAAAATTCGGGTCGTATTTTCACAGACAGCCGCCATTTTTCGTGGGCCACGGCACTCGATGAAATTAAAGCGTTAATTGCAGCGGGTCACGCGGCGAAAATAAAGTGGCAATTACGTTGCATCGGTCGGCGAAATATTTTCGTCACTCTCTTCCTCTCCCTCCGTCCCCTACTTCTCTCATTTTTTCTCTCTTTTTACATTTTTCTCGCCCTTTGCTATCTCCCTTCGCTCGCCTTTATTCGTCGCCATTTCGTTTCTCCCCTTTCGGTTCTTCTCTTTCGCGTTAAACGCACGGAAGAGAGATCGATGCACCGAAAAGGCAGGGAGGAGAAAAAGAGGAAAGAAAATGAGGGGAAGAGAAAGAACCGGCTGTCGAAAACGAAATACAACCGAGGATCAACGGCCAATTAGGCTGATTTATTATTTTAATTGGACCGTTTAATTGGCCATCTGATTATTCGCTAGCCGGCGTGATTCGAGAGTAACGGGCAACCAGTTCGAACCTCCTAATCGATACGTCCACGCGGTCGCACCTATCCAGATAGCCTGCACACGCTTGCGTACTTCCGGCTCCGCGCACGTGTGACCTGTTCGTTTGATCGGCCGTCGATCGTCTTCCGTTATTTTCCATTTCGCTGCGGCCACTTGAATTTTAAGAGGGAACAGGACGAAGAATTACGAATTTTTCCGATTTTC
The DNA here is from genome assembly GCF_024516045.1 of Bombus affinis. Classification (NCBI taxonomy): domain Eukaryota; kingdom Metazoa; phylum Arthropoda; class Insecta; order Hymenoptera; family Apidae; genus Bombus; species Bombus affinis. The sequence continues at coordinate 10,973,533 of NC_066353.1, forward strand.
GAATTTTTTCGATCTCGCCGATTTAAACCAACGGGGACGACCGATTCTCGCCGTCTCCGATTTTCCTCCTCGTCGTCTATTTTCCGAATCGAACCTATCGACAGATAAACAGTACATTGTACGACGTCCAAACGCTAGAAATAAAATTCTACTGCAATTAAAGTAGAAATGTTGCGCGAAACTAAACGGGAAATTGGATTCGTAAAAACGAAAAATCATTCAAATGCCATAAATTTGCGAATCGATCTAGAAGCGTCTAACGCTAAAAGTACATGGATAGAAATTCTAGATAGATGAAAACGGGGGTAAAGTTGAACACAGGCCGAAATATCGCAACGACGCTGTCTCGAAAGCTTCTCGAGAACCTCCTCCTACTCAACCTCAACCCCTTTCCTCGAAATCGCTCCACCGATAAATCCAGCCGTTTCCTATCGTCGTAATTTACATGAGGCCGCCCGGAGATGGCCAATATCACGCGCGTATAATAACGACGAGAGGCAACAACAACGCCATACCTCACCTTCCTATAATAATACCCAGCCTGTCGTTGATTCGCATTCGCACACGTTGTTGTACCCTCGCAACCCTCTCTGTACCACACGAACGCGAATAATATGCTCGTATGGTTTCCGCGTATATATGCAATGGGCTGAGCTACACGCGATTTAACTGAAAATATTTGTTCTTTGTATACGCAGGATATATTTTTATTTAATAAATATCGTATTTCCTACGAGTTGCGAAAACATGTTTCTATTCATATGCACACCATTCTACATAGTCGTGCATTTACTGTCCTATTTGCTGTGCCACAACTACCAACTACACACGTATATCTTGCAGAGATACGCATACGCCGTTCGTGTAGAAATATACATATACAGGATGAGTGGAAATTCGGGATAGGATTTGAAGCCTAGTGCGAGCGTGATCAAAATTTCGAGCTCCCGGTCTTTTCAAAATTAAGGAATTTTCAGCGAAGCAATGTTATCGTTTCAATTTACGATATTTTTACACGTACAACAAATTGGTCGATTTCGTGTACGAGTGAATTTCTAAAATTTCATTTTCTCCGAAACGAAGTCTCTCCTCTTCCTCTTGATCTTAGCCGTGCAATCTGCTTGACCGCGAATTTGCAACACACCCTGTACATATTCGGCTGATCCTCGGACCCAATTTCGCATGTAAAACGAAGTACTCGACGTACACTTTCCTCGTTGCCTTCTTGTTTAGTGCCACATAGGTCGAATTCTACGACGAATTATCACGAATTTTACGAAGGAATTTACCATCCTATTTTACCATCGATTTGCTGGGAAACGAAACCTTCGACTTACTCTTCTTACCTTCGCTACTCGTTTGCCTCTTATTGGATTGGCAATTAAGCGATTGCGGATTTTGTTTAGTTGCCAACGCGATACTTTCAGTCGTACGATCAGCTCGTACCACGAATCTCAAGCGATCCATATATCAGGTGGTCCGAAAAGCTTCTTTCGCTTTTAACCATTCGCATCCAAGCGCGGATTGACAGGGACCAGTCGTCAGTTGAACGCCGCTGATGCCTCCAAATGTCCCCTTAAAAGTAGAGCCATGATGCAAATGGGTTAAAGGAAATAATGGATGCGCAACATTTCCCACTTCGTATTATTTTATCGAATTACGTCCGATCCATTTTGTTCCATCAAACTACAGATCACAACGTTCGACAGATTAGGTTGCATATTTGTACAAAGATTTGTTGTTGCAAAAGACGTGTCCGGAAAAGAAAGACACTTTCCGGACAACCTAAATATACAGCCACGCTTGACCGAGTTTCGAGCTCGATTTACTCGAAAAACAAAGCTGCCAATTTGCTTCTCTTATTCCTGGTTTGCCACTTATTTTCAACCGTACGATGCGCTGCCAGTACAACGAATTTCAATCCGACCCGTGTATACGGTACGACGTGTACAGTCCTTCGCATATATCCGCTACAACTCTCGTATCCGTGTATATGGTGCGCTCGCGTGTAACTCGGAGGGTGTACGGCGCGTATAATGTAGCCTTCGAACAATGCGAGGAACTAGCGGCCCATTATAACCGGAGGGTATTGTACCGGATGTCTCGAGCCGTGCACGATGTCCCCGACGAAAGCGGCCTGCGGAGCACGCCGCGTTTCGCACCCACGCACACGCAGCCACCGGCGTTGATACGCGAGTGCGTGCGTGCGTGCGTCATTACGGTTCCCCGATATGTCGGTTCTGCTGTCTGTACGTGCAACGCCGGCCTTAGCAACGCCATGTGCTCGCAACATGCTCCGTCAGCGACGATCTCGCGTTAACACGCTTCTCGAAATCCCACCCTCTTCCAACAGATCGTAGTTTCCGTCGTTACCCCGTGGATCAACGCACAGTATCAAAGATTCGGAATATGACGAAATCTTCTCGCGATCTTGCCTCTCGATAGATCGCGAAATCGCCAAGTTCGAACACTCTCGCTACGAATTTACCAAATTATATTCGCGTTTTCTGATCGTTCTACTTTGTTATTTACATTTTGGGATCGCGTAATGTCTCGGAGTATCGCGTGAACGCGTGCGCTCGAAGGAAGGTCATCCTCTGAATGGTACAGTGTATCGTAAGATGTGGCAGCCGTTTCAGCAGTAGATACGAGGTACAAGAGCAGCGAGAAAAGTCGCTGCGAAACGTGTTCTATCTGACCTCGTTTCAAAGTTATAGCCATTTTTGTGTTTCAATAACCCGCGACTGCTTGGCTTCGTAGAAGGTGGTCGAGATGGCTGTCCCTGGATCTGTACGCAAGCTTGCAGTCGTCGTGTCAAAGAATTCCGCGATCTTTCAAAAATCCCACGTGTATATGACCGTGGGTAGCCGTTTCGAGAACCTTCTATTAAGGTAAAGGCGTTTGCGGATTATTGAAGCAGAAAAATGGCTATAACTTTGAGAGAAGGTCGGATAGAACACGTGTTCGTATGAACTTTTTTCATTGTTTTTATGCCTGCTGTCCGCTGCTGAAGTGGGTCGCACATGTTACGATACACCCCATGTTGCAGGTTTCGCGAATTTTTTCGCAAAGAAAATCGACAGACCCGCTGATTCGTCCTTTCTCGCATCTTCGTACTCGATGTCCCGTGCAATTGAAAATAGCGACGCTTTGACGCGAATCACAGGGAATACGTAAAATCCTCTCGAACTTCCCATGATAAGACGTTCACTTTCATCCCCATTCTTCCATCACCAGCACCACCTTTCTTTCTCTTTCTCTTCCATTAATCCATTAAGGATATTATGCGCATTAACGATAACTAAAACTGGTCAGATGAGAAGAACAAACAGAATTATGAAAAGTCCACAAAGCTGCGCAAGCGTGTCGCGATAAAACATTCCACTTTCATCCGCCGGTTCTTCTACCACTCCATCTCTCCATTACTTCATTAACAAGAAATAAATACAGTGTTTGCAGAGTGGTAGCTGGGCCAGTGTGTATTCCGGTAATTTTAGGATTCCATTACGCGGATAACGAGTTTTGAAAATCGATCGACCAGACAAGCCGGAAGGCCACGGGAGCAATTGCTTATTCAATAGCTGCTCGTTGCGCGGCCATTCAAACCAATCCCTCGAGTAATTCGCGTTCACGTAATTCAGACGTGTACACAGTGTACGAGAGTCGGAGACAGAGAGCAGAAACACACAGAGAGAAAGAGAGAGAGCAGAGACAAAGAGGCGCGAGAAACTCGTTAAAGTTGGAAAAATAAAAGCGCCGCACAGACGACACCATAGCTTCCCTCTTTTCCTATAACACCCCGTCTGGTGACGTTGTTTGTTCTGTTCGTTCTCGTTTCTCGCGGCAAGTAGCAATCGGGGTCGAACCGTTTTCCAGACACGGAGAAATCGGTGGCCGTTTGTCCCAACCAGCGAAACAGATGTTGCTGCCAGTGATTTTTCTCTCGCGCTCTAATCGTACCAGCGTTTAATTTCGCCGGATGTGTTTCTGGGACGTCGCTGCGTCTTCTCCTTGAGAAATCACGTCGGTTCGGAGTCGTCGTGGCGGTAGAAAGTTTGAAAAATACGCGGCACAGTGAGAAATGGTCATTTTAGGAAATTATGAATTATGCTTCTCGGTTTTTAACTGTCGCCGTAATTATCAGCAGGTATTCGTGCCTTTCTTTTTCTTTTTTCCTTTCTTCCCTTTTCAGTTTCGATCGTATTTTTAAAATAGGACGGCGCGCGTCGTTTCGACGTCTCGTAGACCGACTCTCGAACGAATGTTCGCCAATGTAGAATCACGTTTAGTTGACAAGAGCAACGTGGAACGTCCGCGGATACGTCTGCTCTCTAATTTTACAAAATTAAACCGCTCTTTTATCAGGTTTCCATATTTCGTTTTCACAGCCGCGTTACCGCCTTGTGGAAACTCGTAAGCGTGGGCGAGCGACGAAACCGCGGATCGTAACCCTACATTTTTACGATTATTATAACAACGACGTCGTTGTTATCGCGTACGTGTAGGAGGAATTACTGTCTGCGTATCCAACGGAATTAACTCTGTCGTTTCAAATTATTCATAAAGCAGCAGGAAAATATAAAATGTACATATTATAGCAGGAATAATTTGTGTTTCGAAGTTATTCAAGTTTGGCGACTCTCTCCACGTGAAATATAGTTGTTACTCTGAAGAAGGATAGATGCGATTTAATTTATTCTTCGCCCGCTGAATTTTATTTCTCTCGTTTCTCGTATAATAAACTGTTTCTGGAAATTGTAACTTCGTGCGTACATTCCACGAGTTACATCCAATTACTGTTGCTGCAATTTCTTGCTCTCCCTCCCCCTCTCTCTGCGTTTCCTTTCATTTACCGTGTGCAGACCTAACAAAAAATTCGAATTCATCATCGAGTTCCTAAAAATTTAGGATCCAAATGCCACTAAGGTTTCACAAAGTCGTTCGACTTATTTTTTCTACGGCAAATATTCTCCCCCACGTTGCGACTCAAATACACCGTAATAAAATTCGTAATAAGATTCGGCGATTTATCTCGTAAAATGAAATCTTTGTACACGCTAACGTTACGACGTAACGCCAACGAAAGCGAGTACATAATCGCACGATTAGTAAGATGTAATTTTAATGCCAACTCCGGTTTCGAGCTGGCGAGGCTGAGAATCGTTGTACACGCTAACGGTATTACAGCAACGAAGATTTAACGTTAACACATGTAACCGAGCGAAAAGTCGCAAGACACAAGGCAACGTGTAAACTCGCCACACCGTGTCACGATGCCGTGTTACACGAAGACTCAGCGATGGGCTAAAGTACGTCGCAAGTACGGTGACTCGCGAAGGTATTCGAAGAGTTTCGCTACGATCAAAATATTCCAGCAAGCAGAATCTTCCTTCTTTTTCGTGTATATCGTCCGTATTGTACGAAAGTCGTTGATATTTCGTCGCAATTGGACGCTGTTCGACGGCATCTCGCAAAGGTCGAATACTTGACAAGTACAATGAACGAATCGCTGTATCTCGTTACCAATGTTTACGCGTTTATTGGAAATTTGATAGCGCGAAATCGCACAGAGTGCACGCAATATGAAATGATTTATAAGATATTCAAAGTCCAGTGTTTTTTATAATTCTTAATAGGTGAAACAATTGTCTACCGAGTCTGATAACATTTTTAAATAATATCCTCGAAAAGACAAATTTGCGTAAGAATTGGAAGTCTATTTGCGAGTATTCAAACCTTACGAGTTAAAGCTCGAGTATTGGGTTTGACTCGAGCCGAATTTACATCGTTCCAGGCTCGAAATGAATTTGTGGTCGAATTTCCAGCGTGTAAATTCCACTACAAATTCGTAAATACGTAAACGTACTTGGTCCCATCGCTACCAAGATTGTAATACAACGTGCCAACATCGGGCGACAACGCGCTCAGACGGCGAAAGTGGCTGGAACTTTGGTTCTCGTGGTGAGAACGTTCCGTTCACACCGACCTTGATTAATGATCCCACACGAGTGGATAACCGATTTTAGAGAAGGCTCCACTTGACCGGAGCCTCACCGACTCGATTAATCACCACCGACCGTCAGAGATTGCGCCGACTAGTTCTTCCCATCCGATTTCAGCAGTTGCTTCGTTTTCAATTTTCGACAAGTTCAGCGTTAGAACGTATCCATGGTATGGTGGATTAGGAAAAACCAGAGAATCGTCGGATTGATGTACTTTTGCCTGGAGATGGCGACAGAATCTGGTCAAACTTGACAATACGAAAGTTGGAACATTCCAGAGTCTGAGAACTCGAATTTGGAAGTTAAAAATGTGAAAATTTGAAAGTTTGAGCGTTCGGAAGTTTAGGAACTGGAAAATCTGAAAGTTTGAGCGCTCGGAAGCTTTAGAACTGAAAAGTCTGAACGTCTGAGCGCTCGGAAGCCTCGGACCCGGAAAAGTCTGAAAGTTTGAGCGTTCGGAAGCTTTAGAACTGAGAAGTCTGAACGTTTGAGCGCTCGGAAGCTTCGGAACAGGAAAAGTCTGAAAGTTTGAGCGCTCGGAAGCTTCGGAACAGGAAAAGTCTGAAATTTTGAGCGCTCGGGAGCTTCGGAACAGGAAAAGTCTGAAAGTTTGAGCGTTCGGAAGCTTCGGGATTGGAAAGTTAGAAAGTTTGAGCGCTCAGACGCTTCACAACTGGAAAGCTTAAAAGTTTGAGCGTTCGAAAGTTTTGAAACTATAGAAAATCTGAAAATTGGCGCGTTCGAAAGTTTTGGAACTGCAGAAAGTCTGGAAGATTGAGCGCACGGAATTTTCGAAGGTGGGAGATGTGGAAGTTGAGAAGTATCATAATTCCATTAAAGTTTAAAGTACTTTTGTATTTGTTAAGCTTGTATACTGGAAGCTTACTCCTTAGTCAATCCCGCATTGAGCCTAAAATCCTCAAAATTAACGCGCTACATTGCAAATTTATCGAATCAAAATTCGATTTCAACATATTTTCCATCTACGACTCGCGATATACGTAACTCGATCACTCTGCCTGCCACTTAATTCGATTGTTAAACTAAACGCAGTTGATTGAAATCGTAGCAATAAAGCACAACAAAATCGCTGAATTGAATGTCGAAATGTAGGGAATTCGCGTTTAACATCGCTGTACCTGCAAGGGACAATGGGTTCGTTTGCGCCACTTGAAATATTATTTTACTCGATCCCCTTTCGTGTTTGTTTGTTGGCGGTCAGGACTATATATCCGCATATATGCTGTACAGTGTAAATTTGATTATTTATCATCGCATACTGTCCCGCAGTAAAGTTCATTAAACATTGACACTGGTGGAACACGCTCTTTCGGCATTTCCCGTTTGACGAAATTCAAAATTACCATTTCCCATTTTTAAACTGTCAATTTGATTTATCGATCGTTCCACTGTAAATATTCATATCGTATAGGAAATACTGGGCGACGTATTTTTCATCCTTTTCATTTGTCCATAACGTGCTACCACTTTTATGATCGAATAAAGGCGAACGAAAGCTTTTGATATCTTCAAAAAGACAGTTTAATACAAACAGCAACGAGAAAACATACTAAGAAACATCTTCATTTTCGTGTTCGTCCAACTCTTGTATTTTCCTTAAACTCGAAAGACGCAGAAACACGAGCAATGCGTCAATTATAGATCAATAGGTCAATTGAAGATCCAATATCACGAAAGAGAATTTCACAGCGAAAATCCAAATGGCCCGATCGTAGAAGTCTACGTAGCTCTCTAGATCCCGTACACGATGCCGAATCTCAGTCGACACATTGATACCATCGATCGATATTTTACTTCAGAAGCAAACTTTCCGAAATCAAATTTCCACAGCGAAGAATCCGAGTGACTTGTAGCGGCACTCAACAGCAAACTGTAACTAGACGACAGTAGGGCGGTGGTTAGCGCCGTTGGTTACGAACGTTCAGGACCCAGGTTCTTCAAATCTCGGCACTCGTAGTCCGATTTTTTTCTACACGAATCCTAATTGAAAAGGCAATCCGGATGAAGATAAAAATCAAAATGCTATATCAAAAATGAAAATCCTATACAAAAATGAAAATTCCATACAAAAATCCTACATAATGCCAGCAGCAGCCGTACCTGACAGCGACCTATACGCCAGCAACAACAGCACTATCACCACGACCGATATACCGCGCCTCTGATCTAATCTCGTGAGTCTGTGTAGTCCTTAGACATACGACGATGTTGTCACGTAAACTAAAGAGAAATTTTATAAGAAAGAAGAAAACTTTATTTTTCTTTCGTTTATACACTTATAAGACACTTCCGAGCTCTAGCCGTGACCGTACGAGAGTGAGGCTCTTACAATCTTTTTACTTTCGGTCATCTGTTCTCTCATTATCCCCACTACCCTGTAGGCGTACGTGACCGTTGCTACGCTTCTGGAACATTTGGTGGAAGGACCGTTAGGCCATAAATGAATCCTCAGGTACCCCGCCAATATACATTGTCGCCAAGATCGCCATGTGTTTCTCTCGTCGGTCCATCGGGTTCGAAGTATGCCGAGCGGGACACCATCCTGCCCGAGGTGTGTGTGTGTGTCCTGGTCTCTGATGTGATTTACGTTACAATGTACTCGATCGTCGTTCTCGATCGAAATATCAAGACGGCTCTAATCCTCCACCCGATTTAATTTAGAAGCACAATCGTCACGAAGCAGAATTTCCACGGTGAAGCGCGCAAGCTCCGGACATAAACCGAAAAGTCTGCGTTAGTCTCTGGACGTTTGTTAATGGTGTTTCGCACTGCATGACCCATGGCGGCGCGTAACACGAGAATTCCCCGAGGTGCAATGCGAAGTTTCGTTGGGCAAAATGGCCCGCAAGACCGCGACTTAATTCGCTGCCGGCGCTATCGGCTTCCGGTGCATCGCCAAGTTTCGAAATGGTTTTTAGCAGGTCAAGACGGATCTCCCTCGGCGGACGCATTATCCGTTGCGTTTCACTCGCGTGTTCGGGGTCTAATTGCACCGCGTTTTCACGAAACAGGTCCCGTTTCCGTGAACGCAGCGGGAATACGTTATTATTGTTTCGTCCCCGATGGAAATGCGCTATTTTACGATCAATTTCCGGAGACCGGCACGCGATCCCATTGTGAAAAAGGGGTTTAGAATGGCAGTGGCGTGGTTCGCGCAATTTTCAATGACGTGGAATTCGAATTGTTAATGGCGAATGTCTGGCAAAGAGGAATTTACCGTTTCGAGGGAATCGTTTTGACATTGCACGCCGGCTACGAAAAGTATCGACGAGCTGTTCGACTAATTAGAAGGAGCTCTTTCCTGCCGATTCATTGGGTCGAAGGATATTGACTTCCTTAGAATTTCACGCCAATTTCGCACGATTGCGATACTTTGATACGTATATTCCGATGATAATAAAGATGCTTCGTTGGGAATTATCTTGTAATTTATATGTGTAATTTTTATATTCTTTTCTTTTTTCAAATTTCCCTCAAACTGTAGCAACGTGATCGCGATTGTCGAATCTCATTACGAAGTTAGTGAACGTTTAAAATGTCGGCGATTATTCGAACGCTTCCTCGATCTCGTGTCTGACAGTGTTTAACACTCGGTTCGAACGCGAAATGCGTATGTTATGCTTGAATAGATATCAGCAGAATTTGATTCTACCATTCTATTACTTTTCACGAGCAAATAGCGTGAAAAGAAGAAGATACTCGAAGAGGTGCAAGGCGATGCAGAAGCGAGGGGGACAGCAGATTTAAATAAAAAGACGGACAAACGATGGCAAAGGAGAAAAAAAAGTTTCCCTCTTCGACGCGTATCCGTCGTTCCAGCTCGAATGGTTCGTTTAATTAGCGGCTACGCGGTTGTCAACGTCGACCACGACCTGAAATGGCAATATTTTCAGCCGAGACTCGAGACCGTAATTGCTATTAATTCCATTCATCGTTCCAACTCGTATTAATTTCACCGCGAATAGATCCATCGTGAAAATTATTCGATTTCGTCAGCCGGACAGGAAACGCCGTTTATTTTATGCATCGCCTTCGGCCCTTCTGTTGGAACCTGTCACTTGTCTTCTGGTTGCACGTGTCGCTAATTTCGTTCGCCACTGATGTTCCACGTATGATCTTTCATGTTTCATGTTCCCTTTAGGTCTGGAAATAAACGTTGCACGAAATATGGCTAATTTCGTTTCCCTTTACGATCGGTTTGCCTGATCGATAGGTTGGTAGACCTGCCGGAGGGTTGTACTGGGTGGACAATACACAGCTGACTGATTCTCATTGTCGGTAGCGTTTAAACGAAGCAAAGAACGACTGTCTTCTCGGTGCAGGTCGTTCGTTAATATCAGGAAATTGCGTACGGAGTAAAAATATCGAGATGTTTGCAGTTTTCGTTACGAAGCGAGCAGAACTCTCATAAAGGAAGACTAAAGAGAACACACAAATTCAAAAATTCAAATTTTCAAATTTTTAAAAATTCAAATTTTCAAATTTTCAAATTTTCAAATTTTCAAAAATTCAAATTTTTTAATTTTCAAATTTTCAAAAATTCAAAAATTCAAATTTTTAAATTTTCAAATTTTCAAAAATTCAAATTTTTAAATTTTCAAATTTTCAAAAATTCAAAAATTCAAATTTTTAAATTTTCAAATTTTTAAATTTTCAAATTTTCAAAAGTTCAAAAGTTCAAAAATTCAAATTTTCAAATTTTCAAAAATTCAAATTTTTAAATTTTCTAAAATTCAAATTTTTAAATTTTCAAATTTTCAAAAATTCAAAAATTCAAATTTTTTAATTTTCAAATTTTCAAAAATTCAAATTTTTAAATTTTCAAATTTTTAAATTTTCAAATTTTCAAAAGTTCAAAAGTTCAAAAATTCAAATTTTCAAATTTTCAAAAATTCAAATTTTTTAATTCTCAAATTTTCAAAAATTCAAATTTTCAAATTTTCAAATTTTCAAATTTACCTCACTAAAGGAATAAAATAGACAAACTCGAAGATGATATTCCGCTGGGGGTAGCCATCCACATGTTAAATAGCAATTAAGCTAGAAAAATTTATCGAATGTCCAGCTGGATAAATCGCAAAGTAGAAATTAAAAAATAAAAACGAGAAAAATTTTTTCGTTACGTTTTCACGCGTTTCGTAAGACACGATCGTACGAGAAGTCCGATACAGGTAAATCCAGACGATACCACCAAGGTAACTCGCGTTAGATCGTCGTCAGTAACGAATTAGCGAACTGTGCAATTCTCCATGATTATTTTCACGTTGGTCCATTAAAGAGCCGCGAGACTTTGAAGTCAGTCAGTTACGTATTGTCCACCCTGTACGTGTAGAAAGTGATGTATCGCGTAGGAGCTGGCAGTTTCTTTGATGGCTTATGAATAACGCCGATTTCTCTCTTAAACGAAAGTACCTTTGGTTCGTAAGAGTAGGAAGATACAGTTGCCAGTTTCTTTGATAAATATCTGGCTGGGGAATTTTGTGGACGAAAATTCTAGCGACTTCGTGAAACACGAAAGTGGAAAAGACACTCGCGCTAGCGGAAACTTTCGTGGGTCGACCATGGATATTGTGCTTAATTTTAATAATATTTAATAATATTTTAACGTCAATCTTGACGTTACCACAAAATTTATAACAATACCAAAGAGATTTAGATAATTCGTTAGTGAATTTTCTAAAGCGCGTCAACAGGAGTCGTAAATCCCCCTTACGATTATAATAATCGACATCACCAACATGTGAATCTTTACTTCTTTTGGGATTTTGGAGGTGGTTGATGCGGTATAACACTGCGATTAACAGCTTATAAATTCTATATTTCCAACAACTTGGTACTGTAATATCGGAAATAAACTATTATTATTGATGATGATTTATTTACAATAAATGGATTCTACAGATGTTGATTAAACGGAAGAACGATGGTTGTTTAACGTGAACTAATCATATTAACGTATTATAATCTACGCAAATCAATAGTTAATTTGCAACTCTCGTCACAACGGATCCAACGCTCTCTCTCACGCGAACCACACTCTCACGACAATGTTAGTGTAACATCAATCCAAATCTCAATCCACAACAGAGACCAGGCCACACACCGAGGACGAGATGGCATCCAGATGCCTACGCATCCTTACTTACTGCGTACCCTCAATAGTCTTAAGGACTCACCAATAAATCTTGTCATTCTCATAGTTAAGGTCCCTCAGACCAAAAACAGGCATCTTCTATTTCCAGTGTTCTTTACATTTTGTTTACTACGGAAGATACGGAAAGTCAGTTTTCTCACGTTCGGTATTTTCCGTCAGCAACTTTCTCTCAAGGGCGGCTAAGACCCTTCCTAGTCCACCAGGGTTCTTGTGCTCCAATCAAAAGCAATGCCTATCGTTCTCGCTTTCCTAAACAAAATTGTCCTTAACGAATCAGCTCATCTCGTGGCCTCAGACACCCATCCCTAGCTTTTCTTCGCCACAACATCGTCAGTAAAACGCAGTCAGTCCTTATCTTCAGAATAATCGACAGCTTTTACCCAGTTTCTACCCTTAGACCGGTCGCGTACTTAGCGTATCAGTGTAACTGGGTTTTACATAAAGTTGTTGGCGTGAGTTGTGATTTATGTGTGTTAATTCAGTGTGTATTCCATTGTGATTGCTGAATCCATAATAAAGTTTAATAAAGGCAAAATTGATAGTTGTGCTACGACCCAGCTATTTTATTTTATCACCCAACCTTCAACTTTACGTGACACTAGCAACGCTATTTCGACAACGCAACTCGCACTCTCTGACTTCTCGATTCACACTCTCTGGCTTCTCCACTGACACTGACTGTCCTAGCATCCCTTTGTCTTTTCTTAGGCCCATCACGCACGTGTTTCGCAAACACCCATGGCCAGAGTCACGTAGGTCTTTTCTACGAAACTATTCAATTGAAGAACCGACGACACATTGTTCATGGTTTGGCCGATATCTCTTAGACCTTTTCGTCCACGACGCTACAGTACAAGAAAGAGTTACGCCGTTTCGCAAGATGAAAGTATCGTAGACGAATGTTTGAAGGATGAAGACCCGATAGAGAGACACTGACTGTCCTGTCGCAGTAGAACAAGTCCCTTGCAGTTGAATGTAGTAGGAGCAGTCCGAGATGTTGACTGATCCGTAGGTGACTTGGCAGTTTTCGACTTGGTGCCACAGTATTGACTGAACTAATGTCGTAGAAGCAGCGAAGTACGTTCTCGTGTTATTACGGAGGAAAGCTCGGTGTGGGTGTGCCTCTTGAACTAAGAACGCGGATTCGTAGTTCACACTTTTCGTTAGGAAAGTGAGGGTAACGATCCGCGATGCTCACTGGTTATAGCCAACGTTAATAAACGAAGATAAGAGGAAGAAAGCTCCTGCCAAGGTGGCTCGTGGGTGTCTTTGTTTATGGGAAAAACCTGCTTTTCCGTTAGACAGTCGGTAAGTTGTACGATAGTCGCTGATACTGTTATAGGAATCGGTAAAAATGACTTGGATAATTCGATGATTCTTAGTTATAAGACCTCTATTTCCTAATATCGTCGATTCGTTAGTTCCGTTTATTTCATGGAAGCGACCTAATTTCCTCCTCGTCGTAAATCGCTAAATTAGTCGACATAGTTCCGAGAGTCCCTTCTGAGAAGCGACCTGGGGATCTCGGAAACCTGGCTTCCGCGAACAGGGGATTAAGACGTTCAGGTCAGACCCCAGGCAAATACGTATAATGCACAGACGTCCAAGGAAACGGTCCCTCGGCATACCAATCTCCACTCGAACGACTCTTATTAAAACGTATTTTGTCTCGCGTCTAATGTCCCTCTGGTTCCGCTGAATTTTATCTCAGGTCTAGTTGCTTTAAATTTGAACGATTTAAAGAATGATACGTTATAAAACGAACGAGTATCGAGTACATCGCTGTGCATATCATAGTTGCGCATACGTGTACGTATATTCGTTTCTCCGTGCATACGTTGTGCTTTTGGGTGCAATAAAATTGTCCGAAACAAAAGTTAATCTTGAGCCATAAACGCGAAAGCTGCAGTCCGCGATATCGAAATTACGTATAATTGGATTCCAGTGGTACAACCGGTTGCATTCGCGAATTGTCACGAGTCGCGTGGATTTTGACGGAAAGTTCGTCGAAATTTCACAAGCGCGTTTTACAAACTGTAAACTAGCCTGCTCGATACGAAATCGCGAAATTATAAAATTATAAAATACGCGCAGCGTAGAATTTCTCCTCGCTCGTTAGTCGATTCTAAGTATTGAGATATGCATAATTTCGCGTGCTAGATTACATTGTGTAGCGACACACGCACGTGAATATGAGTGTGTGGAAGTACGTGCGTGCGCGGTGTCTCGAGAAACAGACGGACGTAACTGTTCCGTTGGCAGTGTGGTATGGAAGATGGTGAGACAAAGAGAGTGCTGAGACGCGTGCAAATGTATATCGACGAAGATCCTGGAAATCGTTTATCGAATAAATCTAAAGTTATTTTAATATGAATTCCAAGTGTAACCTCGGTGTCCCTTTACTTTTATTTCGGCAATTAGGAACCACAATTCTCGACGGTAAGTACAACGAATTGTCGCAGGATCTCGTAGGAAAATTGAACTGCCTTTCGTAACTCCGATTTCGTAATCTATTATTCGATACTTAATTCTATAGCGGGATAATGCCAGACGCGAAACATTTGCTATCGCAGAATCAATTGCAGGATCGGTTACGGAAGCAGAATAGAATATATCGGAAGGTTCCGTGCTAAATGTCGGAATTATCACGAAGTCCGTAACTAACTTGCGTTTTAATGCGGCGAATAATAGTCGTCCATGAAGGTAGGTACGTGCAGGTAAAGGAGCTTCGCACAGTGGTCTGGCTTCTATCTACGTAGTAACTCTAAGAGATAGAAATGAACAGATTCTCACGGGAGAGCAATCATAGCTGCTAATACCTATTTCTCACGGATGACACCGAGTTTGCGTTATCTGGCCGATGTTCGTATAGCGTAGCAACTCGAAGAGAATGGGGGTAAGGTCCCTAAGCTCCGGGGCTTAACTCGGACCAACAGCACTGCCATAAAGTCTCTCTTGTGTCGCTCTCTTGACCCCGAACGACGCCAATCCTCCCCTTGACGAATTCAGAAACGCGGCCACCCTCTGCTTACACGTGTTTCCCTCTTCAGAAGAAAGAAATCGTCTTAAAAAGAGGGAAAGATTTGTGCGAGAATACTTGTACGTGTTGCAAGCTCTTAGGTGGTATTTTTCATTTTAATGCAAATTTTGTATTTGTCTAATAATTAAATAAATGGAATCCGAGTAGAGATTTATTTCTTCCGCTAAATATTTCTTTTGCAATCTTAAAGTTTCTGTGGAAATCTCGCTGTCTAAATGCGATAGATTTAACTCGATAATTCAAGCTCCTCGAGATTTCGTATCTTCACGTCTGATCGGAGCTTGTACGTGTTGCAAATTCTTAGGTGGTATTTTTCATTTTAATGCAAATTTGTATCTGTCTAATAATTAAACAAATGGAATCCGAGTAGAGATTTATTTCTTCCGCTAAATATTTTTTTTGCAATCTTAAAGTTTCTATGAAAATCTATGGAAGTCTAAATGCGATAGATTTAACTCGATAATTCAAGCCCCTCGAGATTTCGTATCTTCCGATCTGATCGGAATTCGATTTAATTTCCCAAATTCCTATCTCTGCTTACTTTAAATACAAAACTTATACACGGTGATTCGTTAGAATCTCTCCATGTTAACGAACGAATACCTTCAACTGAAACGTTTTATATATCTTCCCGTACGACGTAGATTCTACACATTTTTCACGTTTAAACTTCCTAACCATAAATGTAATCGCACAAAAACTCCGCGGTCCATTAATCTTCGATTTCAATGGCTGTTGAAAAAAAGAGATTTCCTGGACCGGACCCGTTCCTATCGATGGATTAGCATAGTCGTCTTCGTGATAAATGGTAGCCTCTGTTCACGATGAAACCGAAAGCCGACGCTAATTACGTACTACGTTTCATGCTACTCCGATTTTATTCTCGTTCCGTCTGTTCGAAACTCCGAGGTTCAAACGATAAGATGTCCTCGACCAACGAAAGTTCAACTTGGAAGATTCCTCTTGGCCACCGATTTCGTCTAACAGGATCCAACTAAATGGATAATTATTTCCACTTGTCTAAGTAAGAGGATTCGATCGTGTATGGGGGAAATTGATCTGCTGGAAAAGCGGACGAGATCAAATTTTCCTGACGATTTGTCTAAGCTACGATAGAACGAGGGAAATCGGTTTCACGAATCAAACTGCGTTCGGTTGTATCAGATGGTTTGCGATCTTGTAACTTTAGATTTCGAATTTTATATCGACGTTTGTCGAGATCTCAGATCTCGTCTATAGTTCATTTTAAACGCTATATTTTTATTTAACAGAGAGTTATTTTATTCGACGAGCGCTTGATCCCGACGTAGAATGAAAAATACTCGTCCAGACAAACGTAACAAGGTAACGCAACGATCTGCCATTTGAAATGGCGCTTTTCAAGCACGTTTTAGATCAAATTTTCTCTTGTTAACACAAAAATAAAGTTTCGTCAGCTACGCGGTACGAGGCGACACGGTAATTTTACAAAACCATGGAATTTCATTTGATAAGACCGATAGACAAACATATAATAGCGGGCAAAAATATTTAACATAAAAGTTATCGAAGCACACGGGGTGACAAGTTGAAACTACTTTCTATCCATCGCCATGCTATGTACGTGTTGTTCGATTCAATTTAATTCTACCTGATCTAACGAGAAGAATCGATTAGCGCTTCATATACTTCGCTCATTCCCCTGTAAGGAAGAATGTTACAATTAATCGTAGAGAAAACACACGGTTGCTTAATCATTTACCCCTTTACCTAGCTATTTAGGTAAACCTGCGGTGATTCGGCTGTTACAAACACGCTAATTCGTCGTTCTCTTTCAGATCAGAAAATCCCGAAGGAATTGGAGCTGGTAGTACGGCACCAGTTGGTAAGTAATTTGCTGAATCCTATTAGGGTAACACCCGCCGGTGAAACTGGCGCGAAACTCCGGCCAACGACACGCGTTTCCTTCTTTTTGCCTGCACGCCATGGTTCGCGTGCCAGCCTCGAGGACACGTAACTGTGGTCTGTCGATGCCTTGCAAAGTAATTAACTTTACGCTAATGAAAAGATTAGCCGAGCCAACGCCATCTCTGGAATAACAAGCAGTTCTCTTAGTTTCGCTTAAATAGCTTCTCAAGCTTACAATGTTTGTAATCGAAGAGGTTTGGCCAATTGGATAATATCGGACAACGATTAGATATCATTTGATACGACGTTATCGTTATATGCGTATTACGAGATACGAGATATCGTAAGCTGTTCAGAATCCGCTTCAGGAGCGAACGTGAGGCACAGAAACGACGAAAGAAGGTTCATAGAAACGCGTATTTCTGTTCCACGTTCTTTCGAATTTACAACTATTTTTGTGTCTCGATAATCCGCAATCGCTTGACTTGGTAAAAGTTTCTCGAGATGGCTACCCTCGGCCCGTGTTATTCGACGCACACCTGGTGTTTTGGAAAGATCGGAAAATTTTGCAAGAAGCTTCTATCGAGCTAAGCGGTTGCGGATCGTTGAAACACAAAAGTAGCTATAAACTTGGAGACGAGGTCGGGTAGCGCACAGGTTCGCGCGAACTTTATTCATCGTTCTTGTATTTATTATATTAGGTCGTCCGAAAAGTTTCTTTCGTTTTGGAAGAAAATAATCGATGCACAACACTTTGCGTTTTATATTATTTGATCGAATTACGTATGGTCCATTTTGTTCTATCAAAATAAAGATCACAACGTTCGACAGATTAGAATTCATGTTTGTATAAAGATGCGTCGTTGTAAAAGACGGGTCTGTAAAAGAAAGATACTTTTTGGACAATCTAGTATTTTCGTACATCCTATTGTATTAGTACTTAATGAACAAATCTGCAATTACTTAGTTGCCAATTCAATATATCATGCTGTACAATTAGGACGAAGAATTTGTAGCGCGATGCGATCGAACGGAAAGTTGGTCACGCTTTTACGGTGAAACCGAGGAACGCGTTTTCTGCTTTGCGCGTATTGTTCCCGATCGATGTACGCGCCACATTCCTTACCACGGCGATCTTGTCCGATGTTTGCGCCGACTTTGTTATTCCATCGGCGTACAATCACTTAGTCTTTCGAGAAAAGAGAACGTTCCAATTCGCGGTCGCAGTCTTCCAAAGAACACCGACTCTTACCGTCCACGTGGTTTTGTAACGAGCGGAATAAGCGATAGTTTGAGCGTGCAAAATCGTGAGAATACGATAGATGGAGCAGAAGATTCAAGTTGCGGGAATTTTTGTGGCGCGAGAATTCAAGTTCAGCGTTAGAACGTATCCATGGTATGGTGGATTAGGAAAAACCAGAGAATCGTCGGATTGATGTACTTTTGTCTGGAGATCGCGACAGAATCTGGTCAAGCCTGACAATATGAAAGTTTGAAGATTCCAGAGTTTGAGAACCCGAATTTGGAAGATAAAAATGTGAAAATTTGAAAGTTTGAGCGTTCGGAAGCTTTAGAACTGGAAAGTCTGAAGGTTTGAGCGTTCGGAAGTTCCGGAGCCAGAAAAGTCTGAAAGTTTGAGCGTTCGGAAGCTTCTGAACAGGAAAAGTCTGAAAGTATGAGCACTCGGAAGCCTCGGAGCAGCAAAGTCTGAACGTTTGAGCGATCGGAAGCTTCGGAGCCGGAAAAGTCTGAAAGTTTGAGCGGTCGGAAGCTTCGGAACTGGAAAATCTGAAAGTTTGAGCGTTCAGAAGTTTCGCAGCTGGAAAATTTAAAAGTTTCAGAGCTCGGAAGCTTCGAAGCAGCAAAGTCTGAAAGTTTGAGCGATCGGAAGCTTCGGAACTGAAAAGTCTGAAAGTTTGAGCGCTCGCAAGTTTCGCAGCTGGAAACTCTAAAAGTTTGAGAGCTCGGAAGCATCGAAACTGGAAAGTCTGAAAGTTTGAGCGTTCGCAAGTTTCACGACTGAAAAGTCTGAAAGTTTGAGAATACGATAGATGGGTCAGAAGATTCAAGTCGCGGGAATTTTTGTGGCGCGTGGTCTTGCGTTGTCTTTGCCAACCATGTTTCAACTTGCGTAAAAGCAGGTACTTCGAAAACCGTTCGCCTTACGCTGTACAGTCGACTGTTTACTAATCGACGATAACGCGTTGGACCAATTAGATCGAGGTTAATGGTCATTGTTCGAACTTGACTGAATCCATGTCGCTAGAAAAAACGAAAGGAAATTTCCATGCAAGCCGATGATACTTTTACCCGAATATTTCTAAAGATCGACTAAAGTCGCCGCAAATTGGACGAAGCGATCGATACGAGTACGAGAAGTTACGTTCGATGGATAAAATTTACTCGAAATATAAGCTATATTCGAAAAATATGCTTTTAATGTCTTTATCGGAGCAAAAGATGTGAAAAGAAGAAGAAAAGGAAAAGCAGAAACGAAACTTCTGGTGATACGAATAGACTCGGGTCTGGCGCCATTCCCCTGTTGCTGTGTCCCACTGAAAAATCTCCAAATTACACGTCAAAGGGAGAAGAGGGGAAAGACGATGAAAAATTTGAAAGTCAAAGAATCGCCGAGAATGACCAAGCTCCATACGTTGGCTCTATCCGCAGGATTTTCGTTTTTGCCGCACGTAGAACATCGGCTTCCTTATGGCGGGAGTTGGCGTGGAAATTTTCAATATCCAGCCGATGAAATTTATTCGAGCCGGCGTACGACGGCCGCCTGTGCCTCTCTACGGATACCAGCGCGGAAAAAATCGCCGTACGAACTTCCATTCGAAGCGTCCCTTCCACCTACCCACCCTTGTAATCCACTTACAAGTTTTTCCCTTTTCTTCTCGGACGAGGATCGACGAACGGCGAGGAGAAAAGAAAGTCGTCCGAGCGGGGCGCCAAATAGGATTCTTCTTTTTGTAGATACGCGCGTGTTCGCGTATCGGCGCAAATATTAGATGGCTGTTCTGATAGGTTTTCAGAGACACGCAGGTATACGCGTGTGTCTCTTTCTGCGAGCTACCGTGAAGCGCGTGTATCCGGAATTCGCCGCACGCCTCGCGAACCTCACTCGCCTCCCAGGCTACTACTTTGTTTGGAGAAGTCGGGTTTCTCGTCTCTTCTCTGGCGAATATTTAAGAGAGAAAGGTTGGAAATGCGCCGTGTGTAGAGAATGGCGGACACGGAGAGGAAGCGCGAGAGTAGCGAGAGAACGAGCGGGCAATTATTAAAGAGAGAATATTTATTAAAATGAAATTAGAGATAGGACTGCATTGCGAACCGAGACAAGAGGAATGCGATCGATTTAACGTAAAAGAGGATTTGCAGAGACAAGGCGAAAAGTATCGCGAACGATCTTGCAAGGAATTTCAGCGATAGAGACATCTTGGAGGAATTGCAGCGATAGTAGGAGAAAGAGATAAGGAAACGGTAATTGAGAGGAAGATCGGTGATAGGATAAAGGCTTCTATTAATTAAATGAAAAGTAAGTTTCGCAGCGAAGAAGGAAATCGCAGAAACGAAAAGAAATATCACGGAATTGACCAAGGAAGAATACCAAAATCGCGCAAATGTGCCTGAGGAGAGACAGACGTTGCAGGAAGGAATTTCAGCAACGAAGCAGGAACCAGTGCCCGAATGCTGCAAGATGAGGAATTTCAGCAATAAACTGGAAAGAAAAGAAAGGCTCGAGGAAATTCCAGCAACGAAACAAAAAAACAGCGTAAGAATCATAGATCGACGATTCCAATGATAACGTTTTCTTCGGAAAATTGACGAAAATGAGAATGTTCTTTGCATGGAGGAATAAAGACGCGCGTTTGTACTTAGCGTAACCGTACTCTTTGTGTATCTGAAATTTCCTTCGAAAGCCAGCGATCGATTTAACGAAATCGGACCATCCTAGAAGGGTGCGCCTGTCCTGCCGAAAATCTTTCGCCAAGCGTACAAAGAGCAGGATCCAATGGAAGGTGGCTTTCGCTGGAAGAAAGGCCAATCTCTCGAGGCCATAATCTCTCTCGAGTGATTCGTTGGTTCTGTTCGAACGATGTCTTGTCGTACCTTCTCTCGTTCCATCGGCTTTGTATTCCGTAAACGTTATCACGTGTGAATTCGTCGACCGTGTCAAGTGTGCGTCTTCGGTGCCGTACGTGAAGCTACTGCGGAAGCGAGCCGCGTGTTAAGGGGCCGTTGTTTCGTCACGTTCGACCTTTCTTGGACGACGAGTCGACACGGAGTCGTCGTTGCGAGACGATTTTCCACGTTTCCTCCGCGTCGGTTAAACGAGCTTTTACCTCTTGTCTTTGAATTTCTTTTGCTCGCGTTTCAACGGTTCTTAACCTTTCGTTTACCCTGCAGTCCCTTTAAATAATTTTTTCTCGTCGCGGACTTGCCGAGAAGAACTCGACGCTGAATTGAAACGCGCCAAAATGTGCGCACGTTCGACTGCTTGGGTCGACAGCCTTTTCGTAGGCGAGAGATTCGTTGTAAATGAATAAACGTACGTGGAAAAACGTAGGTTTTATTCGAGTAATACGATAATATGTTGCGCGCGTGAGCACTTGGTGCGAGAACTCCGGTGATCCGCGGACAAGTTAAGAACCGTTGCCCTGTTTCCTTCTTTTTATTTCTTAACGGGAGCAGCATGTTTTTGTGGCGAGTTCGGCTCGGAGTTCGACGGCTGCGAGTTCAACGAGTGCGGATGAAATATTTACGTATTCATTCGCGGACGAAAGCGTACGCGTACAGTGATGTGTTTCGAAATAATAACGACAACGCTTGTTCGTTAATTTCACCGCAATTGTATCGCGAGAACATTTATTTCTATCGTCTGTGGTGTAACGTGGGATCTAAAGATACATACAGTGGTTGTATCCTAAAGCACTGTGAATATGGAATTGCTTTCGAGTTTTTAAGTTTAATAAAGTAATAGTCAGAAATTGAACAAGGTTGAACGACGTATCTATGGTTTTTCGGGATTCCATCGTGTTCTAATCGCACGTTGCAATTTATGTCCACGTTTCGTGGACGTTGCATTTCGGCGAATTCGTTCTTCGCCTAAGACGCTCGACAGAAGTTGAATTTTAAGCTATCGTTCGCTGAGCTATTACCGCGTTTGCCATTAAATTCCACGGTAAATATGCACCTTATCGGGTTAATACGTTTCATCGATTGATTGAACGTATCAGAACGTGTTCACATCGAAAATTTGTGATCTATTCGTACGAAATGCATACGCGCGTGTTCGTTTAACACTAGAACTACCGATAGTTAACTCGAAGCTATTTCTAGCAAAACCAGTGAAAATGACTGGTCTGTACAAAATACCTAATAATAGAATATTTTTATATTTATCGATTTATTACTTTCTCACAGAAGCAATTCCATGTTACGTAGTAGATTTTTGGTATTATTAATCCACCTGGGATCCTTAAACGAGGGTTGACACATTTATAAAATTGTAGAACCAGTCGTTTTCACTGCTGTGGTATTTCTAATGTTAGCATCTAGCGATCCAGCGATCGATCCGGAATTTTCCTGATAACCGATATCGTCATATCGAATGATAAGCGGTAAAAATTTGAAAAACGTGTGGCAAGTTGTAGAAAACGAGGAAACTTGTTAATTGGGGTTCGATGAACAGATTGCAGCACCCTTTTGCACTTTGACAAGTACCAGTCATTTTCACTGGTATTGGTATAAGTAGCCTTGCTACGAAATTATTTTCAGTTTGAATACATAAGAAACAAAATAAAGTTCATTATATTATTTATACATTATATTGCAAAGTCATTACATCATTACGGAAAAGATATAACATAAAGTAGGAATTTTAAAATAAAATTATAAAACCAGTCAATTTGACTGACCAATTTTGTAGATGTTTGCGTGAAGAGGATGTAGGCCGTGAGGATTAATGACGAGATTACTTGTTGTTGTAACCGTCGAATATATTTAAGACAATAAATTAATGTCCAAACGTAGACGTTAGTCGTTAGTACGAAGTATAAATCACAAAATAAAATCGCGGAATAGATGCTCTAGATGCTGTTGGATACTCAATATGACCAATCAATCGGCCAATTTGTAGTAGTTCTAGTGTCAATTTCTACCTCGCGGTCAAGAAATGCACTTAGTTTGCAGAAAGTTTGGTAGTAAACACGAGGGAGAAATAGCATCCAGATGATTTACAAATCGCTTCGATAAATCCATAGAGGAAAAGTGTTGCACGAGAATCGAACTTTCGAGCGTTTCGACTGGATCGTCGGTAGAAGAAGAAAGGGGACGATAGAGCGGCGGAATTGTGCAGCAAATTGAATCTGTTTGGATTTGCTATTTTCTGGAGGAGTCCGCTGACTCAATCGCGACGCGACACTCGCTGGAATAAAATAAAAAGGGTTCGCGTGCGAGAATTGAGTCCGGAGGACAGAGAGAGAGAGAGAGAGTAACGAGCGAACCGTGAATAACGCTGCCGATTTATTTACGACCCGTTTCACCTTACGTTCCTGCCTTTTTTCATTTGTCGTTTATATCGTCCCCCACTTCTTTTCTCTCTCTCCGTATCGCAAAAGGGGGAGCCCAGTTGATTCCTGCGAAATCGATTCGATCTGGGAACGCGACTCGTAACCTTCCAATTTTGCCCCTGAACGTCAGCGCACGTGGAAACGATGACAAATGGACGCGCGGCTTGGCGAATGCGATGCAACGATTAAAGATTATGTAGACCACGCGAAAAAGGTAGTACGATGTCTGCAGTGGATCTCGATCGTTAAGGCTGGCCCCGAATAAGGTTGCGATAGCGACGAACGAAGAAATATGATTTTTATTGCGCTCGTAATTGACATTGAGCGATAAAACGAATCGCTGCGTGATTCGCGAGCTGGATGTTGGCAGTTGTTAAAAAGCAAGTATAATTGTCGACGAGGTATTCAACGTGGCCGATACGCTTCATACGTTTTATGATCGATCGATCGGATGCAGGTATACTACGTACGAGTGTTTCGAGTTTTCAAGTGACAGAATATATCGCTGGATTTGTAGTCTGCGGACGTTATTAGACGTTTACACGAAGGTATAATTATCGATTATTTAACGCGAATATGGATATTAAGATAAATATACTACCGCGTATGCGTTTCATTCGCGTAATTAATTTACGTTGATCGATGATTTCCAATAGACGATACGGACGATCGAAGAAGCGCGATACTCCTCGTTGTAAAATTCCTATCACCTGACAAAGTACAGTTATCTCTTGCTAACGATATTTCAATGTCTCATGTGCGATAAAACGTACGGCTAGGCGATTTAAATGTCAGCTCTTGTATCATACGCTTACGAACCGATTGAGACCGTTCCTCGTATCTTGTAACAAACAGAAGGTACACCACGTTCCGTACCTAATGTATTTTCATCTCTCCCATCAATTTCTACTTGGAAGTCGATATTCCAACTTGGAAATATCGTAATCCGTGCGATGACGGCTAACCATATGCAATTGCAAGCTTCAACCTTCCATCTGGCAGTCCACAGAAACAAGGTATTTAGTTTAGTTCGTACGAAACATGTCGCGGCTCCACGATAAACAACTCAAGGCGAACAAACACGGTGATAAAAATGTTCGGGTGTGGTAACAATCGGACCAGGAGGCCCTTTCGAGCTACGTCGTGTTTTCGTTCCTTCTATCGAGCGGGAACAATCGCCGGAACTCGTTAAAATCCCTCGCGTCCGTCAGTCGGCACGACACACGTTAATAATGTACAATCTTCTGCATAACGACGGTTGCCGGCCCGGGCCTCTTTTCCTCTTTGTTTCGGCTCGCAAACGCAGCTACCAAATCGTCCGACCTTCGTTTCTATCGCGAAATAACGCTAAAGTGCTCGTCGTATTTCACGAATCGATCTAACGTGTCCATTTTCCCGTGGAAAACACGCGGAGACACGTGTACGTGCGTATATGAGACGAAATAAGCTTATCGCGGAAGTAAATACGCGGCAGCTTTTCGATTGTACTGTTTCGTTGGCGTGTCGCTTTTATCCACCGTAATTCGCGACACGTAATTCACCTTTCGTTTGCGCGAAAACGAAATCTTTTCGGACGACGGTTACGAACGTTTCGTGTCGTTAATAATATGAAATGTACAGCCGTGTGCATTTCCTATAGCAACGTATTTCACACGGTGACACAGCACGACAGAAGTTTATTATACGTGCGTTTCTATGTCTACTGTATATATATATATATGCACTGTTTATCGTAATTTAGGAGATCCGCTTTATATGAACATTTAGCTTACTTTTAACTATCCGTCTATAAAATATTTTTACGGCGTAACAAACGCGAAATCACAGCGCTACGAGAGAGAAACTGACGCCGTCGTGCTGCTGAGTCTTTGGTAGATGCAACGTCACTGGCCAACACCTGTTTCCGGGTATACCTTTTACCGATCCACGCCATGCACTCACGTACACGGCCGGATGATTCACGCTAGGAACCTTGTTTGTGACAGATGCTCCGGTTGTACACGTGTAAAGGTGCGTTTAGACCGAGCGACCGAATCCTCGTTTCTTCGTCAATCAATGCGTAAAGGGTTTCTCGGCCGAGTTCTCATTGGGGTTAGGGGCGTGTAACGAATCTTCATTTGGGTTAGACATTGTTGTTACGCAATAGAGAAGATATTTACTGGTACAAATACGATTATTACAGAAATTGACAAGTAACCGTGGCGATTAGATACTCGAGATGCCAATGACAATGATCTTAGGTTCAATGACGAATCCACCGTCGACGGAATAGCAAATGCGTTTTCTTCCAAAGTCTAAGTCGAACTGAACTTACTGGTGCACGATTCAAGCGTAACTCGACTTACTTGTCCATGGTACAAGTAGAACTCAACTGACTCCACAGTCCAAGCGGAACTGCGCTTGTGTACTCTTCTCCGTAGCTCTTTGTACCCCTCGGGTCAACTATATTTTTAAGGAGAGCTGTACAATTACCCCATACCTCTGTTAGGTAAAAACGTCCATCCCGTGACCGTGGCTACGTTTAGCGACCCGTTGTGTCACTTCGAGCACAAGCCTATTGTCATAAAACTCGGGCACACATAATCGCATTAAATCATAAACAACTATTTCTAAGTTTTATTATTTAGGTAGAGCTATAATGAAAAGTCTAGAATAAAGTATTGGGGATCTTCCCAAAAAATTCCAAAAGAAAGGCCCCGATGTTCTTTCATCTCCGAATTATATAACGCCAGTACCACATCGTCAGTAAAATAATACCGGAATATTATGAAATATGTTATGGAATATTAACGATGTACGTACAGGGCGCTCCATTTGTAGCGGCACTCGACTTTCCAACGGTTTCTACCCCGGACGACGGCAGCGCTGTGGTTAGCATAGTTGATTACGAACGTTCCAGACCCCAGGTTCGAATCCCGGCACACATAGTCATATTTTTCATAATTCCTAGATGAGAAGGGAGCGGTCCGGATGGTTGAAAGAAAATCCCCCAACCCGGACGAAGACAAAAATCCTATACACCAGCAGAACCCATCACGACCTATTCCGCCTCGCACTTTTATTTAGAATTTAGCCATCTATAATTTATAGTTTTGGTATTTTTCTAATAACTCTGCCACAAGAGGTTTGCGACTCTATTTACGTTTATATAATACACTTTTCTCGTGTTAACAGCCTGTACATCGATCGTCCGAGGATCCCACGGACGAGCGTTGTTCCGCTGTTTGACGACCGCTCTAAGTGCGCTCTAAATTTAATTTAAATTGAAATTAAAATCTCTTGAAACATCCTCGTCAAAAATCCGAGCGAAGGTGAACGTTTTAGATGCTCGATCTGATCACCGCCGACTTGCTCGTTTGCGGAGCGTTCCAATGTTCTTATTCGTTTGCTCTAAACGCGCCTTAAACGCGTACGCGTAACGTACGTGTGAAACGTAGCGGCGTCATGATCGAGGTGAATCGATACGGATCGCGCACTGTTACCGACAGAGTTACGCCGCACAGCGGTATCTGTGATAAGGTTATCGCGATTCGCCGACTGTTATCGAGTTACACGCTCTACAGTTGGACCCTTTGATACGATCTAGCGTAGGATGCGCTCCGTAAATCATACTACCACGGCACCGAAAATAGCAGTGGCTTGTTCAAAGCTTGATGCCGCTGCGACTGGTGAATTACGCGGTGATACGTTTTCATGGCGTTTAACCCAGCTTAAAGCCGTGTGATCATTAGTAAGTAAATTGTAGTTATACCGAATTAGGTATGTTGATTAAATCGCCGTTCGAGTCTAGTTTAGTGTATTTAGCGTGTCCCTGGTAACGTGTTCGCGACTTGCCGCGTTCCCAGTTACTTAAAATTAATTCTGCATTAGCGGAGCATTAGAAAGGCTGTAGCTGGTGTATCGACAGTTACGTCTTTTTACCGTGTTTATTCTTTCTTCCTTCTTTTCCTTTTTTCTTTTTTAGGAAAACAAAATATCGGTCCGATACGTTTGAATTTTTTGAAACGAGATATTTATCATATTGTACAGCCCTGTACTATTATACTAGAGGAGCTAATTAAGTATCTAATTAAATCGCAAGGTTGTGGATATCAAGGCAAAGCGTTTTATAGAGCGGCGGTAAATTTCCATTCGAAGATCGGCGAAGACATACATCGTCTGTTATAATGTCGACTGTACCGCGTCGAGTCCAGTTTCCGGCTACCAGGCTATTTAAAAGATGGACAAATTTGATCAGGATGGTTCCCGTTTCCGAGCTTCTAAATCGAAGAAGAATATTCAAATTCCAGAAACATCTTGGTAATTTATCGCGTTCGAAATTGCATACGATGTTAGCGGAAGATTATGCCAACCATCTTTCACTGCCCTAACGATTGCCTCCAAGTTGCAAGGAGAAGCAATTCCGTTGCCACTGGAAAGAAACGAAACTACTCGGACCGCGGAAAACGCGTGTTCCGAACAACATTTAAAAAAAGAAAGAAAAAAGAAAGAGAAACAAAGCAATTAACAAAATTTGCAGACGCCACAAGAGCACCAAGAGCTCTTACCCACCCCACGGTCCGAAAATCCCTAGACCAAATAACACTCGCGGAACCGTAATAAAAAAAGAGGCGAAAAAAGAAGCATCAGACCCCGTCGTTGGAATAATTACGGAACGGGAGCGTAAGAATCGTTGGAAAGAGGCGGGTAACGAACGAGAGGGTGTCGGCGGTTCGCGTTAATCCGACCAAGGGGGTGGCTGAACGTCAGCGCGTCGAATAATTGCAGCCGATTCTCGATCCGAGCGAGAAAAGAGGATCGAAAGGCGGAACCGTTGACGCGGAAGTCGTTCGTTGCGTTGGCCGCGTAACGAAATCTGACGTATTGGGGGGTGGAATGGCGTGGATAAAGCGGATCGACTAGAACCTGGCGATCTTTCACAGAGCTAAGTTGCGCTACGCTATTGCTGTGCCAGGTTTGGAAGCGTTTGCTTCGATGCAGATACGTAGCACGTGGGGCTGTTTTCACCGATATTCTGCCGCCTTAATTCCAACAGACGTATCTGCTTTCTGGTATCTTATATTTTCTAAGCTATTTTCCACTAGCCACTGCCTATATTTTCTTTCATGCTGCATCGTAGTCGCCGAAAAGACGAATCGAACGATCTCCGTGATAAGACGACGTTCGGTTGAGCCAAAATTGTGCCACCAGTTACGGACCACCCTGTACACGCCCTATACACGGTGGAACCGTCTTTTCCGTTAAAACCGTGCCAGCTTATAGCTATCGCTGGAAACGGTTGCATACGCAGTTGTGCATCGAGGAAAATGCCTTCGAACTCTGAGCACAACGTGGCTTAGCTCGGCTTTCGTTATTGGCGACGGTGTGGGGGTGGGTCAGGCCCTTGGTCGGTCACGCGTGCTCGCTTTCAACCGCGGAGAGACCCCGTTAATTAAAGCTTCTTAAGATAGAGCGTGGAGTAGTAGGCGGCCATGTATGTAATTGTGCATTCCCCTGTTGGCAGGCCTGCTAGAAAGAAGCTTTGTTTTAAGAAGAGACTGCAGGGGACGCGTGGGTCTGCGCGCTGCACGGCCGCAGACAATGCCCACCGACTACAATGCAACCTCTGTGTTTGTATTTCTGCTGCCTGCCTCGATATCATCTACGATCTCTTTCTTCTTCTCCTCTTTCTCCCGCAATATCGCCACTCTTCTATGTTCTCTGTCTTTCTACGAGCGTGTACGAGTGTGTTGCCCTTGTGCTTTTTCCATATGAGTCTCTGCGCTGACTTATAGGAGGCACGTATTTACTTACTCACTTTGGCTACCAGGTGGTGCAAAAGTGGTGGTCGAATCGATTTTTCTTCTCCAACCTTCTACTCATCTACTCGCGTTCATTCGATCCGATAATATCGTTAATTTGTATTTTTCTTTCTCGTTGGTAATTTATTTATTTATTTAATTCCTTATCTTCTCAATTTGTCCAATTTGGACATTTGGAAGAATTTTTTAACTGTTTGATTATCATGTGGGTGACTACCCCCAGCGTTTGCTAGGTTATATCCTTTATGAGGTCTGCTGGGTGCTTCCTTTTCAGTCTTCTTTCCATGTTGGTAATTTATATCGCGAAGATACAAAAGTATACCGGTTTCTTGCCTCCTTTTGGAAGAGAAAAGAGGAAATCGAGTTTCTTTCGTTTGACGATATTAGGTATACTTTTTTTTTACTAACAAACAAGATAAAATTCAATGGCGATCGTATTACTTGAAAAAACGGTACATTCGATGATATCACGGCTCTCTTATTATCGCATCGATCATTTTGTCACCCCTAGCACGATCATTCGTCGACGCCATCTGCTTAAACTGATATATGTTATAAATGGGGGAACATAAATTTCAGTAATCGTCGAATCGGACAGCGCGCTATCTATTATGATCCAATTATCGTTGCGATAAATTCTGCCTCGCTCGAAAGACTTCATCGTTCCGCGATCCCCTGTTCGAATTATTCTTTTCGTATCTCCATGCGAAGGGGAAAATGCTCCAGCTCGTCTTCCGGTTTAATTCGGCTACAGTTGTAAATTGTCCTGACCGATATAACACGTCCGCGTTACGTCTCCGCAGAATCCAGTCCTTACGCGAGAGAAAAATAAGAAAGAAGGACACGAAAAATATACCGATGAAATATAACGGCCAGGGGTTAATAAACCAGAGGCGGGAGACGTTTCCCGTCCAACTTAAATTCAACGTGTCGCGCTTCAAAAAGACGCACGAAAACTGCCATTTGTTGGGAAAGTTTCGCGTCTCGCGATATACGCGCGCGCGCTATCTTTCTCTATCAGCGCGACTACCCACTTTGTTCGCTGCAAGTTTCTCTGTGTTCTTGGACCTCCATCTAGGCATCTATCTGACGCCGCGGGCCTCTCTGTCCGCTCGTTTCATTCCTATTCCTCGTGATTCTCTCTGTCCCACCTCTTTGTCTCCGTTTCAACGACCATCTTTATCCGTCTGTCTCGTAGCTCGTCTCCTCTTCCCTCTGCCGTGTTTCTTGCCTCCTCTTTTCCCATCTGTCGCGCGGATACGCGCACGGTTCCCTTTCCGTTGCTTCGCTGGCTGCTTTGCGCGTTCCTCTCTGGGCCCCGTCTCTGTGTTTCAGCCTGTTTCCCCCGTCCACTGGTCTTTCTACTTTCTCGTTCAATCGGTCCTCGTCACTTTGTGCCCTGCACGCTCGGATACGCCATACGCGAACGATCACACCGCGTAAATTTTATTTTATTGCAAAATTCTTATCGACACTTTGCCTGGTTGCACGCTGCTCTGGGTATCTTTGGAAAAGAAATTACGAACGTTGGAATTTTCTACGCAGTCTACGATGATGCTAGGGTTTCTACGTTTCGTTTTGTACCATTTTCTTTTTCGCGTTACACCAGTTATGGTCTTTTCTTTAGCGTTTACCGATTATTAAGATAGGAGTTTCACGATTTACGTTCGTCGTCGGAGAAATATGATCGTTCGTTAAAGAATTGATTAAATCCTGCGAAGGTTAATTTTCGCCTTAAGATTATTTACGACGCGCTATTAATTCGATATTACCGCGTAACGCGCGCGGAATTACCATAAATAAATCTTTTACCCTCAATGAAATCCTAAGCTAGCCCATAGAACGCGTTACTAATTTAATGCAAGCGGTAAACGTAATTACTATAAATAAATCTTATCACCTCAAGGTTATTACCTATGACACGTTATTATGTGAAATTACAGCGAATAGATTTTTTTTTTTTATCGTCGATGCAATGACGCGTTGATAGAATACGATGGAACGACGCGTCGATAAGCAAACGGAGGGAAAAAATGGTCGTAAAATATAGATATCCGGATAGGTTGGATGCGAAACGGTGATGGAAAGGCTTAAAGCCGCGGTCGTAAGGAAGAAAAGAATGTAATTGGCCAAGGCCAGGGTTGAAATAGCCCCGAGACATTATCATGGAGGACTGGTCGTTAATAATATCGGTAATTCGAGCAGCGTCTAGAGTGTCTAGAGCCTCGAGCAGATAACCGAAAGTGGCGTTCGTTTCGAATCAGCACCGCCCCCTTTTCGTTCGCAGAATCCGATCTACGAGATACCAGAATCACTTAGAGGCGAGGAATTGCTTATGTGCACTTGGAGCGAGTAAACGAGGCAGAAGAATAACGAGGTGTTGCTTGGAATTCGTTGAAGCGTCTAATTTTTTTTCTCTTTCTTCTCTTTTTTCTTCTTTTTTTTTCGATACGAATTTTTGTTCCAGACAACAAGACGAATTTTTTTTTTTAATAGAAGAACGATAATTTCGTGATATAATATATCGACTTCTGATTGTTACTGCTGATTAAATTTCATGGGCAAATTAATTTTGATTCGTTCGTGAATATGCCGAAATCTTTTGTTTTTGTTTCAGTGACTTTCAGAAGATCCGAAGATTTTTGTTTTAATAGAAGAACATTAATTTCGTTCTGAAATTTTGTTAATTCATGATGTGGTTATTGTTAATTAAATTTCATGGGCAAATTAATTTTGAATCGCTCGTGACTACGCCGAAATCTTTTCTTTTTGTTTCAGTGACTTTCAAAAGATCCAAAGATTTTTTTTTAAATAGAAGAACGTCAATTTCGTTCTAAAATTTTGTTAATTCATGACGTGGTTATTGTTAATTAAATTTCATGGGCAAATTAATTTTGAATCGCTCGTGACTACGCCGAAATCTTTTCTTTTTGTTTCAGTGACTTTCAAAAGATCCAAAGATTTTTTTTTAAATAGAAGAACGTCAATTTCGTTCTAAAATTTTGTTAATTCATGACGTGGTTATTGTTAATTAAATTTCATGGGCAAATTAATTTTGAATCGCTCGTGACTACGCCGAAATCTTTTCTTTTTGTTTCAGTGACTTTCAAAAGATCCAAAGATTTTTTTTTAAATAGAAGAACGTCAATTTCGTTCTAAAATTTTGTTAATTCATGACGTGGTTATTGTTAATTAAATTTCATGGGCAAATTAATTTTGAATCGCTCGTGACTACGCCGAAATCTTTTCTTTTTGTTTCAGTGACTTTCAAAAGATCCAAAGATTTTTTTTAAATAGAAGAACGTCAATTTCGTTCTGAAATTTTGTTAATTCGCGATATGGTTATTGTTAATTAAATTTCATGGACAAATTAATTTTGGAATCTGCTTAATTTTGAATCTCTTCAGTAACTTTGAAAAGACCCGAAAAGATTCTGAGAATTAAAGTCTGTACCAGATCGCGTAATCAGTTTTTTAAGCCGAACGTTTGGAGGATTTTGCAAGAAAAGAGAAAAGTTTATCGCTGAAGATTCGTTCGTGGCGCGAGGACATGGTCTAACTACGTAAGCTTAATCCGCTTGAATAGTAAAACGTCGAAGAACCGTAGAATCGAGATTATAAGAAAGGAATGGAATTTTGGATGTTATCAGAGCTCGAAGAAAGTTCTAATTTATATCGTCGGGGAAAATTCGCATCAGTTGGAAAGTTTCATCCCCGAATTCCTCCGATCGATCTCTCGCAATTTATACGTTTCTGAACTTATCGAGGATGATCGACCGAGTAATTGCTCTCCATTGTCCCCATAAAACTTCTGCCAAAGATCTCGAGATTTATCATCGAAGCGTATAATTCTTCGTATCCGTCCACTTCTGTCGTTGTTATTCCGCCTCTACCGAAAATCTACGCGTCTTCTTCCCCAAATCTTTTATCGCGCTAAATATACTTCGTCGTATACTTATTTTTTATTCTTTTGTCTACTGCTATTCGTACACTTTTTTCGGGGAATTTCTATCACGAGCAGGGGTGGCCGAGCTTGCGAATAATCTAAGAGTCCCTGGCGTCTCGAGAATTGCGATTCGCGACGATCGGAGGGAAGATAGGGAAGCATATTTGTCTCCTCCGAGGTATCGATGTTTATCGAGTAGGCGTTCGCTCGTTCTATCGTTTCTCCTATCGTCGGTTCTTTGTCTCCTACGGTGCATGCCTCCCCCTGAGTCGTCTCATTGAAATTACCCTGGCCATAGTCTAATTTTTACCTTTATCTTAAAAGAAAAACGAGATATTAGATCAAGTTTTACGTTACGCAAAATATCCGAGTAAGGGGAAAATTTCTAGTAAAATTTCCTCCCTTCCTGTTACACCTTCTATCATCCTTTCGATGAATTTAAAGTAATATTTCCAGGACTCCTTTCATACTCAATGTGGAAAGCATTCGCTGAAGAAATACCCGACTAAAATAACGAACACCGATATTGTTTCCAGACCGTACGTGCGTGTGTTCGTGAGAAATTTAAAGACGGGGAAACGCACATATGGAGAAACAAATGAAATATTCAAAGTACATTTAACCTGGGGGACAAGTTTCCCCTTAGACTTGGTTCGCAAAAGCCAATCTCACCGCATCACCATATTCCGCCGCAAAGTGACCATGAAAATTACGGAAGAACGAAATTGTTAGAAATTCTCTGCTTCGAACATCTTTCGGACCGCGCGTTACGATCCTTAGCTCGCCTATCGCCTATCATCTGCTTTACAATTATAGGACAATAAAACTGGAAAAATATGGTGGGGCCCGGGCTGCGAAAGCCGAACGTACGAGAATCGCACGAATCGCCAAGCTCTCTCGCGTTCGTTCCACCCCGATCTTCGGTATTCCAGCCATGTGCAGACGGCCGCTTGTAACTTACCCCCTGTTAACCACATCGCACCCCCTATCCTCTATCCCCTCTATAGACGGGCGGATAACGGGCGGAATTCTTATTGCCATCCGGCGGTCGGATCGCTATCGCAGCGACGAAATTTACCGGTCCCCCGTCGCGTTACCTTTCCGTGACTAAGCCTAAGTTCGGTGTGAACGCGCCCTCAGGATTGCTCTTATCGGTGGCGGTGCGCCGTCGCGGCGCTCGTTTTCCACCCCCTTCGGCTTATCTCGACCCTCTTTAACCGGCGATTCGTTCCCTTTCCCCGGCTACGAAACAATACCAGCCGGCCATCCACAGCTAAAAAGGTATCAAAGTTTTTAGCGACGGCAAGAACGACGCGAAGGCCTCGGCAATAGCGTGGCGAGGCACGAATACTGGGGAGGAGAGAAAGCAGAGGGGGGAAAAAATAGAAGGGTGGGGCCAGGGGATGGTGGTGAAAGGGAGGACGGAACGAAACGAGAAGGGTTGAGAAGATTCGGAAGAAGCGGGAGGTGAACTGAAAGAACCAACCCCTTGATAATGCAGGGTGCGCGCACCCTACAGAACTTTTGAAAGACCCGTTAGACGTTGCACGTACGCCGAACGATGGTCACGTGGTGCGTGGATGGTTAAATGTCACCCCCATCGGCAGTTCGAGAACTACTTCCCTCTCGAAACGAAGAGAAGGCGAGGCAAGGGAACCACGTTCTGCTGCTTCGGTTTTCTATTCTCCTTGTTGGTACCTGCAGGTCTATATTTGCTTTCTTTTCATTCCTTTTCTTTCTTCTTCTTCTTTTTTTTTTATTCCCTTTTCTTTTTCTTTTATGGGATAACGAGTCTGCGACGCCTCTTTCGCGTAGTCTGTTGGCCTGGTTCGCTTCCAACTTGCCATCGTTGTTCCATTTTAATAGGTTCTTTGGTGTAACACTGGCCTTACCAGGACGAACGATCGGTTTTAAAATTTAATTGAAAGTTGTACGTTCGTTGTTGTTTCTTTCGTTTGTACAACTTTACGCAAATTCTTCTATCAACAAAAATTGAGAAATCGATTAATCAGATAACATGGGAATTTACATGAAGAACGAAGGTGCAATTTTAAATTAAATTTTGAAACCGTTTGACCTGGTAAGGTTTCTTCTATTGCTTTCAAAAAAGCACTGTTCTCTCTGTGATTTTTGCAGTTCTTTATGTATCGTCTTTTACTTTCCTCTCCTCCATTTTTTCTTTTTTCTTTTTCAGTATGAGACAGTGAGTTCTGCTTCGAGTTTCCTGTTGTTTTACAGGTCCGCTGGTTCGGTATCCTTTTAGCTTGTTCTTTTTTAATGTTTTTAGCGCGCAGTGATCATTTTTAAAGTACTGTTCCCTCTGTGGTTCTTTCGGTTCTCTATGTTTGGTTTTTTTCCTTTCCGCTTTTTCACCCTTTTTTTATGGGGAAGTGAGTTCTGACACCTCTTTGGCGTGGTCCTCTGGTCAGGTTTACTTTGAGGTTTTTGTTGTTTCGTTTTATAGGTTCCTTCGTTTGCTGTTCCCTTTGCTTGCTTTTCTAGTGTTTTCAGCGTGTGATACACATTTGTAAGGGTTGTTTGGTTAAATACGAGACTATGGAAGGGATAAGTTCTACCTTCTTTTAGTCGATGGTTACGAGATTTGAGCGTTGGTTAATTAAGTTAAGGGAAACCTTTTCCCCTTCTTTATTTCTACCTTTCGATATACCTAACGATTATTCTTGGAAATTGATTGCGCAAGTATGAAATACAGCCGGGGGAAAAATCCAAAGGAAACAATGAACATTTAATCAGCTGCAGACTGGATCGAACAAATTCAAGCTGCAAATTCCCTACTCCAACTTGCAGCATCGTTCCATCCAAAGATTCCATTTAGCTTGCTCGTTTTCGATTTGACACTCCCTGGAAACTCCAGTCTTTTCTTATCTAAAAATTCAAATCCGTTTACCCTGTATCAAAAAATAAAAACCAAAATGCGCTTAAGACGCAGATCGAAGTAACGTCGTAACTCTTCGAGGTTGTCTCAAGGTGCCTATAAACCTTGAGGGCGGCATCGAGCAAAGGTGGAAAAGATCGAGACGTTGCCCATAGAGCAGAGAGAGCATTTTCCGACCGAATAGTCTCCACGTATCGTCCGATTCATTTCGTGCGCCGCGTGATCGAAGAATTTACGACGACTCCGATGTCGTAACTCGCAGCGGCGCGTGGGCGGTGAGCAGCGCGTTGAAATTAAAAGCGAACAATTGAGTTACCGAGAGCAACCAGATTCCTCGACGTGCTATTCCAATGCTATTTAACCGCGAATAAACCGCCACGCTTTTAGCTCTCCGCGATACTTGATTTTGCAAGTTTATTTGGATTACGTTCGTGCGTATGAAACGCGCGTCGTTAACGTTGAAAGTTCGAAAGCGA
Organism: Bombus affinis; assembly: GCF_024516045.1. Classification (NCBI taxonomy): domain Eukaryota; kingdom Metazoa; phylum Arthropoda; class Insecta; order Hymenoptera; family Apidae; genus Bombus; species Bombus affinis. The sequence goes on from NC_066353.1 coordinate 11,010,330, forward strand.
TACAGACGCGAATATCGTACGTGTTTACAGCCCTTTGCGATTTCGCATCGCGAGATTGGAAGAGAAATTGCGATGGTCCGTAGAGCCGCTTAGCTTTGTTTCCTAATTTCCATTTTGTCTATCGATTGCCATATCGTTGTACCGCGTCATATCGTACAATTTAGATTTATCACGGTGATGGTTAAATCACGATCACGGTCGTGAACGAAGGTAGATCACGACCTTTCTTTTATCTCGACCGATTTATCTCGAACGCTTCCATATAGTTGGCGTAAAAATATCCGCGCGTTAATTTACAATTACGCCACGTTCTCTTCGTATAGCGGACATTCTTCTTCCCTCGATATCGAAGTCTCGAGGTGATTCAATTTTCTTCCCTTTATCCCACATCGGTATTTTAAAGAGCAAAGTAACGATTTTGAAATCTTCCTTCCAAAATATTCATTCAACGTTCCTTTAAATATTCATTGGATGTCGTCGATATAAAATGGGAAAAGGAAAACGAAGAACAGTTACGTTGTGTAGCGATCAGAAGCGATCGCGAGAAATCACGAACCCCTGCGAAAGATCGCCGTGATTGGCAATGGACGTGTGATCGATTCGCTCGTGATTCGCGTGTAACGGTTCACGTGTATCGTTGCATCGATATCGAAAATCAGATTTTTAGCTGTCGTTAACCTTTGACGTATTGTAGGATTTTTGTATTTATCGATAGATCTATTTAATTTAATGGATTAAACAGGAAACGATGGTTGTTTAACGTGAACTAAATACAGTTGTTTATTCGGCCATTCGCGGAGAAACGCGATCGCGAGAAAGCACGTCAACGGGAATCGGAAATTCCCGTTACGATTAGATAATCGACGCCACGAACTGATCGATCCCCTGATTTCAGTTACGATAATAGGGGTGGCTCAGTTGAGTTTACACTGAATCAACAAGTATAAATTAACGTTTATTCCAACAACTTTCTAAAGAAGATAATTACACTGGCGCGTATGTACAAGTTAAGTAAGTGATTGATTTAACCCTTAGAGTGCTATGGACGCATATATGCGTCTGGCGAAAGCCATCGGCGTGGACTAAGGACACATATATGCGTTTTCTGTAAGTGCCCGGCATGGATGCACACTAAGGATGCATATATGCGTTTGTCAATTTTTCCGAACACCTACGCAGAAGTAATACTGTTACGTTTGCGTGAGATAAATATAAATGCATTCCTTAGTAACGGCAGTAAACAAATGCCAATAATGCCTCGTTATAACAGTTGTCCACCTGTTTCGCGGACAGTCGCATCTGATTATCAAGAAGGAAATGTGTTGTTTGTGTGAAAAATAAGGGAACGCAGAAAATGCGATGTCGGATTATGTATCGATAATTGTTTTGGAATTTTTCACACACAACTGAATTATTAACTTGTGTTATATTTACTAAATTTAGTTTTCTAGTTTATTGTTTTCTAGTTCATTACCCAAATTCTAGTTTATTGTAAATTTCAATGTTACTATATTACTATAACTTATTACGATTTGCACTTTGAATAGTCAATCAACGGAGTTGAATCTAGCAAAAAAGTAAAAAAAAGTCCACAGCGGTCGTCAGCTGGCCATGCACTGTCCGTACGGACCACGTAGACCGCGAGTATTCAGTATTCTAAGTGTTTAAGTCTAGAAACCCGGTAATCACGTGTTGACTATCCTAACGATGAAGAATAAGTAAAGTCAAAGTGACGATGCCGTGTCGAAGAAAAGCTGGTTATGGGTGAGTCTAACGCAAGAGACTGTGGCGGCACTCGACGAGAAATACCTTCACTCTACACTAACTACCAATGAACACGGTGGCGCAGTGGTTACTGCCTTAACTGCGATGGTGGTGTAATGGTCAGCATAGTTGCCTTCCAAGCAGTTGATCCGGGTTCGATTCCCGGCCATCGCAGGTTTATTTTTTTTTTGTCCTGTTTTTGCGACCAGGTTTTCAGGACAGAAATGGAAAGAAAAAAAAACAATATCGTACATAAACACCGCCTTACAGCTTAAATTTAAGTTACAAATGTAATTAAAAAAAAAAAAAAAAATGTAATATTGCATGGCTATGTCGTACCTTCGCGTATCGGTACTTTTGTCCGAACCACCTCACAACCGGAATTCATCGTTTATAATGGAAAATACAAATATATAATACACAAAAACTGGTAAAAATAAACAAAAAGAAAGCAGTGGTTAGCGCCTTAGGTTACGAACGTTCGGGACCCGGGTTCGATTCCCGGTACTCCGATTTTTCTTCCACGCATCAAAAATAGAAGAATAATAGCAGTACCCCAGCAGCGACATCTACAGCCGGCAACTACAATTATCACGGACAACATATACCACCTCGGGACCATCGGATTTGTTGATGGCAATGTTAGTTAGGAAAGTAAAGGCAGAGTTAGACATTGCTTCTGATCGGATGAAAGAAGGTCGGTGGACTAGGAAGGATCTTAGCCGCCCTCGTTACTAGTGTAAAGTATCATACGTGAGAAAAATTAACTTTCCCGTAGTAAACAATAGGCTTTAGAAAAGATTGAGTAAAGAGACGTTTGTTCGGTCTGAAGGACCTTAGCTAGAAAATTCCTGAGATTTATGGTATGTTCTTAAGACTATTAATGGTACGCAGGAAGGATGCGCGGACATCTGGTTGCTATTTTGCCCGCGGTGTGTGTGACCTGATCTAGGTATAGTGTCGCCCGACGTAACAACAGTAATGTGCTATAACTAAGCGATTCTCCAATCTGAGAACAGTCTCAACGTCACTTTACCGGGTGTTCACCCGTCGATCATTCACCTACTTTTCCTATACCTTACGTAACAGCCTATCTCCTGTACGAAGTTGTTGGAAATATATGTCGGGTTGTCATATAATTTTCGCAACGTTGTTTATGGTTCGCCCGATATTTCTCAGGCCATTTGTCCACGATACTACGATAATCGCTGCGAAATTCGCCAATCGGCGAGACGTTTCTTTTCGCTCGAGTACTATTGGAGAAAAAAATCTGAATTTAACTAACTCGTGGCAAAGATCGCCGAAGGAAAGCGGAAAATGAAATTGCATTTTGTACGAAGGAAAGTGGGAAGAAACAGCTGGTAGAGTAGGCGTAGCGTTGAATAAACGCGGAAAGAACGGAGAGAAGAGAATATTTGACATGATTCTAAAGCGTGAAATTCAACAAAAGAAAGTCTCGCAGCCACTTTCCATTACTTGGGAACCGCTTTGTTCTTCTATTCCGCGACAGTCGATGGCGGGAGCGTCGCGTAACCTCTTGCTTGGCTAATGAAAATGACGTTTTCACGAGAAACGTTTGGATTAGCCGGATCTCTCGGACAAAAGTTGGTGACGCTTTAACGCTCTTATCGTTTCTACGTTGCCAGGTGCAAGAAGGCGGCCGTGCAGATTCGCATCTCGGATGCAAAGGGTTGCACCGACCTTTTCCAATTACAACCAGCCTCTGATCGTCGCGTCTGATCCAAAAAGATCGACGCGTTTGGAGAAAACGGGATACGTCGAATACGCGTTCAACTTGCGACGTTTGTTCCTTTTTTCTTTCTTTGTTGTTGCTTCCTGTGTCACGTGAAATAAAAGAAAGAAATCGAAGATGAAAATAAAAGAAGAGAGAATTTATTTACTAACACTTTGATTACACTAATGAATAGCAGTTTAGTTCCGAACTCCAGCCGTGACTTTCAAAGACTCTCGAGATTTCTTTCATTTATTTTACCTGACACCTGCACGAGGATGTGTCGATTAAACGTTTAGCTAAGAGACATCGCGACACTCCCTCACCGTTTCGCTCAAAATCCGATACAAAATCAAAGTGTTTCAGCTGAACCACGTCTCTTACGTATCTGCTTTCTTTGCGATTGCAGGAAAAAGCTTGTCGGGACAAAGTTGAACTACTCGAAGGATGTAGCTGTAATTGTAACAGTGGGAAGAATTTTTTCTCCGGTTTATCTTTTTAGGAGATTTCAAAGTTTAAGGAATCTTTTTGTGGACTTCTATATTTTTCTATTCATCAATTGACGCGTTTTCTTTTCATTCTCTGTACAAAGACATGAAGTATTCTGGTGTCTGAAAATGTTCAATTTGAAGGATATTTCGACATTAATTTTGTAAAACTCGACGTACGAAATACAAGGAAGGATGCACGCAAAGTGACATAATTGTGATTATGTTCTCGTTGACTTTCCTGCGCTACGTTCGATGAGATTAAAATCGAAATATCTTTTAAATTATATATTTTCCGACAAGAGTACCTTAACGCTTTCGCATAGAAAACGAGAAGTCACGTGCACCGGTGTAAAAAGGTCTGAGAATTCTATTTGGAAAAATACCGATGATCTCGAAATCTTAAAAAAAAGAAGAACCAACTGGAGAAAAGCGTTCCTTTTTTTTTTAACTTCATCCCGAGAAGCTTTTTCATACAATCGTAAATAAGGCAGATGTTCCAGGGTGATCTCATCTAACCGAGACATCCTGTATATATCTCGTATTGGCATACCTATACCGATATCCCGAAAACAAATACACAAAGTACGAAATTAGTAACTACGTGTTTCCTCGTATTTCATACGTCAGATTTTCCAGAGTAAAAGTTAAAGCATCCGCCGACCTAATGGTTTCTCGATGGCAACTAAATTTAATTTAATTCATTCGGTTGGCAACTGAGTGATTTTTGTCAATGCCACCTAATGACAAAATCCGCAATCACATAGTCGCCAAGCCAATAAATGGATCGATCATTATTTACAGACAATGCCAAGACGAATTAGAATATTTTAAGAATTATACGGTCGAATCTACCGTATGGGCTCTACGCGTTCATCCATGGAAAATATTTTCCGTGCAACGAGCCCTGCCATTTAGTAAAATTAAAGAATGAAACAGTCTTTTCGTTGCAACTGAGTTCTAATATTATAACAGCTCTGTGTGTTCGACGAGTATACTCGTCATCGCGTACTTTTTGCCACGCGTTTTCAAAGCCTTCAAAGAGGTCGAAACAGCTAACTGGTTAACTTGGACTGGAAAGTTCTTCCGTACGCGGCGCGTTCTTCGGATTCGACATCGACAGATTGTCGCTTATTCGGGTCGGCGCTGCGCTCTCTAGTCGCTTTCGAAACGTCGCAGAAACACGAAAACGTTGCAGTGTCATCCGAAATCCGAAACGCGAGAGAAAGTCGTAGGAAATGCGGGGAAATATTTCGGATATTAATTCGTTACGCGTACGTCGTATATGAATAGAAGAAAATTGAGAAAGAGATTCAAACGGAATTCTCCGTTGTAGAAACTCTGTTTTATTTAAAGAAAAAGGAGCTCGCGCTGCTCTCGTTGATCGCCAACGGGGCCAGTTTCGACTATTGCAAATTCTTCGCAAAATACGATCAGCGTCGAGCAAATGTCGAACATACTCGAGCAATAAGGCGACGTTTAATGCTGTTTAATTACGATCGACATAAAATGACGAAGAAGAAAAAAGGAGAAAATGAATGGAAGGTCCGGAACGTGGCGAAAGACATTGCCGAGGGACGCAGGCAGCGTTCGCGAAGACCAACCATAAGGATCCTCTTTTATTTAACGAGACGACGTCCTCGAACTCGTATTTCCTTGCGAAATTCCTTTTTCCTCCGCTCCGCCTTTGGTCCGTCGAGCGTGCGCTGTCTCTGTTTAACGCGTAGACTGCCGCGTTGACGGTCATCGATGACGTTGCTAAATACTTTGAAACGACTAAAATTCTGCAAGTTCTGTACTTCGCACTGTATTTCGATGTATCGCAGAGCGAATGAATTTCTAACTTTTTATTGGAAAGGCGATATCTAAAAGAATTCTAAATAATATCGCGTATATAACAAGAGAAAATTGTACGGTATACAACACACAGTTACGTAGAAATCGTAATGGTATTAGTTGAAATTCTGTGAAATACCGCGTTTGAAATATAAAGTGAAAAATGTATCCGGCCGGAAACCTTTGCACGTCACCTGAATAAAATTCGCGTGGCGATGAACGCGTTAATGCAATTTGCCAGCGACTTTATCTGCTTGGACAGTTGTTCGGCCAGGAGGACGCCGGTTCCCACGAGGGAAAACGTCTCAACGACTGCCCTCACAGGCAATAAATTGACGCTGCTCGAATCAACTTTTGAATTACGCCTCCGGAGAGGGCGAAAGAGGGAGAGACAGAGAGAGAGAGAGAGAGAGAGCTCGTTACAGGGGATGACGAAAATCCTGTTAGTGGCGTTGCAACGCGTAATGAACTTGTCCATGGCGAAAAAGAACGATGTTTGCCACGTGGACGGAAATCGTCGCCTTTCGTATTCGATTTACGCGTTTCAGGGAAACGGTCTCGCGGCTGGTAATTAAAAATCTCGTGATTCAATGGACGCAGGAACGTTGAAGTCTTCGATCGAGATGGCAAATGATCAGGTTAAAGAGCTAATGGAGATGATCAACCGGAGCAGTTAGAGCAATTGAATAGGATTGATAGTTGTATAAATATCTACATTAGGTTGCTGCAGATGGAACGTTGACGTTTGATAGACGTCCGGTAGAGTTTGATATTCGATGCAACAACATGGTCTTTTAGGTTTGCTCGGGGTATTAAAAAAGGTATTAGGACAACGAAGACCGATTAGTTTAAAGGACATTTTGGCACAGAATTTCCTAGAATTCGTCGTACTTAAGACGAAGAAAACACGAATGTAAGAGTACAGCGAGTCTTTCCTCGTTTCTCGTACGATATTCTACGATATTGAAATATCTTTCAAATTGATCACTTTTCGATCATGTTATAGCAATATTGTTTTACATGGAACGACGAGAGGATCTGATGTATGGGGAAAAAGTTCACGTCGAACTACGTATTCGCGCTTCTTTCCTCTTTCTCTTTTCCCCATATTTATCGTTCAGGCGGAAAATATCCGTTTTATTTCATTTCAACATTTCAACATTTCTTTTCAACGTTTCAACATCTTATTTCAACATTTCAACATTACATTTCAATATTTCAACATTTCAACATTCAGCATTCCAACTGCTGACCAACCTCTCGCGGCTACCGTGTTTGCGCGAAACCGCGAGAGACTCCATAGAATTACGCGAAATTTCTATTACATGGAATTGATCTCGGACGAATCATCGATGACCGAGACGAGCCAAATTTCCAATTTCCATCGTGAACTTTCCTCGTGAACAACCTCCGCCGTCGAAACTTGAAACCTCGAAAAATGATAGCCAATAAAAAAAGGACAATCTCCGAAGAAGCACCTGCTGTATCCTCGTGGCATCGATCGATGGAAAAATGAGTCTGCGAATGGAGAAAGAGACGACACGGACGATCGGAATCGCGCATCTCACCGGCGAATACATTATCGATACCACAGATATATGGGCCGATTTCGTATCGGCCGTTGCTCCAGCGATCCGATAAGTTTCGCAGTTGAATCTGCGAAGTTAAGCGGATTGGCAGAGCCAGGAAAGGATTGGCCGCCACACGCCCCTAACTTTCGGGCCCGTCGAGCTCAATCTGTAATCCGATATCGATTGAATTCCCCTTCGATTTTTTCCTCTCCCTCTTTCTCCCTCTCTGCTTCCTCTTTTTCCACCCTCTTCTCCCCCACCTCTTTCGCGTCACCTCGATTTTTTCCTATTTTTCTCCTTTCCTTCTCCCTCTCTCTCTCTCTCTCTTTGTCCTGTCATTCTTTTTTCTTTCGTTCTCCCTTCTTTTTCCCCGCTTTTTTCCGTTTTTTTTTCGCTGGTTCGACAGCGCGGTTGAACGACCCCCAGCCGACTGTGTCGCGCGCGGCGTCGAACGTCGAACGCGGAACGAATCTCGTTCCGTCTCGTTGCGACAGCTGTTTCCTTGCCTCGAAATCGAATCGATCCAACCTGGATATATCCGCGCACGAGGGTGAATTAATTGATACCGGGACAGGAAAGCGTGAATCGACTAAACGGCCACGCCGCTGGCCCGGCGATTTTAGCGACAGAGGCTGTTTAATGCGATTAATAGCAGAGGCGGGCCTCCCGATCGACACCGCGGAACGACGGATTTTTCTCGACGCTTTTGCGTAGAATAATACACTTCCGTTAAAATCTTTCGGCATATCTTTTATTTTTATCGCAACTTTGCCACTTGGTGTTCGTTCGTAAACATCGACTTTTTCCGCCAGAATAGCACAACGCTCGCATTTAGCGAGAAGTTTTAGAACGTTTATTTTATTACGAATATTAAGTTACGCGCGCCTTTTTCAACTTTTTCGATGGCACGACGCTCTCCAACGCACAATTTTCAGCATATTTGTTATTTTCAACGGAGCTACAATATTTGGTATCAGTCACGATAATAATAATAATATCTTCAAATATGTACAAAAACACCTGTCTGGCATTCGACTTCGACTAAATCACAAATAATAAGAAAAGTGCAGACCACAAGCTTGCAATTAGCCAGAGCTAATGAAATACAATGTAAAAATGGCACTTATAATGTCTTCAGATACTTACGAAAAGACATGTCCAGCTTTCGACCTCGACTAAATCACAAATAATAAGAAAAGTGCAGACCACAAGGTTACAATTAGCCAGAGCTAATAAAATACAATGTAAAAATGGCACTTATAATGTCTTCAGATACTTACGAAAAGACATGTCCAACTTTCGACCTCGACTAAATCACAGATAATAAGAAAAGTGCAGACCACAAGCTTGCAATTAGCCAAAAGCGTATGAAATTCTATCTGAAGATGGCACTTAATGGATCCGCAACATCGTTGAACGAATTTTGCAACGAAATTGATCGGCAGCATAAAATCGGCGTTTAAAGAAACCTACATCCCGTTGCAAAACACGAAGAAAGATTTTCGTTCGCCCCCGTTGAAAATGCGACGCGAATCAGCGCATATTAAATCGACGTCTGTGGCGAACGGTCGTATCGTCGCTTTTTTGAGTTGCAATTAAGCGGTTGCGAGTCGGCGAACGTCGCCGGCAAGCGAGACGATCGTAAAGAAACGGGAAATATTAATTAAAGACTCGTCAACCTTTTGCTTTCCTTTTGTTTCATAAATTCTGGCAATTTTGCCGCCACCAGGTTTATAAAACGGCTCACCTTGAGACGTTGCGTAATCCTTTGGGCGCATTCTCAACGAGGCAAAGGCGCGTCTCGCTGGACAAACGAATTTATCCAGGCCTCGATTATTATGCAATTCGCTCGGATGCGTTTAAATAATGGCGGTTGTGTACCTTTTAGAAAGCGTCTCCGTGGCCATTTATGCAACGACGAGCAGAACGTGTCGTCAGCTGCTCGTATTCGTCGGTTTTACGAGCAACGTCGTGCACAGTCGCGTTTTCGCATCTCGTTGAAAGTGAAATCTTAATTCCATCGAGCCGCGTTTTTCTCTGCCAAATAACCAGACTTTCGTTGAAAGGATTCTGCCGTTCCCCACGCAGATTGATGTCTGCCAAAACTGCGATTGTTTCTTAATCGTCGTGACGTTCGTATAAATAGGAAGCTTTGTTCGATTGATTTATTCAAGCGATTTGTTGTTTTCGCGGTTGTAAGATTAATTTCATGCGATGCTCTTTTATCGAATAAACGAGTATACTACGTATCTGTATCGATTAGTATTGCGTTAAGATAATATTTATCGTTAAGACAAATACTCCGAAGAAGAGATAAATGTTCCAAGGTTGGTTTATTATTAATCACCGAGTAACAATTATCGATAATTATCGACAACAACTGCACGATTCTCCTATAACTTGGTAGACGGACGATTCGCATCAATAACATTGACGGAAGATTAATGTTTCACGCTCGAACTATGTCTCTGATTGATGACGTTTATCTGTAACGTTTATGGATTCAATGATCCCTCCTTCGTGTCTGATAATCGAATTACACGCGTATCGTAATCGATACGACTGCCCTGTCGTTGCTCCGTTTCCATCGGATCTGCGCGAAATTTATATTTTTCCTATACAGATCAAAGAGAAATAGAATGTTCACGATTTTCATGTAATTTTCCGTTTTTTTATTTTATACGTAGGAATAAGTTTTCTATGATACTTAAACTGTTAAGCTGTTCGTACGTTCGAAGACCACGACATATCCTGAAAATATTTCCAACATCTTGACTAATAGAATTTATCGATAATGAAACGTTGTTCGATGAATTTTATATAAAATAAACATGTTCTCTCTGTGGAAATATCTTTAGATATTCCAGAGATATTGGACAGATATCTCGAACAGATATCATCGATCGTGTACCTACAACGTACAGTCGATCCACGAAAATTCATTGATTGTACGTGTAAACTTGTCACCAAATTATTTCACTCGATCGAAGAATACTTTTAATTGTTTCAAGTTTCATATTTTACCCATCGTTGCGAGTGAAGCTGAATTCTAAACTTTAAGAAAATTTCAAGAACGAAGAAACGATAGTTGGTGCAAACTCGAAAGCGGAGGACTAGGAAAAATAAATAAATAAAATAATAATAAGTTAATAATAATAATAAGTTTCATATTTTACGCATCGTTGCGAGTGGAGCTAAATTCTAAACTTTAAGAAGATTTCAAAAATGAAGAAACAATAATTGGTGCAAACTCGAAAGCGGAAGACTAGGAAAAATAAATAAATAAAATAATAATAAGTTTCATATTTTGCGGATTGTTGCGAGTGGAGCTAAATTCTAGACTTTAAGAAGATTTCAAGAACCAAGAAACGATAGTTGGTGCAAATTCGAAAGCGGAAGATTAAGAAAAATAAATAAATAAAATAATAGCCATAAGTTAATAATAATAATTAGTTTCATATTTTGCGGATCGTTGCGAGTGAAGCTAAATTCTAAACTTTAAGAAGATTTCAAGAATGAAGAAACAATAATTGGTGCAAACTCGAAAGCGGAGGACTAGGAAAAATAAATAAATAAAATAATAATAAGTTAATAATAATAATAAGTTTCATATTTTGCGGATCGTTGCGAGTGAAGCTAAATTCTAAACTTTAAGAAGATTTCAAGAACGAAGAAACGATAGTTGGTGCAAACTCGAAGGCGGAGGACTAGAAAATTAAATAAATAAAATAATAACATATATTTACGAGCATAATACGCGAAAGATTGATCTTCCTGTGACGTTACTACGTCTTTCTACCGTCTGCAACGTACCGCAACGTTTCACGACAACTTTGAAAAACGTATCCGTATCACGAACAGTTCCATCTGCCGACACCATAGCAACATAAATAAGCTGACACGGTTACGAGGTGTTCTTTGTTCCCTTTCCTGAAAGCTTTCCGTCGTCTTCCATACACCTGTCCGTGCAACGCGTCCCATGAAAGAAGGCGAGAAAGGCAGCTCTCGAAAAATCTGTAATTTCTCGCTCACGAGGGACAGCTGACACTTGAACGAGGAGGAAAAAGGGCCATCGTTCCCGGCCACCGATAACTTTTCCGTGTCAGTTTCGTGTTTCCGGTTCGCCACGCAACGAATAACACGCGCGCCACGACTCCTTCTCTGTATATTTCCGGCTTTCCCGGCTCGCACCTTACGTCTGATACGTCTACGATCTACGAAAGAAAGAATCGTCATCTTATCAGATTATTATCGGCGGAATTTCGTTTTATTATCTCGTATCGCGTTATTTTTAGGTAGTTGAAAAGTCGTTGATTTACGACGATGTTGGGGAAATTAAAAGGCGATCGATAATTAGATAATTCTCGATTTTTCTAATTGTTTTTTTCAAAGTTTTAACAAGCGTTTACCGAGCAGAAGATCTATGGAAATATTTTGTCCTGTTTACCCAAATATTTTCGGAACTTGGCGAAACGTTAAATTTATCGGATTCTGATAAGATGTTTTCCCTGTATCGTCCATCGAAGATTCATCGACAGATTCGATTAATTTTGTGGCTGGTATTTCCTGTCGAAATTTTCACGAACGTCCAAGGAGATTGTAAGACGGATACTCAAATACTCCGTGAAATTTCGTTTAACGAATTTCTTCTTCGATGAATTTCTCTTAAATCGTAATACGTAATATCTGCAGCAGGAATTTTTCTCCAGTGTAGAGAACATATTCTTTGACATATTTCCGAACGCGAGATAGCCACGTAAGCGAAACCTGATTTTAAATAAAACGATGAACAAGATAAAAGAACAATTTTCCCTGTGTGTGATCTTTATCAAGTTGCACGATACAAGGAACAAATTTACTCCGCTAAAACTTAGATTGTTAAAAATGATCACATTTGCTAAACTTCTCCTCGTCCGAAATCCCATTTCTAAGATCCGAATGAAACGATTAAATGGTCGGTGTAGAAGCTTCTTTTCATTCAGTTTTCAACATGGTTTTCTTTTCTTCGCGGTCTAATGCGGCATGCGTGGAAAGAAATTTCTCTAGAAAACGAGATCTTCCGCTCGGCCCGGATAAAAACGAGTTCGCGGGTCGGTTGGATACAAAAAAAAAAAAAAGAAACGAGGACTCGCATTAGGAAGTCGAACGTGGAGCAACTGTCGAGATCTCTCGGGAACGATGATATTTATTCGAGAGCGTTCGCGGCCTCGAATTTCGCGTTACCCTAGATGGTAATTAACTTAACCTGGAATTCAATTAGGGGCAAAAGGGGAAAGAAAAACGAGGAAAAGATAAGGAAGGAACGATTCGCGTTTCCGTGGCGAACGATGAAAATGTATCGACCGTAACGCGATGAAAAGCTCTCGACACAATTTACTTTTAATAATGGATATCTAAAAATAATAGCCCAACGACCCTTCCGAAGCTTTTATGGAAATGCACCGCAATTTTATTTGGTTATTAGGTTAGCCGTAGATCGCCGTTTCCTAAACTTTCTCCATTGGCGACCGTATTTCGTGGCTTCGGAAAATTTTACGCGATCTCAGTTACAAACGTAAAGAGGAACGTAAAATAAATATACAAATAAAATATCAATCGATAATAAACCAAAGAAGAATCGTTTTTTGAAGAATTCTTGGTTCTATTTGCAACTTTATCGCTTTTTACCGCTTATTAGGATAAAACTAAATTTAGTTTTCTTCTTGCTCTTCTTCCGTTATGTTGCACGTCCAGTTAACGACGCGATCGTTAGCCACGGTTTTGCTTATATCTAGATGTCGTCCCACGTGCCCATCGATTAGATAAGTTTCAGAAGGTTCTCTTAGCTTGCTATTCCAATCGAGTACTTTCTCCAGTTGCCCGGGAATTTTAAATCTGTTGCGTGATTCGTCCGACTTTCTGCGTTTTATAGTTACGCGATCGTCGCAACACGTGGTCCACGAAACGAAGCAAGTGTAACATTAAACCAAATCTCAATCCACGACAGAGACTAGGCCACACACCGAGGGCATCCAGATGCCTACGTATCCTTACTGCGTATCCTCAATAGTCTTAAGGACTCACCAATAAATCTTGTCATTTTCATAGTTAAGGTCCTTCAGACCAAAACCAAGCATCTTCCAGTGTTCTTTACATTTGTTTACTACGGAAGATACGGACAGTTAGTTTTCTCACGTTCGATATTTTCCGTCAGCAACTTTCTCTCAAGGGCGGCTGAGACTCTTCCTAGTCCACCAGGGTTCTTGTACTCCAATCAAAAGCAATGCCTATCGTTCTCGCTTTCCTAAACAAAACTGTCCTTAACGAATCAGCTCATCTCGTGGCCTCAGACACCCACCCCTAGCTTTCCTTCGCCACAACATCGTCAGTAAAACGCAGTCAGTCTCTATCTTCAGAATAATCAACACCTTTTACCCAGTTTCTACCCTTAGACCGATCGCGTACTTAGCGTATCAGTGTAACTGGGTTTTACATAAAGTTGTTGGCGTGAGTTGTGATTTATGTGTGTTAATTCAGTGTGTATTCCATTGTGATTGCTGAATTCATAATAAAGTTTAATAAAGGCAAAATTGATAGTTGTGCCACGACCCAGCTATTTTATTTTATCACCCAACCTTCAACTTTACGCGACACAAGTTTCGTTCCACGCGCTCTTTCCAATAACGTATACTTGAGCTACAAGATATCTGCGTGGATCGATTAGAACGAGACACCCTGTACGTATAAAAATTTCTTACGACAACTGTTGAAATACCTTCGCGAAACCGCCGTATCATATAACACGGAAACGCCAGTGAATTTGGAAAATAAACTTATCCACCCTACGACAAAGGAGACCGCCGATATCGTCGCATAAAGAACGAAATCAGACCCAAGGGTCGACGAGTACGCATATACCGAAGAAGAATACAGAGAAACAGAGAAAGCAGAGTCGGCTCGTCGAGATGTTTGTTCAATGGTTCGATCGTACACCGTCGGCTGGAGGTCTTAATTTACCGTGAGGGAAATCCCCTGATCCCAGGACGTTGGCAACACTGCGTCCCACCGTTATCTTCCTATCCTGTATTTTTCTTAGCCGCACGCGAAAACGACATCTCGCCCGCTTCCTCTCCATTTCCCGGCGAAACGATGCGAAACACACTCCTTTTCCCCGATCTACACCGACGACGACGACGACGACGACTGTTAGCCGCCGGTTGGGCTCGGGAATTTATTCCTCGGCTGCTAGCAGAACAAAGAAGATGGTGGAGCGAGCCAGACCAAAAGACGCCATCTTTCGATACGATGGCGTGACACTCGTAAATCTGGCTTATCGTCGAGATCCGAAAGATTGCTGAGCTTAGGTAATACTAAGTATGGTTTATTACTAGGGAGCTAAGCTTTCTGCGTAATTGTACGTTGGACGCGTTAAAGGAAAATACCAGGTGGATGATTGATCACCGGTTGTCGAGAAGAGTTTTTCGTCCTTTGGAAATTGAGGTTAAGGTAGTTCTCAGCTAACTGTGTTAGTCGAGTTGGAAATTAGTTGATGGAAGATGAACAAATAAAAGTGATATGATACTATGGAAATAATAATGGTAATTGTTAACGTCATTTATATTTATTGCTAAAGGTTAAACGTCGATATAAATAATCGCAATAGAAAAGTAGGATGTTACGTCGACCAGCGTAGTCGACGATAAAACGTTTAATAACCAAAGCAAATAATTTGCAGGAACAAGAAGAGGAAATTCGAACATTGAAATTGTATTTATCGAAGGAAAGAGAAAGTTATATCGCTGACATTCGAGTACATATTCCGGTGTTAACGCCTTGCGACCAAGCTGCAGCCTAAAACTCGTGGCGCTGTATACGTCACTCTGTAAATCAGCCTTTCCAACTATGCCAAACCAACAGCAGCGATCGTAAAACTCAATGCCTACGAGCCGATAGTTTACCGATAGTTTAGCCGCCGAACAAGGTCTCCCATACCATAGCAACGCCAACATTTCCAAAAACTCGTCCAATCACACCGCATCGGTCGTACATAAATATTCTGTTAACTCGATTAGGATCGGACATAGCTTCGAGCTTCAGGATTATTTGATCATTTCCATTGACTCGTTTATCTCGTTTTAATCTGTCGGTCAACGAAGATGAAGCAACCAACATAATACGTAGTCTCTTTGCGCACGGACTCGATGTGTTTTTACGTTCGAGAATGAATCATATCGTATCGGAATTTTCACGGATTAGAACGACAGAAATCGATTTGCCTCTATCGATCTCTTCGAAAGTAATTTCGACAACGAAATTAAATTCCTCGACGATGAAACTTTTTAACCAGTTGCGACCTCTTCGAAAAGCGTGTCAACTGAAATGCGTCGCAGAGAGTAAGCGATGATTAATTTTATTACCGAAAAGTTACTCGTCGTGACGCGGAATATCGTCATTTCTTCGTGACGAGTATACTCGTCGACAACAGCAGCTGGTTAATTAAGGGACGATCCAGTTAACGAGCTCACTTTTTCCCATTTATCAACCGGATATCCAATGACATAGTGCGTTGTAACATAAATCGTACAATTTGCAACGAAACTCAACCAAGCGAAAATAATCCAAACGCAAAAGCAATAGTCAAGCGTGTTATTCGGTTTTCCTGTTTAAACGCATTGTCCTCTCGACGAAGATCAGGCAATTAATTAACGCGATGACGTTGATACGCGAGCCAACAAACATTTCTCAGCCATGTTTCTTCGTTAAGGAAGTAGCGAGGGAAAAAGTTTCGGGGCAACGTCGTCGGGATTATGGGGCGTCGCGGCGCGAGGATCACCGTGTACCCTGTTGTACTTCGGTGTTTTACAGCCACGCAAGAAACCAATGGCGGTGCCTTGCCTCGAAAGACGAAACAAGAAGAAAGCCGTGTTGGCCTTGCGGAGTCTGCAAACGTGTCGAACAAAGCCTCGCAAAGCCAACCTGGCTCCGGTCAATGGAGATTTATCTCTGTTCTAGTCTGATTTCTGCAGGTTTCTGACCTCTTAAAGGCATACGAGTACGAACGATTCTTATGAATTCTTTTTAGACTAATCGCTGCTTATTAGGAATTAGATCTTTCCGCGATGTAAATATCGGGTTGGCAACTAAATGATTGCGGATTTTGTCATTAGATGGTAATGACAAAATAGATTGGTGTTCGGGTTTTGTTTTATTTCGGTTCTTCTTATCGTTTATTATTAATATTAATATTTAAATAAAATTTGATATTTTCATTCAATTAATTTAATTTTTATTTTAAATTTCTAAAATTAAAATTAAATTAGTATAAATTAATATTCATAATATTTAATTAAAATATTATTACAAATTATACAATTATAAATTAAACCTAATGACAAAACCCGTAATCACTTTTGATTTTTGCCAAACCCATTTTTTTACAGTTGGATAGTCTGTTTGAGAAAAATGTGAAAAATTGGAGTCATAGCGTTTAGTAGAAAAATTTATTCTTTTCGGTAAATACATTGAGCTTACGTTGTTTGGCGAAATGTTAGAAATAAACGATCACAAACTTGAGGTTCGATCGATTGAGGGAGAAATTCGTAACGAAGTGAACGAGCTCCAAAATTGACTAATCGATTGAGCGATATTGTGATGATAATGACAACAAACGATAAGAAGAATTGAAATGATACGAATATTACATTGAAACACGCCTTTCAGAACTATATTTGCGCCTGGAAAAGCTCCAGTCTCGCGTAACTCATTTTCTTTGTTGTTGCACGAGAATCGCTAAATTTTCTTAGAACGATTAAAATAAGATAAATCCTATGAGCTAAAAATTCTGAGAGAAGCCGGAGCTTTGTTAATTTGCAAGTTTGTTGACTTGTTGCTCGTTTGTATGCGACGAGAAGCGACAGATTTAAACCGAGTTGCCAATAGTTTCCGCGTTGAATCAAAGACTAAAAAATCTGAGAAGCATAAAACTCGAAAAGACTAAAAAACGTGGAGTAAAAAGTCTCTTGGACGAGTCTACGGGTGGTCCGTAAGTACGCTATTGGTGCACAGCTGATCGCCCTCCCGCGTCCAGAAACCGTTTCAACGAGGCAAAGATCTTGGCGGGAGCAGCGTTTCGTAAGTCCCTGGAGAATCCAATAGAAGAAAATGGAATATAATGGTTGTGCAGAAATTACGAAATTAAACTCCGAGCATACGTGGATCTTTTTAAAACACCATGTATTTAGTTGAAACAATTTTCACACAACTTTGTACGTACTCCCTAACAATTACGTAATTTTCTCATTATTTATTTTTGTTAGAAGAATCGTTAGTTTCAGAAGAAACAAAATTATTTAACAAGTCCCTTTTGAAACAGTTCGTTCGTTAAAAACTCCATCCATGCCTTGTCGTATTGCGTTTGTTTATTGCAACCTGGTGAAATATTGGATATAATTGAATCTACTTTTACGTATATTTAATAAACATTAAATAAAACTAAAACTAAACCTACAGGTAACTGCAACACCATAAAAATAGATCGGCTCTTCGAACATTCTCCTCCCTATCTCTAAGCACTTTATCACTCTATAAACATTCTCCCTATTACGCTTCATTCATCCACTCACTTATTCCTCCATTCCGCCACTCGTTATCTATTTATTCTTTTTTTTCTTTTCTTTCTTGCTCCCGCTTCATTTCCCAATAATTGCGTTTTTCTTCGCTTGACTTCTGTTTCTACTGCCCTCTGTTCAAAGATCCAAAGACAACAAGCAGAAAACCAACGAATGAAAGAAGAAAGAAAGAAGAACGGGCTAAATAATTTGTTTCACGTCCAAATAGATCGAAACACACGAGTTGCTCAGCCTTGTCTTCCGCTTCTTCTGCTGCTGCCCGTTTGTCCGTCACGAAATCCTATTAGAAACGAGACGAAAGGAATCAGCCGGTTAAAGGGGAACGTACGAGAGCAAATGCTCAACCATCGAGCGACAAATAATTTTTTGAACGCCCGAATAAATTAAAGTACCCTGGTACCGTCCTGCAAGTGTTAAGTTGTCGTTGCCAACAGCAGAGAAGAGAGGTGAAAAAGGCCGTTAAGTGTTTTTCAGAGCGTTTGCGTCGTCAACAACCCTCGCTCCTTTCTCCGTACGCTTTTCCACTGCTCGCTTCTTGTTCCAGCGTACTTTCGCTCGAAAAATTGGCCCATTCCCTGCCTAAGTCGATTCGTTAAGGAAGCAAAGTGGTAATTTGGAGGATGTATCTTCGGTAAGATTGATCGTACGATGAAGAATAGACAGGATTGTTATTGGATAGCGACGCAGTTCCAGGTTGACAGTGAATAAGATGTATGGTACGGTGTTGGGTTTTTTCTGAAGAAAAAAAAACTTCTACAGTCTAGCTTAACGTATTTATGATTGTCCGCTCTGTTTGGTAAAAATAAAACGAATAAGGTGGTTAAACTGTAGGATCAGAGACTAGTCTCGGAGCCGCAGGGTCTTTCGAATAAAAGTCGAAGATTCTTGATCGTTCGAATCGAGGAATTTTTTTTTTTTTTTCATAGCGTTTATTGACCAGTATTTGTGTATTACATGTGCGTGTCTTCCATAATAAACAATGAATTCTATTGTGGGGTGATTCAGGCAAAAGTACCGATACGTGACGGTACGACGTAGCCATGCAATATTTTTTGTGTCGGAATTACATTTGTTAGGTTTACAATTGTAACTTAAATTTAAGTCGCTGTAAAGCGGTGTTTATATACGATATTGTTTCTTTTCTTTCTATCTCTGTCCTGAAAACCTGGTCGCAAAAACAGGACAGGATCGTTGGAATCGAGGGATATTTTACACAGGGTGAGCAATAATACGCTTGATACGACGTTTTTAAACGATCGCGAGAATGTCAGCGATCTTTCTTTCCTATTTAAGATCATAAATGGTCAGATCTCGTTCGCTACTCAGTTGCTACAGCTTGTTTATTTTCACGCAAGAACTTTTAGAATGAATCACGCGCGCTATGGATATAATTTCGTTACGCTACCGTCAAACCTAACTGTGGCTCCAGTGTCCCAATTAATCGAATGGTAAAGCTTAGCCAAAACATTTCCGCAGCGGACCGATCTTTTCTGTGGCTCTGTTTTACGTTTCGAGAAATCTTTAGATCAAGTTGGACCATGTTGTTGGATCATGTTTTAGCTTTGTAATTGCATATTTTTTGCGGCTATATATTTTATAATACGTGGCTATCGTTGCTTTCTTTCTCGCGCTTTTCTTCTTTCGTTCATTCTCCTCTTTCTCGTGTATGTAAATCTGCGCACTCTTCTGTTCTGTATATATATTAGATTTGGGCCTGTTCTATTAATAATAATAATAATATTACGCCATTATACGAAGCATCGTCTCTTGTTCCATAAAAAATTATTCTATGAACGTACGGCGAAATTATGAAGCTTTGCACAGTCCAAACCAGCAAAAGCCACCTAGATTGCCCGGGTAAAAAACTTTCAATGGGGTATTTTTCAAAAGTGAAATATACTTCGATAAACCATAAACACAATCTAGCGGCTAAAAGATTCTATCAGAGAAGCGACAGCTTGTGCCACGCACGTCGAGATGCTTTTGTTCCAAAATCGCCAGCGACGTGTATACCACGTCGATAGACATTTGCCGCAGAAATAAAAATAACTAACAGTCAGATCGTTCGTTTGTAATGATCTACCATACAGTAGTAGATTATTAATAAATAAAATACTATTGTTGCCATGAGTGTTTATTCATATCCGTGTAACATCCTTTATGTCAGGACCCTACCAACGCGCTGAACCGCGTGTTATATCGTAGCGCGCGTTGTTAATCGCAGAATTTCTCCGCTCTTAGCAGCTTCCATAGAGAAATAAAGAAGTCGGAGGAAGGAAGCGATCGTAACTGGAAGCTGCAAGCAATTTAAGTCCATGCGAAGGTATGACTGCGCGAATGTCTCGAGAGATTCAAAAGCAGCCACGTAAAAATCATATCCGTGGCGTTAAAAAGATAAAAGAGATATCTGTCGAGCGAGACACTAAAGCGGGATATAAAGGACGCTAGATATCACCGCACCGCTATCACTGGCAACGTCCTACCAGTTCGTAACCCGGCCATTACGCGAATTTCGCCGTGAAACCTCCTAATAAAGTCCGGAATAAAAGAAAGGAGCGAGATTAACGAAGAAACATTTTGCCAGAGATTCGTTGCGCGCTAAGTAAAAGTATCCCGGTGGCCATTAAGAGCGGCGTTCCACGCGGAAACACGGAAAACATTTGGACAACCGCGGCGTCCGTGACGTTTCCGCTGCGTGTACATCTATTAACGACGCCATTTGTATGTATAATGTTCCGTTTTACCAGGCTTTTCATTTCCACTAGGATTTTCCGGCCCTTGCGCTACACAGCCTCTCCCTTCTCTCTCTCTCTCTTTCTCCCTGCTTTCCACTATTCTTTCGTTTCAGTCGTCGTTCAGACCAGAGAGAGAGAGAGAGAGAGAGAGAGAGAGAGAGAGGGATGGGGGTGTGAAATTACGTTTTAACTCAAAGCTGGTAACCGCTGACGGACACCGGAAACGGGCGTAATATTTTCCGAAACGAGGCACCTTTATGCGAAGCCAGAAACGCGTGAATAAGTCGTTTCATCGCTGTTCCACCCTCTGAAATCTCATGCCTGTTTCTACTTTTGTCCCGTGGTTTTGTCTTCCCGTGTTCTCGTCTCTTTTCGCGTTAATCATCGTCGAATTAAGCCGTGTTCCGGCTCATTTGTCCGATCAAGCGGATCTTCTCGTCCAATTATTTAACGACGTGTCGAATTGACGAGAGAACGTAACGTTGGACGAGCTGGAATTATCGGTTCCGCGAGTCAGAAGCGCATGATGATCTGGATCGCGCGATAGCACGACGTTCAAGCTGCAAATGGATAACGGATCGAACGTGTCGTAGCATGTTTTATCGCGACCTCGCGATTTTCTGTAATTTTCTTCGAATCCGAAACGATAATAAACGGAATAATCTCGCGAAAGGCTTCGGAACGATGATATTCCCGACTTTTCTGACAAACAACGCGCGAAACGAGCCTCCGTGTTCCTTAAAATAAGCTGAGCTTCCCCGTGTAGCATCTAAAGGTAAAATCGAACGTAAACCTGAACGTATCGTTGCTAATTAAGCTTTCGCTTCAGCGGATGTAAAACGCGGAAAAATAAAGATCGCCAAGCGAAATTCCTTTTGCGAAAATATAACATTTCCAGAGTTAAGGCGAGCTATTTATTAAACGCTGTTGTTTCCATGAAATATGCGCGTGGCGATCAGCGGCGTGTTAAAATTTCACAGCAAAAAGAATCGACGTGCGTTGGACCGTGTTTGGTTGGTTCGGTGCGTTGGCAAAACCGATGATCGTTCCACCAAACAAAGGCTATATCATTTTCGATGGTTGAACGTACCTCGACTAGCGGGCAGAACAATAAAACGAGAATCCTCTGCCGTGGTTTACACGTTCCCAACTGTACCACGACTGTAGCCGCATTGCGTCAAGCAAAACAAGTGCAGCTTGCAACGCAGAACGCACACGTGCGACCACGATCGTGCCCGCCCGACAAAACGATCGGTAAAAATATATTCTATTCTGATCTGTGTGTTGTGGCCACGAAAAAAAAAAAAAAAGAAAAAAAATATCAGTTTAATTGCAACGCATACTCGAAGCGTTAAGCCTGGGAGATTTTTCCCAGAAACCGTTCTGCGTTCAAGTTTGCGTATTTCGAATTCCTAGATTAAAATTCAAATCCGAGGACTCGAAATTCTATTTGGATAGTCCGATTTGAATTCGAAGTTCGTCGGTCTAGGTACACGTGGCATTTGGCAATTCAGATGCGACGTGGAAAGTTTGAAGGTGAGTGTAAAACTCGGATTTAAGTTCGCACATTCTTAACGCGATCTTGAAAATTTGGTCGCGAATTTAAAACTTGAATTTCCACTTCGGGGCATAGATTTGCAATTCGAATTTCCAATCTAATTGTCAACTTGACAATTTGAATTTCACTTCGAGGATCCGAATCTGAGTTCCGAAGTTGAATTTCAGTTTGACCTTCAGTTCGAATTTCAGATATCAAGTTTAGATTTAACGAAAATTCGGAACGAGGACAATTTTGAACGTGAAATGACGCGCGAGAAAAATTACACCTTCTGCGAGTTTTCCGTTTCACCGACGACATTTCGATCCATTTACCGTCCTTTTACCTCGCGTCTTCCGTTCCAAAGCAGCAACAAACGAAGCGAAGTTAATAACAAGTCTTCTCCGGAACAAAATGCGTACCATTTCTTCCGCTCGTATTATCCGCTGCCTTTGTTGGCCGGCTCTTTTCGAGTTTTCCCTCTGATTTTTCAGTCAAAATAACTGTTTCCCTGTGCGGGGCGAATTATCGCGCTAGTAATTTCGCGAGCAAACGAGACTAATTTTTTCGTCGCTCGGGGCACGTGCAACAGAATTCTAAAGAGGCCACCTATCGGCTTATTCAAATCTAAGCGATAAAAGCTGCTATTCAGAGTTGGTCGGTGAGCTAAGAAGATTGGTAGAATAAATAAAATCTACAATTAAAATAACCCATGAATTAACGAAATCCGCAATTATCTAATCGATATGTTTCAGCTTCGCGTGGAAAAATTTTTCTTAATGTTACCCTCTTGCCATTAGAAATATACGAGCAGCAAAGAAAATCCACGATTATGCTAATAATTGATAGGATTAATCGATCGATTTATTTCTGTTTCAGATATGAAACTGGCGCGCGTGACAGTGGAAGAAGATCGCCGATATTTCTGAAAAGCTCTACTCGCATCCACAAAGCACGGGTAAGTTATCGAGTAACTTCGCTTATTTATTTATTTTTGCTAATGTTAAACCCTGGTTCACGATGCGTAACACGTCTTTTACTATGATACCGACGATAATCGTGGAACGTACCTGAGTTAGAGGAAGAAATCGAATGCGGAAATTGGTAGGCAGAGTTAGCAAAATAAGAGAAATCGAGCGGAAAGATTACGCGAGCGAAATTAGCGAGGTAAAAGAAATCGAGCGGAAGAAACGATGGAGGCTTATTAAGGTAAAAGAAATCGAACGAAATCCCATAAGACCGAGGAACACGGAATATTTGCATATTCTCTCGGATGGAATTTCCTTGGCAGATGAAATTTCGGTTTCTGTTCCGTGAACGGTGTAAAATGCTGGTTGCTCGCCACGGCAAGAAGCCGAGAAAAGCCGGGGAATTACATCCGTGTTATGGGATCTCGGTGAAAACGTGGGAAACCGACCGATGGGATGCTTCGACGCTATTACGGGAAAATCCTCTGACGTTCATAGATAAAGCTACTTACACGTGTACTACACTTTCGCTCGTAAATACACGGCCACTTCGTTCCATTATATTATTATTAACATCGTTTATTTATCGATATGTGACTCTTCGTTACAGCGAGCGCAGAGTAACGTAGCGCGACAGAACGTAAAATAAAATTACACACAGCGAATCGAGAAGGGAACGGACCGGTTCACACGGGATCGCGCAATTGATTTTTAGAGTTACGTAAGGCGATGTGAGCAGAGTGTTTAAATGCGCTATACAACGCAAATAAAGAGCCACATGTTCCTGCTAACAACGCGTGGATCGCTCGAATACACGCGTTACTAAAATATACGAATCAACTTACCAAGACGTTGTCAAAGTGATAGGATCGTAAGACGAGAAAATACGCGTTGGCATTGAGGCGCAGAAAACGTATGACGTAGAAAGAGGAAAAAGGAATAAAATTATACGCGGGAGGATCTAATCCGGAACTAACCGAAACCTCTAAATTCCGTATACAGCTCGAGCTTTTACTGGCGAACGAAAGGGAGCTTCCGCCATGTCTGCCTTCTGTCTTCCGCTCTATGAGCGAAACAGAAAAACAGGAAAATCGTATCAGATTTGTTTGTCTACTTCTGAATACTCTTTATCTGCTGAATAGGTTCCGGGACGATACTGTCCCGATTCCAGTGTAAAGTCGCGGTCGAGTCGAAACGTCGACGTTGAGCTGCGGATCTTCGTGCGTTTCTGCAGAATTCTCAAGAATTTGAAGACGCAACGATGCGTAAGATGCATCGTAATAGGCAAAAACACGTCAAGCGTTATAATTGTACGATAATTTAATTAGATTCGATGTTTTTAATCCTCGGTCGACTATATGGTTTTTCATCAACGTGATTCACGTAACGCGCGATTTCTTATCGTTTTTTGGATCTTAAGAAAATCTGGAAAAATTCCGAGGTACTTGTTACGGTTCTTAGTCTACCATTTAATTAAAGCGACGTTTCAGCCAAACGTCTAAACGTTCTTGCAGTAAAAATGAACATGTCAGACAATGTTATGGAAAAATGAGAATTTATTTGGTGATACGTAGCTTCGTAATAAACAAATATCGACGGAAGTTGTTGCAGGACTTCACTTTAAAAGTAAGTCAAAGTATAATTATTTTGAGATCTAAATTTGCGAAATTTTCTAGTGTATAATTTACTATTGGGAATTATTTTGAGACGTTGTTTTCAACGATAATACATGCAACGATTTATAAGAGTGAGTTAAAAGATCGTAAAAGCTAGTTTACTAAAATCGTAAGAAAATTACAAGACACACGAGACGAACAATTTACGACGTACAATTTTTCCAACGTTGGCATTTGCTTGCCCAAGGACTTGATTGAACGACGATACGAATCGCTGACGGCACGGTGTTCACTTTCTCACCTCGTGGTATTCAGAACCGAACTGAACCAAAGCAAACGGTATTTCAGCAGTGGCAGCTTCGCAAGTAGCGAGAGCCACGTAGTCTGACACCTTCGTTTCGGAGAAATTGAACGATGAAAAGCGTGGAACTCGTTATATCGGCGTACAGTTAATTGTATTCGTAAAATAAATTCGCACAAACCTAGCCGTAGCCGTAGTCGTTAGAAAATCATCGCAACGAGACCATTGAAATTTCTATACCAACGTTTCGATAGAATTATCTATCGCTAATGCAATGGGTGAAATTAAAATGACCGAATGCCAAGCATACGTTTCGCGATACACATGGGAACGCGAGCGATATGAATTCTGGCCGGCGATAACGCAACTCATGGAGATACAGTCGTCGTCGTCAGGTTCATTTTTAGTCGTATCGACACGTGTGCATGGGAATGTTGGAATATCGCTGGCAGCGGGGCTCGTTAACAGGGCGGTCTGAAAGCGGCTGCACGACGGTTATTTTCAGCGTATTCAACGTCTTTTTCATGCACCCCTGTCCCTGAAAGGGATATTAAGAGAAACGGTCTCGAGTCCCACCGGTTGAAAAGGATGTAACCCGCGCGAAACTTGGAACGCTACTTCTCAAAGAATTTTAATTCACCGGGTCCGTATGAAAAATAAAGGAAAAAAAGAAGAGGGAGAAAAAGAAAAACACGCGCAGAGATATAATAGGGCTTGGGTGGTAAATGTCACTTTCTCTTGCATGCGCGCCGCTAACGAGAGGTAAACGACGACCTTACGATAGTTTCAGGCGATCACGTACCACCACGCGATGGGCGAATGTGTCTCGTAGGCGCGAGTGTGTTCGTTTTGCAATGCACTTGGTGCTGATGCGCGCCGCCGATGACGAGAATTACGCTGATTTTTTAGTGTCGCGTGAAACTGCGCGAAAGGTTTGCGTCGACGTGAAAAACGTGCTGTTTTGTTTCAGCGAATTACGAGATTATCGTCTTCCCTGTTTCGTATCGCTTTTTCGCGTCTTGTTTATGCAACGAGATACGGAGAAATCGATGAAAAATGGAGTTTATCGATTTGCCTTCTATTTTGGATGGATGTTGTTAGAAAATTAAAAGATCGCAGGGTTCTTCGATTATTTACTCGAGGAATACATTTCTTAGAGCTGGATCAGACTTGGGTATTTATTATGAAATTTGGAAGATCGTGAGAAACGTCGATGAGTCAGGTACTCTGTAAACTTACCCTAATTTCTCTTCAGAAATAAATCGATTAATATTAGCCAGGTACTGCGTGGTCGAAATGAGATTGGTAGATTTTACTCTCGTAGAGATTTCTGCATAGATTTGGAACGGTGCATTTGCAAACGTCTGAACTTTCATTTCGATTCGAGTTTCGTGTTGCAAACGCTTTAACTCTAACTGGGAAACCAGGAAAAGAGTACGAACATAATTGTCATTCCCTCGATAAGACGCATAACCACTGTAAGTTGGAATTGATTATTTCTCACTGCCAAAGAGATTTTTCGCGCCTGACAATATTTATTCGCAATCCCAAGAAGATTTTAAGAAAAGATTTTTCTTATCCGAGAATACGTAATCGCATTCGTGTTCGTTACGATATTCTACCCGAATCGAAGAAAGTATCGGCCCGAAAGGCGAGTCACGTTGGAAAATATCGATCGATGCTAGCAATTGGCCAACGATAAACGAAGTAGAACGTGTACGTACGAGAAGGAACATAGGAAAAATGTTCGGGTAGCCGGCGTGTAACTCGCGCGAGCCAATTTATTTACGATCGGCTACTTTATTGTCTACAAGGGTACCAGGCCATTAATTGCGGCTTTTAGTTCAATTATTTCCACGGTGCGCCAGCATGGGCCTCGCCGACGGGAAAGAAGTCGATAAACGACCTGTTAATTTGTTGTAACTTAACCGATTCCACGACCGTATGCGGTACACAGGCTCTCTCGACGTGGCCACTAAATGCCACCGGGAACCGGTTTCCCAACTGTGTGCACGACTTAGGACGCGCGCGCCTTTGCCGTTGTTCAATTTATGTACGTTCCACTGTCGACACGCTCCGCTACAAAGGTGACTCGCGTTAATTGCGTTTATCTTTCCTCGAACGATCGCTCGAACGATAGCGTCTTTTGGGCGAAAAAGATCTGCTCGCGTCTTGACAGGTGCAATATAAGTATTTAGATCGATGGCTGGTGTGTGGTAATGAACTTACAATTGGATTCTTCGGCAAACGAGTAGATCGGAGCTGTGAGATTTCGAACGAGCCGAGGATTCAGCCGAATATAACCACGAAATTTCATATTTGCAACTTTCGCGACCGTGAGATGCCGTGATATTTGTTTTTCGGATGCGATCGTGTTCGCACTTTGCGCAAACGTTGCAGTCTATTTCTTCAGGGCAGATATGAAACTGTAGATTTCAGACCCTACGGCCTTCATTTACGCCGGGGCGATGGCTAAACCAATGCTCAACACGACAGATCTGACCGAAAGTCGTTTAATTTGATCGGCGAGTCGTATGAAAAGATCCCGAAGGACAGGCTGCCGAGTCGGATTGACGTTCTATTCGGTGTTCCTGTTCAAATTGTTCCAAAGCTTAAGCTCAAAATAATCGAAACTTTTATGTCTCGTTCGAAACCATTGAATTTTACTTCATACAATTTTTGTCCATTTTCTACCCTTTGAAAATTGCCAAGGGTATCCTGCGTATTAGTGGATAGTAAAAACGTTTTATCAACGGAGTTGAAATTGCGTAAACATCGGTCTATCGGTGGTTACAAATGGCGTAATTTATATTCATCGAATTGCCTTCGTTCGCTTTACGAATAAATATCATTATCGGTGGAAAGGAGTAGAAATATTGATTAGTCGTCGTTCGAATTTTTGCCCAACTCTGATTTCTTTCCATTCGAAAATACGCGCGTACGACGCGGACCACATGCGCGTGCGCATACGCATGCGCGTGAGGATGCACCGCTCGCAACGGGGAATCCTGCGGAGACGCTCGCATGTATCTGCGAGCCAGATCTCTTCCTCCCGTGTCTCACGTATATTTTACGTGACTACATGCACGCGTGTACGTATTCGCAAACTATGAATCTCCCTCGGCGAGAGCAAGGAAAGTTGTGTATACGTCCACGACTTCCTGGTTTGCACCTGACCGTGCCGGGACTAATTAAGGAAAGCGTTTCCCCGGTGCAGTACGTCTGTTCCCTGTCGCGGCTGCATAAAGCCGGCAATTCGATCGGAAATCAACGATAATGGAGGTCGTTTTATGGTTTCAGGGTTTTAACGTCTTGACCTCGATCGATACAATTAAATAGAAATTCCTTTCGCCTATTTCCTAAAAATTGTAACCAATACCGTCTTCTATATAGTTTTGAATATTATATGCATTCTGTGTACTTCTTTGCACATTTCAACACGATATGAAGACTCATTTGCAATTTTGTAATATAAACGAAATATGTTCTATGTAATAACACGAGGATATTATACGAATACTGTATGCTAATCCGATCGAGAAGAAGCAACGTAGATTTCTGCGTTTTATTGTCTATGAAATTGTTAAATCCATTTCGACGACTTGCCACAACTGCGATCCGCAAAAGCGGATCTTGGAGTGTTTTCATTGGAATAGGAATAGACTCGTTGTCGATGCTGCTACGTTCGCCTTCGAAATTATAAACGACTACGTAGTCTGCTCGGGAATTCTCCACGTATTAAAGCTCGATGCTCCTTCGAGGACGCTTGCGAGATTTCCCTTGTTCCACGCATCTATGCACATGACCAACTACGCCTGTAATAGTTGTATTAATCGTACACGTAAGCACGGCAACTCGCTCGTACACCAGCCACGCTTCTTCTCTAAATCGTTGCCCACGTTTAAGAAATTAAGGTACATTCGTTTTCACTTCCGCACGATTAACGTTTTACGATTACGATTCGTATTTTTATTATATATGTAGTATCTAAATAGTGTAGAGCAAGGACAAGAAAGGATGTTTTATTTGAAGTTAAGTTTAGTTTTAGTTTAACAAGCAATTCCCGATACAACAACTGATTACAATATCTTCGTACGTCTTATTCTAACACTCGACTCCCAACTTCTGTCTTCTCAGGTCAAAAAATGCTGACCCTCGACTCTCGCAGACTTCTCCCACTCCTTTACTCATTTAGCTTTGACGTCACCAAGGTATACACTCTTACTTACACTCTCTCTCTTTCTCTCTTCCCCAGCACTCTTACAAATCTTAGTTTATACCTTAAATTTACAACTTATCCTATCCCGAGAAACTCGAACTTAAATATATAATAGACCAAGCGTATACCCCTCCCTTTTTTTTATATAATATATTGAAATATGTTTATTTATTATACCAATTATATTATATTTATTATTATTATTTATTATATTATATTTATAATCCTACCTAATTATACCTAATTATATTAAAGCAAAGTATGTGTTAGCCATATGAATAAATAATATAATTGGTCGTCGTATTACATGCGAGAAGGAAAGGGCAAGTTGACCGTTTTACGACCAACGAAATTGAAAACTAGGAAAGTTTAATTTAAAGGTAGTTTAATTCTCATAAAATTTGTTCATTCATGGAAGAATTCGAATTTGAGGAAAGCGGGCTCGAACGATCGCAACGTCGACTTTACGCATATACGACGACAGTTGCACGTAAGGAACGTCGAGCGAGCGAAACGACGCTGTAATTTATTCTAATTAGCGATCAGGAAACTATTCGACGATCGTAAAATAAGTTGTCCAGATTAGAAGACAAATATGGACACAGTGTCCCCATTGAATTTCCTCGACAGTCAGCCAACTGGTCGTAATTTCGCGTTCACGTCTAAATGTAGCAGGTTTCGACTGGTTTTTCGTTCACGATACGCCGCGTATTACACGGCCGTATCGATAATGCTAATTTATCGTCGATTCTCCGTTCACCGACACGCACGTGCGTTGTGTGCGCCACGATGGAGCCCGTACCTGGTGCAAAATCTACGCGCCCAAGTGCCGCTTTCACGCCTTCTTTGGCAGCGGTGCATCCAACGTGCATAGAACACGTGCACGCGAGGATGGTGCATCGCAGCAATGTAAGAGGCGACCGCAATTTCGATCCTAATGGCGGATTTTCGCCACACGGGAAATAAGAAGAGGATGAAGAAAGCAGCGTATCGAATTTAATTTGTTGGATCCAATTTAATTTCGTCAGGGTCGATGTGATTCTCCGTTCTTTTTCCTTTTACGAAATGTTCAGCTTCTTTTAACGCGAATATCGCGGAAGAGAAACCTGACAAGTACGTTTCCCTGAAATCTTAATATCCTTTTATAATTAAACGGAAGAATTTTAATACGAAGTCCGTGTTGTCTCGATACTTGCGAACGATGAACACGCAGGAAAATGCTACAGCGGCTAGGAAATGTATTGACCACTGTATTTGTTACAGCACCTACGTACCGATTAGTAGATTAAGTCCAGGTTTATTATTAATTTGAGTAGCGTAAGAGCAATAATTTATTATCCAATGATGGATTACACAATCTCCTTCTCTCTCTCTCCGTAGGTATTAATCCCGCATTTTTAATTTATCACTTTTCCTATTCTATTTCCATCTACCCTTGTCCATATCCAATTTTCCTGTCTACTTTATGTTTCTTTTTTCTTTCGTTTTTCTCCCCTCTACTCTTCAGTTACTTGATATTTCTTCTTTTCTAATGATTTTTGGTATCACTTTCGTACAACTTGACGTTGAAACTTGACACAACGGATATGAACGTGAAACCTGGTATAGTAAGGGTGCGAGCGTCAGTGATATTTGTAACGTTATCTACAATGCGTATTTTTCGATCGAACGTTTATTTACCCGGTGAACAAACAAATAGCAAAACGATTGCCAGGCAAAGTCCAGCGGATCATGGCGCGATATTCAAAGATTATTTGGCTAAATTGGAAAGCCCCGGAAGAGCCTATCCACCGGGGCTTTCCAATTTAATGAAAGGATAAGGTAAGCAGCGGCTGGTTACCGTTGTGTTGGAGCGTAGGTTGCGAACGCAACGCAAATGAACCTGGCAAGTAGGAGCCGGCGAAAGGGTCCCAAATTGAAATCGTCCCTACGTAACGTGTACACGTGTGCTCGCGCGTTTGTACACGAGTATCCGTTCAAAGCCGAACGAGGAGCCCCCCGAGATAATTTCCATCGCCTTTTCCTTCCGTAATCAAACCATCCGCGGCTTCTGTGCAATTACGTGGCGAAATTGATTTAAAATCGGATGCCCTCCGTGCAGCACGGCGGGAGGGGAGGATCGCGTTACAATTTCCCTGAAACGTTGCAGGAGGGACGAGAGAGGAAAGCAGCGAATATAATTACCCGACGATTCGCTTCACCCTTCGTACTCGTTCTTCTGTTCCCGTTAATGTTGTTCCGACGCTGGATAATAAATTCAACGATGTTAAATTCAACGGGCCCTGCACGCGGCCCGTCCAAAGGATTTTCTCGATCATTTCCGTACTTAGCAAAATGTTCGATCTGGATTTTCACGAAAACCAAGCGCTGTAAGAAGAAACTATTTTTTGTTTTCTATTTACTTTTATTCTTTTATTATATAGCATGGCCAAAACTTGTTTTATATCATTTTCATTGGACTTGACTTTACGTAGTTTATAAACGTAGAACAAAAATGGAAAACTGAGCTTACAGATAGCTACGGTAGCATAGAAACATATCGATTCTTTGGCTATATCGCCTCTTTACTTGTAAACGCTTACGTTACCGTGTATCACTGTTATTGAACATAGCATGCGAAGGAAGATTACCTAACAGAGTACCTTTTGCAGAAATTCAATTTTAGTAAGCTCGTTACCCACCATTGTATAACAGAACGTTCGTATCCATAGTTCATATGGTCGTGCCAATCTATACGTAAAGATTAAAGTAAAAGCAATATTGAAAAACTGACAGAAGCATTCCATTAAACATATTGAATTACAAAATGTCTAGTCGTATCTTCAATTTATAATAATACAGTTACGAAGATTTAACTACATACAGCCCATACGTTCATGTCAGTCTGTACGTTGTAAAACACGAAGTAAAATCAATGTTAAGAAACAAATAGAAGCATTTCATTAAACATATTGAATTATAAAATTCCTAATCCTATAGTATCCTCCATTTACAATAATACAGTTATGAAAATTTAACTCTATGTATAGACCATATACATAGTTCGTATATTTGTGTCAATCTATATGTTGCAAAATACAAAGTATAAGCAATTTTAAGAAACAAATAGAAGCATTTCATTAAACATATTGAATTGTAAAATTCCTAATCCTATAGTATCCTCCATTTACAATAATACAGTTATGAAAATTTAACTCTATGTATAGACCATATACATAGTTCGTATATTTGTGTCAATCTATATGTTGCAAAATACAAAGTATAAGCAATTTTAAGAAACAAATAGAAGCATTTCATTAAACATATTGAATTGTAAAATTCCTAATCCTATAGTATCCTCCATTTACAATAATACAGTTAAGAAAATTTAACTCTATGTATAGACTATATACATAGTTCATATATTTGTGTCAGTCTATATGTTGCAAAATACGAAGTATAAGCAATGTTAAGAAATAAATAGAAGCATTTCATTAAACATATTGAATTATAAAATTCCTAATCCTATAAGTATCCTCCATTTACAATAATACAGTTAAGAAAATTTAACTCTATGTATAGACCATATACATAGTTCGTATATTTGTGTCAATCTATACATTGTAAAATACGAAGTAAAAACAATATTAAGAAATAAATAGAAGCATTCCATTAAACATATTGAATTATAAAATTCCTAATCCTATAGTATCCTCCATTTACAATAATACAGTTATGAAAATTTAACTCCATGTATAGACCATATACATAGTTCGTATATTTGTGTCAATCTATACATTGTAAAATACGAAGTAAAAACAATATTAAGAAATAAATAGAAGCATTCCATTAAACATATTGAATTATAAAATTCCTAATCCTATAGTATCCTCCATTTACAATAATACAGTTATGAGAATGTAATTCCATATAGACCACATACATAGATCGTATATTTGTGTCATTGTAAAATACGAAGTAAAAACAATATTAAGAAATAAATAGGAGCACTCCATTAAATATATTCAGTTGCAAAATGTACCAATCCTCAATTTGTGTGCTGTATAATTACTAGTGCATTTGTAAGAATTTAATGCATACAGCCCATATATACATAGCTCATACATTTATGCAAGCCCATAGATAGTGAAATCCGAACGAAGAGCAACAAAGAATTGATGGAATCATTGCATTACGTACACCGAGTTACCAAAATGTTCCAATCCTGTCCTCAATTTATAACAGTGAATTTCTGAGGATTTAAATGATTTGAATAATGTTTTATACCGTGGCCAGTGGTTTTAGCGTCAAATTGTACGAAAAGAAAAAGAAAAAAAGAGGAAACTGGATATTTCCTTCCTACCACGTTCGCGTGTTTCAAGCAATCGTAAAAGGACTAAAAAGATAGACGTACGGCCACAAAAGATATCGCGGGCGATAAAAGACTTCTCGCTTTGTCCAATTTCATTCGTTAAGTTAGCCAGATTTCCATCAGCGAAACGAACGACAACGACGAAGCTGCTGATGTCGCTGGTTGTCCCTGAACACTGTTTAATTAATGAAGTTGTCGAAGCACAAGGCGAAGGGGGTGGCAGAAGAAGGGGGCAGAATGGAAGGAGAGCGTGTAATTACACAAAGCGTTTGCTGGAAATTGTGCGAAAAGTGATACAACTGCCTTTGCACGGTAAACTTCAATTTCGTCGGCGATAAACGCAGCAGCCGCTGCATTCAGAAAATTCTCTGGCGAAACAAAGGAAGGGACCAAGCCCCGGGAAAACTCGGTCTTCTGCCTCTAGGATATTAGAAGGAACGAAATATGTATAAACGACGCGACGCGTATGCTCTCCCTCGGACATCTCGTAATTACACGCGCCTCACACTACCTCATACGCGATTATCTCGTTCTTAAAGTTTGTTAAAGGCGAACTAAAGCGGCAGACGCACATTCGGCAAATATTTTACGTTGAAAGACTATGCTGAAAATACGTTCAGACGATCGATATTATCGTCGATATTGCAGTCAATATCGTCGTCGATATTTAAGAGTTTAATCGTTGTATCGTATACAAGTGACAATCTGCAGAATGGACCAGGCGATCGTTTCAGCTTATAACTCTGTCACTGGTGCAGTTACAGAAAAATGTCGAAGGAGACAGATGAATGTTTGAAAGAGCGGGGCATAGAACTATTAAATATCGCGTCCAGGAAATCGTCCCTTTGTTTTTAGGAGAGCAATGGTGCACACTTTTTCTTTTATAAATTCCTCTCGACTTTCTACGTAAAAAGATATCGGGGCACAGTGGTACAAAAATTATTAGTTGTCGGGATGATTGAAAAAATTTTTTTAATAATAATTCATAAAGAATAATGATTTTATTGTACGCTGCAACGAACGTTTCAGACAATGCTTGTCGATTGCTACGCTACTTTTTAAATAACGAATGTGTTTTCGTTACGAGCACAAATACATCAACGTAGACGATTACGAAATTGCCATGCAGCGTTCGACCATCTCCAATAAAGATTTTACTCTCTTCTTTCTTCTTTTTCCTGTGTAACTAATAATTTTTCCATTTCATATTTTTCTATAACCGATAACAGAGTTATAACGCGAAACAATGGCTTAGTGCGCCCTGTTTGTCGATCTCTAGAGGATCACTTAGAGATGAGACGATTCTAATGTTGAGAATCTTAAATATCGGCAACAGCGTTGAAAATTTTCATTGTGTGATCAAGAGAAATTCCAGATTAAATAATAATTAGTAGATAATTTTGAATGGGCAAGAAACTTGGAAGATTTTAACTGGTCCTATTCGATTTTTAAGTATTCTAGTTCGCTTCCCATGTTTCACGTAATTTACATGATAAATGGCAAATCGTCGGGACGTTAACAAAGATCTATTTAATTCCTCAAATAACAAAAATTTATTATATTGCAAGATTTAGAAGTACATTTATGGTAAAGGAGAGAATTGTGCGCTGGGAACCTATCGCTAGCTGAAAACCGCTGTATAGTAGTCTGTCGCTACTACAGTAGTATACACTGATCCCTAGCAGACCATTTATCTTCTTTACCACATCTTTCTCTCTCTACCTTGCTCTTTTCTCTTTTATTTACTCTTTTATTTACTTTTTCTTTACTCCGCGTTCCTTTCAAAACAAAATATGCTACGTAGCTGTACTGATTCTGTAGTTGTACATGTATTTATTGTTAAAGGATCTTAATTATTAACCCATCGTTGTGTTCTATTTTTAGCGTAGATCGTATAGGAAGTAATTTCTTTTTAAGATATTACTCGACCTCCGTTTAAGCTGCTACAGTTTTATTCGGGGTATCAAAATAAATGGAACTCTATTTAGAATATTAAATCAACAACTACGATGTGAAAGTACACAACGAAAAATTGTTCAACTCGTTACGACTAAATCTCAAGCGTTCACGCAAACTCACAATTCCGCGTAATAACACTTTGATAACGCGGAGATTGTTTAGCGTGTTGCTCACACTAAACGTAGTTTCAAAAAGCTTCTTAACCGGAATGAAATGAAAATCTGTCGAGTCTTCCAACTGCGAGAAACGAAATTCCTTTCGTATTATCACGCGAAATAGTAACGATTAAATATCGGGTAAATCGTCGGAAATCGTCCAAAAATGACGCTATATAACAAAGATGAAAAACAATAAAACGATCAGATTTTCTCCAATTCAAATCACAATCTATCTGTTTCTACCAAATTTCATTTCGAAAAGCTTCCACGCGAAAGTACGTCGTTAATTCATCCTACGTATCGGAAAAACGATAATAAGTGGAAATTAATTTCCCATAAACGCGTCAGCATTCTCAGTATCAGAGTTTTCAACCACCGTTTCGTCTCAACCTCGCCGATCGAATAATCGACGATCCGCGCCAACCATCGATCCGATGTTGAGCGATAGACACGAAAAAAGAAAAGCGCGTTTGGCGAATAGAGCGAAGTTGCTACACGCCTTTGCTGAAACGCGTGTGGACAATGTGGTGCGCGATCGCCTGATGGGCCTCCGCGAACAACACAGTCGCCGGTGCTGTCCGTGTCGTAGTCGCAAGTTGGTGCGCGAGTATGCGTCTCTTCGTTGCCGTATCACGGCTGGATGATTTATTGGCCGCGGTGAAAATGCGTTTTCTCGCGGATAAATTCGTCGTAGCGTTAAACGCTTGGCTCGTTCGTC
Organism: Bombus affinis; assembly: GCF_024516045.1. NCBI lineage: Eukaryota > Metazoa > Arthropoda > Insecta > Hymenoptera > Apidae > Bombus > Bombus affinis. The sequence goes on from NC_066353.1 coordinate 11,046,890, forward strand.
ATTGGAAATTCATCGGTGTAACGGTAAATGGTCATAAACGCGCGGTAGATAGCCTGGTGTTTCGACGATGCTAAATTTACAAAGGAACTGGCCGATAACGCGGATAATTGAATTGCAAATTGCAGCTTCATACGTCTGATGATTAATAAACTGGACTAACGGCTAGACTTACCGAAACTAGTCGAGATGGCTGATTGTTAAGTTCTTTGGTCATGTCATATCGCGCGATCTCCATCGAGTACAATCGATCAACGGCCAGTGGGTTAAAGTTGAGAGAGAAATGAAAATTCGATAGCAAAGTGGAAAGGGAAAGGTTTGAATTCCACTTAAGCTCTGTGTTCAGTTTACTTTCGCTTTTAATTCCAATTCCAACCAAACAACCGCGCTAAATTCCTAACATCATCGACGTAATCAAGTAACCGCTGATCTAAGCGAACGATCAACCACTTTTACGTCGAAATAAAGGCGTCGATCGACCGCGAGAAAGGACGTTCGTACTTACGCGCCACGTGACCAACCAGCAAAGTTCGTTTCTCCCATACGCACACCGTCGCTCTTAACTCTTCGACACGCGAGAAGCGAATTTTAGCGATTGCTAAGTCGCCAGCGATAGCTAATTGCCTTTGTTCGATGTAAAAGGCAGAAGTTGGTAATCTGCAACTTGATCATCGAACGATTAACGTCAATTTTAATTCGAGCATAAGCATACCTTCTCGAGCTAAATAATTTCGTAGCCTGTAGAAAATAAAGAAAATGCCATGTCTTTGGATGTCGACGACGAACTGACAATCTCGGAATAGAAGTTTCAGCATTTCGTGGAAGCTGCTTGGTGCTTCCCATTCTACGCGGCGAGCGATATTTATCTCGTTTGAGTAGAGTTAAAGATAGTGGAATAGCGCGCAGCAATGTGAAAAGATTGGCGCACCGACGACCGAATATCGAAACGCGTCTCCACAAAAACCAAGAAACAGAAAACTTGGAAATTCCGTCGACCGATCGACAGTGTATCTTCCTCCCCTTTTCTCTTTTTCGCAAAATTACCTCGAGATTTAATTGACGTGTTACGTCTGTGAAAAATCGTCGCGGAAACATCGGAAAATACGTGGTTTGTACCCTGAAATAGTTAAACCATATTCCCCTGTGACGCAGACGTGTGCGTACGCAGCACGCGTATTACGATGAACGTTATGCGTGTACGCGTGTTTCAGCCAAGGTTTCGAACGTTAATGCTCGCCTTTGTCTACATCGTGGAATGTGTTCAGGGTTGTTGGTGAAATGTAGGGAGGAGCAGAGAGCGTTCCTGAACCAACGTGCACGCGCAACGCCTACCTTTGTCTGTAGCAGGGTACGAGCGTAGCCGGGGAGGAGCAGATCGGTCGTAGAGAGGCGATGTCCGTGCTCGAACACGGATAGAAACCACGGTTCCCTTGTTTTCCAATTAGAGAACCGGTACGACGCGTAGAACGGCGGAAGGTTGATTACCTGGACACGTGGGAGGACCGCTCGGAGCTGCGGCGAAAAAATTTTGTTACCACGTTGATCGATCCTGGATGGGGGAAACGGCGGGTGAAAAATATTTCGCACAGTTGCGTTCTGCGTTACTTCGATATTTGAACTCTATGCTGTACCTTTGAAAAGAAAAATATTATTATTATTATTATTGCAATAATATTCTATGTATAATTATAATTGCATGGCACTTTCTTAACGTGGGACACAGCTGCGAATTTTTAATTAACGTAAACGAATAATTGTGAATTATTATAATTACGATCATAAAGGAAAATATGGTTGTCGTTTTCTTAGAAAAAGGAAGAAGACTTTTGAGACAAGCTAATTAATACAATCGCGCCTCGATATCGCAGAAGAACTTTAATCTTCTGAGAAGAGTCGATCGAGCTTCTCTGCTCCCATGTAATCAAACTTAGTACGCTGGTAATCGCATTACCTTAACATCGCGAGACCTTATAACCCGCGTGTGTAGCTGGCATTAAGCGAGTTTTACCGGAATACCGAAAGGTTAGCGTGCATCGTGGCCACGCGTAGTGGAACACGTTTGTAAGGATAATTCGGTGACCCCTTGGAAACTCGATTTCACGATGCATCCGCCACAGAGTACAGTTATCAACGCAGACTGGTTCGCTTACGGTTTTTCACGGACGAAATCCTCCATCTACCGGATGGTCACGTTCGTTGAAATCGTTACGTCAGCTGCTAACCGGCTGATCGCATTGATCATTCTCGTCAGAGACACGCTTCCGTCACCGATGGAATTCGCTGACCTGGTTCGAGTGACTGACTTATCTAGCGCTGGATCTGTTACGTTGGCGGACAGCAACTGGCAAACGATCGATCGCCAAGGATATTCGAGATTCCAATCGAGCAGATAGCGCGTCGAGGATACTTGGATTAGGCGAAAGTTAAGTTCATTCGTTCGTGCTTGTATTTTTAGATGTAAATTTATTTTTATTCGCATTCGCTATCTTCTTTTAGGTGCGATAATTATTGTTATTGTTCGGTTCTTTCGGCAACAAGTGCGTTGTTCGTTGATTCTTGTGACTGGCGAGAAGGAGAAAGGACGAAATCCAACGATTCGTTAATTCTTCTACGATGTTCGATTAACAATAGAACTACCACACCAGTCAAATCGACTGGTTTTACAATTTTATTTTAAAATTCCTACTTTGTATTATATTTTTTTCTGCGATGATGTAATGACTTTCGCAACGATAATTAAAAGAATAATATGACGAATTTTATTTTCCTTTTTCATGTATTCAAACTGAAAATAATTTCGTAGCAAGGCTACTTATACCAATACCAGTGAAAATGACTGGTACTTGTCAAAGTGTAAAAGGGTGCTGCAATTTGTTTATCGAACCCCGATTAACCAGTTTCCTCGTTTTCTACAACTTGCCACACGTTTTTCAAATTTTTACCGCGTATCATTCGATATGACGATATCGGTTATCAGGAAAATTCCGGGTCGATCGCTGGATCGCCAGATGCTAACACTAGAAATACCACAGCAGTGAAAACGACTGGTTCTACAATTTTATAAATGTGTCAACCCTCGTTAGGGATCCCAGATGGATTAATAATACCAAAAATCTACTACATAACATGGAATTGCTTCTGTGAGAAAGCAATAAATCGATAAATATAAAAATATTCTATTATTAGGTATTTTTTAAAGACCAGTCATTTTCACTGGTTTTGCTAGAAATAGCTTTGTGTTAACCATCGGTAGTTCCAGTGTAAAACGTTAGGTTCGTTCGGTCGGAATATTCCAGGCGATGCTTCTACCAAGTTGAAATTTTACGTAAACGTATCGAATGCACAAAATCGAAACATTTAGAGCTGTTTTAGAAACTAACGTTTCGACAAGCTCCGGTGGAAATTGTGAAAAATTATCTACCTCGACGAGCCTGTCCATAAAAAAAGGAAAAGCCCGCGATATAGCAATTTCATCGCATAACAAAATGCCGCCAATAAATTTCTCATAACTAAATAAATCGTAAAGTTCTTATCTGAGAAATGTGTCTATAAAAATTGCCAAAGAATATTTCCACGAAGGAAGAGAAAATCCTTTATGAATTCACGGTATAGCGATTCTACCCCTATGTATAATAAAATTCCCAAACTCTTGCCGATTTTCATTTCAGCGTCGTATTATCTCCATCCCGCGAGTCGCGCATCTGCTCGTCGTTGAAATTCGGAAATTTTGGCTCTCGTCGGACATGAAATTTGCCGATTCGCCGGGACGCTGCGGCATTCGAACGAGGATACGAGACAGACACGGATAAAAGTGCGTGCAATGTGGATTTCCCTTGAAATCGGCAATTTAACAAGAAGCGAATTTCCCTGTGAAACTTTACAAATTTTCTTGAACCAACCGTCGTTGAAAATCGATCGATCTCACCAAGAAAAATAAAGAAATACAGAGCATCCAGTGCAGCAACTTGTAGCAGAAACATATAAAGCAATGCTATACGCTTGTACTCTCTTGACACGGAACAATTAAAATTCCAAAGTGGTTTGAGTCTTTTTTTTCCTTTTTTCAAAGTTCTCTTCAACGAAACAAAGGAACATTCAAATCGGAAATAAAAATTGCGCGTATCTCTGCTCGAATTCTCCGCATTTAATACGCCACAAACACTTGGTTAAGCAAGAATTAACAAACGAGAACGTGTAGCAAATACGCGAGTTAATCTTCGAGCGATTAGATTTCTCCGATGTACAAACGATCTTCGACTCTTTAAAAATTACTGTTTACGTTCGTATTACTCGCATGATGATCGACAGTATTAACAGTAAATTGATTCAACAGTAAGATGAAAATCCGACGACTATTTCGCTTTTCGTTCATCTTGCGCGCTGCGTCGAACGTTCGCTTTGTTTTCCATCGGACCACGGTTGAGGTAGACGAAAGTACGCGGCGCGCTTTCAGCCGGAAGACGAGACGATCCTCTTGTACGGCGAGCTGGCTGCACGAGAGACGCGACTGTCTCGATATTACAAAAGTTCGTCTGGACTGGATGGCGCAACGAGCAGCAAAGCCCGGTTTTCTTACGAGAGGAGAGATTGCGCCGAGGTTCGGGGTAATTTGCGAGAAACCGTCGGCTGCAACCGTTAAACAGGTATTTTTCGGCGGCTCCTAGTCGTCTTGAACGAACGTCGCTGATAGTTTCCTTGGGAGCATCGAACGTGCCAGTTTGTACCTTGGAACGGGTTACATCTCACGTACAGTGGCTCACGAAAGTATCGATTAACGTTCGTTGCCGAGACGTTTGTACGATTTTCTACCTTCCGTGGCGAAAGAAATTGAAAAAAAAACCTTTGTTTACTTGGTTTTATTATTACTATTGTTACTGTTATCGTTATTGTTATTGTTATAGGGATCGAGATCGTAAGTACAAAGCAGTAGGATATGTAGTAAGCATTAGGTTGTCCGAAAAGTGTCTTTCTTTTACAAACATGCCACTGCTTCGTTTCAGTTCGCCGCTGTAGCATATTAGCGAGCATTAAAATTCATGCGGTTGAGAATACACGAAGATCCGCTGAAACAACACGAAACAAGTCAAACCTTCCGTTCCAGACGCCACTTTGTACGTCCTTGCCGGCGAATCCCTTTGATCTTCTCGCAGACTCCACGTGCGCTTTCCGTCGTTGCTTTCAACGTCTTTAACGCGCCGAAACACTCGCGGCAAAGCACACAACGCGTCTTCGCCCGGTAATCCAAGCAAAAGTTAACTTGTTCGTTGCAGGACAACTCGGTCCTTTTACTAAAATCCTTTCCACCTATTTCGAAAGCTTTTCGTTCGCTTCTTACGGCGGACGTAGCGTTTGGTAATCGCGTAAATCGGCGTGGAGTGCGCATCGCGTTGTGGTTGCATGTAACAATCGCGTTACGTTTCACGGCGCGAGTTCCAGCCATTCGCCGTGGATCTAAATGCTGCGATAACCGCCGCTAGCGCAAGATTTAAGCGATGAAATTGTTTTTTGTATTTCTTGGTGTTTTTCACGGTATACTAAATATCAATACGTGTACAATTATCGAACAGGTATAATTACTTTGCGATCGGCCAATTCATTTCTTCGCTTCGTACTGGCATTTATTTTTTATTTTCTCGTGCGCGTCGAAGCGTAACGACGATATCGGTCGATCGAATTCGACGAAGCTCCTCGACGATAGCCATAAATTCCGCGTGCTCGATACGAACGAGGTGGAGCGATTTCCACTATGGAAATCGATCGAAAGGGAAATGGGTGACGCGTGGCAAAAGGAAACACGGCACAGCCTCCCCATGGGCTCGATCCAGCCACCGATTCATGCGACTGTATTTTTCATTCATGAATCTCTAGCTGCTCTTTCCACTGGAAACGTGGCACCGCGCGAAGAAATATATTTGTGGATTGAAAAGTAAACTAGGGTGAAATTCGTATTGGTTCGTGTAAAAAGGAATTGGAGATCGAGCTTTCTCCTGCTTCTTTTGCAACTCGTCTCGTCTTCCTCGCCTCTTCCGCGACCCAACGGTTTCCTCTAAATACTGGAACGGGTCACAGGGAATTTTTTATTCCTCGTGAACGACGCGTTCTGTATCTGCGCGAGCATTCGTCTATGTGTTAATTGAATTGCGTTTTATTTTCTTAGATATGGAGTTAGGTGTAGACCTTACAACGAAACGTCATATCGTAGTATTGGGCTGGCAACTAAGTGATTGCGGATTTTGTCATTGAGTGGTATCGACAAAACCCGCAATCACTTAGTTGCCAATTCATAGAACAGCCGGGCTAGTGGGAAAGTAGGTGGTTAAAAAATTAGCAATTGTCGGGAAATTTACAGGCGTCGTTTCTTTCGAGTCTCGGCTACGAGAATATACGAGACGACAGAATTTTCGAGCATTTGGAATAAAAATCGCGAAGAAAATGACGACTACGTGATTCAGGATTTACGATGCTAATACCTTACTGCGTGACAAATCTTATTCCGTGTTTAACGTTTCCTTTATATAATCCAAAAATGTATAAATACAATATAAATGAAAATAAACGAAATATAAATATAATCGGAAAATCCGTCGGAGGAAAATGGCAAGCGATCGACGCGTTATATGGAGAGAACGTAAAGATGGTAAAGTCGTTAGAGATACAAAGGAACGAGTCGTGATTACATTTTGCAAAGTGAAAGTGTAGTCGCGATCGGTGTTGGGACCGATGCATCATGTGTATTTCGCGCGAACTATATCTTCTTCGCCGAAGAATGCAAATGCCGGAGGTAAAATCTCGGCTATTGAATAAAAAACCGATATCCAAGGATTATGGAATGGAAGAAGGTTTCGTTTAAACGTCTCGAATTCGGCGTTTCAGCAAACTTCCATATTCCGCGGAATATTCTTTAAAATCCTCGTGCTCCACGTTCTTAGTTTCTTTTATTCTAGTTTCTGCGAAGCGGAGGCGATCCTCTGCCACGGTATGATAATACAGTCAGTCGTAAAAGTCTACGTACACCCCGTTAACATTTTGACTGCCACGCCGAAATCACATGATCCGCTCAGGACGCCACGGGGGTATTTTTATTATTCAAAGCATATAATGGCAAAATAATAATAAATTGATGATGTAAAACAACATTCTTCCCCAATGGACCGTTTATCTTATTGGTGGTCGCGGGTGACCACCGTGGCGCCTTGGTAACAGTTGATAGCGACGTATTATAACAAGGCTTCGTTTATTTCAACGAACCATTCGCGTTCGTTGTTTCATCGTAAGCAAAACGTGCAGAATGTATTGTTGAAACGTGTAGAAGATATTAGTAAACAGTATTTGCTCATTCTATATACAGGGTGGTTGGTAACTGGTGGTACAAGCGGAAAGGGGGTGATTCTACGCGAAAAAATAAGTCGAAAATATAGAATAAAAATTTTTCGTTTGAGGCTTTGTTTTCGAGAAAATCGACTTTGAATTTAATAGAATCTGGATTGCGAGCAATTGAAAGAAAAGATTATTGTAGCCTTTCATATTTTAAAACAATCGAATACGTTAGAAAATGTTCATAGAAATTTAATTAAAAGAGCAGAAGTATGTGTGGCAAAAACAAACTTAAACTGCGATAATATCCATCGAGACAACGATCTACAGTGAGATCCTTTATAACGAGACGCGATAAAGTGCACGCGTACCGAGCGAAGATTCAAAGTCGATTTTCTCGAAAACAAAGCCTCAAACGAAAAATTTTTATTCTATATTTTCGACTTCTTTTTTCGCGTAGAATCACCCCCTTTCCGCTTGTACCACCAGTTACCAACCACCCTGTATAATAGTAAGGTATGTTCACACTTCTAACTTCAATTATACGATTATAAAGCAGCATTTGCGATTATTTCCTAAGCTGTGTTTATAATAATATTCGTAGATTGCCCCTCAATGATATGGATGCAAACACAGTGCACCGTTAGACGCAAGATTTGTTCTCATTTTTTTTTATCGATGTTCTAATAAAGATGTTTAATTATTCAATGGGGCACTTTTTATTTCAAAGTATCTTCTATTTATCGGTTATATTCAAAACACCCAAACTGTGAATTTTCATACAATTTTTGCAATTGTAAGATCGAGCGCTCCGGTCACCAATGACCAACGTGGCAGTCAAAGTGTTGATGTAAAAATTCCGATAATTCAAGCCGATATTCGACGAACATGCCTTTCTAGCGGACAATGTGCGACGGCTCTATCGACTGGCCATCAAAGAGCTGCAATTAAGTAGAATAATCCTAAAGTCTGGCCGGTATAACAATGAAGCAGTTTCGGCTAAAGTTGCGTGCAGAAACGCGCGGATCAACAGTGTAGCTTGATGAAGTTAAGTGGTCGGTCGGTGGCAGGCTAATTAAGTTAGTTAGTTTGGAGGTTGGCTCGTAGGAGGCTGCGTTAACTTACCGAATGTTCAGAACGTGGGAAATGTTATTTATGACACTTTGAGGCCACCGCCCTTGTCAAACTGAAACTGCGAACTTCGCGTTCTATTTACGCCGAAGTCGAGTACAACGTGCAAAAGGCCAATTATTAAATGCGCGTCATTTTGAATATTAGTCGTCTATTTCCGTTTTTGCGAAGAATCTTTCAACGACAAATTTTAACAAATTTATCGATTGTGCGACATTTCGTCAACGATGCGAGAATCAGTGTCGTCTTGGAGCTTTATCGTTAATCAACTATCCGTCGCAACCTCTTTGAAAACTTTGAGAAGCAAAAAGTAAGCGACGACGAATATACTCGTCGAAGACGGAGCACTCGTGACTGTTATAACGTAGAACGAATTTGTAACGAAATGACCGTTTTATTTTTTAATTTTATTACCAACAGGGCTCGTCGTAACGCAAAATATTGCCATTTATTCTCGACGAGTATACTCGCGAAAAGCAGCTAAACGGTTAATGGCTCTGTTTCGTGAATTTCCTATAAATTGAAGTTACACGGCAGCCTGATTTTTGTGGGTGTTCCAACGATCCCTTCGTAGATGTTCGCAATTTCTATCGCATTTCGAGCAGCACTAGTCCCAAAGGATTTCACGGTAGACTGCAATTTTACGGGAATCGGGATCCTATCAGATTTTGGAAGATCGATCGGGTTGCGTAGAAATTCGAAATTTCTACTATCGAGTTCGAGCAGAGTCGCTTGCGAACAGTCAGGATAAGAATCGATAAAATAGCGTGAAATTTCTCGAGACAAATTATCTTCGTAGGAAAAATCCCATAAATGAAGAAACGCAGATTTCTTCCTTGACTCTCCGAATGATTTAAAAATTTTCTAAATCTCGTGATTTGCCGAGTAGTTGGAGTCGCGCGACTCTTCGAGATGGAAAAGCCCGTTCGATGTTCGTGGCGCAAAGTCCGGAAACTTAGGAAAGTGCGCGAAACTACGGGTAATAATGGAGAAAGTAGAGACGAAAGGCGATTCGCCCGACGATGTACGTCGCAGAGAGAATTCGTAGGTGGACGAAACGCGGCAAAGTTGCTCGAGGTGGTTGAAACGCGCACGGCCGGCCCAAGATCTCGTGGCTGGTGAATTTACCGAGTTAGCAGAAATCGCCGGAAGCTCTTGCCAGAGTCAAGATGGCAGCAAACTTGCCGCACACTTGGGCAAACTCGCCAGCCTGTACCGCGAAATAATTAATAGGCTATCGTTTAGGCCGAGGAACGCTCGTTTGTGTTGCCGGAAGTGACACTGCAATTTTTATGCATCTCGCGAGATCTTTCTGTATCCTGCGAGACTCGACTGCTGCTCGCAAGAGAGTAGCGAGAACTGCGAAATTTCGAGCGAGTTGACTGCAATGGGTGATTTAGGTCGATGGCGAAACAGTCTGAAGAGGATTTCACGGTACGATCCTTTGTTCTCGAGAAATCAATGTACCGAGTCTTCGAACAAGGCTAAGAATTCATTTCTTTAAAAAATGTGCCGATTTTAAAAAGCAAAAATTATTGGGTTGGCAACTATGTGATCGCGGATTTTGTCTTTACCAGCTAATGACAAAACCCGCAGTCGCTTTGTTGCCAACCCAATAGACACGAATATCGACTTTGTATCGCGAGAGAAGAAATTTTGTTTGCGTCTCGATTAGGGAACGAGCGAATGATCAAAGATTCAGGTCGCCGGGTTTCACAGTGCAAGCGCGATAATCCGCGATCGCGGGGAAAATTGACGCTCTTTGGCTTTCAGCGCTTGCAACGATCGTTTAATCGGCCGCATAAGCGACCAGGTAAATAGATGTCCTATCAGATTCTGTGTCACGAAAGCATGACACGCGAACACGTCTTGAATTAATACGTTACAAACTCAACAAACCGGGTGAGTGGCATTGATGGAAAACTTGGATCGAGACGATAAGCGAAAGCACGGAAGTACGCGCACAAACGCGGCTATCTCCGCGCTTATTCCAATGGCACGTGCAGGAAAGATCCGAATCTTCGTACAAACAACGCCCAGTCGTTTGTATTCTCTTATCGATATTCCTATAGATTTGTTTAAATTGCTAAATAATTACGCACTCTAATGCCTCAATTTGCAGTTTGTATCGTTCGCCTTCCTCTTCCCCTTCCTCTGTTTAACGTGAAATAAATTCCGAAAGCTATCCTTGTCTCTGATTGTGATGGAAGAAGATGTTTCTTCTTCACGAAGGTATTTTTGTTCCCGTGAAAGCTGAAATTTGTTGATTTTGGAGATTTAAAAGTGGCAGTTTGAGGATTTGGGAACCGAGCAATTGAGAAATTCGAAAGTTCGGGAATCAAATTTGCGTATCGGATATTTGAGTGACAGAAAGTTTGGTTATTCAGGTACTCGAGAGTTTGACGATTCGTAAGTTGGAAAAAGTCGTGAATTTGGTTACTTTTGCAATTTGAGAAATTAAAAGTTGGAAAGTTCAAACGTATGAAAAATTCGAAAAGCACGGAGATTCGAGAATCAGAGGTGGTGGAATTTTGTTTCGCCATACTCGCGCGTATTATTCTGTTTATCGAGACGTGATAAATAAAGGAAAGTATCAGGTGGTAGCAGCTAATACATCACTTCACTTCGCGTAACAATCCATCAAGCGGCTGAAAAAAGAAACAGACGAGACGGTCTTATTGTCACGCGACTTGCAGACGCGTAAAACCCGCTGTTCCTGTCGAGCTTGATGACCGCTTTTATGAATGAACGTATACGTCTTCGTTCATTTTTCTTGTTTCGTAAACCTGTCTCGTCGTATCTAAAAGAGATTCGTTCCCTCGCACACAGAAATTGATACTTTAAAAATTCTACTTAAAAATATTACGTAGACTGCCGACATCGTTTACACTCGAATATTTATTATTTCATAATTCGTTTGCCGATATTTTTAACAATTTTCTACGTGTGTTTTTACGACAATTTATTTATTGAAATTTGGAAATTTCAACGTAATCTTAGAAAAATAATCGTCGGAAATAGTAAAATGCATACCCGTCGCTGTATTCTTTGCGAATTCCAAGAAAAAAATGCTAAAAAAGCAGGCGAATCGATTCGATGGTTGGTACAAACCGAGGTAAAATAAACCTTTTGAAAAGTCTGGATTATTCGTTTCTACAGCTAATATTTATCGTACGTAAAATTTTTTAAGTAATAGTTCTCGAACGCGGTTTAAACATTGGGATAAAATTGCAAAAATTACGAACCTAAAGTGGCGAATGAAAAATTTAAAAGGTTTACGATATAACGTAGAATATTGTAACGAGGCAAATAACGCGAGAAAAAGGTGGGTAAGAAAGTTTGGAAAAATTGCAATTTAATATAAAATAGTCTGGCTGGCAGCGGATGAAAGAAAAGAAGCGTGTGGCTGTGTGCGCGCCGTCCCGAGATCATTAACGCGCGTGTTTGAAACAGTAGGCTACATATTTGCCGACGTTAGAACGAACTGGACATTTTTGCTTTCGATATGAAACACCTTTACGTTACCCCTTTCCACTCGTGCGGCGAATCACATAATTGTACAGGCGCAGAAATGAAGTTTCCTTTTACTCGAAATATATTCAGAAGGTGGATTATTAAAAGTGCGAAATAACGCGAAAGCTTGAAACTCGGTGAATATAGAAATTTGAAGAATTCAAAGATCGAAGGATCTAACAGTTGGTTAATTTGAGAATTCGAAAATTGGGAAATTGGAAAGTTCAGTGATTTAAAAACTGTGGAATGTTTAGAAATTGGAAAATTAGGAAAATTAGGAAATTGAATCAATTCGAAGCTGGAAGTTCTAGAAATTGGAAGTTGGAAATTGGAAAGTAGAAAAATTCAATCGCTGCAAAGCTGGAATGTTTGGAAATTGAAAATTGGAAAATAGAAAAATTCAATCGCTGCAAAGCTGGAATGTTTGGAAACTGGAAATTGGAAAATAGAAAAATTCAATCGCCTCAAAGCTGGAATGTTTGAAAATTGGAAAATTCAATTGCCTCAAAGCTGGAATGTTTGGAAATTGGAAAATTGAAAAATTCAATCGCCTCGAAGCTGGAACGTTTGGAAATTGGAAGTTGTAAATTGGAAAATTCAATCGCCTCAAAGCTGGAATGTTTGGAAATTGGAAAATAGAAAAATTCAATCGCTGCAAAGTTGGAATATTTGGAAATTGGAAATTGGAAAATTGAAAAATTCAATCACCTCCAAGCTGGAATGTTTGGAAATTGGAAAATTGAAAAATTCAATCGCCTCGAAGCTGGAATGTTTGGAAATTGGAAGTTGTAAATTGGAAAATTCAATCGCCTCAAAGCTGGAATGTTTGGAAATTGGAAAATAGAAAAATTCAATCGCTGCAAAGTTGGAATATTTGGAAATTGGAAATTGGAAAATAGAAAAATTCAATCGCCTCGAAGCTGGAATGTTTGGAAATTGGAAAATTGAAAAATTCAATCGCTGCAAAGCAGGAATGTTTGGAAATTGGAAAATGAAGAAATTTAGTCCCTTTGAAGCTAGAAAATTCGACAATTGGATAATTTCGAAATTCGATAATCCGGAGAATAGAACGTAGAGGAATTCTGTTTGCCTGAAACTAGGGAATTGTGAAGATTCAACGATCCTCGAATCGGAAGATCAGAATTAGAAACTAAAAAATTCAAAAGTTAGAAAACGTAAACCGCGAGAGTCTGAATACGTGAAGTCGAGATCTACCGTATGCTTTTCGTGATCGTTTCGACGCATATATACAGCAACCAGCAAGTACTTGCATTATGCGCGAAAGAAGCGTGCGATTTATCGAGAAACGTATTCATTAAGGAAGAAAACAGGCACGAGTGTCGCTCGACCTCGTTACGGGTCGTGCAATTACGTTAGGACTCTCTTGCATTCTTGAAAATGTAGGAAATTGAAGGAACGAAGTGGAGGATGGGCGGAACAGGTCGGAGAAGCCTCCATTAAATTCATCTTCGCCCCCGTAAAAAGCTCTTGTCTCCCTCGATACAATTTCCGTCGAAGCGTGCAGCCATTCGCAGTCACGGCCCGCTGAATTTCAAGTTTTAGTTTCTAAAAGAAGAACGAAGTGACCTATTTTTTCTGCCGAATCGGATACACCCTGGTGCCACCCCTTAATTAATAACCGCGAAAACGTACCGCGTATTCTCCTGTTGAATACATTCACGCGTACCTACGTTTCCATACGTACACTCCTGTAGAGATCGTGTGATTTTCGTGGAGTGGATATTACAAACGGAAATGAGTATCTGCTGTCTTTTGTACCTTGCTTCTCGAACAGGGAATGTTGATTTTTATTCCAAAACAATGGAGTTTTCTGTGAGAGGTTTTAGCCAGCAACTTTCATTAATGTCTCGGCTGCTTTTTGTATATTAAGTTCTTCCGTTTAAAACGTATGTGCATGTGAATTTTTGCCTTTAATTTACAAAAATAACGTTCATTTAAAGAAAAACCATTTACAAAAAACATAATGAAAAGAAGCATTCCGGTCCTCATTTGGAACCACGGAAAAAATAAGCCAAACGCGTTAATCGACAAGAGCCAAACGAACGCAGTCTGCTTCGTTTAACCGGTTAGCTGTTTCCGACGAGTATACTCGTCATGTAAAGAATATAAAACGATCATTTCATTGCAACAAACATTATAACAACCACGCGTCACTCTGTGTCTGACGAGTATACTCGTCGTCGCTTATTTCTCGTCACACGTTTCAAGTACACGATTTTCAAAGTTTTCTGACAGGTAGCAACAGCCTGATTCTATTTTTCTAAATTCTAAATTTTCCTAATTCTATTCTAATTCTAATTTCTCAATTCTACTTTTTCGACATTTTTAACGCTACGAGGATAAGTACGCTTACATCCTCGAGATTAGGAGAATAATAGCCGAGGAGGAATCGCGAAAGGAGGAAACGAGGGCAGATGATGGACCTGCTGAAAGTCTGCTCTCTCTCTTTCACCTCGAGTTAAGTGTAGTTAGCAGTCGAGAAGCGGTTTCGATTAGCCAGCTCGTTGAACTCATGCCTCGACGAGGCGACGATCGACGTCGCGACGCGGCGATGGTCCTGCGAGGATTCCATCCTGTCTCTTCTTCCCTTCCCCCCTCCTCCATCCTTTTTCGTCCCTCTCCTTTTCTCCACACCCCTTTAGAACCACAGGCATTCGACGTCGCGTTCGTCTGGCGATGATCTACGACGACGTGAACCGTTCGATGCTGAAATCGGAGGCGACTGTTTCGTTGAAATTCACCTTCGTTTCTTCTCTCGTTAATATCGCCTCTTTCTCCTTATCTTTTCTTCCTTTCCCACTGCGTTTCGTTGGTGAAGATGCTCCACCTATGGCTGAAGGAAATCGTCGCATCGATTATCGGATAAGCGTAGTTTACAGACGCGTGCGCGACGTTACGAGGAAACCAGAGGAGAACGACGTGACAGGCAGTAGATTTTTCTAAAATTAATGTAACCGATGCCGCAAGAGATTACGCTACTGCGATTCGATCGAATCCGCACGAGGACGAACGCGGAGCTTTTTGAAACACAACGCTAACTTTCTACGTTCCTGCGACGTTCAAACTGTTGCGCGTGCAATATCGTCGCCTCTAACCTCTTCGTCCTCTCGTTTGTTTTCAGACTTTTCTTCTGCGAAAAACAGGAGCAAAAGGAGAGCAGAGGCGGGACGAGAAGAGCTGGAAATTCGAAAAGACGACGCAGAGAACGGGTGTACCGACGTGTCGCAAGGTGAGTCGCGCAACGTAGCGTGCATTTTAAGGAATTCCCCGGACGAAAGCTTTTCTACCTTTCTCTCTCTTCCTCTCTTACACACTGATTTACTGGTACACGTCGGAGAGAAAGACAGCGCTAACAAACTCCAGCGAAATTTCGCTTATGACATAGTTTTTCGCTGAAGCTACGTGTTTGCAGACGGCTTATTCCTCCCCGTCGTCCGTCTTTTGTAAACACGTTCCTCCCCGAATCCACTGACGCGGTTGCACACCCTCTTTCCGTTGCATAACGCGTGATTTTACAACAACCTTGCTTTATTTCGGCCCGAGGTTAACGACTCGAGTATTTCCATGCTTTTGCCTTCTTCTAAATACGATTGAGGATCGCTTTGCAGAGAACACGTTGCAAAATCGAGAAGCTTCGATCTTTTTATTGGAAAATGTTCTACGTGCCAACGAGAATTGTAGTGGCACTCGACAGCAAACTTTCCAACGATTTCTGTCCCGTGGACCACGAAAATACTTCAACCACTGAATACTTCTCCAAGCAATTTAAGTGCAATTTTCCATTCTAAATAGTTATTGACATCGATAATGCTTGAAGATGGTGTGGCAACGCGCTTTCTAGAAAAATACGAGCACAGTATAGAACCTCGTTTGTCCGGACAGTTCGGATAATCGAGTTTGTTTCATTCGTTCCGACGGTCTTTGGTTTCGCCATGCTAACGATGGACATTCGGTGTCATCGTCACAGATGGTGACGATAATTTGACATTAATTGTTTGGAATTTTGAGTGGCGGACCGTTTACGGCACGGACAGGCCCATTCCCTTCTTTAAGAAATTCTAAATTACATGACCTCCCCAAGCTGTGAACCTAATGACTCCGAGGTCAGATAAAAAACCCCGGGGAAGGATCAGCCGGAAGGACACGATGAACAGACGAAACCCAACGACTGGTAGGGAGAATCAGCAACGTAGGAGGACAGTTCATCGTCAGACATCGTACCGTGCGGGTGAAATACTTCACTCTCAACAGGATCTTACCACCGCCGTGTTCATAACATCAAACGTTACTTTTATACAACAAGTGCAAATACAGTGCTAGATTACTCTAACACTCGGTCTATTAAACCTCCTCCATCCTGAGCATTAATTCATTCGAGGTACGCGATATCGACCGATCGGTTTGACCTGACCGGTTGCTCTTTAGTCGATAATTCGCAACAATTAGAAAATGGAATTTTGTTATTCTTTCTCGCGTGGCCCAAGCCGCGGATCAAAATTCAAACTTATTTAAGATAACACGGTCCATCGAACGCTCCGATTTTTCTCAACGAGATTCCATCGTCCGAACGTCATCCAACTGCAACCCACTCGAACGCAAAATCTAAGACGAACCTAGTTTAACAGTAACTTGAATATCGACCAAGTTTCGACGACGAAATACCGAGCCAGGTATCCAACGACCAATTGTCCGCTGAATAATCCCAAATCTGAAAAAGAATTCTTTTCGCGTCTTGGACGTATTGCGAAGATCTGGCGCGTACTATGTTCGTGAATCAAATCGGAAAATGAACAACCGTCGAACAGATACGTAGTTGGTTATTCATGCGCACGACGTGTAACGGAAGCGGTTCTCGAATCATTGAAATCAGCAGAAGGCAGAACGTGCGATCGGTTTGTCAGCGTGTTCGTGTGATCCGGACACATGTACACGGCGTATATCGGTACACGTAACGTGGACGAGTATCGCGCGAGATACGAACCGTGTATGCTCGTGTCGTCTTTATTCCGCTGGCTCGGCTCGACAGGGCTGTGTATCTGAGTCTCCGCATCTAATAATAAACGGGTCGAGCATTGTTGGAAAATGGGTCGAACGCGACGGCATCTACCGATGTATCGAACGTACACCGAGACACGTGCATGTGTGTGCGCGTGTTCGTGCATGGATGCAAGAGATGCAGAGCAGACCGCTTGCATAATGTTACCACCCCGCCATCCTCGAGCTGTCCGAAGCGTGACACGTGCCGAAGCGAATGAATGCTTTCAGGAATCGGCACAGTTTCGAACTTGGAGAGAACAAGTCGCGAATACGGTGTCCTATGTATGCACGCCATCGCCCATAAATCACGAAACGCTTGGTACACTTACAACGGACATCAATTTCTCCATCTAACGTTTATTTCGATTTTCGAATTGCACGAGTGGATTGCACGATATTAGGATCTCGATTATTAGCTCCGTGTTTTGTATTGTATTATCCGCGAAGAAATTTATTTTATTCGCATGCGGGAACATGATCGTCAGCTGTTTATCCAGCGTTGTATCATTTTACGCCTTTCGGGTGTAAGAGGTTGGATTAAATTAGGCTGAATTAGGTGAAGCCTTAAATTAGGTAAGTCGAGAGATCAAATATTGCCGGGGCTGCGAGTGTCTAGGGTGTCGTGAAATAACGTGGAATGTAGTCTCGATAATTAATTTTACATACTCGTGACAGGTAATTTCATGGAAATGTTGAAGTAGAAACGCGCATGGTCTTAAACGAACCACGTGAATTTGAGAAATTGAATTACACCGTTTAATGGATATCTGTTAATCGCAAGGAAAATTAGATTGTATCGGTTGTTGTGCTTAAATTTTATTACAAAACGTAAATGGTAGTTGAGATTCGAACTGAAAAGGGACGACAAATATGTAATTTCCGCTCGAACGTTTCAATTTGCAATTCAATTTTTTGTTTTCAAGCTTCGACTTTTTAATTGCTAATTCTTTTTCAAGCCTTTGTTTCTTAATTATCGGTTTTGTTCGATGATTCTGACAGAAATATGTAACGTCAGGTTAATTTAATTTATCGCATCGAATGATACGTCCATGAGTTTAATTCTCTTGTTACAAATCAATCTAATTTATTAAGTGCTTTTGTCCTGTACCGTCGGTATGCACAGTACTACGCGTTATGTCAACTTGCAACCACTGTACATCCTTAGTCTACCGAACTTCCATTTCCTCGACAGCTAAACTTGTCAAATTCTAATACAAACACCACTGTATACCGCGTTGTTGCGATTAATTAAAGTCGCAGAGCACTATGTAGGTTCCTTCAACTTGCCGCTACACTAAATCCCCAATTCATGAAATTTCAATTTTCTCCTAGAGACTGAACTTGTCAAACCCCAACGCACGTACTATCACTTCGCCTCGATTAATTAAAATCACGCAGGACCACGTTCCGCCAATTTTCTACCACTGCGAGTCCTTCGTTTATCAAATTTCGATTCCATCGCGGTAATTAAATTTCCTACGTTTCGATGCGTTCCTTACGTTATATCTAAATACATCGATAATATTTCCATACATCCCTTTAATTCTCTCCTTCTCTGGATCTTCCATTCGCGCAATTTCAATTTTACTTGCTTGACGCCACTACGAATCACCATAAAAAGTATAAATACAACATTGAAATTTTCATCCGCAAAATGAAACAAAGATTAGGTTGAATTTGATACGAGAAATTTCGTTAATTACATAGGGAAGAAGCTCGCCGATTTCGAAGACCTTGAAACATTTTGCCAAGCTTTTGGCCTTCGTTTTCGACATATTCGCAAAGAAGCTTCGATCAAATCTAGTTTTTGCACCTTATTCTGAGATGTACGCGGATGTCCGTATTTTTACATAGACCAATGTAAACGTAAACTGCAATTATATCGATGCTAATCATCTTCGACATAAATTAGAAAAAATAAATCAACTGGCTATAGCTCGGATCAGAAGAACGTCGCCAACGCTGGACGTAATTTCGTTGGATTTTTTAAGTGCACGATAAACTCCATTATTAACGTCTAATTATTATTTATGCACGAGTACTGTACCACCAAACGCGCTTCTGCGTACAACTCAAGAACTAAGAACGTGCGTGGTTATTATTAGGTTACGTGTGAGGGACGTGTATACATATTTGCTGACCCTAATTATTAGCATGCACATGACGAGCAGACCGATAAGACATATTGCGACATTTCCTCTGTCAATGGATTCATTGAAAGTTATTTCACGCTGGCATTGCCATTAGACGGCCGGATACTGTAACTCATTCATTTTTCTGTTTTATTAACATTAACCAGGTAGCTGTTTGTGACGACTACACTGCGTGAAAAGTAGTTAGAATTTGCTGTTTATATTATAACAGCTACGCGTACTCTACGTTCGACGAGTGTACTCGTCGATGCTTACTTTTTACGACACGTTTCAGGCAGGCGCTTTTCGAAATTTTCAAAAATAGCTAGCTGCTTAAAGCTGATCGTCTCTCGTCAACGAGTTAACTTTACGTTTGACAATATAAAAGCGCGCCTGAATAAAGCGCGCTCCTAACGCAATAAATTGCATCCAAGCTTTCTATCTAATATCTAAAGAAACTACGTCCGAGCGGCGGTAAAAGGCACGGGAAATTTCGCAACGTTGACTTGCACGCCGTATTTCGAGGTCATCGAGATCATCCAGCTGTCCCGTTTGAAGCGGATCGCGCAATTATCTGCTAAACTACTGCTTATCAAAAGACACCATTCTAACCGAAACTTGCTTCGTTTCGAGAGGAACATCTTGCGACGATCCCAAATCTCGTCCAAGTGAACGTGTCTTCGAGACTTCAAGGCGACTATCATTTTTTTCCTTTTTAATGGGACTGCATCTTTTTATTCGAACGACCATTCCGCGACCAATTCACCGACCCAAATATGTTGATGTTCCAAGGTCGTTTATCGGCTTTGAAAACTTCCCTCGGTCGGATTACGTTAGGTCTAATCTTCCCTATAATCTCGCTCGTCCTTTCACGTAAATAGTCCATTGGAATACGCGTTGCTCTCTGTTTTACCTTTCCCACTGCGAATTCCAACCCCTAAAAACGTGTTCGTGATGTTTTTCCGCCTCGGTCCACCCTGGCGACAAAATCACGTCGACCACGACGATCGCCGAGAAGGGGAGCGACCTGGTGGATGGAGCAGCCAGTGGCGAGGGTAACCGTTTCGTTGAAAGCCACAAATCCAAGTGTCGCGCGTGGGCGACGCGATAAATTTGATCGCGAGGGGCGGCTGCTAAAGATCGGCCAGCCCGGTTTCGATAATATAGGTGGAAGCCACCGCAAATCCAACTGCACGGCCAAACTGTCGCGATAAATCTACGTTTATCTGTTCTATAAGGGACAATCAGTCGAGGAAGACAGTGAAATAGGAAACGACCGGTGGTTTCTCGCCTTTGAACCACTTTAATAACTTCATTCTCGTATTCTCGATTAAACGGACGAGAACGAACAAACGAGTGGGAATAATCCGTGAGAAAGACCGCTGATAAAAGAATAATAAGAATGGCCAATAGTGTACAACATATATTAGGTTGTCCGGAAAGTGTCTTTCTTTCGCAAACGTGTCTTTGACAACAGTGCTGCTTCATATTAATATTGTGGCTTTTTTAATATTAAATTCCTCCGATTTATTTTGATAAATTTTCGACTGCTTTTATTCGTTACAGCACTTCTGCAATATTTTATAATTTTCCAAATGGTAATCGTTATAAAAATATTTAAGATATGAGAAGTCGCTGTACCAAGAACATATGGGTCGTCCGGAAAGTGTCTTTCTTTCGCAAACGTGTCTTTGACAACAGTGCTGCTTCGTATTAATACTGTGGCTTTTTTATCATTAAATTCCTCCGATTTATTTTGATAAATTTTCGACTGCTTTTATTTGTTACAACAGTCCTGAAATATTTTATAATTTTTCGGATGGTAATTGTTATAAAGATATTTAAGATATGAGAAGTCGCTGTACCAAGAACATATGGGTCGTCCGGAAAGTGTCTTTCTTTCGCAAACGTGTCTTTGACAACAGTGCTGCTTCGTATTAATACTGTGGCTTTTTTAATATTAAATTCCTCCGATTTATTTTGATAAATTTTCGACTGCTTTTATTTGTTACAGCACTTCTGCAATATTTTATAATTTTCCAAATGGTAATCGTTATAAAAATATTTAAGATATGAGAAGTCGCTGTACCAAGAACATATGGGTCGTCCGGAAAGTGTCTTTCTTTCGCAAACGTGTCTTTGACAACAGTGCACCTTCATACAAACCAAGTCTGTGAAATGTCACGGTGTTTATCTCAATAGCATAAAACGGATCGTACGTAATTCGAGAAAATAATATGAAACAAAAAACATTGTGCGTCTATTACTTCCTATTATTATTTTCGAAAGACGTAATAGTTGGTGGATTATAATAGCGAGAGGTTGCTTGGCAATAAATTTCCGGTGTAATTGTTTCGTTTCCCTTTCTGTTTCTTTTTTTATTTTCGGTGGGCGGTTTTCTTTTCGCAAGATTTATCGCGCCACGCGCTGACGTCAGATTTTTTCGTCTTTATTCAAAGGATAAACCGAGAAATATACGAGTCTAGTAGAATCAGTACCGATCGGTATTTCATCGATTTATTCGATCTCGTCAGATAAGGTACATCGTTAATGTTCGATTCTCAAGAAACAAGCGACTCGTTTCCATGAGTTCGCTCGACTTGAAATTAAAATTCTACGTTTGTCTAACTTTATCGTTCGATTGATCAATTTCTCAATCTTCGTTAGTAGAAGAATTCACGTAAAGTTAGACGAACGAATGAAATATCAACGAACGTTGGCGTTAACAAATGTCTCTCGCTGCTCAACTTGCGGACAGATTATTCAAAGTGGTTGACGAAATTATTCGTATTATCATATTTTGGTAAACCTTTGACTTGGTGCATTGCTCTTATAGTTTGCTCTTGTAATTTCTACGTGCATTCTCAGATTTGTTTTAAACCTGTTCGATGCGGTGATAAGCAAACCGCGGATTTTTACGCAATTTCGTACGTTAACAAACATAGGATATAGCCAAAGAAAGGAAGAATCTACGCAAAGGTTTATTTCATCCATTAAACGTTACAACAAGCACACTTCATTTTGCACACTGGCCATATTTCTGCATGTTACGGTGCGTGATGTGGCGTGTAATTACAGCGCTAATGAAGCTTCGCATGAAGCTTCGCGTGATTTTGTCAAATCATTGTTCGTTATATCGCTTGTAATATACACATAAAAATCGTCTGCTTGTGCAAATACGTTCGCGAGCCACTGTGTGTCACGTAATTCAGCTTGAGATTAAACGTAGTCGAACTTTTTTCTAACGCAATTGCTTAACTTCCAAGTCGTAAAATTTCGCAACGACGCCTACGCCAGACACACCATATACACAAGAAGAGAAAAGAGAAGAATGAGGAGCAGGGAGGGAGGGAGTTGGAAGTAAACGACACATCTGTTACAAACTCCCGGGTCGTTTCCTTGACTTAAATTTCGACTAAGAAACGGAGGCAAGAATTTGAAACTGTGCCCAGTCCCACTGGATGCTGACCTCGTTCGTCACTGCATAAGTTACACGCGAAACACAGTTGGTCAAATACTCTCTGCCTTTGCTACTTCCGTGTACTCGGTGCACGATGAATCCTGACGAGCAAGAAAATTGCTTTTTAGTAAGTTTGGTAACTGCACGAAGGATATAATCCCCAAAGACGCAATCTGTGCCGTTGGTGGAACGGACAGCTGGCTAACACTTGCCACGTACCACTACGTGACCATCGTTCCGCCATTAATGGAAGAAAAGGAAAGCTACGTTACTTATTTCTCGTCTATGTGGTGAAAAATCGCCGGTCGTTTCGTGATCGACCGATAGAGAAACACGTGTCACGTAGTCGTGCGTTGTCTTTTCATGGGATTATACGGGAACGTGATATTACGGACGAAAACGTAATAGCGTTGCACGCTTGTCGAAAGTCAGGTGAACGCGAAACTGTCATTCCACCAGCAATCTTCCCTCGTACCTTGTATCGTTGATTTTTAAAATAAGATCGAGCAGTAATCGTCGAAACTTACGATCGGCAATTTAGAGAATTAGAAGCAACGCTAGTACGAATAATTGGATGATGTTTTGGATGACGGAGTGCAATATAATAGAGCGGATAAGAGGGGAGGTAGATATATAAAAGAAGCGAAATAGGTAAAAGAGATGTAAAACCGAAAGCTCGTCCAAAGTCGAAAGGCACGGACTAAGCAATAATAATAATAATAACAATATCTCCTTATAAAACGAAAGGAACTTTATATTTATAAACTATATATTTATTTATTTATTGCAAAAATGTGTATGTTAAAAGACCTAACTAAAACAAACGAATTGCTAATTTTACTTGAAACAACTAAAATACCCAACGTGTGTACGCTTTTGAATGAGGCTGTACAACACGGGAAACAAGAGAAAATCGCGTAACAAGAAACACATTGCCGGTAAACCCACAAACTAAGAAAACGAGCAAAACGACGTATTAGTACAGAAAGCAAGTAGAAGAAGAAGTAGAAGGAGGAGAAGAAGGAGGAGGAGAAGGAGGAGGAAGAGATCAAGGTGTGTCGTTAACCGTGCGAAGAGCGGCTTTAATCTGACCACAGGCTGTTTCATTAGCGGTCCCGTCGCTGTTAATCCCGGCTAGGGTTGGAAGAGAGTGACGGGGGGTAGTTGTAGAGACAACGGTGGCAGGAAAGGGGTCTCGGGACCTACAGGAAGAAGAAAGAGAGGGAGGCGGTGGAAGAGCCGTATCGCGAACTCACCGGGGAACAAAGCTTCCTCTATATCAGTTTGCGTTACCTGAGATGAAATTGCTTCGGCGGTGTCCCGGCTACGGATAAAACGAGTACAGATACACAGGCCAGCCCTCTCGATGCATAAAACGAGAAAATAAATTCCTCCGGTCTAACTTTCGAAACTTTCCACCCCTCTTTTTATTTCCCCGTCGCTTATTTCGGGCGGCTGGTGTAACAGGGGTGGAAATTAACCCTTTCGAGCTCGATTATTGTAAATTTAACACTGCGAAATGCGTGAATTATCTCTTCTCGTAGGTTCCATGGGCACGTGAAAACGCGTTTTGTATTTTTAAGGGCGGTGCCACGAAGAACGCCTTTCCGTATAAGACGATGATAATTCTATGATGACGATTAATCGATAACCACAGGCTAAATTTTTTTTCATTCGATATACGAAAGAAAGCGTGCTAATAGGACACGATACGAGAATTTCTGTATGATCTTGTATGGAGTTATACCGGAATTGTGCCGGAATTGTACCAAAATTGGACCGAAATTGCACCGGATTTGTACCGGAATTGTACCGAAATTGCGCCGGATTTGTACCAAAATTGCACCGGAATTGCATTGGAATTGTACCGAAATTGCACCGGAATTGCATTGGAATTGTACCGGAATTGTGCTGTAGTGTAGTTGTGATGTGTCTGGTCTATAAGTATGAAACCGGAATTTGCCTATAGAAAAATTCCGGTTTCATATTTACATACCTGGTAGCTTCGCTTCCATGAACGTACACAAAACCCATCGAAAAGTCCCACTTTGCTTATTGCTTATTCGATCCCTGGTTATAAGTATCACGAAGTAGAGGTGCGGTATCGATCTGTAATTCGTCAGACTTGTGTGCGAAAGTTTGGACGAATTAGTAATCCTAATGTCAAAGTAAACTTCGAAAACCGAAATTAATAAATCGTTATTATACATTCCTATCACTAAGACTAGTAATATCACAATTCCTATCACTAAGACTAATACATATTACAATTTGAAGAATACTTTCATAGGAAGAAAAAGTAAATCATAATCATTAACCGAGCAACTTGAAAAACACTTCGAGAGCTACGAAGAAGGAAGGTACCCGCGTATTCCGAGTACGTGTCCAGCACCCGGAAATCTCAAGACAATACCATCCTCCCAGACTGTTTGGTCCCTTGAGTTCTCGCCACACTTCCGGTTCTTTGAAGTCCGCTTAATAAATAAAGCAACCTGGTCCTGGTCGCTGTTTCTCCTCGAAAGGGTTCCATTTCCATGTGCCTCGTAACTCTTGGTCGCTGAGCCTCGGCCACGTAGAAGGAGGATCGTGCTCTGGACCAATATGTATCACGGTATCGCAAGGTTGCTTGTACAGCGGAATAGCGCAGTAATTCGCCGTGACTCGTGTTTCATCGCGAACCTTCTGGCCTAGACTGCTCGCCTACAAAGTGGCCTAGAGATATGGATGTACCTCGGTTGCAATGGATGAAGCATACGTTTCCTATTCACCGGTACGAACCCTGGGATAATTTCGGGTCAAAACGGAATTAAATCAGCCGCCTGCAGTGGCCTTGGTTATGCAGCGTGCGTTGGATATCACGGACGTGACGTTGAAAGTGTCGGAGTTTCTGTTTGATCCTCTTAAGCGTCCCCTTTTTCTTTGTACAGGCCATCTCGAAAATTAATTTCAGGCTAGCTTTTGGTACGTTCGCTGTGTACTCGCGTCTCTACATGGTTTCAGCGAACAATTTTTCGAATAATTCACGCGCTAGGCAAATATGCGAAATGGCGCGATGTTTCGGGGATAGTGCGAGTTTGATAAGATTGAGGAACTTTCGTAAAGAACCGTTTTTCTCCAGAATTCGGTTATAAATTTCTAATCAAAATACTTCCAAGTACCCTAAAAGGATTTACGGTTCGTTCGTGTTGTAATTCCCTGAATGGAAATCGAACAAAAGCGTCGTGAACGCGATACACCGGTGCTCTGGTCTCGTGTTCGCTGATGTTTAAAAAGGGCGAAAGACAGTACACGAAGAAATTCGATTACACGAAGAGATCAAAGGCGGAAATGAACGAGTTTCGTCGCGGCTGCTACACCGCCTTCGCGCGTCTATAGCGTTTAATTAAGAGGACGATGATTATGAGCTAGGAACAGGTAAAAGAGTGGACGTATGGAGACATCTGGAAGAAAACAGGAAAAAAGATAATATTCCTTGATCCAGTAACTCTCTCTCTTTTATAGACTGATTTTTACAACTGTCCTTCGCTCGTACTCTTTGTACAAAGATATATAATACGATAGAAAATTGGAAATTGTTACATTTTTGTAATTACCACACGCGATCTGTACCATCGGTGAAACGAAATTTCTATTCGGCTACGCAAATAGTTTCCTAGCTTTTTTGCGAGTCTGCGACTGGATTATTCTGCGTATAATACACGGAGACGATGGGAATTGCATATTTGTGTCAAGAAGCGATCGATACTTGCGCGAGGGTCGTACAACGTTCGTTGAATAACAGGAGAAAATAACAAGAATACTCGATACCGCCTTTTAATATTCGCCTGTAACCGCGCATGATTCAAAAGAGCATTAACCCGGAATGAAATTCAAAGCCGGATATTATTTGAAAACTGTACATACCGTATCTCGAAGCATATGAATATGTATAGACGGATGATCTTCGACCTTGGCTGGATGCTCGCTGTTTTATGATCGAACGCTCAAGCATCGCTTATGATCGTCGTTTCCGTGGGATTAGGATTTTTATTGGTTCATTTATGGCTTCGTCCGAGCTGGTTCTTTTCCAACGACTTGTCACTTTTATTACGAGTTTCTTTTATCTTTCCATTTTCACTTCTCCCTGGATATCATTTACCACGAGAAAATGATGTCGCGGATAAAAGAGTGAGCCGAATTAACCACGTCAACAACGAGTTACTTCTTTCTTTTACGAACACCACGAACGATATATGTCGAAACAGAAGCGGAAATTCTGAACGAAACTTCGAAACGGTAATCGAAATCCTCGAACGTATCCCAAATAAACTCGGCACTTGACCTTTCGAATAAAAAGCAAAAGATTAGGTAGAAGAGACCGCGTAGCCATAACCAGGCTTAGGATCAACCACACGGAATATACCTACAGCCACCTAATGGATAAATCAGCGAGCTAAAATGAAATAAAAGAAAATGTGTTTCGTACGCCCTTGGAAATAACGCGGCTGACACTATCCCGAGAAATCTTTTCACGCAGCTGAAAATAAAAATACTTAGATGCTGCCACTTAACTGAAACACCCTGTATATTCACCGGGACAGAAAGAAAGAAAGAAAGTGCGCGAGTATTCGGTTTATAAAGTACAAGCCTTCGGCTGGCAACTGAAAGAAGAGGCAAGGGGATGAAAGGGCAGCAGAGCCTGTTTATTCTGTAGGATACGGCAGAACCGTTTCTCTTCCAGTGACGCAGAATGGGATACTAATTCGAGCAGGCAGGGTGGTTGCAGGATGGTTGGGGCTGGAGGCGTGGTGAAGGAGAAGCGGCGGTGGCGTGAAAAGGGCCACGGACGCGACTTTCGCGAAATCACACGGTCGCAGGGGGTAGCAAAAGGGACGAGATCCATTGGTTGTTCGCGTTGGTCCGCTTCGAGAGCATTCAAATGGTTTTTCAACGTTCTCGAGGGGTGGCGGATAATTTGTTGCTGCTGGGCTGAGAACAGCGGGTGAAAGGAGTTTTTTTTTTGTGAACCCCTCGCGCGGCAGATTTTAATACCAAAGAGGAGGCATTGATGCGCGGTTCGTGGTGTGGATGACAGATCGGGGTTGGATCGTGCGTGGGAGCGTGTGTGTAGCGGCACATGAGCTTGAGGACAATTCAAATCATGTTGTTGTTTTGTCTCGGACTATCAACATCGTTAGGATATACGTAATGTAATAATAAATAAACTCTGGACAAAAACAATGTCGCCGCTACGGGCAGCCGTCAAACAAAGACGAATCTAAATTTTCACCAGTACAAATAAACGTAACGCGATCAGTATTTTAGTCTCAGTCTCGAGCCATTTTAACTCATTTGCATGCGAATCAGTTAGTACCGAGCGAACATTCTCTGTATCTGTTGTTTAAAAATATATTTCACAGTTTTCAATATCAAGATCTCCCGTCATTAAACCACACCAACCAACCTTCTACAAAATCAATCAATCAAACTTCTACC
This sequence comes from Bombus affinis, assembly GCF_024516045.1. Lineage (NCBI taxonomy): Eukaryota > Metazoa > Arthropoda > Insecta > Hymenoptera > Apidae > Bombus > Bombus affinis. The sequence goes on from NC_066353.1 coordinate 11,074,970, forward strand.
AAATCAATCAATCAAACTTCTACCAAACCAATCAACCAACCAACCTTCTATCAAAGCAACCAATCAACCTTCTACCAAACCAACCAACCAACCAACCTTCTACCAAAGCAACCAATCAACCTTCTACTAAACCAACCAACCAACCTTCTACCAAACCAATCAACCAACCAACCTTCTACCAAACCAACCAACCAACCAACTTTCTACCAAAGCAACTAATCAACCTTCTACTAAACCAACCAATCAACCTTCTACCAAACCAACCAACCAACCAACCTTCTACCAAAGCAACCAATCAACCTTCTAATAAACCAAACAACCAACCTTCTACCAAACCAACCAACCAACCAACCTTCTGTCAAACCAATCAACCAACCTTCTACCAAACCAATCAACCAACCAACTTTGTACCAAAGCAACCAATCAACCTTCTACTAAACCAACCAACCAACCTTCTACCAAACCAATCAACCAACCAACCTTCTACCAAACCAACCAACCAACCTTCAACCAAATCTTCTACATGTACTTTGGTGTTTTTGTTTCTTGGAGCTAAGGGAGCAGTTGCGGAAACGATAATAAACGATGGATGAATTTCTGGAATGTAGATCTTTCGATAGAAAGATGGAAGAATTTCTAAGTAAAATGTGAAAGATTTTTCAGTATCATTTGCGTCGATGTGTATGGTAATTTATGATAAATAAAATGGCGGTGAAATGTAATGATATTGCGCGATATGTGAGAGAAGCCCTAAATATACGGGCAGGAAGAAACTATGCGAAGATACCATGTAGGAAGCATCGGTTGTGAAATATGTTCCAAGAGTACGCGTATCGTATCGAGAGTTTTGCTAGAAGTACTAGTAAAAAATAAGAGAAATTAGAAGATAGAAAAGTAAGAAAGGAATACTATTGGAATAAAAGGAAACAATTGATATTTTAGCTTCGAGAAAGGATAAAAACGAAACGATAGATGTGAAAAGGTTAGCGATGATAGAAAATATGGAGAAAGCATTAGAAAGCTGAGAAGCAAAGAAAAGGTAGAAAAGAAGCAACGCTACAGGCAAAGGATCATTATTGTGTAGCGTAAAACAATCGTTCGATAAAACGAATGTTTGCCAAAGAATAACGCGAAAATGTATCAGAGAATATAATATAAAACTGACGATATACGTGAAAATGCAAAATACTCGATTCGGGAGAGCTACGAATGAAATTGCTGGATCTTCGAATGAAATTCCAAGTATCTTGCGATAAAATTCGAAGAATCTGCAAATGAAATTCAAGCCGCGCGATTAAAGTGACTGCAAGGAAACACATGCGCACCGTTATTGCGTACAGTTTCTATCTGAAAACCGCAAATAGAACCGATTTCTCCGAGGCCGGCATCAAAACGACCACAAATGCACCGAGCGGCGTAACAAGCGCAACGACCCACGTGTTGTACGCCCGTATGTATAATGTTACACAGGTGAAAAGCTCGCGAGATATCTATCGTAGAGGCGCCTCGTTTCAGACGACTGTCCTAAAACGGCCAGCTCTCGCGAACCGACTGCATTTGGTAGCGTTCACGGACCAATTAATCCACAGGAGCCTGGCTGCTGCAAGCCCGTTCACCTGACTCGCGAAGTAATGGAGCGAGGAAGATATATGTGTGTATGTATACTGTAACGAAGGAAATACATGTTTTCTGCTTACACAGAGACCAGATTCTGTCATATGGTTTGCGTGTAAACTCGCAGGATATGCAGCAGAAGTCAAAAGCGAGTACGTACGTTACGCGTCAAATTTATTCAGAATCTCTTGCTCGTATATTACGTAAAGCGTAAGTCGATCGAAAAGATGCGAAGAGTAGGCAAATAGGAATTAATAATAAAAATTATATTTCCGTATTTTTCTGTGATATAGAATCTAAGAAAGTAAATTTCTTACGTTCGATAGACTCTCGCTTTGATAAACTATCGACACACGCGCTCGCAACGTAATTGAAAATTTGTAGCTCTTTGTTTGTTATCGACACGAAAGCAACACGGTCGAACGAGATTGAAAAATTCATCGCCTAAGGACAGTCGCATCGCTGTTGCGTCACGAGCGTTCAGTCTCGTTTTCCCTAAAATCGTACTTTTTCTAGATACGTGGTCGATAAACGATTCGATGAAATTCGAAATCCAAGAGATAGAAATTATAGAGAGATACAAGTTAACAACACGAAATTTTCTTCCTATTCTTTTTTCTCTAACGTGGAATCTAGAAATATTTTTCGAAGCGCTACGAATATCGAACAACTCGCAAATATTTATTTCCAGTAACAATTACCAATTAGATCGAGTTCAATTTTCACGATACAAGCATTCCCTTTGTTTTTTTGCTCTTCGCCTGAAATCATCTAAAATACAATTCGTACGCGTGATACGCGAAATTCACCGAGCAAGTGCACATTGCACGTACGCAGGCCAGAGCACACTGTTATTCGCTGACGAGAAATTACTATGGAAATAGACTCACGCTACCGGCGATTATTACCGACCAGACGGAAAGTTATCCAGGGTCTGTCGACCAGATCGACTCCGCTGATACGTCCTACGTCTGGAGAAGGTGGTTGAGACATAGTCTGTTCAAACTGTTTAAATCAATTTAAATGATCGTTATGGAGGAACTGAGCCGGGTTTTCGTTTGCTTCGAAAGGCACGTGTTACGTGTCGTGGTTAATCGTTTCGCTGAACGACGCGTTGATGACCGGCTGTTTGGACGTTTATCACGATCACATATCGAGTATCAACTACTATTTCGTGAGATTGACAGATTTTTTTCTGCAAGATTAATCGAGCTCGTGGAAAATTCTTTTCCTTTTTTCTGGTGCTCGTAATTTGCACGAGTAATCGCGGTGCAATTTTTCTGCTAAATTTGTATTTTTCTCCAGAGGATTTAAGGAAAAATCTCGTTCGACGTCTGTTGTTCCCATAACGATCAACCTCTGGTCGAAACATTCGAATTTCGTTTGTTTTCAGCGATGACGGCCGCTTGATGGCATAATAATGTCGCAGAGGAATGTACGATACGACAGATGGAGGAATTTTCACGATGAATTTAGAGTATAGAGGAATTTTATATTAGGCCATCGCGCGAGGCAGAATGTTTTTCCAGTGCCAGAGGAATTTCCATTTGCTATGTACGTGTACGTATAGGCAAATTTTTATCTTAGATAACGCGAATGTCTCAGAAGCCGAGTCCTGTCCAATTAAAAATATTTCAAGCCTTCTTCGATGCCTTTCCAATGCAAATTCGAAGGAGAAAGATTCAAAAGCAAAGGATCAGACTTCTGTTAATAGACGATCGTCGCATCGGTTTGTTCCATCCAAAGATGGAAATAACTTGAACTGGAGACTGCGAGTAACGAAATAAGAATCTGCTGCTACGAATTCAACTTATCGCGTAGAAATATAAATACCTATGAATTTCGTGGTTCCTTGGAGATGAGAAAAAGCCCCAGAGTTGACGGATGAGAGGTACCTGCGAAGCAGCGCAGTGGCTGTGCAGGTTTCAAAGAACAGAGGACAGTCTGCATCGAAGCACCGGGTGGGCGTCGCGATTCTGTCGTTACGTGGCACGTTCGTGTTGCTCGAGTCAACGCCCACGTGTCGACCATTTACCATTTACTATTTGCTCGCTTTCTTAGGAAAATTGGCGCCGGCTATAAAGACTCTGGCCATCTCGTGCCGTCTAGCGACTCCGAGAACGGCCGCCTCTGCCGCGCTTTTATTTATTTGCCCCGAGAATCAATTTTTTGATACGTGACGCGACGTCGCGTGTATTTCCCTCGCCTATACGTTTCGTAATATTTTTCCTGATCGCAGCCATTTCAACCACCGTTTTATGCTTGTGTCGTATACTATATTTATCGGTCGAATGTTTCGGGCGGATTTTTTCCGAAATTTTATCGCTTCTAACTTTTCCTGCCTTTACGCGTGCCTCTCTACGAGGAAATAGAAGGCGGCAACGAATGATGACGGAGGAAACTATGGAACAGAACAAAGAGACTGAGCAACGAACTGCGCGTACGAAAAGAACGTAGAATGTAGAATGTAACAGGAATAGAAGCGACAAACTACCTGACCTTAATATTCCACTGTCGATAAAAAGAATTATCGCGCAGGTAAGATTAGCTGGGAAACTAGGTTGGACAATGACGATAACACGATGACTGGAATATAAAATAGAGAACTGACCTCGTCGAACTACGCCACAGCGAGGAAGCAGAGAATGGAAACACGTACTAAGCGAATACACAATATATATAACAGTTAGACCAATCGCACTAAGAAGTAAGAAATGGACAGAAATAGCAACAATGATGAGGGAAAAACGAATATGGAAACTGGCAAACTTCGCAAAGAGAAGCATAAAATTGAGAGCTTTCTACGTGGACGAATAGAGAAAGCAACAAGAAAACGAACAGAAATACACAAAATACGAAATACCAAAGACTGATATATTGAAGATATACAGCAAATAAATGTAGACTATAGGACAATTTAAATGGATTGAGAATTAAGATTTAACTTTAAGGAATAGATTAAGATAGATAAACAAAGAGAGACACAAAAGGAGAAATTAATTTTTATTTAAATGGAAGCCAGTTCAGTCGATAGGATTTGAAGATATTTTTCAAAAAATTAAATTACTAAAATATTCTGCTTGTGAATAACTTTATGAATGATTGCGATATCTTTTGCCTACCAGTAACCGATTGTCCATGACGAAGATCTAATTTTGGTTACCAGTAACCGATATAAATGATGGGAATATTTTTTGGTTAACAGCAATCGTTACCGATAGCCCGAATCATCATCGACGACGAGAATTTTTCCTGATTACGTTCGGCTGTTGTTAATTCCTGTTAGCATCGCTGCTAATTTGTATTCGTATACACGATGGAAAAATTAATTATAAAATTGACGCGTTTTATTAAGCAAAAAGACGATACGAAAATACATTGCACGCGTTATCAAAGTAACAAAATGATTCGTTTGATTAGTTTCAAAGAAAATTATAATTTCATACGTTTGAAACATAGAAATGTGACTTTCCATCTTCTCTACAATATTTTCGTGTTTGTATTTTCTTCGCAATTATATCAAGACTAAGGCATAAAACAAACGACGCGACTTAAGATTAAAACTTGATAACAATGTTTAAAACTAACGACGCAGCTCGAAGCTAAGGCCTAAAAGTAGGTCTAAAAAGTAACGACGCAACTTAGAACTGAAACTTAAGGCTAAATCTTAAAATTAAGATGTAAAATTAAGGCTTAAAAATTAGACTTCAAATCGAGGCTTAAAGCTAAAGCGTAAAACTAACAACGAGTCATAAAACGAAGAATAATTCTCTCTCTGTATCCCTCGCCGTCCACTGACGAGGCTTACGATCAACTTAATCTCAATTTTAGCACTAAAAGCTACTTAAACTAAAGTACATTAGATCGTAGCCCTAGTGGCAGCCTTTCGTATCGAAGACTTTAACTCAAACGTACACATCCCTCGATATCCCTGCGCTATCTCACGGTATCCCACGACGTCCCACGGCGGATGATAATAATTTACTATATCTCTCTCTCTATCTTACGATCAATTAAAGCTAAGACGCGCGCATCCCATGTTGGCTTTCTAAGTTTCCAATTAAAACTAACACTTAAACCCAAAACTTCCAAGTAAGCATACACTAAGCACCATCTTCCATCTCCCGCGATACAATTACCTGGATCCTTACAAATTTAAAAGCAAAGCATACAGCACGCCGCATCTATCTGCCGTACGACGATTACATAAATCACCACAGAGATTATACGATAAATCGCAGATTACTGCCTACGCATATCTAATTTACGATTAATCAAAATTAAGACGCACGCATCCCACGATGGCCTTGCGATATCCCACGGCGTCCCACGACGAATTGTCAGTCCAGTTTGGATTATCAAAAAAAAAATTTCTGAAGAGAATTTTGCATGGTCTAAACTGGACTGTATTAGCGTAGTTTTTAGCTTCATATCGTTTTACCATGTAGCGATACTAATGATGAGATGTTAATATGCGTATACCAGTTTGCAAGTGGTATAATGTATGTATTTACTGTATGTGTATGCATTATATATATAGTAGCAAAATCGATGTTATATTAATTTTCTAATATTTGCAGTGGTATTTCGAGCATGAATATTTGGAAAACGATAGCAATTACCGGGACCCAGCACGGGGAGGTGACTACGCTCGGGTCCCATTATACGTATATCAGAAATTAATTCTATTTATCGGTAAAATATCTATCGTACGTTATACGTGTCGGTTGTTCCATAATTGGAGAGCGGAAATTGCAGCATGATCGGGCAGAATGAATTGGGTAGATTACGTAAAAGGTTTTTAAACGTGATTGTGTTGTATTTGATTCGTTATTTGTGTTATCGAGAGCGGAAGATGTACAATTATTTGATAATACAAAGAAGCGGCGAGTATTGGGATTTATTAATTCGTGTCGGAAGATATTGAGAATGCTGGTAGCATCGCTGATTTTAGTACGATTCTTTCTATGTGCCTGTTACGTATAAAGATTAACAAGATAAATCATTAATTTAATTGTTACGAATTGTTATCGGTTAACGACGTAATTGTTATAAGTAAAGAGAATAATTATCTTAAATTAACGGTGTATTGTTATAGATTAATGGTGTAACTGTTATGAATTAACAGTAGGATTTGTTGTAAATTAACAGAGGAATTGTCTTAAATTAATAGTAGAATTAACGGTACAATTGTTGAGAATTGAGAGTATAATTATTTTAAATTAATGGTATGTTGCTATAAATTAATCGTGTAACTATTATAAATTAATAGCATTACTCTAAATTAATAGTAGAATTATTTTATATTAATGTTATATTGTTATAAATTATTCTCGTAATTGCCATAAATTAACAGTAGAATCATTATAAATTAATCGTGTAACTATTATAAAGTAATGGCATTGTTTGAAATTAATAGTAGAATTATTTTATATTAAAGTTATACTGTTATAAATTATTCTCGTAATTGCCATAAATTAACAGTAGAATTATTTTATATTACTAGTATAATTATTAAAAATGAATAGCTTAGCACACGAGTCGATCGTTCCTTATATACCTGTCGATAAACCGTCATCGACATTTCGGTTAGGATGATGAGGTGACGATCGTTACCTTTATAGCAAAAATTGATTTTTCCATTATACCGCGATTAAATTAAATAATTTTCGCCTTCAGCAATTTCTATTTCTATTTCACCAGCTGAAACAAAATGTACGCTTTCGTGGTGCAAGTCTTTGACTCGTAATTGTTCTAACTCATCGCTGATCTATTCTCAGTCTATGGTTAATTCGTTAAATACCATTTTACGAGAAATATAATCGTCCTACGAAGTTAGCCAGACGTCAAGAATATCACCTGTCTGAAAAGAAGAAGAATGTACATGTATGCTAATGCAATTTATAATAATTGCAGATTTCTCGGAATTTCTTAACTTAAATTTCTAATATATACAACTCGTGATAATATCTTGTAACAAATTATAAATCGTCTCAATTTAATTCCAATTATATATACCATTTTAATTTAACAAACGATTAATTATTAAATACACAAATCTGCTTTCGCACAACTCCGTTTTACTTTCCGTTATAGGATTATGTTAGAGCATGGTTTTAGTCGAATTATCAATTTAATTGCTATTTTATGTAATAACGTCTGTAATTTGCATTTAATATACAGTAGAATTCCGTTTACTCGAACCTGTCGCGCGACAAATACTTCATGCGTTTACCATGTACTTACGATTTTCTGTTCGTATAATAGCGTGGCATAATTCCACGTGGCGAGATAGGCGAGTTCGACAAAGTTTACCCAATTGACCACTAGCTAAAGTTTCGTTTGAATAAACGTATCGCGTTCAAACCACGTTCAAACGGACCACATCAAAGGGTATGGATTTAACATAATTACAATCGTCGCGACGCGATGTTACAAATCATTGAGCTCTTTCGAGTTTGGTATTTTAGAACACGAGACACGGAATCCCATTTAAAACGCCACTCAAGTCCATCCTGTCGTCAATCAATGGTCGAATATAACAGGAAAAATTTGTTGTCGTCGATAATGGCTATTTGCAACCGAAGCAAAACTCCCATGCAACCGAACAAAATTCCCATCGAAACAGTTTCAATCGTTTGTATAATGGTTATTTGTAACTAAAATATTTAAATTACGGACATGAACTCTACTATCGTAATTTTTCAAATTTGTCTGATAACAGTTACGATGTCTGGCGCATATACGAAAAGACTGTAGCAGGTGCAAGCCTCGATACGTTAGACGAATACAATTTAATATGATTTTTGATAGGCTTCGAATAATTTCGTTCTTCTGTCCATAATATTTCATTGGAATAATTTATTACGTTTCAATTAGAAGAGAAAGCCTTTGAATTTCACGTTCTTTCAAGCGTACGATTTTAACGATCGGATATATCGACAAACGTGGAACGAAAAGAATAATCAAGTGCGGTATCCCGAGGTAAATCGACGAACGTTGAAAGAAACGATTCGACGAATGATTGTTAAAAATATTTTTGCAGTTCGGAACCTCCGTTTACGTTGATGAAACGATTACTCGTCCCCATGAGCGGTAATTCACTGAATAGAAGTTTATACATTCGAATGAGAAAATTCTCGGTTTTAAAAGGATATGTTGGGTTGGAAACTAAGTGATTGCGGATTTTGTCAATACAATCTAATGACAAAATCCGCGATCACTTAGTTGCCAACCCAATATAAGATGATTTGTAAGACGATAAAAGTATTTGTTCCAGAAAGAAACTTTAGAAAATCGACGAAGAAAATTCTCAGCTTCTATAAAACGATCCGTAGAGAGATAAAAATATTTATCGAAGATGGAAGATTTAGAAAACCGATAGAACTAAATCGAACAAAGATCGAGCAAAGAGTAGAGATAATTTTTTGGCAAACACGTAGCAGGTAATTATCAATTATTCGGTAAGTCAATGAACGGCTGTAATAGAAGGGCTAGGTAAATCTAAAGTCTAGAGGCTGCAAACTGCCTCGGCCACCTTCGCTAAACGCTCTCTCTCTCTGTTAATGTACGAATCCACTTAGGCGCGCTCTGCCACGTCTGATTAGATTAATTTTAAGAAGCCCTGCTACTGCCTGCCTACTCGGTTGCCTCTTCGCGATATTGCGTTCGATGCTATGCGCTACATTTTCCAGTCGCGCAATCCACCAGAAAACATAATCTCAAGTATCAGGTATATATTATATTTTAAACGTAATTATTTATCGATCGAAACTTCTATATAATATTTTAATATTCATTTAGATTTCCTTTCCAATGTTATCGTTTTGAGTAACGAAACGAATCTTACGTTCCTTCGTACTAATCTGTAAATTTGTAATAAAATTTGAAAAATGATAGCCTAAACGGAGCTACCGTAAGAAAATTCTATTGAATTGAAAGACAGCTAAATTAGCAGCCAATTCGTTAATAATAATATTGTTTCAACGTAATAGCTACTAAATAGCAGCTCGGAAAAGAAAGAAAACTGCCACTATGAAATCGCTGCTCTTAATAATAATAAACCTTTCCCTTAAATGCATCAATCGTAGTGAAAAATCTGGCAGATATAATCCTCGTCCTACATCGTCCCGGCCTTTCTTCCTCTGCATCAAAATTAATAACGCGCATTTTGCACAAAGGGTGGGCAAAAGGATTCGCCGGAACCAACGCGCTCGTATAAAAGGCAAAAAGCGGGGCAAAGACAAGAGCTATTTTAACGTGAAAGCTCATTTACGAACCGCCGTCGCTAAGAGGCGAAGCTAATGGCACCGAATAAATTATCGTGTGTCGTTCAGAGGCACGAGGAATACCAAGACAAGGCAGGATTCGACGATTCTTAATCTTTCGTCGCCGACACACGGCGATCAATCGGATTGCGTGCCGGTCGTAATTAATCACGTGGAATTAATTGTAGCCGATCGAGGACCGTGAAAAATACCTCGAAACGATTTGCCAACGATAACCGCGAGAGGCTCCAGGTTTCTCGTTCCGACTGTCTAATTAGTCGAACGTTCGACTAATTGCCTTTGGTCTCTGGTCACTGACGAGACGTTAAAACACCTGGCGATATCGCGAGATTGATTTTTAATTAATATCTATATCGAATTTTATGGGAAAGCAAACGTGGCGAAGTGAAACAGCAAGAGATACGATTAATCGAACGTTCGAATTATTGCAATTGCTTTTACGTCGCGAAGATAGTGGCTTTCTTAATGGCGTTAGAAATTGGTAAAAGGAAATGGTAAAAGAAATGTAGGGCACAGCACTTTGTAGATTGCAAGAAGAAACGGCATCGATCGAGTGTTCAGACTGCTGGAAATATTTTTATTTTACGAAGCTGATCTTCTTCTATAGCGTTCGGAGTCGATGGAGAAGGAAATAGGGAGCATCGTGATCGATGATCGCGATTGATGACAGCGATCGGGTATTTGAAACGTTCGGATTATATATTTTTGGAGGATGATCATCTCGAGTGGCGTTAAACGAACCCGAATGACGTTTCCTTCGCGTTCCTTTCATTCTATGCTAATTGATTCTAGGGAACAGTGATCGAAACAATAGTAATGGTAATGAAGATTGAGTGGATGAATAAACAGGATCAAAGGATTGCTTCTTTTCTTTTTTTAACAATGCTGTTACAGATTGGAATTTATGTGCGTCTGGCTTCCGCGAATTAAATTGTGCGTTAACCGTGTGTTAACCTTAGACGGTGGTGGCCCATGCTGGCTAACGATTCCTGTTAGTTACACAATTATCAATTATCTTTGACTTAAAAGGAAAGATTAAGAAAATCATTCTCTACTCTGTTTATTTATTGCCAGTATGATTTCTCCGCCAACACTGCATCTCGAACGTTTGTATTATACATTTGAATTACGTTTCAACGAACAAGAAGACAAAAATTTCCAACGAAAAATATCGCACATTGTTCGAAAACGAGAGGAAAGTAGAAGAAATTGCTTAAAAACACAAAGATCCGCAGATATTTTTCCCAAAAATCTTCCCAGGGGATCGAAAGAAAATATCGCTATATCAACAACGATTTCATTTCTTCCTCAAGTAGAATATTTTCTAATAGAAAGACGAGAGAATCGTGCGTCTAACGCAACAGGCTTAGAAGAGAGTCAGTGGCAATTTACACTATACAGTAAATAGATTAAATAAGAAAAATAGTAATCGATTAGATAGGATAGTGTGTATTACATAGGTCAAGGAAAAATTAAATTATACATACGCTTAAGTGTCAGTATTAGATATAAGATGAGACACATATGTTTAAAACGTGCGTGTAGATAAGCAAAAATCTTGCGACGTATGCTCGAAATAAATTACGAGAACCAACGACAGTCAGAAACTCGTAAGCCAAATGCTTTTCCTACGCTGTGAGGCCGAAGAATAAATAAAAGATACATTATATATATTTTTTGAAGATTTTTTCTTTAACGCACCTTAACCTACAACTACGGGCATAGCCCGTAGTACATACTACACAAGTCGTGCGAATGGCTGGAAGACTGCGCGAGCTTCTTTACGTTTTCGACTCAAAATTCTCGAACGTAAATCATAGGTTAAGGTGTTAAACGTATGTATAATTTAATTTTTCCTTATTGTTGTATATATATATATATATATATATATATATATATATATATATATATATATATATATATATATACAACTAATACTGTCATCGGCCTGTACAAGCAACGTCTTTGTCTCGGTCGAACTAATATTAAAATTCCCCGGTTGCCCGAGCCCGTCAGAAAAACGTCCCGCCTTTCTCCGAGCAACTTCCTTTCCCCGGTCGAAGGCACGGCGACCTTAGTTCCTCGGCATTTTTCCAGCTCCCTGACCCTGCAATTAGCCGGTCAGCTCGCCGGTCAGACTAATTGATTCGTCTGCCGGTAACCTTCTCGAAGACTACGGCCGCAGAAGAGGGTGGCATCGCGAGACTTTAATCATTGCTCTCCTCTGGCCAACTTCAGCCGCAATTTCCGACACGGCCCGAGGCCGCGATATTAACTTAAGACGACGACGGACTTCCGCTCGCCACGGCGAAACAGCCAGGACAGGGTGGTGGATTAACGCGCCGTCCACAATTTTGGTAATTAATATTCGCGCGACGCCGCCTGAATTCCTCGTTTATTAGCCCGCGGATGGTGGCAGAGGGACGATCTTGTACGTAATTTGTAATTTATTCCTTTTTCACCGGGTCCTGCCCTGGCTGTATATTAAGGAGCAAAGGGGGAAACTTCTTTCCGAGGGTTGCAGGTGGTCGTAACGTTTTTGAGCGAGGGGCGAACATAATCGGTGGACCAACGGATGCGTACAGCGAAGAACGACGGAGATGAAGGACGTTTAGTGGTTAAGAAGCTGGTGGAGCAAGGTATTAGGCACTAAAAATTAGACTTGGGATGCTTCTACCGAGCGTTGGCAAGCTTTTACAGCGAAGATGGAAGCTCGTAGTTTGCTTTAAAAATGCAATTCTAAGTGGTCGGTGAACGAAGAACGTTCCTTTGCCGTTGCAAAGTACAATCGAGCAGTTCTTGCGGAGTATCTGCTAAAATCGTGTTCCGCAAGTTTCAGTATTCAGAGCCGAAAGTTTCTTTCGTTTACAGAACCGCGACATCTGCGAGAAACCTGTAAAATCGATAGCGCGTGAAGTTCGCTTTTCACGTAGGGTAAAATGACATCGGAGAAGGTGGATCTTTTACTTGCAACGAGAAACGATGAAACTTTAGGTAAATGATTTTGCACGCGCTTTCTCCGCATATCGAATTTTCTCGTTACGTGAAATTCAAAGTAATTGCATTATCTTGAAAGTAATTACGTGTATGCGTATAATATCTTGTTAAACGCATATTGCAAGTAGATAAAGTAAAGTAAAGAAAGTAGATAAAAACGGAGGTAGAAGCTTCTCAAAATATTTGTCGAATAGAAAGCAAATACGAGAGGAAGATTACATTTGTAGCTTAGTCGGATCCAACGTTATATCGATGATGGAAGAAATATTTATAATACGTTTTACGCGTCGAAAATTTAGATTTCGATAATTCTTTGCAATTTTACAGCATCAATTGTGTTGCGCATCTGTAAGCTACGTAGACAGAACTAACGCGTCTTCGCAATGCGCTAGGCATCGAAGTTATCGGTATTTTTAAAGGCACGGGAGATGCATTAAAAGAAGAAAGTGTCTTCAAAAGGATTAGGACGAAAATCGATGAAAATTCTCCGAAATGTTCGAAAGTAAAAATCTCGAATGTCTTCAAAAATGTGATTTTCCATAATTTGGAAGATATTACATCGAAATGGAACTTTTCTCGAAAAATGCGTACTTCGTTCAATTCATTTTGCATCCAACGTTGGTTGCAATTTAGACGCACGTATGGTAAAGCTCGTAGGTCGTGAAATCGCGATAATCGGAAGAAGGAAACATCTCGAGAAACGACGGTAATCCGAAGAGCTGCTCGAACGATGATCAAACCATCGCGTGATACGAACGATCGCGTCTAAACCGGTGTAACCTCTCGAGTAACCTGGTCGTTTACACCAACGAAGAGCAAAGTTATTTACGTCGAATTCGCAACGATCGTCACGTTGAATTCGCCCACGTCGCGTTTCGAGAAAGTCGTCTTTTCGAACAGACGTTAGGCTCATAACGATCCCGAACGACCGTGTTTTCCCGCCACCCTTCGCCTTCAAAACATTCTTCGACGTTTCCAAGCCGTAGCTAAAAGTCCAATGGCCGTACGTGCCCCGAAATAATCGCGTAAGCGAGCGCCGGCCAACTCCATCCACGGAATTCCCGATTCGGTCACGTGCGGTTCGCTCGAATGCCTAACGATTGTCGTCGGTTGTTGCTGCACCGCACGCTCGCGGTGCATTCCCAATACACCAGAGTCCCGTCTCTCTCGTTCCCAACCCTCTTCCGGTCTAATTTCGCTAATGATCCAGTTTTTCAAGTTCCCCTTGCTCTCCTAATTTTCTGACTTTTCGCTTCCTTCATCGCCGAGCCACGTTCCGAGTGTCTGGAACGCGCGGCTCAAAAATTTCTCTCGGCCTGCAGGATCCGAACATAATGACCACAAAAACGAGCTATCCCTTAAACTGTGTCGTCCTCAAACTTGCCTCGTCGTCGAGAACGCCGCGAAAAACGCGTCAGTGGTCGCGCGAGCTTTAAGTTCTGGTCTTCGGAATTCAAAGTATTCTCCTTCGACACTTGGATTTCTTCGATTCTCACGAACTGTAACTGGGAGTTCAACCTCGAACGCTCGTAGATAGATCGCAGATTTGCGTCGTAAACGTGCGAACATGTAGAGAAGACGCGCGTAACGTGGGAAGATACACGAGATACCCAAAGTACTTGGTCGTAACGCGCAAAGAGCGAACGAAATCTCCGCTCAGGTTCGATTTCTCAAACTCGCGTGGTGAAAATCTTAGATTCGCGTAAGAATCCACGATGCTGCTCATCGACGGGTATAAAATGGGTAAAGGAAGAACGTGACCGGTGATCTCTCGCGGCGACCGCTTAAATTATCGGCAGCCTGTTACATTAGCAGGTCGAACCGGTCCGCGGTTGCAGGATATAATCGACGTTCACCGGTGTTTATCTATTAATTATTAATTTATCCGGAGGGAATGAATGGGAGGAGCAGCGGGTTAAAATAAAGCGCTGTTAAAGCGTCCGGCAGCGGTGTCCCGGCCAATTATAAGAGGCCACGGAAATTATTCGACCGCTCTTGGCCCCGCAGGTTAACGATCTGTCGCCGGTGTTCAGTTTGTCCGGGGTTATTTAATACGCGTTATTTCATACGCGCCACGGCTATCTCGCATTAATTCCACGCTGTTAGTGGAACGCGACGCGGTGGAATAGCGCGGAATAAACATTGTGGCAAACTCAAATTGCCACGGTGATTTGGCACTGGCAAGCTGAACATTTCTAATGGCCATTTGGAACGTTGCGTAATCGCGAATGTCAGAGTAACGAGTTCCAGTTTCCTTCTCTTTGCGATCACCGAGGATGCGTACGAGCACGTGAAGCCGTGCGCCAAAGTTTCCGGACAGTGACAGATTTTTTTTAATTGTCTCATGGCAAGCAGAAAGAAATTGCAATTTTCTACGGGCTGTCCGATTTTTATTTATAAATGCGAATTACTGGTAAACTGTCCGTTTTATAGAAAAAATGGCTCGGGCAAGAGGTCGAGGTGGTTTCCAGGTGATTATGATCTGGTGTAACTATTTTACCTGTAAATGGACGCACAGAGATAACACGAAGGTAACGTACGTTTTCTTAAATGAAGCGATATCATTTTTAATGCGCGTTTGTGTTAATTAAACTACGTGTTTGCCCTGTATTTCGTATGGCGTGTTTCGCGAGATAAAAGTTGAAATATCTGGTAAATAATTTTTTATACAGAATATCAAGAGACGTACGTCACCCTCGTATAATCTCTACTTGTCCATCTACAGAAAAATTAATTACGCCAGATTATCTCGCTCTCGAAACCATTCAATCTCTGTCGGTATATTTTCCGCATGCAGCAGATACTTAAACGATTCTCATTTATAGATTAAAATTAAACAGCCTGTATACTACACAAGAAAGTTTTTGAAGGAAATTTACGGCGTTTCATGTTCTACGATCCATTTTAATACGTTCGATTTAGATTCAGCATGAAATTGTCTACTTTTATCTGTTCGAAGATACAGCAGGACCTTTTAAACGATAAAAGAATTTCAACAGTTCCGCTGATATACACTCGAGGATAAGCTAGAAGTTCTTAAAAGATAATAAAGAAGTATTTCTCAATCGTTGCCGATAATACGAATGATTTCAGAGAAATTGTAATTTTGTATGATATTGATACAATTCATCCATATGGAAGGTCCAATATCTACATACATTTACATTTTATTATAATTATACGTCGATTAAATAAATAGCCGATACATCAGGCATAATTACCAGCCACTTTAATAATCATGAAACGCCGATTTTCGTCTAACGTTATAATACAAGCTACGTGGTGGTCATTCGAGCGAAAAAACAGGATGCAAATTAATCGGCCACCGGATGACGAAGCATTGGAATATTCGAATGAAAATGAGACGCTTAATTTCCGATAATGACAACGAACGAAAACGATCGTGCTGTTGCATATTGCATTCCGCATAGGCTATTTGCATCGCTGCCGGCTTGTTCCGCTCGCAACACTCTATTTTAGCGCGCGTTGGACCAAGGGAACGTTTAATCGATAAATGCTTATAGATTATCGTGCTCCAGTAAAGTACCCCCCTCTGCAATCGCGATAAGGCAAGCCGGCGATATGTAATCTGACCGCGAAATCTGGAAATTCGCCGATGCGACCGGTTAAAATTTAATTGAAACCCTCCTATGAACCTGGCAACTTTATTTAGTGACCTTCGATTGGTAACGTTGCGTGGAACGATTATGGCAATCGATTATCGTAAATGAATTACACGCGCAACGGTACGAGTGGATTTTTTGCACGCTGCACGAGTTACAAGTATAACTGGTTTTCATACGGTCGAAGTTGTTTAAGTTTTAATAAAGCGATTAAACAAAATATATCCTACTTGCAACTATAGCGGCTCGCGAAAGTACTTTAACGGTTACCGTGGAAAATATTTCGTTTATATATCGCGTGCGTTATACGTAAGACGTTTTAAGATATCGTTGACACGTACCAGACACCACCGTCTCTGATTATTTTCGTTAAATCTGAAATCTGAAAATTTATGTAGAAAATTACTGCACATTTAAATATGCGAACATATTACATTTACTAAAGAATTTATTACGGTGTACAGCACGAACAGTGGTTTGAGACATACGATAAATCTTAAATTGAGTCTATCTGATATTTAGGTTTATTAATGGACCATTGATTACCGTGCACGCTCGTTGTGCTCGTAGGAAAAATTAACAGGATCGATAGAGAATTAAAGAGGACGAACAAAGAGGCTGATTTCTTCTAAATATTCATTGGCAGGATTCTGACTCGAGAAAATAAGTCAGAGCGATCTTTAGAAACGAAAGTAAGTGAAATGTAGAGAGGAAGGTCAGTAGGCTGAACGTCAGAGACCTTGTTGAGTATAATTTCGAAGAGTATGAGAAAATCATCTTTGTTTCCCCGATTTCATATTATGTTATTAGCAATTTTGTCGAACGACTGCCTTAATCAGCAGGCGATAGGTGAACGTGACTAAGGAAGAATCAAGTCTAGTGAGAGGTAAGCGCGATAAGACTGACAGCGGGATTAATCTGACCGCGGAATCTGGGTTCGTTTTAATAGAATTTCATTGAGGAGAGGCTGGCTGACGTGAGTGCGCCCTGGGATGCAACTCGAGCTCCATGTACCTATTAACGCAACGTGGATTTATATCCGACTCTAATAACGCGGTAATTACGAGCTGCCTTTGTTGTCGAGTTCGATTAAAACATCGGCACCGAGAGGAGCTGATGTTGCGGCGGAGCAGCGCGTTTCGCAGGTAATTAGCGCGTTAAAATTTCGTTAGGGAACGATTTTCTCAGCTGCGACACGAGTTTGACGCGATAACTAGAAGATCGTTTTCTCGATTAAAAATTTCTTTTCACACTGTACTACGAGACGTTTGGATGATTTAAAAGTATGAAAACGAAAGATTCGAGCGAATGGAAGTTATTCGTTCGGATAGAATCTCGTAAACCGCTCTTAGCCGTGAGACTGGAAATAAAGAATATTATTTTAATGTAAAAGTAACGATATAAATTATTGTTCGAAGGATAATGAGTGATTCGACGAATGAATTAATACGATTTATTAATAATATAATACGTGTAATGTACACACAGTAGAAACGTAATGGGGTATTAAAAACAGCCAATCGTTGGATAAACAAATTATCAATTTCGCGATATTTAACAAGCCAAATAACACAAATTAACTCGTTCTACCCGTTCGTTAACAGGTTAAGCGTTTTAAAATGTGCGTATAATTGGCTTCATTGCGTATGCGCGTACTGTCTTCTACCGATAGGCGAAAAAGATAAAGAGCTTAAAATTCCCTGAAATTCATAATATTCATCGTAGTCTGAATAACCGATAACAATCTATTTCGCTCGTGAACTATATCGTTCATTTTACATTCAATAACGTTTATTATTAATATCGCCGTTGCAAACTATCGCGTACTTTTCTCGATGGAGAAAAATCGCGATACGATAATGTTTCCGCCGTTCCATATAAGCTTCGCGCTTGGAACCGGTTACGAGTACGAAATGCACTTTATTTTCCGATATTTGCATACAACCGTCGAGATCGTTATTTCTCAATTCCAGTTGGTACAACGTTGCCGAGGGAAACGGGAAAGCGGAGAGAAAATGGGTTAAAAAATCTGCCGCCGGATTAACGATGACGTAACGCGCGTGCGCGCCAATTGGACGCTGTCGCGCGAAAAATTGGCGAAGATTCGAAAAGAGAAATTCTGTTCTCCCAACGAGGGACGTTCAATTTTGCGTCTATGAAAAGTTTCAAAATTCGAAGACGCACGGAACGCGCGTAATACGCGCAAATGTATAAAATATACGAAGTTTATCACCGATTGTAATATTTGGTAAACAAAAGAAATTTTTGCTTAGGTACCGTTGCTCCATTATTTCATAAATACGTGAATTTGCATAAATGTCCGTTAACAACTTATCGATAACAAGTCAGGCATTCCCTTTAGACGAGAGAAGCTACTTTCCTCGAAGAGCACCGCCGAAATCATTTTCATGTATCAAAGTCGTTTTACGATAAGCCTTCGAGAGATCGAAAATGTAAATTCCAATCGGATTCGAACGTAAACGGCTTTGGGCTCGTAAAAAAGTCAATTCATTCCGGCTGGCAACGTGGAAAGATACAACGAAGAATTCGCGGGAAACTGAAACCCCTTGGCCACGTCGATATCGCTTAACCTCCAATTAAGAGAAATGACTTGAATTATATTATAGGTTAGAACCGTGAAATACCTGGATCGCGGACGAACGTGAAACGAATAAATTGACGAGAGCGTTTCCACGTAGTCGGCAAATCGCTGTCATCTTTACGATCGCTCGTACGCACGAATGTTTAAAACACACAATTTCCATGTTGGAATTTCGCTACGTTAATCACGTTCGCGCTCGTCGTCGTATCGACGGTCGGCGATATACTGGGTGCACTGAAAATCGTGGTACAAGCCGAAGGATGGTGATTCTCCGCGCAAAAGTAGATCGAAAACGTAGAACAACAATTTTCGATACGACGCTTCGTTCTCGAGAAAATCAACTGTCAAGTTTCATGCGCTTGGCGCTCTTACGTTTCAAGCGCACACGCACCCGACTAAACTTCATCGTCGATTTTCTCGAAAACGAAGTCTCGTATCAAAAATTCTTGTTCTACGCTTTTCACTTACTTTTTCATGAATAATCACTTCACGGCTTGTAGCAGGATTTTCGATCCACCCTATACGTGGAAACGAGAACGAAAGCTTCGCGTTTCTAAAGTTCGATCGCATCGTTCGTATTTGTGCGTTACGGGGGAGGAGGGTGGGGGAGGGAACAAAGTTTACTCGTACAGTGACAGTCAACACAGGTATACCGATCCACCGCTAATTACTGTTCGTAATCAGATGTCTGACCGACGCAGCAGATTGGCTAGTTACCAGTTGCGCCAATAGTCAATACCGCGGATCGATCATGAGCCACGAACCAGCTACAATTGGTGCGTTGATATCCTCAAACAATTTACGTTGATTTCGGCTTGCACACCGCCCTCTATACAATTGCATTATGTTTTATCAGTGTTCCTAGGGAATTTGCATTCCGCTGATCCGCCGACATACAATGTGTCCTTTGGTGTTTAATCGTTTGTTCAATTTTCCGTCTGCAAATAGAGAAACAATTTATTTCGTCGTGGCAAAATATGATATACGGTTGTTCATAAAAATATTCAAACACTCGCCATAGAAAATTTTGACGGATATATCGTTCCTGCTGTGTAAAGCAATCAGAAGTTTCATCCTGACTTGAAAGCAATTTGAAAATGTATATACAAGTTACAGGATATTTAATAGAAATATATATCCCACAGAAATCACAGAAACGCTAGAAACAGTCGATCGATAAGTCGATCAAATCTTCATACCAATTTCTTCATTCTTGTTGGTTGTATTTCGACGTAATAATACTCGTGCAATCTTTACATATTCTTCTTCATTCCGAGGTGGAATTGAAAATAAATTCGATAGAGCGTTAAATTTATAAAACGAATATGGTTTTCCTACAACGAAGTTGAGGATTCTAACGATACGATAAACCAGCTGGAATCAGAACGCTATATACAGTTCCCATGCACTTGCCATGAAAATCACTTTGAATGACAAACACGTCCGCTTAACGGAATGAATATCTTCGAACTAACTGCGGCAATTTTTCTCCGCGTCTGCCGTACCAGTTGCTCGTAACAGTTAAGAAGCACTAATACCACCTACCAACGCGTCAATCTATCACGCCAACGTTTCTATCACGTCTGTTAAAGTCTCCAATCCATCAACGTACGAAACGTAAGTTTTGCCCGCCGAAAAAGAGATCCAGCCGAAAGTTGCTCTATTACGAGGCGAAAGTTTATTCGAAGTTCTGCCCGCTTCTAACAACCGGAACATCCATCCGGGAACCATCGGCATACCAATTTAGCGAACTCCCCTTAAACTTCCGGCTCCTAATAACCGGCCGGTGTTTACGAAGCTGGGTACACACATTGGCGCGAGGAGCACGCGTGGCACGCCTTCACGATGATGAGAGGAATAACTCATTAGCTTTGTAACGTGGCGGACTACGCGGCCCGATACCGCCCTGAATTATACGGCGAATTACATTAATACCGGATAACAGAGATTCCCGGGGTGCGCGCTGTAGGATCACTCGCACGCGCGTCGCTACATCAGCCCGGAACTGCGCACAGCGAGGACCGCTGCGGGGCCAAGTTCTCGCATAATTTTCGAATAAAGTCGAATATTTCCCTGGCTCGAAGTGGCACGGTAATACTCCTGCGGAGAGGTTGCGCCCGCGGTGTGTAAGTTGTAAATCTTTGAAGTGGCTTTCGCGCTGTGAGTAAAGATTCCCCGACCAGTTGCGAAGTTAGAAGGAGACGGGTATAGAGGAAGAAAGCGGCAACGTATTATAGAAGAGAGTTTTCTTCTTTTCACCCTTCTTCTGCCGAGGTTTCTCTACTTATTTCTACCGAAGAGGAAGAAGATAAAAGGTCTAACTTTAATATTAAGGCAATAAACCGGCGCAGTCTCGAATTCTTCCGGGCAATATATCTTCGGCCATGACATCGTGTTCCTTCTGGTAAACGTTGCTGCTAGAGTCCGCGAGTGCTTTTCTTACTCGCGCTGTTCCGCGGCTGAACTCTGCCTCGAGGAGCAAGGCCACCGAACAAGTATTGTCCTTTGTCGAGTATCTCGTTAAATCGTTACGCTGTTACCGAGGAAATTTCTTAGGACCAGTGTATCTTTATTCTTCGATTACTTTGTCAGTTAGGGAAAGGAAATGTCTGTCGAGATTATCTGTAACCCGATGGTTGTAGAGTACCAACCGTGAAACGTAATATGTCGTTCAAATAAGCGGCGAGTCTCGACGAAAGATGATTATTGAAAATCTAACTGTCCAAAGGGTTCTACCGTATCTTATCAACTTTGTCGTTGAATCTGCCGATATCCCGGATTCCGCGTAAATGTCGTAGCGGAGATCGCGTAATCGCTGATGTCGTTCGTGAATTCACGAGAAGACGTTGCGTAATTAAAGTAGAATAAGCGTCGCGGAGCACGTCTGTCTCGTGCGAACGCGAACGAAATGGTAGAAAGTAAGACAGAAAGACTGGGCGAGAAGCAGCATGATTAATTAATGTCTGCGAGATCGTGAGTCATTCACTTGACTCGGTCAATGAAAGGCTTGTGCAAGTGCAAATTAAGAGGCCGCCCGTGGTATTCGTAGAGGAGCCACTCTTATCTTTCTCGTCGAATGTCGGACAAATCGAGGGACTTTGATCAAACCAGACAGGAAATAAAAAAAGAGGTAGGGGGAAAAAAATAGCGAGAGGAATGTCGTCGGAAAATTCTGTGATTGCCTGGTTTAAGATTCAGCCGTTTTATTCGTACGAGATTCGCATTTGTAAAAATTCTTTCGAAGCACACCGTTTGCAAAGAGAAGATTTACGAGTTTGTATAGAGGATTACATACCGCTCGAGAAATGTGGGTCGAAGATCGAGAGAAGCTGTTTTTCTAGAAACGTGAATCACGTCAGGTGAATCGTAGACAGCCGTAATTTACGATGCTTACACTGCGCGAAATGACGCGCGTTTCACGCCGTATACCGAAATGAGTCATAGTAGTACCGCTAGGTACTATCCGCACAAACCTCAAGTAGCGTGAAAGAAAATAGACCGGTATACGAGTAAATCGCGTTGGAAAAGAGAAAATCGCCGGAGGGGATCTTCGTCTAATTAATTAATATCCGAGCGAAATTATTTTTCTTCTTTCGTTAATGAATCTAGGAAACGCTTAAGAAAGACATCGTTTCTTTCAAACTGTATTTTCCAACGAAACGTTTTCCCGTCGGATTCTACTTGCGTACATCTTTCCTGTAAAATTTCTGTAACCGTGATAGAATATTTAACGTAGCTAATTAATCAAAAGCAAAGATAAAGAAAAATTATAGTGCAAACGCTACGATAAATATCAACGATGTGCAAATATCCTCGCTGTATATTAAATTAACAAAGAGATAGAGAAAGCAGGAAAGGGAATAGTAAAACACGAAGGACGTAAATTATAAAGCACGAGGATGAAAAAGTTAAGAGGGTGTCAAAGGAAGAATAATGAAAGATAAACGTAGAAAGGTGCAACGCAGAAGAAACGTAAATTCAGTTTCTACAGAGATAGAGAAAATTACGTTACATCCAGAAGGATAAATTACATCTGGGCAACTTCTTTACCAGGAATCACAAGATTTCTCCGTATCATTGCCCCTACCCTCCCCTGATCGATCTGAGATGTTTCCAACATGGAAACATCAATTTCTCTTGGATACAGCTCGGCAATACCACCCGACCAATTTCCTTCGCTATCTCGGTACCCATCCGATAATTATCGTTTTTTTCTTCTCGCGAGACAGATACGAAGGGTAGGAGATAGGAATAGAAAGCTGAATAAAAGTAGAGGAAGAGAAAGAGACAGAATTGGAGAGAGAGAGAGAGGCAACATTCGGTCAGATGGGGTTCGACTCTTGCCAAGCTCCAGGCCGCATTGCAGATGCACGTGCAGCCCCTGTACGGATTTTCGATTTCATTTACTTTGTGTTTTCGCCGAGATTCTGCGGTTTCAGGCCACCGAAGAAAGGTCAGCCTGGTTAACCGGGCTAAAATCCAACGTGCGCCAATTTATTCGTCTGGAAAATAGGGAATGAATTTTGAGCGTGAAACTGGTCACGGGCTTGGTACGGAGAATCAGATAAATCTCGTCAGAAACGTTCTACTTTCGCGTGGAATTTAGAATCGACCGTAAAATAGCGCTAATGACTTCCAACTTCCACTAAAATCAGTAACAATATCAGTTGAATTACGAAAGAATTTCCAAACGTTACTCCAAGGAAGCATCTCACTGATTTATTTTCAAAGACGAAAATGGTTACGCGAAAGTGGCATCTGACGAAAGCTCGACAGAAACGTCCGAAGAACAAAAGAACACAGCTTTTCGCGATCTCGTATCGCGCCGTGAAACCCGAGCGAAACCTGAGCCAGGCGAAATCTATAAGACCCGGAAGACGTCTCTCCCGGCAGGGTTCATCGACCACGAAGATCACAAGGCACGGTTGTCGCGTGCTCGAGAAATCCGGGCCGGCGAGAGGGCTCGATCTCTGCCTCCTTCACGGCAGCAACCCGTTTTCCCGCGGCTACTTGTGAAATTAATTAACAACGCGTCCGTGGGTAGCGGCGCATCGTGACACCAAGTCAGCGTCGCCGGAAGCCGATAGGTCATGCACGTGTCGCCGGGCTGAATCGTTAATCTCGGGGCGACACGCGCGACCTGACCGTATCGGAAATAGCGTGGTGGCTTCGAGGGTGCTCGTGGAAGTGCCGGCTTGCGCGTGGGAAGAACCACCCGAAAGAGTAGGATCTTCTTGCTCTGTCAGGGGATGGAGAGGACATGGCGATGCAGTGGAACCGATGGTCGGTCACCTGTGTCCTCCTTTTTTCTCTCCCGTTGTCTTCTCTCTTTTCATCCCTACCAGTTTTTACCTGAAATCGTCGAGAGCTGTGCGAATGAAAATCTGGAACACAGGAACGAGGGATGCGCTGATCTTTTAACGTTGGAATTACCAGACCTCGTCGAGGTGACGTAGTTCGATAAAAACTATGCAGATGCTTTCGACAGAACCGATATTCATTTTGGTTCGAGAAAGAGTTTTTACCGTACGTACGTGATAATTGAATCGAGTATCGATCGTAATTTGTAATTTTTATTGCCTTCTCTACGGGATTACGATATTCCGCTTGCACGCAAATAGCACATATCATACGGTATTATTATTATATATACATTTGCTTCTAGTATAACCCATACGTACGTTGCACGTATGATATTAGCCACTTTATAAACTTTATTGCACAAACCTTATCTCTACCTTGGCTCTAAATTCACTGACCTAATCTAATCTTAACGCTAACCTTACCAGACCCGGTTAAACGACCACTTTCAAAATTAAAATTAAAATTACTTCTTCATCTTACCCTACCTACAATTAATACATTGCTAATCAACTGTTCCATCAACTGATCGTAACAGGGAATATCTTAAAATATTCTTTTTTTTTTCCTTTGTATTTAAAATGTAGGATTTTTGAACTTTTCGTGTTTTATGAGTTACGCTGTCATAAAGATTTCGAAAAGAATAGGATCGTAGAGAATGTATTACAGCAATAATGTTCGCTGTGTTTGATAATATCTCCATACAATTATTTAATATAATAAATAAATAAGCGGTGTTGGCTACATAGTGGTATTTACCGTAAATCTGGTTTATTATTCTCTTTCTTTGGCGATTACTTCTGCTTCGTCTGTACTGTATTCGCTTTATGAAAGCTTCTACATCGACCAAGAGAGATTTTCTCCAACCTCGAATGCCTTCGATTTCCTTTCTTTAAAGCTGCACGGCTGATTTATTGTGGGTCAAGCGATGGTATATCGATCAAATCCCCTTCGGATCTCTGTTAATAAAATTAACTGCAGCTATTTGCATCGACCTTGCGACAGGGACGTTTCGGTATCCTACAACCTCCCGATTATTATCACCCGTCCAAAGTTGCTAGGACTCCTCTGCTCCAAGACCACAGAAATGTTACTAATTAACAGTAGAAAGTTTACACGGTTACAAAATTCGCTATAGGTTTACATTAAAAAAAATAAAAATTCTCCCAAAGTACTGAGATTTCATGTAACATGTAATTTCATACACGTAGAAAAGAATGGAACGTGTGTGAAAAGTTTGATGGAGAACTTGCGTGTTTTCCACAGCCAATATCCTCGTAGGCGGCTTCCTGTTAATTGTATCGGTCAATTCTACAAGTGTCACTTCGTTTACGGCGAAATGTTCAAACACGTAACGACGTTAAGAAAGACGTACGGTGTACGGGCCGAGTAAAGCGGTTCTTCCAATTAACTCGACACTGGAGCGGCCGAGTACGAAATAGGAGAAAACGCATTCGGAGTACAAGGATCAGCGCAATTAGAGAAATAATTGGCAATTAATCAACGTGGCTGTGGAAAAATCCAAGGGTCCCGCCGGTTCTAAATTCCTGGCGGTTTCGTTTGGTCGCTTATCAACAACGCAACTTCGGTAATTACACGAGTGATGTCTCATTAAGTCGCGTTACACTTGGCGGCTGGTTAATTAACCGACGTAATCGCCCCGGTGTTTCCAGCCCCTTGTTGACGTAACGAGAACGCGAAAACACGAGAGCCTCGAGAAAATCGAGAAGGAAACTCGAGCAAAGCGCCTTTTTCTCCTTCGTTCTTCGTCTTCTCGTTTTTTCCTTCACCTTCTCTCCCTCTTTTTCTTTATCTCATTACGTAGTCGAGATATTCGGAGGAAATTTCAATAAGCGATTTCCAGCTGGTCGAGAGGTCACAGACAGCGAAGATTGCTTTAATAAAGAAGCAAAGCCGAGTTTCGGCTTTAATGCGAGTCAACTACGTTGAATAAAGTGCCTCGGGATAGGCTGCTCCTTTCGACGTGGAACCGAGCTGTTAGAGGCGACAGAATTTCCAATAATAAATGATAAAGCGACGCGAATCCGATTCGAACGTGATAAATCCATCTAGCCGGTTCTCCCTGTCTCGCTGTTGAATTTATTGGTTTCACGGAGTTCCCTGTTATGATATTGTTCGACCGGGATTCTTTATGATTGACTTTCGCCCGATGTTTCTTCTGTTTAGTTGGAAACATTCCGACACCGTCAAGTCGGTGAAATTGTTCTCTGGTAAAAGTGTAAAGTTTACCGAGCAACTTGGGATTCCAGGAAATATTTGGAGCTGCGCGTGCTTAGAACATAGAGTAGTTCATTTTCGTGGATCCAGCGAATTTTGAATATCGAGGATCGAGCGTTAAAATTTATTACGCTTGCTCTCGGAATTCTTGATTTGGGGAATTCTCGAATGTATAGACATTTCGAAAAATTCTATTCGACGTAGAAAGGAAATTCGATCCAACGTAGAAGTTTAAGAAATGTTGATTGCAATTACAGGTATCGCGGAGGGAAGTTTCAGAATTTACAATTTTTCGAGGATTCTCAAACGGATTCTTAAATCTCCTAAACTGTGCGGACGTTTAGACCAACGTAAATTCACGGGATTTTAAGATTCTCTATAAGCACTCGAAGCTTTAGCGCATCTTAATCTTTCAAAAGCTACATTTTCCAAACTTTTCTTTCTTACTATACGTTTTGTTATATTTCTCCAGACTATTGTAAATTCTCGAAATCTTTCAGAGTCAGCGGAATTCTAGGATTGCCCGCAAGCATCCAAAGTTCCGTTATATCATGATCTTTCGAAACTTGCATCGTCCAAATTTTTCATTCTTATTCTACGTTTTACTATCTATCTTTTTGTTCTTTTTCGTACATTCGAAACGACGAAGCACAGCAACTTTGTGATACTGTATGTCGGACGAGGCTCGAAAGTTCTGTTACGCGATACTCTGCATACCTGCGAGACTAACGGCAGGAAGAACAACCGTTTAAGCTGTGTTTCGCGATAGGGATGAAAGAACGATAAAAGTTCTTCAAAGCGTATTCAGTTCGACAGGTGGAGGGGCAGTGCATAGGACACAGCTCTGCACTTTTGCTGGGGAATTGAAAAAGTTGAATGAACGAAACTTAAAAACTTCCGCCCGACGCTTCTCTTCCGGCAGATTTCTACGAATTTCATTAATGTGTCTGCCTTATCTTCTGACCGCTTTTCCGTTCGCCCCTATATTTTCCCATTTCGTTAATCCCAAGAATATCTTCCTAGAAGAAACTATCTTCGTCCTGGATGTTAATCTTCTAGTCGATGAATTCTTTTTCTTCGAATAAACAACTTGTTACACCGTTAATTTTCTCTTTTGGTTTTTCAATTTAATCTAATATACAAGTGATTATTATTAAAGTTGGAGAAGCTAATTTAATTCCAACTCACCCCTCTTTATATTTTAGCGTTTCTTCTCGACAATCCACCGTATGCCAATTAGATTAACCAGCTTCTTCTCTACGCGATGGGTTTTTCCTTCGTTGCTGAAGGATTATTCGAGGCACGTAACGCATCGTCGTGCATTTTCCCGCCTATAAGTTCGTTTATCGTCGAAAGGGAGCGACCTCGTTTGTTTCTGTAGCGAGGCCGTTTAACAGCGTTATTACCATCGCAATTATGAGTCAGACTCGTTTGACCGGAAACCGTCATTAGGATTTATACTGCTTAACGCCGCGTTCCCGGAAACTTGTAGTTACCTTCCGACACGCTCGTTTGGAAAACCAGCTGGCAGAAAATGGGCGGATTAAATGGAAGCTTATTGCCAACGCGATGATATTAGAAAGACCGGTCTCGCGCAAACATTCCAATCATGCAGATTTAAAATTTTATAAAAACGTAGTACGGAGATATTCATAAATATATACGTTCGTACGTTTCATACATTGTATAATATCTGCATTATATATAAACAAATATGTGTATACACTTTTTATAATACGTTTAAGAATTGCAATAGGAAGATATTCAGAAATGTATACATACACGTTTACAGTATAGAAAGTTCTAGTTAATTAAAATGTTCGTAAATACGTACGACCTGATTGATAAAAATTCTATTAAATCTGAGACTTTATAAAACTTGTAATAGGAAAATATTAATCAATATACGTATATATGTTCTGTTAATTAATTTTTTAATTTCGACAATTACCTTTTTTTTTTTAGAGAGCTGCCCCGTTAAAGATGATTAATTGTAATCAATTAAATATCAGAAATACATATATCATACGTATACTTTAATCGTTCGAAATTCACCATCAAACGAAATCTGCTTTCCATGAGATTGATATTAATAATCGATCGATCCGCCGGTTAAAGGGAATGAACGAAACTGTTTCGGGATAGATTTCGATGGAAATACGCGCGTGGCAGCATCTGATGTTTTCTGTTGCCAGGCGCGATTACTCGTGAGAAAAGTAACTATTAAAATTTACGCGATACATCGGTGGGGGAGGAAGGTAGTGGAACAATGCTGAGAAAGAAAGTGGAGCTCGTTGTCTGTGAGAAGAGATCGCCCTATTTACGAAATACCACGAACTGGCTGATGAAGATATTCGGCACATATCTGCCGATGATTATGAAAATAGCGTAAGTCTAAGAGTCAAGGAAGTTGAACATTTTAAAATTTACTTTACGTTATATTCCATCTACATTAGGACAATGTGCAGGAATATTTGCACGAGGAATACTTGTAAATCACAAAATTGCAAATTTTGGAAAAATCAGGATGATGCTGACTGATAGTTGTATCGAATTATAATAATAGGATTCTTTTACATTTCGGAAAATCGACGAAGGATACGAGAAGACGTTAAGCGAACTGATAAACTATACTGTTGCATAAAATACACAAACTGATTATTTTTTTAACAGCGAAAACCCACTTTGGACACGATCGTGGTGAAAATGAATTATTCGAGGAGATCCTAATCGAATCGATGATTGACTGTCGATGGAGCCGAACAGGATCTCTTAGTCTCCAGCGCAATGGAATTAATAAGCTTTTGATCGTATCTGATCGTGTATAGGTTAGCGGATCGAAGGACCAGAACCTACCCTTAGTATCTCATGGGGATACTCCGTATTAGACCAAATGCAAATGCCGTATTCGAAGTTCTGATTGGCAATGCACTCGGGGCTCGATATCCCTATGAATAGTATCGTGGACAATTTGATCCTGCATGTAGTTAGCAGTTTGGAATTGGCATAATAATGGAAACATAGACCATCGTCGATTTTATTAAGCAGCGCTGAACATTCTCATTTTGATTCCAGCTATTCATTTCGCAAGATCGTACTACTTTTTGCATCTTTATCGTATCTTTATCTAAAACGAAATAAGATGAATAAGTTCCTTTATCATTCGACGATTGATCAACGTGTTTCAAGGATCATTTGAATATCGTTCTTACCTGGTGTTCGTGATGGATTATTTAAAATCTCCGAGAGATTAAAAGGCTTGTGTTTGTTTGTAAATGAACGTCTTGGTTGTAGGAAAGTATCGATAGACTCGAAGTTCTTAGCAATTTCGCCTCTGACGTGAATTTTATTGGAGAAACGAGCCAAAGAATCTTTCTCTGTCCGAACGAAGAAAAATCTTACCTGAGCTTCCTAATCCCATAGGTCGTTGATTCGACTATGGATGGCCCGACTTCAGGGTTATTCAAGGTCTCTAAAAAATCTGAACTGTACGATACATCAAGATCCCATTTGAAAGTCTATGCGCCTTCGAATACTACTCTAACTCGGCCTTCGTATCTTCTCCTTATCTCGATTATACACTTACTACATCGACAGAATTTGCAATATTACCCGCACACCGTCCTTACGCTCCAGTTGCCTGAGCCACCTTACCATTCCAAAACCTTAGGCGAACCGTGGAATTATTCACGCGCGAGGACTCGAAGACGATGAAAGTGGCACATCAAATTTCACGAGCATCGATAGAAGAGGCCACGTGAAAGATATCTCGATTCATCCCAGCGGCTGAAACCTATCTGGGTCTCAGTTAACTCCACGCATTCCGCTCGCTTGACCCCTAACCAGGGAGATGAAATACTGCACGTGCTTCGCGAGACAAATGTAGACGTGTTGAGAGACTCGCATAAATCCTGATCAATTTTCTTCCTTTTTTTCTCTCTCTCTCACACACACCCACAAACAGGCTTTCTCTCTGTCTGCCTCCTGCCGCCCTCGCCAAGATGAAACGTAAAACGAGCCGATCATAGAACAAGCATCGAATATGGCAATTTGTCTGGCGCGTATCAATTTCTATTAGTGCCAGCAGCACCACTCTCGAGTAATAGAAATGTCAAGAACCGTCTCTGGACTTTGTTCTGCTATCCCGAGGACGTGTCTTGAATATTCCCTACCTGTTATCCTAATTAACCCGTGGCACGGAGTTTTGGGTCACGTCGTGATTTAAGGGCAGCTAATTGCAAGTTGGATATCCTATTATTAATCATGAAGCTAACTTTCGGCGATTGGCTCGCGTATACCAGCTACACGAATATATTCTCTGTCGTTTTATTTATTTATTTGTCTGTTTTTTCGTTTATCAGTTAACGGGTTACGCTCCTTGCTACAATTTTCCTTCTCATTTCGCTTTGCATTTTATTTGCCGCTCGTAGCCGGTTGCGATAAATTCGTTCGTTTCTCGATTTTAATTTCTTCAAATGCGCTATATCGTGTTTTTTTTATCGATTCTCGCGGAATAATACGAAATACGTATAAACGAGCCAATGCGTGTAAAACGGATCTCGCTGGAGCTTCGAACGATAGAAATAAACCAGGAAAAAGATGGAGTTGGCGAGCGATGGAGTTAGCCTGTTTACAGACACGGCTGAGACAGTTGTCTGCGGCAAAGTTGGTTAAACGCCGAGATGAGTGGAATGGCGGATGTGACCTGAAAGTTCTAGGCGGAACATTAAGCTTCACGAGGCTGAGGATGTCAGGAAGATTTATGTAATTGTCCATGATCTTGTAGACGAATGTTGGATCTGCCATGGGCTTACGTACTTGCGCGCGAGTAATTCGAGTGAGATAAATAAGTAGATCGTAATTATAGCAGGTGTTTGATTAGTAATATCGATTCATAGATTTTAAGTATTTGATTCTTCTGAATTGCGAGGTGATTTATGGTAGCTTAAATAATAATAAATATCGGAAATCTAGTTTCTAATATTGGTGAAATTATTTAGCAAAGTTGTTGCTAATTTTAAATGATTTAAAGGCAGCCAGATATAAAATGCTTTACATATCATACGATTTCGTGTTACATGCAATAATTAATCTCAAATTAATTTTACTACGATCCTATACTATAATTTCGATTTAATCGTTTAACTTCAGCAACGACGTTCTTTTCGTACCTCGACATACTTTTTCATCTTGTAGTTTTCTCCGAGCTAAAACAACCAAGTTTGTCCTTCAAGGTAACTGGACCGAAAAATGGAATTAGACAACGACGAAATACTTGTTTCTATCTATACTATTTAATCCTCTTATGAATTATTTGTCGATCATCGATAAGCCTAACTAACGAAACAATTGGAAATTTCGATTCTAACGTTAGCGCAGGTATCGCGATCAATTTTTCTTTTAATTTACGAGCTAGAACCATAAATATAAAATTGATTGGATCCACCGGTTAACAATCTCGACGTGTCGCTATCGATTACCGCGTAACCGGTCAGCGGAATTGCCGAGCGGGCTAATCAACGTACTGGAAAATAAAATCGAATCTTCAACAGATGCACGGTAAATATTTGACGCGACATCGGAAGTCGGGTCGGTGAAAAATTTATCGAACATGCACCGTAGCCCACGTCATCGAGTAATCGAGTTTGCAACGCGCTCATACTGCACTCTTATCATCCTGCATTCGCACATTATCTATTCGCGCGATAGTTATCGTAAAATTGCGACTCATCGCCAATTTCTAGAAATATTTTTCGGAAATACTTTTCTCCCCCTAACGCTCGTATTTTCATGAATTTAACGTTAATCACACTTTATCAGACGAATCTGTGTTTTAGCATTGATGTAATATCTACGGTAATTTTAATTCGATGCTGCGTCCGTTATACGTATCTTGTGTTTGTGCAAGAGGAATCTGTACTTTTTAAATCGATCGTTTTAATTGGAAACTGTCAAAGGACTCTATAATCGTACACCGATGCGATTGTAACCTTAGACGCGATTTAACGTCTTATCACAGGCGAACTCTATTACACTTTGTTAAATTATTAGTAGACCCTTCGGTTGGATTAAAAGCAGGCTATTGTTCAACTTACTGCGAGTCTAACGCGCCGTCTACAGAGTCAACTGTCAAAGACTCGAGAGGGTGAATCGTGTCCTTTTGAAAAACCATCTCACTGTCTCATTAAAACTTCAACTAGTTGCGCAGGAAGCCCGAGGATGCCGTAGTGCCGCTTTCCAAAAGGATATTACCTATCTTGAGAACAGTTGGCAATCCGTACTACCCACGCATATATAATATTACCGCGCACACGTTCCAGCAGATAGATAAATTTATTGCATCGTCATTCGAATAGATGCCGAGATAAACGAGCGGAATTAATCGGAAGAAACGAGAAAAGGAAGCGAGATTATATAGGATATATTAACTTGAAAGGTGAAAAGGTGATTAAGATAGGAGTAACATGAGAAATATAAAATATGAAAAATCCTGTGAAATGTAAAATCAGAGTGATATATGAAACGTGGTATCAAAGTAACGTATAAAATATGAAATGTGAAATGCCTGCTGGTTGCGTTCGATTTCGCAATCGCTGTGAATATCACGCGTACACGTTAAATTACACGATCGTCTACTCTGTCTTAATAAAATCGATTACTGTCAAATTTACAATATCACTTGGGCGTTAACGTTTCGCGTCTCTGTATGCGCGTACGCGTTCCACAAATGTTATCCTTCTTTCCTATCGACGCATCATCGGGTGTTTTACCTTCAAACAATCTGCTCGCGATCATCCCCCTGATCGTGGAAAAACTCAGTCTCGCAATTTGGTTTCGTGGAACGGGAGGTAAAATCGCGGACGATGAAATCAATCGACGGATAACGAACTAGAATTAATTACAGCTGAAAAAAGTGAGCCCTTGGAAAAGAAACGAGCGAAACGAAAAATAAAAAAAAAAAGAAGGAAAAAAAACACAAGCCTCCAAGTCCAATCAGTTTACTTCACCATGAAACTTCACCCCGATGTTGAACTTCAATTTCCGGCGATTCGATTGGTCGAACTGTATCAGCCGTCGCAATTAAGCCTGGTCGAAAAATTCTTCCGCTGCCATAACTCTGCTGCTGCTTCTTTTGTTCGCTCATCGTTAAAAAAAAAAAAAAAAAAAAAAGAAAAATGAGAGAAGAAAGAGAGAGAAAAATGGAAGTAACTAGCCAATCTAGTTGAAACGCGAAAACCAAAGCATTGTATTCAATTTCCAGGACCGCCGTTCCCCTCGAAAGAGCTGCAATCAGTCTAATATCTCGAATCTCGTTAATTAACCTCCCTTCTTCGTCCTTTGCCCCTTCATCCCCTAACCCTTTGGCCCTGACGTTTGTTTGGCCGCGATTAGACGCGAGCCAGGATTTAATAGCTCGCGGAATGTAAATCCCGGCGGGCGATGCACATTATGGAAATTTTTTTAATAACTCCCCTCGTCCACGTTCGTGAACGTACCACCCGATGGCGAATGATGAATTCGTCCGCAACCCTGAACTCCCTCGTTTCCTTTTTTTTTTTTTTTTTTTTTGTTCTTTTTGAAGCTCGCCTCTGTCACGTGTTTTTAATTAAACGGTAAAATCCCCATTGGCGATGGGATCAACCAACGAGTGTTTCATTTACCATCCAAGTAATCTATCAGCAGACGCTTCAAGTTGAATGTCGTGATAGAGAATGGATCGTTTCGTGAGT
Organism: Bombus affinis; assembly: GCF_024516045.1. Taxonomy (NCBI): domain Eukaryota; kingdom Metazoa; phylum Arthropoda; class Insecta; order Hymenoptera; family Apidae; genus Bombus; species Bombus affinis. The sequence continues at coordinate 11,109,423 of NC_066353.1, forward strand.
AATTATTTCGACTGATTATAGTGGCAGCGTAAACCGTTTGTCGTCGAATCGCCTGTCTTCACTGCGAGCTCTTGTTCCTCGTTAAGAAAGTCTTCTAATTTTACTTGTCATTCGTTTCATCCTGAAAGATTGATGCTTTCGTCAGGGATGAAGGTAATATTTAAATTATAAAGACGCTTTAGAGACATAATCTTGTACTATGCAAAATGGAACCGTGATAGAACGTCTCATGTGGGTAGAGGAAATTTTGACAAGAAACTTTGAGAAACCATCGTTTACGTACGTAATACTGCGAGCGTTTAAAACAAAGACATTTTATTCTTTGTATAACTGGCACGAAACGCGTGATATTTATTTCTAAATTACCGTTCTTATACTGTGAAATGTAAACGCGAAACTCTAGCGAATATTCCAGGAGCGTACAACGTTTTGCATAAAAATCCGTTTAAATCGTATAAACGAAAAATTATTTCAGCAAACTGTCGGATGTAGGTACTCGGTGCCTATTTCCCCTTACACGCTTCCCGCTGGCCGTATTCTTAAACGTCATTTCGCACCGTCCTATGAATTATGAAACGTTTGACGTTGAAGAGGAAGGAAAAAAAATGGCTATTTTGAACGTCCCGCGTAAAAGCAAGAGGATGCTTTATACTGTGTTATAAACTGGAGAACTGGGTCGAAAGAGCGCTTTTCTACTCGAACTTTTTACATCCTCTTAAAGTCACTCCTATACTCTGCACAAGTAGCAGGAGATGGAAGAGAAGAAGAGGAAATAGAAGTAGAAAGGAACGTAGGGAAGAGGTTGTGACGTTTCAATGAGATTCTAATCACGCTTCTAGTTAGCGGCCACTCGCCTCTGTCCTTCGTGCTCGTCCATGAAAAATTAAACTGCCGAACATGATATCCGTGGAAAGCCTTCCCCTCGAAATCCGTTGTAATTTACGAGCGTGTACAGCTTATAAATATTTCAGGGCCTGCTTTCAACGGTCTCCGACGCGCTACGTACGATAGAGATCGTCCCAAACGTGCCGCGACTCTGACTCCGTTCCGAAGGATTCTGCGGCTGCTGAACCCATTTCCGTTTCGAATCTCGTCATCCTTCTTTCTGTCGCGTGAATTCGATTCCCGATTCTTGTAGCTGACTACGTCTCCGAGGGACAGTGTCATTTGATAACCTTTTCTTTCGCGCGACCCTCTTAAATTAATCATCTTTTGCTTTTTTTCGCGCGTTGATTTAAGGTAACTTAAAGGTTTAAATCGAATCGTTCAAATAAATAAATTAAATTAAAAACTAAAACGGTCACTCTGTATTATAGCAGCTACGCTTATTCTACTCGTCATCGCTTATTTCTTAGCTAGACGCTGTTCAAAATTTTTTGAACAGATCGCGACAGCTAACTAATTGATTATGTTAAGTAACTAATTGGCTGTAGAAAACGCTGTAAGTGGGAAAATTGGAAAATTTCATGACCTTTTGATGGGAAAATTTTCTACATAGCAACGAGAACGCTGTAATTCTTGTGGTTCTTGATATTAACAACGCTGGATTCTTTAGAGGAAAATACGTTAGTTCATTGTTCCTTGGCTTTTATCTATCGAAATGAATGGAACTGAGCTTCATCTACGACTGAGAGGAGACACGTACACGCTTTTCTTCTTCACGAATTTGGACTATGTTCGTGCACGAGTTTCCTTTTCCTCTCGGAAAAGCTTGTTTCTTGACACCTGCACTTTTATCTTCGGTCGGTTTGGGTTTATCAAGTTTACGCTGGAATTCTCAGGTTAAGATTCATCATTTTTCCTAGAAATTTTATAAAATGGAGCATCTATGCGATTTGGATTCCCATAGACCGATTCTTCTCTTTCTTTCGAGCACGTTGTTGGTCTATCGTAGATTGTACGAGATCCCCGCAGATCCAATTTGCTCCTCATTTTCAAAGATGATATCGTCGGAGGAAAATTTAGAAAATCAACGTGAAATGTCTGCTTGAAAAGGATTAATTTAATATTAATATTAATTCTGTGTATCAGTGACTAAACATTTTGGTGTTTAAGTCAGTCGGTGTTACAGCAGAACACATTAACGTTATTATACCGTAAAATGAAATATTCGCTTTTCCTATAAACATATCGAAAACCGTGAGACCATAAAACCGAGGACCAAGTTCTCCTTAACCTTAACGCATGGTGGGGGAAGAAACCTTGAGCTGCCAAACCTCGTCGTGTTACTATAGTAAGCTCTACGCATTGTCCTCAAGTGGTGGCAATGCTCTCTCCGACAGTACGCGTTATAAAGTATATGCTTCTGCGTTAAATTTCCCATGTAGAAACTAAATAGGCAATTTCCTTAATTTTATACAAAATTACATCCATATCGATTTTCAAACTTTCAAGTCAACGATTCTTGTGATTCGGTGATCTAAATGAATCGGAAGCGTATCTGCTTCTCCGACTAAGCAAACGTATATATTGTTTAATGTAAATTATAAACAGCAAATATCGAGTCGATATTCTCCAATTGACACATTGATAATCTCTTCAGTTGATATTCCCGTCGAAGATAAAACAAACTTTAATCTTTTCCCCTGGTGTTCCTTATCTTCGAAGTACACTTGTAACGCGAATAAAATTTTGAATAAATACGATTAATACGATAAGAGAAAACTATACAGATACGAGATGACTAACACTTTAATATTGTAATATCAAACAGGAAATTGCAAACGAAAACGCAAGCTTAAGCGAACGCAAATCGCGAGTCTCCGGATAAATCGAAGCTTTTGTTCCTTCAAGCTTCGATCCTTCTTAATTACCGCGTTCATCATTGCCCGTTAAAACGTTTCAATGTCCAGTACCATAATTAAATCGATCACGACGCACGAACGAGAACCGATTAAGGCAGTGCATCGGTACAGAAGCGCGTGTAGAGAGGCAAGACAAGATCGTTGTGTGCCGACCTGTCTGAAACGAGGCCGTTGCTCAATCAACCAAATACGGCTAACCACGAACGCATTAACGATCTCGTATACATCTAAGATCTAACAAGATAAGAAGCCTGGCCTTTCCTTATTCTATCGGAATTTTGACGTTATTCGTTGCACAGATCTGTCCGCGCCTTTTACATTCGTCGTTTCCTTTTAACCCTTTAGCTATGAATGGCTTCAATGTACGACACTTTAGATTTTAAATCGTTACGCATTTGTCAGATCGATGCAACAGCGAACGTTCTAACGAATGTTATTGTATGAACGTAACGACTTGGATAAATCACTGTGTATTATTGGGTTGGCAGATAAGTGATTGCGGATTTTGTCATTAGATGGTATTCACAAAATCCGCAATCACTTAGTTGCCAGCGCAGTATTTAAATTCTATTGAGAAATTAATCGTTTGTAAAATGGAAAATGTAGAAAATGTAGGAAATTTGTAGGCTGTCGAGTAACGTAAAATTTTCGAAGCGTGAAACGCACGAATTTTGAAATTGTTCTAGTCGTGAAATGCACAAATTTCGAAAGTTTCGAATTACAACCGAAATCTTCAAGCCTTCGAGTTTTGAAGTTTCCAGTGTCTGCCGGATTATCCAAAATTCCAACTTTGGATAACTTTGACTTTGCAAATTTTTGGAATTTTCGAATTCCTGTAGCTTCGCAGACTGCGAAGCTTCCGCGCTTTGAGAATTCTCACGTTCTTATGGCACCGAAATTGCGAAACTTTTTCAAAAATGCAAATTTTCAAACTTTCACGGCTTCGAATTGGGAAACTTGCGAATTTGGAAATTTTCCTACCTTTAAATTGCGAAACTTACGAATTTTGTAATCTTCGTAGCTTCGAATCGCGAAACTTCCGAATTTTGGAATTTTCCAATTTTTCAGTCGCGTAATTTGTCAAATGTACCGATTCTAGGGCACTCGAATTTTCAATCTTTCAAAACTATCTCTAAACTGACAAATTTTTCAAATCTCATCGATGAAACTATCGTAGAAAAATTCCATAGAGGCTTAGAACTTCTGACATACCTGCGACAAGTGATTTGCAAATACCTCGCGGCGTATTTTCTTTTTTCCTCGCTGTTTTTCTACGGCTACTCCATGGCTGAAGGGTTAATTAGCTTCGATGGATCGATCAACAAGTCCGCCGCGAAAGGTGTTACCGGTATAATTGTCCTCCTAATTGGACGATCTTGTCGCGTCTTGTACGATTTCTCCTTTATTTCGTCGTTCATTCTAGTCGACTAGGAATGTGTATAACACGACGCTTTCGCTGCTATCGGATTTGTGTTCAGTTTTAATGGATATCGTCGAGAACGAGAACTTTTCTCGTTAAGGATACTTCAATTGGCGAAGACAAAGCGATCGAACTGCACAAACCTTTGGTCTCTTTGATACGTCGCGTCGTTTAAGAAGAGCAAACGAATGGATTCGATGTCGAAATCCAAGTTTTCTGGTAACTGCTTTCATCTCTTTATTCCTTTGCGTGTACTTTATCGGAATTTACTTTGCAATCTACTTTCAAGTAGATGTTCCTTCATATTCAATTGCTTTCCGATCGACACTAATCGATTTCCACGTTATCAGACGATCGCATAATAATTTCCAATTTTTGACAGAGAAATGGTAAAAAGTGACGCTTTTTACACGAGTAGTTTTTCGTAATTGTTATTCTGTCAGAATCTGCAATCTTCAACAATTTTCACTCTCAATGCACTCGTCGTTATTATACTATAGATAGTAGCTGATCATCGAATACGATTGTTGAATTTTATTATTGAAAAATATCATTCTATTCTATGGATCCTCGCTCCAGAAAGGATCACCGAACTCGAAACTTTCACGACCAACCACGAGTACGTACATATGTATTTGCTAAACTTCTTTCAAAAATTGAACATCAAACGAGCCATTGTACAAAACTAAACATCGTTTAAGTCCTTGCACTATACGCGATTAACTGCAAATACTCGAGAAAGACATTGGCTCGTTCCTCGCGTTTCTCTCTTCTTCAAGTCTCTGCAACTCTCAAGTATCTCTCTTGGTCGACCTCGAAGGCGCATCCAAAGTGGCAACTTCTGCTTCTAACAATTCCTAAACACACTGCAGGCGCGGCAAAGCGGAACACGAGCTTCCGTGAGATCGAATTCCCGTCGATCCACTGTAAAATTCAACCCACCCTCCTTTCCATCTTTCTTCCTCGCCTTTCGCGATAATAGCGTCATCGACACCTGTGCGCTGTCACCGTACTTCCCCATGCGGGTGAGACGTCACAATTTGCGCGTTCTTCGCCCAGGCGCCGCCTTATTAAGTGGCGAATTTTCCGACGAAAAGTGGAACCAGCATCGTCCTTCGGCCAACCAAGCAACTCTGACTCGATTCCTCCTTCTCCGTAGACCTTTGATCCTCGTTGTACGAAACTAGTTGCACGCGAGTCTAAGCCAGGCCCGCTTCGATCTACGCCGTTAAACATCTTCCTCTGTTTCCTTCGTTTCGCTCGTTATCGTCATAAATTATTATTAGAAATTATCTTTAGAATTATCTTTAGAAGGGGAGGATTTCTTCTCGTGTCGGTGGATCTGTATCAGAGATCGCGGTCTTTCGAACGTGTATTTTAACCAGTTAGCTGTTTTCGACGAATATACTCGTCACGAAGAAATGGCAATATTTTGCGTTGCGACGAGTACACTGGTCGTGTAAAAAGAATGAAAGAATCATTTCATTCATTTCACACTTACTCTATGTCTCACGGGTATACTCGTCGTCGCTTACTGTATTTTTAGGTACACACTTTTTTAGGAAGCGACAACAGCTGAACTGGTTGAAGCACACGCGCATACGTAGCACGTGAAAAGCGTACCGATGCCTCAAAGATCCGAACTTCTTCGTACAAAGTTTGTACACATTCTCCTTCAGTTGTCTTCCTCGTTTCGCGTCTACGATCCATCGAATACCTCGTTATCGTTAAAGTTATTATCGAAGGCTGAGTATTTAAGTCTTTAATCCTTTCGCTCGCAGAATTCTTCTTATTTTTATCGAAATAAAATACCGCGATATTTCACTGGAAAGTTATCGTAGTGCTGCGAATTTAGTTCCGACAATAGCAACTGTCTTATCGCTGTTTTATATAATTAACGCTAGTAGGTACGTTATTATAACGGTTGTTATATTTCGTCGTGTATAGGATTTGTTTAAACAAAAGCGAGTATCCCGTACAGCGCGTGAAACTGTCGAGCTTGAAAACTGATCTTAAAGATCTCCAGAGAAATATCTTTCCAAAGCTATAAATTTATATCGAAGGTGTAAAATATATGGACGATCAGAGGTTCCGCGTTTCTGTTAATTTAACGCAACGAATATAACGTTCGTACGCCCTCGGATCATAAATTGTAAGTATAGTCGATATTGTGTTACGCGAAATTAATTTTTCAAGCTGTCATAAATTACCATGCATATGATTTACATTCACGAACTATACTATACTGACTTATATAATATACGAGCTTTTCCTCTCTACATCGAAACGCGGCCAGATTTTCATCGCACCGTGAAAATCTCGCAACAGACACGGCCCATTAATCCCCATCAACGTCCCATCGATACCATTCACCATTGTTCCAGAGATCCTCGTATCACAGGCCGTCGCGAACGTCGAAAAATTCTATGGCTTAAGTATCCTATTGTTTATCGAAATTATCAGTCTGTAGGTACGGAAACAGTTCATCGTGATCGATGCGACATCGATCGAATAACATATTGTTATTTTTATTATCGAGAAAATTAAGAGAGTTTTCGCAGAATTACGCTGCTTCGTCGCCATCACCGCGTACATGTTTCTCTTGTAATTAATGAAATTGTACTTTTAAAATTACTGATCTACTAGTACTGTTCGGAATCTTGAATCGCCGCCCGTTTATGGCACGAACAGGACCATTCCCTTCTTTAGGAAATTCCGAATTACATGTCCTCCCCGAGCTGTGAACCTAATGACTCCGGGGTCAGGTAGAAACCCCGGAAAGGACCAGTCGGAAGGACACGATGGACAGACGACACCCAACGGCTGGTAGGGAGAATCAGCAACGTAGGAGGACGGTTCATCGTCAGACATCGTACCGTGCGGATGAAATACTTCACTCTCAACAGGATCTTACCACCGCCGTGTTCATAACATCAAACGTTACTTTTATACAACAAGTGCAAATACAGTGCTAGATTACTCTAACACTCGGTCTATTAAACCTCCTCCACCCTGAGCGTTAATTCATTCGAGGTACGCGATATCGACCGATCGGTTTGACCTGACCGGTTGCTCTTTAGTCGATAATTCGCAACAATTAGAAAATGGAATTTTGTTATTCTTTCTCGCTTGACCCAAGTCGCGGATCAAAATTCAAACTTATTTAAGGTAACACGGTCCATCGAACGCTCCGATTTTTCTCAACGGGATTCCATCGTCCGAACGTCATCCAACTGCAACCCACTCGAACGCAAAATCTAAGACGAACCTAGTTTAACGTCGTACACATTTATTCGAAAACTGGTTATCTTGTAAATTTCGCATAATTTGGTACACTCGAAACTCAGTTTCGAAACGATTCGATGCTTGTAGAAATTGTCTATATTCGATCGAACTCTTGGAAACTTCGTAAGCCTTTCTAAGGCTTGTTAATCTTGGAAGCGGTTCGCGGTAAATTCCTTTACCACTGATACCTCCAACTTCCTTACATTTTCTTCCATATTTCGCGCCATATCGATGTTGTTTAGATTAAAGCATTCCAAATGCTCGCGAAACATCGACTACGCGCGCTAAGCTTTCGAGACTTGTACTTTCGACCGCTTAGACCTTCGACACAAATACCCGACGCTTTCACGACTCCCGAGACTTTCGGCAGTTCGCATATAGTCGACGCGATTCCAAGCGATCGACAACACACGCGACGAAGAGAAATCGTTTTAAATGCGGACAATGTGAAACCGATGCGAATCCAAGCGTCGATGCGTCGCAGTCAGTTTCAACGTGTAGGAGGGCAGAGTCTCAACAAAGGACGCTGCCCTCTCTCCTTTCCTCGTTATCAACAAAATCGACCATCGTCGGCAGGCATCTTGAATTTGTCGCCCCGGCGATTCGCATCGCCGCCGTGTTACCCGACAAATTGCTTTAATTACGACGGCAGTCTGGTTAATTCGCCGACTCGATTCGCGTGTCGCGCCACCAAACATGGAAAGAAAGGGGGAAAAAAAAAGAAAAAAAAAAACAAACAAGAGACGAACGTTGGTGAGAGAGAGAGAGAGTGAGGAAGCAAATAGAAAGAAGAAGGGTCCACGATAATTATGAATCGCGTACGAGAGAGAGTGTATCCTCAGCCTGTATCCCCCTTCCTCCCACTGCAACGTACGATTTGCACGGATAATGACGTCGACGTTTGAGAGTCGGGTCACCTAATTACTCGGCCTTCCTGCTCGCTATGAATTCGAATGGTCGACGTCTCGTTTGCCGCTTGTCCTGCGCCGCCCTATTGTATTTCACGCGTTCGCGCGTTCCTAGTTAGTATAATGCACCGGTTAATTACCGGTTCGAGGGTGGTGGGAGTAGATTGCGCGTGGTTTTTCGCGTCGATTCAATCTGATTGTATAGCGCTGTGAATGCCACGCCAATTGAACTCCTGACAAATATACGGGGTGCGGCCGAATAACGCGTACAAGCGGCCACGAGGTGATTCCTTACGGAAAAATAGGAACAAGAATAACATTTTTGTCATTTAAGGTTTAACTTTCGAGAAAATCGAGTTTGAAAATTTATCAAGCAAACTTGAGCACAGGGTTTTCCTTAATCGTTAGCTGGCGTGTATCGAACGACTAATGCGTATAATATACAGTTCGATGAAATTCTATTGAGCTGTCTAAATTCTTCGCTAATTTCTCGCCAAAGATCGTCATTGCAATGGTGGGTTTTCGCGTCGGTTCGATCTGATTATGCGGAACTGCGGATAAAAGATAGTTCGATCTGTCGACACTACGGTGTGACAAATTGTTCCGATATTGAAACTAAAATAATCCTATAGCAATTCGACTCTGCGTAACAATGAATCATAACGAAGGCTGAGTCGTAATAACATGATTTACATCTCTTTCTAAGTAGATTACTCTAATCTCGACTAACGACAAATCCAATTTGTCCGCGTTAAGACCGTAATACATGCAAAACTAACGTCACACCTTGGATAGCACAAGTTCAGCCTTACACTGGATTAACGCAGCTTCGTTTGCATATTTTTCCCTCTTTTTTCCTTGCTCAGGCACCTAATCTTACGACAAACGATATTTCGAAGCGACAGTTCGAGAAGTTTGCTCTTGGTTGAAACGATATTCATCGTGAGCCAGGGAATCTCGTAAGGATCTTTGGAGATACGTGGGTGTAAATAGAGTCGAATTCCCAAGTTTCTCTTGCGCAATAGTTTGCTAACTAGCAATGGGACTACGAATTTTTATGGTGATTCTTATGTTCGTAAAATACGAGCAAAGAAAATAGGACGTAAATAAAGATTTGTTTCACAAGTAGATTCAAGAGTTAAGAAGAAGTTATTGGTATTGTAAATCGGCAGCTTGTGACTTGTAAAATTTCTCTAAAAATATTTCTTCTGCAAATAGATCGAAGAATTAAACAGAATTTCTCGGTGGCTTGTAGAGTTTATATTAATATCATATAATTAATCCAAACGTACGACAGGGTGCGAGAATTAATTTCCATCGAACAATTCAACATTCAAGTTGAAAACTCATGGTGCAGCCTGCATTGGAAATATCAGCAGCGACAGATGAAGATCTTCGACAAATTAGATTGCTCGTGCAATTTACCTTTCGAAACCGAACAGACTGTTGGACAAAATACATTGCTGATTTCTCATGATTCCGTGAAGTTAATTGGCGACCATCCGTTAGCCAATCCTGCCGGAGTTTCCTTGCATTCGCCACGTTTTAATTACTGTAAACCTGTCTCACGTCGGCCGTGAGAGTTGCGCGAAAACGCGAAAGCGTGTTTTCCCTGGGTTTCTTCCGCGACGATCGATTGTTCCTCTTCTCCCTCGAGCTGCTTTCGAACAAGCAGCTTCAGAAACGTAATTAGAAGGCACCGATCTCTCGGCTCCCGTTGCGATCATCGTCTTTTGTCTATTCCACGATATCTTCCTATACAAATCTCCAATTCTCCTCCGATCGTTGTTAATTAATTAAACTGACGATATCCATGGAGATTCGCATTCTTTGACGAACACAACTAAAGAAACAACATTTTGCCTGGCTTATTAAATATGCCAACGTGTACCAACACTTTGAATATCCATTTCTATATACTTTTATACATTTATATGATACATATTATACTTTTGCATATCTTCGCAGCCCTCTTTCTCCTTCCAATTTCCCATAAACGCGTTAAGCCATCGCCACATCCTTCTACCATCATTTCGCAGTTAATGATATTTCTCGGATATTTTCTCTACACTTGTCAAGCAAACGCATTCTGAATCTCTCGAAGAATTAATAACTTTATGCCGAATTTGTTTGTTAAATACCTAGCTGTGCTAACTGTGCAGCAGCCTTGTAACACGCATATCTTTCGCGGAACGTTCTTTTCGCGTAGAAGGATCTGCTGCGGAGAGGGAGAACCGTGACAAATGGCCAGAAACCTTGGTGAATCGCGGAGAAGAACCTTCGATGTTTCGCCGAGGGACGCGATCGACGTATCGGAAAATCGAATCTGGGATAACGTTCGAGTTATTCGTGTCAGATGATGATAAGCTACGATACGCCAGCGACGGAACAACGAGCGAGATCTGGTCCCCGAGGTCGACGTCGTTGTCTATCCGTCGTGAATTTAATGAACATCGTTGGCTAGACTCTCGTTCCTGACCAAATACGGAGGGTGGCGATGTTCACCAGCCTCTAAGTGGGTCAAGCCTGGCATCACTTCGCTTTGTATGAATTTTAAATAGCGCGAAGCTGAATCCGCGACGATCGAAGCGTGTTCTTCTTCTTAGTATAATGCGACCGTCGAACGGCTGTTTCGATCCTTCAACGTACAATTTTCTTCGATCCAACCGATCAAAAACGCACACATCCTTTAGCGGAATCGTCTCTTGGCTATTTACGTATAACGATGTATCTCGTTGCGATTCTAACGCTACATCTTATGGTTTTCAATACAACGAGATAGGAAGATAGGAAGCGAAAGAACGCGAGTTTCTAATAAATCTAAGAAATTTTTCGATGATAGAAAGTGACGATTCGGTGGAAAGTAAAGAGACATTTCAGCTTTCGAACGTTTTTAATTACTTGGAGTAGATTTGTACGCGCAAGTATGTATGTGTTCTTTGTAGCGATTTAAGATATCTCCTATGGCAGTTTGCCAGTTATAAAGCAAAACTTTATGTAGGAAAAGATACGTCTGTATTTTAATTACTTTATATTTATATTCGACTTTTTCTTATATTTGCTTTTTATAGTACTTTCTCCTAGCGTTAGGCTTACTTACTCAGCGTGCTATAAGACAAACAAATTAAACGACAATCGCTGCGCTTATTTACCGTACTACTTGGATATGCAAGCGACGATGAGATCTTGAATCGGCGAGTTTGTTTTCTTCGTTTCTGCAAAACGTCTTAACTTCCTTTGCTCCCTGCATATGGTAGAACAATCTTCGTACTTTGCTCTCAGCTTTCAGTGTCAGTAACTTGAAGCAGAATTAAAGTTAGAAATATATAAAGAAATATTGGAACTTCATATTGCTACGTACGAAGCATTGAGAACGCAAATGGATTATTTCCGATACGCAACAAACTTTTAGATGTCGTAAAAGAACGTCGTCCTCCCATTTCGACAGCCGGTGTTTCCTAAGTTTCCCGAAACATTGCGGAAGCTTAACCATTTTCTGTCGCTAATAAAATTACAAAGTGAAACGATCACTTCTTTGCAACTTAATTCTACATCATATAACAGCTACGCGTACTCTACGTTCGACGAGTATACTCGTCATCGTTTACCTTCCGTCACGCATTTTAGGTACACGCCTTTCAAAGTTTTCAAAGAGATTTAAACAGCTGACTGATTAAAAAGAAAATGTTGTCGAGCGGTAATTTTCCACTCGACACGCGCCACTTTGGTGTCTTCCATCGCCAACGATCCGCCTAATGTCGAATAAATTAACTGCGCGTTCCATTTTTCCATCGAATCAGCCGGTGATCAGCCTGGAAATTTGTTAGCGTTAATTTGTCGACCACGATATCCTCGAGACAACGCACCGCGTTGCTACATTGTTCAGAGATAAAAACGAACAGCAGGGGAAACGCCGACAATGGCTCGTTCCCGTCAAGGTTTATCGGCGCAGTTGATAGTTGAGGCTGGTCCGGGTTCACGATCGCCGCTATCCCAGGGTATTTCGAAAATTCGCTATCAGTGACGCGACAAACGCGATAAGCCCGAAAACCGCCAGCGTAGCCTGCATGGTCAGGCAGTAAATCTTCGATGCATCCCGCGTCCAACGAGACGTTTGATTTGTTCGTATCGGTGCGCGTGATTCTCGGCGAAACGGAAGCTGTTACGAAGGATCGCAGGGTTTTGTCGATCGTCTGTCTTCGATAGCGAGATCCTTTAACACGCGGACTACCAGACGCCAAGTCCCATAATGGGTCGTTCTGGACCCAGTTGCTAGGCTCCTCGTTCTCGTAGCGCTTTTTTGGAGAAATTTATAGCGGCAGAGATGAATAACTTCTTATGCAATTTTCTGATAAATCATAAATACGAACAAATCAAAAGAGAAAATATAAGCAAACGATGTGTACGTTGCACAGTTCTAACGTAACATGGTCTTACTTTGAGACGCAATATCTCGACATCGGTACCTCTGAGCTTCCTCAAATTTTAACTACGTGTACACTGTGTCCTTCTTTGCGAGTAGCTAAAATTTCATGCAATATCTCCCGGCTCAGTTTCTCGGAGAACAAGGTGAAGGGAATCGCGTGTTCTTCGCGATAGAAGTGCACGTCTTAAGGTACTCGCAGCGTAGACTGTCTTCGACGGTTATCACGCAGCAACTGGGTACCAAGGAAAAGTCGAAAGTACGTAGTTTCTTATATCCGACGAGTGAGGTTCGTTCTTTGAGTCGTTCGTTCTGAATTCCTCGCCACTTTGTTACACCGTCAAAGGGATAGAACGTAATATCCGCCTGGTAATTTGAAATCCTGGAAAAGGTATATCGACGTAACAATCATAAAGTAATTTTACGATTCTAATTGCACGATACTCCACTTAAAAGAATGCAAAAATACGCGCTAGTTAATCAAACGTAACTGATTAATTGCGAATTACAAAAGACAGATGTTGTTCCGGGGTAGTAAATCAGGGACGACAGTTCTCCTTTGGGAGAACAAGCATCTTGATAGACGTTACGCAGATGCTTTGAAAAGCCTGCGGTAACCAGTCACGCGTCGACTCGCATCCACGAAAGATACGACCTCATTTCGCCGCCGGAAGTCCGCTGCGGAACGTTCGAAGAACCGCAGCAGCAGCAACAACAGCGAGCAAGCAAGCAACAATGAGAATTACTTTCCACAACATACCCCGGTTCTAATATTAAATTTTCCAGAAGCCCGCTTATAAACGACCATTTGATAATATTAAAACCGCCACGCAAAAGATCCATCACGGTTCGTCAAACCTGCGCCTGATCTTGTGAATATTTAATCATTGAAAACAGATATCGCGTGAAACATTTTAGAATCACGCGCAAACTTGTTGGATAATTTTTTTCCCAGGCTTCTTAGCTTTCCTAATCTTTCATCGTTAATCCCTCAATATATATCTTTTTCAACACACACATACACATATACTCGGTTCTTCCACACACTGTTAACATACAAAATTTTATCGTTAAAAATATCGATAGAAAGTTCCCCTTAAAATATACTTTCTCGAAGAGACTTTCTCTAAAATCTCCCTCGTTTCGTTATCTTTTTGCCAATCACTCTTCTTCGATGTTTTAGAATTTATTATTGGGAAAACGCTATTAAAATTATTTCTACTATTCCGCTATTCTACCAATCTCTGTTATTCTTAAGCTCGTCTGAAGCTTCGTTGCCCAAAAGAAATTCCTACAATTCCTTCTATTCCATTGTTTCTTATAATCACCTCTTAGTATTCGAAAAGAGAGAGAGAGAGAGAGAGATACATATTACATATGAAAAAATAAATGTTTCGAAAGCAATCTCCATGTATTGTATTGTTCGCTGTTCAAACTTGCGAGTGGCATAACAAACGACTCTGTTTCTAGCTATAGCAGTTTATCGAATGAAATACGACGGGGGAAAGGGAGAGAGAGAGAAAGAGCGAGAGAGATTCCGTCGCAGGTAGTGAAAAGCCTCATTCCGGTGTTGTTCGTTGCACGGTGAACGATCTGAAATTCGTATTAAACGACCGTGATAATTGTCTGTTCGCGGGAGACAGGTGGGTTAAAATTACGGGAGTACGCTCGAGACGAACGTAAACGCGCAGAGCCAATGACAAACTAGTTCCACTAATGAGAAGGAGATACCTCGGCGTCTGACTTTTCTAATTATTACCCGCCGCGTATTTGCGCTTGTTGAGACTGAACCCTGTGAAAACTCGAACGGCGGATGCTTCTGAATGAAGCGAAAACACGCTTAATTTACGATGTCGTGAATTATTTCGATATTCCAATTGAACAATGCGTTCGCAGTTGGAATTGGCGAGACTTTTCCTCTGTTTTGCACGCACAATGCGATCTTTTGCGACGCTGTTTCTTCTTTCTTTCCACGAGCTAATTTACTTTCTATACTCGGCCGCTTTTACAATCGTACGAACTACAATAAATGGAAACGAAAATCGCTCTTTCATAAGCTTAATCGAATTATCGTGGAGAAAGCGATAACAACAAGATGTTTCGTATTATATTTATGGGAGTGAAAATTCGCGGTTCTGCGCGAACAGTAGTAATCATCGAATGATTATATCAATTATACGCGGTATACGTTATACGGCAGTGTTAAAAGTCTCTCAATTTGGTAGGTACGTGGTTAACTTGTAATTTCGATAATTATAGCACAAAGGGGGAATGATATGTCCTTTCTCTGTGGTAGCTATCGGAGCCTCGATCCACGAAGAAATTTCCAATTTAATTAAAGCTAATCAAATAAATTTTTATGGAATTTTAACGTCGAATCTAACCACGAGAAATCAAGAGACAGAAAAATAGAAAAAAGGGAACTACGGTATTCAGACGTTGCTATCCATTAAGATGCAATGGTACTTCCGGTGTAGGTCGAGGGTCTCCTCGAAACGACATAATTCCAATGCAAACAAGTGTCGAGGGGAATAATCGAATTCTCTTTAATTAGCGACGGTAGTAGCCTCGAGGACGGTAAGCTTCTTTTGAAAAACACACAGAAAAGTTTTAAGCTTACGAATTGAGAGAGACGTAAGAAACGTAGAAACGCGAAGTAACCATAGAATAACCGAGCATGGGTAAAATAACTTTGAGATCCACGTAAACCACGTGTCCATTTTCCTTGTTTCAGGTGTCGTAGAATGCAGCGATACGAAGCGCGGTGCTCGTCCGCGACGAGGCGATGAGAAGGCTGAATGGAGGCCGAGGAAGCCTCAGAGCCCCCTGGGGCTCCGACCAATGTTCCCTCGTCAGAGTACAGCGAGATGAACCGTAGTGGCGCACCACAGCCAATCTAAACTGTCACCTGTTTCAATTACTCTTGCAATCTGCACCAAGAACCACGATTAAGGACACGACAAATAAATAAATACCATCGTCAACCAACGAAACACGAGAAAAACTGTAATATTCTGTTCGGTTCGCTGTTTGAAGAAGTATCCTGAAGAATTTATATACCTGAACACGAGATATAAACCAACGTAATTAGCCTAGGCAATTCTAAAGACATACTTCATCGGTGACACGGCCTCTCTTTGTTTCCTATCTAGACGCACAAGTTGCTTCAAATCGACAGAATTGTGTTTAGTAGAAACGTAGACCTCGCGGAGAAGGTCCATTGAAAGAACACCGTGCAACGAAAGATTAATTACCGATCGTTCGACTAACTATAAACGGGAAGAATTATTGCAAGAGAATGGCTGCACCAGTGATAGAGAAGAAGCGGTTCTTCTGCCGCGAATGGGCGTTCACCAAACTGTCCCACTGCTTGGAACAGAGGCCAGCTTCGAAGACGTGTGGCGTTTTGGTCGTTGGTGGCCCAGGAAGTGGAAAGACCGCGTTCAGTGCAGAATTAGCCTGGCCATCGGCTGGTGCCAATGCTAGACATCAGAGATCCTTAAACAGGAGATTGTTGGCCAGGCACTTTTGTCAAGCTAGAAGCGAGGCTTCGTTGTCACCAGCTCAATTCGTGAGGTCTCTGGTTGCTCAGCTTCTGCAACCTGGTTCGGATGGGATTCATAGGTCAGTGACTTTTATACAGAGATTCGTAACTTAGTCTTACAATACTATACTTATATTATACGCTAGAATTACGCTTCGATCGGGTGAAAATTATCTCAGTTATGGAGATAAGTAAAGGTAGAATTTACATGGTTGGAAAATATATTCCACAATTTCCATTAATTCCAAACGATGAATCTAATATTACTATATTAAAACGATGATTTTTACAAATGATTTTCTTTGAACATTCCGCAGAGTGTCTTCGAGCTCACCGATACCAGGCAGCGCGACGACAACCAGCAACGCCACGACAGTGCCATTGACATCGAGAGAAATGGTAGCAGAAGCCTACGCGGAGAAACTTCGAACTGATCCAGAGATACAAGCCGCTTTGCAACCGGATGTCCTCGACAGAGATCCCGACGACGCTTTAAAGAAAGCACTGCTGTTCCCTCTATTAGAATTAGAGCCACCAAAATGTTGTCTGTTCCTGTTAGTCGACTCGATCGACGAGGGACAGACTCTGGATCTTCCTCAAACTGGCACCAGAGACTCGAGAAGGGAGAATGATAACGTCAGTAGGACGATCGCTGAATTATTGGCTAATCATCATCACCTATTCCCTCAATGGTTGCTTCTGGTTTGTACTGCTCGACGTCAGAGCAAACCCATCTCACGGATGTTCAGCGGCTTCCGGAAGATCCCTTTAGACGATCTAAGGAAGTCCTTGGTGGTGAGAGACATCCAACAGTATATCCTGGCACGGTTGGATCAAGAAGACGCGCTCAGGTGTGTATTTGTTGATATCGCATTTGTTGAAATTATTGGAACTTTTGATTGGTCTTTCCAATATCAAGCTTCCGTGATTGTTTGTAGCGTATAAACTGATAACTAAAAGTTAACACCTGTAATTACAGTCGCTAAATACGAGTTAATTTTCATTCATCCAGGCAGCACATCTCGCGCGACACAGCCGAGATGCTGAACCAGCTGCACATCAAGAGCAACGGCTGTTTCCTCTATCTAGAAAAAGTTCTCGACGGAGTAGCCGAGAACTTCATCGTTCTACGCGAGGTTCGCGAGATACCAGGCACCTTGAACGGTCTCTACCTATGGCTGTGTCAAAGGCTCTTCAGTCGAAAGCAATTTGCCAAAGTCCAACCTCTATTGAACGTGATCTTAGCCGCAAAACTACCCATCACCCAGGAGATACTCTACAAATGCGTGAAAACTGCGTGCACCAACATCACCATAGAAGACTTCAATCGACGTCTCCACCTTCTACGCAGAGTCATCTCTGTTTCTCGTGCAGGAGCGTTGATGTTATTCCATCATAGCTTCGCAGAATGGTTGCTGGACGTGAAACACTGCACGCAGAAGTATTTGTGCTCCGCTGTGGAAGGTCACGCGATGCTGGCCGCTTATTACACCCTTCGCGGACCGGAATTGAACGCCGATGAGATCTGCGTGCTTGGACAACACCTGCAACGGTCCATAACGAACATCGCTACCACAAATTGTAACCTGGACGTGCACACGCTTCAAGTACTCTGGATGATAGGCAGCGGAGCACCGATAGAAGATTGCTACCTGGACAGCTCAGAGTGCATCCTCTGGCCCAGGCAGGAAGTGAAGCTGTTAAAACTGTTGATCGATGCGGGCGCCAAGCCCTCGGAAAAGGTCGTCGAGGACGATGCCAGCAAGGATGCTGTCTCTTCTAGTCAAGTAATTAATTTTGAAAGCTTGCGTTTATTGGGAAACTGGAATTTTAAAAGCGAATACTTGTTGCTGTTGTCTTTGAGTAAATTGATCTGTCGATTAAATTTAGACTCTAGCAATTAAGAGAATGAAGATGTTTATCTGACAAGGAGCGGACAACGATTTGAAATTATTAATTTTGTTAAACGACAGTTTTAGGATACGTAGTAAGCTTCTTCTTATTTATATATCATAGACAAAAGCAATTCGCGATTGCGCAAGGACTAAAGCCAAAAATAGAATTCGTATAACTGTAATGTTTGTCACAGGTCTCGCAAGACGTAAGCCCTATGGATGAATCTCCCAGCGAGCCATTAACGGAACTGCTCGGCGAAAGCGGGGACATCAATCAAGCTGATTCTTGCGGACGAACAGTGCTGCACACGCTTGCTGCAGACGGTAATGCATCTCTGCTGGAGTTGGCTCTGGCGACATGTCCTCAGGTAAGGATCAACCTCTCCCATTTTTAAAAAGCTGCATCATGATTTATACCAACAATGCATTTTTCATATGCCGAACGAAGAATTATAAATTTACAGAAAAATATTTACAAAAGAAAAATTTTCTTAATGTTCTGTACAGTCTAAAGCATAGTATGTACAATTTTAGAACACACAAATAGATTCTCTATGGAAATTTTAATTACACTGTGGATATTTGTGCATTTGTGGTAATTTCAATGTAAAAATGCATAGATATACAAAGACACGAGCATAAAATAAAATAGTCATTATGATATTTAGTGAAATTATGATATTTAGTGAATATGAAATTGCATAAGCATTTTACAATATATAGTTAATAATTAATCTCGTTTGACAATTATATTGACTTCCCTAACGTATGTATACTAGCATTTATACCGTAATAATTGTAAGTAGACATCATAAAGAGCAGTCTTTAAGGGAAAGCAAGCTTACAATGTAATAAGGAAGAAGCATAAACGAATCATAAAACATTTACCGCAACTGTACCGGTTTACGACCTTCCCTTATTAGTTGCAGCAATTATCATAAATACAACGCTTGTCAAAAGTTTCTAACTACGGTATAATCTCATTATATTGTTGAAGTAACGACTTTCTGAAAATAAAGGACCAGGTACACAATTTGTACCTGGGCTCATAAAATACAATTTTTATTAACATATTATTTGAACCAAAATTGGTATATAGTTTGGAAAGTGTTGGCAGTCACTCTGTAGAAAAATAGATTCACATAAATTAAAACCCTTTATACCAGTGTTTCCCTACACTTTTTGAGTCGCGATACTTTTTTATGATAATGAAATAATCGCCCTCCTCCTACACAAGAAAGTATTTAATAAGATAAATAAAATAAATTTTCAGGTATATAATTTTAATTTATATTTATAATTAGTGCTAAGAATCTTTAAATAAATACATAATAAAAAGTAATAACCAAAGGCTTCCATATGAAAATTTTTTTAGTAAAACTTGCCAACTTAATATGTATTTAATTAATAGAGTAAAAATAATAAAAAAGATTTCCCAACCACGAAAGAATCGCAAATCCTAAAATTCTACAGATTAGCAAACCGTGTTTAATGCCATGTTATATGTTGCATATTTTCTAATCACGCAGGCAAAACTGGAAGCCACTGATCGTCACGGTCAAACACCCTTAAATCTGGCAGCGAGACACGGTTATACAGACGTAGTACGAGTTTTGCTGGCTTCAGGGGCCTGTGCGGATCACGCTGACTGCGACGGATGGACAGCCCTGAGAGCTGCTGCCTGGGGTGGACATACTCAGGTAATCGTTTAGAATAAAACAACAGAACTCGAGACATTGAATCATCTATCCTTAACAATGTCATCATCATCCTTGCATACAGTCGAGAATATAGTCGTTGTTGATACACGTTTAACAGACGAAATAACATTTGATTGCAACACGAGTTAACAGTCAAATAATACACAGTAACAGTCGATTAATATATCTGAATATCTTAATGAGGATTGCAAGTATTGAAGTATGATGATAAAAGGGGGAAGTCAGTGGAGGAATATAAACGGTGAAATAAAAATATAGGTAGTCGAAATGCTGCTGGAGCACGGGGCAATGGTGGATTGCGCCGATTGGGATCAACGAACCGCGCTCAGAGCAGCCGCATGGGGTGGCCACGAGGACATCGTTAAAGCGCTTCTGCAGCACGGCGCCGACGTCAACAGAACCGATGACGAGGGTAGAACCGCCTTAATTGCCGCTGCCTACATGGGTCACAGCGAGATCGTCGAACACCTACTAGACTTCGGCGCGGAGATCGATCACGCTGATAACGACGGAAGGACTGCCCTCAGCGTAGCTGCCCTATGTGTACCCTCCAATCATGGCTATGCAAAAGTTAGTTTCCGTTCCCCTCGTTTTCACGGCTGTCGAAAGATAAAGAAAGGCAATGATGTTATGGGACAAGCAAGAACGAGATACTTGCAAGATCGTTGCACAAAACACTGCTGGAACACGAATACTGTTTCTCTTCATACGTACTAACAACGAAATTTTAGTTTGTTTGATATCATTCCATTATCGTATCACACTATTGTTTTTTGTTTCTCTTTTTTTTTTTTTTTTTTTTAATATTGTGTAAGGTAGTTAAAGTTTAAGAAGATCGTAAGTGCGATCTGATTAATCGATTGATTTTATGCAGACACTAGCTGACATTAGAAATCCTTAATCATTTTAGTGCTGACGTCTTTAAGCTCGCTGCATTCGAATTTTTATGTCCAATCCCATCTCCAGCGAACTGAAAGGCTTTTAACGTGTTGTGATGATCTTTATACACTATATATATAGGGTGATAAAAAGAGATATCTAAAATTCCTATTAAGAGATCCTAGTAACGCTCAGCACTAAAATGCACAAGTAACAGTCAGTTGAAGCATGAAAACTTTAAATTTTGTATTAATGAAATTACGCGAAGTTATTTACTTGTGAGATCTCGGTATACGTATATAAACGAATATATGATCTTCTGTCACAGGTGGTTACGATCCTCTTGGAAAGAGGAGCTGCAGTCGATCACCAGGATAAGGATGGCATGACACCATTGTTAGTGGCCGCGTTCGAGGGACACAGAGACGTTTGCGAGTTGTTATTGGAATACGAGGCAGATGTGGATCATTGCGATGCTACGGGGCGCACACCTTTGTGGGCAGCTGCCAGCATGGGTCATGGATCAGTGGTCGCTCTTCTCTTATTCTGGGGATGTTACGTTGACAGCATTGATAACGAGGGCAGGACCGTTTTGAGCGTTGCTGCTGCCCAAGGCGGTACTGATGTAGTGAAACAATTATTGGACAGAGGTATAAAATACCTTCCCTTTCCTCCCGATTATTTTTATCTTAATTCAGTATTAAGTCCTCTGAATTATTTTTGGAGGTAACTTGCAACATGAATCTTCGATATTTTAGGCTTGGACGAGCAACACAGGGACAATTCAGGATGGACGCCATTGCATTATGCGGCATTCGAAGGGCATATCGATGTTTGCGAAGCATTACTGGAAGCTGGAGCCAAAATTGACGAAACTGACAACGATGGGAAAGGCGCTCTGATGCTAGCCGCGCAAGAAGGACACGCTGCGTTAGTTGAGAGACTCCTGGAACAACATAGAGCACCGATCGATCAACACGCTCACGATGGAAAGACGGCTCTAAGGTAATTTAGTAATAACGATACCTTGGCTAAATCCTCTATCTGTTTCGTTTTATAAAATATCTTCATGGTGTCAATTGCAGACTCGCAGCTTTGGAGGGACATTATGACACCGTCAGGGTACTATTGAGTCATAATGCAGATGTGAATGCGAAAGATGCTGATGGAAGAAGCACTCTTTATATCCTTGCTCTGGAGAACAGACTGGCGATGGCGCGATTCTTGCTGGAGCATGCGCGAGCTGACGTGGAAAGTAGAGACTCAGAAGTAAGTATAAATATTCTTGTATCTCTTTAGTTGCTTCGTATATGTTTGTAAATTTAATGTGATTTTCCAGGGTCGAACACCTCTGCATGTGAGTGCTTGGCAAGGACACGTCGAAATGGTAGCTTTGTTGCTAACAGAAGGCAGTGCGAGCGTAAACGCCTGTGACAATGAGAATAGAACTCCTTTACACTCTGCTGCCTGGCAGGGTCACGCAGCCATTGTCAGACTGCTTCTGGAACATGGAGCAACCCCTGATCATACTTGCAATCAAGGCGCAACAGCTCTGGGTACTGATAATGACCAAAGTTTGATCAGTAACATGACTTTTCTCTCACATAGTTGACTATCACCATTGTTGTATTTATATAAGAAAGTAATTAAACTGGTCAACATTCTTTAGGTATCGCCGCACAAGAGGGTCATGAGCACTGCGTACGAGCACTCTTAAATCACGGTGCTGATCCCAGTCATTCTGATCATTGTGGTCGAAACGCTATCAAGGTGGCTGCCAAAAGTGGTCATGACACCGTGGTCAGGCTACTCGAGGAACATTCGGCTAATCAACGAAGTCTGAGGCCTGGTATCAACGGAGGTTCGTCTATTTCTCATAATTCTCCAATGCGTAATTTGTCGTCATGTCCATAATTACGTATATTATTTATTACGTTATTACAATGCATATATAATGCAGGTGGAAGTAGTAGCGCTACTTCGGTGACATCAAACTCCACAGCTGAAACGAAACCATCGTCTGCAATCTTGAATCCTCTGTCGACGCAATACAGTCCAGCAGAGTCACCTGATTCGACGAAAAGAAGAAGCTGCGTGTCCTTAGGCAACAATTCCAGCAACAGCAAATCCAGCAGTAACTTGACTGGTAGCACAAAGAGCGATCAAGGGAAATTCAACCAGAACTCGATGGTGAATCAGGTAATAAAAGTAGGTAACAATTGTTGTTTCTAATGCTTTCCCGATTAACTCTCTTGTGTAACTTAAGGAGCCAGTTCGAGCTCTCCGATACCACTTCCAATCGGCTCTCATCCGTCACGTTCCATCATCTCTTTCTGGCTGCATGTTTTGTTTATTCTGTTTTCATGCACCCGTGTACAGATCGTTATTTATACAATGCCACTCTTCGTACGAAGATTTTGTTTAAATGCAATCTACTAACTCTCTCGAACAACCTGATGCACATTTAAAACGTACATTCGATTGATTTTTATGCAAACGTTAAAGGCCAACTCGATCTATACACGTTACGAATTTGATTCCTATGGGGAACCACGCGTTATCTGACTGCTATAATTTTAGACACCATTATCTTTCACGCAACAACTGCAACAATGCTCGAGGGGAGCGAAGAGTCGTCCGCTCAGCAAACTTTTGTCACCTCTGAAAAGCGAACCGCAGAGTCCTATCTACGCTTCGCCGCCTCATTCGCCGTTAAGCGACAGCCTGATACCCTACTCGCCGACGAATACGAGTCCACCTAGTGCCCAGACCGCCGTGAACGTGATACAGAGTCAGCTTGGAGTATCGTTGTTGACTGGAAACCAGAATATACCATACAAAGCGCAGATCGGAGGATACAATCACACGTCAGCCATTTACGAACCGATCAACATAAAGACAGAGATCATCGATAAAAACGATATTAGCAAACCGTTTGAATTAACAAACGAAATGTTAGGTTTAAGCGTAACGAAGGACAAGAAAAATGGTCTTGACGAGAAAAGAAACTCGGCCGACACTCATTTCACTAGGGACACTCATATGAGGATAATATTGGGAAACAGTGGCGCTGGTGTTGGCAGAAGCGTGAAACATACCTCTGACCATACACCTGCCAGGTAAGATTGCGTTTCAATAATATAATAAAAATGTTAAAGAAACTCCCTCCACATTGTGTCCTAAATATAAACCACTAATAATAGTTAATTGATTGTGAATTGTTTATAAAACATATTGGAGCGACTTTTCTAATAGACTATATTAGAAATTAAGCATGAAAGACACTTTCTGAGAGGACTGTTTTTTTTTATTACAGTGCAAGCAATGCAAAACCAAAGCGCAATGGCTTGGTTTCCAACCCAGCCATGAGATTAGTAGCAGGTGTTAGAAATGGAATTGAAAATGCAACTAATAGAAATAAGCCTATTACAACACGAGTTAATGGATTTCAGTGGAAGGCCGAGGCACGAAAGGAAACACCTTTGTAGGGACAGGTATTGACACAGTTTCACTTTTGAGGGTCATAAAAATGTCTATGATACAAATACAACGTATTTTGAATGATTGTAAAAAAACAATAAATCACCAAACACTTAAAGAAACGTTGGATTCGTATGAAATTGTACAAATGTTTACAGCATTGTATTTAATTGTATTTTTCTTTACAATGCACTGCATAATTCCATTATGCTTTACAAATATACATACTTACAATTTCCATTCAATCGTACACTTTAGTATTAGAATTTAAATATTTTCATCCCTTGAAGTTTTTGTTTAATTCAATTTTAATTTGAAAATTATTGAATGATAAATTTTTAAGTTTCCTTCTTCTCTTTTTTTTTCTTTTTTCTTTTTTTTTTTTTAATATTACAGTACTTGAATGACATACATACATATATATATAATATTATATATTATATATATTATATTATATAATATTATATATTATATATATTATATTATATATATTACATATATATATACAATTTATAAGAAAATAGAAGTAGCTGATCCTTATGCACTGTAATTACAGTGTTCAATTTTGGAAGTGGTATCAGTAGATTTTTGTATTCCTTTTCTACTAAATCGTAACTTATAAATATTTTGCATGATCAGAAATAACTATACATATATAACATTAGATTTTACGATAAGATTAGAAATTTAGCAAAACATGAAATTTAAAGAGTTTTAATGTTTTAATCTTTTCAGAATAATCATCTCACTAATCTACGTTTAAGTGTGTCGTGTCGAGTTTATTATTTACGTAATAATTAACAATAAAGCAAAAAAACAAAGACAAAGGATTAATCAAAATCTTAATTTTTTGTGATGTAGGTTGTGTTGTCAGAAACACCTCAGCAGGACACCGGAATCCGTTATTGCGGCTGGCGAATCGTAATCACCAAAAAGCGGAAGTCAATAAACAAATTCTTCTCTTTTTATTTGAGCAAAATCAAATTACCTCATATGAAAAAGTAAACGAAAAAGAATATGATTTATAAGAATTGCTGTTGAATAAAAAAGAAAGAAGATGAAAATTGCGTAATACAAAAAAAAACCAAATATTAAACAGTATAGAGAAATATGTAGATCTAGATATGTAAACTTTACAAAACATGACTTTGTATAAATGTAACGTTAATAAAATTCTTTACTGATCTCACTAATACTTCATATAAACGAAAGAAATAAAAAATGAATTAATTATTGAAATCTTTAAGGATTAATAGTCATGACTTTGATGGGCGAGGACGACATAATATGAGATTTTTTTTCTTCAGAAGACTGGGTGCAAATGAGATGCATAATGTGATGTGGATTATGCAGAATTGTAAAGATATGTATAAATTATATTGAGCAATTTAAGAAAAAATATACCATTATAATGCGAACTCAGTTACAAATACGTAAAATTATGGCCTGAAAATTAATAAAAACGTGTGTAAATACACATTCTTCATGTACTGTGCACGATCATATTTATTATATTGTAATAGATGCAAAATAAATAAAAAGTAAAATATCAATATTAGTCATTTATTTATTTATATGATAAGGCTATTTTTTCAACAAACTAATTTGAAACAGAATCATTTAAGGAGTATAGTTGTAAGATAAAAGTACAACTATCTCTTATATTGTATTATGATTGTAAAAGGGTCATAAATATATCTCTGTCATAAGATATCTTTCTCAAGGTAATGTTCCCTATTTTTAAGTAGTGCTTCATCCATATCCTCAACACTTTAGATAAAACAGTAGGTTTCATAAAAAGTTATTTTTTTCTGAAAATTCTATAACAAAGAAAAAATTTTCTTGTATCATTACATTAGATAAGAATCCTTATCTCGTATACATACAAAGTTCTCTCTGATTTTGCGTTATTAACATTTATGTAAAAAAAATAATTTAATGATTTTTAATACAAAATACAAGCTCCTCTATACTAAATCACAATAATTTAGTGACAAATATTAGTAAATTGATATATAATGAATATATTAAAAGAAGTACTGAGACAGAAGATAATATTATGGACAGTTATTGGTGTATGTGCTGGAATTTCATTAGGACTCATTCTTAAAACTTTTACTCTTCAACCATGGACCAAACGAAATGTAATGTATCTAAAGTTTCCTGGAGAACTATTCATGAGAATTGTAAATTGTTTAATATTGCCTCTTATAACATCCAGTATAGTGAGTGCTACTTGTAACTTGAAAAAATCAGGTAAGTATAAAGCAACTTACATTGTCATTATTGCTAAACAAGAATTTCTTATTACAAATCTTAAAATTCTAAAATGCGTAGGCCGCATTGGAACAATGGCATTATATTACTATACAACGACAACATCACTTGGAATAATATTAAGTGTTATACTAGTTCAAACAATAAGACCTGGTGATTTACTTAAAGATAAAAACATCATAACACAAAATACAACCAGATATTCAATAACAGCAGACACAATTTTAGATCTATTTCGGTAGTTCATGTATAATATTAATTTGTTTCTTGTTTTTATTCATTCAATCTATTTTCTTTATTTATATTACAGAAATTTTATCCCAGAAAACATAGTGAGTGCAACCTTATTCCAGGTAATAAAATTTTATAAGTTTCTATCTTTCATCTGCAGCTATTATTATGATCAATTTAATTAAAACAAATTACAACTTAATACAACAACTTATAAATTTGAACAACAACAAAAATAAATAAAACACTATTTCAGTATCAAACTGTATTACAAAAATCAAAGAATGAATCAGGTATGTTATAGCAACATAAGAAAGAGACAAATAGAGTTTATAAAAATTAAATTAAAATTTAATTTCTATCTTTTAGTACCAATTGATGAATGGAGAATAGATCATATGAATGTACCAGGAACAGATGTATTAGGATTAGTAGTTTTTAGTTTAGTCTTGGGATTAGCAATTGGAGATATAGGTGCAAAAGGAGAACCTTTAATAAACTTTTTTCTATCTTTATCAGATGCAATGATGAAGATCATGAGTTGGGCAATAATGTAAAATTACTAAATGCTAAATACGATAAAAAAGATGTCATTAACTTTTATTACATGCAAACATATCCATTTTATATAGGCTAGTACCAATAAGTGCACTATTTCTTATTTCTGCAAAAATTCTTGAAGTAGAAGACTTTAACAGTTTAATAAAAAGGCTTGGAATTTATATTTTAACTGTCTTTAGTGGTTTGCTTATACAAGGTTTAATATTACTTCCTCTAGTGTATTTTATATGTACCCGTCAATCTCCATACAACATCATAGTTAAACTTGGACCAGCTTTTGCTACAGCATTTGGTACATCATCAAGGTATTTAAGCTAAGACAATATATTGTTAATTTATTGCTTGTTAATAAAATTATTATATTATATACTTTATATTTATATTTCAGCACAGCTACAGTTCCAGTAACAATATCATGCTTGGAACGCATTGGAATACCTTCTAAAATATCTAAGTTTATTGTACCAATTGGAGCCACCATAAATATGGATGGTATAGCATTATATGAAAGCATTGGTGCAATTTTTATAATTCAATTGCATGGATTACAATTTTCATTGTTCAAGATCATAATAATCTGGTTTGTATAATAATAAATAACCTTCCTATATAAATTTATGAATTGATAAACAACTTTCATAAACATAATTAAAAATAATAATTAGACTATGAATTGTTATTTATTGAATTGTGTTTATAAAATTGTGAATTACATTTACAGAAAATCTAAAGGTGCAAACATGTAGAGAATGGATATAATATGTAAAAATATGTGAAATATTTGAAAGTGCTTATTATAATATTTAGGAAGTAAATGAATTCTCTACATAGGTTTAATTCTTTTAACTGTAATTATAAAAATATAAATTTGCATAAAAATCCGTAGTCTAATAATAATAATACAGTAATATTGGAAAATTTGCAGTATAACATGTACTTTGTCGTGTATTGGTGCTGCCGGCTTACCTAGTGGTGGTTATGTAATGTTAATAATGGTATTAAATTCCGTGGGTGTTCCAGTAGAAGATGTTTCATTAATTATCGCCATTGATTGGTTCGTGTAAGCATCCAACGATGTATTTATGAGATTTTAAACATTCATTAAAATATTAATAATCACAATTTATGTTTAGAGACCGTTTTAGAACCACTTTAAATATCATAGCAGATGCATTAGGGGCTGGCATAATAAATCATCATTATAAAAAAAGTAAACAAAATTCTATACCAGAGGAAATAGGATTATATACTTCCGCGTAATAGGTTGAAATTTTAAGTAAATCAAAAATTATTGAAATATTTGGAATGTAAAAAATAATATTAAACGTTATTAAAAATATACTCATTTATAAACAAAATAATGTTTGTATATTGTAAATGTAAACTTAAAAGATCCTATTATATTTTTCTTCAAGTTTTATAAAGATATTCGATATGTTTTCCCACGATTTAAATCAATTTTTTTAAATTTACATTACATATATAAATAATAAAATATTCATCGAAAGAAATTTAAATTTTACGAATTTAAGGGTTTTAAGAATTTCACTAGTCTAGTAATGTGTTAGTAATGTGTGTTGACAATGTTGGATAGTTATTTGCAATGATCTTCATGGTTTCAATTAAGAATATTTTACAACTATGTCTTTTTCACTTTTTTAATATACGATAAGAATTACTAGCTATAAAAATTACATTTTATCAACGTGAAGTATATTGAATTTAAATGTGCTCTTACTAACGAGTCGAGCCAAGATAAATAAATAAAACCACGTGATCAAAATCTAGAGAAAACAAGATGAAATCTACTATCAAATAGACAATTACTTTTTCAAACATTAACCTCATTAACCTTAAACTAAGTTGAATACATGTGTACTGTTATTTAAAGAATTATTTATCAGGTTTAGTAGCTCAATTTAAACATTTTCTATAATAATATAAAGCTATCATCTGAAAATTATAATTCAATAGTAATCAACTATTAACTAAAATCAGTTATACTTTTCCAAATTCGACTGATTGAACAAAGTATAGATATTTTTAAATGTATCAAAAATCCATTAAAACAAAAACGTTTTGAAGCACTGCAAACACAACTATGTACAATATACTCTATGTTAATAAACTAGCGAGCGTACCTAACCTACTTAACATACTACTGCAGCGATTCCCGTGACATTTTCTAGAAGTGAAAAGTCTATCTATGTGAACATTGCATGTATAGGGAGAGAGATTTCAGAATGGCGACTGTCTTTACTTAAGAGAGTACTTATTCCCGCCCAGAAATTGTGTAATTAACGTGTGTCTTTGGAAAGTTCCATGTGATTTTCGTTGCGTATTTACTGAAAATGATAATAGAGAATCCGGATCAATTCAAGGCGTGGCTCACTGCCGTCTTGGAGCCACTGTAAGTAGGCCAGCTTGTCCGAGCACAGTTTTAGGTGTATGTGTACGCATTTGATGTTGTAAATGGCCGTACATGTGCTATGCTTTACACCCTATGCAGAATTATATTTACATGTATTACTGTTGCCTGCTTCTGAATGATTGTTGATGGATCATTTCGACTAGCGATCCTCCGTCAAATTTATCGTGTTCTTAATAATAATCAATCGAGTAATGATATGCCCCATTCTCACGACTATATCGTATCTATTTTACAGCGAACGCATTTCGAATAATTGAACATAGTTTGCTCAATTATGTTGCATTTTAACCCGCAACACATGTTTTATATGTGTTTTATTCAAATATACCAATAAGAACACACCTTTTATTTGCTAATCCTCCCACATAAACAACTTAAGCAATTACTTATTCCATAACAATTTGTTGACAGTAATGCTTATTTAAAACATCGTTTACCCTATGGTAAGGGATCAATATTCGAAATACCTTTTTATTTTATATATGATTTTTATTATAAACTTCCTAGTAATTATATATTATTACATCTAAAATAAAAGATACTTTAGTTAAAGACATATTTCTAAATATGTTAAAATTTAAATCATACATATATATTAAATTAGATCTTTTATATTACTTAAAATAATTCTTTCATTGATATATAATTAGTTAATTGCAAACACGTAACTAACTTCATTTATTCATTTGTAATTTATTGATTTAATAAAGTTTAACCTTTTGTTTTGCATTTTATAACCTGTAAACAGGTTTCTATTGCAACATATTATAACTGACAAAATAAAATTTTACTGCATGGCTTATTACATTATTATGTTCCATAATTATTTATTATATATGCGATATAAGATTTTAAATATAAATTTAGTTGTTACATAATTTTTGTATAATTTAATATATATTAATTTATAATTTTTTATGTATCTATCATATAATAGACATAATTATTTTATAATTATTTATTCCAAAACATTAATATTAATATAATCTTACAGTTGTGATGCAGATCCTGCTGCATTAGCAAAATATGTATATGCTCTCGTTAAGAAGGACAAAACACTAGAAGAGTTGCGAGGTGGAATGGTTGAACAGCTTGATGTATTTTTGCAGCAGGGTATGTTCATATTTTAATATTCAAGCAGTATTGGAAAATTTATTTTGTATTATGATATCTTTTCTTTACAGAAACAAAGAATTTTGTGGAATTGTTATTTAAAACATTAGAGACTCAAGAATATGTACTTCCGCCTCCAAAAAATGATCCAGATGGTGGTGGGACACCACCAGGTGTAAATCCACCACCACCAGCATTAACTACAGATAAAGTAACTGAAAGTACAATTGCAATTACTTCTATGAATACAAATCCCCCTGCTCCACTTCAAATGAATGGATCTGCACCTATGGCAATAGGTAAACGTGAAACTAGAAAATCAGATTCTGATAAAGTTGACAAAGAGAAGGAAAAACGTTCTAGGAGTCGGTGAGTTTTTTTTTCAAGATGTTAAAAAATCTTACAAGTTTTGTGTAATACAATTTTTTGGAGTATAATCTATACATATTTCAGAAGCGGTCGGATGAGGTCCCGAACAAGGTCTCGTTCGCGCTCATGGGAGAGAGATAGACGTAGATCAAGAAGCAGGGAACACATTCGTCGTGATCGAGAACGCGACAGAAGTCGGCCATGGAGAAACGAATCGCCACCAAATACACGACGACATGACAGAAGGTCTATACAAAATTTATTTCAACTAATAAGATATTTGAATTCTTTTTTTTACAATACTTAATTTATTTTATAGACGGAGCAGAAGTCGTAGCACATCACCAATACGCCCAAGAATACGAGATGGTCCTGATAATCGTGATCATAGAGCACGATTTAGAAATCGATCTCCGACACCACTTCGCTCTAGATCCCGATCAAGATCATTAGATCGTAAAAAGATAGATCGCACTGAAAGGATGGAAGTAGATAGAACAGAAAGAATTGACGGGAGTCCTGGCGGAGGTACTCCAACACAGGATAGCAATCATGGTGATGTAGACATGAGGTTGTCGACTACTAGTCAATCAATTCAAAGCGTCGTTGCCGTCGCTTCTAGTGTTCCAAATAACCAGCCAGGTTTTCAAGCCAAGAGGAGGTGCAGGGATTTTGATGGTTTGTATTTATTATCAAGAGATTTCAAAAAAGAATGTAGGGAATTTTGTGTAATAAATAATTAATATTCACAGAAAAAGGTTACTGTATGAGAGGTGATCTGTGTCCCTATGATCATGGTACAGATCCTGTTGTATTAGAAGATGTAGCTCTAAGTCGTGTTCTGACCTTTGGCCCACATAGTGCTCAAGCACCAGGAACAGTACCTGTAACAGCAGTACCAGAACCACCCCCAGGACCTAATGGAAATGCTCCACCACAACACCTCCCTCTCGCAAGTTTACCTCCTCCACATTTAAGGAATCAACATCATTCTGATATGGGTAAGTATTTTTTATTCATATATAAAATGTTAATGCATAGTAGTAATAACGGTGTAATGTGAATCTTGATAGATGCTTTTGCGGAATACAATCCAGATGCACCAAGTATGGAGCCACGAATGCCATGGGGTAGACATCCTCAACCTGGGCCTGGAATTTATGGGAGGGGTCGACGGGAACTGATCAGTGTGCCAGTAATTCCACATACAAACTCATCTGAGATACCACATACTCAAACAAATCCGTTAAAACGTAAACAAGCATTCGATTTTAATCGTCTTGGACCAAAACAACGAGTGGTACATAATCCAGCTAATTGTTCTCTGGAATTAAAAAAAGTTCCACGTAGCCTGAACAACATAACCCAGTTGAATAATCATTTTTCAAAATTTGGTAAAATTGTAAATATCCAAGTTAATTTCGGCGGAGATCCTGAGGGAGCGTTGGTTACCTTCCAGCTACCAACTGAAGCAAAGGCTGCATACAGAAGTACGGAGGCTGTGTTGAATAATAGATTTATCAAAGTTTTTTGGCATAACAATGTTAACAACAATGCAGCTGGTGGTGCTATTGAGAACGTACCACCAGGTATGTACTATTCATATTTTTTTCCATACATTTACTTCTTCACCAATTATTTTTTTATAAAAAGATTCCATATTTAATACAATGCTCCATTTCATTTAGGATGCCGTCCTTCTGTCAAAGAACGATTAGGTGCTGCTGTAACTGCACCAGCAAAAACTGAAGAAAATGAATATATTCCCACTCGTCGTTCAACCGAAGAACAAGTCTCACAGACTTTGGTTCCAACATCGCCAAAAACCACCACTGTTCCTACGCGAGAAGACAAAGTTCTTGCAATAAAAAAGACACAAGAAATATTAGCCGCTAAGGAAACGTTAAAGAAAAAACAGGAAGAGAAACGTAAAGAAGCATTAAAATTAACTGCTGATTTGCGTAAAAGAAAACAAGAATTATTAGATAAGCATTTAATAGAAATTCGAGCTTTGATTGACAAAGCTGAAAAGAATCCAGAACAAAAAGATGCAATTATGGCAACAATCAAAACGATGCAACAATCTATTGATAATTTACGTAAAGACTTGGCTGCGAACGGCCAAATTGGTGGTAACAAAACGCAAATCAAATCTAGAGAACAAACCCAAAAAGAGATCTTAGACGCAGAATTAGATTTAATGACCGCGCAACAGGAAGGACAAGATGCTGGAGAATTGCAAAAGAGATTAAATGAATTGCGAGCACAAGCTGCTGCATTAGGTTTAAATGCAGGACCAACTGCTGGTCGAGGTACAAGATCTAGTAGAGTCATACGAGGTAGTCATGCATTATCATATAGGGGACGCGGCAGAGGAAGCTTTGCCCATGTTTCAGTAGATCATAGACCTACGAGTCTTCTAGTCTCTGGTTACGAAACCGAAGAAAAGGCTGAAGTTTTAGCACATTTTCAAGTAGGATTTTATTTCTATTTCTTTGTACATGTGTATGTTTCTACTTTTGTCTGATCATATAAATGAAAATCTGTATTATTCGTATTTCAGCAATTTGGAGAAATAGTGAATCAAATAGTAGATGACGCAACGCCTTCGATTGTAATCAATTTTAAATCAAGGAAAGAAGCTGAGATAGCTTTAGTAAAAGGACGCACATTTCAGGATAGATTATTGTCTATAACTTGGGTCTCTGGACATCATCTACATCGTGGCGGTGGTGGTACGAATGCAAATGCATCTGTACAACTTTCTTCGCGTTCTGAGCAAGCACCACCACCCACCGATGAAGATATTGACTTAGAAGTGAGTCATTAAAATTTCAGATTACGATGTAATTTCTAAAAACGCAATTACCTGTATTTTATTTTATTTTTATTAAAATCTCCTAGTTTTTTTCTAACATACGAATAAATAATAAAAATTGCGAAATATTTTGTTCATCTTTTACATGGTACAAACCTGTATTTGTTTAACAGGGTAACGCTGAGGCATTACTTCTCGAAGAAAACGAAGAAGAAGAAGACGAAGATGGTGAGTCGCGAAGCTGGCGGCGATAGCAGCGTCAGCGTTATTCGTGACAAAAACTTCATACCAACTACAATGACTGTGTGATGATCTGGGCGAATCAATATATGCTCAGCACTTGCGCCATTGCTGCACTGTCGTTTAATGCGACAAATGCCATGATTTACATGAAAAAATCAGGTTATGACCTCATACACGTTATTATGAGTGTTACACTATTTGTTAATATTATTAAATATATACACATGCGCATTATAACGGTATTATAAAAACATGTGCCGTGTCAAATTGCGCATCGTGAAATAGAAAACAGATATACAAGTTTCCAAAAACAAAAAAATTAACCAAATTTATCCCATTATTTGTAGAATAAAATCGCTATGTTTTGTATGGGAAACATCTTATTCTGAATTCAAAGTCCTTTTTCTTTGTGTGTAGAATTGTGAAATGTCTCTTGTTATTTCTTTCGAAATAATCTATAATAAATAAGTAACCAGACTTTTAGATGTAGGTAGATACTTATAATTTTCAGAAATTTTACAATCGAAAGTGAGGAAACTATATTTATAACTTGTAAGATACAAATACAATTTATTATATAATTACTACATAAGATTTAGCGTACAACGCTTTTAAGTAGTGTAATTGGTTTTTCTTTTTTACTTTCACTTAATGTACTATTTAAAATTGTTCCTGTAATGATGTACAGTGTAATGTATAATTGTCATGATTTCCTTTTATCAAATGTCAATGAAGCTAAGTTGATTAGAACTGAAAAAAAAACTTATTCATGCATAATTTTACACTAGTTGTTTCAATATATACTGATAAAATAATATATAATTGTTATATACAAATTTTTAAAATTAGTTTCCAAGGTAAGTATTAAATTTCGCAATAAATAAAGTTCATATACACCCTGCGTGAAATTTAAAGAAAAAAAATCACAGACTATGTTTTAAAGCATTTGGCATTTCGTTATACATATAAATAAACTTATTTGATACATTTTGAAAACAATTTTGAGTAAAATCCTACCCAATATTTTGTTAAACGTTTTTTTCAAACACTTTTTCAAATTACATTATGTAAATAATTTTCATACGATTTTTATATATTAAAATTTAAGATCTTAATCTACTTAAGCCTTTTTTATTTCTTAACTCCATGTTTAAATACTACTTATTAAGGCATCCTTTTCTATAATGAACGTGATCATTAAATAAACGGATTAATTACATTTTTAAATATTCTAGTAATACGTACAGAAATACCTTACAATATTTTACTACTATAAAATGTAATATAGTATGTATTCTCAATG
This sequence comes from Bombus affinis, assembly GCF_024516045.1. Taxonomy (NCBI): domain Eukaryota; kingdom Metazoa; phylum Arthropoda; class Insecta; order Hymenoptera; family Apidae; genus Bombus; species Bombus affinis. The sequence continues at coordinate 11,145,128 of NC_066353.1, forward strand.
TTTCGCTATTATGTAAGTACATTAACAAACATAAGAGAAGAAAGGAAAGAATGTTCTTATTAAAAAGCTTATATACTAGGAAGTACACAAAAAATACATATAATCAAAGGAAACTTACATAAACAACAAATAGTATATACATGCAATTTCACATGGAATGCAAAGTATACAAATAAAATTATTCAAATTAATCACATAACGTATTTTACATTATGGAGACAACCAACTAGCTAATAAACTACCTAACAGCAATTGTGCAACTGGTAGTACAGACAATGGTAAATTCACTGCAGGACCATGGGCTGAACCATGGTAAGCACCACGTAAAACCCAGCTTCCAAGACCAACTGATTTGTGAGTACTTGTAAAAAGTGCAGCTAACAATATATTCCGAGGTAACCACCGAGAGCACAATATCCAACACAAGCAGCTAACAAATAGTTGTCCCACGCAAGCTTGAACATAAAAGGATACTAATAACACAATGAAGTAACAAAAAGCATACAATATCTTGTATTTAAGTCAAATTAATAGTACTTTAACTGATGAAGATGGTGTGCATACATGCACTAACATTATTACAACAATTATTGCCGTTAAATGTTCATCTGGTTACATAGATGTATATTTTAATAGAAACTTACCAAGTAATACGCATAATAACACATCAGTAGCTTGCAAAGATGATGCGTCTACCAACACAGCATCACAAAACCAATGATATGCTGTAGCTAATAATAATCCTTGAGAAAACCAAGGTGATTTAATTTTGAAACAAACATCATATTTTAAGATCACAATTTGAATTGCAATACCAATAATTAATGGTACAATTGTACTATAAATGGTTTCCTTTACATTCACACCAACTAAGGGAGGTGTAGATGCCCCTAACTAAAAGTATTAAAATTCTTATAAAATGAAAAACATATACTAATTTACGTTTTAATAATGAATAAATACCACAAAGTATAATAATATAGGAGATATAAATAATCCTCCAAAATGAGATACTAAAGTAATCACAATGCTTGTTGACAAATCTGCTTGTGCCAATCGACACAAAACAAAACTTGTATTAAATGGAGGTGGCATACAGTAAAGTACCTAAAAACCAAAAAAATTAAAATAGATTACTATAAAGTATCTGTATTAGACTAGAGTATTTATACAATTATTGAAAATATTTTGAGTTTCATTTATTTACTTCCATTCCTTTCAATAACCACACATTGACATTGGCATAAGTCAATAAACATACTCCAACTCTCATCAGGAAGGGCATTAAAATATATATGAAAGTCATTGTAAATATTAAGAGAGTACCATTGCTTAATGTTAAATAAAGTGTTTTTGGATCACATAATAGGCCTGCTTCTAAGTATGTTAAAGGAACAGCAAAATATCGAATAATAATATTTCCATTCAGAACACCTGAATTACAAACATACAACATAAGAATAGTAAGACACAAAATACATAATTTACAAATTTAATTGTTTGAGAATTAATACCATTTGTTTTACCAAAATGTGGCTTAAGTGAGGCTAGCATCATACATAAAAGCATTGATAGAAAATATCCATATCTATATAAAAGTTCATTCTGCTTTTTTTTTGGTTGAACATCCTGTACATAATCTTTTCGCATTTTCACTTAATTTTATATGTGCCTGTAATAATTTAAATAGTTTAATATGAATTTATTTCAAAAAGCTTGTTTACCATAGTAATAATGGAAGAAAATGCAATGTGATTTATACAATAAAAGTGTCGATAACAATAAAGGGGATTCAAACCATTTTTGTAAAAATTAGAGTACATCTGCCTACGAGCAAGTTCAGCCAGTGCAGCATATTTTTTCTGGATCTTCTTTGAGAAAATTTCATGCACTTTCTCTCTTAAAAGATTTTGTGCGTGCATATTTGTACAAAATACTATATGTACTATAGTCCTATTTAAACATGCTTGAAATATTATAATTAAATAAAGCAAGCCTTATTTGCTATAATACTATATCAGATCTATTTGATATAATATTTATACATTCACTTCTTATAAATTATTCTGTGGTATATTTTACCACTAAAAATCTCTATAAAGTACGTATTTTAATTACTACGGTATAAAATTAGGCAAATATAAATTAAAGTATAAATGCATCTAAATTGAAGCAATATGTAAATTTATAATTAATTTTTTATACTATGCACAAAACTTGTCATTCATCTTTTAACATTTTTTGTGATTTTTATACTGCACGAAATAATAATATTTTGTGCTAATTAAACTCGTATCAAAATATAATTATGTATTTACACGTTATCGTGTAGGTAGTTGTTTAAACTCAAAAATTGTACATTGTACAAAAAGAACAAAAAATTATTACATGACCATAACAAATAAATTCGAAGTTTCGATTCGTTAGAACTCGTTAAAATTTTTCTAAAATACTTCAAAAACATCAATAACGGACAGCTTTATGTAACGTTTAGTTAATTAAAATATTTATTATCTCTAATGGTCAACTCTTCAAGTAACAACAGTAACAAGTAATACAATGCTCCTTACTGCATCGTATCAAAATACCAACGTCTATAGCATCAAAATGTATCGAGAAAACCTGTTTTCGTTTCCTTACGCATGCGTAATTAAAAACAAACATTTCCAACTTTATCATCATCTTTATCAAAATTCAGTTCTTATTAAAAATGTCATAAAGTATCAAAAATTTACGCTGCTTGCAATATTAACGAAGTTGTATTGACAAAACGCTTGTTTATAAGCATAATTCGAATATGATAAAAAAGTATGTGTTGTTATTCAAATTGTTACAATAATACAAAATGTTAGTATGAAAGTCTTTATTTTTTGTAATAAATTAAAAGCAGAAAAACGCAATAATTAGTAATTTACATTTATAAAATTATTATACTTGGAATGAATATAACGATGAATAAACAAACGATATTAATTATTCATTCATTAATTATTTATTATAATAATAATAATAATAATACAATAATATTAATAATAATAATAAGATTAATGAAACAACAGTTCACAATTAACGTGCTGCCATGAGTTGGGGTCCACCCTTCTTGGCACACAGTTTGAAGCTTACATAGCTCCTTTATTGATTATTCACATTTTTTCTTACAAAACTTCATAACTTTTATACATAGCGCGGTGTATGACTACATACATAACATTGGTTTGTAAACGAGGTTACACACTCATGGGAATTAATATTTAATTGCATTACTTTTCAACATTTTGATAATATAACAGAAAATTTTTTAATAAACCTTATTTTTAAGAACCGAATTTATACTGCGAATAAAAGACACAAGTAGTTTGTAACACAAACTACAAAAAAAAGAACCTCATGATATTAAAAACTGCAATCCAGATTGTTTTGTAAACAGTAATGTAAACCATTACAACACATGCTATATATATATATATCCTCTTTCTTTTTTCATATAAATATTGAAATGCTTCAGTAATGCAGATATAAAAAAGATCACATATTAGCATGCTCAGTAACACGAGAATATTAAGTCAAGGTACAAAAGCTTTGATTTGTTTATTAGCTAGTAGCCAAATAATTGTACATAAAACATCTATTCGATGCTAGTTTGAGGAACAAAATAATTCATTGAATGCATTTGTCTGGTACAAGGCTTTGAATTCACTATACCGTAATAAACCATTAGTTTTTGTCATTCCTGATCAAGAAACACAGTATATTACAAAACAAAAAGTGAAGTAAAAAAATGCATTGGTCAGTCTGTCCAACATAGAAAAATTTGTAGTACTTTTAAATTGAATACATATTCGATAATGAAACAAATACATTTTTTTGTGAATTTTTGTATTAGTAAGTAGAATAAGAAATATCTAATTGGTAGTACCACTTACACTAAAAATGCAAATTATTTTACATCGATATTTATCCAATATATGTATATATATTAAAAACACAAGGGAAATTTGTATAATACGAATTTCAGAGCATGCCAAAGATAATATTACTATAAAAAGGTATCATAAAAATAATTTAAACTTAAAACATTTTTACGTTCAAAGATTCACTCTTTAATTATTTGTGATTTTAAGAGTTATTCCCTTATATAAAGAATACACAGAGTAAAATTGTAAGTATTAGGGCTAGGAATTATGCTTAGATGAAGTACTATGTCAGTCATTAGTTTCTATTTGGTTAGTTTTCTATACAAGCAATATATAATATCGATTTATTCATTATTAATTTAAAAAACATGTATATATATACTCCTAAAAAATATTGAGTCTATGTCGTGCAAAAATATAAAAATTATTCAATACAATATATTTAAGGTAACAGTCTTTCATCTGAGTATGAAAATTACAAAAAAAAGTAATTATTTGAATACCCTTACAAGAATCTGATAATAATAAACGATGGATAATACAGAGATTAATTAATAATTACACACTAAACAATACACAACGCCGAACCATTATTATATGTAAATATCTATATATAAAAATATATTTATAATGGACAATTTCTCATAGTCTACTATTAGTACTTCCAGTAATTTAATACATTAAATCTCAAACAAAAACGGGAAAAATGGAAGTATAACACAATGATATGTCAAAATCTTAATTAGTAACTGATGTTAAAAATATTTTTATTCGATTTCCGTCAATACTACTCTTTTTTATAATACTGCTTGAATAAAGTAAAAAAGCAGTAATGTTATAAAATATATGTATATTGTAATTGTACAAAGTAGGTAATTAAAAACTTATTAACAGGAACATTAGAGGCATACAAGGAAGTATTTAATAAAATTATTTTCATACTTTATAAAGAAAAAAATTTTGTTACATTTCCTATACTTTTATGATAAATAGACTAATGATGAACAATACCAATAATTATTAGAATTTTCAAACCTTATGGATCTAATATTTATCTTATATAAGAAAAAGAAAAAAAACCAAACAATATACATGAGTAAACGATATTAGATTACTGTATTATCCATCTAAAAATTTAATTAATGATGAAATGTAAAATACGGATAATTAAGAAGTTACCTGTTTATAATTATCATGCATAAAATTCACACTTTATCTTATCTGTATAATGCCTTCATCGCTGCAAGAGTATACCCGTGGCTATTGTACAATTTCACTCTGTATACTTATCGTATTCTCTTCCTATCAAATATTGATCATAGTTTTTCTTATAAACTAGAGTTAATTCATATCACAATGTCAAGGCACTTAGAAAATTTATTTTTGTTTTCCTTAAGCACCTATACCCCTCTCCTTTAGTCCGGCACAAACATAACACAGAACATTTAAAAGTTTGTAGTGCTATTGCTTCTGTTGACTTTTTTACCCACTACTCGAGATGAAGTTCTAGTTGGTGTAGGTCTTAATTCATAGCCTCCTGCATTCATTGTATTATTATTAATTGCTGCTACGTTTGGGGCAATAGTTTTTAGACATTTAGCAGCTTCTTGCAGCTGTTTTGATAGAATTTCATTTTTTAATTTTTCTGCATTCAATTCCCGCCGAAGTTGTGCTTTTGTTTTATTTCCAAATGGACACAATACTCTATGTTGTATAAGACATATTGCTGATGGTCTCATTTCAGGGTTTGGATGAATCATCAACTATAAACAGAAAAAATTTTAATTAAATTTCATATTCTAATTTAAATTAAAAAAAAAAAGAATTTGGTAATGATATTACTTTAAGTAATTCGTTAAGATCACGACTGTAATGTGGTAATTCCTTTAAATTTCCATTTCTAATATCATGCCATTCTGGTCCATTTTTAGGTAATGGACCTCCACCCCCTGCTTCATAAACAGTTAACCCCAAAGCGAAAATATCGGCTTTTGGTAAATGACTGAAATCTTCCCGCAAAATCTCCGTTGGAAGATATCTACAATCCCCTTCTTCAACTTGAGGATTATTAACGGATGTAACGTGACCCAAATCTCCTATTTTGTAAGTAATTTCTTCTTCTACAGTTTCCTCTTCGTCGAAACCATCGTCAGCTGAATCATAATTAACTGCGAGTAACCTCTTCTCTTTGGAAATAAAGATATTTCCAGGTTTAATATCCATATGTACTAATTGCATGCTGTGAATGTATCTTAAACCTTCAGCAACATGTAACAATAATTGTCGCATTTCCGCTTCAGTAAAATGCTTCTTTTCTTTTTCTAAGTTGATAATCCCATCTGCTAGACTACCACCATTACAATATTCATTTTGAATTATCATGTGATTATCTTCTGCCCATGCAGAATAATATCTTACAACGTGTTGATGTTTACCGAGCACAGCATGCGCATATACTTCGTTTAAGGCATTCTTTTCATTAATACTTCCAGCCACAGGTTTAATACTTTTCTTAATGGCATAAATGCATCCGTCTAATCGGTTAATGCATTTGTAAACGGAACCAAATTCACCTGTCCCAATTAAGCCAAGTTCATGGAACTCTTGATGATATCGTGGAATATTAGAATCTTGCAATGCTACACGTTTTGTAGCTTGTTCTATTTCGTTATCGGAATCTTCGGAATCGCCGAGATCAAATTTTGGAATTTGGATATCTGGAGAACTGATGTTAAAAAAACAAAACCATTTTTACTTTAAAATTGACAGTATTATTGAATTTTTTATATTGATTTTTATATTTATACTTACCCAATCAAACTACGCTTAGATCTAGTGCGTTTCCTTGCAGTTAACAGCATTCCATTTGGTGTAAAAGGATTCACATTAGCAGCAGGTTTGTCAGATTTATTTTGGTAATTACATGGTCTAGGTTTATCTAATGAAAATAGTCTGGTACATTTAGTGGGAAATGGAGTATGCATCGCACTCTTTTCCATTAGCGTTTTTGGAGTAGCGGGAGAATCAAAAAGCCGTAATGCTCTAACACGTTTGTAAGGTGGACTACATGCCATTGATATTTTTTGAGAACACATATTTTCGCGAGGAGGAATCCTAATTCTTGATGTACCTGTGAATTATATTTATTGAAACATACAATTTTCCAGGGTCTAGTCTCTCTATGCATACGCACGCTAAACTCAAGAACTTTTGTCAAATCTTATATTTACTGCTTTATTGGTAGTTACTTTTTTTCATATTTTTCTTATTGTTTATTTTTTTCATATTTTTCTTATTGTTTATTTTTTTTATATTTTTCATTTTCTTTTTTATTTTTCTCTCTTTTAATTTTGTAATGTTAATCATATTTTTTTGTATATAATTTGTCATTTTTGATACCAATTTTTAACAAATATAAGCTTAGTGTTTCAAACAAAGACTTAATATAAAATCAATAAAATGTGTTGACAATAAGTTACAGCATAATATACATATGTAGGTACAATTATGTTTTTACATGAAAATAAAACAAACATATATACATTTTTTTTTTTTTACTTGTTTCCTATAATGAAATATGTATATTATTATATATATATTATATATATTTTTTAATATTTATTAACAATAAAAAAAAGGATGTGCAAAAAGTCACATATAAATATTACTTATTAATCACCGTTTAAAAATAAAATGCATAGAATTATACATACAGATACATATATCACAAATATTTGTATATATGTACATGCATAATGAAACGATTTAAGGTAATAACAGTGCACAATACTATTGTATCTACTGATTACTTCTCGACCTCTGTATATTTTCAATTATAAACAACCTAGCATGATGCAAAACAATTGCCCAACAAAAATATCAATTTTCTCACACCATGCATGAAAATATCGCTGTAACATTAAAAGGTTATACATAACTTTTTCACAAATAAATAATTAAAAATGAAAGGAAGCTCTAGAAAAACATGCTCAATATATGTAAAATTAAAAACAAAGTACACTATATAATATATTAATGATTACACATATACTATTGATATATCATATGAAACAAACAAAAATGTAATTTCATCTCAACTATATTTTAAATGATGCAGACAATCATAAAAATTACAATAATAAAACAAAAAAAACCAAGAAAGAATTACTTAGAGTACACAATTAAAATTTGAAAAAAAAAAAAACAACACCATAAGACACAAGATACTTGAGTTTTGGCAATAAGATGCTTTAAAAAACAAAATTATGACTTTTAAAATTGTTTACAATAGAAATATATACAACAATAAATGAAATACCTTTAAATGTGTTGCAGTCAGGATACCAAACAAAAACATCTCGTAAAAGTACGAAAACATTGGAAACTGCACTAACCTGTCACGTTATTATTCATATTTTTATTATTATTGTGTTTTCGGATAACATAAATTTGGCAAGTAAGAAGAACGAAAGAAAACGTCGTGATAGAGTTGTTTGTTATAGCCGAGTGCGTCGCTGGCGAGCGCAGTAATGCGCATGTGCAGAAATAAGCTGAGTGACGCCGTTGCCTCGTGACGAAAGTGTAAGCTTATTACACGTTCTTAACAGTTGTATTAATTTTATTTAAATAAATATTACAATATCTATACTTCCTTCAAGTAGATTTATTTTATTCGATACTGTACCGTGACTTATCTTGGCATGAGAGATCGTTAGTGGAAAATAGAATGTAGAATTTCATTCTAGTTATTTATGTCTGAAGTTATCTTTTTATCTTTCTAGATTTTCATACTGATTTTCGTGAATATAAACCAAAGTTTTGAATTATCTTTCTAAAACGAGTATCGTTACGTTATTTCAATGTTTGTTTTGTTCCTGTATTTATTTATTATTATTATTCATTATTATTCACACCAATTTTCATTTCAATAACATTTCTATTTAATTAACTCTGAGTTGTAGATGTATCACTTTCAAAGGACATCTTTTAGTCCAAATGAATTTGGTTTAATAATTTGTCATTCGCTTTCTTAAAACAAATAAGATTTAATACGAAACTGTTGAAAAATGTTTGATTCATATTATTAATTCCTTTTCTCTACATAAAATTCTATTATTGATTCCTCAAAATTAATGAAAGAATAACCGACATCTAACAGCATAGAAATAGAGAGATAACATAATGTTGTAATCCTCCCACACTCATCACTAGAGGAATACACACCGAAAACACAATTTTTAAAAGCACTTGCTTAAAAGTCTTTCCATACAAGCATATTTAAGACACGAATCTGTTGGGTAACCTTACTGAGCATCTCCGATTCGGAAATCAAGCAAATCAATTAGAACGGGCTGATTACTTACTTTCACTGTCACAACAGCCCATCGTATTTCTGAACAATTTTTTCGGTTGAAGCGGAGGTGAACATCCAAGATCCTCCGCGGAAGAGTCCAATATATCATCGACATCACAGCCGGAGCTGTTTGTATGACAGCTAATATTTAGTTCCTCATTTTGAATGTCGCATGCGTCGAAATGCAACTTTTGTGCAACTTCCATGTCTTTCAAATTGTCACCATAAGTTTCCTCGTATGCAACCAGTCCCGTGTACACTATTAGTATTAAACTGAAATAAGGTACTAATTTGTGAACCTTATCAATTACGCTTTCCAAAAATGTTCATTCAAACAGTCGTACGTACCACGCTACGTTCGTTATGGCGGGTGGCCCGATGTTACTTGGGAAATTAAAGCCGACCAATCAAAAGCCTCCTTGAGAACGGGTGTACTGGATTCGATATAATGCGTCCTCTTATTGGTTCTCGTTGCTCACAATGCTAATACATGGCAGCGTCATCTGCACATAGTTTCAGAGGGTGAAATCATTCTCGATGAAAATTCTAAAAACTTTTGTCACACTTTATTCCGCGAGTTTTCGACGAAACCGAACGATGCTTAAAATAGCCGATGATCACTCGTCAAATAAAAGAACAAAAACAAACTTTTACCTTTGCACCGATGATCTCATTCGACGTCTAAAAACTTACGTTTCTGTAACAAATGAAACCACATGCCACAATCTTATGAATTAAATTATGTATACATATGATTACGACGTGTAAATTAGAAATTCGAAAACATGTACTGAATAAAATCGAATTGAATAAGAATTTCGGATTTATGAATACGTTACGAATTTTTATATAAATTCATACTTTCTTGTGAATATAAATAAAGAAATGGATACTAAATAGTGATTTGTTTCATCCACAACTTTATGTTAGATATTTTATATACATATTTTTCTATATTATATATATTTCGTACATTTGTATAGCTTTAAATTTCCTACAAATGCATAAACATCCGTTGTGTGACTAAAATATCGTACAAACTTTAATTAATTGTAAGAGAATTTGGAATTATTTACTATTAGTATTAATTTAATATGGTCGTTTTATTAATAGTAAAAATGTTTTACATCTTTATAGTTTTGCTTTGATTACATTTTTAAATCGTAAGCATCAGGAAATCAAGACGAAATGATGAATAATCCGATTTCCGAGAATAGAAAGAAGTAAAAGTGAAATGTTAAGTTTAAAAGAAAAATTCAATCAAAACTAAACATGCACTGAATGTATGGTTATATATCTTTTACATTTGTTAAATGAAAACATTGAAAACTCACGTAAGGAAGGGAAAAATGTATCGCGTCTTCTACCTCTACTCAGACAAAGAGCTCTTTTCGTGAAAGAAGTTTCACGGAGGCAATGAAAGAATTTTTATCGAGCAGCTGCAACCTGTAGCGTTTGTATGCGCGACGGCTGGCTCGTGTTTGTGTAGTAGTGTCGTAGTGGTAGGGGTAACATAGTAGTTCGATGTGCGATATGATGGGAGTTTTACTGCCTTCGACGGGTTTTTTCTAAAACGAGGCTACAAATGCTTTGCAGTGGGGATACGAAGCTCCACGTAAAACAGCCAAATAGAGAGAATAAGTAGTTGTTTCTTTATCACACGTTCTCATTCCCAAAAATTTGATCATTAAAAAAAACGAGAATGGCAGACGTGGGAATTGAGATTGCGGGAGATATGCAAATACCTCAACAAAAGCAAAAATCTGGCACTGGGTAATCATTAAATACATGATAGACGGATATGATGATCGCAGATAGAATGTTAAATATTTGTTGTCTAATACGCAAGAAAATTTTACGATAATAAGAACACTGACATCTTGTTGATAGTTATTGGTTAATTAAAGTTACCATATTTTTGAATAACACTTCCCTTGTGATTACATTTCTAAAAGCTTCTTGTACGATTATTTCTTTATTATGAACATTTTAAAGAGAAATAGAAGGTTTTTTAATTTTGTATTGTTTTATAGTAATTTATGTTAATAATTCATGTACATTTTGTTGTTTAGGCTTGAATTCCTACAGATACCACAACTTCCACTCAGTAACATAGGATATCCACAAGCTCATGAATGGATTGAACACAGAAAAGCTAATATCAGGCCTTGGTCTATGTTTCTTAATACAAGCAACATAAGACCTCCACCCAGTTTACCAAGATTGAATAAAAGAATTATGAGAAATATTGAATATTTCCAGAGCAATTATTTGTTCGTGTTTGTTGGATTAGTTATATATTGTTTGTAAGGTTTATTACGTGTATTTATTCTTTCACTTATATAGAATATCTTTTTACCTTAAATAATTCAAAATAAATATTTGATATTAGGATTACATCACCATTATTGCTGTTTGCTGTTGCTGCATCTCTTGGAACTTGTTATAAGGTTTCGCAACGTCATGCTAAACAGGAGCTTACAATATTCAATCATAAATTAACGCTAGCTCAAGTTTATTCTTTGGTAGGAATCTGTTCACTGCCAATCTTTTATTTAGTAGGTGCTGGTGCAGCTCTTTTCTGGGTTCTTGGTAAATAAAACAAGTATCCTTTTGTTTAGATATAACATAAGATTATTTATGTGTAAATTTCATTTCTCAGGCGTATCCTGGTTTCTAATAACTTTACATGCAGCATTCTATAATATTGACTCAATATTATGTCCAGGAGAAGATGAACTCAATTCTTTAGTTATGCAAGAAGTGTGATCTTTATTATAATAGATATGTACTATATCAAATTTTAATCAAATTTTATGTAATATGTAGATAATATAAAGCATTATACATTTATATAAATTCATGTATTACTAAAAAATACATGTATGTAAGATATAATTAGTAGAATAATATGTCAAACTTAATTTTAATGAATAGAAGTAATATTAAATAATATATATATATATATATTCACACTTTGACTGCCACGCCGAAATCACATGTTTCGCTCAGGACGCCACGGGAATATTTTTATTATTCAAAGCATATAATGGCAAAATAATAATAAATTGATGATGTAAGACAACATTCTTCCCCAATGGACCGTTTATCTTATTGGTGGTCACGGGTGACCACCGTGGCGCCTTGGTAACAGTTGATAGCGACATATTATAACAAGGCTTCGTTTATTTCAACAAACCATTCGCATTCGTTATTTCGTCGTAAGCAAACCGCCCAGAATATATTGTTGAAACGTGTAGAAGATATTAGTAAACAGTATTTGCTCATTCTATATATAATAGTAAGGTATGTGCACACTTCTAACTTCAATTATACGATTATAAAGCAGCACTTACGATTATTTTCTAAGGTGTATTTATAATAATATTCGTAGATTCCCCTTCAAAGATATGGATGCAGACACTGAATATTTTTCGAGTGCATCCGAGAAGTCTTCATTGGAAGAGTCGTCTCAATATGAAGCATCAGAAGACGAAATATTCCACGTATCACCCACGATAAGGCGGCACCGAATCGAACCGGATACCGACGATGAAATGGATTTCGAAAATGAAAATGAACATAATATAGAGGATAACGAATGGTCAAATAATATAACACAAACAGCGACAAGTGTAATTCCATTTGTAAAATCTAGAACTGCTGTACAAATCGAGGGTAATCAACCACACAGTTTTTACGTTGCTTTTCTTACGGAAGAAATTCTACAAATAATTGTTGATGAAACCAATAGATATGCTGAACAATATATGCAAAATAGAAGATCCATTCGTGTAGATAAATGGACACCAACCGACAAAAATGAAATGAAACGATTTTTCGGGCTACTTATATGGATGAGCCTAGTCAAGTTACCAAAATATGACGCATATTGGTGTACCAATAACACCTACTGTCAATCTTTTCCAAGAACAGTTATGTCGAGAAATCGGTTTGAGTTGTTATTACGGTTCCTTCATTTTACAAATAATCAAACGGCAAACACAAATGATAGACTGTATAAGTTAAGACAAATTGTTGATATACTAAATCAAAATTTTTCTAAATACTATGATTTAGATGAAGAGATATGCATTGATGAATCACTAGTACCTTTTCAAGGACGCATAAAGTTCAGGCAACTTTTGAAACAGAAACGACATAAATACGGCATCAAAGTCTTCAAAATGTGTTCAGGCCAAGGATATACATACAAATTTGAAATATATTCGGGAAAAAACTTAGATGCACCATGCATAACCCCTACAAATGTTGTAATGAATATATGCAATAATATTCTTCATAGAGGCCACACAATTTACACCGATAATTGGTATACGAGTATAAATTTAGCCGAAAAATTAATTGATTGCAATACTCATTTAGTAGGAACCCTAAAAAAAGATAGAAAGGGAATACCTGTTGACGTAAAATTTAAAAAATTAAAACGCGGTGAATTTATCGCAATGCAAAATAAGAAGGGGATTACGATCCTCAAATGGAGAGATGAGCGTGATATTTTTATGATTTCGACAAAACATTCGGCTGAAATGGTAGAGGTCCGTAAAAAGAATTATGTTTGTGATAAACCAATGGTAGTGGTAGATTACAGCAGAGGAAGATATGCTGTAGATTTATCAGATCAAATGATAGCATATTCTACACCACATAGAAGAACCCTCAAGTGGTATATAAAATTAGCTTTAGAGTTATTGTTTACATCAATTTCAAACGCGATGATACTCTATAAACAAGCAACAAAAACAGAAATCAAGCTATCAGATTTTAGAATGGCACTTGCAATGTACCTTACACAGTGCCACTCACCAGAGCCGTCAGATATACTTATTCGACAAAGACTGCGACACGAAATGCAAAAGAAAGAAGGGCAAGCGTACCTGGCACGAAAATTTTGCAGAGAGTGCTATAAAAAAAATGTTAAACAGTTAGGGTCAAAAATTGCTAAGAATCGCACCAAAAAGGTGACCACCTATTGTCCAGATTGTATTGATGAGCCACATTTATGTTTAAAGTGTTTTAACACAGTGCACCGTTAGATGCAAGACTTGTTCTCATTTTTTTTTATTGATTTTTTTTATTTTTATTAAGTATCTTCTATTTATTGGTTATATTCAAAATGCCCTAATCACCAATGACCACTGTGGCATTGCAAGAGAAACCGTGGTCGGTCATATATGAGCGTGGCAGTCAAAGTGTTAAATGATATCTTTATACCTTTATATATAATCTTTATATATAATTTACTTTGTTACAGAAAGTACCAAAGAATAATTTTGTATTACTACTATTGCAAAATAAATATTTCTATTTGTAATAGGAAGTTAAATAAAACAATTAAATATTTGTATTAATTGTAGCTTTCCAAAACCCCATAATTGTAAAAAATATTTTTAATGATAGTCTCATTTCAACATTCGTTATTGAAGAAAATATTTAATATGAATGTGTCATGAAATATGTATTAGAGAATTTATATTTGATTGTAATGTATTATAGAAACGTCGTTGCTTTTTATTTAGTTTGAAGGGATGAAATGGTATTATTAACTATAAAATAGTTCGATAGGAAAGTCTTTTATTCGCTAATGAATTACGGACTTTTTCTCGGACGAATGAAATGGGAACTTTCTCTAACTGTCGCTGATTCCCACATTAGCGCAACCAATTAGGCATTTAATTACTTTTGTTGCACATCGTATTCTCGACATCCTTAACCCGCTTCTTCAAAAGTAGAATTTGTTTATCACTGATATATAAGGTATGATATATACCAGTGTTATTTATCACATTTAGTGATCCAGGGTAATTTCTCCTTGGCCTAAGGCATGTGATGTGGTTTGTAATGATATCTCTGGTCATTTTTGGCCTGTGGTCACTAGATATTCGACGAATGGGCCATTTAGCCTGGGTGCACACCGACGTCAAAATGACGTCCGTTGCGTGATATCCTTTGTAGAAATATATGTACTTACATATGTATTATTATATACTGAAGTGACACGCGTTCTTAGTGTGAGCTCTTTAACATAAATACATATAATTCTACACAGACGTTACGCAACGGACGTCGATTCGACGCTCGTGTTGTCTCATCCGTAGAAACTTGGGATTAATGACTTTTGTGAATAACGAAACTTGAACAAAAAGATACATACAGATGAGACTAATTGAAGCGACACATAAAAAAAATTTTTTTAAAAATAACTTTGCTGGCCCGTATGTCACAAATCATATCGGTCGTTGGCACACCAAAGGTTTTTAGTTGTGCGTGCCTTTGGTCGCTACAAATTTAAGAATTTATATAAATTGAATTGACACAAACAAGTGGAAGTGACAAATGGTATCAATTTATATGGACACGTGATCATTTAACACATTGCATACAATTACAATACATACAATTGCACACATGTGTAGTGTAATATATTAATACAAATCATGAAATTACATCTTTGTGATTATATACATTACTTTGCATTTATTCAAAAAATAAAATTAAAATGCTAAGTATGTTACTTTGTAAAAATGCACATAAATTAACTAATTCATAAGAAAGAAATCTGTGTAGTAGTAAATCAAAGGTTAAAAATACATGCATGATACGATTATATTGTGACAATTTCCTGTACCATATCTGTACAGCATCCGGAATTAAAGATTTCTAATTGGAACATGGAAATTCTGTAAGCATACTAATATATTTTAATTAGTGCTTTTTACATAGAAAATTTTGTAAACATATTATAGTTAGATATTGTATAAAATTAATAATAAATTATTTTTTCTTGTAAAGTTGGAATAATTTAATATAAATTGGATAAATTTTAATATAATCCTTTGTCCATTTTAATAGCTTCATTAATAGTATTCATTGTTTTATTCATGTCTTACTTTGTAACATGTATTTCATTCTTCAGTTTATCACAAGATTATAATATCAAGTCGAGCAAAATATTTGTAATGTACATGTTGTGTGACACTTTTTTTATGAATATATAAATATTTTTTATTTGGCTTGCATGTAGTATACGTTGTTAGATTCAAATAAATAGGATTTGAATACTGATCAATTCAATTCAAAATGGAAGAGGACGATGAAGAAATTTCTATACCATGGATACAAAAAGATAGAAATAATACATCTGAAGCAAGTCTTTATCGATCAATACCAAGTAATTTAAATGCAGGATCTATACAAACTTTGTATCAAAGTGTTCGTAATATCTCATCATTAAATAATGCTATGAGCATAAATAGTATGCATAGCGCAATCTCCCTACAAGATATTGAGCGATCATATAATGATGATTTATCAACCCTTAATAATGGAACAACAATTGATGGTAGTTGTACAGATTTAAGAAATAGTAGAAGAAGTTCAAAATCGGTAAATTTATAACTTTTTATTTTTATTATATTTTTATAACTTTATTATTTTTATTTAAAAATGAAACTATGTTAATCATGAAATAATAATTACTTTCTTCAGATTTCAAAATGTGGAACAGCTTTTAGTTTATATTTTCGTGACGAAGTTCGTACAATTGATTTTGTAATTGTTTGGGATGAGTACAATGTGGAAGCTCAAACATATCGCTGTACTGAATATAGACGTGTAAGTAAGTGTATAGTGAAGAAATAATATTCTTTATTCAAGATCTATTTTTAATTTTTAGGTATTTGAAAAGAATTTGGAGAAGGAAGGTTTACAGTTAGAATATGAACAGGCAGAACCGAACGGTCTTCATTTTATAAAAATTCATGCACCTCGAGAAGTACTAAGACGGTATGCTGAAATATTAAAACTTAGATTGCCAATGAAGGAATTACCTACCGTGTTAATTCCTGAAAATCGTAGTAACGCATTAATTAAAGAAGTCAATTCGTTATTCAAGAGAATTATGAAAAAATATTATGTAGACCAAACAATATTTCCAACTATGAGACATAATTTTACGGCTGTTTATAGCCGCGATAAAGAGTACTTATTCAGCTTGGACTCGCCAAACTTTTTTACTGCCGCAACACGTGCTAGAATTGTACAGTTCATTTTAGATAGAACCAGATTTACAGAAACCAAGGATGATGATTTTGCATTTGGGATAGAAAGGTTGATTTCGGAAAAAGCATACATAGCCGCATATCCTCTTCACGATGTAAGCCATATCTTTTTGTTTTTTTCTCCGCATTTTTTCAGTTTTAGATTTATTGTAATAACTTCTATTTATGTCAAGTTATAGGTACATGCTTGTATTGTCTTTCTACATTATTAGTGTCGTTAAAAAGTAGGGACGGCTATATCGTAATATCAACAAGCTTTATTGTTTTCCATTCGCTTATTTCGCGCAGTTTTTCACACCTCCAAAACATTGAATTATCCATTGAAATCTTTAAAGGAAGAACGCCAATATATAATTTATGGTTTACCCTTTTGTTTCAAATGTAGTTATTCTACGTGGATTTATATTAAACAAAAAGCAGTTTATAGGATTTCCGTATTTTATCGTGTTTAATACGTTTTTATACATATTTTTATATAAATAGACAAAGTGTAGTTATTAAGGGTGGATTTTCAGGTATGTATGTATACTGAGGCTTCTTGAACTTTTACTGTCCTTTTGTTCATTATCATCTTCATTTTATATACGACAATGAACGTTTATGTTCGTATTTCCTTCTATCTGTAAAATTTCGTTAACGATTGTAAGTGAATATTTCGTTAATACACCACATATGACTATTACTAAAAATGCTGAATTTATCTTGATTATAAAACAAGGACTAAAATATTTTATTGAGTAAACAACATTTTATACTTTTTACTATACATAAATTTAAATAAATGTACATTTAAAAATTTTCATATTTCATGCAATATATATTTCAAACAAATTTAGATATAATTCAAATAATAATTTATTTAGGACATAATATTTTAATTAATACAATTTTTTCTTATTTTCAGGGTGATTTACAAGCACCAGATTCTATGAGGTATCTTTTGTACAAAGAATGGGCATGTTTAAAAAAATGTCTTCATTATCAACCATTGGATTATATCAAAGAATATTTTGGAGTAAAAATTGGGCTTTACTTTGCTTGGCTTGGATTTTATACACATATGCTGATACCTGCTAGTATCGTGGGCCTTTTATGCTTCATATACAGTTGCGCGACTTTGTATTCTAATGAACCAAGCGAAGATGTTTGTAATGGTAAGGGTATCATTCAAATGTGTCCCTTATGTGATCATTTTTGTGGATATTGGGATTTAAAGGAAACATGCTTACATGCAAGAATTACGTATTTGTTTGATAATCCATCAACCGTGTTTTTTTCTATATTTATGTCATTGTGGGGTATGTAATAGTATTTTTAATTGCTATACACATGCACAATGTAAATTTCATTATTATTTTTATTATATTTTATTAGCTACATTGTTTTTGGAATTGTGGAAGAGGTATTCAGCAGAAATAACTCACAGATGGGATTTAACTGGTTTAGATGCTCAAGAGGAACATCCTCGTCCTCAGTACTTAGCACGTTTAGCACATATAAAAAAGAAATCGCTCAATATTATTACAAATACGGAAGAACCGAAAGTTCCCTTTTGGAAAATGAGAGTTCCCGCTACGATTCTTAGTTTTTCCGTCGTTTTGTTGCTGGTTTGTGAATATAAAATATAAAAAAGAAATGAATTTAATACTTACGACTTCTTTTAAAAAAATTTGCTTTTTATTTATGTTTTAAATTATAGATTGCAATAGCAATGGCAGCAGTGTTAGGTGTTGTTTTATATAGAATGTCTGTTTTAACCGCCTTAAGTGTTTATGGACATCCTATGGTAACAAGTTATGCAATATTATTTACAACAGCTACTGCAGCTAGCATTAATTTATGCTGCATTATAGTATTTAATTGGGTCTATGTTTGGCTAGCTGAATATTTAACCGAGGTACTTTAATATCCTAATAACAATATATTTTTTCCTTCGTTTTTAAAAATATTAAATTTTTCTTTTTTATTTCTACAGATTGAACTGCTTCGAACTCAAACTGAATTTGATGATAGTTTAACATTAAAAATATATTTACTCGAATTTGTTAATTACTATGCTTCCATATTTTATATAGCATTTTTTAAAGGAAAATTCGTTGGTTATCCGGGAAATTATAATCGCTTTTTCGAATATCGACAAGAAGAATGTGGCCCTGGTGGCTGCCTTATGGAATTATGCATACAGTTAAGCATTATCATGATTGGCAAGCAAGCTATGAATACAATATTAGAAATGTTGTTTCCACTATTTTACAAATGGTTAAATACTTTAAAAGTACATGTTGGAATGAAGACAAAAGATGGGCAGAAAAAAGTTACTACTCGGAAATATCTTCAATGGATTAAGGATTATAAATTGGTGGAATGGGGTCCAAGAAGTTTATTTCCTGAGTATTTAGAAATGGGTAGCGGTATTATATTTTTAAAACTAGATATATGTATTTATATTGCCTATTTAAATTTTAATATTTTATATATTACAGTGTTACAATATGGATTTGTTACTATCTTTGTTGCTGCATTTCCGTTAGCACCATTTTTTGCACTGTTGAATAACGTTTTTGAAATGAGATTAGATGCCAAAAAGTTATTGACGATGTACAGAAGGCCAGTTGGACAACGCGTTACAGATATAGGCATATGGTTTCGTATTCTTGATTCTATTTCTAAGTTATCAGTTATAACTAATGTAAGTTTGTATCTATCTATAAAGCATTTGATGTAAACAATATATAATTTTTTGTATACTTATAATTTGAACTTTTTAGGCGTTCATTATAGCTTTTACTTCTAATTTTATACCAAGACTAGTTTATCGAATAACTGTCTCTGATAATTATTCTCTGGAAGGATTTCTAGATCATTCTCTCTCCAAATTTAATACAAGTGACTTAAAAAATGGTACTAAACCATTTTTACCTTCTCACGAGCAGGTTGAAATATGTAGATATCCAGATTATAGAGAACCTCCTGAATCGCCAAACAAATATCAATATACAATTATGTTTTGGCACGTACTTGCAGCGAGACTAGCTTTTATTGTTGTATTTGAGGTATTGTTATATCACCAATGCAAATTTATATTCAAAAATCAACTTTAACAGCTAACAAAATCAATCTTTTCCAGAATGTTGTTGCTTTGGTCATGATATTCGTGCGATGGTGTATCCCCGATATCCATCCAAAGTTAAGGGATAAAATTCGACGCGAGACGTATATAACTAATGAAATAATTATTCAACAAGAAGCACTTCGTGCTCGTGAAAGATCCGCTAATGATGTAGAAACAAGTCAACATATTACATTAAATGAAAACACGAATCGATGGAACAGAGTCATGAGAAATAGTTTATCTAATTCTGAATTTGATTTAGAAGTTCATGGAAGTCCTGTATCACCGACTAGTACACATTCACGAGTTGGTCCTGTCGCGTTATAACCATTTTGTAGACCAATTTAACGAAATCAGTAGAAAGTTATAACTGTGATGCTAGTCACACCTATATATATTGGTTTCATTAATCTGATTTTCAATGAATGTGTTTGAAGAAATTATTTAATAGAAATATATAAAAAGTATAACTAATATTAATAATAAAGAAAAATAAGAAAGATGATATTTAGATACATATAATAATTTATATATATGTTGATATTGAATATTGATATTGAATTGATAATTATTTAAAAAGAAGGAAATATTTTTATTATAACAAATTTTGATATTTTATATCTCTGTTAAAATATGTATGTATATGAATCTTATACTATTGTTCCTAACAAATGAAAATGAAGACTCATGACCTAACTTAAAGACATAGATATATGAATATATTACATCATTCTGTCCTTTTTTATCTTTTATGTCAAATTATATATTTAATTCAGAAAAATGTGCGTAGTAATGTAATTTATTTATTCACTTATTATTGCATCTTTCATAAATTACATTTTTGTTATTGTATTATTTCAAAGTTCAATTCCATAAACATAATTGATAAAGCTTCCTCTAAAAGTTCCTAAAAGCGATATTATATTCTAATATATGGATTTACTTCTTAAGAATGAATTAATTATCCTACATTTATGCACAATATAGCAATTAACTATTAACTGTTAAGTAACAATGAGGTTTCTTAATATTATGATAATGTGTATTGTTAATATTATAGTAACATCTACCTCTACTTGATTACAAAATTTTCCCTTAATTTTCATAAACTCTGTAATATTTTTAAATATATACAATTAAAATATACATTTTGATACAGTTAACTGCTATATTTAATAAGGATAGATATGTAATACTTTTATGAATGTATGCAATTTTTATATCATACATGTATAACTTAAATAAAGAGCCGTAAAATAATATAAAATGCAATTAAAGTAAATAAAATCTTGAATTAAAGTAAATAAACATTTTCATATATGTAATGAAAATTTTGAATTTTGTAAGTTTAAAGTGATATAATTTTAATATTATCCTATTATCAAAAGTGTTGTATCGCAGAGGGCGATATCATAGAACCGGTATTGAGAATACCACATTGCCCTATTCTCAGTCATTCCGAATATTTGATTTAAAAAAATTTACATTTATTTTTTACTAAGCATTAAAAGAGATCTGACATAATTTATTATATGATTTTAATGTGAATTCTTATGCAAATAGTAAAAATTAATTTCTAATAAAAATGGGAACTGTTCATGCGAAGGTACACACTTATTATTAGAAAATTACAGAATAACCTAAAATTAAAACCATTAATTTGCTGCATGAGTAATTTCTAATAATAATATTTAACATCGTTATTTTAAATTTAATAATTGTGTTAAATGTTCTATTAAATTTGAGCATTCCTTTCTTTATTATACAGGTTGTCATTGTACATTTAGTGAATTTTTGCAAGTTACTATTTAATTAAATTTTGTCCGTTAATGTTTCGCGTGTTTTGTCATTTCAGGAATCAAATATGTTTAGAAATACAAACGAATCTTCAAATAATGAAAGACAAAATTTCAAAAAAGATAATCCTGTAAGTAATATACATATATTTTGACTTAAAATTTATTCAATATAAAAGCAATATTTTAAATATATTTTTTATGATTAACGATCTTTCTTAGTCTTCACATATTCATGAGAAGATGAATTTACTTGAAAAAAGGAAAGAGAAATCCATTGATCTTCATTCAGTGAAGGTACACTCATTAATATAAACATAAAACATTAATTTTATTTATATAAATTATTAATTTCTAAGTCTTGATATTTTGTAAACTAGGCAAGAGTTGATAGAATACACGTAGATGGACTCATAAGAACAAAAGATGACATAATAAAAGCCCAAGTAACAGAATTGTTTAAAGCTGAAGATTTTTATGATATTATTTTACGTGCCTATAAAGTGAGAGAAAAATTGCAAGGTTTAGGATGTTTTGGGAATATTGGAATTTACATTGATACCAGTCAAGGTCCTCATGCTACCCCAGAAGGCGTTGAAGTGGGTCTATATAATTACACACTAATTCAACAAAAAATAAGTAATTTCTCAGATTTAATTCATTCCAGTTCACTCATGAATCATTTCTCTAAAAGTTAGCATGTACTTGTATGAGAGACTTTAAATCAAGTTCTTTTTCAGGTCACTTTTATAGTACATGAAATGAGACGTCTAACAGGTGGAATTAGCACTATGGTTGGAAATAATGAAGGTTCAGTTATTATTCAAGGAAAAGCACCCAATTTATTTGGAAGAGGAGAACGTCTTCAGATGGAATACTCTTATGGTTCAAAAAGTTCAACTAATATAAGTATATCTGCTGTTAAACCATTTATAGGCAGCTGGCATCATAAAGTGTATGTAAAATTATTCCATTTTAAAGATTAATGTTATAAAATACAGTTAATATATAATTTAACTTTTTTTACAGATTAACTGGCAGTGTATTTAACACATCAAATAGGTTCCCATGGTCTGGTTTTAGTCAATGTGATAAAGGTTTATTATTAGATATTGCTTTTAACACAGATGGGGCAGGTATACTGAAGCATAATTTACAATATGAAGCTACATATAGGGAGATTATTTCGTCCAAACAAGCGTCGTTTCGCGTTAGAGAACAATGCGGTCCAAATTTGAAATCTGCGCTGCGACATATTTGTTCCATCGATAAAAGAGACTCGTTAATATTTCCTACTATGGGAAGTCTCGTACAATTTTCGACAGAAGTAGCTGGTCTCGGAGGAGATATTGGATTTGTTAAAAATGAACTTATCATGCAAACTAATTGGACGCCTCATGAATATGCAGCAAGTATTTTTTAACTCAGAAATAGATTAGACTTTTGAATGATTTATCTTCTGTACAATTTATCTGATTATAGAAATTTCATTAGACCTTCCAGCTGGGTTTTCAATCTGGATTGCTTCGAGGAATCAGCAATGATATGAAAATAAATATCGCCGATCAATTTTTCTTGGGTGGACCATTGAATCTTAGAGGATTCGATATGAGAGGTTGTGGACCTCGCCACGATGGAAATTCAATTGGAGGCGATGTATATTGGGCACTTGCGCTTCATTTATACACACCACTGCCATTTAGACCCGGTCGTCACGGTTTCGGTGATTTGTTTAGGTTACATGGTTTCATCAATGGTGGAAATGTATCAAATTTCACTTTCAAATTTGGTACGACATTAAAAATTTTGAAATATCTTTTTTTATCTTCATTTTCAATCATCTTTGAAGTTACAAAAATAAGTAATTTTTTGTTATTTGCAGCGAATGATTATAAGGAAAATATGAAAATTTTTAAGGAAAATGTTCGTTGTGCAGTTGGCGGGGGTATTGCGATGAAACTTGGAGATATAGCGAGAGTAGAATTAAACTTAGTTATGCCTTTGTTATTTGTCAGAAGCGATGTATTGCAACAATTTCAATTCGGGCTTGGATTGCAGTACTTATAAATAACTTTTTGGGATAGTAAATTGTATATTCTATACTATTTTTATGTCAATCGTACGCATTTAATGTAAAATAAATTACGATTATAAATTTATTATTCTTATGAAGAATACATTCTAATGCCATTAGAGATAAGTATTAGCAAAAAGCATTTCAAATAAGAGCTAATCCAAACGTATTTTCGGAATTTTTTTACATTTTATTATATTACAATTGTTTACATAAGATGAGCACATATATTTCCTAGTTTGCATCAAGTACGAAACCAACTACAATTTTCTGCGAAAAGATTGCATCAAAGTATGATGAATCAGTTTATTATAATGCATACTTGTTTGAAATGATTGATTACATAGTATGGTTTGTCTATATTTTTGAATATTTAAGTGTAATCAATAATAAATAAGATATAAATAAAATGCATATGTTATTTTTCAATATCAGATGTTATCAAGGACATATCTTGCAAAATTGGATTTACTTATAGACTTTTATCTTTCGTGAATTGATAGTGTAAATGTGAATCGTTGTGACAGACAGCGCCCCTGCGATAAATGAGTTATAAATGACCCATGCAGTAACCAGTTGAAAATGGCCGCTTAGAAGTTATAGTTCAAATGTGTGTTATAATAATGCGTCATTTTACAATGGAACCCTCCGAAATTATTAAAAAATTAAAGCGAAATATTGTATCTGAAGTAACGAAGTTTATCGAATACCCATTGTTAAAGCATAGAAAGTGTGGTACAGGAAAAAATCAGTTGTCATATTGCGAACAAAATATCCTACGTGATTGTGGTTGTCGCGATTGTGGAGGCTATCTTTGTTGTATGTTGAGTGAAAGAAAATAATATCTTGTAGAATTGTATTATCATGTTTAATATTAAAATTATAATGATGCCATTATGATCATACGGAAGTAATCTGAGTAATTCTTCAAATTTGGATATGCTGTTATTTAATAATCTATTATCTTAATTAATATTTGGAGTGTGCGCGATAAATTCACGATGTCCCTATCGTGATTATAAACGTTATATACATTGATTTCAAGCGTGTTTTTGAAAATACAAAAATGGAATATGACATTTTTTGTCAATTAATTAAATATTGAGTATCGAAATGATAAAATTACATATATTATAAAATATGAATTCCTTTTTACATTGGAAATTAATATACATAATTTATCGAAAATCTAACGATCATGATTATCGAATGTTTTCTTGTAAAGTTTTAGAAAACATTTGATAATTTGCAAAATTTGACATATTGTCATTTTGTCATGTTATAATCAAGTTTAAATTTATTTATTAATAATTAGCAGCTTTTAGCATTTTAGAAACACTGTTTAAAAATGGTTTGCTAACTATGAAAGATAACTATAAAATTATTGCTTTTACAGTTAGCAAACCATTTTTAAACAGTGTTTCTAAAATGCTAAATTTGATTTTGTAGCTAAACAAAGAAGATTTATGAGAACAGGAAGAGGTTGTCGAAAAGTACCATTGTGTTGAATAATGTATGTATAATTAAATGTATATCATATAATATTTCAAAAATCTGAATTTGTCTTTTAAATTCAATGTTTTTTTTTTTAGCAGAAATTTTGCTTCATTGTTAAGCATGTGTTCTATGCAGAGTTTACCTGCAGATACAGGTACAATGGAAAAAATGTATTCGATGAACGATACATTGAATGGACACACAAACATGCATAGCCCAAAGAAAGAAAACATGTTTCACAGTGTTATCAATGCTTTGAACGTACTTTGGGGACAATTTTCTAAAGTTCCTGCTTCATTCATAGCAAGTATTAATTATCCGTTGTCTGTAACAGTTGTAAACAATGAAATTTCACACGACTTTTTTAAGAATCTGACAGGTAAAATGGAACCATTAAATACCAATAATGTGTACATCTCCAATGGCGAGATCAAAGAATCTTTAGATGTTGTCGAGAGTATTCATAATGATGTATTTGATGAAAAGAAATCATACATATGCAAAATTTTTAATAAAAATACAAAAGATAATTTAAAATTTAGCTATGAATGTATTGGTAGCAAGAACAAAGATGCAGAGAGATCTGATGAGAAGGAATCAGTCATTCATAAAGATGTTAGATGTAATACAAATAATTCTAATTATTTAATATCACTTCAAAATTCGAACAAAACAAGTGAGGAGGAATTGTTTGAATACATTTGTTCTGGTATAAACACGAAGGAAATGAGTGCTATGGAAAATTGTTATAATTTTGAAGACACATACAATAAGGATATGCCCGAAAAAAAACAATGTTTTAATTGTATTAGTAATAGTGTGGATGATAAGATTATTATAAATAAGGAAAACTCTTGTTCAACACCTAGTACAAATGCATTAAGTACACAGATAGTTCAACAAGCTGCAGTCCCTAATTTGTTCACAAATATGTTGCAAAAAGTCATTAGCAGTGTAACAGATAGATTTTGTAAAACAAACCTTGAATCAGACTTGAGTCCAAAACGATCATTCTCATCGAGGCAACGGAGGAAACTTAATATGGTGGCAATAGGTCGAGGACGGGGACGAGCAAAGTCGCAGCTTAGGCGTTCTGGAGTCAGCCAAACGAGACACAGAAAGGAACGTACTAAACATGATATTACAGTAGATATAGAAAACGATTTTAAATGCTGGCAAGAACTTGAAGAGTATGATGTAACAGAAATTCAGAAAACAGAAGAATCAGGAAATTTATATTTAGATGAAGCTACAGTAGATGCTGTACAATATATTATAGAAGAGACAGTGAGTCCTCTAACATATACGCTTGCCGATGTAGAGCCCAAAATTCAGAAACAAAAAACACGCAGAAACATTAATTGTGGTATATCTAGATTTTCTGCAAAAATGAGAAGTATACTCGAATGTCCAAAACAAACAGATACCTTTGATCACGATTTTGTTGAAAACAGATACGATTTGCAAAAGAATACATTTCGACCACGTTTAATATCAGAAAGTTCTATTGACTCAGAAGATAGTTACTGCATAGTATTTGAGACTGGTTCCGAAGTAACTTGCAAAAGTGATCTTGAATATAGCGAAGACAGTGAAGAGAGCGATGTAGATCAAACAAATGAAGATGACAAAATATTCAAAGATGAAATATCTGTATCTCCAATTCAAAAAGTAATTAATCGTTTACAACTTAAACTTTTTCCATTACAATTTTGTGAATTACCGTTTATTGAACCTTTTATTGTAACATTTTTATTATAGGTAAAATTTAATTTGAGTCCAGTAATTCATATAATGGTGCATTGGGACTATGCATACCGTGCAGCTCGAAAAGGTCCATGGGAAGAAATGGCGAGAGATAGAGACCGATTTAGAGGCCGAATAAATGCTATAGAACGTATTCTTAGTCCAATATTAACAGTACAGCACAGAACCCATATTTGGCATGAGCGATTTACACTTATTGAATAAAGTTGATATTCACCGTTCCTTCAAGGTAATTGTATCATTCAAAATTAATGTCATATAAGATAGAAGAAGAGATGATGTATTAAAGAAAAAGAAAATATGTATAATAAGTCTTCTAGGATGACAAAATAGGCTGTGAGTTACTAGTGTACGATGTCTGTGTTAAATTGCAATATATCCATTAGTGATGGAAGTAAATTTTGTTCTCTGTAATTATCTATATGATTGGTGTACTCTACGTACTTGTTTTCACTACAAATTTATAAATCTATAAGCTGTAAATTCTTATTTTTGGTTAGTCTGTTGCATATGTAAGCATATCAACAAGTGCTAAATTTTATGTCCTACTAGATATGGAAATTTCATATTGGATCATTTAATATAATTTGAGAAAAATGGGAACTTAAGTTATATAAGCATTTCTCTATTAATATTTCTCCAATATCTGATAACTGTTAATAAACAGCATAAGGTAACAGACTATATATATGTAAATAATGCATACATATATATTCTTGGTTAAATTATTTCATCTTATTTACCTAATGTATGAAATATGAAATTGAATTATACGTTAGTCATTAAATATATAAATAGATATCATTTTCGTTGTATGACAGAAAAATAAATTATCGAAAGTTACTAGTTATTCATGTTTCTTATATTTAATATACATCATTTCTTCATCTGTACAACTATTTTGTAATAAAGTCGAGACTTTTTCATAACATTTCCAATAATGTAATTATAAAATATGTACATTTTCTAAATACGAGATTAAGTCACATAAAATTACACGTAATCGTGACAATTTTGTTACACTTGTAATAGAGATTTAATTCTGTACGATATAATTAAATCCATTTCAAGTGGATATTAAATATTATATATAAATATAAAATGTTTGATATAATTACTCTTTTCTATTAGTTTAAATAATACAAAATTAGTAAATGTAAATGAAAAATGTCCACTCAATTTCGTTTTCAAATACGCAGCTTATGCACATCTGCCTTATTTATTAATATGCATTATTTATCTTTCATCTTTTTATTATAAAGATTTCGTATCATAATTTTATTTACGAATCTGAATATTTCTTATGGGTAACTATTGTATCGCGAATATTGGAATTAGGAAAAGACTATAACAAGCCAAAGCTACAATAAGTTATGAATTGAAATTCACAATCAGATCAAGATGGTATAAAATAAATTCTATTTCAGTTTTAATCATTATCTAATATCATATGTATTTATTTGTATTTAAAGATTTTATTTTTGATTGTAATTATATTAAATATGTATAGAAGACATTAACGAAAATATTTAATAAATAAATATTTAACTTATGTTCAAGTATATATTTACATAAATAATGCATATTTTATTCATAATTCAATTGAATGAACACAAATTTGTTTTTAATGCTTTTGAAGAAACATTAATTCATAAGTTTAGTTTCTGTTAAATTTAATTTGGACTAGGACAAAGAAAATTCTCCTTGCTAAACTTGTTATGTACTGTTAATAATATTTAAAATCAATTAGCAATTATTCTGCGTGTACATAACAAAAGTCAACGATATGTGTGACGCTATACGAAAAATCTGTATAATTAAATTATAATCTACTTTATAATAATCTTTCACTTACACTTATTTAACAACTTCTTTCTATTAGTTTAGAAATTATTTTAAGTTCTAATATGTAACATTACAAAAAAGGAGACTCGATCTTCACGCACGTAGTCGTCTATGTCTAACTTTTATCGAGGAAAATTGAAATGGTATTTTCACTTTGGAAATCAGAGTAATATTACGTATGTATTTAGTATATAAATATATGTATATATTCGATTGAATAAATACATTAATCTCTTTTACTATGGCTTATGAGATGTTTGGTCTGAAAAAATTTTCGGCACCTGTTTAGTAAAAATAATTTTCACTGTATATATGATACCCACTAACAGGAGTAAGACTTCAACTAACATTTCACGATTCTGATTAACATAATTTTCCATCAAACACCATTAAAGAAGGCTAGATTTTAACAAAATAAAATCTGACTCATGTAACAGAATAACAAACGCTTTGGTATGAGATTTTATCATTTAATTTTGGTCAGATACCAAATATGTATATACGTTTGCTGGTTTGGATTTAGATGCACTTCTTATTGTCACTAACATGACGTTATTAATTGCATATGCCAATGAGGGAGGACTGACAATGGTTCCGACACATTATTAGAGCCCCTGTCATGAGTAACTTGAGAAGTTTCTCAGAGTCTAACAATGAATGTAATAATACAATCCGAATTATGCCAAGGGCAAGTTACATGACTATAGAGTGTTTGATTGGTGGTCAGAAAATTAACGTTGCAGTTACGGATCCCGCTTCTTAATTGCCTACGGATTGTCCTACGAATTCATTTTGAAGAACAATGTCGTTTCGACACTGTAGCGTTTGGTTCCGATGGAACGGATACGATGGATATTTCTAACAGTACCGATACTTTTATGGCTAATGTACAGATGGTTCATTACAATTTTTTTAATTAGACAATATTTACTTTTTTACTAAACTATTTCCTTTTTTATTTCTTTCTTTTTTTTAAGAAATCAAATGTTGTATTTAAACCAATGATTCACAAATGAACGTGAAAGTGAATTACCAATGATGTCTAAATTAATTACTAACGTTAGAAAATTAGAAATACTAATGGTCATTCCAAGTAAAGTAATACGTATCATCAAAGGCGCAGCCTTGACAGTAGAAATAATAAGAGTGGAATAGTTTCATCCTTCAGCTGTTATATGTTTCTGACATTGAAGAACAGAAAAATATCTCGTGGGAAAGTTCCGTTGTTGTTCGTTCTATTCCACAGAAAATTATGTATTTTATCGTAATCTGTGTAGGTGCACTTTTTATTTGCGATAGATTTCTCGCGATTGGATAAGAAGGATACGCTCGAAAGATATCGAATTACATTTAATTACCGCGAGCGTATTAGTCCCAGTATAATTATGTTCCTGGAAGTTCGTTTCTTTACTAGGGTTCCGTTTCGTGCGCCGTTTAATGAATTATGACTCCATGGAATTGAATTACAACTACAGCATTAGAAATTTTGATCTTTTGCTGCGCTTTCTTTGTTCATAAGGTATAGCGCGCGTGATATAACGAAGAAACCTATTAAGCAGTAGAAGCGTAATGTGTTGCTCGAAGTGGTTAAATGATTTAACGCCTGCAGAATGAATGAAAACATGAGATAACGGAATATACCCGTGTTATAGCGTAGGTATTCTAGTCGGCATTTCATTTACGCAGGACGTTTCCCTGAAACCTCAAATATGTTTTTCAACACATTTTCACTAGGATTAATTCTATACAAAGTTTCTCAGGAAACAAATATCAGAGAAAGAGAAATTCCTTAGGAAATAAATGTAAAGGAAATTTCTCAAGAAATGAATAGTAGAGAAGTGTAATAGAATTCGCTCAATATGTGTGAATCAAATCTGTATAAAAAAATTTCTTATAGAAATTAAGATTTAATCGAAGCAAGAGATTACGATCTCTGCAATTTTATTAGTAGATAAATAATTTACAAGATCAAGGAAAATGACGACAAATACGATGACAACGACTCGCAACAGTATATTCATCATTGTCCAGGAAACGTGTCAAACATCTGCAGTGAAAAGAGCACCGAGGAGAGAAGGTGAACCGGAAGAGGATGGGCACGATTTTAACTGGATGGCTGGCGCAATAGAGAGGGCTACACCACGGACCATTGCAACACTGTAGTTTCTCGATGCGATGTAGAACGCGATGTGTTGTTGACACAACGTCGACAAACGTCGACCCTTGGTCAAATGATGAGTCGCTCGATTGCAAAAATACGAAATTATCCGGTGTCCGCTTCTTGGCTTTATGCTACGAAATTATTAAATTTTACAGAATTATCAGTAATTGTAATTAATTGCCAACGCAATTAATGTGGCCAATAACAGATAATGATACTAATAAAGTTCAAGGGAAGTTTCCTCAGTTGATGCAATATTTCTGTCTGACAACAGTAAACTTCAATTGTGTATCGCGAAAACTGAATTGGTAAACAAAGATATGGCAATTCTTAAATAAAGAAATAGTGAGTAATTATTTAAAATGTTGGACGAGGAGAAGTATATGTTATACTAGTCAGTTAAATGAATTCTCAGGTACGATGTCATGCTCTTTAAGCATCTACGAAAATAGTAAATCATATCGATAACGTAAGGTATAACGATACTCTTTATATTCCAATAAAAACAATTTGTTATACAATTTAGCGTTCCCTTCGTATATTGTTCCATATATTTCATAATCTGCTTTTTATTCTTTCAAATATCTCCTTAGTATTTCCCTTCCTCTCTAATTCTTTTTCCGTTATCTTTGCTTCGTTCTAACAACGACACGTTCGTTTCTTATCAGAATATACGGTACACATTTGAAACCAACACACGTCGCTTCTAACGCGTATTGCTAAATGCGGATTATCGTGACTTACGATTTCACGCGGCGTCTTTTCGTCTGCAGAGTGCAAACCTTTCGTCTCTAATGGAAAGAGAAGAAACGAAAATAGTCGTGAGTATTGGAGAATTATTCCACGCTATCTGCTTTCACCTTTTCACGATCGACGACGAGGACGGGAGACCGCGTATGACGCATATCTACGTTAGGTTCCGTGCGGTACGAGAAAATTTTAGAAGGCTTCTCGTTTGGCTAGATAATGTGCAGCGGTTGTCCCAGTTTTCTATGCCGACGATAAGATCTTCGTGCTCTGTAATAAGATATGGCCGTTTAATGTACGAAGCGAATCATCCATCGCCAACGAGAGCGTCGATCGCTGTTTATCCTCGACCAAATGATTGTCACTTCTGATATACTAATATACAGATTATGAATTTTTATGCATTTCTAGGAAATTTAAAGAATGCACATAGTACGCGAAAATCTGCACTTAATCCTGATTCAGCTCAATTTCCGGTCGACAACGGTCGTCAATCATCGCGAAGTTTCATCTAAATATCTAAAAAATGATAGAAATTTAGAAAACTTTAGAAACTTTAGAAAACGTTAAACCTTCTCGTTCACTCGTTATTTCTTTTTAATAAGTTGTTGGTGACTTAATAAGTCCTTTTACTAATAAATGGAAGGCTTGGAAAAATACGGTATCTCGTACGTAGAAATATAAAAAAAGGTCTTTAATATCCTTCTGCTGTTTCCGATTGTTAAAAATATCCGTATAAAAATAAGCGGTTCGTTATGTATGAATAATGCCGAATGGAGCAAATCGTCGACGCAAAAAGTTCGTATAAATCCTAGAATTTTATGCGTTATAAATCCGCCAAACCGAAGTTCCCTTTCACCGACGAGACATTTAGTCATATGTACTATATCTTAGATAGTGCACCGTGCACTTAAGCGAATATATGTAAGCACATTAACGACGAAATGAGAGATTTGACAGGTGTTTGTACATTTCTGTGCATATATGCACTGGTATAATTTAACTAGATCGGAACGTTATTCACATATGCGTTACGATGCAACGATATCCGGTTACGGAACTCTAAAACAATTACATCATCCGTATATCCGGCACGAAAGCACCTTTATGTGTTCCTCGTAGCGCAATATCAAAGGAAATTATAAAAATCCAGTTTTCCCCTTAGTTTCGAAATAGCAAAATAACAGGACATCTCATTTCTATAGAAATTTTTATACGAATTCTATTGTATATCGTTGTATACGCTACTGCTACAATTACCGCAATATTTGAATTAGAGCGATTTCGAAATTACTTAGGATCGCAAAGCAAGTCGTCTTGTTTTCCTCGCGATATAATGTTACAATAGAGACCGCAGGCGTGATCGGGGTCCACTTAATAAATCGTAATCAACAATACGATCTGGTTCGATTCTTTAGCTCAACCTTCGACAACAGCCACCTTCTCTGGAATACTTGAGAGCGCATTGTCGATGTTACTAAACCTCGCAGCAGATAACCGGTTGCAACACGAGTTGAACCTGACATTCCGGATTTACGACAATGTTTCGCACCACCATGGATGACTATAGCGACTCAGGCAGCCGATGCGTTTTTTCTTTAATAAAAAAATGTTACATATTATTACTTAATCACAGACTAAAAAATGAATGGAAATTTTCAACGAAATGCGAGTACATGTACTACGTCTAGCATGTAATTGTCCTCAAATGCAAATATCTATCGAAAATTCTTATTTGACGAATCGTCGCTGACGCGATAAACAGAGATATGTAGATACATATGCAAAATCATTTTTTTTGCGACTATGACTAAAACATTGCAACATGGGTAAGAAATTGTTTTATCCGTTTGAAGTATTACAAACAGTACACCTACTTTGTATGTTTTATATACTTTTGAGTATTATGCGTATTCTATGTGCATCCTGGCGTCTGTAAATTTGTCCAAATTTTTCCAAAAAACGCATATAAATTCGTAGTCCACCGATAAATATTTCAATAAATCGAAGAGGAGAACTCCCACTCCCAAATCGAAAGTAAACGACGTAGATCTATATAAGTGACACGATTGAAAGTGTTACGGCTCTTTTTCCTCAATTTCTGATAAATATGAAGATCATTTTGAACAGAGACGTTCCTCCCGCGTGTGATTCTCGTAAGGATGGTGTTAATGCAATTCTGTGGATCTTTCTCAGTTCTTCCAGAAACGTCCGTTATCAGCTACGAGAAGAAATCGTTGACGTCATTCTCTTTTTCGAAATTTGTATTTATTCGACGTCTTCGTCGAGAAATTTATACGACACGCAAGAAAGAAAATACAACGTGTGGGTGTTAAAAGAAGGCGACACTAAAGATATATGGTAGTGGGGCGGGAGACTATACACGTCTGCACACATTGTTATTACACCGAGCTTTATTTAAGGAAGTGAGAGACTTCGTGGCAGTATATGATAAAACACGTACAGGTTTCCGCTGCAGAGCTCTTCAAGCGACGAACTGCTGCTCAGTCTCGCTGACGGGTCAATATCAAAATCTCTCAGCTCCTATCATTCTTCGGGGACCTTCGTAAAAAGAAAGCTAAAAGAAATTCTAAAAGCTAATACGAAGGTCCGAAGCACTCCTTACGATGTAAGAATTCTTTGATAATTCACAGAACACGAAAATTACGAATATTAAAAAAAGCTATGAAAATATTATCATTATTGAACGCTCGAAGTAGAACCCTTGGAAAGAAAATGGTCCTACAGTAAAAAAAAAAAAAGGAAAAAAGAAAAACCGACGTGTTTCATGTGAAATTAAAAATTCCGATGGAAGATACTATTTTTCCAATCAGCATGATACCTTCAATACGTCATCCAACTACCGGGATTGTTTTCACAACTGTTCACCACGGTATATAATTGACGAATCGTGAAAACGTCCATCAATGCAGGTCGCTCCATCGACGATGAAGATATTCGTCGCCTGTTTCGTCATCTGGACGTTGATAAACCGAGAAATCGTACTCGCGAGCAGTGTCGAAGCACAGAATCAGGAAAATGATGGCCAAGTAGAGAACGTGGAACACATACTGCCGACTACGTTGGACGGTTTTTCGTACAAGAGCGATGGAAAGACAGGGGAACGAGTCGAGGCAGAGTCGTCATCGAGCAAAGAGACATTCGCGTCGAGTTTCTCCTCTTCGTCCGCGCGAACATCGTCGAAAAACGCGGCGTCATCGGCAGCGCTTTTGTCGGCGTTGAATGAGAAACTCGACATCGGCGAAGAGAAAGCGTCGTCAAAATTAAGAAGTGAACCTTCCAGCGAAGTTCTGATCGCCGATGGATCGCTTTCCAAGGAGAAATCTATCGGAGCTGAGATCAGCGAGGAATCGAGTTCTAAAGTCGAATCCAATTGGGAGAGCGTCAAGGAGGAATCGAACAGCGACGAACAGAACCGAATTGTTAAGACGTACGTGAAGAAAGGGCCGGTTAAGACCTGGAGCTGGAGCAGCGTGGGCAATGAGTCGCAGAGTTCCTCCAGCGAGGAAATTAAGCTTCTTAAAGAAGAAAAGTCTAAGGCGGAAGCTAGGGTCCAGTTGGAAGCGGAGGCACGAGCGAAGGCCGAGGCGGAGGCAGCGGAAGCTCGAAAGTTGTTGAAGTCCCAATTGAATGCCCTGAAACAGGCGCAAGCTAAAGCTCAGGCAGAAGCAGAGGCTCGAGCACAGGCAGAAGCATTGGCCGCGTCGGAATCCAAGGCTTTGGCTTCCGCTCGAGCAATAGCTAAGGCCAGTACCGAGGAAGCTGCACTGGCACAGGCGCAGGCGAAGGCAGAGCAACAAGCTCGTTCCGTACTGCAGACTAAACTCATTTCCATCCTCGACACGCGTAGTCATACCAACGTCGAAGAGGAAATCGTAATCACGGAAGAACTGAAGGAAAAGGCGAAGGCCTCGGTGGAAGCTTCTGTAGCCGCGAGCGTAGCTGCCAAAGAAGCTGCTAAATCGATCAGGATCGCGGCTATGTCTCGAACGAACGCCGCCCTTAAGGCTTTGTCGGCTCAGAAGGCCACCGTTATCCAGGCAATCGCTTCCGCCAACGCTAGAGCCGCGGCTAGCGCTTTGAGCGCCGCCCTCGAACAGGCTATAGTTTCTTCGAGAGCTGCGGCTTCTTTGCAAACGGAAGCTTACGCCATAGCTCATAAAGTCGTCCAGGCAGCTATGGCTGAAGGTGCTGCCTTGGACTATGCGAAATACAGAGCTGAAATACGCGAGAAAGCGATCGCGAAGGCGAAAGCCTCCGCGGAAGCGGCTGCCACTGCTGCTGCCGCTGCAGCTGCTGCTTCTAATCAATTGGCAAGTTCACAGGCGAGTAATCTGAATGCTGCTACCAACCTAGCTACAGCCCAAGCAACTGCGATTTCTAGAGCGGAAACCGCGTTGTTGAAAATGAATGCAGCGGCCAAGGAGGAGGCGGCCGCCATGGCGAGAGCAGATGTTGAAAGTGCTGCTCTTGAAGCTGCAACCGCGGCTCAAGCGAGTGCGCTTCAAGGTGTAAGGAACGGAATTGTGATAGGATTGGGTTCGTCCGCTACCAAGCTTAACGAGCAACAGGCTGTAGCATTGTGGGATGCAGCCGCCGAAGATGGGAAGAACCTAAAGATAACAGAGATATAAGAAGTAGCAAAAAGTTGGGATAGATGTAAAGGAGAGCGATGGTATTTTGATTTCTTTAGAGGAGCAATATGAAAAGTTATAAATATAACGTTGTAGCAATGTAGATCTTGTCTTTTATTCCCTTTGTCTCCTTTAAATTCCTTTGATTTCGTCCTCTCTTTTATAGAATTTATATAGAAGTCCATATATTACGGATAGAAGCAAAAGAGCAAAATTATTGTATATATTTTGATGTATGTTTTCTGATTTTTTAATTTTGTCAATAAAGCGTGTTACTATGACGATGCGGTAATCTATTTTACTTGCTGACCTATATGTGTGTATTTTTGTACGAAAATATGAAACAAAATTTAATATACAGATTTCTTGTAACATACGTAGATTTCTTAAGCTCAATTGCCTGTATGGAATAAAGAATTACCTATGTCTCGAATAGCATACTTTCTCTGTATTAAATCGTACTTTGCGATTGAACAAAAATTTTACAATTGGGTACTGATGTAACAGTATAATATATGAACATTATATGAATTGTTATATAATTTATTAGAATAAACGCATGAAATTAGTAAATAAATGCAAGAACGTCATTCTCCAACGTACCATTTTAGAATAATCACTTAAAGTGCAAAAGAATTAGTATTATTAAAATATCTACGTATCTTTATCCCTGATTACGATTTTTATATATATTTAATTCTGTCTTCATAGTTAAATTTTATTTTTACCACGATTCGTACATCTGGAACATTTCAAATAACATAACTTTTCACTATTCATCACCTGTATCAGTGAATAAAAAAATACATAAAATAGTCCAAGAAAACAATACCGGTTCTAAATATTTCAAAGTTAAAACATAATTCTTTATTCTCCTAAATATTTCCCTAACCAGAAACAATATAAACATAAGAAAACAACGAAAACAAGCGACCTTGATACCGAAGAATAAAGATACCACGAAAATCGTCATTTGAAGATCGTCAAAATTTAGTTACCTAAATTCGCCGATCGTCCAACACTTCCGTTCTGTGTTCTCTACTGATAACGCTACTTGATCAAACACCTCCAAACTTGCAAGGAAAACATTTCGGAAACCAACTCCAGAGCACAACCTGAAACAATATTTTTAATCTCGCTTAGTCAGACAGGCGAGCCATTATTTTCACAATTGTCCGCGGCGCTATAAATCCGTCCATCCTTGCACAGCCGGTATCAATCCGCGAAGCGTCGTCGAACATGAAGATTCCAGCACTGCTCGTAACGTGCCTCTACCTTTGGGGCTTCGCGTCCGCCGGCCAGAGCTCACCTCTGCTCGAGATCGTGCAGGGTAGCGCGTCGGCCACCGCATCCACCGCTGTGACCGCTAGATCCGGACTTCGTGCCGGTCAGGTAGCCGTGGCCTCGCAGAAGGATGCCACACTTCAGGCAGATGCCTCAGCGGCCGCCGCGGCCGCTGCACGCGCTTCCGCCGACCAGTCGGCCAGTCTAGCCCAACAGTCGGCGTCTTTGCAGTCCAAAGCTGCCGCCAGAGCAAAATCAGCCGAGGAGTCAGCGGCAGCTACGGCCAAAGGCGAGTTGCAGGCAGAATCCATTGCTGCATCTGCCAGTTCCAATGCCAGAGAGGCTGCAGCGTCCGCAAAAGCCTCCGCATCCGCGATGTCATCGGCTGCCGTGCAGGCGAAACTCGCTGAAAAGACGGCCAAGAATCAAGCTCTGGCTTCCGAAGAAGCCAAACTCAAGGCTGCCGCCGCTGCCAGCGCAGCAGCAGCAGCCAGCGCCGCCGCCGAGGCAGCCCTGAAAGCTGAGAGAGTAGCGGAAGAAGCCATCGCCAAGGCGGCCGCTGCCAAAGCAGCCGCCAGAGCCGCTGCAGCCGCGTTAAACTCCGCGAAGGAAGCCGCCACGAGCAGCGCAAGGAGCGCCGCCGAAGCCGAAGCTAAGAGCGAAGTCGCTATACTGATCAGCGAACTCGACAAGAAGAGCAGGGAAGTCGCCGCTTCCACGTCCGCCAAGGCACGCGCTGCTGCTGCGGCTAGCTCCAGAAACGCAGAAACGGCTATTGTCGGAGCTAACATCAATGTGGCCAAAGAGGTCTTGGCGATTCCCATCGAGCCAAAGAAACTTCCGGAGCCAGAGCTGGCGTTGAAAGAAGAGAATGTCGCGGTCGCGAGCTCAGAGAGTGAAGTGAAGGTAGAAACGAGCAGCGAAGCATGGTCAATTTAAGGGATGACTGGATGCAGTACCAAGGAACGCGTTTCGTTCGAGAATAATGTTTGGTCGATGTAGGATGTATTCGATGTTTCCGGAGGAAATTCACGTATCAATGTTGCCTATAGTCAGACAGAGATTGTAATAATGAAAATAAATTGGTTTAGCATATACGTAGGTCTGTGGTGTTATTCCTTGCGTTGCCTTCTTTGCTCTTTTCTAGCGGAATGGGAAATTAAGATGGATACATAAATTCATTTAGTTTCGTACTTTGGAATTTTTAATTAAAGTTGTACTCTATCCTGTTTGCAACTATGCCCGGCGTATTTGAATAAAGAAACTATTGCCAGTAATAGGAAACTCTTTTTCTTTTATTTTATATTTTTATAAACCTTTTTTCGACTGATTAGAGTGGAGTTGATTTGCAGCGAATAAATAAGATGTAATATTGGAACAGTCGACATGGATGATGGTCATTCAGTTTAAAGATCATTTTAAAATAATTTTTTTGAAAAGTAAATTAAATACTGTTAGTAAAATACAGGGTCGATACAGAAAACAAGAAATATATGAAAGCGATGACGTTGATCGGTATTATAAAGTACCGTCAACACGCATACTATTTTTATGAAATTATATGCTTATACAATTATTGATAATATCATTATAACGCTGTAAAATTTTCAACAAATTTAATAATATTAATATAAGAAGAAAAAAACATTAATTATATGATTTATTCAACTGAACTTCGGATTTCGTTGTATGATTGTATTATGTATTATCCTCTTTCTTTAAGATGATTATCCTTATAGAACACAGTCCAATGTATATAATAAAATAAAAACTATGAAAGAGATTTATTTCTATTTTAAAACTGAATCGAAAAAATCCTTACCAAAGTTCTGTATCATTGAACTTTCACAATTTTCCATTCCTACATTATTGTAAATTTTCATAATACATTTAAGTTCATTACATTATATTATCGTCTCAACACATTTGTTTCAATGCTGGATAAGTAAAAAATGGCTTTTACTGCGACCAATTGTCATAATAATGTCACTATTGGAATAAAGATATTGTTCGCATTATTTGCTCATTTGTTCATAATGTTTACTCGCTTTCCGCTACTGTAGACTTTGATCATATCGATTAAAGAAATTCATTGTCAACATGAAATCGCAAACGTGCGAAATTTCTATTAGCAGAACTAGCCTGAGTCAGTGGTAATTTAACTCGCTGCCTAATCGAGCAACAAGACTCGAGGATTCGTTCAAGTATTTGAATACTTCAGCGATAGCTTAAGAAAGACTCCTTTGAAAATTTCAGCCTACCCTAAACTATTTCGTAAGAGCACATATTTGCAAAAAAAGAGGAACAACATAGATGCTAAAACTATGACCACCAAACTACCATAACTCTATCAATTCGTGTCTGTTCTTTTCCCCCAATGTAAAATTCCTTCTTCTCCCACTCTTCAAGGAAACGCTCCCGAAAGGTGCAAGAGGTGGCAAGATAAAAATATTTAACTATAAACAATCACTACACCTAAATAAACGTGTCTTAATAATATGCAACTTCAGCACGGAACATCCTCTCCTCCAGTAACCCGTTGAAACAATATTTTAGGGGGGCGTCAGAACAGACGTGAATTTCATGCAAAACACCTGCTGTTTTTACAATTGTCCGGACATCAGTATATAACCGCGAATGCTGTCCGGAATTGGCATCAATCAGCGAAGCTGCGTCAAACATGAAGATTCCAGCAATACTGGTTACGTCTCTGCTGGTCTGGGGTGGTCTGGCCGAGGGCCACGTGGTGAAGCGCGACAAGGAGCTTAAGGCCCCGTCTTTACCGGAACTACTCGGTGATGGGTCTGACACGTTCGGTGCCTCGATGGAGAACGGGATCAAAGTCGCCAGAGCATCGCAGAATGTGGGTCTGAGAACAGAGTTGAATGCAGCCGCGCGGGCTGCAGCCGCTGCTGCGACCAAGCAGGCCAAAGACACAGAGGCCGCGGAAGCTGGAGCGGCCGCTGCGATTGCCATCGCTATCGCCAAGCGTGAAGAAGCTATCAAAGCGAGCGAATTAGCCAGCAAGTTGTTGACAGCCGCGGCTGGGTCCAGCGAAGCTGCCGTGTCAGCGACGGTGAGGGCGGCGCAATTGACGGCCGCAGCTAGCGCAGCTGCCAAAGCTTCTGCATCCGCCTCTGAGGCTTCTGCCGAAGCCCAGGTGAGGGCCAACGCCGAAGCAAACATCGCCAAGAAAGCTTCGGCAGCTGAAGCAAAAGCCGCAGCCGAAGCCCAGGTTAAGGCGGAACTCGCCAAGAAAGCGGCCGCCGGTTTCTTAGCTAAGGCTAGACTAGCGGCCAGCGCCGAATCCGAGGCCACTAAACTCGCAGCCGAAGCGGAAGTAGCACTGGCTAAGGCCAGAGTCGCCGTCGACCAGTCGCAGAGCGCACAGGCAACCGCTACCGCTCAAGCTGCCACAGCCGTTCAGTTGCAGTCTCAAGCAGCTAACGCGGAAGCCTCCGCTGTAGCACAGGCTGAAACTCTGCTGGTCACGGCGGAAGCCGTCTCTGCCGCGGAAGCCGAAGCCGCGACCAAAGCTACCAGTTGGGCGAAGAATGTCATCAACGAGAAAAAGTTACGTTTAGCGAAGATCGATTAAACGAGAGACAAGACAATTGGTAAATGGTTAAGCCAGAGCAAAGGTCAAGAAACGAAAGACACTGTCGAATGGACAAACGCGACTATCTTTGATAATTTGGTTAAACATGATGACTACTGGCAGAATTATATGAAGGCAGATAATGATTAGCACAACTGAGATTCGTCCGTGTATTGTTTTAGTGGAAATAAATTGTCGTAGCAACCCGAAATCTTTGCGAATGCTTTCTTCCTTCCCTGATTACAAGTTCTCCTCCTATATTTTGATTCTCTTTCATTTGTTTTATATTACAATGAAACGCTATATAATAGAAGTATCTGAATCTTTCTTCTTTGATTAGTTTTTCATAAACCCTATTGTTTGAAAGAAATTAATTAAATACGATGAAACAATTTAACGTAGTTTCATAATATATGTATTACATAAGTATATGAGGAAGTTTGAACGATAATTATCACGTAATTACATTTGAACATGGTGAAAACAAAGACTTTCCTCGCATAATTTTTTTAAATTCTACACCAAATTCACAATGGATGGATTCGTTCCATCGAATTTTTTAATTTTTATATGAAACAAGACTGCGAAGAATACGATCTTACGTATTTTATCTTACGTATCTTATTTTCCCAAGGAATTTAAGACATTATTTGTAACATGTCACTGTTGTTCAAGAGAAGATGTAAAAATAGAAAGATATAAATAAAATGTTTAAAAAATGAATAATAAACTACTATGTTACTTTATACAGAAATAATCCTATTGATGTCGGTTTGATTAATTAATTAACTTAATTAATTGACTAATTAAAGCTAGATTAGACTTTTACCCTCGATATACTTTTTGAAATAAATGTGTATAAAATGTATAAGATGAATGTATAAAAATGTACACGACATGTAGATACAAGTATATACTACTTATAATAATAATTATTGCAATTGTTGATCTATACATCAAAATATTAAAACAAGTCTAAACTGAACAAGTCTAAACTATAAGACGTTTCAAACTGTTTTAGTCTGTCATAGCTAATTTACTATGCTAATTTTAAAGTACTGTTCAAGATCTTATGAGCATATGGCTACTGACGTAATTTCGAAAGAAATGTCTCTATTGGATTTAAAAATTACTTTCATTGATAAGCTACCAAATTAAATTATCTTGTGTATACAATACGCTTTAATACCCCAAAATTCAAAATATATACATTGTCGATAAATAATATTGAACATTGAATCCCAAAATTTGTCTTCAAGTACGATAGAACAACAGACAACCATATTCTTTTATTATTTCACCAAACA
Organism: Bombus affinis; assembly: GCF_024516045.1. NCBI lineage: Eukaryota > Metazoa > Arthropoda > Insecta > Hymenoptera > Apidae > Bombus > Bombus affinis. Next base: position 11,188,319 of record NC_066353.1, read on the forward strand.
TTTGCTTTTTATACAAAACTCTGCTGGAGCAACAAAAATTACACGTGTTCCTCACCAGGCAAAGCAAAGCACACCTGTAAACACTACCTGGGCCCGAAAAAATAAGCTACAACTTCATCAAGGTGAGAATAACAAAGCGAAACAGCGAGTAACGATGACAATCGCAACAACATCTTCCTGCATTTACACAACTGCATAGTCCCTACGCTTGCCCTAACTATTTGTACAACTGCAACCCCCGGTATATAACTGGCGCGTGCCGGAAGAATCGGCATCAATCGGCAAAGTTCCGTCGACCATGCAGATCCCAGCGATTTTCGTCACGTGCCTGCTCACATGGGGCCTGGTGCACGCAGGTAGCGTGGAACTCGGTGCCCCCAAGCAGGAGTCTGTCCTCGTGGAGCAGCTCCTATTGAAGAACGTGGAGACTAGTGCGAAGCGAAAGGAGAACGGCGCACCGAAACTCGGCGAGAGCACAGCTGCGGCTCTGGCTAGTACCAAGGCAACTGCAGCCGCAGAGGCTAAGGCATCCGCCAAAGTGAAAGCTTCTGCCTTGGCCCTCGCTGAGGCTTTCTTGCGTGCGTCGGCAGCGTCTGCTGCTGCTTCAGCCAAAGCTGCTGCCGCTGTAAAGGAAGCAACGCAGGCACAGTTGCTGGCACAGGAGAAGGCTTTGATAGCGTTGAAAACTCAATCTGAGCAACAAGCTGCCTCTGCTCGCGCGGACGCCGCGGCTGCCGCAGCCGTATCCGCGCTAGAACGCGCCCAGGCCTCCTCCAGAGCAGCCACGACCGCCCAAGACATCTCCAGCGATCTGGAGAAACGTGTCGCCACCTCAGCCGCTGCTGAAGCAGGTGCCACCCTCAGAGCGGAACAATCCGCCGCGCAATCGAAATGGTCCGCCGCACTGGCCGCCCAAACCGCCGCTGCTGCAGCCGCTATAGAAGCAAAGGCCACCGCTTCTTCAGAAAGCACCGCTGCCGCTACTAGTAAGGCCGCCGTGTTGGCCGCTGACACTAGCAGCGCAGAAGCTGCCGCTGCAGCGGAGGCACAATCCGCTTCGCGGATCGCAGGTACAGCAGCCACCGAGGGATCCGCCAACTGGGCTAGCGAGAACTCGCGTACCGCACAACTGGAAGCTTCCGCCTCAGCGAAGGCCACCGCAGCCGCAGCTGTCGGAGATGGAGCTATTATAGGACTTGCACGGGACGCTGGTGCCGCAGCTCAGGCAGCCGCAGAAGTTAAAGCCTTAGCTGAAGCTAGTGCCGGCTTAGGTGCTTCAGAAAAGGACAAGAAATGAAGGGATATCTGAAGGGGACAAGAGGAAGTCTTTCTTAGACGATTTTGAGAAATTTCTGATTGAACACGATAGAAAATTATTTGAATATGATTAATGAACGACAGACGGAGTCGATAAAAATTAAGAGTAACATTGTCGAAGTGAGCTTACCTACGTGATAATAAAGGTCCACTGTTTTAGCAAATATGTATTTTCTTGATGATTTTCGTTGTCTTCCTTTTCTCCAATCCTTTTTGATAGATGGATCTCCCATAGAACCTTTCGTGAGATTGATGAGTTGAAGTCATGCTGGCTTGGCTTTAAGATGTTGGATGTCGGCGACGATAGAGCAGCCTGTGATTTCTAATATCTGAAAGTTTAAACAATTAATAAATGTCTTCTCATAATCTTGTATATTTGATAAATGTTTCTAACGTAGAATACGACAAAATAGCTTGTATTTTGAACATATAATACATATGTGTGTGTAGAATTCGACTACATAAAATATACGTTAAATACAGTTGTCTTAGATCAGGCCGGTTGTATTAAATTAATCTAGATTAAAACAATAAGTATTTACAATTAGTAAATTAATAAATAACACTTACTAAATATAAGAGTATAAATTATCACAAAAATATGCAAACTTTAATTAACTTATTTAAATTTATGTACTTTAAAATTGGTGTCTAATTACTTAATCATGCACGACTACATTGGTCGATAAATATTGGATTATCGACTACAACTGAATAATTATGCGAAACGAAATAGTGATTGTTTAATGCATACATTGGAAAGCAGATAAGAGATTAGCTTATCTTTTATAGCACCTACAGTATTTAATAATTACGTGAAGCATGCTATTTTAATCGAATATATTTGTAAACTATGAATGTAATAAATAAATTTATTTTCATTTGCCTTTACCTTCCTCAATTGCCGTCTTTGTAATTTTTTATTTTGCTGTCACTACTTTCGTATCTAAATATTGAAAAATATAAGCTACACTAAAAATATTTAAATGTCTAAATCACAGCAGCAAATAATAATAGTCAAATAACAACTGATTTAAACATTTGTGCTACAGGATTCGATGAAATATTGGAACATTGAATCATTAAATGATAGGCTTGAGAAAGTAGCAAATAAGAAAATAACATTTCGAATTAATGAAGAATACTAAGCACTCAGCATAGGCACGGTGAATATCCAGAATCACCTTTAATTAAGAGAAAGCACGAATACATCTTGAAAAGGTGAAATGCATGCTATCTTAGTAAAAGTGTTCAATGTCAATGACGACATTTGCATTCTATGTTAAAAGCAACATTTCACGCTAGAAGATATAAACATGTATATAATATTTTTCATAATTTTAAATGTGACAAATACTTGAGGCAGAATAATTGAAATACCGATAAAATTCCCAAACCTTTGTTTTTTTCCAAAACACGGGTTCCGAAAGCAGTTACTTTACTTTTGGGTTATTCGGTACAATTGAAATAATAAATGTTCGCCGCCAAAATTTTGCAACAATTCGAACAACGCCGAACCAGCCCGGAAAGGAAACAAACGCTATATTTCAGACTCGAATCCACCTAAATAAACTCCGGTTCTACCAATAAAGATATCGACGAGAAAAGATAAAGAAATATTTAGAAACCCATGAAACAACATTTCGCGTAATAACAACGATGTTTTCACAATTGCCAATGGCCGTATAAAACGGGCAAATCGTGTCCCAATCGGCATCAATCTTGCGAAGCAGCCTCGAAGATGAAGATTCCATCGATACTCGCGGTGTCCCTGCTGGTTTGGGGTCTGGCCAGCGCAGGCAAACCACTCATTGCCAATGCGCAACTAGGGAAGGTCAAGACCGAAACGTCATCGTCTTCAGAGATTGAGACGTTGGTATCAGGAAGCCAGACATTGGTGACAGGAAGTGAGACATTGGCTTCAGAAAGCGAGGCATTGGCGTCAAAAAGCGAGGCATTGACGTCAGAAGCCGAGATAGCGAGCCTGACAACGAAGGACGAGCTCATACTAAAGGGCGAAGCTATCACTGGAAAGAAACTAGGAACCGGGGCGTCGGAAGTAGCGGCGGCCTCTGGGGAGGCTATTGCAACTACCCTTGGCGCGGGACAAGCTGCAGCAGAGGCACAAGCAGCCGCCGCCGCGCAAGCAAAATCAGCAGCGGCAGCTGCCGCGAATGCAGGTGAATCCAGCAACAGTGCTGCTGCGTTGGTTGCTGCTGCAGCTGCAGCACAAGGAAAAGCGGCTGCCGCCGCAGCAGCCGCGACGAAGGCTAGCTTAGAGGCCGCAGAAGCTGCTGAGGAAGCTGAGTCGGCCGTGGCCTTGGCCAGGGCTGCCTCCGCAAAGGCGGAAGCGCTCGCATCGACCGCCGCTGCTGCGAATACCCGTGCTGCTCTCCAAGCGGAAAAATCGAACGAGCTGGCGCAAGCTGAGGCTGCAGCCGCCGCCGAAGCCCAGGCTAAAGCCGCCGCTGCTGCCAAGGCAACACAACTCGCCCTTAAAGTTGCCGAAACTGCGGTGAAAACGGAAGCAGATGCAGCAGCTGCCGCCGTTGCGGCCGCAAAAGCCAGAGCAGTCGCAGACGCAGCCGCGTCTCGTGCGACCGCAGTGAACGCCATTGCTGAGGCGGAAGAAGGAGCCTCGGCACAAGCGGAGAACGCCGCTGGTGTAGCACAAGCAGCCGCCTCCGCTGCCGCGGAAGCGCAAGCTTCTGCATCCGCCGCTGCGGCGACTTCAGAGGCATCCGCCGAAGCTAGTGCATTGGCAGGAGAGCTTAAGATACCTCCGTTGATACGTCTTTCCTCACCGAAGAAGGAAATCACCGAAGAATGGTCAGTGAAGTAAGTAGGGACGAGGTACTTGAAGAGATCTAGCTAAGGACGGCAATACAGGAACATTTCCGCAGGAGAGGTTCAACATCTTCAAGCAGAGTATATTCTAGAATAGAGCAGAAGCAAAGGAGATGATTAGAGACACCAGTTTAGTAAATGCGAATCGAAATTGTACGGATGACATTATTAAATTGTTCTAGCAAATGAGCAAAAATTTCACTCTTCTTCCTGGCATATACCTTTTTCTTTGTTCCTTGCCTCACCATCGTTAGGCATCCATGATAGCGTAGAAATTAATAAACGTTAAACGTATGTTAGAACAACCTCGTGGAATCCCTGTAATGTTATTTATAATATCAACATCATCAAAAATTATTCTCAAGGAATGGTTGAGCGTCGTGTATTTCGATATAAGTCTGAACACGTACCTGTTTACAGAAATGACATTCATGGTATACGACAGGATCTCTAACGCTTGAAATACCACGAACTTGTTCCGAGATCGATGATTCAGAAGGTTACAGTCTCTTCACTCGGAAGAACGATGCCACTAGGCAACTTTCCCTTTCTTCTTTACTTTCCTCCGTGATATCGCGCGATTTTACTTTGCGATCACCTTTTCATAATTTCAGCTCGTTAATTATGCATAACAGAATGATAAAACGCGATTGCGCGGTTAATAAATTTATCGCACACAGAGCAAGTTCGTGGTAACTGGCGAACGTTAAAGAAACGGTATTATCAGCCCCATTTTTTTAAAGTTCGATCGTAATTTCTATATTGCGTACGGTTGTTACGTAAACGCTATTAACCATAAGGTACCCAGGCCCGATTAGCTTCCTACTTGTTGGCTCAAATGGCCCGGAAGAAACTCTATGACCCGTTATTATTGTTTTCTTACACGACAGTGGTACTCTCGAGAGAACGCCGCTTCTTTAATTGGCCACAAGATACTGTAATGAAACAGCGAAAGTTGGTTAAAAAGAATATAGTTTAACAGACACGAAACATCGCCGTCGAAATTTCTGCATCAACCCTACGAAACGGGCACGCGTGCATCCTAATCGCTTGGCAATTACCATCGAGTAAGTATATGCGATACGCTTTTACAAGTTTTTATAATGGCAAACTCGTGATGTGGTAAGCGATGTTTTGTGAAAGATTCGACTGTTTCAGCCTCCAAGAGAGCGCATCGTGCGTGGTAGAACGACGAAACCGGCGAACGAAAGGAGAACGGGTTAGCCCCAGCCTCTTTTCCTCGAATACAATGACGATTTCGCGACACGTGACCCGATCACGAACAAGTTGTTAGTCCCCTTTGTTCGACGTTGTAAAATTGATGCTCACCGAACTGAATATAATATACTTTGTCACGAATTTGGATTCATGTAAAATTTTACTTCGATTTGTACCTTATGCTAAAATTACGATAGAAAACTTGAATCAAATATCCATAGAGCTCTAATTAATACATTAGCTATCGACGATCTATTGAAAGTACAATTGGTTACAGAAGTATTCTTCCAACTTTTAGTAACGTTCGTTAAACTAATTATTCTTAATATATTACATCGTTATTTCTTCATAATATTTATGCCAGTGAAAGACTTAACTAATATAGCGCGTATCTTTATTAAATCTTTATTCTCCTATGGAGATATCAATCGTATAGATGCATTAATTAAGAGATCACGAATACTTTTGGGACTCTCTCCTAATTAATCGAATCAAGGATTCTTTGATCACCACTAATGAATGAATAAAAGTAGCGACTCAAGAAACTTGGTATAACAAAATCAAAAAGGAAACGAGAAGAAAAAAGATGAAAGATCCGTAAACCAAATGGTAACCCACTTTGTCATATGTACCGCTCTCAAGTGGAATACATTGGTCGTGGATTTGATTCGATTTACATATTTCGATGGTGTGAGAGCAAAGTATATATGTATAATATCGTACACTTCATGTACCGATTAGGTGAATACATGCGCGTCCGTCGTCAAGGAACGAGGAGCTCACACGATCGAGCATCGGGGGACGCGAACGATTCTTTGGTGACTGGTGGTTCAAGAGGTGAGAGACTATAAATGTTTGGTGGGGACGACAGGACCCCGCCCCATGAACAGCTATAAAATGCCGGCACGAGAATCGGACCCAACCAGTCTTAATCAGAGTACACGAAGATCCTTTTTTTTCTTTCCTCTTCAGAGGTACGCTGGGTCTGCTCTCTCCTTCCTCTCTCTCTGTCCGTGTCATCGTCGAGATCATGAAGCTCGTCCCGGTCCTGTTGCTTGTCGCAGCGATCGTTTTCGCCGCCGAGGAGAAGAAGGAGGAAGAACGTCCTAAAACGTTTAGAAGACTCATACCTGCTGACGTTCTTCGCGGTGAGTCTTTCTATTTTTCTTTCTTTCTTCATGAACATTTCTGGAATTTGAAAGGTTTATGTAGTTCCTTGCAATATGTATACCTAGATCTCTCTCGCGCACATAGAAATATGATATAATATCGTGGTACCAATGTCTAATGTTTTTTGTCAGGCGTTTAGGAAAGCCTGGTAAATGGATTTGGTCGCCAATTCTAACGAAGCTAATTAAACTATGCCAGATACTGAAAGATAGTTCTAAAATTTTTAAACATATTTAAATGGTGATTAAGCAATGTAGGTAAAATTTTTTATAATGAATCTCATGAAACATAACATATTTCTGTATGTCTGCTGTTCCAAAACTACAGCAAACTGCGCCATACTGTGAAGGTAAAACATTTTCTACACGACGTCACAATTTAAAGTAGTTTAGAAACTAAAGTACACAAAAACTATCACATGTTTGCCGTTACAATTTTAATAAAAATTGTAGAAATAGAATACTATCCACGATAATTTTGTCAAATCAATCGATTTTACTCGAATAAATTCTTTTCCCTTTTTTCCTCTGCATTAACAACATCCAATCGTGCTACCACAAACAGTATTATTCTTACCTAGAAACGTATGTCAGGATGACGGTGTGGCGGTTCTTTAAAACGACAGACGTGACCCGGTACATACGTGACACGAAAGTAAAACGATTTTTATCATTTTGCCAAAACTGAAATCACTTAGAAAATACTTTAAAAAACACACACATTCATAACGTGTGCCTAAGAATCAGTATTACTTTTGAAGAGCAAACTGATCAGCAGAGAAAATCGGAAACCGCGTAAACGTATCTTGTTAATTGTTCGACATTTTCTCCATCCTTTGCCTTGGATCGTCAGTCGTTCGACTTGAAAACCATTCCCAGAATTGCAAATGAAGCGACCATACCAACGAGTTTGCAGAAATGGGCATAAATCACAGTTTCATTTGACAATTCCTGTTTCTTCAACTTTCCATTCGCGATAGAGGAATCAGGTCCTTGAAACCACGCTCTTTTCACCCTACCATTGTCGTTACCATTTTGTCCTCTCGTATTATTCACCATGTCGTGACATGTTTGCAACAGTACAAACAGAGACGGATAGATGTACGTTTTTCCTCGTTTAAAAAAATAAGAAAAAGATTGATCGAGAAAATAAGCGTTTTCATAGATTTGTAGATTCACAGTCATGTGACAATTTAGGTGAATAACGCACTTACACGAACAAAAGAATAGGAAACAATAACAAGACCATCATCGTGTGAAAGTCTTCGTGCTGCGAAGACTCGTTTCTTCTTCTTCGATCGATCCCGCAACCTGCCCTCCAGCCTTTTCTTTATATGGGGTATACGTGTTCGGATAAGCTTTGACTTCACCTACCGTTCACCGTAAGATACCTTCTACAAAAACTACTTTCCACTTTTTAATCTCTTATTGGAATAATGTTGTCTTTTTATAATTAATTGCTACCCTATTTACCGCAGCAAAGTCAATTTTTCGCATATCGTGTCCATGAGGTGCGAATTGTAATTCTTCAAAGGTAAAAACATTAGTAGCGTATAGCTAGGCAAACATAAGACATACATAAACATAACGACGTTTCAAGAACACAGTATCCATACAAATCGAATAGGAAGCAAGCTTATCACACAGAAATCTTCCGTGAAGTCACGAGTCTGGACCATTTATTGACAGTAATCGTTAGTGATGCAGAACATAGTCCTTGATTCTCCTCGTTTGCTGATCGTTCCAATAATCTATAATTAGAGATCGTTGAAAAGGATCTAAGAACAATCTGGAGATAGCGTCTTGCTGATTCACAGACTGTGGCCTGGTTACTCCGTATTTTTCGCTCCAGACCTAGATTCCGATGAATAATCGAATTGCTGATGAGTTGCTAGCGGCGAATGCTGAACATGGTGTCGTCGTAGGTACGTTTATGTACGATGTCTTGAACGTCATTTACGCATTAAGAACATTCATTTTATTTATATCCTATCGAAACAAAGATAATGAAATTGGGTGAAATTATGAAATTTTCAGTAGAAGACAGCTAGACGATTGTTTACTCCATTTCATAATCACATTCTATGCACGACTGGTTTGCCAATAGGTATGCAGAATGACACGAAAATAATGCGAACGAAAATTTGTAATCTGTAAAAAAAGATATGACAAATGTGAGATATATTTTTTACCATTACCGTATGAATTTTTTGAAACATGCGATACAATAAATATTGTACTTTTCGTGAACAGGAGAGCCTTTACAGAGTATTATAAATTTCTTTACAGAATTTGTGCACGTACTAAATATTATTATGCATGACAAAATGAATACATCGAAATATAAAAAACGAGAAATGATGTCTATTTAAGTGCAGGTGCGCGTGTTCCCATTGAAGTTAAGTTTTACACAGTCACGAACATTGGAAGTGTACCCGTTTCGAAACAGGATGATTACAGAAAGTAGGTCTTGGGTTGGGTCATCGGCGACGAAAGCGGGGCCAGAATGAAAATTCGTAAAGAAAGAGGCTGATTGCACTCCGTTGTTCCCCTTAGCTTCGCGACTTTCCAACCGGGAGATCGTTACCCTTCGATTATTCTCCCGACGTGCAATTCGTGATCGTAGCCTGTGACGAGTGACTAATTTTCTAAACGCGACATGCATCATTGATTAACCATACAATAGATAACGTGTTATTTCGTGAGAATATCGCGTGTTTATTGAAATGTCAGATAGCAGATTTATTGATCGGACAACCAAGCGACAGGAGCTATGATTATCTCTATCTCAAGTTCCTATTTAATTAGCGTTATTGAAATTGACAAGCTATTATGTTATATACGATTATAAACTAATATATGCGAGAATACTACATTATGAGCGCAATAAAACGTGCTTAGATTTAAATAATTATTAAGTAAAATTGTAAAGTAATTTCATTTCAAGATGACAAATACATAATTGGGTAGATCTTAACACGTTTCATATCATTAGTTTTCTCTAACTATACACACTATGTAAGGTTCTCTAAGTAAACATTTTAATACATCTGATACGTTGATCTTTCCGCTCATCTATCTTACTTGAGTATAACGAAGAACATATTTGTCCGTTCAATGAAAGTTCTATTTCTATCTAAAATATCATGGGTCACTGATGATCCACGAGCCATAAAAAGCGTTAACAGACGGAAACGTAGCCAACCGCGACGAAAAAAACAAAGTGAGTGAACGTAACGTTACTCCTACGAGCATGAAAGTCGACCCTTGCAGACAGATGAATCTTTAATGTCGGTGAAAGTCTAAGAATGTCTACTATAAATCATTCTTTATACCTCTTCCTTAAATGGCTCGCTTTAGAAGTGACGAGACCAGAGCTCTTTCCATGAAAATTACAAATTAATTTGCACCATGTTTGTATGTTATAACTCCTTCCAGATCAATGCATTCAACTCAATGATGGCGATAAAAAGCCTACGATTTTTACCAATTTACCGGTCGAAATTGTTGCCTTTTACCATGTGAATGGCATCAGATTAAAGTTTTTCCGTAGCCAGCAATTTTACAATGTTATTAACAAAATTGCACAGCAAACCATGAAGTCGACTTCATCATCCCTTTCTCTTTTCGAGTTACTTTTCTCAGTTAGCGTATGAATAGCACGCTTCTATTTCCTTCAAATCTGCTATCCTTCTATTAATTAGCTTAAATCACATTCAATAACATTTTTTAAGATCATGTATGTTCCATATAGAAAGGAAAGTGAAACTGCTCACATACTCACTTTATTTTCGCAACAATTGTACTGTATGCAGTTGTACACATGTATACGGAATTTCAAATTCACGTTGCAACGATGACTCTGGATTCCATATTGGCTATCGCCCATCAATTGGATCATTAAGAATTAAATTTTACATTTAGCTTTACTTTCAAATAAATCAATGATATGTCATTTTGATGATTGGAAATTATGAGCTTTATTATATGATTATAATTTTGCTAAGCACTTAATTCCCCGTATGAAGTTTGCATGAAAGATGGATTGTGGTGTTTAAAAATATTAGAAGAAAAAACCTTGTATCTGTATCTCATCGATATCGAGTCAAAATGTTTCTCGATTTCGAATATTCCATTGCACATCCGATCATTTAGAATAAAGGCTCCCGAATCACTTTCTTATGATCCAGGTGGCCCGCAAGAGCTGGTGCCGTATACCACCGCACTTTTAGCGTTGGCGTGAACGCCCATCGTTTTATGTCTTCGACGTAACGAAACTGGCATTGAGAAAACGATAACAGACACGTCATTATTCAAATAAATCTTATTCCTAAAAGGTAACAAGCGACTCATGATTGAGCGACATACTTGTTATTTTTTGTGTCTTCCTTTCATAATTAATTAGTCATTCATATTGCGTAATGTTTAAAAGGTTGAATCGTTAAAAAGGAAAGAACGCTAAATAGCTTTTGAATAATTTTTTCGAATAAAATTTTCTTTTATTTCTGCCATTATGGTCCCTTCTATAGATCTGAAATACACAAATATCAATGCACAAATACGTGAAGAACAACGACTTATACTTTACCCCCTAAGTGACAGATACTTCAGTAATTTTTTAATTGCTTTAAACAATTTTTATCTTAATCTTGCCAAGCGATAAAAGCTTTCTATTCAATCATCTTCTAATCATTTCAAACGATTCACTTTTCTCGTTAACTCCAGGCAACTCTATAATAGAAAAAAGAAAGAAGTAAAAAAGTATGGCAATCGGCTTAGTCAGAGTTTGCGATAATTACACAAGTGGTAACACGGTGTGACAGCGAAAGTATTTCTCCTTGAAGTTTCTAGCTCGATCGGCACCAATGAAACTCCTCTGTCATCTATCTACGATCGATCAAGACGCATTATAATGGAATACCGTGCGCGTGTGTGTCTGTATAAACTTAGAAGGCGCGACGAGACGTTAAAAATGGCTTAATGTTAGAAAGTAATGAAACCTTTCACAGGTGTGCGTGTAATCAGATAATGCAGCACGTCCACGCATCGTGCACGGTACCAATGCATTCTGTCGAAGAATCACAACCTGTACAAGTCGTTGCTCTTATAGAATGAGATTTTACTTTTACGTCACAGTTGGTGAAAATCCGCTGATGATTCATTTGGAATTTAAAACGTCTTGAAGAAATTATATAAATATAAAAAATTTTTTACTGCATTTATATAGGTTTGCCTCTTTTTAAAAAAAAGCTATGTTGAATGGCATGTATATTTTTTCTTCTATTTCTTTTTTTTTTTTTTTTTTAGCAATCGCGGAAATAATTTGATATTTGATAAAGATATTTATTAAAAAGTCTACGATTAATCGCTTCTTGTTTTTTACTTGCTGAAAAATCCAGTTCTAAATACGCAATACCTTCCGGGTAGAAGATTCCGGTTATTCCTAGTAAATTAAACGATATGGATTCCTTTCTCCACAAAGAAAGGCTACCATTTGCTACGTTTTATTGCATAAAAGACTGTTCCGTTACGTAATCAAATCTAGTGTTCTAGTTAATGCAACATATCAATCCGATATCTTCTTTATGTAATATATTTTATGTAATTCAGAAACTTGTATTCCGCAAAAATATTGGCGATTGTCTAGTTGTTACGATATTCGATTACTCGTTCAATTACTTATGATATAACATTATAACAAACCATAGAGAATTAGAAAGAATTTAATTTTATGCAAAAACTTTATACGAATGTTATAATAATATCTTGATAAGAATTATCAAATTCGAAACTTTAATTTCTTACTGCCAAAGATTAATTTTGTGATATAAATTATATAGTTCTATCTAACTCTTTTTTTTTTTAGATTTCCCCGGTATGTGCTTCGCCTCAACAAGATGCGCTACCATCGAGCCAACGAAATCCTGGGATTTGACACCATTCTGCGGCCGTTCCACTTGCGTGCCAGCCGACGATAACTCTGGTCGCCTCTTCGAACTCGTTGAAGACTGTGGACCGCTGCCGAAGGCTAACCCGAAATGCAAACTCTCAGACAAAACTAACAAGACTGCCACGTTCCCAGACTGCTGTCCCATTTTCGAATGCGAAGAAGGAGCGAAACTCGAATATCCGGAAATTCCGACTTTGCCTCCACCCACGGAAATCGTAGAGACCGAGAAAACCCCGGAAGCGACTCCGGCGAAGGCTTAAATTCTAAATTGAAAAAAAAAATTTCAGAGAAACGAAAAAATGCAGGTCGTGACTTTTATAAACTACAATAAATTGAACGGTCGATTAAAAAGTAGAAGTCGAAGATCTGTTATCGTATTCTGAGATAACTGTTTTTAATAACTGAAACAGGAAAAAATAATTTTAGCTGAGAATTTTTTGTCGAAAAGAACGGTAACGTCTTTACTTAAAGCGAAAAGAATATGTATTACTTTTAACGTCGCGCATCGATACCCGTTGTTTCATCATGAGAAGGCGGTTTACTGCAACATCTTGTTACCCTTCAACGCAATTCGACTTAACTTAATGCGAGACTAAAATTATACATTGTATATAATTCAGGAATTAACTCGAAGAACTTATCAAAAAATAGCAAAACATACATAGCTTAGATAAAAGTAAGCGTATTGTTAACATTATCATTGATAAACGAGGATGTACAAGTAATATCAGCGTTTCGGAATCTGTTCGAAAATATTGAGTTTCTTCAGTCTCCTAGTCCCGGAAGTCGAGACTTAGATGCTCCTATAGCCGTTTTGTTATTCCCTTCTCCAAACAATAATTGTCACATAAAAAATTAATTCTTTCTTTTTCTCCAAAAGTAGAAAGTCTTGCGTATGTAATGTAAAAACATGTGTGACTGTAATTATATGTGATTAAATTAATACTTATTTAATTCAATACTACATACACTGTGTACTTTTTATCCCGTACTTCCGACAATAGTGAATACAATATACCGTAACTACTTTCCTAATATAAATTAATGTGCATAATATTTGCTTAACTTTTAAATTTTTTAAGAAAAAAATTGTTTTACCAAGTGTTTGGGAAATCTTTATCTTATTATCATTGAAGTTATATCCGGGACGAATAAATAGTATTTAAGTTGATCTTGTAATTCGTACGTACTATAAACATAACTAATAGAATTTTAACTAAAGAAATATGAAAAAGCAGCTGTAATAAATAAATTTTAAATTATATGCGCTAAATTACTGTACTTACATTAAAAACAAAGAGGCATAACTTTTGCAATATCGAGAAATTAAAAAATTTCTACCTTGTTATTATCATTATTTCTATACATAGTTGGAGAGAACTTAGAATATAGACACAAATTGAAAGTTAAACAGTATAGTTAATTACTTGTTTTTAATATTACCATATACAGTTGTAGTTATAAAATAAGCATTGGTTATTTAATTGGAACAAGAAATCGTTCATTTTATCTGACTTTAGTACGCTATTTTTAATGTTGGTATCTTAGAAGATTTCATTTTATTATTATACATGTTGGCAGCCTGGAAAGATTGTTCCAGCGAAATTCGCTGTTTAACCAAATTTAATGGACGTGAGAATTGAGTGAGTACGAACGTGAACTGATTAGAATAAACGTAGAAATTTGAGAGGCTGTGTGATATATAAAATTTTTCTAATAGCTTATAACGAAAATGAGTGAACTCGTGTGGGGAATAAAAAATGGTGATTTGGAGCAAGTGCGGGATATCGTTGAGAAAAAGGCAAATATATGAAACGTTAAATCATCTTTTTCTTCTGTTGCTTTTTGATTGCCGCTACTCAGAAACGTCATAAAAAGATATCGCTTTTTGATGTTTAATATAGAATTCATAGAATTTTATATAGTTCAAAACATATAAAAAAATACTAATTACCCGATTAAATTAATAGTTGTAAAAATCATTCATATTTCCTTTTCAAATTAGTTATACATTTTTTCCTACAAGTGAACATATATTAAATTGTCTAAATATGTTCCTGTTGATAGAATATCGATGTCAATCAAATGATTGATGGAAGGACACCCCTACATTATGCAGCTGATTATGGCCAAAGTGAAGTAGTCAGATATCTTTTGGAAAAGGGTGCAAATGCAAATGTAAATATATATAAATATTAGATAATATGTGTGAGATTTAAACATGAAAATATTCAAAATTTATTTATCTTTCTTTTTACTAAGCATTGTACATAATATTTTATTAGTTTTACTTGAAATGTAAGAGATGAACATTAGAGAAATTATACTAAAAATAAATCGTATTACAATGATTTAAGGAAAATGTATTCACTTACAGGTAACAGATAAACATGGAATAACAGCATTATTAGCAGCAATTTGGGAAGGACATACAAATTGTGTAAAATTACTATTAGAAAAAGGAGCTAGAGCAGATGGATTGACACCAAATGGAACAAATTATTTAGATGCTGCTGAAAAGGATGAGATCAAAGAATTGCTTAAATTCCACTAGCACAAAGCCAAACAAATCATGAAGCAATAATTTTGTTATTTTAGTATTTTAATGTTCCTCATAGGAGTATCACCATTGCTTTGTCTTGATTTTCTGCATATGACTAGGCTATCATATTTATACACTTTAAATTAAAAAACAAAAACATATAGGTACACACATGTAGTTTTATAATAATATATTGCACATCTGGAGCATATAATCATGAACTCATATTCTTTTATATGGTTACTCTTAGAGATTTAAACTATATATAGTTTCAGCTTTAAAATATTATATCATACAGATTGTTTTGCAAACTAACAATAGAAACAAATTTATTTTTAAAGCATGTAACATTATATAGCAAGAGATATTTTGATACATTTATAAGAAACAGCATCGTGTTTTAAATATTTGTTATTAATTTACAAATATTACAAATTTCTTTTATACATTTTTTTACAACTACCTACTAACTAAAACAGCTTTTTGTGACAAAAAGTTATAGTATATACTGAAATATTTGAATGCTTGAATTAAGATACTACATAATTTAATTCAGTTTCAAGAATGATATGTATAAATTATAGAAAAGAAAATTAAAGAGCTATCTTTATGGTACTAACTATCTAACATGTCTTAAGAAGTTTTAAAGGTGTATAATAATCAAAAATAATAAACCAGTGCATCATTGTTATGTATATTATTGTATTTTATTAAACCTGTATTTATCATCTATTTATTACTTAACATATTATTGCTTACAATATATTAATATAACATATATTAATAGGAAAAAAAATATATATGCAATGAAATAATAAAAATAAAATATAAATAATATATATATTAAAACGTTTTATATACCAAAATTTATTTGTCAAATGTCAATTGATAAAAATACAAATTGTATCTATTATAGTCATAAAATATATATTTTTGCTAATATCTTATTTTTTCATATCATATCTATATATAAAATGCACTATTAACATATTAAATATTTTAAGACAAAACATTATGTTTGTAAAATATAGTGCAGTTGATTTTTAAATTTTCTGCATTTATTTTATTTTGTACACTAACTTGTAATATTTCAATAAATACAATATAAATATAAAATAAAAATATTATTAAACCACTTAAAAATGACATCTTTTTAATGATGAGCAAAATACTTTGTTGCGCATTTCATACAACTTATAATAACAAATCATATTATTTAAAAAAAAGGGAAATCTAAATCACATTTATTAATCAAATTTTATTAATTTTATATAAAGTATGTCACATATTAGAGAAGTCGACCTCTACAATTAGAAGCACCACATTTACAGATGATGACTTTACCTGGTATACTTCCAACATCATAACTATAATTCCATGTTAATTCCTGACCTGCTCTTATGTAATTTAAAGCAAAGAATGCCACCCATGGAAATCTTACATCATGCGTGTCTACAAATACATTTTGCACAAAAACGTTTGGATCACATGAATGCTGAAAAATTACCAATAATTATAATTCAAATATAATGTTAATAATAGAAGTAACAATACCAAATTCTGTTTTGAAGTATTCTAGTCATTTAAAAGTTTCAATTAAAATATATCTTACGTTTAAGTAACGTCCAATATTTCCAGTTGTTTTAGCATCCATTATATAAACAGCCTCATCTTCTCCAAAGAAATCTCTTACTGATTTAAATTTAGGTCTTTCTATTTGCGTTGGTTCCACTGTTGGATCAAATCTACTTGGTTCGCGTCTGCCACTCCTATTTTCTTCTTCATCGCTTATAGTAATTGCATCTAGATCATTTGAACGATTTTCATTGGTAGAAGACTTCATAACATTTTCGGTGGTTTTAGCAGCGTGTCCATCTTCGCTATTTTCTTCAGATCCATCTTGATTGACATCATCTCGTTTTCGTTTTCTTAGTCTTTTTCTACATCATTATTAATAATTTTTCTTTATTATTAATATTCTGTTAATATAGACTACATCATTTATTAATAATTAAGTACCTTTTACTTACCTAATAGAAGGTTCTGTAGAATCTACATTGAAATTTAAGTATTTACTAACGTTGAAATCTTCATCTGAATCATTTGCATTTATTTTCGTATTATCCTCATCATCGCTAGTTATAGATTTTTTTTTATCTTCTGTGGTAGATAATGGCATTTCTGATTCGAGAACATCACTTTCATATCCTTCTTTAATACTTTCCACTACTTCCACATAATCCAATTCTGCTAGGTATTCATCTCCATAATTTTTACCACCTTCATTAGCTCCCTTAGAGATAAAGAAAGAGGTAAATCTTAAAATAACTTATACTGCTTGTACTATATCTTATTGTAATTTTTTACCTGTTCTGTAAGTAATCTACCAGCATATATACAAATAAAAGATCCAAGAGGAATATCGTTTAGACATCGAATGCCCCAGCCCCGAGGAGCTGTTTTGAACACTTGTAATTTTAATGTTAATGGATGTTGCACTACTCTATTCAAGCAAGTTTTTACAGCACATTTACATTCAGAATTACATTCATAAATTCCAGTAGTAACTGGCTCCGGTAAACGTTTATATACGTAACCAACAGATGTATTTGGCACTCTTCCTCCGAGAGTAGCACCTTGTATTGTTAATTGCCAACACTGACATTTTGTTTTATCCTATAAAATGATTTATATAATTAGATATCTTATAATTTAAATTATTATAAAAAGAGCATACTTGGCAATCATCTTCGCAATCACAGCTACACAAGAAATTTGGATCTAAATTAAGATTAACTCCTTCTGTTGGTTCTCTCTGAGTGCTATATCTAATGGTATCTGGTTGGGTGTGATCTAATTCATTAACACATGGTATTGGCACATTTTCTATACCATAACTGAGATCCTTGAAATTAAAAAAAGAACGATAGAGTTATAAAATACTAAGCAAGTATTAATTATCTCAATAATCGTAATATTTTATTTACCTTTATATTAATAAAACATTTATCCAAGACAAATTCTGCTAGACAATGCACCCAATAATCAAAATCAAATAAATCAACTGACATTGGGCTGCCTGTTTTGCGAAGATACTGGTGTAACTCTTCCATATTTCGTAATCTGACACCGCACGGAGCTTGATATAATGTAATTTTCTTGCCTTTTGGATATTTACAAAGTTGTCTGTTCCAACCACAGAGTAATGGTATTGAAAGAGGTGAATAACCTCTCAAGTCATCAGGTGTAAAAGATATTCCTTGAACGCACTGAGGGCCACATTTATGTGGAACAAATTTTTTTGTTTGAATCTTGTTCTGTGTTTGGTAGTACTAAGATGAAATGATAATATATGCTTTTAAATCTTATATCTCATTTTAAATTATCTTATAAGAATTGTAATTAGTTTATTCAATGCACTTACAACGATACTATGAGAAGGTTTTGTCTCTGTTGTAGGATTATAGGAACTTGTATCCACAATACTTTGCTTTTTACTTGTACTTTTTCTAGCAACAGCACGTGATTGCTGTGGTGCACTTGATGTAACTGTATTTGTAGTTTCATTTACTATATTCTGTTCTTTTTCTAATTGAGAAAATCTTTCTTCCTCAGGTTCTAGATTAGATGTATATTCTACATAAGGTAAATTGCTTTTCTAAAATATTAGTAAGATTTGCATTAATTAATTATCTCCTATAAAAATAGAATTAAAATGATTCACATACATTAGAGATAGCAGGCAGTCGATGTCGACTAGGTGTATTGACAGATGCATGATGTCCTTGTTGTCTAGCGTTAGCTTTTAAAAGTTCAATATATAAAGGCCCTAATCTAGCTGAGCCTCTGTAGATCCATTCTGTTCTTCCATCAGCGTCAAAATGCATTTGTACTAAACTTGCATCAACTTGAATTACTCTTGCAACCCACCATTTACCATTCCATTCTGTTTTTACTACTTGACCTGTTTGTAGTTTCACCATTGGTCTTTCAGGATATGTTTCAATATATTTCTTCACAAAATCACGAGATTCATTAGGTATATCCTCCCAAACTTTGTTGGAAGATTCAGCAACTAAATAAATATATTTATGCTCAACATATTGAGCATAACCATCATCAAAGAATACCAAATATCTAAAAAAAAAAGAAATCTATTATTACTTACTATTATTCATATATTATTAATTTATTTAAAATTTCGTCCATGAAATATACCTATACTTATTTGTAGCTTTTGGTGGTTCAGCTATAACTCCACTATAAAAATTACTAGATGAAACATCTTTAAATAGAGCAACTACTCGTGTGCCAATCGGAATTACTACTTGGCTAGTTACAGCAGCTGCGATTTGTTTACCAGAAACAGATTTAATAACAGAATTATACTTCTTTTGTAATAATTTTACACGACAATGTAAGGGAATTCTATAAACTACAGTTTGCACCTAGTAAACAATAAGTAAAACTTTAAATAGATTAAATGTAGAACTATTTGTATAAAATTCAAGTAAGAATATATTTACAAACCTTTGCTTTAATCCATGGCATAAGTGGATGCTTCATAATATATACAATGCTATCAATATCTATCTGTGCTCTCACAAGTGGACCAATTGGAGGTAAATCCAGAACCACAACTTGGCTATTGTCTTGTTCAATTGGTAAAACTTCTGGTTGATTATCTTCTAACGTTGAAGAAGAGGCAATTCTTATTTGTGTAACTTTTTTTGTTGCCACTAATGGATAAAGTCCATTATCCACATATCCATCATTTATTTGAAGTTCTTGGAGCATTTGAATCTGTGGTCTGAATTCGTCATATAAATTATTACGTAACATATCCATGGTACACATCAAATCTTTAATTGTTTTATCCATAACTTCATTTTGTTCTGTTTAAAAAAATTATGTGATCTAATTCAAATGTAACAAATATAAATAAATTATACTTTGCAAAATAATGATATACCATCTATTCTATCCCACTGATCTTTTAGTACATTATGAGCTTGTTTAATTTGATAGTTAACATCATACTTCTCTAAAATATTGTTTAATGTGCTATCTAACATTTCTTCCATATCCGCAAGCATTTCTTCTGGCAAATATTTTTCTGAAACAAATAAAACATATACCAATATCTCAAATATACATAATACATTGTAATACAATTTTAATTTTACCCTCGTCACATATATCTTTCTTTTTCTCATCATCTGAATCATCAGTATCGGAAATTTCTACCTCCATTGTACGGTCTGGAAATTCACACTTCAATAATGGCTTACGATCTATGAAAGCTGCGACCAATTGCTATGAAAATTAATATCATAGTGTAAATATCAAACAAAAATCTGTCTCTTACAATACCATATTAAGTAGTCAAAAATACGTATTTTATAAGTCAAACCTTTTGGTGTTCTAAAGCAACAATAAAACACTTTGTACATATCATACGCTTTTTCTTTTTTTCTGTATTCACTCCATAAAAAGCACATGCAAAAGAAGGTGCTAATTTCATATCTACTCCAGAAGAACATTCAAAGTTTACACAATTAGAATTGCAAATTATTGAATTTCTATTTTTTTGTGTGTTATCCCCTGATGCTTCATCATCCGAAACAAGTTCAATGACTTCCATTTTGTACAATATTATTAAAAGTATTATAATCTTCTGGTAACTTGGAAACAAAGAAATATTTATTTATTTACAGCAAATATAATGACGTAAATGTAAATAAAAACAAATATATAGGTTAGGTAACTAAAATACTGATTAAGTATTAAAAATGTAAAAAAAGATAATATTTACCAAAGTAACAATTTTTACATTAATAACAGATAAATACAATTTCTTTAATACATTATTTGATGAAACTATTTAATGAAATATGTTCTTATTCGGCAACCTTCTCGAATTTTGAATTTAATTCATACAAAAATATTTAAATATTTCATATTTTGTTGATTCTACACATTTGACATTTTCTTTTTATATTTATTCATATCACGGGTGGTCAAAAAAACTTAATAATAATAAATAAAATGTCCATTATTAGTTTATTTACAACAGAACGATATGAAAGCCAGCCAAATTAGTGCCACCTACCAAATAACTAGCGCGGGAAACATTCATAATTTCAAATATAAATAGAGGAAATCCTGGTACAACTCATAATATATAATTTTTAAGTATTGGGGTATAATCAAAAAAGTAATTTATATATTAGTCAATCGAGATCTAGATACTAAATAACGCAATTAACAAATACGTTTATTGTTGTACAAAATGAATAGAAACATTAAAAATGCACATGTCTTGAATATCTCTTTTATTTTTATTTTATCATATTTAATCAATATGTATTGTATCTACCTAGCCATTAGTATATTTAAAAATCACAGTCTTAGTTGAAGAATTGACAGCAGAAAATACTATCTGTATCCTATCCATATAGCAAATGTTTACAATGTACATAGTTTGCTTCTGCATACATACACGTAGTATGTATCCTAAATGAATAATTATGTATATGTGTTATGTACAGTAAATTGGATTATGTTGATCTACACTTTCACTGTTGTGCGTAATTGTAATATTTTTGCCCATTTTCCATCAATATAGAATTTGTTTGTTTATGCACAATTGCATTCTCAATCATGATATTTAAAAATTCAGCTAAAATAAAAAATATTTAGTCATTAAATTTTTTGGTATTTTTTAACATTCTCGTAACAATTATGTACATTTAAACTGATAGCAGAAAATGTCTAAAATAATATAATTTATATAGTTTTCAATTATTAGATTTTGGTCTTCTGGATTTCAGAATTTACAAAATATACACAACACATCATCATGTACAAGGATAAAAGCATGCATTCCAATATTATCATAGGAAAATCAAAATTTGTAAGGAAGACCCAAATAATATTAGTCCTATACAAAATATAGAAAGAGAATTGAAACATTATTTGGTAAAAAACATTTTTGTACAAATGAATCACTGCTTTAAGATATCTTTGCAAATAGATGCTAAGAGTGTAATCTCGCTTATCTCATGTATTAGCAATATACTTAATTTATATAGTGTAGTAGATACTTTTAGATATCTAATACTTAATATATTAAGAATTATTCAGAAGATTTATTCGGAAATGATTTATAATGAAATATACCATCTATATTACTAAAAAATTGCAACTTGAATAATCTTCAAAGGACTATCAAGTTATATCATAACATTTAATGATATATATTCATTATAAATCTAATTCTAATATAAGTGCAAATGTACAAGATTTCTACTTTGATTTGAATATCTAGAAACAAAACTTAAAAATGATAAAACTTAATAAACTACTAATTATTCGATGGAAATTGGGCATTACATAATATTGGTAGGCTATTCTGATTTGACTAACTCTAATGAAATAATTTATTTATATAATTTGAATATATGTAAATTCCTTTACGATTTGATTTAAACTAATATGAAAATGATTCCACGATTATTCTTTCATTGTAATATTAATTGAATCTAAAATTAATATATACATTTTTACAAAATATTTTATAATAAAATATACTGCAAGAATAATTATACATTAACAAATATTTTAATGCATTAAAATATTAAAAACAGTTATCTCAAATAGAATAGCCTATATAATGTATACTTTAGAGATCTCTAAATAGTATATATCATATATTTACATCAAATTTCATTATTTACAGAAACATAAAAGCATTATTACTTTTGATAAACATAAATTGATTTATGATTTAAAGTGGAATTTTCAAATAAAAGATGTACTAGTACGGGAAATACAACGTTTTGCGATTTCACTTATAGAATACAACTTGTATATATTATATAAATTATTCGTCGAATTACATGTGTTGTATTTTTACAAAGTAATCGTAGTGAATTTAAAACATTCTAGAGTTAAACATTATCATTGAACCTAATAAATAAATTTAAAAAATAAATATATTAAGTCAAAATATTTTTGCTAGAAAGAGAATAAACACACATCTAATAATATAATGAAAAAAATTAAGCTGTACAAGTTGTATCCTATAAAAAACATTGTACTTTGTTCTATACACAGAAAACATTTCTCTGCACATTATCTTTTGTTTAGTTCACGAATAAGTGAATTTAGAAAAATATTTTGTTTATGTTAAATGAATTAAATTTTCTACTTCTCTTATATGACACTAATATAATGTCTTTTATCTAATCATTGCAACATAATGATAAAAAAAAGGGCTAGCCTAGTTACAACTTCATTTAATATTACCTAGAAGTTATTATAGTTCATATTTCCCTTTTGTTTTTAAAATGTGGGTAAAAGATGTACCTTCAATATTTGATACTATAAAAGCAATTCAACTCTTTGGTTACACAAGGAGAGCTAGGTTGCATACTTTTCTTTTTAAATGACAATAATTAAATGCTCCATAAGTGCAACCACTCGAAAGTATTCTATTCTGATATATCATTGTTTTTCGAAAATTTATAATCTGTGATTATATCATTAAAAATTGCAACAAATGTTAATATCCAATTTTAAAAAAGAAAGATATACAATCGTAACTCAGTCTGTGTAGTTTTTGAACTACAAACCACAATAGTGTATTTGCACTATACAAAAGATTATGTATATGTCTCTAGCTATTAAAATTAAATTATCCAACGGAGTAATATTTGTACCAGAAAAAAGAAGGCAATTCTTCTAGTTTCAATAACATAAAAGAAAAAAGATTGCAGTATTTGTAAAACGAATATTTACAAACATGGAATATAGATTATGAAATTAAAACTGTCTGCAATGGCAATCGATTAAGTATAGTAAATCCCATATAAAACATCTCTATCATATTAGAAAGACATATATACCATGAAAATGCTTATATTTTGCCATCTAATTCGGTACAAAAGACGCTTTTCTTTTTACCTAAGCTAAAAAGGGCACCTGATGATGATTTGAACAGTAAAATATGAATTTACTAGCTATAAACTTCTAACATGAAGACAAATATTCTACAAAAAGGAATGATGTGTGATGTACATTAACGATTAAAGTTTATGAAAAACGTCCAGGTTGTTAATACTTAGGTTGTTTAGAAGTAGCAAAACATCGTCTTGCTTACGTAAAAGCATATATGTTTGTATATCTTTTAAAGTCTTAATAATAAGACTCCCAAAAATTATTGTGCACAAGTTAATGCACAAGTTAAAAAATTTCCTCTTTTCCAGATTTATAAATCAAAACAAAAAAGGAGAAAGAATCTTGAAAAACGAAGCACACTGAATGTTACATATATGAATGTATCAATATAAAGAATGGTATGCTTAATGTACCGCTCGTACGTATGCAGCATGCATGTGCAATACTGTAATGAGTGGTGTGTGTGGCACCAGGAATGTAACGTAATATATAAGGAAAACATTATATTATAAGCTGGCTGTCGTCAAACAGTAATACACGAGATCAGCTGCTGACAAAGTTGACTGTACTGTAATTGGTCCCCACTAATTCTTCGCATCTTAATGCCTTTTACTTCCTTCTCTTCTGATTCACATACTCTAAGTTCAATTTGAACACCACCTGGGTATTCTAAACTAAGCCCGCCACCTTTCACTTCTTCTCTAGAGAAGACAAATCCTTTTGGAGGGGCTCTTGCATCTATAATTTGTTTTACACGACCTAGTATAGCTTCTGAATTCAACCTACTCGATTCATCAGATAATGTAACTTCAACTTCTGTAGGTATTGACGTATTTAGTGGCCTACCGATACCGCGTGTAATACTAGGTCTCAATGGGTCACATGGTTCAGAGATGATGAAGCTAGGAAGAGGACTGTAATGAGGTAACGTATCTTCGAGCGAATCAGGCGATGGAGATGGTGAAGGTGAACAACTAATTAGTGTTACTTGTCCCCCAAGATCTGTTACAGATATTTGAGGTGGTACCTAGAACAAATAGAATATCATATAATATACATATTTCAATATAGAAAATTATAATTAAGCAACAATTTGTTAAATAAGTTTAACAATAAGAAAGTTATTTATTTACCCTTGGTATTTCTACAGGGTGTTCTTCTTGAATCATATCCAAAGCTGGACTGTTACTAGGCGAATAACTAACTGGTGTGGTAGCTGGTGATCTATGGTGTCTTAATGGACTCAAATCTAATGGTGTTGCTGGTGGTTGTGTTGGAGTACCATGAACTATGCTGCCCTGTACTGCTGCTGTAGTTAATCCACTTAAACCTAATAATAAAATGAATTATATTATAGTTTTAAAAATTTTCTATTTAGACTTTATATATCATACAACAAACAACAAGACAAAAATACCTTGTGTGATTGCTGCTACCCCTCTTTCATGTACAGGAGACCCAGGAATACTTGCAGGACTATGTGATGGTGACGCTAACCTTTGCAATTGTTGATATTCTTGTTGAAGTGCCTGAATCCCAGGTCCAGGGGGACCAGAACCTTCGGATGCTCTTCGAACAGGAGAATATCTTTCTGTAGAAACATGAGTACTTGGTTCCTTATATGAATCTCTGTTGCCTACTAAAAACAGCAAAACAAAATAATGTATTATTTAATTATTATAATTATACAAATCACACATTTGTATATATGGTATAATATAAATAAGCATGTAAATGTGTTAACAACGAATGTACAATACTTATAGTAATTCGTTTTTCTATTTATACAAAACGCAAAAAACCACACAAAAATTACCAGTGCTAGTATGATACAATGGATTCTTCTTAGCATGTGTAGATCCTCTAAGATGTGTTGGTAACAGCCGTGATGGGAGGTAAGCTCTATTCATCCTAGCTTCCACCTCCATTACCATTTCCGGATTTATAACTACATGCATATTACCAACCAACGAGGCATGGTAGTGCAGTAGACACAAAAAACCATGCAAAATCAAAAATAAAATCAAATATAATGAAGTACATGGCAGATAAAGTGCACATGTATATTATTTAAATAAAATTATATATGAATTTAAAATAAAATTATTATTCAAATATATTTACATATAGTATGTAACATTATACTAGTAGTGATAAATAATACACAATGATTATAATATTTATTGTAACAATATAAAATTTTGTCACATAAGGACATTTATCATGCATACCATTGTCAAAATAAAGAAACAAAAATACATACCAATATGCAAATATTGCAAAAGCAAAGATATAAACAAGGCATGATAATACTTACAACTTAGAAATGAAAAAATATAGCAAGCTTTTAAACTAATTGATACAGCAAATCATAATAATCAACTTTCGTCGAAGTGATATAAAACATGTTGTAATAAAGTGCATTGATGATGTGCACACAAATACCTGAAAAGGATAATCCACAGTACCTGGTCTTTGCATAACGGCAGTAACACCACTTCGTCTTCTTCTATCGCTACCGCCACTTCCACTTCCACTATTATTACCATTTGCATCACCATTTCCACTATTAACTCCAACATTTAATGACTGAGCACATGGTACCAAAGTTGGACTTCCACTTTGTATCTATATACAACATGAACAAATTAGTCGTGCCGCAAACTAATTTTTTAATAAATATTTCATAGCGTCATAGTATTTATTTTTCTTACAGGTTGTAAGTGTTCTCTACTACCAGGTTGACTCCATCCTCCATCTTCAGTACCACCAGAATTGCTGCCATGTTGTTGATAGAAGACATGAAGATTAGCTCCACCATCCGAAGCTCTTCTTCCAAAACTCCCTGCTGTAATTAATAAAATGTTTATTAAAAAGTGAAATGATTTATTAAAATAAACTGTAGTATATATTACTTACTTGCTCCCATCACAGGAGGAGGCTTTAATAAATGTTGATCTTTGATTTGAAAGTTTTGAGGAGGTTGATGTTGTACTAAAGGAAGGTTTAAGGGTAGATTTGTATGAGGTAACACTTGAGGATCAGTATTATTATATTGTAGTATAGGAAGGAGTCGTAATGCAGGATCGCCTGTAGTATGGTTATAGTTATAAGGATATGATGTTGGTGGCTGATGAGCTGTATCACCAGGTCCAACTGTGTGTCTTCTTGTTGTGTGATAAGGTGTGCCAGGTGTAAGTTGCAATCCACTTCTTTCTTCTGTTTCTGCTTCTGTATCACCAAACTTTTGAACAGCAAAGAAGAAGAATATGATTTTGAAATACATGCTGCTAGCTAACAGAATAAAATGCAATATTTACCTTTTCTAACTGATGTGCTCCATCAGGAGCATAATCTCCTGGTATACTTTGAATACTAGGTAAACTAGGCATTGTTGGTTCTAATCGGTCAACAAGAAGATTATATATTGCTGACACATGGTCAAAAGCATTTCCTTGAACTGCTTTTAACAATGTTTCTGGACTAAGCCCTGGTAATCTTAACATATTTTCTATCACTACCTGATTTAATTGTGGTGGCACATTTTCAGAATTACACCTGAGAACATATATTAAAATAAATAAAATACCTTTTTCATATATTTATTGTACGTATTTTATTGATATTTATATATTACCCTCCTGGTTCAGGTTCTGTTGTACCATCTCCACCCATCCAAGAGTGTGCTAAAATTTGTGAAATACTTAAACGTCGTTCTGGTTCTACTACCAACATATGCCTAATCAGTTTCTCACATTCTACAAAAAATTGATATATTAGTCAAATGTATATATTTAAAACACATAATGGAGTACAATATGTTAAAATTATATAAATTTGTACATTTACCTGCAGACATAAAAAATGGTATTCTGAATTTCCCTGAGATTACTACAGAACGTAGTAGTTGCATTGTGGGTCCATCAAATGGTAATGCACCACAAACCAACACATACAAAACAACACCTAGGCTCTATAATTACAGATGAGATATTTAAATGATAAGAATTTTTTGTTATTTTAATACATTGTAATAATAATATGACATACCCATACATCAGCCCTTGGGCCATCATAGTGCTTTCCTTCAAAAATTTCTGGAGCAGCATATGGTGGGGACCCACACCAGGTGCTAAGTGGAACACCTGGAGTATATTCATTACTAAATCCAAAGTCTGCAAGTTTTATATTATTGTCTGCATCAAGTAGTAAATTCTCAGCCTAAAATAATAATATGTACATAGTCATTTTATATAAAAATACTAACAATTTTTTCATTTTTTTTAATTTTTCATAAATTTTTGAAATATTTTAAAAATATATTTTTTTGTATTTAAACCTTAAGATCTCGATGAACAACTCTCTGTTGATGAAGGTAACGAACAGCAAGAACAATTTGACGAAAAATTCTTCTTGCTTCTGGTTCTGGCATTCTTCCATTCCGTACAAGGTGATCAAATATTTCTCCTCCTGGAGCATATTCAGTAACTAAATATATCATCTTTTCTGTTTCCATTACTTGGTACAATCTTATAATATGTGGATGCCTTAATCGTTTCATTATATGTACTTCACGAAAAATTTTTGCTAGATTTTCTTCATTTAATTTTGTTTTATCTATTATTTTAATAGCAACCTATAACAGAAATATACATATTACGAATTTATGACTGTTAAGAAATATCACAAACAAGTAACGTCTACTGTGTTCAGTTTAATTTAATATTTTGTTATTTTAAAAAACTTAAAGCACAACATGATCATTAGTAATATATATCATCTATTAACACAAAATGTTTACAAATTTTTCAAAGCACATAAAAGATCATTAAAGAAAAGATGTATTTTTTATATAATTCATATTTCATTATAAAAATTAATTGCATTACAGTATCAGAGAATTAATATATAAAATTGTAGTAATATAATATATTTGATTTAATTACTACATGAAAACAGGAAAACATACAAAGAGGAAAAACAAGACGAATGAATGCAAATTAAAAAAAAATACTACATTCATAGGATCATATAGAATCAATACATATTGAATCAATAAATTTCTATATGAACATTAATTGACGGTATTTTTATTTTTACATTTCAATGATATCCAATCTATTATCATTAATAATGATTTGAAAAAACATCCAACGAACATATTTCAATCGATGTAATAGTATCTGTTGGTAACATAGGTTCGCGAAACATTCTTTCAAGTTATTAGCTCTCTTCGTGTTTTGACATATTGTTATTACATAGAAAGCTTTTATAATGCGTAAAATATGATATAATTTATATGTCCATGCCGTTATCCAAAGATATAACGACAAAATGACGGGTGTTCGTGTTTGTGAGAAAAATGCGTTAACAATGGACTTACCTTCGATTTAGTCACAACGTGGGTGGCCATTTTAACAACGGCAAAATTTCCCTTGCCAATAGTCTTTTCCAATTCGTAATAACCGACACGAATAAGTTTGTTGACAGAAAATTCTTGCGAAACTTCATTGTGCGACGTCGTCGCGGATGCCATTTTTTAATCACTTGTCTCGCTCAACTCGTTACCAATCATTTACTGTTTAGTACATTAATATTTCCGCTAGAGGTGCTACGGCTAATCGACACTTCTGCCATCTAGTAAAATAATTCAAATTAAAAAATCAGAAGAAATCAAGTATTATTATCAATTGCGAAAAAAAATCCTAAAACGATGTTTCGTATAAAAATGATTTATAGGATAGAATAAATGAAATCTGTAAGAAGAGTTCATTAATTATCTATAGTTATTGATTATATGCATTGTTTGTTTACTTTTTTTACGTAGTTATGAGATAAATCCTTATACGCCATCTATGCAAGTAAATATTATTCATGAAAATTAATAAATAGAAATATATAGATTTGAGTTCGTTGATCCTTTTTTTTTAAGTTCACAGAGCATTGAATGTATTATCCTTAGTTTGTATACATACATGTAAAACATCTTTACATATATGAAACATAAAAAACTGTCGCTTGTTTCTTAAATAAACTAATAGATTTTTCATTAAGCATTCATTTTACTTTTAAGTAGTTTCTCAAATATGACAGAAATATATTAAATATTAATATTTTCAGCAAAAAGGAATCTTCGATGAAAACTTTTCATTATGACATATTCTATTTTCATCTAACTTCTTCACTTCTATGTCGTTGCTATAATCACAGTATTCACCGCGAAACTGCTACGTAGACGAAAACAGATTGTTAAACGCTGTCAGAAATGGTATTTTAGTTAGAATGTTATAGAAAAAAAATTGAATTGTTTTAGCAGGTACAATAGAACTGATAACTTAATATTAAATGGCAATGGGAAAGTATTAATTCGATGAAGTAAATACCTTTCATTTATTCAAAAAATACATCTTAGAAAATGGAAGAAAGTACAATACTATGGATGCTTTCACTGGTAATGTTAGTCGGTTCCTGTATAGCTGGATCCTTGCCATTAGTCATGAATTTATCTGAGGTAATGTCCTTTTCATTTGACGATAGATGAAAAGAACAATTTTTTTATCTATCATTTTCTATGATTGTCATATACTTAAACTACTGATTACAGATTCTACAAAGAACCCCATGATCATGAACATCATGAACCTTTAATCTTTCTAGGATAAATTACAACTGGTTTCGATACTTGGTGCTGGACTTCTTGTAGGCACTGCGCTAGCTGTGATTATACCTGAAGGTATAAGAGCATTGTTTACTGATGGAAGCAATAGTGATCAAGGAGTTCAAAGTTAGTATTTCACTATAACATTTATAATGAAATAGTTTTTTATATATGATAAACATACATATTTTGCATCTTTTTTATAATATAAGATATTAATATTTATATTTGTAATAAACAGAAATATTTTTCATATTTTGTATTTTAGTTTTATATGAAAAGCTATATATATAGCCAATTAAAATACTTGAAATTCCTTTAGATTTAATTTGATATTATTTCAATAAAACTTAATATTTTTGACCTTCATTTTTTAGGTGATCCTCACTCCTTAATAGGTATTAGTTTAATACTTGGTTTTGTATTTATGCTACTGATTGATCAATGTTCAGCTAGAAGAAGTGGAGTAAGAGAAAGGAGTGTCACTGCCACCTTAGGTCTTGTAGTTCATGCAGCAGCTGATGGAGTAGCATTAGGAGCTGCTGCAACTACA
The DNA here is from genome assembly GCF_024516045.1 of Bombus affinis. NCBI lineage: Eukaryota > Metazoa > Arthropoda > Insecta > Hymenoptera > Apidae > Bombus > Bombus affinis. Next base: position 11,219,534 of record NC_066353.1, read on the forward strand.
TCAGAGGCTGATGTAGAAATAATTGTTTTTTTAGCAATAATGTTACATAAGGTAAACAAAATAAATTAAGTAGTTTTCCATGTCTAAGAAGAAGAATGTTAAAAATATATGTAGTAAGTGTTAAATAAATAACTCAGGTATTTTTTACAGGCACCTGCTGCATTTGGTCTGGTATCATTTTTACTACATGAGGGAGTAGATAGAAAAAAAATTGGTAGACATCTTTTAGTATTTTCTTTAGCTGCACCTTGTCTTGCTCTTGTAACATATTTTGGTATTGGGAAGGTAAATTGTTTTAAAATTAAATAATGAAATTATTCCATAATATATATTCTCAGAACATTAATGTAAAATTGATATACTTATATATATTTTTAGGAAGGGAAAGAAACACTTAGTAATGTTAATGCAACTGGAGTAGCAATGTTATTTAGTGCAGGTACATTCCTATATGTTGCAACAGTACATGTTTTACCAGAACTAATGACAAGAAATAGTGGCAACTATACACATCTACCAACTGCCGAAAATGTTGCAGTGTCTTCTTCTGGACTAAAAGTTAAAGAAATATTAGTTTTAGTATTGGGCTCCCTTTTACCTGTATTAATTACGAATGGTCATCATCATTGACAAAATATCATACAAAAAATACATCTTTTTTTCACTATGTGTAATATAAAATGTCCCTCTCATTAAAAGGTATAATATTTTAATATATTCCATGATTTTTATATAAAATCATGAAGTGACAACTGGAAAGTTCGTCAATTCAGACACCTGTTTCAATAATAATCAAGAGATATACTTTTATGTACTGTACATAATTGTAGAAAGGGCATATCATATTATTATATATTTGTATAAATTTAAAGATAAAAGAGTAAAACACAGAGTTATATAAAATAACATAAAAAACATTTCTATCAAGTTTTCATTTTCCAATGAAACTTCATAAATGTTATTTATTAGTAAATAACATTTGAATATAAAAAATAAATTAAAGAACTTTTTTATTGCTCCATATTGATTATACTACAAAACTTTTTTGTATTATACTTTTAAAGTTTTGTTTTATTGACTATACTATAAAAGATATGTTTTAAAAAATATATTTCATATTGTAACATAGCAGTACCTGATTAATAATATAACATACTACAATTAATTTATTTCATCTATTAAAACCTATATTTTTAATTTTTATATAAAATATTTTAAGAAATTATAGTAGGAAGTTCTTTATACACATGAGATTTTGGAACCGTAAATTATCTGATTCTTATCTAAATATACGTTATTTTATAAGGATAGATTGAAATAATTTTAAAAAAATTGTTATTATATCAATCCATTTATTTATAAGAATACTACAAAAATATATAAATAAATATAACATCTGACATACAGATATATATATCTTTATGCAATACATTTCTTTTTACTAGTCTAAGTTGCAACATTAAGTTAAAATTTTTTGTATCTTTCAGTACTTTTGCTTTGATACGTTGACAGCTATAGTGTGTCATCAATAACTCACATTGCTAAATTTTTTGGTATGATTAAAGTAAGATAAATTTCATGGATTAAGAAATATTTAACAATATGAATGACTTAGATGTCAGACAAAAGTGCGTAGATATACTAAAAATATTTTGCAAAAATTATATATATAAAATTAAATACATATGTATTTAAATCTATTACGGCTCTCAAAACAAAATATACATATAAAATTCGCATGGTAGTCAATATGTTAAAGTGAAAGAATAAAATACCTGTGTAGACAAGCAGAAAGAAAATTTGTATAAACACAAAATATAATTGAATTCAATATACATACTTGTACAGAGGTTACAAAAAGTATTGATATACCCCAGTATTTAGTACCTGATTATAGTACCCACACACTAATTAATTTAATCTAAGTATATAAAATTTCGTACCATTTAATAGTACATATTTTCATATGGTTACAAAAATTTAATACTATAAAAATAAAATGTAGAACTCGATTAAAAAACGCTTCATTGGAAAATAAGAACATGTGTTAATATTTCTTGTAGCCACTGTAATTTTCAAACGTGAGAGTAATATTTCGAATTTAAGCGCTAGTATAGTTAGTATGTAAGTACATGCTGTTCTGAAACTGGAATGACGATCGTGTCCTTTATTATCACAAGCCGTGGTGGAACACACAGCTGTAATTCACAACAATGGTGGTGCCGGTCGTGTTTTAGGTTAAAGTTGCGTGGTTTTCAGTAACTTTAGTCCAATTAGCATTGTGAAAAATGGACAATAGGATCACAATATGTGACCCAGACGAAGAAGAAATTAACAATGAAATATTTCGGGATATCGAGCCAGTCACGTGGATCAATGATGATCCGAACTATGATTTGGATGAGATCAACATGTTCTTCCATAGGGTGGATTCAGATCAGATTATATACGAAGAAAAAAAGAAAAAATGTAAATTTATCGGTAAATATGTTATGGGTGATGTTCTTGGTGAAGGTAGTTACGGAAAGGTGAAAGAAGTGTTGGACTCAGAGACACTTTGTCGAAGAGCCGTGAAAATTTTGAAAAGGAAGAAACTTCGTAGAATCCCAAATGGAGAGCTTAACGTTCAACGGTACGATTAACAAATTTTAATATTTCCTTTATATCTTATTTATTCATGAAATAAAATGGATTAAAACAATTTTTAATTGCTAATATTATGCAGTCAATCTGTTGAATTTTGTAGATATGATACCACATGATTTCTGTTATATTAAATCTTATTTTTTATTTGTACAAAACACAAAGAAAGAGGAATATTTACTCTTATGATATTCATATTAATCCAACAAGAATGAATGTATAAAATAAAATAATACATGTAATGTAAACATTTATATTATTAGAATTGTTAAAAGTTTAATGTAACATTACATAACATTATAAAACTTATAACAATTATTTTAGTATATACAATAAAATTAAAATTTATGTGTGTATTATTATTCTTAATGTAGTTTATTTAAAAAGCACAATGTTAGAAATCATAAATATTTACTGGCAATTTATAATTTATACAATATCTTAGAAAAGAAGGCTACACTGATACATAAAAGTAATATATATCTTTTAAGACATATATATGATTACTTTCTAGAATTCTAAATATTATTTGTTCACATTCATTAACAGGGAGATAAGACTATTAAGGATATTAAAACATAAGAATGTAATTAACCTTGTAGATGTTTTATATAATGATGAAAAGGAGAAGATGTACCTAGTTATGGAATTTTGTGTATGTGGATTACAGGTAAAGTTCAAAAGCCTTACATGGTTTATTTTAGAATGTGTTATACACATATGCCTTTATAAATTGATGTTTGATTATGTTTAAAGTTTTAGTGCAATCCGTGTGATAATTAATTCAACATTTCTAAATATTTGTAATGCTTTTATAAACATTTAAAAAATTTTTTACTATATATTATAACAATATTTAAAACTGATTTATCTTATATATTCAGTATAAGAGTAAAAGATATAGTTTTAAAATTCATTTTTTACTGGAATAAGTATCAATAAACAGTATATATAACAAAATTAATATTTTCATCGAATTAACTCCATATGATATAATTTTTGTAATTTAGTACAATAGTTTTTTATACTTTAAAATCTGTTATTTTATGTAAATTTTATGTATAATAAAAACCTGCATGGAATTAACAACAATTAGATTTCTATTTATTAGATTTTTTGCAGGATATGTTGGGAAGCACACCTCTTAAGAAGCTTCCAATTTGGCAAGCACATGACTATTTCTGTCAGTTACTGGATGGTTTAGAATACCTCTACAGCAAAGGGATAGTACATAAAGATATAAAACCAGGGAATTTATTATTAGCATTAGATGGCACATTGAAGATTAGTGATTTTGGAGTTGCAGAGGTATATATTTAACTTATTTTTTTTTTTTATTATACTAATGTAATATTTAAATTCAAGTGTTTCAACTTAATAAAGTTAAAGTTTGTATTAAGAGAATAGATCATAAACTAAAAGATGAGATTGTACAATTTTTTATGTTTTTATTAGGCATTAGATATGTTTTCTGAAGATGATACATGTAAAATGGGACAAGGATCACCAGCATTTCAGCCTCCTGAAATTGCAAATGGCTGTGAAACATTTTCTGGTTTTAAAGTAGATATATGGAGCAGTGGAGTTACATTGTAAGTATACTTCTCTATAAATTATATTTATTTACCTGTTGTGTTAAAATAAGTTATATTTACAAATCAAATTCTATTTTTCATAAAATATAATATAAGGGAATTTAGCAAACACTTTTTAATAAGATTATAAATATTTTATAGGTACAATATAACTACAGGTCAATATCCTTTTCAAGGCGATAATATTTATAAATTATATGAAAATATAGGAAAAGGTGAATATACTATACCTGAAGAAGTAGAAGAGCCACTAAAATCTCTTATACAAGGAATGCTGCAGAAAGATGCAGATAAAAGATTTACTTTGCAACAAGTTAAAAAACACCCATGGACTATATGCAGGCATCCTAAAACACAAGAAGAAGTGCCTATACCTCCTCTTAAAGGACATAAATGGCACAGCATGACCGTACTACCGTACCTGATGGAGTATCATTACGGAGGTGACGACAATCCTACGTATTATACCGAACATCAGCTAAATGGTATGTATTTCTATTCTTTTTTCTTTTTAATTAGATTTTTTGCATTGTGCTATGTGTTATTGTATTTATGTATTAAAGCTTAAATTTTTGTTGCGATAATATTTGATATTAATTTGTATTCTCACAACTAACAGAAAGGTAAGATAAAACCTGCATGTATAAAGACACCAATAAGAAATATACAAATTAGATGTTAGTACATTTATGGTATAATACATTACAGTTCATAAGTAACATTTATGCAACGATTTGTTAATTATATTATTTTATAATTGAATTAATAATTTTATCCAATACAAACGTTCTATAACTGTATTTTAACAAAATTAGCGTAATATTTGTACATATTTATTTATAAATTAAGATATGTCTTGCATAATTTGTATAGATTATTTCAAATTGAAGATAAAGGAAATTGTTATTAAAAGTTGGTCAAAATCTTGTCTATCTTTTTTATATGCATCGTTAGAAAACAAATATCATTAAAGAGAATATATATTTATACAAATTATAATTATAATAAAAGTACATAAACACTTGAATAAAATACAGCTTTTGCTTTTCAGATTCTAAACGGAATACTGAACAATCTTTTTCAAATCGACTACTAGTATTCTTATCAAAGACATGCACCATTCTGTAACAATGACACGCTTATATCTACCTATGATGTTGCGAGCTGACAAAAACGGGTACTCTCTATATAGTGTATACCCTGTTTTGCCCCTATGCCTTTTGTAACATCTAAAGTTATATATAAATTAATTATGGAATTAAAATCTTTAACTCAACAATGTTTTCGAATAGTTCTATGTATTAGCTTTTGCAATGTGTCATGCATATTTTAAACTCTGTGTAGTAATATTATAACTATTGCAATGATGACTTGTTTTGTATATTGCACGATTAACTATAGTTATTATATTATATACATTTAAAAATAAATAAAATTAACCCTCATAATATAAATTTATAAACAACTACTAAATAAGTTTGTCTTTTTTTTGTCCAGAAGAAAAACGGCTTCAAGAAATGGACAAAATTAGTGAAGACCAAAAAACTACTTGGAATAGTCACAACAGCAAACCAAATTCACATCAAAGTAAACGGCGATGGCGTAAACCAATTTCGTGTATTAACGTTAAGAAATTTCCGTCTTGTAAGCCATCGTGATTTGACTCATTGCCATGCTTATCTTTTATTATATATTTTCCTGACTATGTCAGATACAAAGTTTCTCTGCAATGGAGATGACTGAAAATTTAATAAATGCTGAACCGTGCTAGAATAACGACCCAGCTACAGCTCGAATTGAGTATAAAATTTGAACTAATTCAAAAACATTGAAAATGTAAACATTTGTGATATTAATATTAAATAGTCATAGTAAATAATTCATTATGATCTATTAATTATGAGGTTAATGACTCGACATCCAAATAAAGTGATTTTCTTTCATGTGCCATAATGAAGTTACGATTATTAAGGATATCTGTTAAACGTCTTTTTTGTACAATTTCTTTCTTTTTTTTATTAACTTAGGCGATAAAAAGATTTAAAAGGCGACACAGAGAAAATTATAAAATTATTTTTAGTATCCTTTTCACAATCATCATTTTGCTATTGTTCTATTACTCTCACATTTTATAAATTAAAAAAAGCGTGTTACTCTGAAAGGAATATGTGTGAGTTTTTTACTAACTTTGACATTGTAAGAGTTTGTACTCGTTTTTATCTTTTCAGTGGAAAGCAGAAACTTTTGTTTATTAAACAAGCTTATTTATATAGTGCATCAACAAAATATTTGTAATATAAAAACTTTATGACCGATGTTATAATGGGGGATAAGGTTATTCGAGCATACAAGGAGAATGTTTGGTGCTGACTAATATCAAACATATGTCACAAATATTGTTTTAAATCGACATTGAAACTTTCCTCCAATATATGTACATGTTAAAAATATTTTATATATAATTGTTATTTAGAAAATATGATCTGTGTTTGTAGACTGCATATATATTATAGTATTATCATCGTGAGATGACTTATAAACACTTAACGCAATTCTTGTAACATGACTTAATATAAAACATCGATTCTTCTATAATACAAGAATATTGAGGATTGTTTCACACATACTTATAATAGATATTATTAAAGCGTACTTGAGTATCATTAAGGATAAATACAACATTGTTGATTTATATGTCTACTTTTAAATTTTGTATTAAATATTCCATATTCATGCTTTAAATATTACACCAAGTATTGCCAATGGGGTGTGATAAATTTGGTGTGTATAAAATCTTTGTACAGGAACACATTACATATATATATTTCAAGTACGAATTGTAAATGTAACAATTAAAAGATATACGACCATTTCGACGTTTAGATATATTATGTATCTAATACGCTTCCACAATAGAATTATTTATTTCAAGAAAGAAATATCAACAAAAACTTTATTGCAGGAATAAGAAATATTCTTTTTAGAATAAGCGAAGATCAACGATATCGATATCGATGTTATTTTAAATATGCTTATTTCGCCTGCGCAATTTATACAAAAATAAAATCATAAATTATTCTCTTTCTCTCTTTCCTTGATGGAATTAAGGTGCCTAAATACTGCCAAGCACTGAAAGCACATGGAAAATAGTTATACTTTTTATGATTGTACATATTATAAACAACAAAGAATTATAATTATTTTTAGTTACATAAAGAATGAACGAAATAATAATTAAGAAGTAGGAGTTCATATCAAATTTATGTGATAATCAAATCTTGCTTTTCTGGTTAAAAACTGTTTACTGTAAAATTTATTGTATATGTTACTTTAAAGGATATGAGGTATTAGATAAGAAGTGTATGATAACGTTATGGGGAAATAGGGAATATTGATGACATCAAGTTTGGATACTGCTTTGTTAATTACCTTTGATTGAATATTTGTTATTTTACTTATATTTTTCAAATTTAGTAATATGCAAAATAAAATTAACAAAACTGGTAGTAAATTTAACAAAAAAAGGACATATACACAAAAATATATGTGTACTATTTTTATATATCAATAGTATATAATGTCCCCCAATATTTGTTTCAATTGTAAACTTCTTTTTTCCTCAAATATTAATACAAAGTTATAACTAAAAGGTTAAAAAAAACTATTAAAATTAATGGAGTGATCTTTTAACATGTTTAATTATCATGCTATAATAAAATTTGAATAAAATAGTTTTTATAACAAATGTAATTTGTTACTATTGATTTTTAATATAATTTTTAATATTTCTAACGTAAATAATTTAAATTAAATAGTAGATATCATCATAATTTTAATTATTAATACAAATGAAGTAAAATTTGTAAATAAGATAATAAATATAACGCGATACAGACCCAATGCAATGTAGAATTGCATGAAAAATTTAAGCTATATCATTATAACATACTGTATGCATATTTAAAAACCGATCAGTATAAAAATTAAAAATTATTGCACAATTATATACACTAATGTAATTACATAGTTTGTAATTTTTAATTGTAATATAATCACATTTGTATACAAACTATCAAAACAAAATAAGAGTAATACCAAGTGAGCGACATTATGATTATTATTATTATGTTTTATTTTTTATGTATAAATTACTAATTAGGTAAAATGTAGATAGATAATAACATCTTTAATCACTATACTCGATCAGATTTTATTTTACTTTTACACATATTACATATGTCATAAATTTATTATTGCAATATATTAACACAGATATGATTCAAATTACATATTTATCAAGTATAACAACATATTTAATATTGATATACAGCTTTTCTTGTAGACAATTTAATTGTATATAAATACATATGTCAAATTAAATGAAATTATTCAATACATTTTCACTACATAGAGAAAGTGACATGAAACAAATTATTTAAATAACTTACACAAAATAAATTACTTATTTATAACATATAATTTCAGAATTAAATATTAATTTATCTAAAATAAAATTAGTTTTCAACTTTAATTAATAGAAAATATTCATCTTTTCATATATTTCTTACAATTGCAAAAAAAGTAAATATTTCTTGGAATGGTTTTGTTTATCTCTAAGAGGCATTAAGTGTAGATGCTACAAACATCAATATTAACGCACATACATACATACATACATTTACAACTAGAATTACAGCAAACTGTAAAGTAATAATAAATACATAGCAGATTGTTGTACATTACATACAAGTGAAGGCATACAAATATATTTTTATAATATGTGTAACTAATTTTGATAATGGATAAACAATTATGTTTATTGCTTATAACATTGTTAGAAAACATGTTACTAATATAGAGTAAACTGATTTTATGATAGACTATAATAACAAATTAAAACTAAAGGAAGCATTTCCTTCATCTTTTGCAAAGATACACGTAAATTTCATTTCTGCACAGCTATAATACATAGTGCCCATTTCATATATAATAAAATTATATGTGAATGATACTATATACTATATTATGTTAAATGTGAAGTAAACTTTTAGTTTTCACGAGAAATTAAAAATTAAAAATTAAAAATTTATGTAATAATATATTGCACATATTTAATTGTATTATTACTTAACGAAAATTTTCATTTTTCTTGGCTATTATATTTGCATCTTTTTACATTGTGTATTTTACATATTTTTAAATTAATGGAATTATCTTGGAACTTTAAAGCAAATTGTTTTCAAGTACTTAAAAAAAATACAATTAAAAAATTATGAATACTGTATGTTCGACAGAATCATTTAAAAAAATAGTAGAAAATATCATTTTTACATAAAGCATATGCATAACATTTATAAATAATTAAAATGCTTTACTTAAGTATTCCTATGATATATATACCTCACACAATTGTACCTAACCTTTCCGACTGGTATAGATTTCATATCTATGTAAATGCAAATTTCTTTGTTATGTTAAATTCATTTCTACACAAATAATTACAGCTTTATATACTTAGTACTCCAATCCACCTTCCTCTTCTAATTTTGATAAGAATTTTGAAACTCTATAATTTGGTTCCACTTGACGTGCCATGTCTACTAAGCATAGCAACTTCTTTATACCAATAAAAACTCTGAAAGAAAAATATACAAATCATGGTTTCGATATTGATAATTTTTTAGTATAAAGACATACCGTTTTCCCAGAAGTTTGGCATGTAAAGATACTATTTCATCTTTACTAAATAGTTCCACTTCCTCTAAAACGCTTAAGAGATGGTCAGGAGTAGATAAATTAGGTACATGAAGAGTTGTACTAAATGCTGACAACATTTCCATATCGTCTAAAACTTGTCTAAAAAGGATATGGTAATTATATTAATAAAAATATATATTGTATTATTATCTTTAAGTGTCATTATATTAACATTTAGTATTTTACCTACGACTCGTAGTACAAAGTATTAATAATTTGCGACCACGCGGTGGTTGTTTCTTCAGTAAAACTAACAGCGCTTGTAAAGTCAAATTAGAATATCGTGGTCCAATGGAACCATAATCTAACAAACGCTCGATATTATCAACTAAAATGCAACTAAGTTGTGAACGATATGCATCGTCAAATATCTAAAAAAAACATATATATATATATATATATATACCAAATATTATTAAATATATTATAATTAGAAAATACTCATTTTATATTTACCTTTCGAATTAAAAGACATTTTGCAGATTCTGTAAAACCAACCATATCTTCTGGTGTACATACTTTGACAAATGGGAAATCAGAATTTTTAGCTATTTGAGCAGCAAGTGCTGTTTTTCCACTATTCGGCGGTCCTTCTAACAAAACTGATACAAGACCAGAACCTTCTGTAGAGCGTGCCTCTTGAATATATAAATTGCCATCAGACAAAATTTCTGCCACTGGTTTGCCCCAATTAATAATTCCACGTATAAGAAGATGATCTAATGCTTCTGCACTTGTACCAAATGCCTATAACATAAAGTGTATTAGACAATGATGCAAATATTAATAAAAAATATGTAATAAAATATAAATAAAAGTTACAGCTTTCTGTTAATAACATTTGAATTTTATTAGAAATTACTTACGGGTTTAACATCATTTTCCAAAGCATGAAGAAAATCTGCCCTGGAAACCATAAGTTTTTCCATTGCAGCAGGATCTACTTCTACCTTACTAGAAGCTTTGATTAATCTATTCATAGCAGTACTTTGTGCAGCTCTAACTAGACCTTCTAATTCTGCACCACTGAAATTTTTAGTTAATGTAGCTAATTCTTTTAAATCAACATCTGGTGATATCTTCTTATAATCTCTCATTCTAGATGTGTGAATATTAAGTATCTGAAATCTTCCATGTTCATCAGGTAAGCTAATTTCCATTTGTACCTGTATGTATACAAATTTTACTTAATTAAGTAAATAGTCTTTGGAACATTATTTTTAAAGAATACTTGATACTAAGAAGAATACCTCTAGTCTACCAGGTCGTAATAAAGCTTCATCAATCATATCTCTTCTGTTAGTCATACCAATAACGAGAATATTATTTAGCTGCTCTACACCATCTATTTTTGCGAGCAACTGATTTACAACAGTATCGTGAACCCCTGTATTTCCGGCAACACTACCTCGAGATTTACAAATAGCATCAATTTCGTCAAAAATAATTATATGTAATCCACTATTTGGTCCAAGCTAAAAATGAATATTTATTTATTAGTATACTAGTAATAACTTGTATAAAACACCTAATAAAGGTTGAAAATATCTTCATACCCTCTTCTCCTCCTCTTCAGCATCAGCAAATAATCGTCTAATATTAGCTTCACTTTCTCCAACATATTTATCCAAAATCTGAGGGCCATTGACGATTTTAGGTTCTCTAGCATTTAACATAGTCCCTATTTGCCGTGCCATTAACGTTTTACCTGTACCTGGTGGGCCATAAAGTAAAATTCCTTTCACATGTTTACAACCCAATTGAGTAACAATTTCTGGTGGAAAAACTCGTGATGCAAATGCCCTCCGAAAAATAGCACTGAATTCTTTATCTAAACCACCAATTCCCATTTTTTGGAAGTCCCAATCTGGATTGATAATTGATTGGCGAACGACTTTCCCCTTTGCTTTACCAACAAGGTTTAAGCTTGAATTTTCTGCTTTTTCAAACTGTATAACAGTGTCACCCAAACAACGTCCCATTTGAGTCTTTTTAGGTGCTGTATTTTGTCCAGAACTTATAGCAGATAAATCAGCAGCTTCCAAACTTTTAACTACAAGGCCAAGCATTTTTTTATCCTTGAACTGAAACACCAGCTGTTGACCCACGGTGAATGCCTGCCCCGAAAATTGTAACAAAAAATCTTTAGCCATTTCATCAGTGTTATATGGTTCCAAAGTAGTCCTAAAATAAATTGTATCATAAATTTTCTTACAAGTGCCATTTTTTTTAAACTTTTCATGTAATGTACATACGATTTTTTTTGTAAAAAGTCTGCTTCCAAGACAATAGTGCATAAACATTCTGTACTTGAGGTAGGATTAAAATGATACGGTCGTACTTCAATTTCCTGATTAAGGGAAAGAGTGGCCCATTTTCTCTGAGGTAAACTAAATCCAACAGTTCCCCTAGGTACTTCATGATGTCGTTTTACAGTAAATACAAAATGATAATTTGGTGCAATGGTAACTTCAATATGCCTAAAAAATACAATCATGTTAAACTTATCTCTAAAACTCTAAATTACAAATTAAATTAAATTGTATTATTCTTTTATCTTATTATCGTAATATTAAATTAAATTGTTTATTTTATACAAATTTGAAATTTTGAATTATGTAACAATATGTACTCAATATCTTATATATAAGATTGATATATAACAATTACGAATAAAAAGATAAATTAAATTATATTTCAATTTAATTGGTTTAAAGTCTTATCAAAATCTATGTATGTATTCATATATGTATACATAGACACTTGAGCTTTAAATCTTATTATAGGTAACAAATCAATAAATTAATAAGATACCTTTACCTGACATCATCTGGGAAGTCATCTGGATTGATTATAGCACAATTTGTAATACTAAGTTCATCAGTAGGACACCTTACTGCTTTCATCCTCTATGAAAAAAGTAAATTTTACGATTAAAAAAGTGAATCATACTTATTGACAGCATATCACTTTCATAGTCCTAGGTATTGATGAAGTATTGAGCAAAGAGGAGATGACACAAAATTCTTTTTAAAGATATGTTCAATTACATACAACGTATATTTATTACATAAAATATATAAAATAAATAAATAAAACAAAGCATTAAATCACTTTTATATTTGAAACTTACCATTGCTGACATTTTTTGATAGAATTGAAAGGTGTAAGTTTATATTCACAGTATGAGACCTGCAATGCAGGATAGAAATATCATCACGATCTTATACAGTATAAGTATGTATACATAGGTTCGGCAACTCGTCGAAATTTTGGTGGTGGAGGATGTCATCATTTTAATGTATTTTAATCTTCTCGCTAGTCGCATAGTGGCGCTGTCATGAAATTCCCAAAAGCGAAAAATTCGAATTACCGTATCTGTATATGTTCACAGTGTAAATAAAGATGTTATCACAAAATTTCTCTCTTGAGAGAATATGATGTCGTATTAATCCCACTCGCTTATATCACATGAATTTCGTTTTATGTTTCTTCGCTTTGCATCTATAACGTTGTCCCCCTACCTCCATTTGCCTACAGTATGGGTATGAGCATGGTCGTATAGACAAATGTGGAGACTCTTGTGAATGGGGTAAGGGTCTTAACATTGGGAGTTGTGTTTTATAAATCGGCCACCACAGACGCTGGGTTCAAGTGATTAGGATTTTGCATTTAACGCCATCCTGCAGTGAAAACAATAACCGATTGAAAGCAAAGAATATAAACTAAACCACTGGGTTTACTCAACTGGGTTAAACTGAAATACTTTTCATGATTTTTTACCGTTTACTTAAAATAAGTATATATGTATAATCTCCCTAACAAGACGAGACAGTAAACGTAAACAAACTTGACTACTGTGATTGCAACTATTGACTGGCGATTAGTAACACTTGAAAGATATGAGAAAGAGACAGAAGTAAACGAACCCGCGCTATATTTGCATATTGGCGTTACACAACAAATCCTAAACAACTTGATTAAATTGCTTTATTGCGGATAAATTGAATAACATTTGCCGATCGCTAAAAATCTTACTCTTTCTACGGGAGTTTCCAAAACTGTATATAACTTGTATACAACACTAAGTATGAATCATAACGTCAGTAATTCACTAACTATAATCACAAGTTGTGATTGTTGATCATCTGTCTGGTACCGTTACCACAATATAGTACTACATCTCCTCTCTGGTATTACATATTACATAGTACACAATAACAAGAAAGTATCTCCAAGTGAAATCAGTGATTTTAAATGTCTCAGAAATGATTAAGTTTTGAAAAATAGTTCAAATGTAAAAATTTAAAAAATTGTAACAGTTTCTGATCTCCTACATGGATCTTCTACATTTAATCACAGCAACAATTGCTACAATTAACTCAACAATAGCTATGTGGCTCATAAATGCAACAGAAACATGATGTACAATAACATAGTCATCTAGGCAATCATAACAGATATTGTTCATACTTTACTGGAGTCAAAATGAAATTCTATTTAGAAATATGAAATGGTAATTTGTACTTTATTTTTGTGTATTTCTCTTTAGGAAATTGCTATAACTTAAAAAAAAAAAAAAAAAAAAAAAAAACACTTATGGAAGCTTTGCATTAAATATATTTGGACCAAATACATATTACTAAGAACTAGCTATAACAAAGAGCAAGTGGATAGAAAAATTAGAATGGAAACAAATATCTTTAAATACATTTCTTCTAAAAATTTTTTAACGATTATTCTACATTAATGTTCCTTAAATATTGCTAATCTAAAAAAGAAACAGTAAAGAAAAGTAGTTTTGCAATGAAATTCATCTATGTTTTTTATACAAGATATATGTATCTTTTATAAAATAAATGTTGTTATTTTGCAGATTATTATGACTTTAATTAGAACAATTTTTTATTATTAATGCAAATATTTTATTTATATTATAATAATATTGTAATAATAATATAAAATCGATTATTACGTAAGTAATAATTTTAATGAAAAATATTTTGAATAGAAGTTGGATGGTTTCAAGGAAAACATAATTTGATGTGATTATTCTTTTTTATAAAAGAATGCATAGAGAATACATGAAATTTAAAGTAGTTTTTTCTGAGAAATAGAACTATATATCTTTTTTACACATATCGATTTTAAGGAACATTCTACGTCAAAACCTATTTAAATGCATTATTAAAGAAATCAATGATTAAATTAAAAAATGAAATATTTGATATAAAAATCTGAAATAACGCACGAATTATTGATTTTGTTGACATTGCATTTTTATGCTTTGCTACAGAACTTAACCCAAACATATCCAAAATTGTAGAAGTACAATATATAATGTCGAAAATATCTTTGCGAATTTGTCAATATCATGATATGACATAATGATATAGCGTTATTTTTGAATAGTTTGTAATTAAAAAATCGCTTAGTTTCGAATTGTACATAATAGTATAACTCTTCAAGAATGGAGAAAGCCTCTGCTACTTGCTGTGTGATTTTTTAAAATTGTAAAAATTAACTTTTATGAAGTTGTGTTTTTATGTGACAAATAGCTTTTTGCAAAAATTAATAAATATTTGGGAACGAAATATGGTACACTTTTTAAGGATGATAAAAGCTATATTTATATAAAGTTTCGACTTCGTATATTCAATTTTACATAAATAATTGACATTTGAAAAAAGTGCGTTTTTGAACGATTTTTATTTGCTTACGGCTTAACGAGCTAGCCAATCTTAACGTTCGATATCTCATTTGATAAATATTTTTAATATCTACGACTTTTATAGTAAACTTTTTGGGAATCGATTATTACGTTTATTGTTACATGCAAAAAATGTGTTTTCAGCAATTTTGAAGATTGTTTACAGAATCTGTGCAAGAAATTTTGAATGACAGACGTATCGGATCTGTTTCTGAATATGATTTTAACAAATTCGCATTTTGGCGCTAATTTGACTGAACTAGTAAAGTTTTAATTTGAAAATAAAAAATAAGATAAGAACATAAAAAGTTAATAAAGTTATTGCATAAATATTTGAATGCGAATATAATAAGAAGTAATATAAAATAATAATGTTTTCTCAGGTTATATGTTAACAAATAATTAAAATTGTAAATATCTATTTTACAATATATTTAGTTTGTACGTAAAAAATACATACATATATATTGTGTAATTTATATCACATACACTTATTAATGTGTACACTATTTCAGTATATTTGTTTTTATTAATCTCATTGTGGCTTCATACTACATATATGTAAAATACGTACATAGAACATATCTGCATGGACGACCATATATATATATACATTTTTTTCGAACATGATATGTAAACAACATGAAACGTAAATTTTTTGATAATTAATCGCGTTTTGAAATGTACACACTTTTACATGGGTTGTACAAGTATCTTGTGCAAAAAGATGAATATTTTATATTAATATTAGGTCTCGATAATGCAGGGAAAACGGTGAGGAATTAAAAAGCTGTGTAATTGTGGTTAAGTAAACAAATTCGTTTCTAAATGGTTTTTGAATCCATAGACATATTTAGAGGCGGCGAAAACAAAATTTACAAAGAATTACAAAGGTATGAATCCTTGCAAAATTACAACAACCGTTGGTTTAAATATTGGAAAAATTGATATAGCTGGTGTTCGTTTTAACTTCTGGGATCTTGGTGGACAAGAGGAACTTCGATCACTGTGGGATAAGGTAATTGATAATTTGATATATACCCATTTATTCTATTGCAAGAAATTATATATATTTTATGTTTATAGTATTATGCAGAATCACATGCTGTTATTTACATAGTTGATTCATCAGATCGAGAAAAGATACCTGAATCTAAAGAAACTTTTGGTAAAGTTTGAAAAAAATAGAATATACATTGAATTATAATATTTTTTATTGGACAAATATTTATATTTTATTACAGATAGAGTTATATCGTCAGAACACTTAATAGGTGTACCACTTTTAGTCCTAGCTAATAAGCAGGATGTGCCTGATTGTATGGGTGTTAGAGAAGTAAAACCAATTTTTAATCAAAATGCACACCTAATAGGTAGAAGAGATTGTATGGTGATGCCTGTTTCTGCTTTGAACGGGTATGTAAATTTTTAGACTTATTTATTTTAATTTTGTTTTTTTTTATTGAAATTAAATTATATTATGTACTTATTTATATTAATATGATTTTATGAGTTACATATAATTGTTTTAAGTTTCTAGTGTAGTGACATAAATGACTAATTGATAAATGAATAAAATATGAATTACAAAGAAAATTGCTTAAAAAGAATAATTACTTTAAGTTGAATGCAACAAATCTTATGTTAAGTAAAAAAAAATACTTCATAACATGATATCATGCCAATTTTCTATTTTAGTTGTAAATTGTTTATTTCTGTAATGATTTACTAAAATTACAATTAAAATAGTAATTATTTTCTAATTTCTTAATCAATAGTATTTGAGTTTGAATATTATTTTTATACATATAATTATATAAGATTTAATGAAAATATAAAACATTTTTAATGTAAATAATAAATTATCAATCAAATTATACTATATAATTTTGAATACGTTATATTGATAAGATGGGCATGTTATGAAATTTATGAGTTATTTAAAACAATTATATCATATAATTATTTATACAATACAAAAGGGATGGCATAGATGAAGGAATTCACTGGCTCGTGGATTGTGTCAAGAGAAACAATGACGTTCGGCCCCCTCGTAATCAGAATGACAATTGTCTGTCCTAACAAGACATTCCTGATTTGTTTCATATAAGTTAATATATGAACAGTATTTTAATGTAAAAATTCTGTACATTTACATTAGAAACTACATTTTTACTAATAAACTTTGTTTTTTAATCTGTACTAATTGAATTACTTACTCTGTCAATTTATATTTATGATAACAGAATATTAATATCTTTTTTTACTTTGTAAAAGGTAGCTCTTTTACATTTTATTTATTATTATTTAATTCATTGCTTTTTAATCTACTTTAATATCAGCTTTATTATCAATTGTTACATGATAATTATCACCAATTGATATTTTAGTAGTTTTTATTCTTTATTTAGTATAATTAATGAATTTCCCAATTACTCTGTTAACTGATCTGTATTACTGATATCAAGGTAGTTGAGATAAGAGATAATGCTAACACCTTATTTCCCCTTCTGTCATGTTGGTGATAAAAAGTCTTCAAAACTGTTACTTCAGTTGTATACTAGACAATGTACGATTTATAATTTCAGTATTAAATGTTTTTGATAATCTTCTAGTGCACCATGTGGACATATTACGAATCTGAAGATTGGAGTGTTTTACCACCAGAATTGAATAGAAGGTAATGACTTTATTATCTCTAACATCTCATACAAAAATTAGTTCTAGATATATATAAATTATGTATAATCACATATCTATTTATCACTTTAAACTATTTATATATATAATAAATGTTTATTTGTAACAAGCATGTGATATAAATTATTCCATAACATTAACAGTGTATATAATTATATTATTAGAATTACTTCTATGAGAAATATCACAAAATTATATTTCATTGAAAAATTTATTTGATACAAATGAAATAACAAAAAATTATGTAATTTAATTTAATGAATATCTAATAGCAATCTGTACCAAATAAGTATTTTTATATTAGATATGCTAACATATTGTAGATATACATATGTATGTCACAATTTCATTATTTTTAATACAAATTGTGCAATGACGCTCAAATTATATATTAATATTTCATCATAAGAGTGAGAGAGGGAGAGAGAAAGAAAAAATTCTATTTTCAATGAGAAAATACGCATCACTAAAATTTTCAATAAAGACATCTTATCGGAACATAAGGGGAAAAATGGATCATAAACTTTCGATTGAACAAAACAGTACAAATTTCGCGCTTTAGAAATGAACATCATTTTTATTCACTACGTTGAGCAAAAGTGTAAATAAGAGAGTTGGAATTAACGGTACAAGTGTAATGAAACAATTGGAATTTCGGAAAAGAATAATTGTTATATCCGTTCACTGATGTTTCAATTGTAAGGAACCTATATTGTAGAAAATGGTCACGATAACATTAACCAAAAACCCACGGTATTATCAGGAACAACGTCAGTGAAAATGGGTAGCCATTTTGATTTTTGGTGTGCGAATACCGCGGACCATCGTGAAGAGTGTTTGTCGTGTGATAGGCTAAACGACTGTGGACGTTTAACTATGTCTATGGTTTTTTTCCCAGTTGATTAACCCCTTACTGTGAATCAAACGTTTCGTACGGTACGTATTGTCAACGATATAAAGTCAAATTAGGAGCGAAATACTCGGAATGCAAACCGTATATGTAAACCGATACAGGCCGATATACCAGGTGCAGAGTAGAGACTATGCAGAAGTGAGTGAGGGCGCACAACTCGCGCCCTAGGAGGCGAGGCATATCTCGCCGTATTTGTCATACGACGTTACGTGTAAAAGGTGGGCGATACGACGACGATAGATTCAACGGCGTCTTCGTGTCGTCTCATACGTACGCCGTGAAACGTCGTTTAAATATTTCCGGATCTCAAGTTTCCTGAAAACGACGTCCTTGACTGGTACTGTTTGACAGCTAGAAAACTAACCCTTGGTTCGATGCCCTTCAGTGCGAACGATCTTTTATATAACCGGTTTACACGTTTTACAATATGCTGTCGAGTTGTACGAGCGTACGACCGCGACGCGTTTTTATAGCACGTGAATTTCTGGTCGAATGACATTCAAAAACTAGGTAATATCCATTGCATGCATTGCACTCTTCTGATCGACTACTTAGATTTCGCCAGCGAAACCGGTTATTTTGTATTTATATGCACGTTTTATAACGCGTTTAAAATAGAATATTAAGTTTATGTTCTCTATTCAACAAAGAACCTGTATATTGTATTTGTTTTCGTCTTTTATATATAAACTTTCAAGCTTTTATTGTATGTAACAAATTACTGATAAACTAAAATTATAATACAAATAATATATTTGTATTTTGTTTCAAGATATAATACTTTCCAAATAATATTGCTCATAATTACTTTTATTTATCCCCTTTGTGAAAGATAATTAAACAATTATAATGTATACAAAAACAATATATATGTTTACTTTTTATAGGATGATATTGTGTGATATGTAAATACAATTTTAATTGGTTCTTATGTCGTATATTGTTATATTATAATTTTAATATATTTTTCATTTTGTATCATTTTTATATAATGATGGTTTTATTAAATTAATGATTAAAAATTTTTCAAGAACAAAGGTAGAGAACATCAACTTATTTTTATTTATTTTATACTTGTAGCTGTTTAAAGTTTTTGCAAATAATATTTTACAATTGTCCATAATATTACGTGACCTTTTCTCAATAGGAAGGAAACTGTGTGTTCCATACTCATCTATACTTCATTTGTATTACTGAAGTTCATCATATACATTTGAGAACATCATTGAGAACATCATTGAAAACCATGAATGCTTCAGAACACGGGTAATATATATTTTCTAACATTAAGTTAATTATTCATAACAGTATCCCCTTATATAATGAAAAGATATGAAAATGTTATTAAATGTAAATTATTGCTAATCATTTAGATCTTTTTCTAATACTATACTAATTTTAATACAGTTATTCTTAAGTTTTAATTAAAAGAACAATTTGTTATTGCAATGATAGAAAATATGTTATTTCAATAGTCTTTTGTAATATTGCTTGAAAAAAAACATTGTTCATTTGAAGCAAGTGTAGAATAATTGGAATTGTATCATGAGTGTCATTGCACAACAAACAAAATGGTATGTAAATGGTTTGTGTGTGTAAATAGCATGGGTGTGTATATTGCAGGTTTAACCCAGCCTTTAATATGGCCTCCATAAAACAAGCATTTAATGAAGCAGTAGAAAGAGGTAAGAGAGTACAATATTTATTTATAATAAATATATAATGAATACTTGTATTAGTTCCTATAGTATTTTGTAACTTATATGCTTATTATTAATTCTATATATTACATGCCTCAAACTTAAAAAATATCTCATGTTTTTATAATATTAACTTAAAACTCGAATTAAATAGATGTCATAATTAACTCCATTGATCTAATTTGAATTGATTGTTTTTAGTAATGAATATAATTTAATTTTTCAATAAATAATAAGTAACATTGAAATATTTATCATGTTCTTTGAAAAAAATGGAAGGGTGATATAAGAATAGAACATAAAGAATTTAAAAAAAATATCATTGTTATAAAACTTTACTATTATATAATTTCCTCCTGTAGAATTAAATATTGCTCCATATCATTGCTTGTATTTCACATACAAAATAATTTTCTGCGATTATTATTATTATTCATAACTCAAGCATTTAACTCATTAAATCCTACTAACATTAAACTTGATAACATGTTATAATTTAAAAGTCTCAACAGTTAGAATGCCTGCACCAACTCGATTGAGGGATCTCATCAGACAAATAAGAGCTGCTAGAACTGCAGCAGAAGAAAGGACAGTTGTTAACAAGGAATGTGCTTATATTCGTTCAACATTCAGAGAAGAAGATAGTGTATGGAGATGTCGCAATATTGCGAAACTTTTATATATTCATATGCTTGGGTTTGTATTCAATTTTCTCTTTATATTCATTAATAAGTTCAACAATGTATATTTAATATTCTTTCTTTTATTAGAAATAAAAATTATATTAATTTTGTAGATATCCAGCTCATTTTGGCCAACTAGAATGTCTAAAACTTATTGCATCCCCAAGGTTCACAGACAAACGAATTGGTTACTTAGGTGCAATGTTACTGCTAGATGAACGACAAGATGTTCATCTTTTAATTACAAATTGTTTAAAAAAGTAATAATTCGCTAAAATTATTTTAATATTTTTTAAGTATGTATAATAGGGTATTTTAATATTTTAAACATTTAATTCCTCTTGCAGTGATTTAAATAGCTCCACACAATTTGTTATTGGTTTGGCATTATGTACTTTGGGTGCAATTGCATCACCAGAAATGGCCAGGGATTTGGCATCTGAAGTTGAAAGGCTAATGAAGTCAGCAAATGCATATATTCGAAAAAAAGCAGCACTTTGTGCATTCAGAATTATTAGACGTGTACCAGAGTTAATGGAAATGTTTCTACCTGCTACTCGTAGTTTAATTACAGAGAAAAACCATGGTGTATTAATTACAGGTGTCACACTTATTACAGAAATGTGTGAAAACAGTGTTGATACATTGAATCATTTTAAAAAGGTAAATTTTACATGCTTAATAAGTGATAGAGGGATACTACATCAAAACTAGTAAAATACTTAGTTGTTTGTGACTAGTATTACAAACATTTTGTCATTGCATCAAAGAACATTATACATTATTTTTTAAATACAATTTAAGTCTTTTTAATGTTGTTATATCTAGTCTGCTAGTTTAATAGCTGCAAGCTAGATCGTAGTAGCATTATCAGTTAACCAGAGCATTGAACTCATACTTCTAGTAAAAAATTTTTATATTGAAGCAAATTGAACATTTACTAAAAAAAGATTATCGAAAATAATGTGTAGTCTATAATTTTACTTATATTTTATTAATAACAGTGCTATGACAAAGGACATAAATGTATCTGTTGATAAAACACAAATGTCTTAATATATGTAAAATATTTCATAAAAAAGTTTCAAATGTGATCAATAATCTTAAGTGTTATTTTTTAATAATTCTTTGCTCATAGTGATATTCATAATATCTCATAATATCTCATAATATTTCATAATATAAGTATGGTTTTATCTTCTTTAGGAATGCGGCCATCGAGAGGTAAAAAGCATACGAGCATTTTTTATATTTTTGCATGTTAAGCTTATTGTGGATATCGTTTTTATTTTTTATTCTATGTAATTTCTATTGAAGATATTTGATTATTTATATTAAATGCTTTACTAATGCAAGATCAATATAAAATAATGAAATATGAAAACATGTGCATGTATTTTAAAATTATAGTACCTATAACATGAAATACTTTCAATAAATGCATATTGAATATTAATTGAATTTTTATAAATAACATTTTAATATTTTACTTTTTTATTGAACATATGTTTGTATAAGAATGTATTTTAATTATATGAAGCACAGTTATTGAATATCTTTCTAGTTATATTAGTTATATTATGGATGTTAAGGTATATCTGTTTGTGCACAAATAATGTAATATAATTGATGTTACTTTGTGATCTTTCTTAGCAGCTTATATCTGTTTCTTAAATATAACAATGTATATCTTTATTTTTGTATCTAGAATTAAATATTGTTTTTTGATAACTTCATAAAAGTTTTTAATTGAACTATGCATTGTCATTCTATTATAATTTGTTTATTGGTATATGTTTACATATTTCTCGGTTAAACTTTGTTTACATAAAATTGTGTAAATAATATATTATTCAATAAAAATAAAATTATTATTTCAGATTGTGCCAAATCTTGTGAGGATCTTAAAAAATTTAATACTAGCTGGATATTCTCCAGAACATGATGTATCTGGAGTATCTGACCCGTTCCTTCAAGTAAAGATATTACGTCTCCTTCGAATTTTGGGACGTAATGATATCGATGCATCCGAAGCAATGAACGATATACTTGCACAAGTTGCAACTAATACAGAAACTAGCAAAAATGTTGGAAACACTATATTATATGAAACTGTATTATCTATTATGGATATAAAATCTGAAAGTGGACTGAGAGTGTTAGCAGTGAATATATTAGGTCGATTTTTATTAAATAACGATAAGAACATTCGATATGTTGCTTTGAATACGTTATTAAAAACAGTTTATGTAGATACAAGTGCAGTACAAAGACATCGCTCAACAATCCTGGTAATGTTTATCATGTTATTTCATATCTTTGTATTTGATATTATATTACTAAATATTTCTTTCATTTTTTGTTTCTCAGGAGTGTCTAAAAGATCCGGATGTATCGATTAGAAGACGAGCTATGGAGCTTAGTTTTGCACTTGTAAATTCAAACAATATTAGGAACATGATGAAAGAGTTATTACTTTTTTTGGAACGTGCTGATCCAGAATTTAAAGCGCAATGTAGTAGTAACATAGTAATGTCTGCCGAAAGATTTGCGCCAAATAAACGTTGGCATCTTGAAACGTTATTCAAAGTTCTTGTTGCTGTATGAAATTTATTACATTAATTTTACATATATTTCACTAACTTTATAGTTATTTTCAATCTTCATCATTGTAATTTTCTTGTTTCTAGGCTGGTAATTATGTTCGAGATGATGTAGTAGCATGCACCATTCAGTTAATTTCAGAAACCCAATCACAGCAAAGCTATGCTGTCAGTGCATTGTGGAGAGCACTGGAAAAAGATACATCCGATAAGCAACCTTTGGCTCAAGTAGCAACATGGTGTATTGGTGAATATGGTGATTTATTACTGTATGGACCACCATCAGAAGATATAGATACTCCTGTCAATGTACGTATGTTAGACACTATGTATATCTGTATATGCTTATTCTCCATTCTTTATGATAAAATTAAGATAGTTAAAAAGTATTAAATAATTAATATACGTATATATTTTCTTTTATTATTAGTTAACAGAAGATGAAGTTATTGATGTTTATCAAAGGTTACTCTGGAGTCCACAAAATACAGTGGTCACGAAACAATATACATTATTATCTCTCACAAAACTTAGCACAAGATTTCAGAAGGGTAATGAGTAAGTATCGTTGAAAAATCTAATTGTTACTGGTACTATTATATTATTTTTTGCATTCATTTTCCTTAAATAATTATTTATATAAGCTTTATATATATTTCAGAAAAATTCGTCAAATAATTGATACATTTGGAAGCAATTTACATATAGAATTGCAACAACGAGGTATCGAATTTTCACAGTTGTTCAGAAAATATGATCATTTACGACCTGCATTACTTGAAAGAATGCCTCCTATGGAAACTGCTAGACCACAAGCTAATGGAATTATTGGTATGGTAAATGGTGAACCAGAACCAGAAGAAGATAAATCTTCAGTTTTGGAAGCGAGTACTCCACCATCTGATTCAGTAAGTTTGTATCGGACAGTTTATAAGAATTATAATTTTATTAATTTTTATTAATTTTTAATTATTTTTATTAATTTAATAATTTTTTTATTTTTAATTAACAGAGTTTAATGTTTTTTATATTTTTCTAGAGTGCACTTCTAGATTTGTTGGGAACCACCGACTTAGGAATGTCATCTTCTGTATCAAATAAAAGTCCACCTTCTAATTCAACAAATACAGTAAACAATAATGATCTTTTGGATCTACTTGGTAGTTTGGATTTAAGTGCACCTACATCTACATCTACACTGCCACAGACACAAACGCCATTACAAATATTTAGTCCCACTAACACAACAAACTTTTTAGTGGATGGTTTGCTTAATTCATCATCAATTCAAAATGGTTTGTGCAACTTAATCAAATATTTATTTCTTACTGCTAATGCTATACAAATCTCATTTTATTTCATAACTCTAGATACACTTTCTATGATTGTATTGGATAAAGCAGGACTTAAAATAACCTTCAAATTGGAAAGACCGCCAGACATTGCTGATTTATTAATTATTAATATGTCAGCACAAAATTCTGGAAGTGCTATACTGACAGATTTTCTGTTTCAAGCAGCAGTTCCTAAGGTAGTAATCAATTTTGTGTTACAGTTATTAAATATAAAAAATCATGGGGATTACTTTTTATGTATTATTATTTAGACATTCCAACTACAAATGTTGTCACCATCAAGCACAGTCATTCCTCCTTCTGGACAAGTTACTCAAGTATTGAAAGTTACAAATATCAACAAAGTAAGTTCGTACGACAGTATTTTATTTAAAAAATTTTACAGATGTGTTTTGCTTTATTATTGATCATCTATATATTTTCTTAATTTAGGTACCTCTAAGAATGAGATTACGTATATCTTACACTGGACCAACAGGACCAGTTTTGGAACAAACGGAAGTGAATAATTTTCCTTCCCTAACATTGCAGTGACAAGATATATTAAGGAAGACAATTGTACATATGCCTGTCTAAATAATTAATTGAGTCTTAAATAGACTGAAACCCAATTTCATCTTTTCATCAGATAAAATGAAAATATATTGGTAAAATGACACGTTTGTCAAAAACGTCTACCGATTGATTAATCTAATAATTCGTCAGAAATAATCATTGAATCTAATAAGATTCAAATCTATGATGAATTACATTTTTTTTAACATACATCTGCAAATTTTTCATCTGCTCACAAGCCATATTTTATATTTATAGAAAGCTGAGGACGTAATTTCTTGTAAGTATGATTTTTGCAATTATGCTTATGTATAAATTGTTTTTAAATTCTGATTTTACACTGTTGAGTATAATAACATAATAAAATATCTTTTAAATATTTAAAAATTTATACAATAAACAACCATTCTTAGTATTTTTAAAACAAGTATTATTAATAAATTGGTTACTTCCATTATAAAATAATTTTTTAACTATTATAAAATAGTTTTATAATTGATTTAAATTGGCGCTTGTTGAGCAGATGGTATGATATTTATTTTGAAGTCTTTCAAAAATAATAAAATTTATTATTATAATGAAATTATTAAATGTCAAAAAAAGAAAGAAAGGAATGTAAAATTTCTCTTGTACTATGCTGCATGTATTGTGAGATGTGTAAATATTTTCTCTAACTGAGTAATAGACAGATAGAACAATATTACATGCAACACTGTTATTTGATCTGTTGGATTTCTAATCTTACAGCTTCTGATTTAGCATATAATTTCTCGTATAGGATAATTAAAATAAAAAATACATACGAAAAAAAGGATACATAAGAGAAACTATTAAACTCACTTAATAATACCGATAAAAGGTGTTTGCCCCTAAAAATGTTGCTGCCCGATTATAAATGACAAGCACTTAAATCTCGTTGTAATAATTGATCTTTTCTACTATATTTGTAAGTAATAAACGGACGCGATTGCCTTGTAAATAATTAAATAATTACAGTAACATAGAAGTAATTAAATTCTTATTACGAGGAATGTAAAATGGGGTTCTTTACTACATATGTTTATGATACAATTGACATGTCAACAATTTATAGAGGAACATTGCTTCTTTCACGAAAAGTTTTTTTAAGTGAGAAGGGGGTTACACATAAATACATATACATGTAGCGTGTACGTTTGCTATACCCCATATTTACGTCTGTTATGGGTGGTGTTTATACTGTTTTGAATGTATTTGGAGTATATGATATCATTGGAGGGCTGAATTCTGGTTGTCAAATTATTTTATATATACATGTTCATTTACTAAATCACTTAAAATTATTAACAAATTTCCTTTTTATAAAAAAATTAAATTCATATAAAACTTGAAATAATTTAAGCATCATGCACAAAATCTAAAATTATTATTATTGATAAACATCGTTTTGTAATACATAATTTCTGAAAAAGCATATATTTGAATATTCTTTGTGAACTAACTAAAAATAGAGTAAAAATTATGATATGAAGAAGTATTTTTACATTCCTTTTATTATAGGATTTATTTAACTATGTAAAAATGTGTAAGATTCAATTTAAGAGAAGTTAAAAGATTTAATTCTTAATTAAATGGATTTGAAAATTGTATGAGTGAATTGAACCTTTTGAAACAAAAATTCATATCTTTTTATACGTGTTATTTTTTCCTATATGAAGCAAATATTTGATGATGAATGTGCGTCTAAATCATGCGAAACAGTACATAATAAATTGCGTAAAAAGTAGCAATAGCAAATCTTACTTGCAAGTATTCACCTTTTTCAAGATTTTATGTAAATGAAGTTACGATACAGTTGTACTTAATTGTATTTAATTTACCTTATTCTAATAGTATTGTATGAACATGTAGATTTTTAAGCGCAATTAATTTTAGTATTATAAAACGTCTAGTACTTTGAATAACTAAGTTAACAAAATGTTCTTTTACTATTTCTTTCTCCTAAATTTCTTTTAAAGCATAATTATCATAACATACTAGTAAAAGTATATTATCAGTATAACTGTATGCATTTTAGCTCCGTCCCTTATATGTTGTGCGCTATGAATGAGGTGTATAATTCTAGAACAGGTGGGTGTGTTTCTGAGTGGCCTTGTCCTAAAGTCTGTGACACAGTGTCAGCCCTTCAGTGGGGTGTACTCTGCCTACTTGTTCTCAATATTATATTAGTTTTATAA
The DNA here is from genome assembly GCF_024516045.1 of Bombus affinis. Classification (NCBI taxonomy): domain Eukaryota; kingdom Metazoa; phylum Arthropoda; class Insecta; order Hymenoptera; family Apidae; genus Bombus; species Bombus affinis. The sequence continues at coordinate 11,247,964 of NC_066353.1, forward strand.
ATATAAATATATATAAATCAACTGTGAGGATATTGAATAATGATAAAGATGCTGTATATATACTTTCTAGAGACTCAAGGTGTGAAAATAAAATGTATTTTTATTCCACTACTCTTTGAAAAATATTGTATTAATAGTTATTTAGTTATTTCATTTATTTTTAGATTACAATTTTTGTTGATTATCTTATGCAAGAATAATTTCAATATGTATATTAAGATAATTAAGATCATGGTATATATCAAAAATATAAAGACAAACTTATTTTTTTTATTATATTTTAATCAAAAATGTTCCTTATATTAATTACAACTTACGTAAATTATAATCATTCTATTATATCATTCAATTATTGTAATTATTACACGTTATATATACGTTTTACTGTTGCTGAGATTCAATAGGATTACACCCAACTTGATTAAATAATCTATCCTTGATTATTTGTGCCATTAATCCATGAATAATTTCAATAGTAGTCTTACAACTGTCTCTTGTTGCTTTCATTAATTTTTCTACAGTACTGCGATCATGAGGATCCGTTCCACCCAAAATAAATCCTCTTCCAAGTGCAACCTCTGACTGCTCAAGTTTATCCGATAAATCAAATATTTGCCCAGTAGTGTAATCTGCATTTGTTAGAAGACTAGAGGAACTTAAAGTATTCACCCAGTATTTATTCCACAAAGAATCTAATAATCTTCTATCTAATGATGATTTAAAATAAGAAACTTCTAAAGAATAATATTGTTTGCAGTGAACTCCAAAATCTTCAATCTTATTTAATGGTATTGTTTGATACTCAGATGGTTCTTCATTTGCTGGTTTATATCCCTTTTTATATCAAATATTTTTTTTATTATTTATAATTTCTTTTATGTATTATAAATATTAGCAAATATATACCACCTTTGGATATGTTCTAAATGCACCCAAACAAACTTTGCCAGCAGATATTGTTCTCACAGGATCAATTACAATAGCAACAAATGGTTCCTGAAAATTTTGATTGAGCATTTGTGTAGATACATCAATACCCGATAACCAACATCCATAGCCAGGATGACTATGGTACCATCCAATAGCATTTTCTTGTCTTCCAACCTTAATAAATTGGAAAATAAATATTACATTATAGGCAGTTGTTACATGTTATATCTGTAATAATTAAGAAGTACTTGTTTAGCTGCTTCTATATATGCTGTCATATACTCATAAGCCTGTGCTTGAGCGTTAACTCTTGTTTCTGTGCCTTCTACAGGTAATGCAAAAGAATCCATAACAATCATTGTATTTGCTGCAACTTTTCCAAGCAAAAGACCCATTACTTCTAAAGTTCCTCCAGAACGAGCATGCATAACCATTTTTAATAATGCTAATGCAGAGATTTTTATATCTTTGAAAAAATGTGGGCTGAAATATGATCAAGAATATGTGGTTAGAAATGAGATCATAAAAATATATCTTAATATTGATACAAATATTTAAAAGATAACATACTCCTTTTCCCATGGTTTTGCAGCCAATATATCTTGTTGTTCTTTACGATCATACCTATAAATCTCATCAACAGTGCTAATTGTTTCAATATTATTTGACATTTCCCATGTCTTTTTGGCAATTGTACTTTGGTCAGAAGAAGTGCTTGCCATATTTAATCTATATTCAACAGCTTAAGTTCTAAAATAAATAAAGAAATTATAAATTGGACTTATCATACATATTTTATCATGTTCTTTCTCAATATTATACTTGAATGTATACATATATCATTATTTAATGTGGATAAGACCTTTTCCAACTATAATCAAAACAATTGTTAATTATGAAAAAATAAATAAAATTATTCTACTGATCATAGATTAAATGATAAATATTTTATGAAACAGTATATAAATCTTAAATCACTGCATAAATCTGATTTTTTACATAATTCAAATATGAGAATGTATTCTGCGACTGTTTAATACAAGTATAGATATTTGATAAATTACGTTTATAAGCCTTTACTAAACCGCCTAATACGTAAATTAAAAATAATTCAAAATCATACTCCTATACTTCTATCACAACACTTTGAATTACTACGTCATATACTTGTTTCGAATTGAACAATACTATAATATAATAAATGATAGACCACCACCACGTCTTTCAATACATTCTATTATTAACGCCATCTACCAATAAAATTTTTATTATTATATTTTGCGGTAAGTATTAATTGAATATTTTATGTTATATACAATACCTAATATTATAGTTTATGTAATATGATGTTTTTTTTCCTACTCACAAGGAAAGATTTTAACCTATCTTGTTTATTATTACTCTGATACTATGTATCTCCAATATGCGTGTAAGGAAAATATTAAGTATAAGTATACTAAGAAGTAGACTGCAAAGTTTAATTTACGATTAACTTCAAAGTATTAAGTAACATAGAAAAAGGTATTATAGAGATAAATTTTGTTTCATAAATGCAGCGCGACGCGGTTAATTTTTCTATACCGCGTGCGTTTGAATGACGCCTTCAAGAGGTTGGACCCTAACCGCTATATCATTTTATTATTATGATGTTTTTGCAATTAAATAAAAAATTCACAGAATTATAAATTAAGAATAGTAAATGCTTTATTTTACATTATATACTGCAGTCTTTTTACTAAATCCTAGTAAATGGTATTCTAATAAATAATGATTTCATAAACATTAAACTGATCTTTAAGATCTTAATGTTAGCTCAGTAAATATAATTAATAATCTTCTTCGTCATATCCATATCCAAAGTCATTCTCATCTTCTGATCCATGATGTCCAAGCATTTCTCCAACAGTCATTTCTGTGGGATCAGCTTCAACATCCTCATCAACATAATCATCGGTCTCATCTATTTTGTAAAGAGAAGTATAATTAATTTAGTCAAGCAAAAGAAATTTTACATGAGTGGAAATTAATAATTTACCCATATCACAAGAGGTATCCATTTTTGGAAGTATAGATTCAGTTGTATTAGTTTCTATTTCAACCGGCATTTGCACTTCTTTTTTTGTTTTTTGAATTTCAGGTTTATCTACATGAGGTTTCTTTACTACTGGTGTGATTGGCTTATCTTTGATTCTTGATGAGTTAGATATATTAGATCTATAAATATAAACATTGATATTTATTGTAGAAATACGTTTCTTGTACAGAATAAAAAAATAATAAAAAATATTGTATACTAACATTTTATTAGAACTTGACGAAATATTCATTTCTTTCTTCGGTGATTGAACTGGCTCTTCGACCTTTTGTTGTTCTTTGGTTGAATTATTTAAACTAACGTTTAAACTTTTCAGTACTTCATAATTAATTTTCGATGATATTTTCTTCTCTTGTAACATTTTTTCAATTGCTTCGCCTAATAAAATTATAAAATGAACATAATAAACTCTAACAATTGATAAAAAATTAATATTATAGAATTTGTAGTAAATATTATAACATTACCTGCAGTATTTGCAGGTACTTGATTTTTATTACGTTTAGTAGTCCGCCGTCGTTTCTTCTCAGGTTTACCTTCTTCTTTTTCTTTTTGCCGTCTTTCTTCTTTTTCTTTTTGCTGATTTAAATACTCAGCATTCACTTTATTCCATAAATTGTGTTTGAATTGTGCTTCTTTTTCTGACATAATATAACTATCTAACTCTTCGTCATCTAAATCAGCAACATCAATCTCTCCAGTATCCTTAAGTAGAAAACATTAATGAATAACAATTGTTTTGATTAAAATTAATTTTACTTACATTTTCAAAATTTGTGTTTACTGGGTCTTTTGTTTCATTTTCTCGATCATTTGTTGATATCAAACCCATAGAAGCAATATTAGGTCCTTTAAACAATTGGGCGTATTATAAATTTTATAACATAACATTATAATAAAATTTAAGAAACTGTTTAAATCCTTGCCTAATCCAGTAATTAATCGATCGTTTATGTTATTCGTTTCGGAATCTTGAAAATCACTGTCAGGGTCATCTACATCGTTTCCAACGTAATGTTTAATTACATCTAAATTACTTTCCCTTATAAATCTATCAGTATCTGCTCTTTCTATAGAAGCAGCTGGAAATTAATATTTTATGGTTTTTTTCTATAATAAAAACAATAAAATAATTCATCAATTTTTTAATTATTATTACAATTACCATCTTTGCGCTTTTTTATTTTTCCTAATCTGTGTTCTTCTAATTGTTTGTCAATTTCTGCTTGCAATTCATTTATTTCTGTATCTATGTTTAACTAAGAAAAAACAAATTATGCATAATTAATTATGTAGATATACGATATATTATAAAATAAAAATATTCTATACCCTTTGTAATCGTTCTCTGTCTTTTTTTCGTGCTGCTTTAAAAGCTGGAGGATCCTGTTCTTCTTCCAAATCGACCGTCATGAATTCTTCAAGAGTCAATGCGCTTGAAGGTGTATCACCAAATTCTATAAGCCTATAGATGTTAATGTACAAAAATTTGTTATCAATTTTTACGTTTATTTAGAAAAAAACTTATTTGAATACTTTTTACCTCTTGCGTAATGTCGATTCATGCACTTTTACAATTTTAATAATATCCGCCGGTGACCTATTGAACTCGTGTAATCGAGCAGCCATCAGCAAAGCTAATATAAAAGAAATATCGCAATATTTGTTTAATATCGATTTAATTTCAATGATCTTTTTTTTAAATTATATTTAATAATATAATTTGGCTTTTTAAGTGTTTAGGTGAATTTGTAACAAACGTTAATGCAAACATCATATGTAAAATTTAAAAATGTATTAATTAAAACTTAAGTATTTATATTAAAATTAAATAAAATTTAGATTACGAATAAATGAAACTTTTCTAATACCAGCGCCACATAATCCTGATGGTCTACGTCCGCTGTGAATACTATCCCTTTTCATTCTTTGAACTACTCGTAAAGCCGTCATTGATACTTCGTGAGTTTTTTCACCAAACTCCAGCTTATTTGCAAATCTCATAATATATAAACATGGATCTATAAAGAAAAATAATGTCAACAATGCGTTAAATTTAAAAATTCATCAAATATTAACAAATTCATTTTATTAGTTTATTAACATAGTATATTATATTAACATAATTGCCAAGAATTTCCTTTTTATAATATATAATACACTTTTATGTTATTCTTACTTAAACCTAGAAGGTAAAATAACAAAAAGAATAAAATATATAGTAATTATATAATTCCTGAAGTTTTTAATTAATATTTATTCCATTAGATTACATTTGTATTATACGCTATTGTTTATGAGTGGACATTACTTGCGAAATATACATGGTGTTCACTTTAATGTTCCGCACAATTTTCAAATTGTTCGCAGCAATATAATAAAAAGATCATTAAGTAAACTTTATTTTTGTTAAATGAACAATATATTATGTTGAATGGACAACGTATTAAAATAAAATGTATTTTTTTTTTTCTCTTTAGTCTTGATCATATTGATCTTGTTGATCATATTACACTAAAAAAGGGATTTATTTTAATGTTCATCATCTTTATATCTTCTTCACGCATATTATAAATAAATTATAGTTAACATTTTTTATTACAATACTATTTTGGTAACTGGTCACGAATCGGTACTGAATCTGACCAATTAACAAGGGAGGAGTTTACACCATCAATAATTATGCTTAAATGTGAAATAGATAAAAATATAGAGCGAGATAATAATACTTGGTACTCAATTCCAGATGTTTTATACAAAACAATTGAATGTTAAAACTCCAGTAAGCAAAATGAGAGAAATATATGTACGTAACACCGGAGTTACGTTCCATGAAAATATTTTCAAGAAATGGTGAGGATGGTGATGGCCAGTTAGCAAGACAGTAGATAATCGCAAAACAGATGAAAAATCATACGTTAGAGCGAACACCCTGTATACACATACTGCGCAGATCGAAGTTTGCGTTTTTGAGAAACACCAGATATGTGGACGCGCGTGCCCTAAGTTTCCTATCGACCGACGTACGGAACTATCTAACCAGCGCCCGTCTGACATGGCGCCCATGTAAATGAAATCCAAAATCGTTCCGTGTTGCAATTGAAGAGAAAACGGGCAATCAAGTTTAAAAAGTGAAAATGGCGATGTCAAATCTTTACTCGAAAATATCAACGAAGCCAATGAAACGGTTCCAGGACAACGTCACAGTCAAACAGACTAATCCATGGTTAAACGGTGAGAAATTATTACAGATATAAATAAACATAATATGCACCTTAAATATATACTGTCCATGCATTTATTAAAGTGAATTATAGAAATAAGAATAAATGGAATTGTTTTTATTTTGTTTAGCTATATCCGAGTAATGTTGTATCATTTCCATAATGTTTATTTTCACTTCGAAACACATAATGATATTTTAACAATATTTTAATTAGTTTACCTTGAGCTTTGAAATATTTTATTTGAAAATGCATTCTTTAAAAATAATTTCGATCAATTAGGAATTATGAATGATAGATGAAATAGTAAATATATTTTACAAAGTAGTATATAACATGAAACTGCACAGACTTCAAATATACAATATTATAGTGTTAAACTATTTTACGTAATTTCATTTAAATCTTATGATTTTTCATAAAATGAGTCTATTACGATAAATGTTCGATGAATCAGAGAATGTTGAATCAAATAGAATAATATTGTACATATTTTTAACGTTTAATTTTGATCATATTTTTCGTATTATTCATATAATATTAAAACATAAAAATTAAAATTAGAAAAATTTATAAATCGATAATAGCGTTATAATACTTATTAACCTATGTTTTATTTTAAACCAAATATATATTTTAAAAATTTTGAACTAATTGTAACTTTTCTGTTTTAAATAATTTCTGCTATTATATTGTTATAAAGTCTTCTGACCATTTTATATAATACATAAATTTTTTTGTAATAACTAAAGATACATCCAATTTAACAAAAATTTGAAATCATGCAAAAAGTATATTAACCCTATAATATGTATGTATACATACATTCAAATGAATTTATTTGACATACATATCACGTGCACCACAAAATTTCTACGAAACTATACGAATAAAACCGGAACAAACCGAACTTAATATCATTCGAAGTCTTTATACCTATAGATGAATTTTCCTTAAGTGTATAGTGTATATTACATACACATAAGTGTATATTTGTGTTCGTAATGTTTGAATATGAGAGGTGGTCTTTAAAGCTACAGTGGTAGCAAATATTTACTATGTTATGATAGAAGTAAAAGATTCTATTTAAAATTATTCTAAAAACTGTGGAATAATGTACACTAACGGTAAAATTTTGATGATTTTGCTTTGCATTCGTTTTAACTGAACCGTCGCTAAAAGGTGATAGATTATACAACATCTTAAAGCGATGGTAAATAAAAATAATGGATGTACGAAAACAAACTTTGATTAAATGTAGGAAAAATAATCTAATTTAGAGATCTTAAACTTTATTACAGTTATTGTCTTGCATAACCTCTATTAGTAATGAAAAATATTTTTTGTTGATGAAGTTATACAATCGGTAATATCAGTTTTCGATATATTCTAGCTTAATATAATTAATATATTTATATAAAGGTATTATCTATTAATTGTACTGTTGATGAATTAGTGAAAATTAATATAGAATAGTATTACTTTTTGTAACTTTACTATTGTTACTTTGACATATGCTTAATGTTTGTTATAATTAATTTTTATATAATATTTACTCATCCATTTTTAAGTTTAATCTTTATGTAATGATACTAAAAATGATAAATAAAAGAGTAATATTTAAACATATTTTATTCCATTAAATCCATTAAATTTTTTTATATAATGTTCTGTGTGCTAAATTGTTTTAACATAATAAGATAATAATTTTGCCTAAATATGTTGTTTGATAACAAAAAAAAAAGAACAAATACTAGATAGAAATGAATTTCATCTAACCTAAACCTAACATATTGATATTATATATGTTTTAGCGGAATCATTGATTCCTGTATCAGATTCACCACCTACTGTAAGCCCATTATCTTCTTCCATTGTATTACAACGTGAAGGAACGATAAACCAACCACTTAGTGCACCTGCTTCACCTTTGTCTTCCTTATCATCTCCTTTAACTCAATTGAATTTGTCATCACCTGAAGACTGTACACAAGATCCTAATTGGCAGGCAACAAAACCTACAGTTCGTGAACGAAATGCTGCCATGTTTAACAATCATTTAATGGCTGATATTATATTTATTGTTGGAAGCCCAGGTAATTAATCATAAAGTCATTTAGTAATTGAACAAGCAGTAAAAATAATTTAATGTATTAAATATATTAAATAATAATATATTTGATTGCTCAATGTAGGTCACATACAAACTATACCAGCGCATAAGTATGTATTGGCCACTGGTAGTTCTGTATTTTATGCCATGTTTTATGGTGGTCTAGCAGAGAATAAAAGAGATATAGAAGTACCAGATGTAGAGCCTGCTGCTTTTCTTGCTCTATTAAGGTAACTGTTTTAAGCTTGATGAAGACATCTTAAATTATTCACTACTTATTTTATTATCTTTTCTCAGGTATATGTACTGTGATGAAGTACAATTAGAAGCCGACACAGTGTTAGCAACACTCTATGTTGCTAAAAAATATATAGTCCCTCATTTAGCAAGAGCATGTGTTAATTATTTAGAAACAAGTTTAACAGCAAAGAATGCATGTTTACTTTTAAGTCAGTCTCGTTTGTTCGAGGAACCAGACCTTATGCAACGTTGCTGGGAAGTTATAGATGCTCAAGTAAGTTTAAATAAAAGAATGTTGAAGTCTCTTACTTTTAATGATAATTTAAATGTAACATTAAAGAGTAAATCAAACTCTTCAAACTGTTTGAATAACAAATTACATGATTCTGAACAGCAATTTATTCAAAAAACTACAAAAACTAATAATTATGGAAATATAAAAAATGGACTATCAGTAGTATCTCATTGCTTCAGTTTATCTGAGAACAATTGTTGTTCTAAACTTAACAACAAAAAATTATCGTTTTCATTATTTCGAACTCGAAGTGAACCTTATTTTGCAGATAATAAGTTAGAAATTGAAGTAACACAAAATGTAACTTATGAAGATAACTTTATAGAAGAATATGAACACAACAGAAATGATTATAATGATTTTTCTAAAATAACATGTAATATTAGTCCAATAATTACTTAAAGAATTTATAACATTTATTCTGTATATTAAAAAGTTCAAGATATATAGAATTGCTTATCCCTTTTTTAATTAAATTGAGTGAATATTTGAAAGACTGATCTACAAAAAACTATAAAAATATATTTTTTTAATTTTTAATCGAAATTCGTCTAAACTTCATTATAAAAATTCCATTCATTAATTATTAAAGATAATATTACGAAAGATTAAATACATAATAAGCAATTTTATAAAGTATGAAAATAAAATACTTCAACAACATTTTTTTGTAATATTATATACTATATCATACTTATTTAATTAATTTTTTATGTACATATATGACTATTACACTAGTATTCATAAAATATTTAATTGTAATAAATTATATCATCATTAAATTAAATGTTTTTCAAAAAATTACAAAATTAGTTTCCTCATAAAAATATCATATTTAATATATACATTTAGAACAAATTTTCAAAAATTTGTTTTTACTTTTAAATTGTATCCTGTATCATATAATAAACATTTTTTTTAGTAAATATAGTGAATATCAATATTAACAAAGGATCAGGTTCTAACTAAATCATTGAAACTAGTTTTATACTTATATTTTTAGTTTCTTATATTTTACATATACTAACTGTATTTGATAATATTCTTAATATTTTTTAAAGAATTCTTAGAATTTTAAAAATACTTTTAAATTTAGAAAGAACACAAATATACTTTTTGGATGTTTCGGATATAAGATTGATATATGTACATATGCATCATGCAGAAGCCAAACTGATTAATAACATTATGGGTAATCACCTAATTTTTAGAAAATTAAACTCTAATATATTCTAATACTAAAATTAAGTATTTTTCATGAAATAGAGTTGATCACTTTGGCTTCTAAGTAATTCATACAATATACATAAAATCAATGAAAATATATTCCTAAGAAATATATCCTTTTTTTAATAATTAAATTTTCGTCAAAAGACAATATATATTTTTACTAAATTTATATATATAAAATTGAATGTAATACAGGCAGAAATGGCGCTAAGATCAGATGGTTTTGTGGATATTGATATCCACACTCTTGAATCAGTGCTTTCTCGAGAAACATTAAACTGTAAAGAGATACATATATGGGATGCTGCATTAAGATGGGCTACTGCAGAATGTATTCGGCAGGAACTTGAACCTTCATCAGCCAATCAAAGACGACTATTAGGTAAATATCTAAATTAAAATTTTAAATCAAAAACTAGTATCACTAGTGCTTTTTTCATTCTAGGATCTGCTTTATATTTAATTAGACTTCCTGCTATGAATTTGGAAGAATTTGCCAATAGTGCTGCTCAGACTGGAATCTTAACACAACAAGAAACAATTGATGTTTTTTTGCATTTCACTGCTAGTAATAAACCTCAACTTTGCTTCCCTACCAAACCTCGACAAGGTTTAAAAACTCAAGTAAGTATTATAAAACAAAATCATTTATTTAGGTTTAATGTAAAACAACTATTCATAACAGCTTGCATAAGTTATATATAGAGTGATAGAACTAAAATTTCTTATGCTTTATTTGCAGGTGTGTCATAGGTTTCAGTCATGTGCATATAGATCAAATCAGTGGCGTTACAGAGGCAGATGTGACTCAATTCAATTTAGCGTTGATAAAAGAATATTTGTTGTTGGTTTTGGACTTTATGGAAGTTCATCTGGTGCTGCAGATTATAATGTTAGAATCGAACTTAAAAGATTGGGATGTGTTTTATCTGAAAATAGTACGAAATTTTTTTCGGATGGCTCGAGTAGTACGTTTCATGTATATTTTGAGAATCCAATCCAAATCGAGCCAGAATGCTTTTATACAGCTAGTGTAATACTAGACGGAGGCGAGCTAAGTTACTTCGGTCAAGAAGGAATGTCAGAGATAACAGTTGGTAATGTAAATTTTCAATTTCAATGCAGTTCAGAAAGTACGAATGGTACTGGTGTACAAGGAGGGCAAATACCCGAATTAATTTTTTATGGACCACCAGTAGATGACTGATGGAAATTTACCACAGAAATAATGGTTTAACTGCTGGTCTCTAAAAATATGTACCTTGACATTGTTCAAGATTTTGTATAATTGTTTTGAATACTATTTTTAAATCGATGACGAATATTGTGTAATAGATGCACTCTAAAAAATATTAAACATTTATATTTTGAATTTAGTATAAAATCATAATGAATAGTTTGCAGAAGAAATTATAATTTTGTTTCTATTATTATCATTCTATTAATCAAATATAAAAAGAAATGTCTTTGTTTTAATTCAAAGACTTGAAAACAAACTTTCTGTTTTATAATACATTGAATATAAATATGAATAATTTCATAAACATTTATTTTCGTAAAATAAAAGTCAAATATATATATAAAAATTATTATTTGTTTTATATTAAATAAAAAGGCAGTATTAAACTAAGGAAATAAATAGTTTACTATATTTAAATTAAAATTAAATTTTAAATTTGCACTTTTGCAGAGGAGTGTGTCTACTACAACTTTTGATGTATTCATATTTATGCTTTGTTTCTTCCGAAAAAATATTACATTTCTTATATAATTTAAATACTTGAAACATTATTTGTAAATATGCAACAAGTGAAGTATATAAAATACTTGTTAGATTTGAAGAAGAAAAAGAAGATGTAAAAACGATCTTTAAATTGATAGAAAACAATTGAGAAAGTTAATAAGTGCTATTTAAAAGGATTTACTATCTTAAAAATTATTGTTAAATAATAATATAAAGAAATAAGCAAAGATCAATTAATTTTGGAAACTATATTGTTATCTCGACTAATTAATTCTCAATTAAAAAATACTAATATATAAACTATAATTTTTTTTAATTGGAATGCTTTAAAATCTTAAATGAACAATGTACATTATCGTTTTATGGAGGAGAATATACTGTTTTTACTAACATAAGTAATATTGATTTAATGTTGCATTCATATATCATGTATTTTAGAATATACTATACTTATTGGAAAGCGTCATAAGCAATTTTAGAATAGTATTATAATTGAAACTGCCTATACAAAATAATATTTGTTTTTTATTGTAACATTATTATTTTGTTTTTTGTATCATATTCATAAGAGAGGACATACATTTTACTTTCTTAGATTTACTGATTTTTTAATATATGAAATTATGTACTGCAAAAAATGATTACTAAATTATTAGAAGGAATGTTTAAATGTAGATCCTTAAAGCAAAATAGCGTTTTTGTATACAATATAAAAATCACAACAATACTTTATATGTACATTCTACGATATTTTAATCATGTTTATATAATTTTATAATTTACTATAATCTATGTAAAAAGTAGAAAAATATTCTAGTATAGTTTCAAGATACAGTATATACTAATTATATATAACTCTCTTACTTTTTTTTTATAATAAACATTATATTGTATTCAGTAATGCTATAGAATCTGGCGCCAAAGTCTACATTGCAAAATAGTAAATACTATTTAAAAAAGTACAATGGATTGCAATACCAATAATAATAAAATGTACAAAATAATGCCTTCCTACTACTAGTATGACTGGCTGGTGCCAAAAAAAGGAACAAGTAAATTTTGAGAGCATCTCTGTCTTAAGATTGGCATTAAAAAAGATATTAATTATATCATTAACTTCTGAAACAATATTAAAATATTCAGTGAACAATTTTAGTTTGGGTTTAAGTTAGATTAATTTATTACTAATAAATAAGAGATTTAGTTTTGTATTCTCCATTTTAGATACTTGGTATTATTTAAAATCAAAAAATTATTTAACATTACAATATAAAATATGAAAAGTGTAATTGAAAATGTCTACACAAGCAATAAATTTAAAGAAATGTAAAAATCTTACATAGAAATAGTCATCTTATATTATACTTTTATGTATTAAAGTACTTCAGATTTCTTGATTATTAGTAATATATGGAATGAACAAAAATGTTGAATACGACTTTAGGAGCATGTAGTACTCAGCAAAAATTTTTAATAAACATGGGTTCAAAAACTATAGTTCAAAAACTATTAATTTCAGAGTTACAAAGTTTTTTGTCAGTAAGATATTATCTTTACAACATATGCTCAATATGACCCCTGTTCAGTTCAGTATACACTTCAGCATATTTTCTTACAGAAATACATATACATTGAAAAATCTCGGCATTTTCCTTATCTCTTGATTTTGGATTTTACGGAAGTGAACTTAATATCTCTTGGCAACAAAGCAGCTGGTTTATTATGTACTAAACATCTCGTAACTCCAAAATTAACGGTTTTTGACCCATGATTATTAAAAGCTTTTTGCTTATTATGATAAATACTACATGTTTCTAAGGTTTCTATCCTCAGCTTTAGCAGCATCCTCAATTTTTTTGTACATCTTGTATACAATAGGACTAAATTTTGAATTAATATTTCATACTATTACTATTAAAAAACTGAATGTACGTGAAGACACAAATGTTATATTTAATACTTAGAGATATTTCAAATATGAACAAATTTTTACTATAGTTAATCAAGTATTTAATTTTGTATTTTTTCAAATTTAAAATTTAATACAACGATAATGTATGTAAGAAATCACTGTTTATAATCTTTTTCAAGCGGTAATAAATGTAACAATAACTGTTATTTCTGATAAAAGTACCTTACGAAATAAGAAAATTTATATCTGAAGAATAAAACATGTCAATCTAATTAATTACAAATCGAACTTTTTTATTTAATTAAAAGTTAAAGATTATGTATGTATCATGTAACATTTAATGATATTTAAAAATTAGTTAATTTGTTCTTAAATGAGAGCAAATAAATTGAATACATGCATAAATTAGAAATAAAAATTTATAACATGCGAATTTATAAAATGCTTACCTACTGAAGGTATATTGATGCAAAGAGCTTGCGTAAACCTCAGATATGTGCGTCCCAATTCATGAACACAAATTTGCAGCACATCACTGATGTCAATAAGCATATCTAAATAATTGGTTAAGTATATACTTTACTTCTGAAAACTTGTCATACATAACAAACGAAACTTATATTATTATTTATTATAATTCTTGCTTTTCAGTTTAGTATAGCTTCCAACTTATATCATAAACAGGACTTATATTTCAATAAGATTTCACACTAAACCAAATACTTTGTATTTATGAAATAGATATAAAGTAGCAAAAATAAATTCAAGAATGATAATTATAAGAAAAATATTGTTTTTTATTGTATGAAAATATAAAGGATACGTGCAGTGCCTTCTGTACGACAAGTAATATAAACACAAGCTGCATGATTATGTGCTTGCTTCCTCCCACGAGTTAACTGACGATTCAATGCCATTTTATAAAAATTCATAGATGTATCAATACAATGCTGATTTAATCTAGTAACAAAATAAAATACATATTAAATATTTTATAAAATATAATAAATGAAATTAATAATTTACTGATTGTATTATAGAAAAAATTTACATACTGTAATTGCATACATAAATGAGTTATTCCTTTTCTTGCATTTTGCAATGTTATTCCTCTTGATTCTTTTCCATTGACATGATATGCTATGAACATAAAAATGATTAAACTAGACAGATGATGGAAACTAGTAATAAGAAAATAAAGAACATTTAATGTCATATTTATTATAAAATAACATACTTGCTCCAAATCCTGTAGCTCCACCAGTGCTATCATTAGCAACAAATTGACCAAGTACCATCATATTCCCAGATGGTGTCTCTTTAAAAGCTGTTTCACTAACAATGAGTTGGTCTTCCAACACAAAACCACAATCTGTACAGACAGCATCTCCTCGGGCTGGATCTGTTTCAATATTTGTAGATCCACAATTCCGACACTTACTCGCAGACATCTGTTAAATGACAATACCATCATTCAAAGAGAAATCTTTATTATTAAGAATTTAAAGCGACATTTTCACATAATTTATGTTATTTTTTATGATTCAAACTATGTACAGATCAATGTGTAACTAAAATATTGAAATTTTATTAATGTTTCCCTAAATTATGCAAGATACTTAAAAAATAAATAAAAGAATTACTTTTAATATATTAAGCAATAAAGAAAAAACAATAATTTTTATATCGTACTTTGAAATTACCTTTGTTGTATTATATTCTTTATGTTCAACTTTAAATTACAGAAATGATGACATATCAAGTATTATAGGTTAAATAATTTTATTAAATAATGATAACATAATAACAATGTCACACTTTATTATACCCTGTTATACGTAAAAATATGTAAAATCAGGATGGGTTTAATATTCGTTTGATAAAACAATCTTAATCGAATAGTTTGGAAGCACACGCGTTATTACAAACATGACATAAGGATTAGATTGAATACAAAAAATATGCACATATATTCGCTGCTTTAAATGACTATATACATAGTTTCTTCATTGTACCAATGTAAATGTAATTTTCAAAGTAACATTAATTTTCATGTACTTGTTTTGTTATATAACACATCATAAAATTTACAATTATCTTAATAACTTAAATAAAAATAATAATACGATTTTGATTAGTGTAATGTAAGATCTATTTATTGCGTCCAACCTCTTTAAATATAAACACCATTATTTCTTTAAAATGTAAAACTATCCAAAATAATTAAAAAATGTTTTTCTGTCTGTATTGTTTCATTATTATATAAATTCATTCATGATGAAAATTTTCCTTGCATTTTTAAACTGATTGAAGTTTCAAACAGCGAAAAACATTGACATTTAACGCAGCACCATCTATAACTGAATACAACAGCAATAACATTCGGATTCGAATAATATTATTCTGTGTGTATAATTCTATTACCAGTAATCAGAAATATTTCGTAACTGTACGAATAAACATAATCATATATATATATATATTATTATAATATTCGCGAAGAAGAGTTATATTTATAATATGTGAAGTATCAATCAAATTGAAGGTTCATCGCGCGTAAAATCAAAGTGAAGTAATTATAATAAAAAATTAAATTCTCAATAAGAATTAAATAAGAAATTCAAGATGCCTTGCGAAATGATAACTTTACAACTTGGCCAATGCGGTAATCAAAGTAAGTAACTATGCAATTTATATCTTTGTTAAAATGTTGTTCTGTTTTCTTCTTATTAATTTGCAAATGTAACCAAATAACTTGCTTTTAATTACGTATAATTTATTATTTCATTAATATTTTATTAAAATAATCTTTGTTTATCTTTAGTTTTCTAATAGAAATATAAAGATTGTAAAATTTATGTACCACGAAAGTAGGAAGCTAAATTTCTGTTTTGAAAATATATTCATAAGATGTATTACGATACCACATTAGCAAAAAAATAAATAATAAAAGAATTTCAATTTTTAGTTGGATTTGAGTTTTGGAAAAAATTATGCGCTGAACATGGTATTAGTCCAGAAGGTATTTTAAAAGATTATGCAACAGAAGGTACAGACAGAAAAGATGTATTTTTTTATCAATCAGATGATGAACATTATATACCAAGAGCAGTATTATTAGATTTGGAACCTAGAGTAATTCATACAATTATGAATTCTCCCTACTCAAAGGTATTCATTACTATATTTTGTATAAATATTATAAATATGTTTAACTTCATGAATTTATATGAATATATTCTTTATTAAAATACATTGTTATTGTAAATATTATTTTCCACAAGTTATATAATCCAGAGAATATTTATTTATCAAAACATGGAGGTGGTGCTGGTAATAATTGGGCATCTGGTTATCATCAAGGAGAGAAACTTCAAGAAGAAATATTTGATATTTTAGACAGAGAAGCAGATGGAAGTGATAGTTTAGAGGTATGTGTAGTTATGTTATTTGAATTTATATCATTAATATTGTAGCCATTATGTTAATTTACAGGGATTTGTTTTGTGTCATTCTATTGCTGGTGGTACTGGTTCAGGTATGGGTTCATTCATGCTTGAATCCCTCGCAGATAGGTTTCCAAAAAAATTACTTGAAACATATAGCGTTTTCCCAAACCAAGATGAGATAAGGTATATATTATGCAATAAAACTATATTATAATAATTAAAACAAAATTACATTTTTAATATAAATAAATTAAAAAGAAAATTCTTTTCAGCGATGTAGTCGTACAGCCATACAATTCCCTATTAACTTTAAAAAGATTAACACAATGTGCTGATTGTGTTGTTGTTCTAGACAACACAGCACTTAATAGAATAGCATCAGATAGACTTCATATCCAAAATCCTAGTTTTACACAAATTAATAAACTTGTTTCTACAATAATGTCAGTTAGCACCACTACACTTCGGTAATATACCATTTATATGTATTTTGTCTAAAAAATTAATGTAAAAGATTATAAAGATTTATTTATCTAATTCACATGTAATACTAGGTATCCTTCTTATATGAACAATGACTTAGTTGGTTTAATTGCTCCATTAATTCCAACGCCACGATTACATTTTCTCATGACTGGTTATACTCCTCTTACTACAGATCAAGAAGTAAGTATTCATTTTATGAAATATATAGAGCAATTTCGTTTCTTATTTCAAATTTAACAATTTTTTAAAAATATACATATTTAATAAAATGTTCTGAAAATATTTTTGTTTAAATCAACTTATCTCTTATAATTCACAGGGAGCATCTGTAAGAAAAACTTCTGTATTAGATGTAATGAGACGTTTGCTTCAACCGAAAAATATGATGGTTTCCACAGCATTAGATAGAAATGCATCTCACTGTTATATATCTATCTTAAACATCATTCAAGTACGTTTCATTAAAAATATTAAGGGTGAAAATAAAAATAAAATCTTATAAATACAATGTTTTAGGGTGAAGTAGACCCAACCCAAGTTCATAAATCTTTACAAAGAATCAGAGAAAGGAAACTTGCACAATTTATACCTTGGGGTCCTGCTAGTATACAAGTAGCCCTTTCAAGAAAATCACCATATATTCAAAGTACACATAGAGTATCTGGCTTAATGTTAGCCAATCATACTAACATATCATCAGTAAGTTGCAAAAATACCTTCATATTAAACGATACTAAATTATTTTAATTATTAAATTTAGTGCTTTCAGAATTACTTGATAATTATGTTTACGAACAATTAAAAGCCTTGTTAAATCTGTAATACATATGTATTTCAGTTATTTGACCGTGCCTTACAACAGTATGATAAATTACGAAAGCGAGAAGCATTTTTAGAACAATTTCGCAAGGAAAAAATGTTCGAAGATAATTTGGACGAATTGGATAATTCTAGAGAAGTCGTTGAATATTTGGTAAAGGAATATCAGGCAGCCACCCGAGTGGATTATTTATCATGGAATCCCAGCAAAGTAGAAACATAAAATATTCAATAATTTTAATAAGATTATCGTGCATATAAAGAAAAACTTGAGATCTGATTATCACTTGTTATTTTATGCTTTACTTTATTATCACAGATGCTATTTTGAGCATTAGAGTTGAGTATTAAAATTGTTCTACGAAAATTAAGTTTCAATACTACACATATAGTAAATAGCAATTTTATGATATTTTAGTACAATTACAAATCTTCTCAATTTTTTTATTTTAAATCCATTTCTATTTTTCGTACACAAAATGGAGGTAACGTAGCAATTGTAATGAATCCTGTATGACCAGGTAAAGAATGAGCATGCATTGCAGTAAGCAACTTTCTCTCTTCATTTTCATATCCACTTTGTTGTGCCATATCTTCGTGTATATCCTAAAACATAGTTACCAAAAAAGGTCATATTAATATTTTCAAAACTGATATTTAATATCATTCTAAGTATAAAATATAAACTAAGCTCGTGCCATTTGAGTTATGATATTTATACATATATCTTTTTATAAGAATTGAACGAAAAATATTACTTAATAAAAAGAATCTTTCATTTTACAACACATATTAATTCTATATATTGCATCTATTATATATACCTCACATTGCAGGTATTCTAAATTCAGTATACGAAGATTTCTATATTGTACATGTACTTCTCTTTGTAAACATTCGTAGGTATTCAACTCAATGAATCCTTTTGATACTAATTTTGCACAAGTACGTTGAACCTGCTCAATACAAGGAGAAAAAGAACATAGTTTTCCACCTAAACATAAAATAATCAAAAAATCATTTCTTTGTCCTACTGTATTAATTACTATTAATTTGTTTATGTAAGTTCGTAATAACTGGAAAACTTAAATAAAATTTTTTGCTAAAACAATTTGTACCTGATTTCTTTAAAGTAACCACTGCATGATCTATTGCTAACCATGGATGTGGCAGGTCTAAAAAAATTGCATCTGCTTTTGTTTCTAATTCTTTTCCAAAACCTTCCATACAAACATCTTTATGATTTGAAGTTACAAATTTACTAAGTCCATGTTTTTCAAACTCTGCTTGAGCAATATTTACACGCTGCTCATGAAAATCAAATGTATAAAGATGACCATGAGGGCGAATTGCACGAATAAGAGCATGGGAAAGAGATCCACTTCCAGTACCTAAAACAATAAGATAGTAAAACTAAGAATATGATAATTATATGAACTAAATGTAACTTCAAAATGCATTAATAATTAAAATTCCAATATAAAATATATTGATAAGTTAATACTTTTAGTATCAAATCAAACAAGTATTTTGAAAATAGTTAATAGTTGTTGAACCTGTTTCAATAACTATGTTTCCTGGTACTAAATCCAACAAGTGTATGATCAAACTTATGTCAGGGCTATATATAATTTGTGTCCTATGACATAGTGTCAATGTCCAAAGTTCTGATGTTGGTTGTAAGACATATGCCCATCCTTTCGAAAGTCTTTTCATGGTTCCATATTTGTGCCCCACAAGAGAAAATACTCTAAGTGCTCCATATTTTGTTTGAAAAACATTGTCAACCATTTCACCATTTTTATTAGGAATTTTTGCCTTTATTTCTAAAGAATGCATATTATTATGTCCTAAGTATAAAATGACTACATCTCCTTCTTCAATGAATTCTTTTACTTCATTAAAACTCATTTTAATGGAAACAAATTGGATTTATTTGTTAAATAACATTATAGTAACATTCCTCTATTTTATATCTATTTTATATATATTTGAATGTTAAATTCAATGTTCCATATTTAAGGTTATGTTTCGTAATACACGTGTTCAAAATTTAAATCTCAAGCCTTTTAAACTACAGTCATGTTTCAAACTTTCAAGAGTCAACAACCACCACAACCCATTAGTCACCCCACTACTAGACACGACGGACCAGATCCGCAGACTAAAAAGAAAATACCCTCTAGATTAAATCCTTAGATTCTACTAGAACCAACAATATAAAACTATTATAAGCCATGTCATTGTATCACGCCAAATGAAGTTACTGAAAATTCTCAACGAGAATTGATTGTAAATATTCTAATAAAAAAAAAAAAAAAAAATGTTTCAAACTGTTGTACATACATATATATTATATGGATTAATTGAAATAGAACTCGTATGTTATATGATTCATTCTATCATTTTTTTTGTCTACTATTTATGACAAGGAATTCACTTCATTATGTACAAATAAAATTAAAAATGTAACTAAAAAAATGTCTTGCCTATCTTCATATAATATATAAAACATATAATTTCCTTCGCTAATATAAAACATAATAGAAAGTAATTGCATGATACGTAATATAATTTTGTGTATTATCTAGAAACAAAACTGTATTATTTATTTAAAAAAATTTTTTTTAAATGTAATAAATTCTAATTATATCATATAATATAATGCGAAACTAATGTTCATGATGATAATCTTCATTTTACATTATTTATCTATATCTACTAAATAGTTACAAGATTTTGATTTATCGACTTACAAAATGATACAAATAATAAATTATAATAATTAAAAATATCTATTTGTGAAAAAAATATAAAAAAGAAAATCAGTAAAAATGATGTTCAATTTCATAAAATGTAAACGTGACTTAATAAAAGCGACACATTTGCAGAGATCCGTGACCCATGAGGCCACTAACAGAGCTTCGAAAAAGTTTAAAAATAGTAAAATAGTTGGTAATGAAGTGCCGAATGGTTTATCTTGAATTGCAGCTCGAAAATTGTTTATACGTAAATTTCTGTTGTTAAAACAGAAGCTGATTTCTTATATCTTAGTCACCATAATTTCGAAATATGGCTTCAAAAGTAACACTGTCCCAGGCTCTGGGTACAGATGGAAGTGATTTTAATCATAGACAAAAGATTGCTGGTCATTATCAAATCAGGTAATTAAGATATAACAGAAACGATATGTATATCAGCTACTTTTTTCTTTCTTTCATTAAGAATTTTTTGATATTCTACACATATAATATGACTTCGAAAATTGAATAAAATAATAATTAAAAATAAATCATTCCTCGACTGTTATTTATTTATTATTAGAATTAAACGTGCATTCCTTTTAGCGCAACAAATAAATCAAGACTGAAATATTGCATATTTTTTCATTATCTTCTTTTCTTCGTTATGCTTGCCAAGCTATCAGCCGATATTTTAGACCATTTGGATATATTTATTTTGGAGATTGAAGAATTACAAGTACCTCAGGTATATGATCTTTAATATAAAACATTAAACTATTGAATTATAATATCTCTCTTTTCTTATAGCCTTTATGGTGGGAATATATTTGGTGCACAAGTTTGATGTTAAGTTTTCTTGCATTGTCTGCTATTAAAAGAAACAGAATTAAAACATTAAAACAGTACATGATAGGTATCATCCTATTAGGATATGGTCCATTACTTTATGGAGTTGTATATTATTTCAAGGATGTTTGGAAATATTTAACTGTTGGTAAAACAAATGAAATTCACTTTTGGCAGGTATTAATAAATTATATATTATCTATTATTGAAAATTTTCATATAAAATATTTGTTAAATCTATAAAAATTAATTTCTAGGATCTACCATATGGATTATTATGGTATGCATTTATTCTCTTAGCATCTCAAGTTCATTCTTTTTCTTTGTTCTTCTCCTGGAATCTTATAGTAGCTTGGAAAACACGGGGAAGTAAAAAAGCTGACTAATTTAATAATAAAATTCATTGAAATCTGGCATATCTGTGAACACTATTGGTAATCGAATAATATATTAGGCTGTCCCAAAAGTTTCTTTTATTTTATAAGAAAATAATAAATGCACAACATTTTTTGTTTTATATTATTTTGTTCTATTATTATAAAATGGATCATACATAATTCAATAAAATAATATAAAACAAAGAATGTTGTGCATCAATTATTTCCTTATAGAACAAAAGAAACTTTTAGGACAAACTCATATACTGTTAATAAAAATTAAAACTGTGAAAATATTGCTAATATGTAAATATGTATATATACATGTGTTCATATACATTATATCATGTGTATTTTATGTATCTTAAATCACATATTTTGAAACATTTCATTTTGTTTTCTTATAAGCAATTTTAATAATGAATTGATATTAAAAAAGAGATAAAAGTCGCAATTTCTATATTAAATACACAATTCATTATGTAATAAGAGTAAAATAAAATTTCAAATAAATTATTAACCTTTTTTGTATCATTTGTTACAACAAATACCTGAACTACCCAATACAAAAATTACATAAAAACTAATATTAACATAATTAGACATATACATTATGTTAATGTTAACTAAATCCATGCATAATGCATTTATATTTATACGTGTACATTACGTTGTTAGGAATAATGGCGAGAATTATCGATGTATAATTGATTACTGGACCCTGGAAAGGAAGATACCTAGATCTAGGAAGAGGGTCCCGAAAAAAGGGAATTTTCACATATCATATATCTATATCTCGTACAATTAGTCGATTAAGTTAGTTAAATTTGTAAATAGTCGACTTTACATCCTATCAGTCACTTTAAATTTTGGCAGTCTAATGAGCAGAGAAGTTAGAATACCATTGGTGCTAACCTATGTAAATGAAATCCTGAAATAACCACTGAATCCATAAATACCCTAGATCGTAAGACATCGTACACACAGGGGGCCTATTGATCGTCTGTAATAGAAGTTACACGCATATATGGATATTACACTTGTTCGTGATTCGTGAGGGACTTCATGCTGTATGATAATTTCCATTCCGTTTGACACAGTTTTTTCATTTCTTATCGCATTGTTCTAAGTCGTGCGGTGAGTTTCAATTATTATAATAGATAAAAATTAAAGTAGTTATTTTAATAAATTGATTTATAAAAAAATAAATAAAAAGCAACAAATATATGCATTGAAATAAATGAATTCTGAACACAAATGATATCCATTGTGATTATATAAATCAGATAATATTGTAGTTAATTATAAAATAATTCACATTTATTGATATATTATTGCTATTACTGTGATATCATTATATTGTGTCATATATTATTTACTTTCTACATTCTCCCTTTTTTTTTTAACTTTTATCTATGTTAAATTTCATTTTCATTATGATGTCTATCATTAAATCAGTCAGACAGATGAATGTTTTCTATGGAACAATATAGTAATTATTACCTTTCAGTATGACAAATTACAATAAATGAATTAATATTGGTAATAGATATAATGTTAACATTGCAATATTAATATTTATTAAAAATATAAACTACAAATGTATTTTACTATCTTGTTTATTAAGTTTATGATCTTATTAATGTATGTCTTATGTAATTTATTGTTTTATTTTCCAAAACCTAAATAACGGTGTTGGTAAGTTTAATGTATTTTCACACAAGAGTTTTCCAGTAATGTTCTTTGTATTCCTTTAAAACTTTATGTTTTTCAATTTCTATATAGTATATTGCTAGTTTTGATTATATTTAATTAGTCTAAGTTGGAATTATAAATTAATATTAATTTTACTAATATATTAAGAAATTTTGTATATGTATGATTAGTAGCCTACATTAAAAATTGCAACATTTGTTTTAAGTATTATAATTTATTTTACTTCTGTTATATTTTACCAATAAAATATTAAGTAATCTGAGAATAATATTCAAGATCTACATTAAGATATATTATATAAAGGTAATGTAAGAAAGTAACTTTCCTAATTCTAATAAATAATTCTTTCATTTGGAGAAAAACAAATATTAAGTTTAATTATTTTGGCTATTTGATATTGTAAAATTTGTTTATAAACCCTAAGTTAATAAATACTTTGATGTACATATTATGAGATTACAATAAAAATGTATATATGTGTATATATATATATATGTATATGTTTTATGTAACTTCACAGGGACATTCGACTTCAAAATGTTTTCTAATCATATAACAACAATTGTGCGGCTTGCTGCTCAACAACAGCAGCAGCAACAAAAACGTGGTATGGCAACTCTTAAAGCAATTTCTATAAGATTGAAATCTGTAAAGAATATTCAAAAAATTACTCAATCAATGAAGATGGTATCAGCTGCTAAATATAATAGAGCAGAAAGAGACTTAAAACAAGCTAGACCTCTTGGGGTTGGTACAAAAGCATTTTATGAACAAGCTGAAATTCAAGCACCACCAGATGATGAGAAAAAGCTTGTAGTAGCAATAACAAGTGATCGAGGATTGTGTGGTGCTGTACACACTGGAGTTTCTCGTAACATTAGGGATGTCCTTTTAGCTGATCCCAAAGAATGTGAAAATACGAAGATTATATGTGTTGGTGAAAAATCTCGAGCGATTTTATCACGTTTGTTTGCTAACAATATATTGTTTGTTGCATCTGAAGTTGGTCGTAAACCGCCCACATTTAATGATGCTGCCAAAGTAGCAATTGAAATTATGAATAGCGGGTATGCTAATAATTATATATTATTTTCAAATGTATAAAATTCTATATACTTTTGTTTTATGTTAACATATGTGAATCAATATATTGATGTCTACAGGTACAGTTTTGGTTCTGGCCGCATTGTGTACAATCGATTCAAGTCTGTGGTATCATATGCTGTTGATCAGTTACCCCTTTTTGACAAAAATGCAGTAGTTAATGCACCAAAATTGTCAGTATATGACTCTCTGGATGAAAATGTAATTCAGAGCTATTTGGAGTTTTCTCTAGCTTCTCTATTATTTTACTCTATGAAAGAAGGCGCCTGTAGTGAACAGTCAAGTCGTATGACTGCTATGGATAATGCTAGCAAAAATGCAGGGGAGATGATAGATAAATTAACTCTGACATTCAATCGTACTCGGCAAGCTGTAATTACTAGAGAATTAATTGAAATCATTTCTGGTGCTGCTGCTTTGGATTAAAGAAATATATAATGCGCATTAAAAAGGGAAAACATCATAGTGTTGGGAAGTAGATCACAAACGTATTGTCAATTGACATTTGAATGTGCCGTTTTCTGAAAAGCAAATTTCAATTCAGGACCTCTTGAAATTGCTAAAAATGATCATTAAAAAATACAATGTTTATAACCCAACATGAAAATAAACTGTTAAAAACTGTTCGCTGAAATACTTCATTTGTTACAATTAAAACTGCCAAATAAATTAGATGATTTTATTAATCTTTGTATTTATTAACGCAATAAAATTATATCTATGCTAATAATATATATTAGAATTATTAGTTATTTATGTATATAATAGTATGCAATTATAATTTATTATCATTATTATTATTTATTGTTAAATCATTTCTTTGTATATTCTATAAAAAATATACTTTAATAATTTAAGTATATGAAATTTTTGTTGCATTTTGTAGGCTGTGATCAAAAAAGAATTACCTATAATGTCTATAAACTTTTAATTTAAATATAAAGTACTTACGATTAAAATAAAAAAAATAAAGAAAAATTTTTTTGAAAATCCATTATACCATCAATTTTTGTACTGATAACCAAGTAAAATATTTATATTAATATTTCTAAAGTAGTTGTAAGATTCGTTTCATTAATTCATAAATTATCTTATACTAAAAATATTTCCCAAATTTAAGCGAAATATAATGTATTAAGGAACACCAGTTTTATATTTTTGGTTAATTTGAGGAACACCAGAGTTATACCTCGTGTATTTTCCTGTTATCGGTAGATGTAACCTCAATATCATAACAAATATTAAATAATGGAAGGAAGTCGAAAATCTCGTGTTATTCTTGAAGAACATGGTATACCGAATGTAAGGCTCTACAATACACATATGTACATATATATATATATATTTGTGATAATTCAAACTAGCAATTATTAATAATAATTTTATCTTTTAGGCTTCTGAATATACTAATTATCAACCACAACAAGATTGGAACTTGCATAATTTTAAAAAAGTATTTTTTATCCTGAACAAAAAATATATTAATTTTAATACTTATAAAATTTTTACTTACTATACTAATTTATATTTTTAGGAATTCAAAATACAAGTGATAAGAGAGTCTGAAGATGAACGAGAGTTAGAGTTTGATTTAATAGGTTATCCTGTTGGGTTTGCTAATGCATTTCGTAGAGTCCTTTTAAGTGAAGTACCAACTATGGCTATAGAAAAGGTTTATATTGTAAATAACACAAGTTTAATTCAAGATGAAGTTCTAGCTCACAGGTACTTATTTATATTTAAAGTGTATATTATTTTTTCATTCAAAAACAATAAATTTATATATATGTATGTTGATATTAAAGATTGGGTTTAATACCACTTCAAGCTGATCCAAGATTATTTGAGTATCCTTCATCCACTATTAAAGATGAAGATGAAGTTAGTGATCAAGATACTCTAAGATATGAACTTAAAGTATCATGTACTTGGAATCCCCAAGCACCTAAAGATTCTCGAAGAACAAATGATATGTATAGAAATAGCAATGGTACATAAATATTTAATATAGTTAAAAGAAAGTTATACAAATGTAAGAAGAAAAATAATTGTGTTTTTAGTGTATAGTAAAGATATTAAATGGGTTCCCATTGGTCGTCAAGCAGAAATTTATCCTCGAGGAGCAGAGCAATTAGGTGTTCTAGAAGATGATATTTTAATATGTAAAATGCGCCCTGGTCAAGAAATTCATGTTTTTATGCATGCAGTGAAAGGAATTGGGAAAGACCATGCTAAATTTTCTCCTGTAGGTAGGTTGAATATTAATATTGAAGTCATTAAATTTTATAATATTAATGTAACTGAATTTGTTTCAATAAGTTTTACTTGTAATACTTTCGAGATTATTTTTTATTTAGCTACTGCATCATATAGATTATTACCAGATATACAATTAGTAAAATCTGTCAGAGGAGAAATGGCAGATCGTTTAAAAAGCTGTTTTAGTATTGGTGTTATAGAAGTAATTGAAACTAAACCAGGTGATCCAGAATCACGTGAAGCAAAGGTTAAAAATCCTCGCTATGATAGCTGTTCTAGAAATGTGTTTCAACATGAAGACCTCAAAGGATATGTACGGTTAAGTAGAGTACGAAATCATATTATTTGTAAGTTTAAATACTTATTTTAAAAAATTTGTCATTTAAAGATTATGCACATGTTGATATATTAATTATGTATATTTTTCTTTCTATAGTTACCATTGAATCAGTGGGAACATTACCACCATCTGTATTATTTGTAGAAGCAACTAAGATACTTAAGGGAAAGTGTAAAATGTTTTTGGAAGAACTGGAAAACATTGAAAAATAGCTAGAAGTATTAAGATTTTAGTAATGACAATAAAAAATATTTTAACTTTTTGAATTTAGTTAATTCATTAAAATTCAATTTTATAAAAAATGTAATGTACAATATATTTAATAAATATATGAAAAAGATATTGTAAATACTATGTATAAGATCTACAAATATCTTGACACTATTATATAAATTAGTTCCAATTATTGATTTTCTTCAATTTTTATGATTATGAAAATTGTATATATATAAACATATATTTGTGATAGTTTTGATTTTAAAAACATCATATGTTGAATTCAGATTATCCAGATATGATAATTCTCTTCAATGATTCATTGATATTTGAGGTTATTTGTTGACTCTAATTTAACGTTGTTAATAATACATATATATATAATTTGTGAATAGAACATATTATTTCAAAAGTTATAAATAATCAAAATTTAATTTTCTATTTATGGGGATTAATTTACTAATAATAAATGTAAAAGTAAAGAATCATGTATAGATATGTATATATATATCCATTATTTAGTGGACTTATAAAAAATATTGAAAATAATCTTAAGAATGTGATCAGTAAGCTATATATTGATCGAATTTTATCTTATCTATATTAAGTGTATCGTTTTATATTATGATAAAATGAAACTCGGTTGGAATGTAGGCGGTACGGAATATTGTTAATTCACTTCCATGTTTATTGCGATGTGACACCACAGATTTCTTGTCTGGTTTAAAATTGTTATATCACGAGCAAGATTTATTCTGCACCATCGTTCTAATTTCTACCTTTAGAATTACGGATAATGGGACTAGGAATTTTTCGATGGAAGATATTATTGATTGCTATATCTGTTTTACTTCTTTGGCAATCCTCGAAAGTATGGTTGAATCTAACTCAAGAGAAATATGGCATAGAAGGTAAAAATCCATATGTCTATGAACAAATGTCATGCAAAATGGAATAATTTAATTTTTCAAGATTATATTTATTTCTGATTTGTATATTAAAATTATTCGTTATTTCTTTAATACTTTTATTTAAAATTAAATGATTTAATAACTTTTCCAATTATAAGAATATTGTATAAAAATGCATTTTATTTACATTAAATAGATAGATAGATAATATCTTTATTGCTTTTCTTATGGATTCTGCTTCTTTGGTTTGTTTTGATGACAATCCCTATCTTCTAGTCATTATTATATTACATATCACATATTTATATTAAATAAGTAAAAAATATAAATGTGCAAAAATTTGTAGTAAGTCCAAAATCAGAAATTTTATCAAAATTTGTATTTTTGTTTTCTGTATGTAAAATGTAAATGTAAAAATTATCTGTTATATCAACACATATATTAGATAAAATTTTTATTTTCGTGTCAATGGCTTATATAAAAATTTTAATTTATTATTATGTAATTTTCTCGATTTTCTTGGGTATCTGCTAAGTTTTCTATAGCGCAGCTTCAGGACAACCAGCTAATAAATGACGAGAGTAATCAAAAGGTTCACATAACTGTGTATTACGAAGCACTATGTCCAGATTCACGCAGCTTTTTCATAAAACAATTATTACCAATGTACTACAAAATTCCAAATAACGTACAGTTGGAATTTATACCATATGGGAAAGCTACGGTAGGATATTTTATAAAGAGAAAAAATGATTTAAGAACAGTATGTTTCCTCAATACATACAAAATGTAACATATTAATTTTGATTTTCATGTATGTGTTTATTATTCTACATATAGTAATACAGTAGATAGTATACACAGTAAAATATTTGTATCCTATAATACTGTATAATCTCTTTTTTAAATATGTATTAACGTTACTTCTTACATGTAACGTATGTATAATGAGATATATTTTCATAAAGAATAACATGAAACAATATAAAATTAAAACAATGACTAATTATTGGTAAACTAAAGTATTATCTTATTTTTGACTTTAGTAACAATTAACATTAAATTACTAGAAAATATCTTGCTTATCTTAATACTTAATATTTAACTATTTTTTGGTTGGAAATATTTGATTAATCTAGAAATAAATGAAAATAAGTATGAACTTTTAAAGTCTAAGCTTATTTGAGTTTACAAAATTCTTACAGACTGTGAAAACAGAAAATGGGTATGAATTTATGTGCCAACATGGACCCATTGAATGTGGAGCAAATATCATTCATGCATGTTCCATAGATATCCTGAAGAATACTTCCATTCAGTTAGAGTATCTATCTTGTATGATTAAAAACAACATAGTGCCAGTAAATATCATGGAAATTTGTGCAAAAAAAATGAACATAGATTATAATCCTATCTTTAAGTGCTTTATTGGAGATAAGGGCAAAGAACTTTTGGCTAAATATGGGGAATTAACAAATGCTTTAACACCACAAATTTCCTTCATACCAACTGTTGTATTAAATGAGGTAAGTTTTTTAAGTCAAGAAATTTTAAAACACAAAATAATATATTCAGATCAATGTAAATTATTAAAAATGTTTGTTCCTATGTATATCATAATAAATATGGATTTACAGAATTCTGAGAATCA
Source organism: Bombus affinis (assembly GCF_024516045.1). NCBI lineage: Eukaryota > Metazoa > Arthropoda > Insecta > Hymenoptera > Apidae > Bombus > Bombus affinis. The sequence goes on from NC_066353.1 coordinate 11,278,665, forward strand.
GGCAAGGATATTAAAAAATTTACTACATGAAGTGTGCCTACAATTTAAAATTATGCCAGAAGGTTGTATATTGTAAAGATACATCAAGTATTTATAAAACATACTTCCCTGACAGATTTGCATGAAATACAATATTTTTTACATAAATATTTATGTATCTAATGAATGTTAAAATCTAAACAAAAAATAAGAATAAGAAATGAAATTAAAAATGTAAAAATTCAATTAAGTGAGTCAAAGAAGGGCATATATTATGTATAAGTACATATATAATACTTCGTAGAACTATTTAAAAAATTTTTTTAACTTTATTTATTTTAAGATATTGAAATTTCCGTATTGTTACTATCTAGTATGTAACATATAGTAGCATTATTGTTTGAAAATTCCAAATAAAAAAATCTAGGTCATTAGCCCCTAAATTACACTTATTTTGTGACTGATAGTAAACTAAAATATTTGTTGTATTATTTCTATTAGTGATATATATATATATATATTTGTGTGTGTATATATATATAAATATATTTCAAATTTGTTCATGATGTAATATTACTTTAACTTAAAATTCTTTGTCATTATATAAAATGTTAATATTAGTACTTGATTGCTCGGTTATGATGCATTTTACGTTTGGATTTATAAATAAATTGAATAAATTAAGAGTTACATATAATACAGTGGTGATATACTTAAAAAAAATCTGTTTTGGTAAACTAAAAAACTTGCTATTCTCATATTAAAAGAAACAAGAGTTAATCAGTACTTTAATGTATGGGAACAATTTATTAACTTAATATCAACACTTTATACAAACTGTGTCGCTTCGTCATGCACGATAAGTGAAATATGCCTTTGATATGGCGGAAAATATCTCACATAAAATAGAAATTATGAATGTACAATCTCAAATACAGGAGAAAAAAACGTATAGCGAATATTTTTTCTTTAGCCGAATGAATAAATACATTTATTGGAATTATTTTTCAAAGATAAACATCAAAAATAAATAACTTCTTATTCACGTTACGACGGAGTTTCATAAATATCGCATTTTAATATTTTATATAGTTTCGGACAAAAGATTGAGAACAAGAGTGACTGAAGTAGAATCTCCACTATTTTATTTGCGAGGAATAAATGTTTCGGGAAACGATCCTTGAAGAAAACGAGAATATGATTCTGTAATAGATCTCAAGCTTTAGTTATTCTTGAGATACAATACTGACTTGCTTTTTCTTTTCATTTTTAAAACTTAATATCGGTTCTTAGCGCCCGCTGTAAAGAACTTTCATAAAATTATAGACTATGTATAACTTGCGACACGAATATAAAATTAATATTAAATATTGGAATATATTCTTTTAACTTAGACTTAAACACTAACCGTCAATGATCGATGAAACGAGCAATAACTTGTTTAAGCATTTAAATAGGGATGTTCTTTGAGTAACTTCTATATCACCATTTACAAAAGGATTTTGTCGCGATTCCTCTTTCCTTTTTTTGCACCTTTACAAAGTGAGAACATTTTCGCCGTAAATCACTAAATTTTAACTTTATGTTCACAATAACGATAACAACTATCAGAACGATCGCAAGTGAAGTAAAATAGTTTTAAGAGCTCTCCTTTTGCGATTCGTATGCCTTAATATCTCTATAAAAGGCTTCCGAACCGATGAAACTTCGTAGATATGTTAACGCGAATCTTGACAGTGAATTATACACATACATTTTGTCGGCAAACTATTACTAGATGCCATTGAAAATGACGATGAAGATAAAAATGGCTGAAACGAGAGGTCCATTGGTTAATGAAGGAAACGAATTGAGTAGTTGTGACCGAAAAATGAGGGTACATTTATTTTGTCTTTTTATGATCAATGCGATCTAGGTCACCAGAAATACAAGTACTTCTCATTTTGTTCACTTCAATATTAAATAATAGAGAACTGTGGAGGAATTCTTTCTTCTTTTCTTCCTTTTTTCTTCGTAAATTAGTTTTTATATATATATACATATACACATATATGCGTATATATGTGTGCATATATAGACATATATGTATATATGTATATATAATATATATTACATATATATTAATGACTGAATCACCGACACGCATGTGTTTCCACTTTTCGGTGATCGTTCTTTACTCTTAGTACTTAACATTATCATACGAATCTCACAAAATCACACCAGTTTCTCCTGCTTGTGAGATTACCACGCACCCCTGGGCGAAGGAAAATATAATGCACCAATCACTGTTGTGACTTGACTTCTTTTTTTAATCCCTCATCCCTATTCCTCTGTGCTTTCATTTATATTTCAACAAAAGTGGTGTCGACGTTGTGTAACGCGCACGCGTTTTAAGGCTTTCTCAGTGGAGATAAGATACAAACGGGAGATTATAATGAAAATTGGATACAGAACGCACTTGGTGAAATATGTCTTACATGTTTTGTTGTGTACGCGTTTGTGTGTCTGTGTATATATGTGTACATACGTGTGTATAATACGTGTCATGTATTACATAGGTTTTTTTAAAGGCTTAACAAAGCTGAAAAAGCGTAGAGACGTTTCACCAGAAATATCAATACTTTGATATAACCCGATTCCATAGATCTCATAAACGTGGTCCAAGATAGCATTACGCGCATCTCTGAACTTCTTGAGGATACTTCGTATTTTTTTTAATCCTCCTAATACTTTTTCTTTGATACTATTTCTCAGCTATTAAAAGAATTAAATTATCCATTATGGCGTAGTAACGAATTCAGTATGTACGGAATCATCGATAAACCAAAGATCGAAGACATATTTCGAACTCTGGAAAACGATGTCCAATCCGAATTTTCTTTGGCAAAGTAAAACAAACGCTTAACATGTACGTTATTGATAAAACTTTTCGCTACAACAAATGCTGTATCGATGACATAAGCACGTTCTTCTTGATCGAGAAACAAATAGAATAAATTTCCAATTTATCTCGATCAATAAACGAACCTACACAATGCGCTATAATAGCCTGTAGATTTTTCCCTTCTTTTAATACTTTTCCTCTCTTCTGTCTACTGATTAATAATCTTTTTTCAATACATTGAAAAGTAGAATTTACAAGGAAAACTTGCATGTGAAAGTCTTCAAAGATACGTGCAGAGAAGAAACAGGAAAAGGCCAAAAAGAGAGGAAAGTAGGGAAACACTATTTACTTTTATCATCAACAAACATGCGCGTCTGTTTTTTTATATATATCTAACATTTTTATATATATATATAATTATATTTTTTATACGGAAATAAATCATCTTTTATGTATAGATGTATTTATGTGTGTGCTGCATATTTTTTGTATTCGTTTATGTGTGTGTGTAATATGTATTTTTATGTTTATGTTGCGTGTAGTTAAGTATTTTGTGTATTTAGAGATAATGATTTTTAGTGGTATAACTCTTTAATTAAACAATTGCCCTGTATTACTTATCGTTAATGATGATTAACGCGTGTTGGACGTTGACTTTTCGCGTTTTAAAGACATCTTTGCGTCCAGATACAAGATTTTTTTCACTTTCTGGTCGATTCGTTTTTGTTAACATCATATTTTTCTTTGTTTCTTGATTTATTTTAATACGTCAACACCACTCCAAGTTGCAAGTTTTTCCATTACACAGGTTGCATTCACTTTGATGTCATCATTGTGACGAATTCTAGACAAAGAAAATAACACAGTTAGAGTTACTATTGCAAATATGTAATTTAAACTTAGAAATTACACAAATGCTTTAAAACTTAATCAAAATTTATGAAATATTGATAAAAGTAATTTAATTTACAAATTACAGTAAATATAAATTTAATTGCACAACCTTCATAATTAACTTGGCCATCACCATCAATGTCAGCCTCCCGAATCATTTCATCAACTTCCTCATCAGTGAGTTTCTCCCCAAGATTTGTCATAACATGTCTGAGTTCCGCTGCAGATATGAAACCATTTCCATCCTTATCAAATACTCTGAAGGCCTCCCTAATTTCCTCCTCACTGTCAGTATCCTTCATTTTGCGAGCCATCATGGTTAAGAACTCCGGAAAATCGATTGTGCCATTACCTACAATTCCAAGTATTTTTAGTTTTGATTTTTTCTGAAATCAGATTTTTTCCAATGTTTTTAACAACGAGATAATGATAACAGTGTAAAAAAAACATTCTTTCATTATGCAAATATCTTAAATGATAATCTAAATTGACGGATTTGAAAATGATGTTGATATCACATGTAATCTAAGAAATACAAAAATTGCATAATGAATAATAACAACGCAATGAGTTATACGTCAGTTATAAAATAAGATTAGGGTAAAATACCATCTGCATCTACTTCATTGATCATATCCTGGAGCTCAGCTTCTGTAGGATTTTGTCCTAGCGATCGCATAACTGTACCCAACTCTTTGGTTGTGATAGTACCATCCCCATCCTTATCAAATAGCGAAAATGCTTCCTTAAATTCTGCAATTTGTTCCTCTGTGAGTTGATCAGCCTTGAAATAAAAAATAAAAGTTGCAGTTACATGTCCACATTATTAGCATAATATTGATAAAAGAATCTAGTTAAAATTTTGTTAAATCAATTACATGGGATCTTTATTTTATTAGACATCATACAAATTTGATATATCATAAAATACCTTTCTATTAGTTGCAATAATTGGAATTATATTTCTCTTTTATAAAATACATAAATATATACATTTTCCATAGTTTATATACTTGCTAGTTATGAGTATGTACTGAAGATATACTTTTGTCTGAAGTATGTCATATGGAGTAAGTGTGTATGCTGAGAAAATGATGAACATTCTATATTTTGTAGAAACGCTCACAAAAATAACACGTTACATTTTCAAAGAAAGATTATTTTTGAGTAAAATTCCTGGCAGCAATAAACATTATTTTTTGTAAAATTTCTCACTTCTTTCATTCTTAATGTATAACGCTCTTTAATGCATTGCCGATATTTCGATCTGGAGGAAATGCCGCCCGCCACTTTGCTGAAAACTAGGAACACTTTACGTCCGTTCAGGTATTGCCCCACCCTCACCAAGAAAAAGCGCGAGAGGGGCGGAGGTCGAGATACCTAGGATACCGTTGATTGAAAAATTAAGATTTTTGACACCTGCTAATCAACGTGCATCTTTGAAAAATCGTAGAGCGAAGCTCGAACGCTCGAAGAAGCTTCGATTCTTACTCGAATTAGATTCAATCAAACATATAACCAAGACACACAACCGAGATTCAATCTAACAAATCAAACCATACGATAAACTTATACTATATGAAGAATTCATTTCTCAAATGAAGCTATGCTTGCATTTGTATACGTTCAAGTGTATACATCTAACAACCAATTAAACTTAAAGTATTTGTTTTATTTCATCGCAAATCCAATTCCTTCAACCTTAGTTCTAAATAAAATATATATCGTGGCTGCTTAACTATCAATAAATATTCATCATAAGCTTATTGCGGTCGAAGAATATCTAAGAAATAATTACCTGTTGCTATAATCAGATTCCTAAATAAAATAACGAATTAAATACTTTTTGTATTTATAGACGAAGAACTATTAAATAAATGATAAGGAAGTGCAGTCGTTAATATAAAAAGTTGTTTTAAATCAGCCTATGACTTCTAGAATAAAACACCTTACAATATAGGTCAGTTGTGTATATATATAAATATATACTTATATATATATATATGTACTACATACTATGCTTTCTTCTATATACTTTATACAAAAATATCCATTGAGCACCTAGACCTATATAAAAACAAATGTCATAAATAAACTAATAATTCGATATTTAATATTTCAGTTGTTTATTAAAAGGAAAGTATATATGTATATATATATATTCATCAAAACTCTAACTAAGAAAGTTTATATTACATTGGAGTATAATTAATTTTTAATATAACTGAAGGTTTATTTATAAAAATTAAATATTTATATGCTTAAGAAACACTTTAGTATGGTCGTATCTATATTTTAGGTTATGCGGTAAGACGATCGACCAACATCGTCGAACATCATAAAACTGTAACTAAAAATGGAAAATATTTCCAAAAATTTGAATACTACATAGCGTATGATCTTGTTTGATTTGAAATCATAAAAATTGAAATTATGTAATTAGAAAATATACAGAAAATGTGTTTATATTATACTGTGAGTATAAAATTCTCATAAAGTTCTCGTAATTAAGTATAAAAATAAAATGTAGAATTTAATGTTCATATTTTCGTATTAAAAAAGATTAATTTTTATGAAAAGTTAATTGAAGTCATCGTTAGAAGAAGATGAGTGCAAGAACGTACAAGGAATCAGGGAAATTGGCGCAATAGCAAGAGACCGCGAAAATCAATAGTGAGGTATACCGTGTAACGGTTGACTGTGTCAAATACTATATGCTACATAAGAAAAACATTGAATATCGCGAAAAAAACGGATTACGTATGATAAAAGAAAATGTACAAGATTATTGTACTCTTTCATTAAGTACTTTAATCCTAAAAAATGTTGCGAAAAAATAACCTGCTAGATACAAGATAAAAATTGGATGAAATATTGGAGTTTGTACTGTACGATGAAAACAAGTTCCTTTCGAAACGAAAACGATACTGAGGTGTATCAAGCCTATAAGCGACAATATTTTATCCAACATATGCAACTACTATTGTTACATTTAGAAATATCTCACATAAAACTTGAATTTTTTCGACGAATAAATGAAGAAATGTATTTATTCGAATTTAGCACTAGTAACTTATCGCCAATTGGAATTCCTTGATGTATCCAAAAAGAAATACGATAGCAATTATTATCTCATTAGATTTGATAATCTAAAGATAAGGTATTTTATGTAGATAAAAGTTGTGAATTAACGATTTTAAGGAAGTTTTCTCACGTCATCTGATATTCCAACGTACCGTTACACATTACATTGATACACAACGTAATACGAACGACGTTGACTCTGAAAAAGTTTGCACCGTAGCGCCTTATCATAACGCTGTATCTTGACGGTCGGCCGGAAGATTTGAAAAATCATTGTTTCCTGTTTAGATCGTTCGATGTTTTCTTGCGATTTTTATCGGAGGAAGTTTCACAATTCATGACATCTCGAAAGAGACTGAGAAAAACGTATGTAAGCCATCGGAGTAGAAATGGATCGATAGTCGGTCCATCTCCGCATACCGGCCATTACGAATGTAATATTGTAATAGTGCGTAGGTAAAAAAAACATACGTGGGATAAAGTGGAAAAATATCATAGGGTCTGGAAATGAAATCTTTTGAATCGGATAAAAATGGAAGGAAAGAAGTTTTGCAATAAATGCGTATCGGTAGGTTGCACGTGCACTCGACGCGTCAATGCGGCAAACGAAAGCCTAGGAGGAGGGTGAGGGCGAGGGACCGCTGAACGACGTCCGCATAGGCACACGCACCAGGAAAGAAAGCATATTCGACTTACCATTTTGGCTCGGTTCTTTTATATCTCAGTACGCTCGACGACTTGAAATATCGGTTTAGGCACTGAACACAAAGGATACTATTCACAATCTTTCTCTGGGCCAACGTGGAAAGTAAAACTTGTGTGCACGAAAGCGCGGACAGACACGCAATACGACACGGCCGACAAGAAACACACTCTGAACAGCAATGGAGTCCACCGTTCTCTCTCGGTGTACGAGCCTCTCTGCCGCTTGTCTCGGTCAGGTATCACTACGCCGCCCCTAACGGGCTACGTGATGGTGTCTCCTGATTGGTCGACGGTCTAGACGGGGGTTAAGGGGAGTTCACGCGGCGATGCGCTGCGTCGTTTCCTACGCGATCGACAGATAGTTCCGTGCGGCTTCTCCTCTGCGAAAACCCTGAAAAAACGACTGGTTTTTAATTGGACAAATGGGAAGAAGTAGGAACGACACGACGTCCAACGTAGAGAACGGTCGTCATAGACAATCGTGCAAATCCGCTTTACATGCGGGGTGGGTGCGGTCGTGTTTACAGGACAAGTCCGGGCGAACTAACCAGGCCTGTGATTGGCCGACGCGCACCTGCAATGCGTCAGGCAGCCGCGCGGACTGTGCCGCCGCCGGCTACCGGGTCAAAGCCGGGCTTCCCTGCGAGAGATGGCTCGAATGCAATGGTCAATGAGCGCGTTTTTCGGCTGCGTTTAGGCCCTACGTCTCTCTCTTTCTCTCTCTTTTTCCTTTTTTCTTCTTTACTATATCCCTTCTCTTTCCTCTCTTCCTCTCCTTTGCTATCTTTGTCTTTATTTTATGCTTATTTTCTTCTTCCATTTTACCTTTTCTCTTCTGTCTTTTTTCTTTCTCTCTATCTCTCTCTCTCTTTCTCTCTTTCTCTCTTTCTTTCTCTTTTTCTCTTTTCATTCGCTTTCTTACGATTTCTATATCGTTAGTCCCCTAAGCCCTAAGCTATCGTAGCTTATTCTACTGATAAGAACAATTGCTGCAACGATATTTCGTTCGTTTGGTATCATAATCCCGATGACATTCGTCATTTTTAGTCAGCTTCCGATTTCAATTCTAGTTTCTGGAATGACCGGAAATCCGCATCTTACATGACAGTCGTCAGGTGCAAAACAGGTTCTTGAGTCTGCTTCGCTGTCTCATCCTACGAATGATATTGGGTCACGATGGATTAATGCTTATAGTCTATAGGAAACGTTTTCGAATACTTTATCACTGAATCAAACTTCTTCATGCCCTAGAGAGTTGTATCTTTCATTCGTTTATCTATAGTAGACATGTTAATTGATATTTGCATATCTTTACTAATTTAGATAAATAAAGCGAATTGGAATAATTTTTCAGTAATATAAATCCTTATCTTTTTCTATTCCTTGAAGTTCTATTTTTCCTTACGCGCGATTTATAAAACTTTCCATTGAAATTTCATATTACAATAAAATTTTTACAAAAAATTCATCGATGCTATTCTCACGTATTCTCATGGAAAGGAAATATTTGGATGGCCTATTTCACGTGGACCATCCCTTGCGTTAACCCCAGAAGTGCTGGCGGTTTCAATGTCCTTTCATAGCATCGGTCGATATCTTCTTAAATAAAAATAATGCGCGTACACGTTCGTTGGATAAAAGAATATAGTGCGATTAGGCGAATGCCGTTTTCAGGCCAAGAAACAACTATCGATTGTGATATCTAATTCCCAAAATTTATTCCTTGCTGCAGTTATTCGTAGATTCTTCTTCGGGTACGGTACTGAAATTAAAATTCGAAGATCAGAACGTGAGACAAATTGTTTTCGCGATGCCTCTCGAAAGAGCTTTTATCATCGTTGAATTATGCAAAAAATTTTAGCTCTTCTTAGTGCTTTAGTTCCATTTTGACCTGTATAATTTTAGGAGGGTTTAACATTCTTAATGGTCGGAGCAGAAGATATGGAAATAAAGTGAAGAATAGATAAGTTTGTAGACAGAAATAATTTGATTCGTAAAAAAATTAGCATTCAGTTTTGTACGTATGTAACGATATGTATAAATTTAATTAGGTTGCGTAGTATTATATCAACGGATAAACACAATTTAAATTGGCATGATACAATTTACAATACGTTGTTAATTCATTTCTTTACGTTTCTCATATATCAGAATAATTTATTTATTTATTTAATAATATCATAGGAATATCTAGTGACATTGTAATCTGCTTCAAATAGTTTATCATATAAGTACGAATTGAACATAAATTTGTGCAATAATTTTAAAAAATTTAATCTGGTATAAACTAAATTACAAAATTAAGAATTTTACGTTTCTTATTTTGATGATGCATTGTATAATAATTTAGGTCCACTGAAATAGAGATAGGTAAGTCAATCTTAAACTGAATTCTGTATTAGTCAGAGTCATCATAAGAATTACGAACATCTTAAAAAAAAAAGATGATGAGGCTGAATGGAGACTGAACACCTTACTAAAAGGATAGATATTCGATTTACGAGAATGTATCGGTTGATTACATTGAATACGATCATCGCATGACGCGCGAGAGAAAAATGTGAATGACGAATCCACGATTCTATGCAAGAGGAAAAAAGGAAATGTCCAATAAACCAATTGTTTCTGTTGCATTTGCAATTTGCAAAAAGGTTCCAGTTAATTTCAAACGTTACAACGTTTCAGAGTTATTTTGTTTTTTTATTCCCTTACGTCAACGGTATGTCCAACATTATGTAGCGAGTAATTCGTCAACTGTACTTCACATAAAAATTAGATTTTCCAAGACCAAATAATTAAAATGACATTTATTCATTCATCGTAATCAGTTATTGCTACTTAAGATTAGTACTAAAAGACAAAACTGCACTCATTAAAAAATTTGTGTAATTCCTTCTTAAACCGGCACATTTATAGATAATCTACTGTTCAATCATTAAAAAGATAATCATAATATTATACTTGAATGCTATACATATTTTAATATTTGTCTAAGCATGATACATAAACTGACCTTTGTTGGACATTCTTGAAACAATTACATTTAACAACCTGTAACATTTATAATTATAGATTTTAAATTAATTCGGAAGCGAGATAAGTTATAATTTGCATAATTATAACATATAATAAAATAGAATCTCTCATATATTATTTTAACTACATATTATATACTATACTGTTATGCCATGTTACGTCATACAATATAATCATATATCAGTTATGGATTATAAGCTTCTCTATCTTATCGTTTACCTTGCTGCATCTACTTTTAAGATTAAAAATATAACTGTAATTGTATGAAATTTTAGTTAGTTACATAACCTAGTTCTCTAAATTATAAGCTAGGTGCGGATAAAGTGATCATTTATTAACTTTATAAGATGACATATATAGTTGTTAATTCTTTAAATGTACAAGATGAGACATATGGTGTATTCAAAATGTATAATATAATTTATACTATTATGATAAGAACAAATTAATTAAAGGTAAGTACAGATGTTGTTTATACATAATTCGAAACATTTCTACACCATATCATTTTCCTAGTCTATTGAAGAAAATGAAGTAATATCTTAATAACACAATATTTTTGCTATATCTGTTCAACTGTTGCATAGTGTAATTACTATTTAATATTGATTATCATAATGAAGTTGTAATATGGTTGCAAGTGCGGCTTTCTATTAAATTCTAATCTAGTCACGGTGCGATAAAATATAACACGGGTTTTCTTTATCGACGTGTAAATGACTTGTTCGCTTATTTCCTGTATACTAAAACTCTTAATTCATTTAAAATTACGATGTCGCTTAAGTATCGATATTCGTAAACTTCGTTCGTATCTAATAGATAATTAACAGTTTCGCTGGTGGCCGTGACCGATATGCGGTAACGCCGTCGCACGATGTTCGCGATATCAATAATAAGCGATGAGCATGCGTGCGGCAAAAAAGAACGTTCACGTATGTAGCTACTTAACGGAAGTGACGATTCCTCCACGCCAATTTTTTGAAAATATACCAAGGTCACCTTGGATTTGTCAAAAGAACCTACGATATAAAGACCAGTATCAGTAACAAGCATAAATACATCTTGATCATGAAAATATGTACGAGATATCTGTTTAAATGAATTTTTCATTTATCATAATCCTCTTCCCAAAAATTTCCAATAACTAACCACATAATTTCAATATTTTTACAATAATAAGCATTAACTTCTAATACAAAAAAGAAAAAAAGCAAAAATTGGTTCCACGATATTTCTGTACAGCTATTGCCTCATATTTTGTAAAAGTACAATATGTAGAAAATGAAATAGCTGCAGAAAGAAACTAACTACTGTAAAAAAGAAATCATTTAAATATAAAAAAGGAATATTTTCATTGATTAGATTTAGAAAGGTAAAATATCGTTTACTTGAATATTTTTTGCAATGAGTTTTAGCATATTTTATTCTATTAATGCATTATCAACAAACAAACAAATTTTCTCCACTATAATTATGTAAAAAAGAATCACTGACTTATTTTACGTTATTTACTACTATCCTTTGTAGCATGCTTTTTCTCCCTTTTATTATAAGCATATTTAAGTATCTTGTACGTTAAAAAAGATGTCAAAGTTCCTAACCTATATAATTATTACAGTTGCGTCTTTCATACGTTCAGTATTACTACATCTTTATAAGTTCAATGCAGTAGAGCCTTGTAACCCTAAGTATCGTTCGACCAGCATGAAAAGAAAAAAGGAGTAAGATGATAATAGTTGGTCGATTGTATTACGCATAGCCGTAAGCTCTGCAGATGCGTGATGCGCTAAACGTGACGCGGTACGACGTTCCGCGGGTTAACAGTATCTACGGAACACTGTTTTTGGGCATCGTTACTGGGAAAAATCGATGTTCGACCTGATAGGACACAGAAAATATGGATTCATGACGCAGTTCCTCAAAGGGCCTAGCTGCTGTTAAGCAAGGTTTTCGAAAAAGTTCTGTGGCTAAGTTGCAGTGAGCCTGCGCACGAATAAACGCGCAATGCGACACGCGATAGAATAGGACAGGGAGTCTCGTAATCTCGTTAAAAAGAGACGGAACGGGGGATGGAGAAGCGCACAGCGGCGTTCACGATTAACGGTAAGGAAGGGAATTTAATGGGTGTCACGGCAAAGAATGTTAATTTTATACCTTACGTACATCGATGTAGCGCCTAATTGGTGTTAATTTCACAAGAAATACAATATTGAAGACTATTTCGTGTTCAATTTACAAAATAATGTTCATTTTCAATCGCTTTATGTTCGAATATGTATCTGATACAGTAGAGGATGCTGTCTCTTTATTGTATTCGAAAAAATTGAAAACTTTATACGATTATTAAATTTCCTGGATAGCATTATTAAAAATGTTAGAAGGTTCTTGTTATATTTTGTTTTTAATTAATGATATTGCAAGCAATACTTGTACGTGTGATTAAGGAAATAATGATACTATATTTGTAATATCAATATTGTACTAAATAAAAAACGTTTAAATTCAGTTTATATAGAAATATTGTACGATAATTTGTTGGTATACAGTAAGTTTCTAGAAAAATTCATCATTCACCAATGTGAAAATATTTTGTGAAGTCTTCTGAGTAAATTAAATTTTAGTGATTTTATCGTGAAGTTACGCGAATTTTGTATTATATCATATATATAATATTGTATCGTAATTATTCTCGTTTCTCTAATACTTCATGTATATCTTTCTCTATTTGTTTCTTTTATTAAAATTCTTTTGAAATTAAAAAATATGATATATATATTAAATTAAATATATATATAATTATTAAATTTTTATAATATTAAATCTTCAAAGATATTTATTTAAAAAATATTACTTTATAGATATTTGTAGCAAAATTCTAGAATTTATTTTAATCAATCAATATCCACTGTAAAAATATTTCTACCGTAATAAATTATAAGGGCACACATTCAACTGTAACTTGTAAGATGTTCAATAAATTTATTTAACATTATCTAGTAGCTTTAAAAAACCCTTGCCTTCAATTACAATATGTGCAAACAGAAGAAAATAACCTATATTATATTATAACCTATATTACATGCATTTTCAATAATAAAAAGTAAATTGACTTATATTTGACAAAATATTTTTTAGCGGAACATAATTCTTACGAAATAACATTCCCTTTAGAATGTTTATTGAATAATTATTATTCTACAGTCATTTAGTTTCAACCTTAATGTTTTTTTAATTATACATTAACAATATAGCGTTAAGGTATAGAATAAATATATAATAGTAGAATATCATAAGATAAAAATAGTGTAACAGCTATAATGTATAAAAATAAATATTTATAAACGTATTTCTAATATTTTGTTTGATATTATCTAATATAAATATATCTATAAAATATAAAAAAATTATTCGTAGAAAATGTTTAAAATTAAATATTACAAAAAATCTAAAGGAATAATAATTTTTTATCTTACAACTATTTATTTATTAGAGATTTTTACATTGATTATTGATAAATTATTTGCATAATTCTAATACTTTTTAAAGAATTCATTTATTTGTACAATAATGCAACAGTTTAGAGATAAGCAGGTACTATTGCCACAAGAGCAAACAAATGCCAATGTTGCACAATAAATTGTGATTTGTCCTTAATTATAATTAAACAATTAAAATTTTAAATCATTCAAATGTAACTGGAATCGAGAGAATTGGTAATATTGGATTTGTGGTTTCCACTTCCAATGCTGTTGCCATACAATCACTCGCTGCTTCTACTTCACCTAAGGATTCCAACACTTTTCCCAAATTATACCTACAAATAAAAAGATTTAATTCGGCTAAAAGTATAATTATTTAAAAGTTACACCATTGCATTTTCAAATATAAATGGAAATAAATCAATATTTTTATACCATGTTTGATGAGAATTTGGGTCAATTTTTGCAGCATCCCGTAAAGTTTTTTCAGCTAACCTTTGACTTCCCAAATAGTGATAAATTAATCCCTAATAATGGAAATAATCGTTAAACAATTGTATACTATTTCATACAGTAATAACTATTATTTTATAAATTACAATAAACATTACCAAATGTTGTAAACTTTTGATATGTGATGGATTAATTGAAACTGCATTCTGATAACATTGCTTTGCTTCCATATATTCCAATTTATATTCATGAAGAAGACCCCGCTGGAATGAAAAGTAGCTTCAATACATTGTATCATGATAATGAAGTTATGCAAAATAGAAAGCAAACTATTCATCTTTAGTTTTTTGTTTGATAATATAACTTACTGTATACATAATATGGTGACTTAGTGGGAAAATATTCGTGGCTTCTTGTAAGGAAAGAACAGCACCATTTGGCTGATCTAAAACTAAGTATACTTCGGTAAGTAATAACCAAACTTGTAATTGTAATAGCCATGCTCTTTGTGGTCCAGGCTTTGGGGTAAAAGAACTAAGTGATGATGCAACTTCAGATAAGGCTTGTTCTACTCTTGAAGCAGCCAATGATTGTGCGTGTACAGAACCTATTTAAAAATTTGCTATTTGAAATTTTTATATAAAACAATTTAATCTTAAAAATTACAAATTAGAAAAAAGATACTAAATACATACTAGAGTCTTTATCAGACATTTCAGAAGCATACAGTTGAAAAACACTTCTTGTTTCACTGCGTTTCTCACTGTGCTGTTCATTACAATTAGCATTAGTTTGATCTTCATACAAATTTTTCCAAAGTAAAAGCATATGTCTTATGGTGAATAATGCTTGTTCACCACCGATACTTTGTAATTCGAGATGTGCTTTTACATAAAGAAAATTTAAATTATCTGGATATTCTTCTAACACACTGTTTATTAGATGCAATGCTTCAGAATATTGCTTATGTGCCGACAGCAGTAATATCAATAAATGCAGGGATGGAATGTGTTCTGCCCGAAGATTTAACGCAATTTTTACATGAACCATTGCGTCGTTAATTTGTCTGTTAATTGCATATTCATGTGCTAAATAGTATTCAGCTAAATGATCGTTTGGATCACACTGTTGCGCCCTATTAAATAAATGTATAATACTATAATACGTAACTTATCCTTTATTTTATATTTAACTGTACATACTTTTGAAAACATTCTAAAGCTGTTTTGGTATGGTAAGTTTTATCCATTTTTACTATAGTGTTTGTAGCAAGAATACTATGACCAATACCAATATAGAGATGACATCTTGATTGCATTCCTTGAGAATTTGATGTTTCTCTTTGAAGTGCTTTTTGACTCCATTCAATACCTTCTTTTATCTATTTTTATTCGAATATGCTTTTAGTATATTATTTTATGTAGTTTATTTTATAGGAAAACAATCCTTACCATATTTAATTGTTCATAGCACAACCTTGCAGCTAAAAGACAAGGCATTACCTTCTGTGGTGATAATCTTGCTACTACTTTCAAAACCCTATATGCATGCATATATCTCCCCATACTAATTAAACATAATGCACACTGAGTCCATACATGGGCTTCCTCATGAGAAAATTTCATTGCTCTTTCAAATGACTATTAAGATATAAAATTGAATTAAACTTTCATTCAAAATGAATGTTGAGTCTTTACTTTTCTTTTATTTTATTCTAATTACCTCATATAGCAAATCTACTTGACTCCATCTCACAACGACTACTGTGAGGAGATCATATACTGCAGTGGCATTTTCAAAAGCATGTATTCTTGCATCTTTAAATTCTGGAGATTGACTAAGGACAGCATCTCTAACTGCCATAGCTTCGCTTATTAATAATAACAGAATTGTTTCTTCATACTCATTTCTTGGCACAAACATATTAGGACCTAAATATTTCTTTGGCTTCCAAGGAGAATCTGAGAAAAGTACAATAATGATTTAATATTTTATTTTCATCTCAAATTTTATCATAATAACAATCGTTTTATTAATAATATTACCTGTTGAATCACTTGGTGCTTCTGGAGCTTTATATTCCGCACCGCTAATTCCTCGAACTAATACTTCTGCCAATTGTCTTGTTAAAGTAACTCTAAGACTTTGAGTAGTTGTAGACTCCACAGCAGATAAAATTTCCCTTATAAGTTATTGAATTTCATAAATAAAGATTGTTTATTTAATTGTCAAAATATTTTTTCTAAATTGTATTTGCTATTGCTGTCATCTTCTTGCTATCATTTCCTTCCTTGCATTTTTTATTAATAGAAACAGTTAATTACCTGTAACGGTTTATTGCACCTTGAATATTACCAGTTTGAATGTACAATATGGGTGCCCTTTGTAGTGCAGTTTCCAAAATTGGCCCGATATGTTTTGTAGAACAATACGAAGACTGAGAGGAATATGTACCTGTTGATCAAATGATATTAAGGTATTAACTACAAAACCCAAATTTCAAGTTTTGTCACATTCCACCAACAACCCTATAATATCACCTGAAAAAATGTAAATAAACATAGTTAATGCAATATTCTTATAAAATAAATTTATTTTAATGCTTGCTACTACTGTTTTTTCATTCAGTGAATATCCCGATTACCAATCAAGATATTATTCATACATTCATTAATTATGGAACAGTAAGCATCAATTAGCATTATCTGATGGAAAAGAATGTGCTGAAAAGAATCATCACCTGCATTGTTACTATTTACGGTAGACGTGCCATTTTGATGTTGCATTGCAAGTTTTTCTTGTTCTTGTAAATACACCAATGTCAGGTCCCCAGTAATTTCATAACATTTGATGATTTGTTCTTGCCATTCTGCTATTTTGTATTTTGATTTAGAATTTGGTGGTAACTTTTCCAAACAAAGACCTGTTGTAAATAAAAACATCTATTAAAAGGATCTATTGTATAAGGATTGGTATGAATATAATAAAATAATAATATAATTTTTAATATTAAGGTACATATTTTTAAATACACAAATATTATATTCACAGAAAATAAGAGAAGCAGCAAAAAAGAAGCACTGTTTTAAGCAGATTTATTTCATAATATTTTATGCAATACACTTACAGTTATTTATATGCATTGATAAAGTTTATGATATGCAATCATAACAATCGAATTATCTACAGAAAGTATATTAGCTTTATTTTCATTTTGCATAATAAGACATCAGCACAGTAGGTATAAACTATTAATTTTTTGTTTCAACTGAAGTGTAGTAGTTATTATCGATAAAACATGCAAAGAGTCTTTTTATATGTTATAAAATGACTACTAATTGAAATATATATTATAAGAGGATGTCTAACAGATAGATAGAAAAAATGAATGTTTTTCAAACAGTATGCATTTATCATGCAGCAGTTGTCAATATTGATAAGATGCAAGTAAACATTAATTTAAACAGAAGTAAGGAAACATAGTTACCATGAATAGAACATCTTCCCTTTTTTGGATTATTGAAAGTAATAAAATTAAGCATGAAAATGATATTGACAAGGCAACATATATTTCAAACCTTTAAAAGTTAATGAAAATATTTTTGATTTAGACTATTATATTAATAAAGATGTTTTGTATAATGATAAAGCATACAATAACACTTTAATGGATAGTCAAAGAAAAATAAAAAAAATGGAATACACTTACACATGGCAAATAAAAGAAATAAAAAGAAGCAAAATACAAACCTTTAATTGCATATGACTCAGCAATAATGCGCAGTCTTCGGCAGGATAAATGTTTCTCTGTGTCTAAAGTAAACAGTCTTTCTTTTTCTAAGTTGTACATTAGTTGTGATATTCAAAATACAACAAATATTTTCAAAACTCATTGCTTGTGTAACTAAATTTTGATTAGGTATTACCTTCAGGCTGATGTACAAGATGATTTATACTTAGTAGAGATTACAAATAAGAAAAAAATATGCAGTTCTTTAAATTTTGTTAGAATAATTACATTAAGTGCAATACTGTCAAATTCAGCATATATTTAATGTTCTAAAGTACAGAATTATTAAAAAAGAAATTTGTTAAGTGAAATATATAAGACACCAAACTATGATAGATATAAATCATTCCTTTATTCAACTGGCAAGCTATTATGTGTGGTATTAGAAATAATAATGCACTAGTACATACTAGCAACGTACTAAATGATGTAAATAATATCTGATGCAAACCTTTAATTGCATATGATTCTGCAATAATACGTAGGCTTCTACAAGGTAATGGTTTTTCTGTAAGTGTGTGTAATTCAGCTTGTTGATAATGTTTCAGAGCTTCTTCATACATCCCCATTGCATAATGCAATTTACCAAGTAGTAAATGTGCATCCAATACAACCAAAGCCTATAATTAAAAATATTATTTATTAATTATTCATACAAAGTTAAAATTATCAGATTCATAAATTTTTATCTTTTATTCAATTAAAAACTATTAATTATG
Organism: Bombus affinis; assembly: GCF_024516045.1. NCBI lineage: Eukaryota > Metazoa > Arthropoda > Insecta > Hymenoptera > Apidae > Bombus > Bombus affinis. The sequence goes on from NC_066353.1 coordinate 11,297,688, forward strand.
ACTGTAATTACTTGTTTATCTTTTTCATTTGCTGCAAGGATCAAGTATTTTCTAGTTTCTTGTAGTCCATTTCTAGCTTTTCCAATGTTGGCATCTATAGGTGGAGTTTGTTCTAAAAAGCTTTCTAATCTTCCTTCCCCACATAAAAAATTTGCTAAACATTCTAAAATCAAAAGCATCATGAATACATAGTTCTGGATATATGCTTTTATCTTATATATTTTAATATGAAATTAAATTTTCTTAACAGTATTAAAATATTCAGAAATATGACATGTTTATTAAATATAGATATAAATGTTCATTTTTTAATACATTAACTTAAATAAAATTGCATACAATTTTCTTATTTAAGATTTTAATAATACAAAATTCATAAGAAAGATATATTATCTTTTCGAAGTCAAAAATAAATTTTTAAGAAGACAAAAAATATTCTTATTGACAATTATCAGTATTTGCTAAAATCAGATATACTTATTAACAAACAGATAAATTTAAATTTAAAAAAGTGTTGAATTAAGAAGATTTATATCAAATGATATTTTACTACAATTATGTTTGACTGATATACATGTAATCCTTATAATTCGTGAAATGACTTAACAACTTCTTTTTACATAAACAGGTTACGAAACTCATGACGTGACAGTTAATTGCTATAAAATTTTATCAAATCTTTTATAAAAAAAATTTTTTAAACATATAAATCTGATTATTTAAAACATTACGAGAAAAAGAAACATTTACCATTACTAGGGTACTGTACTTTCAGGTGTTCCGCCAATTCTATAACCTTTTTCCAATTTCCGTCCTCGCGGTTTTTATCGATTTCTGATTCAATTCGGAGGGTGTGTCCTTTTTTACTAGTCATTCTAATTCACGTAGGAAAAAGAATGAAATACGCTGTTAAATTCTTTCGTAATATTCAACAAGACGTAATGTAATATATCGATCATCAGTGTTAGAAGCGTGGGCACAACATAAAAGATACACGTATGACAATTTCTACTTCAAGCACGTGCCACACTATTTTGAACTGTCTGTTATGTCACTGATTCTGCGAAGTCTAGATACGATGCATCGTGAAACACGTCGGTTTAAGAACCAGTGAAATTGCGCATTCATTTGACTGTTAATACGTGAGTTGACTAGTTTATATGAAAATATCATTTCATTTTTAAAATAAAATCTGCAAAATTTATAATTTAGTTATCTACTGATATAGATTTGCTATATTTGAAAAGTAAATAATCTTTCTTAATTTAAAAATAAACAACAATATTTTATTCTTTGACTATATTTATTAAAATTATTCAACTTTACAATTATAGTAATAATAAAAATAAATTTCCTTTTATTCTTTTTGATATTATATGTATCCATATGTGTGTGTATACACATATGTATATACATAATATCAATAATATCAAACGTGTGTATTTATATTTTGTAATTTCTTGTACTCTCTTCTCAATCCCTGAAGACTAAACCTCAATTCAAGTCTTTCTATATGGCAATTTGAAGATTAAGCTATATTCTATTTTCTTCAAGAAATTTTTTATATCGTTTTTTCCATTTATCTTTGACATCCATAATATTATGCTGCAATTTATATGTCTACTTTAAATTTCTGAAACTTTTGTCATCTATTAATATTATAATTGATTAATTAAATACAAATTATAACCTGTAATATATGCACTCCGCGTTGTGTAAGGACAATAAGTTCTTTCATTCCATCATTGGTGATATCCATATAACATATCGAATGTACAGGAGCATCAAATAATTTTCTTATGATCAATTCCCACGAGTCATTTATGAAACAAAAAATAAGAACTTCTTGACCATAGGTTCCTAAGAGTATCTCATTCTGCCCATCCATATTTATGTCAGCAATACAAGAACATAAAATGCAATCAGATGTTTCACTACCATTTAATGTTATGTCTTCATCCATCCCATTATTTAGAACATCCCTAGTTATAAAAAATATGAAATTATTTTTTCTTATACATATATAAAACAAAATTAACTTACATAAAGACAACTGCATTACTTGTATTCACAACAAGAACATTTAGTTTTGTTTCTTGATCATTTAGGAAAGATTTCAAGTCTACAACAAATTGAAAATATACATTAGTTTTGATTTCTAATCAAGCTTTTTTAGGATATACAGATATTAATATGTGTAATAAATTTTACTATTAGAGCTAAGAAAAGAAGGTTTCTCAATATTATTTTGAAGTGAAAAAATGGATACACTGGAAACAGGTCTGTCATATCTTAATTTCCAACTTCTGCAAACTTTTAATTCTAAAACATTAGTTATAGCTACATTGACCAATCCACACTCACAACCGATTACTGTCAGTCTCCTAAACAAATTAAAGCTGAGTATTATTAGTTATTATAATGTAATGCATAAAGATTCAATTCATATATATCATACCAATTGTAATTATCATAATAGTAAATATTAATCCATATTGCAATTCCTTGGATATCATGCAATTCAGGAAAGTACTTTTCAATAGGTGATTCACTGTAACTGTGGTTTAATTTGTCTTCTCTGATCATATGTATTTTATAATCACTGCCAGAGAGTAACCAAACAACCTAAAATCTTAGGAAAAGTTATAACTCTGCTATAAATTCATAAAATATCATTTGCTTAAATTTCATTTTTTTAAGTATAATTAAAAGATCATTACTAATATAAAAAATTACCTCATTAGGGACATTTTGTTGGGGTAATATAGTATGATATAAATGGTACGGTGTATATGCTAATTCCACCATAAGACAATTTTGTGCTATAGCTTCAATGGAACTTCCTTCATCTCCTTCGCCATCTATGGCACCTTCTGTATATATATTTAGATATCTTTCTACAGATGTATCTGTACTTGCTTTCAAAATAGTTATTCCTATCACAAATCCATCACCGCTGTCAGACTTATTATAAGCATCAATAGATATGATTTCTGCACCACCTAATAAATAGGAACATTTAATCAGATATAGAAAACTATTGTTTTTGGATAAAGTGTTAATATTTAAGGTTACAAACTGGGAATGTATGTAAAAAGTAGTTCTTTAACCAGTGGTCTTAAATGTAGATTTGGCATCAAATGGTATTCACAAGAATATATTTTTCTTTTCAAAGAAGCCACTAATACCTTATTGGAACCATTGACAGAACACAATTTGGTCATTGAATAAATATTTCCCTGTGATGTTAAGGGAAACCAATGTGCGTCTGTTAAATTATTCATGTTGTCTTCACAGAAAGAAATTACTAATAAACACAATAATTCGATTGTCATTTAGCTTGGATTGTATCATATTTATAAAAGCAAATAAATGAAATTAAATATTTATATAAAATCATTAAAAATGTTCTTCTTTGATTAAATTTTATTCTGAACCATAATTCATTTCTTTATATTTAATGTCCTATTTTTCTTCTAATAGCCTCAAGTTTAAATTTAAGGTTAAGAATGTAAAACTCATTTTTGGTACAAGATTAAGTCACAGATTTGTATAATTTTCGCGTTAGAGATCAAGTTTTTGTTTGTTAATGAATAGCAAATATCATCTTGCATTAACAATAAATTAAGTATAAACATAAAGATACATTTTATTTGCATACATATATGTACATGTTCATTTAATATGTACTATATCTCTCTACTTTTGTCAAATATAATTTTGTTGCATATGTTTAAATCATTAGAAGTTGAGAATGTTAAATATTATTTTCTATATTGTATAATTATTTTTTATATTGAAATTGTAGTACAAACGAGATACATTATAGACCTAACACTCACTGCATTTTTATGTTGCAAGTTTCTTTACCTTTAGGGCACCTTTATCACATTATCGTTCGTATAGTCATAGATGAGGTACTAGCGCTAGTATACACAGATCCGGCAACTCGTTCCATTTTTGGTGGTGGGAGATGTCATCATTTAATGTTGTTTTGATGTGTATTAATCACACAGCGCACCACAAAATCTCTCACACACATGCGCGTTTAGCGACCACTACGCCGCTTTGGAACGGACGACAAAAGCTACCGCTAGGTCATCCACTTGCTACACATTCGAATTGAATCTGATTCGAATAGAAAGGAGAAATGAGTAGAGAGTAGAGAGAAAACAAAAGCATATATATGATCGTAACCGTAATTGCGAAAAAAATGTATGATAAAGGTGCCTCGCGCGTGCATTGTGCCGAATTGCAACAGTAAATATAAATACATACATCTACTTATCTGTGGTGTACAGAATAGATGTGATTCACATCATAGATTAAGTCAATGGTTGTAATTTCTATATTCGCCGAAACAAATCGCAGGGGGCGTGAGAAATTCTAATTTTATCGAGGTCGGTATTTCAGAACGTGAGACACGGAGTTCTATATATGTACATAATGTCAGATGTCAGATCTACCTTGTATTTAGTCAATGATCTTATTTACGATGAAATTATTTTTTCTAATACATAAATAAAATTATACAAAATTTAGTAATTAACCTTAGGATATATTTATTAAATGTATCTCAATGTCATTATTTTGTAAAAAAATAATCGCTTTTCAAATATTTGCGAACAGTTGCTACGATTTTAAATAAATACACTAAATAAAAATTCTATTCTAATGAAAATATAGTTAACAACTCAAAATGAATATAGATTTGATTTTAGGTACTTCAATTATCTGATTTGGTTGAAAATTTTCCAAATAATCTAATATAAAAGCATAAAAACTATACATTTGTCAGAGTGCAAGTCTACCTGTTTTATCTAAAGAAAAAACACACACACACACCAAATACAATTTAAATTACTTTTACAAAGTAAATTGATTTGATTTTGTTTAATTTAGTATCAGTCAAGTTACCTATAATTTAGGGTCCTTTCTTGACAGAATGTTAATCGTTTTAACACTACCTACATATTATCATGTATAGTACCATGTACGGTATATGCTCTAACCACTGACAGGTGGTTTACCAGAAACTAATAACATATTATACGTCAGTCATGACATTTACCTTTATAGTAAGGTAATTGCCATTCGCGAAAATTCAATATCGAAATTAATCGTGTGCGATCGAGCAGGTTGACCTAAATACTGTGGTGTCATTTAAACCAACATAGCGGTGCATATGGTACATACGCAAACGTAAAGAATAGTATTTCGAACACAGTCCTGTTCTAACATTCTTTCGTTCAACCTAATTTTATGTAATGAAATTCTTTTTATAATATTAAACTACGAAATATCATAATATACACCAAAAATTATTAAATGTCGCTCTACCTTGTGTTATGACAAGTTTGCTAAATAGTATAATTTTTTTGTGGACCTAATTCTGCCATCATATTAACGATATAATTAAAACCAACGATGAAAATTTACCATACCTCTTTATAAGACTGAAAACCATAATACAATTTTCCTCCCAAGAATCTAATAACGTTTAATATTACAAATGAATATGTGAATGTAAAAATTATTCTGAAGTACGTATATAATGTACAACAATCAGTAAATGGGGGACACTTTTATACGGGGATCATGCAAAAACTACTTGAACTCGTTTATCAAACGCGTATATGTACATATACATATATACATATACATAATATATATATTTTTTTTTTGCTTTTTTTTTATTAAACACAGAATCACAGAGCAAACTGGACATGTCGGAGGGATGGGAGATTTACATAATCTAGCTGATTTTTCTGGTACGATGCACAGGGCTCACCTCCACGTTTTTTAAAAATTACACATATATATATATATATATATATGTGTGTGTGTGTGTGTGTGTATTTATATATATATTTGATGTTCCGTTACTGTACAAAATATACTCGCTGTTAAAAAATCAATTACGGTTTTTTAGTAAAAAACATACGAAATCGAAGAGGGTGAGCCCGCGTGGACTGATCGCGGCCCGTTCGGTATTCGCAGAGAAGATTTCATTAGTGGAAGTAATTAAATTTTATTTACAAATCAAGGCAATATCGTTAATTACGTTTGCTTTTTTTTTTACACATGCATACTCGCATCTCTCATTCTGTTTTTAGTATCATTTTTCATTTTCTTTTTTATCTCACGCGGACACATTCACACATTTTACCGACAAGATATTATGAACCCTAGTATAGTATGTAATTTCATTCCATTTGTGACGAATTGTTTCACTTTTTTGTACAATGTATGTATAGTAATGATACAATAATTTAGTAATCGTTCAGGATGTAACAGGGCAACACGACTGGAGTCTCGAGCTTTTTCCTTTATTTCGCCTCTTCGCCATTCACATTCATTTAAACTGATTACATATAAAAAATTTCAGTTTCGACTTTGCGCCCGTCGCCCGGCGAACGGTTTTTACCATTTCCGTCATTTCTCTTTCCATTATTTTTATTTCATTTAAAAAATTCCTTTTTTAAATTATACTCTCCATGTTACACGCACACAGACGCGCGCGCGTGCGCGCATACACACACATGCACACACGCGTTCTCTTTTTCCTCTCTTTCAAAATTATATCCTCTTATTATATTTGCTTCTTTCGTACTACAGCAAAGCTGCTGCGAAGTAACGATGTTTTTTCGGCACTGAGAAAAATGTTAGCGGTTCGTTATTGCTGTATTGCAACACGATATATCGTTACCAAATAGTCGCTTTATTTCGGAGCGAATCTAGCCGATAACAATAATCATTCGAAATTAATGCAATGACAAACGCGCCAATAAAAGTAACGACACAGAATTCGTTCTACTTATCTTTTCCCCTCATTTTTTCTTTTAAAATTTCATCGTTTTTATCATAGATCGTTAAGTAAACCTACACTTCATAGCAACGAACATTACACATGTAGAGGCGTAGATAAATTTATAATTAATTTTAATAAAATCACCGGTACGTATAATAGTGGGCTTTTAACAAATTCAAGATATAGCTCAGTATTTAACGGTATCGTAAACGCAATCATACGAGCGAATGATATTGTACAATTGAATTTAATCAAAAATATATCACTTGTACGCTCCCTGTTTGTGAATAAGAGCAACAGCTCTTGTACTTTCATGTATGTATGCGTTACACACATATATATATATATGTATATATGTATGTATATATATATATATATGTATATATGTCAGATTACAGCGGCAAAGAGCTACGAATTCGGAGACACCGTTGCGTCGCTGTACGAAAGTATCGCGCATTAAAAATTAATTGGTCTACCTAAATATTTATATATATATATATATATATATATATATATATAATTACGTATCACGATCGTTTTCGCTACACCTTTCTCGCGCTAACAGTTTTCTCGGCGCAATTTTTTTTGCTTTTATAATAAATCTAAGTGTACTGTATTCTTTCTCTCCCTCTTTCTCTCTCTCTGTCGCTCAACTGGTAGCAGACGAAAGCCATCATCCTCAATGTTATTTTATAGCGTCTCTACAATCATGTTACAACTCCATAATAATAATAATAATATTAATAATTATAATAATAGTCATAATAATAATAATAATAATAATTAAAAAAGAAAACAAAACAAAATGCTTGGAAAAACGAAACACGACAAAAGATACGCACTTATTATGTTATGAAATACTATGGATACTCGTCTAGAGCATCCAACGGGTTTGCATTCCATAAAAGCAATATACTAGATTGTTAATATTAATTAATCACGGAAGCACGACATGATGGATGCTTAAGGATGTTTGATGTATGATATTTCGTGTGTTTAATGTTAGATCCGATAAGGAACGTGGTCTTCGTCGGATGCAACATTAATTTTGCTTCTTCACACATCCTCCCGATCTTCCATCAAACCGATGAAGCTTTACATTACGATGATATTTTCCGTACTTGAATTTGATTATGATAAAAATCATTAGAGATGAAAGATTCCTGATATTAAAAGAGAACGAAATAATAATAAATAATAATAATAAAAAAGAGAAGATCGTAGAATTTAGAAATATTTTCTGTTTCTTAGGATTTTGCCACATGACTGTATATGTCGCATTGTAATCGCTTGTAGATCGTATCTTAAATTTATGACTGCTTTCAGACAGTACATGAGAACATTATAAAAGACGTTGTGTTCAATTTGGAATATACATATAAAATTTCCTTGTGTGGGTGGCATATTCTCCGTGTTTTTTATATGCACTTCCCGAAAAGGTGCACTGTAATTAGTAGAGTCATTTCGATGGGCACTGTACGAGCGGAAACAATCACACTTATTGACATACTTTTGTAAAAGTGTATGGTAAATATTGTTACTTATGTAATCTCTCAAGTCGATTGTGTTTTCGAGAAATTTTAAGAGCTAATGAACGTTTTGTATAACTTTCGATTTCTTTTTCTTTTAATGAATTCGTCGAGTTTGCGAAAAGCATACACATATAAAACAAGATTGAAGTAAAGATATATGATTATTGCATAATTCTATACTTTGAAAACAGTTAAATCAAATATTCTAAGAGTTTCGAGTGTAGTCAAACATAGAAGGCGAGGTACGTTTACTAACAATAAGTACAAATGTTCCATAGCATGCTGTTACTTCTTAAATACGAGTAATAATGAACATAAAAATACGGCTAACAAGTTAAGGTTTAGATATAAACATTCAACATTTATATACAATGCTGAGAAGTAAGTTCGCGTATTTTGGATTAAATAGTATTAATATGATTTTTACATAAAAATATTATAGCTATGAAAATCGATTTCTTAGTTCTTGCTTATTCGAATTTTTAGTACATTATGCACTGTTATACCAGTTGGGTTAAAAGTAAGATCTAGTTGTGAACGATACTGATCCGTTTAAAACACTGTCATATAAAACAAAAAACTGATAAAATATATAGTTGGAAGCCATTTAATATTATGCAATATGTATAACTTATTGTTGTATAATATTCTTATCTCTGTATACCCTAGCCCCTTTTTTATGAAATAAAAACCTACAACACTGATGGCTTACTTTTTTTCAATGATAAATAGCGACGTAATATCAGATAATAATAATATATAGACTAAAATTAAAGAAAACTACCTCCAAACTATATATAATATTGTTAAACTTTATTGAATGATTATTTAAAAATAATAACGATTTATTCTAAAATTTATAAAATTTCTTTACATTAAATTTCTTATTTTAAATTTATTTTAAATTTCTTTTTCTTTAATTCATTTTAATAAAAGATGGATTAAACATTTTGTTTCTATTTATTAATGTATCTTCTTTATCTTTAAATTTTAAAAACATTAAAATTTCCGAAGAAGGACAATAAGTTAATTCCCAAATTTTTGTGTTATGTTATGTAAAATAGAGGATGAAAATACATCGATATTGAATAGGATGAGCGTTAAGACGTGAGTAACATGTATGATTAGAAAATTCTTTAACAGGTATTATAAAACTGTATCTAGTTGACTGCCTGTTCTCCTCTGTAAAATTTTTTTTCTAAAAATTCAATAATGCGACCGACGTGTAGTATCCTTAGTAATCTGATATTTGAAATTAAGTTAATGACGGCAGTACAATAAAATTTGATTTACTGCATCATTCATACTGACAAATATATTAGCAACGATACGAATAAAATAAAAAAGTATAAGTAACGACAGTTTGATTGGATATGAAAGTATAATGCTAGCTATACATTTCTTATGCACGAATTAAGCGTACAAAATTGACAACTATCTGTTAGTAAATATATTTACATGTGTAAATATACATTTGTTTGCTTATTCATCCTTTATGGACTACATCTAAATGATTTTAATTTGTTAATGATATTGTAATGATTAACATAATGTTCCATTATTTATATAACTGCCTGGAGGGAAAGAATGATATGCATTGACCTAATGTTCCAAATATATATTGATTTTTTATCTTATACAATTCCCATTGCATTGTCTTTTTTTAATTATTCTTTGGAATGAAGTTAAAATAGCATGAAAATAATAAAAACAACATATATTCTTTCTTTCTCTGTACTTTTCACTCAATCTAATTATTAAAACAATTTTTTTTATATTTGCATCATATCCCCAAATTTCCGATTTATATCTCAACCTCATTTATAAAATATATGTTTGATCAAGCAAAATCAAACACACAAATTTTTAGTGAATTCTAACAAATTCTAATTATAAAGGGTAAGAAAATTTCATGATTTAATTTCATTTTTCGTAACTATTTGGAATTATCAGCCTCATAAAATTTGTATAAAAATTAATTATTTCTTTGCACAATATTTATGATTATATAAGAAATACTCATTGAAGTTTCACATATAACATGGTTAAAAGCAATGCAAAACTACGGTAAATAATCGGAATATACAGAGGGAAAAATTATAACGGCCCATCAAAAGACTCTTAAGTAATCTATTTTTTTTTCTCTCAGTGTTACTTAATACTACACTTTGATTTATTCTCTCGTGCAAATAATTTTTTATATACTCTGCATGAATTTAAATCACGTACATGTACTTATTCGATTTCAAATGCATATTCACTTTTTACATTCATTGTTATCATTTGCTCCTTTTCTCAAGTACATCAAACACGGAAACACGCATTAATTCATTATGGAACCAATAAGTTGTATTCGAAATCTATTCCATGTCAATGTGATTGGAAGAGTTATTTGTTTATGACCAATTGAGCTACTTTTTAATCTTTCATCAAATACCTTAATAATTAGATAAATACGATCAGTTCATTGTACCTGATATACTGTGAGCAGTTATATCATATTATTATTTCTTAGGAAAAAGAACTGAAGCCAATGATAAAGCAATTGTGATTCATGTTGTGTCAAAATGAATACAGGAGGGTTTAGAATTTTCACCTCCTTTTGGATGACTCTTTGATAGGTATGCTTACATTATACACCCAACACTTAGTGGGTCATACCTGGTTGTCCATTGCTACATAACAAACAAGCAATGTGGAATATTCCAATCAAAGTTCTCCTCAGAGTGCATTGAGCGATGATAATACTGGCTACTTGGCCAGAATTTAGGTAGGGCTAGGAAGCACCAAGTGAACCTGACCCTGGGCTTGGACTATTCTGTACAGCTGGAGGTACTTGATTATAAGGATGATTACTATTGCACAAGACTGTATAAATATTTTCCACATTACTGAGCTTCTCGAAAAATGGAATTAGATCTAATAGTTCTGAATCTGTCATATCATCAAACCATGATGCCACTGGTACCTAAAAATGAATTTATTTTATTTCTTTAATTATTTTCTTCTTTTTTGTATATTTTTCATTGGTAAAACTTACTGCATTATCTGGATGGAAAATGTAACTGGCGGGGCTATTATCAACAATAATAATTTGCTGTAAATCCCGCCCTAGTTTATTTAAATCTTTAACATAATTTCCTCTGTGATAAACACAAGATTCTCTAAACAGTCTTGCTCTAAACACTCCCCATCTGTCAAGCAGATCTGCTACTGGATCAGCATACTGTAAATATCAGAAATATCGAATGTTCAAACAAACCTAAATATGAAGCCCATGGTTATAATAAACAACTGTTTGCATAATATACCTTAGCCAAACTTGCTGTGAACAATACACACTCGTACAGTTCACCCATTCTCTGTAAGAATTCATCCACATAAGGCCTCTTTAAAACATACACTTGATGCACTGTCCCATCAATCTCTACAGGAACAACAAAATCGGCATTGTTGATTGGTTTGAAAGAACTATGCACTAGTGTTTCATCCAAATCAATCACCATGCACTTCTTGTGCATATCCTGATGTCTGACAGGTGGGAGAAGGAACCTTGGGGATCCAGTCCTTAGGGATGGAGAACCATGTCCATCGCCTTGTAACGAGCTTGTCTTTGAACTTTTAGAACTACTTCCACGTCCTCTACCGAGGCAACAAAGTAGAGATCGCAGAAGCCCACGCCCTCTTGGCTTTTTGCCACTGGCTGAACCGGTGTTGTTCACTTCATTCTCTTGTGGTAACTGAGCTACATTTGGAAAAAATAAATATCATCTTGTAAATACACATATGCAAATATGTATATGATATATACATTAAAAAGTGATCAAAATTGTTAAAATTTGTGCCAAAATAGAGATATATTTATGCAAAAGTATATGGAAGATAAAATGCAAAATTTATTCTTATAATTGATGGAACGTTATTTTCTGCTTAATGTACAAAGGGATGAATTATTAGAAATTACCATTTTTAGGATAGTAGAATATTTCTATAAGCATGTATTTTGACAGTTTTAAGAAATGGGAGAGGAACATTTTTATTTTATCTTAATTTAAACATTGTTTGGCTTCGTCCAAGCAATATTTGAGCATCGAGTAAACGAATCGGATTAAGTGAATTAAAACGGCGGCAAGGTATGGGTACGACACGATGCAATAAGTTACACGCGAAACTTAGGTGAAAGAAAAAGAGGGGGAGAAGGATAGGAGACACGATTTGTGAAGAGGCGAGGCGAGGCAAAACGAGGCGAGGCCAGGCAAAAACGAGGGCGAGAGGAAAAGAGACGTCGGAAGTGAAGTATAGGCGAATAGCAGTGGAAGGGAGGAGTAGAGGGGTGAGAGGTGAGAAGTTAGGTGAGGTAAGGTGAGGAGCGAGGTGCAGTCCCGTAACAGGTGCAGATTCCATCCAGCATCTGGAAGAAAAACGTAAAAAAAAAAAAATGTAAGGCGGCAAGCCTATATTCACAGCAAACACCTACCTTTCCCATTATTAAATTGGCCTAGCTCGTCATCCCGCGACACTTGGGTGATAATGGACGATGCGTCCATTTAAACATTTGTTGAGAGTCCCTGCGTGCTGATCGTGAATTCCGTTAATGCGCGCGCGCGACAATATATATATATATATATACACATACATACACAACACACACGCGAACGATCCCAAGAATGAGAGAGAGCGTATACGCGCGGTAGCACGCACACGCACCAACTCACTCACTCACTCAGTCACGACGTACGAAATCTCTCCCTCCAAACGTTGTCGCGGCCACCACCGCCGCCGCCGCCGCCGCCACCACCACCACCTCCACCGTCTCCTTCACTGTCGCCACCGCTGCTGCCGCTGCTACCGTCGTCGCCGCCGCCGCCGCCGCCGCCGCCACCACCTTCACTGTCTCCACCACCGCCGCCGCCACCTCTACGAAGATCACCACAACTTGGCGAACGGAGACGCATAGGCGCAGGCACGGGCACGGGCACGAGTACGCTCACGCACACGCACCCACACGGTGTGTTTTCAATACCAACAGTGATATTTACTTCACCGAGATCAGCACAGGATTTATCTTGATCTTAAATACCAATGTAACTCGGCGGTACAGTGCAGAGACGATTAACTTGGTAGGATCGGATTATTATAGTTGATACTGCATTGAAAGAATCGATCGGTTTCTTAAACGTAAATGTAACTGGGGAAAGTTAATCCAATTCTTGGTTACATTCATTCCAAGGGGGCTCGTATTGCACGTATGTCTACGTATACGTGCATGTACGCTCTCTCTTTTACGCGCCACACCTATGTCGTTGCGCAGTTCATTACGATTCGACATTTGTCGTATGCGTTCTATTCCTTCAATGCGTTTTTCTATTCGATGATGATGTCCTTCGACGCACCTCACATATATCAATCTTTCCACGATGGTTTTCGATATTATTGTTTGATATAATTAGTTCATGTATTTGTTTATTATTTGAGTTGGTAACAATAAGGATTCATTAATATTTCGTAACAATCATGTTATACACTTAACACACACAACATTAAACAATGTAGCTTTCTCACACAACAAACACTCACTGTAGCTACAATTTCGTCCGTTCAACGGAAACAACGTTGCGAACCTGCGCTACAGAGGTTTTTGATGTTAATGTTTTGCTGGCTCTTGTACTTCACGCGATTGTCGCGCCTTCTCGCGACCTTCAATCGAATTATATGTACGACCGTTGCGCACCGTTTGAACTCAAAAATTACTGCCATAAAAGCAAAGCAAGGTGCACGGTTTCGCTGTATTCCTTTTGTGGCCATCAACTGATTTTGTTAGTAATGATTCATATCAGATGGATAGATTTCCAGTGGAACTATAGCCTACTAGAAATTAAATTTTGTTAAATGAGAAATTCACTTCATTTACCTTGAGTTTCATTATATTTAGACGTTATGACTGAATTACGTATATGATACTTGGGTCATATTTTTTTACAATATAAATATGGGTAGAAAGAAAATTTATTTTTTATAACTAACAACGGCATGACTACAGTTCAGCATCTTTACCTTGAAATTTCACCTCGTAATATATTTCGTGTAACACAATATTTGGTCTTATACCTTAACTTATGATACACAGTAGCAATATATGTACTCAATGATAAGATTAAATAGCTTTAATTACTATAAATTGAGCATAACTTTTTTTGTCAAGAAATATGTAATATTCTTATACGTTTCATATTATGTGCACATTACATAATTGTCCAAGTTCATTCATTGTAAATAATTCCCGATAATTTTTATTCTATATGCATTCTAACGTTCTAAAATGGAAGACCAAGGTAATTTGTGCCCAGATAATATGTTTTGCTTTAAATAAAATGTGACCATTTTATTTTTATACGAATTTTTGTTATATATCACAAATGTATAGAATATTGACATAAAATTTCATTCCTCATTTCAATTTATTGTATATATATATGTATATATATATTCTCTATTAATATATTTTTTTTTTATTAAAATCTACCTTAAATGCAAATCATTTTCAGTTTATCATACATTACATTCATTCAAACTTACAGTTTTTTATATTTATGATAATACTACTGAATGTAGAATCGTGTACATAATATGTATATGAATATATATATATATATTCTCTCTCTCCCTTTCGCTCTCTTTTATAAATTTATATGTATATTAAAAAAGGAGATAAATAAAAATATTAAAAAATGCAACTTCTATCTTAATTTTGCACAGTTTGATATCTTGCAGGAAGGTCACCAGTACAATCACTCTGTTCTTCTTCTTTGTTTCGATGTTTACTTGGAATTGATTTTGTTCTTTCTTTTTAATTACAGCGATAGAAAATCTTCGAGGACGGATTTTTCTCACTATAATTTATCACTTATTTTTCATTAACATTGTTCGTCTTGTTACTCTTCCACAAAATAAGCCGGTAATGAAAATTAAGCCAATCATTGTTAACGCGATAATCATGAAATATCGTCTTGCAGGAGACTGATTTACCGTTGAATACAATTCCTGGATTGAATTTGGTCCAATTAACTGAAAATAAATAAATATACATATATTATTAATATATAATATGTATTATAAGAAATATAGAATTCGCTACCTTAGCCGCATTTCTGAACATTTCGATCCTTGTAGTTAACATCTTATAGCAATCAGGTTGTAGAGACTTGTTACTGTCGTCTAATACATTTTGTAAACACATGATATCTAAGAAAAGAAGAAGAAATAATAAAATTTTGACAGATTTATGCTTCTAATAAATGAACTAATTTACATATAAAATGTATTGTTTATTTGTTTAACGTACGCCTCCCTGCGCCTTGAGGAACATCACTACAGTATTTACTGACATCGACGGCACATGCTTTCTGTAATAATGGATCTACATTAATATCTGCTCTTGTTTGTTCTATTAAGTCAGCAATTTCCATGCGACATTCTTCTTTCATATCTTTATTTCCAGCATTAAATTCCATTTTCAAACATTCTTCTACAGCTCCTGGATCATTGTCATCTGCTTTACAAACTGTTTCAATCTGTTCCAAATAGTTATTACATTGGTTAATATATTTATTTCAAATTATTTATCCTTTTTTTTGAAAATATTCGAATGGTAATACCTCATGTGCACACATTGTGGCTAATAATGGATTTAAATGATAATTTAAAGCTGCTTCTCTAAGTATGTTAGCCATTTGGTGTTCACATTTTATTAAAAGTTTTGACTCTCGAAATTTAATTTTTAAACACCTTATAACTTTTCCTTCGAGTTCTTTATCGGTAGGTTCATTTAATAAAACCTAATGAGGGAATGTCATACGTATAATAAGGTAGAAAAAAGATATAAGTAAAATATGTCCAAACATACCTCTTTACAATGCTTATTAATATCATAAGAACATGCAATTTGTAATGCAGTATTAAATCTGTAGTCTGTGTTTTGTTCAATCATTCTTCGAATAACAATACTTTTGCATTTATCATCAAACGTTGGTTCATCTTTATATTTTTTTAAACAATCTAACGCTTGTGAACGACTTATATCATGGCAGAATTGCCTTACCATCGCTCGGCAATTATTTAATAAAGTGAAATCGCTTGAACTGTCTTGGAATTCTTGTTTCCTCACTTTAAACAATTGTTTATGACACGCATCTGTTAATTTTGACTTATGTGCCGCTAAACATTCGAGAATCTGAAGTAATAATGTTTGCATTAATATAGATATCAAAATATAGATATAAAGACAAATATGTATATATCACAACCTGAGAATTGCCTGGTTCAAGATCATAACAATACTGTTTAATATCATTTGTACATTGTGCCTGTAAGATAGGATCAAACTGAATGTTTTCTCTTTGTTGATAAAGCTGCGCTTTTAACTGTTGTCTACATTCTTTTGTTATGTGATGTTGAGTATCTTTTATTATATCTTCTTGCACTTTTGTACTTAAACATTCTATTACTTCTGCCTTAGTTTTAGATCTAAATATTACATTTTAAAATATAAACATTCTTGTATTGATAAAAATTCATATAAAATATTTAAGAAATCTACTCACTTTGGACACCATCTTTTAACAGATGGTCTACAAGCCTCTTTAAATTTATAGGTAAAGTGGTAATTTTTTAATGATATTAATTGGAAGTGTTCTACTGCTGCTTTACATTTATAATCAGATCGCCCTTCTATATCATTTTTGTGTTCTATTAAACATTCCATCATATCACCCTCATCTTTACCATATTTTAATACTTCCTGTTTTTTAAATATTTCATATAAGTTTCATAAGTAAAAATTATGTGTGTTAATATTTAACTTAAATTTTTGAAAAAATTATATTGCACCTCACAATGACGCTCTATGATATGGTAACATGCAGCAGAAATTATTGGATTCAATTCAACACGTTCTGCTTGTTCTTCCGTAAAATTGCCGACTGCTAATTTGCAATTCTTGTTTAAACTGTGAATAAAACAAATGGATTGTAAAATAAATTTAGAAATTTTCATATGACTGAATACATCTACTATTACCGTTCTAAATTATCTTGAAGACATAATATTTCTTCTCCTTTTGCTGTTTTGTCATAACAAAATGATGCTAACTCAGTCAGACACACTTCTTCAATTTCAGGTTGTAAATCAACATTTACTGCTCTTTGTCTCATAACGCGTCTAATTTCTTCAAGACATTCTGTTCTTAACTAAAATGAGCCAATACAAGAATAGCTTTTAACTTCCAGGGTTACTTAAGGTATTGTATATAGTTATTTATGAAATCACATGAATTCTTACTGTCATATTCTTTTGAGGATGATACACATGTCTATATAAACATGGTAAAACAAGAGGTCCTCTTTCTGGATCCATTTGTTTTCCATCACTAGCCCATGCATTTCTTGCATGACATAGATGTGTTGCATCATATTTACATGCTCTATACAATTGAGGATCTAGTTTGAAATCTCTAGCTACAAAATATTGTATCTGAACTAAAGCAGTTTCACAAGCTTCTGTCATTTTGTCTGTACCAAGCTGTTCCATTAAACAGGATATCATTCTGGCATCACCTCCCTGTACCTATATGTAAATCAAATTACAGTATTCACTTATTATTTAATGAAATATCAATTGAGTTGTTTCAATTGTTTTCTTACATTTTTGCAAACTACATTAGCGATTAATTCACACTGTTCCTTTAAAACAGGATCAATTCTCCAATCTTCTCCAGCATCAGCTTCCATAATTAGATCTTCTAACTATTATTATGTTTGAAAAACATTTCATTAATATTTATTATTATATAATCTCTTATGTATATAAATGTATATATGAAAACATTTGATTACCGCTCTCTGACATTTACTAGATATTCTCGATTTCCTCTTTCTTGGTCTTGTATGCTCCATCAAGCAATGAATTGTTGCACCACCAACTTCTAAACTATTACAAAATGCTGTAATATCATTAGCACAACCATCAACTATCTCAGGGGATAATCTATAATCTTCCATTAAAAGTTTTCTATGATCAAACATTTCAGCTTGGCAGTTATTATCAATTTTACTACCATTTTTTGCCGCAGATTCCAAACAAAGAAGAATTTGTGCAAGTCTTATGTTTTTATCTTCAAACACAGATCTTCTACAATGATTACTTTTAATGTCATCTTTACAAGCTTTAACTAGTCCTTTACTAACTTTATAATCAGATGCAATTAATTTCCCTCGTCTTGCAAGCTGTTCTTGGCACATTGTTGTCATAGATCTATCTGTTTTGTGTTGCATTAAACACTTATATACTTGACCACTTCCTGGTCTAATATTTGGACAAAATCTAGTATGGTCTTCTTCGCAAGCTAAATACAATTGTCGGTCTAAGTTGATATTTTCTGCTTGTATTTCAGACACATGAAGTATATGTCTTTTACATTGAAGTTGAAGTTCATTAACATGTTCTTGTAAACAGGCTAATATTTGTCCTTGGGATATGTCTCTGTAAGGTTGTACCTTGTCACATTTGAATCTTTTAATATCATTTTCACAATCTGAAGAAAATGGTGTTATAATCCTAAAATCACTGAATGCAATCCATTCTAACCTTTGGATATATGCAATGCATTGAGGATTTTTTACTTTTTCTCTTTGGTCAATTAAACACGAAAGATATGCTCCATGTTTATTACCAAAAGCCGTGCAATCCAATGAATCTAACTCTTTGCCACAGGTTCTTCTAGCTAAACGTTCTATATTTGAGTTACCTGTAACATTTAAGATATAGTCCCAGATTGCTTGTCGGCATTCATCATCAATACCAGATACTTCAGTTGGCTGTAAAATGAAAAAACCGAATTAAAATTAGTAATTTTATTTTACTTGTATTATTAAGTACTCTATATTATAAAATAACTGTTCTGTTAATTCAAAGTTATACCTTAAAACTTTGAATACATTCTAACAGCATTAATTCGTCGTTATTTTTAGTAATATCACCGCACAGGCGATTCAAATTTTGTCGACACTTAATGTTCATAGATTTTAATAAACTATCTTCGTTTATCTTGATTATGCTGGCTCTTTTAATTCTAACGGAACTGTCAGCAGAATTGCTAAATAACCAACTGATTTTTGGTATATTGTCACCATTATTTGTAATTTCATCTTTAAAATAAGTTTTCGTCAAGTGAGTACAATTTAGCACCGACAAGTGTAGAAAAATCACAAATAAAATGCTTCTTATGTTTGTCTTATGTTCCATCCTTATGAATTAGGTTCACTTCTCCAATTAGAACTTATTTTCCATGAAACATATTACGCTGTTTTAGTACATTTATGAGATTTCCGTTCCTTTTTTTTCTTATTCTTTTCGTCTGTTATTATGGACTATGTAATGTCAACGTCACGAATAATAGTACACTCGTGTATAATACCGAACTTTGCACGGACAGATTGCTCTATATAATACTCGTCATCTATAGTTCTATTTAATTTTCAAATAACCTTAAACGGCAGATTTTGCAAAAAAATAATGAAATTAATTTATTATACGAGAGAATTAAATTGTTTTACATTGTTTTAATTGCATTCTATTGTTCGAAAAAATAAAATAATAATTTTTAATATGAATCAGATTCAATTCATTTTGCTGATAAAAATTTTACTGTTTTACTATGCTTCTTTACTATATAATGAATACAAGGATGCTTTATAAAAATGTATAATAACAAAAATATTTTAATTTCAGCTTAAATTATACTTGTATCCGCGCCAATGTGTAGCGATAAAAGGGAATTATTAAGTTTTGCGATATTTGCCATTCATCTTCTAGTGAAAATGCTCCTTGTCGTGAGTAGCATCATACAACGTTGGCAAGCCTGTTGTAATTGGGTATGTATTTCTATTTCGTCGTCTGCATTAAAGGCCAAGTGACAGCTCGAACTATATTGTTGACATTCGTATGAAAATTACGCTACCGCGTCGTACTTACGAAAAATGTAATTTTATATATTATTAAGATCGAGATATACAAGTGGACTTTCCCTTTTTTTTCGTTGATATAAAAACTTTAATTAAACGATATTGGTGAATTGTGTATACATAAGAAGGAAACTCTGAATTAAATGATAATCGGTGTTTGGGGAGTATAATTACATTGGGCTAATAGATTTGAAGCGCTTAGCGATTACGATTAAAGTGGTACCTATAAACCCTTCGAGCTGTTCCATATTGATTAGTATCTTTTAGTAGTTCTAACAATGACTGCTTATTGGAAAACTCTGTTCAAGCACCGTCGTAAACGTTGTTCTCAGTAGTACGTTCTCGACAGTGAACGATAAAGTGCGTGCGTAAAAGTGAATCAATCCGTATGGTATTACGCGCAGTTACTACGGCGTCACTTTCTAAACAGAAAATATTAATTTTTTTTATCGATAATCAATTTTTTTAATGGTCTTGATGTATATTGATAAATCCGTGTAAAAAGTAAGTTGCAATTTAATCTTACGAAAAATTAGAAAAGCTTGCTTGTATCTTAAGCGCAGCTTCTTTCCTTGAATATTGATGTTTGAATTTTCTACTTCTACCGTTTTTAATAATTTTCATTTTACACAGTATATTAAAGATATACTATATATCAAATTTATTTATACAGTCATTCAAAATTACAATAAAAATATATTATACACATCTTGCTTGACGAATAACACTCGTTTGCAATCACTTAGAAATCAAACATAGCGCGCAGAAAATTCACGACACGGTGAAACCTACGTACAACGTAAAAGGTAATATTTCGAACAACGATATATGGTGTTTCACTTGTATGCAGTTATTTCCGATTGTTTTCTTTATTCATAAACAGCATTATCGAGAAAATTTCTTAAATCGTTTTTTATCCGTGACTAAACGTAACATTATAAGGAAAAACTAAAATCGCTTGTTCAATCCTAATTTTGTAATTTCGAACGTAAAATGGATAGCGTAGTGTATTAACTATCCCTGACATTTTCGGCTCTATTTATAGCGTTGCCATTAAGGGTGTCCATGGTGTTTTTGCATCCGATTTCACGCCCCTCTCGTGAAATAGGAAAATAGAAACTGACGATTGTTTTCGCGAATTAGGATTATCGTTGGTGACTAGTTTAGCGATTGATCCGTTCGGTATTTCATTAAAGATTCGAGGTCCAGTGAGGGGGAATCGATCAGTGGTCCCGGGTGTATGTGGTAACGGAAACAACGCGATCGATTCGAATCGGTGAAATTGTAAAAACGTGGTGAAACGAACAAAGAGAAAGACGGTTTCGGAATGACCTGTGGCGGTGGCAAGATCTCGTTAGAAATATCGGGCGGGGAGGAGGAGGCATGGAAGCTGAAGCTGGTCGGCAGTCTCACCATCAGGGGCTGCAGCTTACCCTGCCATCCCCGGGAATCCCCGGACTAGACGTTGTCAGGGCCTTGCATCAGGTTTGAATGTTTGAATCACAAATTTAATTAATGCACCACGATTAACTTTGTTACAATTAATCACAATAATTGAACTTGTGTTCAACCCGTTTATTTTATTCTTCCCTATATTGGCATAAAATAATCTTGTAAAAAATTTTAATTAAATTATACAAATTTCAAATTCGTTATTATATACATATATATATATATATATATGTATGTATGTGTGTGTGTGTGTTATATTTAGAAAATAGATTTCAAATTCGTAAAATTAAAAAAATATTTCTGTTAGACTTTGATATGCTATTCTATTTCTTTTTTATATAGTAAGGTATATATATATATTTAAACAAAAAGCTGTAGAGTATAATTTATGTACTTGCTTTGAACTTTTGTTTGGAACTTTGTAAAATATTATGTACCAACATATGTAGGTAGATACAAAAAGCCAGTTTTTGTCAAGTTACTACCTGTTTGTCACTAGTTGTTCGTCTGTTAAAGAATAAGTTTAATTTTGAAGAAATTGCTCCTTTGTTATACCTACGTGTGTCAGTATGCCTGACTTACTATTAATGCGCGTGTATGTGTGTGATTGGTTAGATGACACGATGCTTGCTAAAAGGGCAGCAGATGACTTTATACACCCTTGCCTGAGCCATCGATTTCATATACACCGATGCTGTTCACTCTCTTTCGATCTTTTTACCTCTGTGATCCCTTGACCTTAGTGTATGATATGTTTCTCCTGTGTACGATTCATGGTAGATCAGATTAAGGGGTATATGTCAATAATCGTAACAAAAATTCAGGATACTATAATAAACATTTTGATTCTAATGAAATTATTATTTGTATTCTATTTTCTAATTATTGCTATTATTTGTAAAGCTGATATTTTTATTCGCCTATTTAAATCCATACCGTGAGATTTTTATTCAGCGTAATATGGAAACCTGAATCGTCTTATTTCTAATCTTCGTTCCAGCGGAAAATCAAACCGCACTTCCTACCGTGCGTTGCCAGTACTCAATTATTAAGCTATCTTAAGCTAAATAACATTAAACTACTTAATAAAACGACCGCCTATTCAAACCAACGAAATTTATGTCCGTCCAAGCATTTTAGTATAGATTCAAGCTTTCGCCAAGATTTTTATCCCATCGAGATAGTAGAACCATTTCGTCTTCCGAGATTTCATTCGTCTTAGAAAGTACGCGATTCGTCTCGGAACAGCGTTATTAACTTTTTAATCATAGGCATTATCGCCGATTCACAGATTTATCACACGGATTTCCCATGTTCTAATCATTTTCTGAATTTCCATCTCGAACACGACTAATCAGAACTCTCGGATAATTTAATCGCGCAACTGCTCGATAAATTAAAAAAAAAAAAAAAAAAAAAAATCATTGATCACTCTGTAATTTCAATAGGCAACTCTCGATGGTATACAATAATAGTGTATGATGTGAATATTTTTTTTAAGAATACACCAACACCTAATCATTAAATGTACAGGGCGAATGAAATCGAAAGGGTAATAAAGTTGATCATGTGTGCAATTCTCTTCAAACATTCATCCATCGTCTCAATTACAATAATTCCCGATAGCGCCTTGGTTCAACGGTGACCCATAATAATCGCAGCTATTTTGCGAACGTTCCAACTGAAACCTGCTGTTATCGTTCGCGGTAATGATAGACGCAGAGTGTTTGTTAAGAAAACTATGTTATAATTAGGCAAGGTTAATTTTGTTTGATACACTGTTTAGAAATTGGAAACCAGCAGATTGGAAATTTCTTGTCATATTCCTAGGGTTATACGTTCTTACGCAGAATACTCAGGCCGCTTAATTATAGCTTTAAAATGTTCCAATGTTAGTTTTCCAATATATTTGTATAGAATTTACGTGACGAAACGTTTGCTATAAAATCACATTTGTCCCTTCGTTCTTTCGATCGAGAATCTTCTATCCTTTTATCGTCAGGAAAGTTTCTAAATTAGAAGAAAATAACCGATACGTGTGCTTGCACATTTTAATTCCGTGCCAAAGATATTCTTAAACGACGAAAAGTCCTTTCCTCCGTTGTGACGAAAGCGCAACGAGACAACTGAGACGTACGAAATTCGGGGATCGTACCAGAGTTAATCTCGCATTCGAATCTCCTTAAACTTTATCCTCCTTGTGGTTAGACTGCGGATTTTTACGCAAATTCGTATGATTTAATTTTTCAGAGTACAATTTAAAAAAAGTAGAGCTTCGGTAGGAAATCGTTTTACCTAGCGAATATTACGAAGAGCGCTGTATTTACGGATATTTCGTATAACTTTCCACATTATGCGCGTTCTGCCGAGTTTTCTGTAAGCGCACAAAAATCCGCTCTCTACTTATCATTTGTGTTTTGAGTGCGAAGAATCGTTAAAAAAATTCTTTTCAGAAATAAGCTGTATATGTTTGATGGATAAAAGTGATTTTTCGATATGCATCCTTTCAGACTGTGATATCGCTGCGCTCTGCGCTGGATTCTTCGCGGGAAGAGCTTCGCCGTCTTAAGCAGAGCGTTGGTGATTTTTCTGGCGAGAGCTACGTTGACGTCGTCGAGAGGCTCGCTCTTGAGAATCACGTCCTTAGGCGAAAGATTCTAAGCAGGAATAGTGAGTTTTCTAGTGATGCTGCCACAAGCCCGCCGCCCCAGGCCCGTCTTTTTTCACTCGCAGTAGAAGACGTCAAAGAGTGAGTCTCGAAATGCGTCTCTGTGAGCAATTAAGAGATCGTCCGTGGATTTCGTTTCTCTTTGTCACGCGCGATCATCTTGTTCCACTTTCGCGTTTCACGATCATCGTGATCATCTAGCCCAGGCCAGCAAGACACGTTTTATTGATTTCATTTACGAATAACATTAACGCAGAGAAACGAATTGCAATAACGTGAAAACGTTGACTGCCACACGAATTTTACGCACTTTGTATTTGACGGAAAAGTTTCACGCACTTGATTTATGCAAAACATTACGTTCCGCTGAAAATTGATAATCGTCGAACAGCACACTTTCCGTTCCACCATTTTATCTGCTCATTTGTATTAAAAAGTTCTCAGTCGATATGGCGTGATTTATTTTAATCGTAGTAAATGTAGTAAAAAAAAAGGATGAAAAAAAAAACAACAACAACGTAGTGGCTGTCAACGTGTTGACGTATAGAAATTACTAGAAAAGTGTTTTCCATTTATTTATTTATCGTTTATTTCACTGTATTTCAGCAAAAAAATTCACGTGGATAATGCGCGATTGAGAACTGAGCAAATGTTTACTGTTTATGCTAATGTATCGATAACGAATGAAAAGCGATTCTGAGAATGCACGTAGAGATTTGACACGAATGGTGGTACGTGCAGATTATATTGCACATTTGCAAAATTGTGTGCCATGCGTGTGAAATCTTTAAAAGTGCAGTATGACCGATAAGCAAGAGAGTTCTATGTAAATCTTTGATCAGTTAAAAGAATCGTGCAAGAGTTTCGACAGTTGTTGCTGCTCTTTCGTTGTTAAATATATGTTTCTTTTTCTTATCATTCGTACATTTCAAGTCTACTTAACATTTCCACGATAAGGTCATTTTGTTTCTGTCTAAAATAGCATAACTCATCTAGCTCAAAGCAAAGTTAATGTTATTATGTAGATTAACGATCTAAATATTCAGGATAATAGCGGAAGATATTCGCGTAATTCACTAGTTAGAAGCGTGAATCGCTAAATGAAGCTTCTTCGTGGCGTTAGTGTTAATTAAAAGGAACGCGTTCCATTCTCGATGCACCTATTAATAACCACGTGTAGCGTTCATACGCGGCTGGTTTCTCGCTGTCATTCTTACCCTGTAAACGGTGTCAGTCTGTCAGAGCAAGCAGGCGTACTCATGGACGCGTCCAGGGACAAAGTCGACACGGAGGACATGGCAGAGGCACCTAAGCCGGTCGTCGAGCCTCGTACCGATAGCAACACCAGTGGTAACGGCGAGATTCCCGATCTGCAGTCTCGTACGGTCGAGAAAGTGCCTAACAGTCATGTAGAATCCTCGTCCAAATCGGAATCCAGGAATCAGGTGTCGAAGTGTACGATGTCGAGAGACGCGACTGTTGTTAAATCTCAGGCTGGAATATCTGGCGTCAGTTCGGACGATACGGTGAAGAGTGGGACTTCGAACGACCTGGCTTCCGCCTTGACGAATAGACGATCCAAGGACGTCGAGGCGGAGGATGGGAACGCGGCGCAGGTCGATCATTTGGAGGTGCCAGAGAAGGATCTCGAGGATCTGAGCTTGAAATCCGTTTCCGACGGAGACAATTCGGTGTTCAGCGATAATCCGGACACGCAAGTGTTGCAGCAGCATCAACGCCAGAATCAATTGGCCGACCAGCCGAAGCCGAACGATCAATCCGAGAACGAGTCCGAGGAGTTGGACGATATCGAGCTGATATTCACCACGGACGAAACTTGTCGCGATCTTGGTCTTCAGGAAGATCTCGTCTCCATAACCGAGACCGAAACTTGGCCACAGTCTGCGCCTACTGGTCAACCGGCATTGTTGAAGTACGCTAAATCAGCCGAGGGCGAGTCCTTGGTGTGCAATGGTGAGAAGACCAGCTCCGTCGAAGAAGCGGTTTCTTCGCAGAGCTCGAGCATCGATCGCGAGGAAAGCGTGGATAGGTTCGACGAAAGTTCTAGCACCAGGTTGAACAAAATATGGTCTCAGTGCTCGGTGCTGGTCGAAACAGATATCAGCAAGTGTGGAGTTGTCGAAGAACCTGACCATGCTACCAGACACGCTGTCAGGAGGAACACTTTAGCCGCGCCACCTACTGCATACAGGTAACTAGCAGCTTCTTTTTTAGCGTTGCACGATAGCCTATCGATTTTATTTTTTCGGCACTTGCGTTACAGGAACTCCAGGCCTCCGTCGAACGTTTCGTAAGATGTCGTAATAGTTGGAGCGTCAATCTTTATTTAAATTACCTGTTGTATTTACCGAATATCTATTGGTTTCGTTGAAAGATATACTAAATATCGTGGATATTATTGTTAATCATTGTTGAACGAAGGAAAGGAAAGAAAACCCGACCTTTTCGCTTGAATAGGTGTACCGACGTTTTATTTAACATCTCGTAGGGCTCTTCAGTCTGTGATGACTCGATGAAAGACTCTCACGCTAATATATGTATGCATGTATTCGTTGAAAGTACTTTAATTAGCTGCTTGGTATTTAACAGCCATAAAACGTTTTCACTTACTTCCAACTGCTTTTTTTCGCGTACAGCAATTTGCCACATGCGAGGCTTCCTAACGAATGATGCGTACGCATATACGAAACGACACTTTAAACGTGTTTCCTGTTCGTTAGCGCACACGCGTATTTATGCGATTTAATTACGCCGTCAGTTATTATTATCAATAACTTATCAAACGCATCCGTTGGCTCGTCATTTGCTTTACTTTTACATCACCGTTGTTTGTATCCGAAATTGTTTCGCTAGCGCGACAAAGAAATTCTTTATTTCTACTTGCACCATTCATTTCACATCTCATTAATGAAATATCATCGACGATTCTCTCTCGATTGATTTGCTGGGTAGTTTGGTGATTTCAGTTTGTTGTGTAAGAATAGAGCGAGTTATGTGTTGTATCAGATATTGGCTCTGATTCTGATACAATTATGGGCTGAAAATTAGATCAGAAGCCGATGGTCTAGGCTC
Source organism: Bombus affinis (assembly GCF_024516045.1). Classification (NCBI taxonomy): domain Eukaryota; kingdom Metazoa; phylum Arthropoda; class Insecta; order Hymenoptera; family Apidae; genus Bombus; species Bombus affinis. The sequence continues at coordinate 11,325,261 of NC_066353.1, forward strand.
TAATAGTATTCGGGTGTCAACGACGAGCTGCTAATAGTTCGAAATTGCACGTAATTTAATATGAAATTTTGTCACAGCAAATTTAATGCTCAACATCTTGCAACCACCTTAACAGAAGACGCTTCTACATGTCGAACGAATCGTATCGTTCATTTCATCGTCTACACTTACACGATTTCTAGAAAAAGTCATCGATATATTATAAATTAATAAATTTTGCAACAATGATAATGTTACTTCGTACAGTCCGTGCGACTTCCCTTAAAATGTAAAATAAGAAGACACGAGGAATTTGAAATATTTAATAAATAATAAAGTATGCTCGATGCAACGTTTTAAGAGTGGAGAAATGGCTGAAATGCGAAGTACGTTAAACAATTTACGGTATAGTTTTATACCTTTTTTCAGACCGATCATTCATCGTGAAGCTTTAGCGGGTAGTCGACGAAAGAGCGCGGCACCATTGAGACCGGTGATGGACAGAATCAGCGGAGCAAGACGAGAGTCTGGTGCCCAAACTGACATTTCTGCGCTTCCAGCCCACTGGCGTTCCGAGAGTTATCTCGCGCACAAAGTGGCTCATACGTTCACCACGTTGCCCAGCAAGTTCGCTCTGCCTACCGGGGTGCCTGGAAGACTTCGATTGTCCGACAAAACCCGGGAAGCTAGAAGAGTAATGCTATCGGACATCAGCTTCACTAGCATGGTGCCAGAGTTGTCCAGAAGCGCTGATCATCTCTGCCACGACCCACACGCACAGGTAGGATCCGAATTCGGATCAGAATCTTCATAATCCGTAAGATAAAGATTCGATACTTCTGTGTCAAAGGACAAATCCTGTAGTTTTTGATTTCGAAAGTACTATAAATACATTATCTTAGGAGTTTATAGTTTGCAGTATGTTGATGTTGGGTGATAGTATGTTGCGACTGCAGCATGGATTTTATATACGAATCACTGGTTTTCGTGCAATGTGGTGTTTGACATTTTTGAAGTTTCGACAACTTGAGAGAAAAAGCGAGAGAAACATCGCGTAACATTGGTTTGCGCTCGTGTGAGAAGGAATGATGCAGTTAATCGTTTAAGAATCGAAACCAGACCTGCTGCTGGAGTGTAAGCTGAACTTATAGCGAACATTTGTGATACAAACTAGATTTGTTTATCAAGTAGTATAAACATTTCTGAATCATTAGAGGACTCGTAGGATTGTACACGTGATAGAGAAGTGAAAGAGCAGCGAGTGCGAATCGCATCATTCTAGCGTCGATAGAGTGTGACCAGGATCGTATAATCTAAATTTTTATGAGCCCCAGGTCAGAATACGAATAATTATCGATCGTAATATCCCAACTTTCTTCTCTTTGTCTTCGTTCCCAATATTTACGTACGATGCTGCGATGGAATGTTTGAGCAGTCTTCCTGTCATATTTAGGTCTTAATCGTCAGCATTGTTTTTGTAACAAACGTTATTTTTGCACGTTGATAATAATATACTTATAAAACTTTGTATGTGTGTTGTTTAAACGCTTGTTTCATAACCATTATACTTTATAGAGATGTACTTTGTTATATTTGTTTAACGTTACGTTATATTTCAGATGCCAATGAATATTCTGTATACTTAGCTGATAATGGACAATAAAAATATATTTTGTTGGTGTCTAATATTTTTTTATTTATCGTAATAACGTAATAAGTAACATTGTCGATGGACAGGTCCGATTCCAAGCATCCTACGTGTTTGAAACCACTTCTAAAATGAAATTACTGCATATTCACTTCGAAGAATCCAAGTAACAACGTTAGAGTAACAGGTTCTTGGTAAAGGACAGCTCTTTGGAAAACGATTATATTACACGAAATAATAATAATTAAAACTATCTTTATCCATGCGCATAGAAATTCAATATCGTAGGTGATGAATGGAAGCAGTAAAGTAGACTATTCTTAAAATGGCGTAACACCGTTTTATCTATGTGTATATATATTCTGTATATATATACAGAAATGATTCGCGCGTGGGAGAAGGTCGAACGAATAAAGCTAATGCGATTCACTTTGACGTTCGTTTCAATTCCGCCTCTCCGTCAACTTGGATGACTAATTGCTTGCCTCGTTTTGTTTTATTCCGATACTGTAGCTTCTGAATGTTTACTGTTGCTGTATTATTCGATTATACTCCTTTCCGCTGCGGTACGGCGCAAGGGAACCTACGATCTTAAATATCTCATTGAAATGCGAATAACGAATCGCTTATCTCTTTTAGAATTGCTTTTCTATCATTTCAGTTCCATTTCGTCCTTGAACGGTAATTTAAAACGTGGAAAATCGGCTGCTTATGAAAATTAAACAACGCTGGAGCTTATCCTTGCATTCGTAGTCTAATAAATGTGCCAAATACGAAATAGAAAAGGATTAGCGTATACAATTATTTTTCTATTATTTTGCAATTTTATATTTCCGATTCCGTGCGTTATTCTAAAAATTGATTCGTTCTACTCGAACGCATTTCGGTAGATCGACCGGATAATCAATCGGTTTTATCATTACGGAATGATCAACAATGACTCATATCGTTCCTGTTGTTCAGACTTGTTTCAGTTCTCGCGGCTGTGGCCTTCGAACACCGGACGTGCATCGCCGCGAATCGCTCGGCTCTCCTGCAGGATTTTGGCCTCGTTGCAACCCCAGCACAGGACTTCCGAGTCCGTGCGATTGCCGCCTCTCCACCGACTTTTACTCCTCTCGATATCGTGGCTCTTTGTCTTCGATCCCGTCGCCTGGATTGGAGGTTGTCGGTGGTCCGTCTCGAAGACACTCGTGGAGAGCAACCGCGACGTCCTTCGATACCTGGAGAGTTCCGGCGGCCACTTCTACCCCCAGACCAACTTGGTCCTCTATGCCCTCTTCGCCTACACACGTGCACCCTCCTGCGACGTCCTCGAAAGCTTCTAAGAGCGTTCCAAAGAGAACGCGATCGAAGGTCACTTTCCAAGGTTTGTCTTTCTGTCACACTAACCCTTTTATTTTAAAATCATAGTTTACAGTTTGTCTACTTGTCACGATACATCTTAATTGTGCGTGTGTAATTTAAATGACGCCTGTAGAGTTAATTTCAATCGAGATAAACTGTCGTAAATGGGCATGTAGTTTACTATTTACTCGCAGAAGCCAGTTGCGGTTAATTGAATCTCAGGCTCAGCCACTTCAAATTAACCTTCTATCGCGTTCAGAAACCTTACAATCGGCTGGAATCGTATCGCAGGTTCGCGTTTCCGTGCAACGTTATAAGACGAGTCACTCGATCGTAACTGATCTACATTACGCGGGTGTATTTTAATATCGTTTCAATATTTTGCACATATTTTTGTAACCTTTCGTTCCTGCCAAATAAAACGTCCCATAAACGGCGCACTTCGACCTTTCGCAAACGCTCTGATTAATATGTCGGATATTTGAAAATTCCAAAGGCAGCTAGTTTCTTGTATATCGTTTCAGGAATGAGATTCCTTAATTGTTTCGGGATCGAATTCTCTTAGACCTTGAGACGGATTTGTTCTTGCCAATTATTAACCATAGAATCTATACAAACATATCCTTTCCGATGTTTTCGTAGAGTAGACACAAAGCACTAGAACTTGCGGACAATTTTCCCGCAAGCCAAATACGTTTACCTAGTTGATAATCGGTAAATTTTCAACTCGTACCTCCTTTATTCGCGCAAACTGAGAACGTACCTCCTTCGCTTTCTTTTGTGTCGCTCATTTCGCTGTAAACCATCCCCGATAACTACAAGCGGATCAAACCCAGTCAACCTGCAACTTCTCGCAGTTCTTTCTATTTTACCTGCTAAAAAATCCCCGGTGAACCAGTGCTTTGACGCGAGCTTTTTTAATTACTCTGTTGGGACGCGCGTATAACGAGGAAGATAATAAAAACGCGAAGCCCGTCGACCTCGACAAAAATAAAACACCGCCCAAGGTTTCGTTGCACCACTTTTTCCCCAAACTTATTCGTATTGTCCGATAATGCTGGCTGGTGGCGTCGATAAATAACAAATAAATGACGAGTTCTTCCAAACGATCCACTAAAGTAACATCGTTTGGCCAGACACCCGTTATAAACGGTGTATCATCGTAACAGTAAAGTGATTTCTGCCAGGACGCTGTTTGTTCGCAGAATGTCCGATGACGCGAGGCAGTCTGCCAAATCTGCGCTCGGATTTGGTGACCGGCGATAACAGCGGCGATTCGACCGAATCGTTGATCGACGAGGCTGAGGATTATTTACGACGGAGCATCGACTCGATGCTGACGATCTCCAGTAGCGGCGTCAGTTCCGATTATTGGAACCGACAGACAGCCAGGCGGAGACGTACGCGGCGATACTCCGAGCCCGATCTAATCCGTGATTGGCATCCCCCGCAGGATGCTAGACCGTACCTGCCAAAGGTGAATTTCACCAGCGTGTCTCGCGTGTGCCTCGATATATCCGCCTTCGCTGACAATTGATTAGAACGTGGCACGATAACGTGTCATTTGGAACGGTGGAAGACACTCTGGCGCGATTAAACCGTTATAATTGTGACATAAGTCGGTAAAATTGTAAAATCGTAAAACCGTGAAGTTATGAAGGAGAGTTATTACATACAGCTTGTACAATAGCTTGTCAATTCGCTTAATCGATAAATTACTGTACGTACGAGAGATGGTCAGATGCTTGAAAGTTTCGCTCTTTTTAATCGTGGTGAATGGTTATCGGCGTTAAACTCGTCGATGATAGATGAAACTTAATTGAACACCGAGAGTATCTTAACGATCCGTTAAAATCGTTACCACTTGGAATTAAAATCGTATACTTTACGGTAGATCACTTGCCGATCTGGGAAAGGATTCTTGGTTTACGATCTACGATGTTTATTTCGACAGATACCAAGAGATCTCAAGCTGGATCATCTCGTGAAGGTTATATCGCCGGAGGGTAAAGTTCTTCAAGGACGAGTGAGATACGTCGGACCTGTACCAGGTCGAGAGGAAACTCACGTAGGTGTGGAGTTACCCTATTTGAATGGCTCCTCCGACGGCACTTTTCACGGCAGGAGATTCTTCGATTGGTAAGTTATTTAATGTACGTTATGTCAGATATATTTTTTTGTCGCTGGAAATTATTATAAATTATCTTTCGTAGCGTAATTAACTGGTCAATTATTAAAGATTTCGTTAGTATCCATTTTGGACGATAGTTCATCGCTTATTCGCATGAGTTGCAACGATCATGTCGTTACACATTACGGTTCGTGCGTTATGTCAGAGAATTCTATGAAACGAGCTTCGTTGCTTCGCTGAAACAATAACGAGGCCTTTTATCGAACGAACGTCGGTCGCGTTTTCGCAGTTAGCAGTTGCCCATTAACACAACGTCACAATCGCGACTCTGCATTGTTACCGCAGTGAAAATAGTGTTAACGAGACGCTTAGCAAAAGCCACATGGATATCGGATCATGAGAGTAAAGCGATATTGACGCTAAACACGATGTATTTTTATTTAAGGGAAACGGTAGTCGCTCTATACGCCATAGTGCGGGATAAAAGTCGTACAGAATGAATTTTATACGATTCAAATTACTTTCTATATCTTCCTCCAGTCCTTACCTACTTTCTTTATCTTTAACAAAAATGTATTCACATTCTTACGTATTTTTCTCGCTATCTCGTATTTTCCTCGCCTAGCATTTATTGAATTTTTCAAGATACATCAAATCCCCCCGTGTTTCTCATCTTTTAAGCAAAGTTACGCGTATCACACTTTTTGAGAACTCGGATGTTCCGTTTTCTCCCTTCAAAAACTATAGTTTCCTTTGTCTTCGGAATGACCGATAACCGATTCTAACTAAGAGGGGCAGCGTAAGATTAAAAGAAGGAAAGATGAAACGGCTGATCGAAGGTTCGTTGGATATTGGCCTGGAACTATCCGACAATGTAATTTACCAACATCTTCCGAGCCAAGAGAAAAGATAGCGATCGAGGCAAAGGATACTTGAAAAGGCGTTATCTACTTGGCGAAACAACCTCGAATTCCAGTAGCGGTATAAAGCAGGTATATTCGATGGTCGAGTAGATTGCTCGAGTTTCTGCAGTTAGACGATAATAGTGATCATTTTGCTGCGCGCACGAGCTTTCGTGATACATTCGTTTACCTGTATTTACGAGGGCCGGCCTGCCGCGTCTTGGCAATGGGCGCTCCTTCCTTTCGACGACGTGGCCGAAACAGAAGGTGCTGCGTTACGACTTCTTCGGTTTAGCCCTTAATTAAATCGGCGCCACAAGCAGCAGCCGCCTTTCCCGAATCGGCCGGCGACGTATTTAATTTCGTAATTGCATCGTGTGTTCGAGATAATAGGCCGAACGTGGAACGGGCTGCGTGACAAAAGCAATTCCGCTCGTGATAAACTTTCTCTCTCTCTCTTTCTCTCTTATTGCTCGTAGTTTCTCTCGTTTGTACGAGTTTCGCGTATGTGCACCTGAGAGCACGAGTATTCACGTGCACAGTGACGTAAACGTGGACTTACTGCTCTCTCTCTCTCTCTCTTTCTCTCGTAGAAGAATGCAAAGCTCGCCCTATGGACGCCGCGCTCGATAATACCATGCCATTTTTAATAATCATTGTTCCTCCGCGTAAAAGAACCGGTAATTCGCTCACTTCCGCCGGATAACGAGCAGAGTCTCCAGCGAGTCGGCTTAACATTTTTATAAAATACCCTCTTTGTTGCAGGAGGAAAAAGGCTTTGCTCGTTGCTTCGAGCGCTGCCGCTTCTAAATCCTGCCGGTGTATACCTTACTTGAAGGCTCACGGAATACTTTTCACTGACTTTCGAATCTTACAACTTCTAAATTATAGACAATCGCGAACGATTGTGACGAGAGAGGGTAGAATGGTAATGCTAAATGCTGAAATGCTCAAATGGTAACGCTAATGGTAATGCTCGAGTCATTGCAGCCAGCTGGCAGAAAAATAGTTCATCTGCACGCGTATCGAATAAGAAAGGGGAATCTGCGTTGTAACTGAAGGTACAACGGTTTATATTGGATTGTCCGAAAAGTTGCGTTCGTTTCACAAGGAAATAATAGATGCGCAACATTCTTTCTTTTATATTGTTTCGTTGAATTGTGTGCTTTTGTTTCAATTATTTCTGACGTCTGGTTCTTAGACGCTGGAAATCCTCTTTCTCAAAGCAAATACGTCTATTTGAATCAACACGGCAGAATAATAGTCGAAGATTCTTACGTATCACGATGTTGGAATCGCGTTAAAATCGGCGGTTAAAAAATTCACCTCTAAATGCAATTAATCGTTTGTCTGAATCTGGGTCGACTATGTTCGCAAGCGGCGGATCTTCCAATAGCTACGAACGGTTTACTGGCCGCCATAAAACTTACTGATACCCGAACGTCGATACATCGAACGCATCCTTCGTGCCTTTAAAAGTTAGCCGAGCAGCAAGAAACGTAACGTCTTGAAAAATGCAGGGCGTTTAAAAGTTAAGAAAGTGCATAGCGTGTTAAGGAAACTGCATAATGTATCATTTCGCCACTCGATTGCACCACGAGACCGACTTGCCTGGTATAGATAGAACCGCACGTATCGTTTGAAGGAAACGCGACGATAGCCTAATCAATCGAACGTGCGTAATCCGTCTTACTTGCAAGTCGTCAAGTCGACTTACGCTATCAGGCAGGCAGCAAAGCTGTCTAGCGAAAGTTTAGCAAAATTTTTGGTGAAACTATCGGGCAGGAGTTCGTGGAACTACAGCTTTGTACCTGGTGTATAAAGTTGAATGTTTGAGGAATTTATCGCTGACTGGTAGGTAATCGCTATTCTTGGTTCGCCAACTGAGAACGTTTTACGCCTTGCCGGTTTGAACACGTGAACCGACGCTTAAACGTAATGCCACTTTTGCTGCAAGTGTTTCGCCGATCGACAACACAATGAATAAGTGATGCAGACTCTCCGCCGTGTCGTGGCCGTAGATCGTCGAGATCCGACCAGCACGTTCCGAGCTTATACGTACGTACGGCGATATATGCGCCTCTGTATCGACTATACGCTTTATATTTAAACTAGAAACGTCTAGCGAAAATGCTACGTTATTTTTACGCTTTCCACGGCTAGTCCTTCTCTGTGATGCGTTTTAATCGATATCGATCCGACCGAGAGCAAATGCTTATTGAACGTGGAGAGGTATTTTGGTATTTTCGACGATGATAGTACGACTTTGGAATCCTACCAGATCTTTTCTCTGATCTTCTTACATTCATTAGAGTTTCCAGAGTCGCGCGAATTATTGTCTGATAGAGATTAGAAGGAGTGGCAGGAAATCGGGAAACATATTGAGCGATTCGAAACTGTGCGTGTTTGCACATTTGTGGAAAATTTAGTAAGAATTTTAGGAAATTAGTAAGATCGATATACGTAGGTACGTGATACGGAAAAATATACAAGTATAGATAAATTTAAAGTATTTAGGGCGGCTGGAAGAAGCTTCTGTTCAGGTCGCGTTTCCCTAATCCTATCAGTATAAATATGGATCTGTATAAAAGTTCGCGTTAAGTACTTGAGCTTCTAATTAAGTTCGATCGATGTCCAGATTGGAAAAACATTGAAATCTGAGATTTTAATCGACGTATGCTTCGTGTATCATACGAGAAAGGTTTATCCCTGTTCTTATTCCGAGACTATAAAAAGAGTGGGTACGTGAAATGTACTATTTTATACGATCGATCGGTATTTTTATAAATTCTCATAGCTGGACTGCTTCTGCGTGCGTTACGTCCGATATAACTTAACGAAAATGTAAAATACGCTGGCAGACTGTGTTACCAAATGAATAATTATTACGATGCAAGGCTAATTGACCTAATTTTTACTATAATGCACTATCAATTTAGGATCGGCTGTGTTAAATGTATCCGGCCGAGATAAGAGTTCGCGCAATTTCACCTAAAAGATTAAGAAATAATTAGACCCACGGGTATACCGTTGCTTTCATAACAACGTTTTAGCAGGGTACTTGCATATTATACTTTGAGCGTTATAAAACATCGTGCAACGTGTTCATTCTTCTTACTATATATTAGTCGCGTGATATGCAGATTTAACTTCTATTTTTTTTCAAATTCTTCGCCTATAATTATTTAACGGCGAACAGATAGTCGCAGTGATGTAACCCGATTCGTTGCAGTTTCTTGCAATGTCGTGTTTTGCGTTTCTCACTATTAAACTGCGGATATTTATGCAGATTCGTTTCTTTTCTTCTGATTCCGATTTAACGAAAGAGATTCAAGAGGGCATTTGTTTCGCTCATGTACACGTCCATTACATCCACGTGTGTTGTATCCATTTTTGCAGCTTTAAAAATAAAGTGGCTACAATTGCACGAACATCCACGGTTACTATAAAACATAATACAATAGTTATTATAAAATACTCAACATATTTCTAGAAACGATGAAAACGCTCTGCATAAAAACGAGATCCTGCTATAAAAATTTCTCTGTCGTTAGATTGCAAATTATTATTATTTATTTATTATTTATTCATCTACGATCCTGCGGCTCTGGATCGTTTTCATTTACGACGACTTGTCTCTTATCTTACTGTTCTCACCACAGAACTCATCTTCCTACCCGTGTAACCTGCCTAAACTGGAATTCAACTGAAACAGATGTAAACTCAACGTAAATCTCATCTTGAACTTAGACAAATCAAACATGAACATATCTTAGACCTCTTCTTCTTGCCACAGCACATCCTAATATGCATTTTCCTAGCGCGTGTCTTCACTGTTCACAACCAAGTTCATAGTTTCCAACGAATTAATACGTCCAGAGCTGTCATTATCGAATAGCTAAAAACTTGTGTGAAATTATAACGTTTGCCAGCGATATTAGTTGCAGGGAACGAACGTGATTCGCGAAAACGAGATATTTCACCATTGTTCGTCTATAGACCGTATCTAACAAAAGATATTTTGGCAGAAAGATAAAGATATCCGAGCTGGTAGTATATAGCTAGCGATAAAAGAAGGACGATAACAGGCAACATAGAGATAGCCGGCCAAAAAGTGAAACGAATGGCAGAACACGGATGAAACGTTGTTGGCTTTACGCGGTCGGTCGATAGCCATGCCTGTCACATACGTTATCGTGAGAAACGTCGGTCTGCGGGGAGCCTTGGAAAATCGCTACAACTTTGGCTCGAGATGGTCGCGTGACGATCGTCGACCCTGAAAGCGCACCTCCTCCGATTTTGATCTCGAGAACGTACCTACCACCTATGCGTTGCTTCGAGTCTCGTCGTGTAAATCGAATGGTGGAAATGCGGTCGAAGGGAAATTCCTCTCGTAGCTGTGCGCCGTTGATAGGATTCGAACAATTCGAGAGAGGAATTCCTTGAAATTTATCGTTCCGAGTTTTCCACGCTTTCGTAGAAACGAGCAGGAATATTTTTACCCCAATATTTCACTCTGTTAGCGTTTACATAGGAAATCTAGCGTTTTCTGTTTTCGATGCTTTCGTAGGAAAATAAGATCTTTCAACGAATACGTGTATAGTAATTCCTATGGAAGATTTAGTGTCTCGCTGTTACGGTGTTTCCGATGTTTTCCTAGGAGATTTATTGTTTTCGACACTTTTTTGTAGGAAAATGGGGTAGTAGTTCTGAAATAATTCTTTGTACAGCCTTCGCAGAGGAAATTTATTAGTGGAAATTTAAAATGCAAGAATAATGCCAAAATGATATTTCCGCATAATCTGACGTACAGTTGTAGCACGCGACCCAGTGAATTACGTTTCTGCAATTTGTCGAAGAAAAGGTGAAACGCGACGTACTTTTCTATAATTCGCGTAGAAAACAACGCGGTGTAACCTGCCTCGATTGCGTGACTTCTCCTTGTTTCTTCAGATTTATAGAGTGATAAAAATCGAAGTGCACGCTCTCAAAGTTTGAAGTACAAGGAAAATGCAAATGACTTATTGGCTCGTGAAGTCGGCACCGGTTTACGATCCACGTGTTACGTGGCGTTTTCATCCGATTCTTCCGAGAAGGGCGAACCACGCTACGAGAACCGAGCAACATTGATCTTTAACCGGTCGTTAATTCCCTTTCTTCCTTTTGCCCTCTTAACCGTTGTTACGCCTTCCAATAATCCACAATCATCAACATGTACGCCACGATTCAGTTTCTCAGCCTTAACTTCTCCTTTGTACCTCTAACGAGAATGAATATCTCTCGAAGGATAGAACGTTCGCTTGAGTCTTTGAAGAAGCTAAGTATTTTCGTATTTAGATAACAAACTTGTAACGTTTCATTATCGACGATCCCTCTGCCCCGCGAGAAATTCATTCTATCACACTTTGCGATTGCGGATTTTGTCATTAGGTGGTATTGATACTAGAATACAATACTAGAAGCTGCAATACTAGAAACTTCAATTTTGTGCGCTTCTGAAACGCTTTCGAAACTTCGGTTTTGTAAGAAACTTTTTGGACAATTTATTGGGTTGGCAACTAAGTGATTGCGGATTTTGTCATTAGGTGGTATTGTCAAAATCCGCAATCACTTAGTTGCCAACCCAATACTAGAAACTTCAATTTTGTACGCTTCTAAAACTCTTTTGAAACTTCAGTTTTGTAAGAAACTTTTTGGACAATTTATTGGGTTGGCAACTAAGTGATTGCGGATTTTGTCAATACCACCTAATGACAAAATCCGCAATCACTTAGTTGCCAACCTAATACTAGAAACTTCAATTTTGTGCGCTTCTGAAACGCTTTCGAAACTTCGGTTTTGTAAGAAACTTTTTGGACAATTTATTGGGTTGGCAACTAAGTGATTGCGGATTTTGTCATTAGGTGGTATTGTCAAAATCCGCAATCACTTAGTTGCCAACCCAATACTAGAAACTTCAATTTTGTACGCTTCTAAAACTCTTTTGAAACTTCAGTTTTGTAAGAAACTTTTTGGACAATTTATTGGGTTGGCAACTAAGTGATTGCGGATTTTGTCAATACCACCTAATGACAAAATCCGCAATCACTTAGTTGCCAACCTAATACTAGAAACTTCAATTTTGTACGCTTCTGAAACTTTTCGGACAGTCTATTGGGTTGGCAACTAAGTGATTGCGGATTTTGTCATTAGGTGGTATTGTTAAAATCCGCAATCACTTAGTTGCCAATCCAATAGATTGTCCGAAAAGTTTCTTTCATTTTATAAGGAAATAATAGATGATGAATAATAGAAGATTTTTGCTTTTGTATTATTTTACGTATGACCCATTTTGTTGCAATGGAACAACAACTTAGTATATTATCAAAAATGATCATGTTTCTCTGTTCTATTGAGTTTCAGCTTCTGTTTCAGCTCTGGAAATGATACAATTTCTGACGTATCGGTGCAATCCTTTTTTCGTACTTATCAGTACACTGTAATTATTACATTTCTTCGTCGTCTTTCTTTTTCTTCTTTTTGCTCACTGGTTCAACGAAGGTACTTGACGCATTCGACGAAAATATTCGAAAGGTCGCTGGGAAAGTTCGTTCCGATTTACTATTCGATTCGATATACATTTATTGAATTATATAGACGTGATTTTGTTGCACAACCTTTCTGCTCCTTTCACGCGACTTGAATATTCCATCCTTTCAGAATTTCTCAGGTTTCTCGGCGAGAAATGTTTCGATATAATTTCCTATACCGTGAAAATTCCTTAAAAATCGGAAGGAACTTTCCGAGCAGCGTTTAACAAGCGTAACATTTTCTTCAAAATCAACGACCATATTTAGAGATACTGAGTTGTACTGACATTTGTTCTAGCACCATATGCTTGAAGACAATTTCCTCGATGCAGAGCTACTAGGCAAAATTTATTATTATATTAAATTCCTTAAAAACCGCAGTGGTTTCCAATTATTCAAGGATGCAACGTAAAAACACACTCCTAACATTTTGTTTATAGCATCCACTGCTTTTTCTTACTGTTCTATCCAACGGTAGTTAACATCTTTCATAGGACACCGTACGAGGTACGTAGGACGCGAATTTGCGTCTCCAGTCCGCAAAGTGTTAACGATACAACAACGAGGAAAGAACAAAAGAATTTCCATGCGTTTTAATCGAAAGAGAAAAAACCAAAAAATCTAATATACTAAAATCCTTTTGGACGAAATCGTGTTGCAGCGATCCTGGCCGTGCAATCTTCGTTCCCTTCAAGAAAGTGATCCTGGCCTGGTGCACTACCTGACCAGAACCGCCGACCAGCCTCACGACTCCCCGAATTTTGCTGTCTCAGTACACCATGTGAATGGAAGAAGAAAACGATGAAACACGTACGTACGCGCGATCTCTGATGGTTTCAACAAGTACGTGACGCTCCTTTCCGTCGTGATCATCCACGAAGCTTCACTTAACGTACAAAAGCGGAGAAGGGTAAGTTCAGGTGAGAAGGAGACGCTTCGAAAGCTTCGCGAAGGGACGTTTGACGGTGGTCGATGCGGCCGACGTACGTCGCAAACTCCAAACAACGATCGGAATTCGAATCGTGTATTTCGTCGATTTTAAGCTGATTCGTGCGAAATTCCATCCGAATTCCTTCTTTTCTCCGATCGTGCGAAGTACGTTCGATCGCATCGGCGAACGGACTTCGTTTCCTCGCCGGTACCTTACGACGGAGAAAGGTGTTTCCATCGATAATCGATGGTCGTACGCGTTGGTGTAACGATGAAGACGAGAAGAGTTTCCGCTCTTTGAAATTCGAAAATGAAGAAATAATAATAAACGATAAATGCCAGCGTGCAACGATCTTCATCGACGCGTGTACTTAGGAGATGTTCTCGATATCTCGTTGCCGATCTCTGCGAACGATTTCCGCCTGAAAATCGCTGAATCAGTATTATAATTGTCGCGCGGACCTGTATGTTACAAACCGCGTGTAAGAAGATAACCGCATCGATGAATCTCTCGCGATACTTCGCATCGATCGATCCGTTCGTGAACGATTCGAACTGATAGCAAAGGAGTGACAGAGCGAGAGGAACAAGTTCTTCGGAAAATATTCAGATTTAGAAAAGTTCGTTGTAATGCTAATCTCTCGTCGTCGTAATCGCAATGAAGGACTCGTTATTGTCATTTACGATCGTCTTTACCTGTTTCGCTTTATCGTTTTTTCTTCTTCTGAAACGAATGCACTTTGCAGCGTATGCGATACGTTGAAAAGGAAAGAGAATGAAAACGCGTATCCAAAGGAGAACACGTAGCACGAGTACGCTAGACAAATACGAGACTATTTTTATAATACTCTTTGAGATCGTAAGATTTTAATTGAAGAGGGGGAAAAGAAATTTGCCGCAAGCGTTTTTTAATTCTAGTTGTAGACTTGTCGTTAATACCACATTGATAAAAGGAATCTTTTAGGCTCGAATAACACTTCTTTTAGGCTCGAACGAAACGGCAGAAACGGTATGTAGGAAAATAAACGAGAATATTTCATATTTGATCGTTGGTTTCTTAACTTTAAGTTCGCGGTGTTTAACGGTTAACGAAATCAAGTAAATAAGTGGATAATTAAGGAGATATTTTAGCCGGGATAATCGATGGAATTGTTTTCTACGGGAAAACTCGAAACGTTGTGAACTCGGGCCGTTCAATACGCGGCAGTCTACTTTCCGCGTTCGATCGATATCGCGTAAATGATTCTTCAAGCCGTGTCGACTGCTTTTGCATAAATTTTGTGATAATTTTACGGATAAACGCGAGATCGTGTTCATACCTTTATCAACGTATTTTTGCTTAATCTTTTGCTCGACGTTTAGAGCAGAAACTCGATTGTTTCTTAGACGATTCAAATCAGAGGAAAGCTGGTAAAAGTTCGTCTAAGGCAGAACGAATTGCTGGAATTTTTCTTAGAAGGACGATCAGGTAATTCCGAAGGATTCTCGCGAGAAAGTTCGATATAACAGATTCTTCTACATTTTATATACACGTTACGTTCGATAATTAACGTTTACAGAGTTTCCCGTAACAGGCGAGAAGAAGGCGACGTGTGTCTGAGAAAAGAAATCGAAAGGCTCGGAATTCCGCTTTATAAAAATTTGGCAAATAAACGGTCGAATCGATTGTTATTTATATACACACGCGCAGAAGTCTATTACAAACAATATCATCGTCCAAAAGGAAGCGTACATTCAAAGTTGAAGTTTCCACTGTACGCTGACGACATTTTCCCTGATTAAGTACGATTATCAAAAAAGAAAAAAAGGAAGAGAAAAGACGAAATTCCTAGAATATCCATGGAATCAGCTTCAGCGTGTTACTATCTCACGTTCGTCCTGCCGCATCGATCTCCAGCAAAATGTCCTGCGTTTCTGTTTGAAGAACCGAACGATCCTGGAAAAACGATTCTCGTTAAATTGCACGTTGTCCGAGGAATTTCGAAATTTCATTCCGCGCATTTTTCCTCTCTTGTCGATCTCGCAGTTCCATTTCGACGCTCTCTGCTTCATATTTCACTCCTGCGTTCTCCGTTCGACTTTTCAAGCAGAGTCGACCCCGTTGCCTTCTCTCGAACAACGCAACGCCCGTTACCGGAAACTCTGCGCGTAGTACAGCGTTGAACGCGCGTTACCGAAGTGACAATATCGATTCCTGGCTGCGACTCGGCCCCATGCAAAGTGATAACGCCTCGATGACGTTGTTAATGAAAACTATCGGCGAATCGACATGACGGCGCAAAAGGATTCACGCGCGTCTCGATCGTCCACCGTCGGAGGTGTTCGCGTGATCGTGCGAAACACTCTGCGTATTCTACGGCATCGCGTGTGTGTATACTCGTTCGAAGAAATATAGTGCGTTGGAAATTAATCGTCGAAACGTGTTTTGGCTATGTGGGCGAATTTGGCGCGATTATCGTTGCTCGAAGAACGTATATACTTGGAATATGTATACATCGCAATTGTATCTTGCAGAATGTTACATCTTGCGATTAGACCAAGCGTCCTGTCAAGTGCGCACAGTTTGTCATTAGAAGTCTAACCGAGAAGATAATACGAGAAGAAGGGAACAGATGTTGTTGGAAATTGAACATGAAAATCGAGTATGCACGCATGCTCTCGCGCTGTTTTATTAAGTCTAGGAATATCGTTGTACGATTCGTGTTGTTGCTCGTGTTTACCGTATGTTGTACAAAGTGGTCTATGTAATTGGAACGAGCGAGAAAGTGCTTGTTTCCTGGTCGTAGTTGCAACGATATTTTATGATACGTACGTCGTTCTCGTGTAGAAGCGTACGTAGTTTCCGTTTGCAAGGGGACGATCGTCTCGTTATTTCGTATCGACGAATATGCTGATAGACGAGGAGCGATCGATTTCACGACGACGCTTTAAATAGCGATGTTCGTCGAAGAACCGCTTGCCGAAACCGGAAAGCAACTACTCGTTCCAGTTTTATGGGCCGCTCGGTATAACGCAGAATAATTAGCGAAATAAGCGTTTCCTCGCTTAAGGACTATTTCCTGTTAGCCCTCGACTGGCACCTTTGAGTCGTAATTAACCGCGACAGTTTCCATTAACAAGGAAAATTAAAAAGAAAAAAAGAAACAACAACGAAAGGGAAAAGAATGAAATCGAGCCATGTTCCCAATGTAAACGACTCAACGATACCAGGATCGAGGAAATCAGTTTTTATTCCAACGTTATGGTGCTCCGTTACGTTCCTATGAACGTACTGCGAAAAACGTTCAACATCGGCGTCCTCGAAAAGGAAACTTCCTCGCAAGGACGTGGCGTACAATATTTTCGACTTACGTTCTCGCGCGCGATCGTCATCCCCTTTCGGTTCATCGACTTTCCACGAACCTCGACTTACGTTCGGTCGCCGAGAAGTTAAAGCTTCTAATCGTGGAATAGCGTCTACGCGCTGACGTATGTCGATGTATCAGGTACGCCGTCGTTCGAGGGCTTTGAATCCACGGCTGCGCTATATTTCTTCAAACTGGAGTACGTCTGTACGTGTGTGCATAATACGCTGGGAAGCGAGGAGGAGCAAGAGCGCGTAACAGACAGAACGAGGAGGCGACAGCCGTTCGCGTCGTTGTTCGCGCCGTTGTTCGACGACGATGTAAAGAGGACGTTGTGAAAAACGTAAGAAGAGGATAAAAGAGGAAAGACAGAGAGGCTATACACGTGTACATTATCGTCCGGCGGAGTTTTCAAGTATTTAAGAGGCTATAGGACACCCTGTACAATCCGAGCTGTGTATATCTTAATCGCTGTGCATCCGTGGAGGAACATAATATTTAAACGCGTGTCTGTATTCCTGTATCTGTATATCCGTGCAACATGTAAACGGCATGACAAACAGTTGCAATACCGTTTTAACGATTTTAAGCGAAAACAAGTATAAGCTGACACTAACTAACGGAGCTCTAGTTGTTAGACATTTAATCGAGCGTCCTCGTTCGAAGGGCTGTCTCAAGATATCGTTTTCAAACGCGTCCAGTTAATCCATCGACAGGCCGAACGTTTTGCGTTAACGGGACCTTTCATTCCGCTATCTGTTTTTACCATTTGTCTATCTATTATCGAATTTCGTCTTTAGACGTTGAATTACGATTTTACCAAGTTCCAACTTTAATTCGTTCTCTTGATTGATTTCCCACGCGTTGTCGGTTGTCCTGGTCGTTGATGGATTAACGACGCGTCTTTCTCGCGCTCCGCGCGAACAGATTCGTCTGGCCATCGACGATGAATCCGCGAATCGCGTCCGGATCGAACGATAGAGACGAGTCGATCGCGAGAGCAACTTTGCACGGCGACTGGCGAAGATCGAACTGGACGTAGGATTTTATTTCGTTGAATGCGGGTCAATCGGGTCGTTGCTTATGCCAAATCATTTTTTTACGAAACGTATCGACGGACGTATCGTTGCAAAACTCGCCGAGTATTACAACCACGATACAAGGGGTGTCTTCGAGTTTCGAATCCGATTTCGGTCACAGATGGAAACGTAGCGGCGTGAATCTCGTTTAGCCTTCGTTGTTTATCTTGTTCTTCGACTCGAAGCCCGGAAAAAGGCCGGTGGAAAGTTATTTTTATATCCTGACGGTATTCATCGTCGGCATATCCGACTCGTTGCATATTCATCGAATCTGCGTGGTATACCGCTCGCCCGTGAGATTGTTCGCGGTTGCCTGTCATAATTTGAGATAATAACAGTAGTAGAATCAAGGACAAACATCGGCCGTAATCCGCCATTAGCGTCTCGATCGCCAGGAAACGCAAGTTACTCAACTGGAATTGCATTTTACCGTGAAAGAGGAAAACAGGCGCCGCACTTACCGCGAGGAATCGTCGCTGTACGCGAGACTCGCTGGTTAATAGGAAAAATCATCGATACTGAAGGTTCTTTCTTACGCACAGTGTCTAGTACCTGCATCTTCATTTTGTATTAAATCCCGAGATCTGGATAATTTTACGACGTTAAAGTATTTAGAATATCGAGAGATCTTCGCAGTATTCGATCGGTTTGTTCTCTGTTTACTCGCAGAAAGATACAGGTAAGCGATCTACGTTGCTCGAATGTCTGAAAATCTTCGCTCTACGATATTCAATCTCGTTTCTTAAAGTACGCCACAGTCTTTTCTTTCTTTTTTAAGTTGCCAACACGTGGAACGATTTGTTTCGAAGTTTTGGATCTCGGCACGTACGCGTATCGTTTTCCCTACGTTAAGTCGAGCCATAGGAATCGATGTTCGCGGTTTACGAGGTCAGCAAGCGTTAGGACTTTACAAACGTAACGACTGACGATGATTTTCTATCGTTTTCGATCCTCACTTAACGCCATCGACGACTTTAAGATAGCAATCCTTAAAAACGCTTTTAGCTGATGATGGACGGTTGTATCTGCATCGCGTTGCTCGTTCGTACGAATTTTTTTTTTTATATTTGGATGTATCTTACAATCAATTCTCATTGAGAATTATAAGTAAATTATTCTGACGTGGTACTATAACGTGAATAATAAGTGATTATCGTATGTTCGATTCTAACTGAATCTAATGTTTCAATCTAGAGGGTAACTAGCTATTTAGTTTGCGGATCCGATCCATGTCAACTTATTGAGTAACTAATGGCTTTTAGTGGTTGTTAACTCTTATTTTATATCTATTACTGAATTTTGGTATTTCTTCTTTAACTGTAGGTGCCTTAAGGTCGCGATGTATTGTTTCGTTGGTAACATACCATGCATCTATTAAGAATCTTAGAGCTCTTCATCGTTCGTACGAATGAAACGCGTTCGTTCTGATGCGTTTTATGCACGTGTGACCGACAATAAGCATACCAGATGTGTCGCGTTCACAACTCTTTGCGTTATGATCCTCTTCGCTCGAGTATATGCAGCATATCGTTAGCCTTAATTTCTCTATACTTGAATGGTACGTCGAAATCGGAAGGATCTGTGCTCGGCACATGTACAACTTAATAATGTGAAAAGTAGAGTCAGAATTAATCCTTTGACTATGGCAGACTTTGAAACGTAGAAATTTGAGACGGGGAAATTTTTTGTTACGCGTGAATCTCTGTGAAAGTACATTGAAACGGTTAAAACACTGAATCCTGTTATATTAAAACAATATTATTTATTCACACGTATTCTCGTTTGTTCGCTAGTTTCCAGAGAACGGAACACGAATCATTTGTTGTTTCGTGTTCGCGTTGCGTGTTCCTCTGGCCTTCTTATTATCCCAATTATTCGTTTCAAGGATATAAGAAAGAATAACTGTAAAATAAACGTATTTAAATAACGTATGACTAACAATCGTTGAGTTAGCGTTCACTTACGTCTGGTTCGAACCAGATTCGATGGAATTATGGTCGGTCAAATTTTTCCAACGCGTTTAGGTGCCAACAGTAGCCAAAGGGTTAAAGAGTCGAGCCTTGGTCGAACGTTATTCGTCGTTCGTAATTAACAGCACGAACGTGAGCCGATGTAACGAGGCTAGAAAGGCTAGAAAGTAATTAAGAAAAGTACGTTCACAGTTTTTCCCCGCGTCTAATTTTACGAATTAACTTCGGAGGCGATAGATTCTCGCGACACATTTTCTTGAATTTTTCTTCTCATCGACAGACGCGTCGCGCTTTATTACTATTTTTACGCATCGTTCGATTTTTAACCGGACGAGGAAAGAGAACGAGAACGTGTAAACGTTGGCGAAAACGACCGCGATAACGCGAAGCTTTATCGCTAGTATTATTGCGGTATATTATCAAGGAGGCAAAAAGCCGTGCAATTAATTCCGCTCAATCTTTGCTTCGCAACACCTGCCACGAGCCGCACGGTTTCAACGTCCGGCAACAACTTCGTGGATACAAAATCTGTCTCGCGTGACTGCAGGTAAATTTAGTTATGTTATGCGAGACGATACTATCCAACTGTACGTAATATCTTTTGTTCGAAAGAAGCATGGAAAAGTTTGGCAAACCTACACTTTTTCCTTTTTCTTCCTCTTATCCATCCCCGCGTCGGTCTTCGAGACGATTAAAGCGGTACGATGTTAAACGCAAACGGAAACTTGCTCTTTATTCCTAAAGTTACATAATTGAATTCCTTTGGCTTGAAAATTTGAAAAGTTAGCTTACGCGAATGCAATTGAATTTTACTTTCGAGAAGCTGCACGTCCACGAATTCCGACGGGATTTTTCAATTTTGAAACTTGTTCGCGTTTAGAAACCGGACGACAAGTTCGCGGCTTCCTCGTTGAAAAATCCAAACTTGCCGTTGAATTTAAGTTCCTATGTAGACTCGGATCTTTCTAAAATTTTTCGCGAATAGGCGAAGTTGTAAAATAACTGTGAACCGAAAAATCATTGGGAATCGCATAGATCGTTCTGTCGCTCGTTAACGCTTGCTAGAACCATGGAATCGAGAAACAGCCTTCTTCGGCTATCGAGTCTCCTTGGAATCGGTTTCGTCTTTAACGCGTCAATTCTCACGACGTCGGCTCGAATTAGATCCGTCAATAACGCCGCATTGTATCATCGGTGATCGACGACGGTGGAATTGATTAAAACGTTCGACCTCGTTTCGCTCTTCGGATTATCCTTGCTCGAGTCGTATTTTCCTATCGTTGAAAAATTTCCCAAGGTAAAACGAGCGAACGAGTCGTCGTCGTTAGAGTACGCGTCACATCGTACGCTAATTTTACGCGCAAATATTTCCAAAGCACGTTGAAAGTCGTTTTAGACTCAAAGTGAGATCGAAGCGCGAAAGTTGTAGCCTGGCTAACGTTAAAAATGAATACAAACGATGGGAAGAAATTTTCAATGATTTTGAATTTCAGGCGCGCAGCGGTCGAAAGACAGAATTTTCCGGCTCGGTCAACGCGTTAAATCGGACTCGCACGACACACCTAATATGCTTATGCGCAACGCTGCGAGACGAACACGTGCATCGGTGCCGTATTTAATCCCATTTAAGTACAACAGTAACGCGTTCGACCGCGTGCACTTAAGCTTGTTATTATACATTCGATGCAACGTTACGTTCGCGATCGTGCTCGAGATACTTTTCTATTCTCGTGCTCGAGACGCGCGGTTCTGCTCCAAGAGCGCGCCTGTCGATACGACGATGTGCGTCGATGCCTAGGAACATAAACATTTCCGTAGCTTTGTTCTCTTTCGTCGTAGAGAATACACGCGATGATACGATCAACTATGGGAAATTTCAACACGCAGCTATAGCGTAACTTCGTCGTAGTTTCGCGTCGAATTTCCCATAGAAGAGGAAAAGAAAAAAAAAGAAAAAAGAGGAAAATTACGAAAGGACCTGGTGCCTGCTAATTAGCGATATTCGGTAACAAACGTCTATTTAGGTGCCATTTCTTCGATCGCGTTCGACGAAATACGAACGTCGCGCGAACATCCGCGGTCTATTTATCGCTGTAATATCTTTGGATTCGCGCGGACGAAAGATTTCAGCTTATTTGCGTGTCAGGATAATTTCGAACGTTGCTGGATCGAATCGGTAGCTACTTCAGCTTGTTAGACTCTGTTCTCGGAAGCTAAGCTCGAAGATTGTTCGCGAATTGGTCGTTCGTCGAAAATACACGAAGTTTCGGTGTTTTAAATGCTACTTTCCTGTGGAAAGCCAAGGCAGATTCGTTTTTCTAAGGGACAATTTTACGCTGAGATTAGTGGGTTACTTGATGCGCGAGATTTCGGTGTTTTACAGCACGACGCTTTCCTGTGGAAAGCCAAAGTATTTGATTTTCTGAAACATGATTTTACGTAGAAATCGTATGAACAGTTGTTTCCTTGGAATATAAGATTCCGGTGTTTTGTGGGATACTTTCCTATGGAAAGCCTTCTTCCTCCAACATCGAAGCTTCTCATCTTTCTCAGTTTCGTTGGACGATGTTTTTCTACTTAAAACGAAAATCACCGACGTACGTGTAAGCATCAGTCGTCGGATGTGTTTTGGCGATCGATATCGTTAGCATTTTCGCGGCTACGCGTATCCTCTTCTGTCCGGTTACTTCGCTTCATCCCCTTTACGTTAGAAACCACGAGGCGTGCAGATTTTCGCTTCTCCGCTTAAAACACCAGGCAAACGCCGTTTATTCTCCTTAATCAGGCTAATCCAAACGCGATCACGCTCGCACGTAGCTTCGCGTTCGATTCCGCGATCATCTTGTTACGCCTCACGCTCCACGATGACGAATTTCTACAGCCTATCGACCCTCGTCGCGTTTATGACATTGACGCGAGAGGCATGATTCGAGGTCATCGACGAAAATCAATTCGCCGATCTCCCGATACCACGCCCTTGCGCTTTCCTCTCGACGAATTCAAGCGGATGGACCGGTCGTTGAAACGCGTCACGCTTTTACGCAGCGGACGACAGTGTCACGTAGGAGACACGAGAAATCACGAAACCGATGATCTTGTGACATCAATCGCATCTTAATCTATACCAGAGATAGGACATCGACCCCCAAGCTTCGGACTCTTTTGCACGCGTCTCCGCCTTATCGTCATAGCCTACACCGAGTCTAAAACACACCTGAATCTCATCGTAGATAAAATATCGACCCCTGACCTTTGAACTCTTTTGCACATCAAAACGTACACCGAGCCGCTCAACATCCCCAAAGCAAAACGCATATAAGCCGAGACTTGAGCCAGCTCGAGCAGTTCTTGTTCAGTCTTTCTCTGATTCAGTATCATTCTACCTCTGTAAAATCATTGTAATCATTGTATTTATAATAAAGTTCGATAAAAGAAAGTTAACAGTTGGGTTACGGCTCAACCTTCTTTTCTTTATAATCGAGGTCTCGAGTTTACGTGACAATCTCCTCGCGTCGCAGTCCGAACGTTTCACGAATAAGACGAAGATATTGAACTTTGTATATGATAATAGAATTTATTATGCAAATCCAACAGAGCGACGGTTCAAAGTGTTACAAGAGACTGGGGCGAGCGCTTTCGCAGGGTTTTTATACCGAGCTTTTAGTTCCTCTGGAGGAGTTGTCGTCTGGTGTATCTCAGAGGCGCCTATTCCCTTAGTATTTGGTTCTTGTTTCGATGACTGTGGTATGCAGGATGTGTAGCTTATCCTATTACAGTTTCTGAGCGGGTGGTCTTCTTGAGCGTGTGACAACAGCAAAGCGCGGGACATGTTGTTTTCCTCCTACTTGTGTTCGTACTTTTCTGTAACGCGCTTAAAAACGTGTTGTTTTCGTTACGCTCGGCGAGCCGTCGATAAGTGGAAACGCGTTCGAAGCGGATGAGGAGGCGTTCCGTGGCAAACAGAAGCGTTTTGCGAGCCGCGATACGTTTATGTAACGCCGCTGACGAGCCTACGCGGCAAGCGGATAATTTTTTCGCGCGAGATCATTCGATCGAACGCCGAGAGAACGTCGCAACGCGGAAACGTAATTAACGCTCCGATGATCGCTGCTGGTGCAGTCTGCCATAATCGTGCTTGGACAGAACAAGACGTATAAAAAAGATTTCCCGATGGGACGAGCATCGAGATGAACATTTTCTTCTGTTCTCGTCGGTTGGCCATCGAGGCTTCGAATTTTGACAACTTTTCGTCGATCGATACCGCCGTTCAACCTCGTGTCGTTTCTCTTGACGTAGCTACGTCATCAGGTCAGCAGTTGAACCGCTGTTGTTTCCTAGAATTGCAACAATTAGGGAGCAAGAGCGAGCTTCGTAAATCTTCTTTGTCAAAAATTTAGCATGGAAAGTTGCTGTTGACGTCGATACGTATCCGCTGAATCATTTTGTTAAATGATTGAAAAACGTCTCGTTCAGGCTGATGGATGATCCATGGTGTTTGGATTACACGAAACTGTACAAACTTGAGTATAAAACGATCGGGAAAAAGGCGACGCGACGTCTTTTCTCGTAGATGAGATGGCGGATTGCAGCGAGGTATCTGATGATACGGAATGGTCGAGAGCGACGAACGGCGTTCCTCGTCAACGACGATCGTTAAATTATTAAATTGCTCGAGCGAATGAAAATGTTGTCGCGTTCGCACAAAATTCAGCTGTATCGATTAACTGGTAAGGTCTGAGCGGAAATATACGCAGCGAAGGAGAGGAGAAGCTAGCGGAATTTGCAGAGAGCAAGGTTAATCGCTATTAATTACGATAATTGCGTTTGCTTTTTAAGTATTTCGATGTAACGTTGGATAGAGATGGCGAATAGAGATGGAAATGACGCGCTCGGATTCGATGCAACATTTATTATCCTCCTCACGCTGTTGCGCGAAGGATCGTCCTATCTCTTCTTCCTACGAAGACAATTCATTTCCAAGCGAATTATATTGCCTCGTAAAAGAGACCTTTCCGATGTTTATCGTGGAAAGAAGATCTCAACGAACAGTTACAGCTTTATAACGCAAAACGTGTCCAAAGAGACAGTAACAATCGACCTTCTTCTTTTTCTTCTTCCTATTGATACAAACTCTCACCTGTTCCTTTTAGCCTAACGCGTAATTCCGCTGCGAAATTTCTTTTGTTCCAATGTTACGACTGCGATTAGAAAGACCTTAATCTATCTATGTTTTGTAACTTGCGAATGCGCGAATCGCGAGCAAATGTACCTGCACCGCGCTGCAGATAAGAGGAAGAGGAGCGACGCGATCGCCGGGTAGACGGAGTCGTCAATTCCTTGCGAAACGACGTAGCCGATTAACGTCGCGTGTTGGATCTTCGCTAGATCCATTGAAATTTCAACGAGCGTGAAAAGAACGAGGGAATACGAACGAGATGGCGAAGGGAAGAGCGTGACGAGGATAATAACGAGCGGATTCGATCGATCCTATCGTTTCTTAGCCGTTTGCAGACGCCAGATGGCCGCGATATAATATATACATACATATATAGATATATAGGTACTTAAGAAGAATCGTGATTCGTGAAATTCGCCGGCTCGTTAAATTGAATTCCGCCTGGGAATAGGAATGATGCTCGCCTCGACGAGATTGTTATCATTGTACCTAAAAAAGAGAGAGAGAGAGAGAGAGAGAGAGAGTGAGAGTGAGAGAAAGAGAGAAAGAGAAGAAACTATAGATATTAACGAGAAAGAAGAGACAGAAAGGACACGCACCGTCGTTCTCTCGCTATTTATCGTATTGTAACGATGGGTGTGATCATATGCCGGAAAATAAAACTATTATTACTCTAAATGGACATCGTTCGATGTTTCACGGTGGTGTACGAGAATTTCTGGTCGGATATCGTTTTTTCGTGATTTCTCTTCCGGAGGATCGAGATAGATTGTCACAGGAACACAGAGGACAACGAACGACTTTTATCGTCGTTAATTCTCTGAAAGTAATTGGCGGCTATAGAGAAGAGAAGAGGACGGTAAACGCGGAGAGAAAGTTTAAAGAGCAAGGGATGGCAGGTTGACGAAGGCGACCGTGGTTTTAAGAGATCACCGAATTTCACGAAAGATCGCAGGTAAACTTTATCCGGCTAGAAGCTTTTGCTCGCCACCATGCATATGTATTGAGCGTACTTGCCCTTCCTCTTACATTTATACAGCACGCGTCGGGATAAATGCCGCAGGTAAATTTCACGAGTGGAGGTAGATGGAACTTTGTCGTCGAGAAGAAGGAGTTTCGGTCGCAAGCTTTTATTTTAACAGCGATTGTAAACAGTCCGAAGCTTATCGCACAACGGAGCACGCGACGTTTCCAGGTATCGTCCGTGAACGGGTCTCTCAGGAATATTCGATGAAGAGATCGTCGAATCTCGGTTAAGCTGTTTCATATTTTATTCAAACAGCTTCGACTCGCTATGGAAAAATTATACGAATATCGATTGGTCTCGTTACACGGCAATCGACTCTTCGACTTTCGTCAGATGGAAAATGAAAAAAGGTCGGAAGCTTCGTATCCGACGACGAAGAGACAGGGCAGTTTCGCGAGTTCGACGAGCAATTCACTTTCCAAAATACATCGACGAAACGAGCTTAAAACGTCTTTCGCGAGCTTAAAAAGTTTCCAAAACGTATCGATCGATCCGCGTACATACATTTTCGCGTGGTCGCTGCAGCAAATTGCTTAACAAGCTAACTTCGCCAACTCGAGGAGTAATTTAATTTTCAAAATACATCGATCAGGGAGCGCACGCTTCGCGCTTTGAACGCGCGTGTTCCTTGGAAACTGTTTGACAACGTTGGCCCAACGAAACGACCTAATTCGAAATGAACGATCCTCGAGATCCCCTGACATCGGATCACGGACCACGCGTATTTGCTTGCCTTCTCGCGGCAGATTGATACCGACAATCGCGTTACGCGCGACCACCTTTAAGACGTACAATTTTTCATGCTACGTGCGCGTTTCCCGTAGAGTACGTCTCGTTAGAGGATCAACCTGCTAACCAACTTGATGGCTGCCAGTCTTGCAACGATAATCCTGGCCAAGAGATATTCTAACGTCCGCTG
Source organism: Bombus affinis (assembly GCF_024516045.1). Lineage (NCBI taxonomy): Eukaryota > Metazoa > Arthropoda > Insecta > Hymenoptera > Apidae > Bombus > Bombus affinis. The sequence goes on from NC_066353.1 coordinate 11,352,282, forward strand.
ATCCGATCAGGGCGCGAAGGAACAATCGATACCATCTCCAGGTCACCTGCTTCTTCGAAATTCTCCCTCATCTTCAACGTAATAACAGATTCGTCGATCATGGGACGCTCGTAGGCAGGATCCGTGGAAGCGCGTCTCGATCGTCCAGGCTCTAGGTGATTAATGATGCGCTGGATAATCGGCGTACCAGCTGAAGGCTCCGTTTGAGCCTGTTTGTCCACCGAAATCCACGTAATCCAGGATGCGGGCGTTGGACCTCTCCGAGCGCAGACTCCTCGGCTCTTCCTGCGAGACACTAGGGACTGCTACTGGAAGGTAAGCTTCTGTCTGCCTGGTGATCCTGGCTGTGGCTGGGGGCACCGGGCTCAGCTCGATCACGTCGAACCCGTCCACCGGAATGGCGATGTAACGGCGACCGGCCAAAGCACCGTAGACACCGCACAAAAGAAGCAACGTTACCCCCTGAAATGGTAAAATAGTACAAACGTATTGAAATCAGCGTTTTCGTTGTCTGCGGTTCGTCGAATTACAATCAGAATTAGACAATCGACCGGAGAGCAGAATTGGCACTGGGCTATTTAAATTTCCTTCTCGTCGAGATCGTCGAGCGACAAAAATTCTGCTAGCTTTTAGGAAAAATCTAACGACCGTTTTCTTAAAGATTTCTTGCATGATAAGAGCGATAACGATCCTGATTATTCGACGCTGATTCATCGATCACTGCTGAAGCAGCGTACAATTCCCAACGAGGTATCGATCGTATTTTATCGTACGATATTAGTCCAAGTTACAGTACTTATAATTCTCGATGAGAATCGATCGTAAAAATTCTACTAAGTAAAAAAGAAAGAAAAACTTTGATATTCCCTTTCGTACTGTAGTATCGTGGACAGATTGCCTACGAAATATCGGATGAACCATAAACAATTTCGCGAGAAAGCCTAAATGTCGACCGTTATAACGTTATAACACCAAACGCATCCTCGATGAAATTTCATAAATCTGTCCATGTACTGTTTAGGAACAGAGTTATCTCTGTAGCTACGTACTCTTACGAGCAACGAGCGACGTAAAAATAGAAAATTCAGACGATACTTCGTAGCGTGGGAACGAGCGAATCTCGTAAACGATCGCATTTTTCGTGTCCCGCTTGAACTTTAATATCTCGTGATTAAATAGAAGCAACGTTTGAAAGGTGGAAATCGAGTGATTTCGTTTCAATAGAATTTCCACCAACCACGCCTACGTGTTCGATTTATAATTATTAGTTTTGCGTTGGTCGGTGGCCTCTAATTTTCATTAAACCGCGTCAACCGATGTGCTATTGGCCGTGTATTTGCCGCTACGTTGATTCACAAAGTATATCGGGCAGTCCTTTAAAGCTTAAAATAATCTCGCAACGAGCCTTCCTGGGGATACCTTCAATCTAAGAACGTTTAACTTTTAAATCCTTGTCTTTGGAACGATAGCAAACATCGCGAGGGACGGTAGAGACGATCGATCGACCTTTGTACATTCAGCGATATATTTAACGCGTTCGGTGTAAAAACGAATTCTATCGAAAATCGTAGGGAAAAATCGGAAAGAATTCTTTTCTACGTCCGATGCTTCGAATCCTACGATTGTCTCTCTTTCGTAACGCTCGCAACAGGAATTATTATTCGATCGAGTTAAAAGTTGAGAGCGAAGCGCGCTCAGGACGATCCTCTTGGACAATTTCGTTTCTTCTTCTCGTATTGGACGACCCAAATTTCACTTTTTTCAAGCGTAACGATTTCATCTCCAGCCTGGAGAAATAGGTAAAAGGAAGTCAAGGCAACGAAAATGCAATTACCGAGAGCTATCCTTCGGTAAACTTGGCGGGAAGATTCCAATTAACGGTATCGTTATTTATTCGCGGTATATTCTAATGAAAATTTACGGGAAATGTCGGCCGATTGGCGACGATATCGAACCAGATATAATAACTTTGAATTATCGTAATTAACGCGGTAAATTATATCGTTTTAAACGATAATAAAAGCTGCTACGGGGAACGCGCTGTGTTGAAAGGTTGAATTACGCGCCATAAAGCGACGAATTACGATCGATATCTCTAAATACGAAAAAATCGCAGATCGATCGATCGAAGAGTTCAGTTCCCAAGTAGTTTGCGCGATATATCCAACAACGATCGCGATAATCGATCGAATACGTTCTACCGGTTATTAGTTATCTCGTAATTGATCAATTAGCTGGTATATTCGTAATTTAAGATCACTACATCATCGATGTACCATCGAATAATTTCATCCGGTGATTAGCAATTGAGCTAATGGGACCAATTAGAGCCGCTGTCTTACCATTGCTATAACGCCAGTGAATTCATTCACGTGTCCCACCATTGTACGAGGTTAGAGAAACAGCGATACGGAAACAAGTAATTTCTGTTCGTCGTAGAGGAGGTATTTTCATTGGAATTTATTACACGTTTTACCTAACTAGAAATTTACGGTTTAAAAATTGATCGAACGTATAAGAAACAATTATTACGTCGGAATGGCGATGATTTCAAATATCGATAATTTCGATATTTTCGAATCGATAATTTATCGTTAATCACGTTTGATTCGCTAGAATTCACACTCTACGCTCTCGTTAATATACCGAACGATTATTGATACTTACGTGCGATAATGTACGCAGATATATATTACTTACGAGCTGATTTAATATCTTGCGGCGTATTATCAAGAAACGACGTGTTGAATTTCAAACACCGCGACCGAAGACAGTTCCTCGGAAATTAGAAAATAACGCGATTTAAAAATCGAAGAGCAAGCTATCGAAAAGCCAAGAAACGATCAACTTCGAACGATTAGCGATAGAAACGGAAAGAGATAATAGAAATTTACCAAATGATTCATCGTTGGATTTACTGGTCGTGGCGGCTCCGGTTTCGATATTCGTCGCACTGATGACGGAAGATCGGATTAGCCACGTTTTATACAGTTTCGCTTGGCCGCAGCTTTCTCGTTTTTCCCGATCACCGACCACCGACCGGCTTCCAGGCGACAGCAATTACTCGCGGCACTTCTTTACCAGTTATTTACCGTACTCCAGCCCAACTATCGCGTCCCCGACCAACGTAAAGCGAAAATTGACTGCCGACTATTTTTAACCTCTTCGCCATTTTTCTTCCTTTCGCCGTTCGTTTAGGAAGTCGTGAATCGAGTTCCATTAGAAATCAAATTCAACGAGTTTAATCGTTTCGTTGGAACCGCAGGCTGGTATTATTCGGTATCGCTTGCGGCGTTCAAGCAGTAATTAGCTACGACGAACGATTACATCGAAACGGTTGAACGATGGATCGTAACATCGACGTATCGATTGCTCGTTTATCGCTGGTTCTTCCGATCCCTAGAGAAACCAGTCGCGAGACAACAACGCGATCGATTTATCGAAGTAACGCCGCGTAATTACGAATTTTTACGTTTCGTCTCTTTTTGGTAAACGGAAGAGATTCGTAGGAGGTTTTAAGATACCTAAAATTAAAAATCGTAGATGGGAATTTTGTCGCGTTTTGTTCAAGCTTGAGATACTTCACAACGTTACACTTGGATGGAGAACGATCGGCAAAATTAACTTTCGTTTGCTTGATAAATCGTCTGAGCATTTAGCCCCTCGACGTTGAGTCTGATGCAAATAAAATTTAAGATTCCACGGAATTCATTTTGCGGTGTGCAAGCACAAGTAAAATAAAACGACGAGATAAATTGAATTAGAAATTAAGAAACAATCGGAACGACATTGGTTTGTAAAATCGAACTCGAGATTTATCCGCTGATTTAAGCTCCGTCATCGTCTAAAAACGAGCTCGTTCGCGGCTATTGATCGGAAAAATCGTTGGAATCTCTGAGCGAATCGGATTTCTAGCCGAACAACTGTACTCAAACTCCGTAAAAGTAGATGCGGTTTGATAGTCTGTGCCGGATGAGTAAGTTCTCTACTCACTGTTCCACTGCAGCAACTTCCGATATCGTCCTTTCCTCTTCCTTTTTCTCCTTCTGTTGCTGGTGCCGGCGTTGCTGTTCGCCGAGGACTTTGTCTCCTCTTTTTTGCGGTCGTCCGCTCGGTTCCGACTTTTATCCGTAGACAAGAAGCTCCGAAAACTCGCCGGTCTTGCATCACGACGCCGTAATCCGAGAAAGCAGCGACGAGATGGATAAAGTGAAAGGAAACGACGATTTAGGGTTCCGTTAAAGGACACCGAACGGTTGAACAGAACTCTTAGAACGATCGTTTCATTCGTCGTCTACCGGTCTACAATCTCAAACTTAATTTCGATAAATTCTGACGTTGTTCCGCGATTGGGCGGCTGAGGGAGGCGAGAAGGGCTCGGGGGTTCCGTTAAAGGGCTATGGAACAAACGAGATAATTTTCAGAGAGCGAAGATTTTATTTATCCAATGATATTTTGCAGTTTGCTTACTCGAGTACAATTTCAAATACTTCGACCAATTTCGTAAACTGACGTTGTTTTCTGATTTATGCTCGATCATCGAGCAAAAATCGGGCAACTTTCGCGCAGCTTTCAGATTTATTGACATCGTTAAATCGCAGAACGTGTCTATCGGAAGGGTTCGAGACAATGAATCGGTTCTTTGTTTCTTTTCTTCGTTCTTTTTCTCGGGGTTTTCTTAAATAAGTCTTTGGGGAAGAAACAGGTAAATCTAGGATGTAACGATGGGCTTAATATAATAGGTACAATGGAATCGGTCGTTTACCTCGTTAGGTAACGAATCGTATCATCCTGAATCGCTATCATTTTGGTGGGAAATAAATCGCATAAATTACAAATGCGTATTTGTATACAATCGTGGATTTGCTTCATGATGTACCGCGCTTAGGAGAATGGGAAGCCACGAAGAACAATATGGCACTATCATCTTTACGTAGTTTCAAGGATTCTACAAATCTTGTGATAACCAAGACATCGAAATAAAAAAGGCATATAGGATAAGAAGAAAAATAATCCTAGTCCCGATGATCGTGTCGGCTTAATCCATTTATTTCCCACCAATCTACAAAAACGAACTTAATTAATCAGTTAGTCATATTACAAAAATAGAACGACCTATGTAGCTTTCTTCGATCTTTATACACCTTCTAATACTTGCAACTGTTGCAACTATATGTTACATGCTATGTTCATATTTCAATGGTGGTAATTATGTATGAAGCAGAAGTTTAAGGCACGCGGTTTGTTAATCTTGAGCATACTTCAAACAGCGTATGTGTCCCGAAGGAAACAACGCACAATCTGAAGAGAACGGCCAAGCACAACTGACTACTCGGAAGAAGAGTAAGGAACAGTTTTCTTCGAGTTTATTTTGTGATGAGAGTAACAATTATCTCTAAAATGTGTCTAATTTCTGTGGCTTTCAGGCCCTTACGGTTCTTCTTTTATCCTGTACCTTCCTCTCTAAAATATATGGAAGTATTTCTAGTTTTGATTACATGATACTAATCATGGTACTGCGTAACAATATCTATAAACATAAGATATAGACAAAATTCACCAATCCGCGTAAGAAATAAAATAAATTTAAAATGCTTCCATTAAAATAGAGAGAGAATCATTTGCAAATTAAATAACCTGATAAACGACCCTTTGTACTTTTAATCATTTGCAAATGATCAGTTTGGCGGAAAAGATAGCTTAAAGTAAGTAAGCAGGCAAGCAGGTATGTAAATAAGCAAGTAAATGAGCAAGTGAGTAAATAACTGAACAAGTAAGTTTACAAATTTTTGAAACTAGACAAATTAGAGAATAAAGAAGTAATTAGAAAAAGATGGAAAAGGAATAATTAAAACTAACAACGAAATCTATAATTACATTTTGAAAAAAGCCTGGCCTTCTAACTACTTTAAAAGCGTTTCTCAGGTTTCGTCTTCAACTCGATTCTGTTGCATTGAATACATATATATAAAACCCTGTTTTATACTCTACTTGATAACTCATTTCAGTAGTATTCTCTATTAAAATCGCCGAGGTATTGGAAAAATATATCGCAACAAGATAAAAATTCATACCGTATAAAAGGCATTGCCAAGAGAATGAAATTTGAAAAAGAAAGCGCATGGCCACAGGTAAAGATCAAATCATTCCTACGTATTCTACTCTATTCTTATTTTCTTTTTTCTATCGAGGATTCGTTGCGATTGTTCAAACCGCCGCATTTCTAACTTCTACAAAATTACACGAAATAAATGAAAGCGTATCTCGATAGAAAAAAGGAAAAAATGTACGGCCGGTTCTTTCGATTTACCCCAGCTCCATCACGTCCGAGTCATCAGACATATCACTCTCGAAACCAGCCGGAGCGACTCGCGAGAATTTCGAGACTTGCCATGGACGTTCCTGTTTTTGGGGGCACTCCAACGGGATGTAAGTGCCGTTTGGAGGGCGAGAAGTACGGCCGTCGTTCCGTTGAACTTCCTTCTCGTTTTCGATGAAGCGATTCGTCTTGTCCTTCTTCGATGTCACCGGATCGATTTCCCCGGCCCAATCGCGTGGTTTCTGAAAGAAATCGATACAGACGCGGTTAATGATCGCGATGTATTCGACGATTGAATGGTTAACCGCAGCCGAGCGTGTTTTGCCAGCTACGCGCCGCAGAAGAAGAGAAAAAGATCGGCGTCCGCGCGCTTTCTACGCTCAATCCCGATCTCGACGATTTCCGGCGTCGTAGATTTTGTTACAAAAATCTTTCCTACGTTTCTTATAATTTTCTGCTTTCGATCGGTAGACCGTGCACGTGTTCGTGTATTTATAAGAGATCTTCGAACGTGAACGAATTTACAAAATTTATCGGTATGCAAAGAGAGCTGTAAGAGATAAAGTATTCCTCGATTCGCATTTAGACGACGCAACTAAGTTCCACTTTCGATTTTTCGTCCGTATCCACGAAAATAGGAATTGATAATTTCGTTAACGATGAATTACGTGGCTTCTCTCGCCTTTGAATTTCCTTGTCTCGAGCTTCGTGCAAGAAGCTGCGGCGACACTCGACCACGGAACTTTCCAACGGCTTCGCGACACAAAGCGCTATACCTTCAAAGCGTAAGGCCGACATGCTTAACGTACCATCGATATCCCTACGGTCTTTTCGTCGAATATTCGCGGACATCTAATAAACGCGTGCGTAGTGGGGATATCGATGGACAACAAAGAAAAGAAACCCTTTGGTTTCGAACCAAAGATTCATTCTGCCCCGAGGTGCGAAGTGCGAAAGCGAAGCAAACACAATTAAAGAGACGTGATTATTAACTCTTGATAGTTAATCGTTAATTGTTGACTGTTGATTGTTAATAGCTTAATAAGCTTTTTTGTTGAACATCAAGAGTATTTCTTGTGGGCACCTTCACCAGCAACCACCTCAAAGCGATATTAAACCTTCTTTAGTTTCGAATTAATATTATGAACGTAGATTAAAATTAGAGTTGAATTTACGGCAAGTCCAAAGCAAAATTCCAATATATTTACATGCGGCGTAATTAAGTGAATTTCTTTAACTTCAGATCTCAGTACATCAGATACATCAGTGGGCGTGCCGACATCTGAGGTTGATGTGTTTGACGAGTCGATGGCCGAATCAAATTTACGTGAAGTGTTTATCGGCGTTTCAGGACTCAAAGCTCGCTTCGTCAGCGGCGGAGTCGAAAGATCCCCGGTGTCGTTGTGGCGTGAGAATAGCGACAACGTCGAAGAAGCAGCTGATGGTACAGTTTCTTCTTCGGCGTAACCTTCCTTTATCATCTCGTGGCCGATGTTAATTTCCTGCGCATGTGAAAAAATGTACAATTCCATGGCAATAAATAACAGCGACGAAAATTACTATAGAAATATACAATACGAAATAGTACGATCGTTAGTGATAATATATACAGGGTGCGACCGAATAACATGTCCAAGCGGGTACAAGGTGATTCCTTACGAAAAAATATGAACGAAACATGGAATAAAAGTTTCTCTTTGAATTTCTTTTTTCGGAAGCGGATGGTCTTGAGAAAAACTGTGTTCCGCGCTTTCCACTTACTTTCACACGTAGAACAACCTCCTGTCGATTATGTACTCCCGTCTAGTCCGGAACACGTTCAAATATACTCGATAAATTTTCAAACTCGATTTTCTCCTAAACCAAATCTTACATGAAAAAATGTTATTCCATATTTTGTTCCTATTTTTCTTCCTGAGGAATCACCTCGTACTCGCTTGTACATGTTATTCGACAGCACCATGTATAGTATAAAGTATACACGTATAGTAGATATAAAATAATTGAAACGTAGACGACTTTGTAGATGGTAAAAATAGCAGTTTCGGATTTTCGGATTTTAATAAGCGGTAGTCTCTGACCGAATGAAAATAAAAATGAAATAATCGGTCGATTGGTAAACGTTCGAATGGACACTACTATACTGTACATATTCAAATAATTTTGTAATTGTTTCATCGAACAGATCCTCGTTAAAATACCTCGTTCTCATATTTATTGTAAAGCTCGACGGAAGGAATCGGTGAACCTTCGCGATGAGATCTTCCATAGTCGACGGTTCTCTCTTTGAAACCTTTAACTTTGGCGTAAAGTACTTTCCACTCGGCTAAAAACGTGATCTCCGCGAAGAAGTCACATTCGTCATTGGACCATTCAGTTCCCCTGCATCACACAAAAAGGAACGTCAAATAATTAAAGAATATCTTATAAATATTACATTCAAATAGTAAAAGTAAATAATTATTAACAAAATACGTATCATGACCCGTGTAACGGGGAAAAATTTTATTTAGTTGCCAGTAAAAAAAAAAAAAAAAAGAATTAACTGCAAATCAAGTTGCAGTTAAAATGAAATATTCTCATTGCTTGATCCTTAATTTCCCAACAGAGTATTGGCGATTGCGGGTCCAATAAGTGCGACGTTACACGAAGCGTAACGTAACAAATATGTTGATAAATTGCCAGCAAGAAGAGAATCGTATGCCAGCAGCATGCTCGTTCGTTTTCAAACGTTTAATGTTTCTGTCTCGTTAAATAATTTTTCACAAGAGACGTAGACTTTTTAAACAATTTTCTATCCTTTACACGATGTAAATGCCATTCTTTTCATACTGTTCGTACTACGTACAATTTTGCTTGCGCTAATTTTGTGCTAGTTACCGCGATTACACGGGGCAGCCAGAGCGAGTACAAACAGCGTGCAAATATTTATGTTAGAATGCGTGTCGCTGACAATGTCGACAATACTGATTTATGTAGCATCTGTACAGGATACGTCGATAGCGAGCCTTCGAATCACGTTCCATTGATTAAAATTACAATTTCAGTCAGCGTGTAATTTAAACAAAGCGTGTATTCTATTCACAGCTTCCTAAATATAAAAGTCAGCGCTTTACTATCTTGAAGCTAAATCCCTGCGATTCGCAGTTCCACGATTTATAACGTAGAAATCGTCGAACTGGAATCTCCGGATCTCCGAACGTTTCAATGAAATCTCGCGACCTGCGGATGATCAAATCTGTATCCTGCATTCGTTTTTATTAATTTTATGGGCATACGAGTATCAATGGTCGAGGAGAAGAAAAAGGGGAACGTCAAGTTTCTCAAAAAACGAAGATCTATTTTCATCGTGTAACGTCTTCGTATTTCCTCGTGTATGGAAATAAAACCTCACTTTATCCTTCATTTTATTCTGCGTCATTTCCTATTTTTACTTGATAATTTTAAGCGATATATAACTGAGGAAACTCTAAAAAAACGAACATCACTTTTTCCTTGTACACCTCAATTTCGTACAACTAGCGTATCCGGTGCTAAGGAACGCGTACGAGAAAATTCCTTAAAACGAACATTTTAACCGCGCACCATCCGTATACTAAATATAGCTGGAAAAATAATTTTTTAGAATTCTTTTCCTGATCGCAAAACCATCGTGCCAATCCCATCAAGACGAACACCTGTTTCTTCTTTTTCGTTTCTCGGGAACGTTTGAATCGCGAAATAATTAAAGGATGAAAATGAACGATCAATCATACGCTCTCTCGTTATATTTTCCCTTGCAACGTACCATATACCCTGGTTTCGTTCTCGCCCCAATTGCCCGCAACTTTTACGTAACAGCGATTCTTTATGCAATTACCATTAACCCTGTTTCATAGGCAGAATTCAGTTGGAATTCGAGGGTTGATAGAGCTATCATCGCACGAAACAAAGAAGGTGTGCGTGGAACAACCCCATTTAACGAGGCTGAAGCACTTTCAGGACGTCTTGTTCCATTTATAAACGGTACGATACAAGTGTACGCTGTACACGTGCGAGAAGATGAAGTGGACGACGAACGTAGACCCTCGGCAATGGTCAGAGGATCTCTCAGTCGTTTCACGATCATCGTGCAGAACGATATCCTCGCACAAAGTAAAAAGAAAAAGGGGGAGAAAAAAGAAAGAGAGAAGAGGAGGGAAGTGTGCAAGCAAACCGATCATTTTTATTTCCCTGCAGCCAGAACGACCGGTGATCGAACGCGATACCACGACAGTGGCGATTGAAAAAGTTACGAAATTTTTTGATATTCTGTTTATTTAAAAAATTGGAAAAATTGATAGATAGTAAAAGGGAGAGGGATCCAAAGATGGGAAGACATTGGTGAACTTTGAAATAATCTATGCCTCTCCTTTCGTTTTTTACTGATCTCATCCAACGGACAAATAAATATTCAAAGTAATATAAGAACAAAGTGAACGCGTACGAGACGTCGAGTGGAAAGTGGAAAAGTGAACTCGCGATTTCGCGCTGGCACGAAAGGCTCTTGCTAGCTCCATGCACTTTACGCTCTATGCATTAATGAACGTGATAATAGACGCGTGCGTTATATTTACGTAAGTACGCATTTATTTTGCTCTCGTGCGCGGCCGTGGGCTTTTCAAGCGCGTGCAACAGTGTCAAGTGGTACAAGGTTTGAACGTTGGACGAGAAAATGTTACTCCCTCGAATTTCCATCGGTCGTCGCAGGCTTCGATTTCCTTTTTTTCAAGCGCAGTTTAAAGCCGATCTTACGAAACGAAATATCGTTCGGAAATATCCTTTTCGATCGACAAAATTATTATTATTATTAATATTAAACGATAATTAGACGGTAGAAAATTTAAGCGTGCAGAATGCACATAATGCAGATAATACTGAAATACGTAAAATACTAAAAGTATAAAGTATAAATAATATTTATGATATTCATAAAATTGTACTAATCCCCATAAATATCCGCAGTGTAGCGATGATCGCGAGAGATATTAAAATACAATAATATAAATATAATAAATATCGCGAAAATGATAAAATATAAGAAAACGCGTCTTATTACTTAATAATATTTTATTACTATAAGAAGCATGTTTGTACAGTTGCTTCGTGCGAATGTATATCAACTAGAGATCACGAGTTTATCGTTTAGAAATATAAGCTAAGACAGGTAATTAATCTTTTTAAGCGACCTCCTCGTTTGTAACACAAATATAATCTCCCAAGTCGTTGTTGTCTTCAATTAAACATCGTTTAACGCGATTACCCCATTTGTTAATTCAGTCTTAAATTACCAGGTGGTCTCATCGCGTCTCTCATTGCCGAGAATTTTTCTGGACGCGTTCGAGGTATGACGAAAGTTCGCGGAACTCCTTTCAAGCCGGTAATTTTAGAGAATGATAGCGGCTACATTGACGCAATTCGATCGTTCCTTTCAAAGTTCTAAAATTAATAAAATCGATAAAACTATAGAAGATAATATACTCTAAAAATACAATAAATCCGACTGCAACGATATATTCAAAGTAATCCTCGTAAATAGATCGCGGCAGTTTATCCATCTATTGGAAGATGCGCAGAAATGGAGGAAATGGACAGGATGCGCAAAAATACGTAAGCCATTCAAAATATAGTACTTGTCGTAATAGTAAAGGGCCCAAATTTCGTTATCGAGTGCTGCAGCCTGTAAGCGGCAATTGGAATTTAAAAACGAAAAAATTCGTCGTATGTAGAACGTTCTGTGACGCCTTGTCTCTTCGCCAATAGCGCGCTACATTGTTTCTTGATATTTGAAGTCATAATTCAACATCTTAAGCAGATACGTGTAATTCAACTGTTTATTTTTAGCGACCTGTAGTATATTGCTTCTATTTTCATACTCCGAAGTGGCGATCTCCTCCTGTCGCTTATCGATTAGAACCTGTCGTTTATATTAAACAGTGGCTTTGCGCCTAATTTTGGTCCCCTATAGGGATTAGATTTGGTCGGTTAGGAACGTGTTTTTTGGAAAGGAATTTGTCACAGTGTGGTCGAGTGATGCGACGATAAAAAAGCGGGTTAGATGCACCGCGTGCTCCATCAGCTGTGCACATTTAATTTTGTATAGATCCGCGGTTTGTCTCATATATTGTGCATGTAGTTTTATAGTGAGACGTAATGCAAATGATATAGACATTTTCTCATTGAAAGCAAGGGGATGAAATTAGGAACACGTTTCTTAACGACTGAAAAACGCGTGCCTTTACATATACATTTTTTACTCTGTTTGTGCGAATTTTTACGAAATTACAGATCTTCGTTACTAATATTTCGACGTAATTGTGCAGATCTTTTCAGCTTAAAAAATTAATTTAGTTCTGGATAAATGGTAAAAAAGCTATCGGAGGACGAAATTTGGGCACCTTACCCAATTGCAGACAGAACAATTCTCTATCTAGATTCTACTTCTTCTCTTTCTTCTTTTCCATTGTATTCATAAAAATATGAATTTTCATAGATATTCGTAGCGCACTCGTAAGTGGACAATGGCCGTGTGCACGTGAAATGGAAGGAAAAATCGGAGCATCTTCGCAATGCCCCGAACGATCAGAATGGGAATAGATTCCGCTGCGGGGTAGCAATCGAATGTGAATTTAATCAATCTGACCGAATACCGGGGCTCGTATCGCGTGCCGAGAAACAGCTAATCACCGGCACAACCTCGAAGTAATGCACACACGATGGTTTTCGAGTTGGAATTACCGCGGTGCCGACAGTCTTCGGTTACACGCGACACGACGGCTTTCGAGGGCAAATCCGGTCGACGAGTGCCTGGTTGCCAGAAAGCCGCAGACCACTTTGAAACGCTTTAACGCTTTCTATTTCCGTTCTACTCGTCTCGTCGTTCTCCTATCAGGTTCGATTCCCCAAAATCTTTCGAATCGTTACATCTTTGTTTTAATGAGAAACATTCCCATATGTCTTTCGACGAGTATACTCGTCACGAAGAAATGGCAGTATTTTGTGTTACGACGAGCCCTGTCAGTAATAAAGTTCAAAAATAAAACAGTTGCGGCTTTATTCTATATCTTAATAGCTACACATACTCTGTGCTTGGCGAGTATACTCGTCATCGGTTGCTTTTTGCGACACATTTTGTGTAGAAGCTTTTCAAAGCTTTCGAAGAAGTTGCAACAGCTATCTTAAAATGTTCTATCCGTCGTTTCAAAACTCGAGAAAATTACGGTTTCATCATTCTCTTCGTCTTCGCCTCTGTCTTTCTCCATTCGATTAAAAATATTTAATCGTTATTTCGTGACTTTACTTGGTAGTTGAAACAAATTGAAACGGATGCGTTGATAGTTCTCTGCTCGTTCTCGATTAAAGTTGCGGTAACATCGGTACAAAAAGAGCACGAGCAAATACGAAGTTTTACAATTGATATCCAGTCGATTGCCGTAGCAATTGAAATTGCATCGGTTTGAATCTTCATTGATTCCATTTGTACGATTGCCGTTCCGATAACTGCTATTAAATTTCTCCTTTAGTCACTTTAACGCTAAACGGCACAGAGCAGTTAACCATCTTCGATTTATTTAGGCTAGTTACGGACGAAACTCCGTTCTAAAAGATTGATTAAACTCTCGGCCCTCGTTGCCACTGATATTCCAATGTAATGCAGTTAAGTTGAACGAAAGCTTTTCTAATAACAGAATAATATAAACATATGAATTCCAAAATTGCAAGAGTTGTTTCACTTGTTTTCTTATGTTTTGCTCTTTTATTTCTTATGTTTGCCTGTGGACAACGATACGCAAATATTTTTACTTGTCACGACTTGCGATAAGAAATTATAAAAATATATCTTGTAGACAACAGAGTTGCAAAAACATCTGTTACGTAACAATGTTTTGTTGCATCGGGTAGAAACTTACAGGCGAGATAGCTATAAAATTACCCGTTTCGCTGAATATGATCTTTAGCGTGAATGTGATTGATTATCTTATTCTTCCACTTTATAGTGTATCGAAACAACATTGCGCTCAGGTTACTAGTCGTTGTAAGTTGCATCGAATTTCGTTCGACGAGGATGCGTTAAAATACGATCCGTTTGTTTTTTCGCGTTCGATCGTTCTCTGAACACGTGTTTCCTTCTGGAATAAAACGCGGATTTCGATAAAACGTCCAAACAAAAGAGTAAACGACGAGCGAATAACCGCCAAGCAACTCTTTAAATGAAAGATAAATTAAGATCAAAAACTGGCGGCCCGCCAAAGTTATGCACACGTGCGTTTCACGTTGATCTTGCGATTTCTATCGCAAAGTTTTCCGCTGTACGGGACCAACAATCGGTAAAGTGTTTTGCGCACTTTAGCGCGAAGCTTTATTGTGGCTGTGCGCCACGAGATTACGGTAATTAATTATTTACGGAACGAATGGCTTGACCGTTTTCAATGACCTTGAAACGTATTATCAAGATCAACATTCTCGACAATTTCTCTCTATACACGTGATCACAGTTCGACTTAGTTCCGAAGCATTCGCAGAAAACTGCGATTAAATTTAGGTTATGATTAGTGGACCGCGGATATTTATGCGATTTCATATTTCTATAAATGTAATTGAGTAAATAGAATCTAGATAGAGAATTGCTACCGTATACTATAATATCTACTATACCTTCAGTATTTCACGTATTTTTTCGTGTACTACGCATATTTTGTGAGTTTCTGCACATTTAAATTTTCCATAGATGCGTGAACATTCACGATCTGATGATTACGCTGTGTTCTTTCATATGTAGCCGCGTTTCTATACAACCTAACCTAAACTTAACCCATCGATGAGAAAGAGAAAAAACGAGAGAGAGAAAGAAAGAGAGAATTTGTAATATCGTGTAAATAGAAAAGAAAAATCGATGGGTCATAGATTAGGCTGGAACAATATACTCGATGTAGCGTCAAATAATTTTCGATGAATCAATCGATACATGTAACATCGCACTTTATTCTGGTCTTCGATTGCTCGAAAATACGACAAATATATCTGCCATGGTTGTAGGATTGTTTACATAACGAAAGTCTCTAAAATAAATTGTTAAATATCCGCATGTACTATTAAACACGTAAATTGCTTTGTAACTCGAAAACTAAAGCCGTGTACGGCAGTTACGTCTATAGGGAAAGATTGTTTAGAATTCCAACCTTGACAACGCGTTTTAAGGTTATTAAAATCAGCCAGCTCGACCGCTTTGTAAATGATTAGCAAAATAACTTTCAACGATATAGATAAACAGACAGATGCGAGAGAAAACAAAGCACGAAACGAATACAGCTGAGACGAGTGCGAGATACGATAAAAATACGAATTTTCTTGAAAGAGTTTGAAAAGCTTTTTCAGAGACTTTTCAAACATCTTACAAAATTAAAAGATACAAGACTCGCATTTCGTTATTCGATTCTTCTTTCATTCGATATTTTTTACTATATATATCTTAATAATAGCTTCTTCGTTCAATGTACAATAGAACTCCATATATTGCTCGATTAACTGAACTTAATTGAATTCGCTTATCTGAATATATCCCATTGTTTAAGCAAAAGGTTATAGGTAGCAGGTGAAACGAACCAACTTCTGTGATATGAATAATCCGGCTACGTAGGTTGTGATAAATTCAGATAAGTGAAGCCTTTTTACGTATATGTGAATGATTAATCGCCACTTGATTACCCTAGGCTCTTTCGTTTACATAAAAATACGATAATATGGAGTTGCTGGTGCCAGCTATCTCGGACGTCGTGTTTAAATACACGTGGCCCGTTCCAAATTACAAAAAGATTATTTTAAAGAAAAAGTTAATCGATAGCCCGTCGTTCGACATCAATGTGAACGATATTCGCAGCACGTGGAATTTGTCCATCAGATTCTGGAAGAATCCTGATGGTAAGAAGAACGTTATCCCAACTATAAGTCTATCGTTTCGATCATTACTAATCTGAATCATCTTTCCCACAGTATAACGCTACACTTACACTTGAAATATTATTTTATGGATAAACCAAATCAAGACTTGGAATGATTTAACTTGAGACACGATGTGATTTAACTAGAGAAGCTTTTATAGCCTAACTTGAGATACATTGTAACTTTGCTATTTATTCTTTCAAATTCTCATTTTAACATAGGCGAGAGTTTCCGATTTTTATTTTCTTTGTAATGGAACTTGTTATATTTGATTCGGAGAGAGAGAGAGAGAGACGCAGACCGTTTTTCAGCTTTATCGCGGCATTTCTCAGAATTCAGTTCATCTTCCCATTTTCCTTCGTTTCTTTTTTCCATTCGAAACAATCATTGATATCGACTTTATTACAAGAAATGGATGATCCACTGTTTGATAACAGGCAAACGAATGATAAACCCGATGGTATTGTGCCTGAACATGTTGAACTGCACCGTAGATGAAGCGGAACAAGCGAAGATACGATTTCAATTTGCAGTTTTCAATGCTGACGTTAAACACTGGGAGTACTGTCACGTTAGCAGGACAATACTTGAGCTGAAATCATACACGGACATCATTTCCTTGGGATACAGGGACTTGTCCATCGCCGACAGGCATTTAAAGAAGAACGGCGAGGTGATGTTAATGGTTAAGATACAGATAATCCATTACGAAAGCGAGAAACACCACTTGTCGCAGGCAAGTACTCTCACAATCAGTACATATAATAGAAACCCATTTAAACAGAGTTTGAAACTCATTCTACGGAGAATTTTATCGGTTCACGAGAAAAGAACTATTTTTCAAGTTACGTTAATATAAAGCGAGATTGAAAAGGGAATAAATCCTTTCAAATAAAATAAATGATATTTTTTTAAATATAAATGGATAATTTAAATATTAAAACATTCCAGTAGTTTAATACAACTGCATAACATAGAATTGATCAGAAAAAATATAAGGAATAAAATGGCAATTATATAAATTAGGCAATGAATTAATATGTTCCAGGATATGGCAAGATTATTAAAGCATTCGTATGGCGCAGACACCAAGTTGACTTGCGGGGGTTTGAATAAAATGGAAATTCCAGTTCACAGCAACATATTGGCTGCTCGTAGCAACGTTCTCGCTGAAATGATTTCGCCCATAAGAGAATTGAATAACAGGAAAAGCTCGAAATCGGATACCGCAGAAGATAAGATATCGGACATGAGAGAATTAGAAGAAGATATAATCGACAAAGGAAACGAAAGTTCCAATGTACGTGTCAGAAGTTATTCTGTGCCAATGTTACAGAATGTTCGAATTAATTTATTCTGAAGTCCATAAACGATATAACAAATCCATATTCTGATATCGTATTTATTAAAGCCTTAACGTTAACATTAGAACATTAATATTCACCTTATTGCAAGAATTTGACGTTTAAAATGAAATTTCTTTTATTATGTGCTTGCGTAAAATTAATATAATTTTGTAGAAGTTTAATGTATTTGTTGTAATTAATAAATTATTATTTTGATCTTTTTTTATTGTTTTCTGCTAACTAACATACTACAATTAATTATAAAAATATATGTATAACTTTTTGCGTGACATAATCATATAGTAGAAATAATTTTTAATTGAGTTTACTTTCATGGGTGAGCACTCAGCGTCCTTCGTTATTAAATACTCTAATTCTTTAATAATATTTTATATAAAAATATTTTAGAATCATTATGTGTATGCTCTGAATTTACTGGATCTTAGCAAAGAAGTGACAGAAGAATTGTTACGATACATTTATAGCGATCACGTTGATAATTTGGATATTTTCGCTCAGGAACTTTTATCTTTGGCTGAACGCTTTTGCCTACAAGGTATTACATGCTCCAGTACCGTGGAATTTTTATTAGAAATGTGATTTCAATTAATAAAGCTGTTGGTAATAATCTTTTTTAGGGTTAAAAGAACTCTGCGAAAGAAATCTTATCGAAACGATAACTCCAGAAAATGTAGCTAGCAGACTTTTGGTTGCAGACGAGTTTGGCTGTGATGCGCTTAAAAGAGCGAGTTTGGCATATTGCGAGAAAAATATAACGATGCTCAACAAAAGTTTAGCATGGAAAATGATGGAACAAACAAACCCAGAATTATTTAATGAAGTTTGTGAAGCTGGTATTAGCAGTTCAAGATCAAGTAACATAGATGATAGTGAATTAAGCAATTGAAGTCTCCCTTTCTTCATGTATAAGCAATTTAATAATTAATTGTGAAATGTTATAAATGTCAGTCAATGGTTTTATAGTTTTCAAAAGGATAAATCAAGATATGATATAAATTCTATAGAAAGTTTGATTACTTATAAAATACTGTTGAAAATATATAATTCCAACAAATAACTTTAATAAAGAACGTTTTTATAAATTTTAGTATATTTTTATATTTAACTAAATTAATTTAATTAGAAATTAACTTACGGTGGTTTAATATTGGCCATTGAACACTCGATCGCTTGCAATCTTAAACTGAGAAAATCGGTTCGAAGTTCCACTATGCAACTGGGGTGGATTATTTCATGATCTCCATAATCTAAGTAAAAGACTTCACATTGATTACTTCCAGGTAGGGAAATAACTTCAGCTCTGTACCATTGTTTATTAAAACCGAATTTTGCTGCTACCAATTGGCCAATTTTTACCTGAAAAGATAGAATAGTAATGTAAAGAAATCTTTTGAATATTTCTTCATACTATTGGATATTAAATTATCCAATCATATATTTACATTTTTCAACTTATGCAGTTGATAATTTTCTTCATTACTGTAGTAAGCATTCATGTCAGCTACTAATTTATCTAGTGCAGTAATTCCAGGACCAACAATTTGAACCCAAAACTGACTGGGAGTTTCCACTGCAGATACATATACTTCTATGAAACCATCAGATACTAGAAACAAAAATATAAAATATATAAAATGTTCATAATATCACAAGTGAGAATATTATTTATATTTCATGTACCTGGTAATGTTAAAGATTCCGTACTTTGACCCTGTTCATATGTGGTAATGGTGTTACGAGGACATGATTTTCCTCTAGGCCGTCTTGCAGCAGAAGAAGCCTGTAACTTTGTACGTTCTTTTTCTTCTTCAGAAATTTTCTCTTGAATTAATTCTAAAGCTTTATTAATTTGTTTAGATGTTCCTTTTATAGTAATTTTTTTCTCAAGATCTATAAAATATTAGTAATTGTCAAAATTTGAGACAGAACCAAAGACGAAGCATGACAATATAAATTTATACAAAGTAAACATACATGGCTCAGTAGAAATAAAGACATTTTCAGTAATGATTTTCGCACCAGAGTCTATTTGCATACGATATATAACATCACCAGTTCTTCCTATTATTCTCGCACATGTTTTTTGAGGAACAGTCAATACATGTGATTCAATTATAGGCTGGTTATGAATTATAGACTTTATCATATTTTCAGCTAGATATACAGATTCATAACTTCCTTTTATGATGCAAACACGTTCGGGACATTCAATGTTATCCTCTTTAAAGTAAAGCTGAGTTCCTGTTTTATTTTGTATATCTTTTATCATTGAACCACCCCTTCCAATAACAGCAGGTA
This sequence comes from Bombus affinis, assembly GCF_024516045.1. Classification (NCBI taxonomy): domain Eukaryota; kingdom Metazoa; phylum Arthropoda; class Insecta; order Hymenoptera; family Apidae; genus Bombus; species Bombus affinis. The sequence goes on from NC_066353.1 coordinate 11,372,223, forward strand.
CAAATTGTCTGGGTACTTTACATTCTATTGTATATCGTTTTGAAATCTCAACTTGACTTTTTCTGGATTTAATATCTTCTTCGTCCTATGTAATCAAAGAAGCGCTTAAAATAAAGTATAAATTAAACAATGTATAATCTTGTAATCATTTTAAACTTACCTTTTTGTACAATACATATAGTACAGCAATACTAACGCTTGTTAAAGATAAACCAAGTAAAATTGGTGGTGTAAAATAACGGGCCATCCACCTCATTTTATACTTGAATGTTTAAAACTGTTATTTATTTCGTACTTTTTATCTCCGCAAAAATAAATTTGGATTTAAATTTGGGACGTGCTTTAGAGTTGCTATGAATGTAAGATTTCATAACCTCGTACCTTACAAATGAGAAAGTATCATGGCGTGAGTTACGAAGTGAAGCACAACACGCATTAGAGTGGTTTTGGATGAGTTTCTATCGATTTATTTCACCCACTAAGTAACTATCGATGGGATTTTAGACTCGAATCGAAAATCGTATTTTTAAAACTGTATTATTACCAACAGTGAAAAATAAAATGTGTTTTGAGGAATTACTCATTTGTTTAAAAAAGTACATACAAATTTTTATATAATCTCCTTATTTTATACAGCTGTCTACTGTATTCATTACAGACGAAAAATATTTAGGAATATTTCAAAAATATGCATAAGTATAAATATTTATAAAATTTATAAATCTTCTTTGTTATATTGGTACCAGTACAAAAGAGATCATGATGTCGTCACCAAAATTAGATCATGACGGTTGATTTAAATGTATCGCTTACACTAGCAATAAATGCGTGGATATACGGCGGGATGTTTCCCACCGATTGAAGACTGCAACGACAAGACGCCCATGAAATATGTTTAGAAATCTGCTATAATTTTTTTTTTACTTTAAAAAAAATTTTTTTGTATTCATTAAATATATATAAAACCATACCTCAAAATTCAATAACTTCATTTCTTTTTTTCCCTTCTAAAAAAAATAGAAAAGAAAAGAAAAGAAAAGAAAAGTAGAAAAGAAATAAAAGAAAAAGAAATAAAATAAAAGTAGAAAAGAAAAATAGAAAAAAAATAAAAATATAAAAGAAAACGCAGTTTTAGAACATTTTAATTCAGGACACCCCCTTATCCATGTTAACGAGGTATTAGTAAATAACTTTTGGGATATGAAATCATACACTATATATACACATACATATATACAATCTTTATTTTATTAAACAATAAAATACTATAGCAATATTTATTTATCCATAATAATTGATTTAAGAAAATTACTAAATTATTAATGGGCTTTTCAAAAGTTTCACATTCGATCGATGTATATAGCTAATATTGAGGAATTAAGTGGTTTACGAATGGACTACAGGATATACAAATGGATAACAGGATATCGTGGTTGATGTTTGAAAGTTATTCATGTTTCTGTTTACTATATTATTATATAAATAAGAAGTTGATATTTAAAAACACATAAAAAATATAAAATTTTCTTTAGTAAGTTATTGTACATTGCTAAATATATGTTCTATAGCTTAGCTGTACCTAGTTATAGATAGAACAGTTACACAGTAAGAGTAGCACGCATACATATGAATAATACTCGATACGTTCCCACGGATAACATACATAGATATATCCATGACATGCTTCTTCATATTTCCCTGATACCTCACGCTTTGGAATCACTAAAGGAATTGAGACTTACTTTATTAATAACAGATACAAATATATAATTTATGTGCTTTACAAAGCAGGTAAATTATTTTAATATTATCTGTGAAATTATTCAGTCAGTCTTTTTAAAAATTCATGAATGATTGATAGATAAGTGAAAATCGCTGTTAATTATCAAGTACAGCAAAATGACTAAATATGTATATATATACATATGTATTTGTAATTAAGTACTCATTAACATGTTTAACTAGTGTATATCAGGTCCGATATATTATTCAACACTTTACTTAATATGTTTTATTGGAATTATTATTTAAATTTCTCGTATACTATGACAGGAAATTATTTCTGGTAACTAAAAATTAGTATTGTTAATGTAAAATCTATATATGTACATGGAAAATATAAGAACAATAATATATGCACATACTATATCTTATACTTAAGACGCTTGCTTAAATTGTACATTTTCAAAGCAGTTGCGATGCTATTTTAACGTATTGATTATTATATCTTACATTTTATTACCATTTTATTGACGTGTAATCGTGCTAGAAAACAAAATGGCTTTCAACATTGATAGACACGCGCTAACTTGTCTATCATTCGCAGAAAGTGGCGTCTGTAGTGAATAGGGAAGCATATGATAGAGGAAGTAAGTTTCCAGTAAATAAACGCGCCACATTTGGATTTACGTTATTCTTACTTGTGTTAACACTGTGAAAATATAATCGTACGTATTGAATTAATACTATATATACATGTACACATATACATACGTATATACTCAAAATAATTTTGAAATTGAAATTTTTATCTCTTTGCTATGTGTGTTAGATATATGTTAAATTGTTATCACATAATGTTAAATAATTCTATTCAAACCTCTATTTAATTCTAATATGTATATAATATGTTTTCCTTCCTTTGTATATTTCCATGTGAGAAGTACATGTGTACATTCGACAGTATCAATTTTATGGCAAAAAATAAAAAAAAAAAAATAAAAATAGGGAGATATCATGTCCCTCTTATGTTAGTTTTTTATCTTTCGATCGTATTGTATGCGCTTGCGCATAAAATCAGATCAATGCGTTATATAAGGCGCGGAATATTACTGCTTACTATTAGTTTACAAAGTGATTTTTATTGTAGATGGAACGCCATAAAAGAACAATGAAGCCACGTGTATTGGTCACGAGTAACGATGTACCAACAGCTGGCATAGATCTCTTACGGACAAAGTAAGTGTACTTTTTAAGAAAGAATATTTACTAGTGTTATTTATAGTGATTTAAAAAAGAAAACATTAAGAAGACACTTGTAATGCTGGAATTATTTGAACAATGGACATTATCGAAACAATTCACAATTATTTGTGAATTTTTAATGGTACATACTTATATGTTACTTGGAATTTAATACTTTTTTGTTTAGATGCGATGTCACAATCATTCAGACGGCTATGCCTAATCGAGAAGATGTATTGCAAGTTCTTCCTGGTCATGATGCTATCTTTGTTACTGGGCATATCAATATAAATAGCGATTTTCTTAATAATGCAGGTAAATATTTAGTCATATTAATCTTTTAGATTATACGATGGTTTATGTTCTCGCGGAATTTTAAAATAAGCCAACAGTAACGGCGCTAATCAACTCAGACTTTTAAAATTTAATTGATGGAATAAGCATTATCCATAATTATGAATAATTGAGTCCGCATTTCAGAATTTATTAGAAGTCTATTAACTTTCTTTTTTGTTGAAATAATCAGCTTAAGTAACGGCGTTGTATTGAGTATTGCATTTTCTGACGTATTACTATATATATCTATTTCAAATTATAAACAACAAAATGTAAATGTATACGTCTTTCATGAATGAAATTTAAAGAAATATCAAAAAATAGGATCGTCTCTAAAGGTCGTCTCAACAATGTCAGCTGGCTATGACCATTTGGATGTTCCCGAAATTAAAAGAAGAGGTATCAAAGTCGGTCATACTCCTATGGTTTTATCAGCTGCAGTTGCAGAAATTGCAGTACTTTTGGCATTAAATGCAGCAAGACGAACTCATGAAGGACGTCTAAAACTTGAACAGTAATTAGACACGAACTTTTTATTTAATCGCTTTTGAAAATTATAATTAATCAAGTTAAAATTATATATCTATCCAAGAAATGTTATACAAATTTTATTCGGATTTTATTCAAAAATTTAGAAGGATAGATTTACTAATCTTAATCATAGAAAATGTTAAGTGTCTTTTAATACACATGTATAAAATTCTTAAAAATTTAGAGGACAAGTGACAAGATCTTTGCAATGGTTACTTGGTCAAGATTTAAGAGGATCAACAGTTGGCATTGTTGGTTTGGGCAATATTGGACAAGCTATTGTTAAACGACTGAAAGGATTCGATGTAGATCGTTTCGTTTATACCGGACATTCTCGTAAAAAAGCAGGTATTTATAAATGCATAGATAAAAATGAAATATGCATTTTTGATAGTATTATTTATCTGTATTTCAATCTTAAATAGGGGATGAACTTGGAGCGCATTATGTGTCTTTTGACGACCTTCTTGCACAAAGTGATTTCGTAATTGTCGCTGTTCCCCTAAATAATGAAACTAGAGGATTGTTTAACGATGATACTTTCGGTAAAATGAAAAGAAACGCGGTATTCGTAAACATTGCCCGTGGGCAAATCGTAAAGACAGATGCCTTGATTAGAGCATTGCGTAATAACACAATTTTTGCGGCGGGTCTTGATGTTACGGATCCTGAACCATTGCCTCCCGATCACGAACTTCTCAAACTTCCCAATGCTGGTAAATATCGTTAATCATATAAATGCAAGGTTTAAATGAATTAATATATTTATCCTTTTTTTAATATCTTTATTAACAGAAATTCCATTCTATATTTTCATGTAATATGTGTACATATTAGTTAATTGTAGAAATATATAGCAAAGTTGTATATATATACATTAACAAATATAAAATGTACTGCAGTGGTCATACCTCATTTGGGCAGTGCTACTACGAAGACACGAAATGATATGTCTCTTACTGCAGCACAAAACATTCTCAATGGATTAGAGGGTAAGCCACTGATATATGAATTGTAACTAATATGTTCTATTGCATGTATGAAGTATAAACTTTTATTACATAATTTAAGACTATATATTTGTTTGAAGTAATATAATGATACAATGATATATTCCTAGCGTATTTAAGAATATTAACTGACACATATACATATACATATATAACATGTATTTTAGTATCACGTCTTTTTACATAAATTTATATTACCTATATATGTAAAATTTCCGAATGGCTCATTAAATATATTTTGGAAATATTGAAATGCCTCTGATGTCTTGTGATAGTTTCCTATTTATTATAAAATTTTGTAGTATCTACTTCTTCTTTATTTCTTGCACTGTCTTATAAAAGGTTTAGGAGATACTCCCTTTTTTTTTTAGATAGATATTTAAAATGTTATATGAAACTAATCAAAGAAAACACAATTATGAAAGAACGTAACCCTCCAGTTTCTTATAAATTAGGGAAAAATATCTCCACCATTATTTAAAACATCATAGAACATCTGTTCTTTACAAGTTTTTACCAAATTTAAGTGCAAACTTTTGGTATTTATCACCCGTAATGCACAACAGGTAACCATCAGGCTTCCACTACTGCATTTTTTAAATTACTTAGGATTGGATCAATTTTAGTTTCCAAAGATAAGATATGGCCTGTATTACAATTATGACTCGCAATAAAACTTATTACTAAAGGTAATTTGTTCATCTGAACTACCTACAAAATAAATTAATAATTAAATACAAAATAAATTAATTTATATATATTTGTTAGTCTTATATTTAATGAAAAATAATAATATTCTATAATAATAATAATAATAATATGTACTTTTTTTATTACCTGATAACTACTATACATGCATATAATTGTTTTATTTTTCCCTAAACCCAATTTGCTCCCTTGGTCTGTTGCCATGCCAAATGTAGATAAGAAACTTGCTCTCATAGCTAATTCAGGTGTCGTATCATCAGTTACGGATATGACAGGTACTCCATCCCTATCTGTTATCAATATACTATGAAGTCCTTCCACACTACTTAAAAGTCCATAAAGAAACTTTCTTAATTCCTGAGATAACAAAAACAAAGATATAAAAAATGATAATTAATAACAATATTATGATACTATATGTACTTTCGTAAATTATGACATTTCTATCCATAAAATATATATTCTTTTCATAAATATTTTGTAAATATTTTTAAATTAACTTGATACTATCTATATCTAACCTTAAAACATAAACTACATTATATCTTATAAAATAATAAAATATAATCGAAAAACTTACTGCTGTCATCTTTAATATTCACTATGATAGGCTACGCGGTAAATTGTAAACTTATTTAAGTCTAATAAATCTTAAATATTAGGACTATCAAATGCTTCTTTTGACAGGTTGTCATATGATAAACGTAGAATGCGCGCACATCGCATTTAAACTATCATGCTAAAAGAAGTTCTTGGAACGCAATTCAAATTTGAAATAGTTGTTAGATATTTGTTGTTAAAAACTGTAAATATAAATTAAACTGTAAAACTATAAGTTAATAATTTAGTAATTCTAGAGATATATTAATATTATCATAGGTTATAATTAAAACTAATGATTTGGTTTTATTTAAAAATATGGCCCAATTAAAAAAATTTTGCTTATTTTAACTTTACATTCCGTATTTATAATGTTTGAGATGAAATTGTATTGTTTATTTTAGAGCAACTACAGGACACTTTAGATACAAACTAAATATATAGTAACTCAACATCAATGCAATTTGTAACAATATTTTTATTAGAAAATTTTGTCTATCCTAATAAAAGTTAGTAAAAAAGGAAACGGTGATAATGTATAATTTATTATAGTATATAAATTGATGAATTGTATAAATTTACATGCAAATTATATTTCATTGCATCAGAGTACTATCATTACTATCGCTTTTATAATTATTATAAAATACAACTCATCATATGTATTAGACATAAAACAATCATTACATCATTCAAAATGTATTAGAAGAAAGAAAAACACTCATTTCTATAATTATTTTTTTTTTAACATCCACATATGAGTTTGTACTAGAGAGTTAATTTGACACTTGAGTAACATCCAACATAAACATTTTTGGTATATCTTGACCATAATATATTTTTGTGTTATGTGCTAGTGCTTCATATTTCTTTAGTTCTAAAAATTCTCGGGTAAGAAGAAGCTTATTTGCTTCAGCCTGCATTTTTGTTTGATAATGTTCAGCATCTGAACGACTTTTCTGTCTTGCCAAATGCATTTCATCTTCAATAGCCGCTATTCGTTGTTGTGACTCTTTTTCCATAATTTTTTGAATATACTGTATTTTTGCTACTTGTGCCTCTTTTTCTGCTTCGATAACAGCTTTCTTTCTATCGGTCTCTGCATCCTTTTCGACGACTTTTTGATGCTGTGTTGAAATTAAAAGTTTTGTTTTCTCTGCTTCCCTGTAATTGTTATTAAAATATTATTCAAGTTTTTTAGAATCTATCATGAACTTAAATCTATGGTACTTACATTAACTCATAATTTTTTCTGATAGTTTCTGGAATTTTTGGTTTAGTAACTCTAACTGCATGAATACTTAAACCAGGTGCTAAGTCATTTAAGTCTTTTTGTAAAGCAGTTTTCAAATTTTCATCTATTTGATCAAACAAGTCTATATACACCTCGTGCAATGTGTGTACAGAACAAAATTGATTTAATTCATGGTGAATCTTATTGAATATTAATGTTTGATCATAATCTGCTGTAAAGTTTCTCACCATGTTATAAACTATAATTAAAAGAATTAATATACAATATTGTAATAATTTGTAACTTCTAGTTCAATGTAATAAAATTCTTACCACTACTTGCATCTAATATATTTACAACTTCTATACGATCAAAATAAATCATTACACCTCCACTTGTTCCGCATGGAACATTCTTTACTTCATCTGTCTGTAGTGTAACTTGAACAGAGCGATATGTTGTTAATAAGGGTATCATCATATGAAACCCAGGGTTGCTGACTTGAGGCAATAATGCTCCACCCTGTACCATTTAACAAAAATGCTTATAATGTTTATAATATTGATTAATTATAATTATAGTAATAATTAATCGAAATATATTTATAAATTACTTACTCTAAAATAAACACCAACATGACCTTCTTCTATACGATGTAAAGAAAAGTTGAAAACTATTGCTAAGCAAACACAAAAACATATTCCAATAATGCTCTGGTCAAACATGCTATTTTAGTTGCTAAAATAGAAATATATCGTGATTATATATCGTTATCGTTATATATAAAATAGAAATATATCGTGAATTAAGGAAATTAATAATCCGCTATATATATTTATTTATTCATTATAACAAGCTATTAATTTTGTATTGTACACAAGAATAATATTTATTACAAACTGTATTCAGTAAAATAGCAATAATTTGTTTTATTTACACTTCTATCATTGAGGTTATATGTGACTTATATACATTACAAAACTTTGTAAACCTTTAGAATGTTACCTACTTGCGATAGTGAATATATTAGGAAGTAAATAAACTTGTGAATTTAGGTTTTCAACGCATAAATGTTGAATATTTTATGTTTTAGTCAATTTTGTTGTTTCAGTTGATATATCAGATTTTGTTATAAATTGAATCGTTTGCTTAACTCATGTTATATATTACATTAAATAATGAATTAACTTTTTAAAATTACATTTAGATGTGATTTCCATATATATATATACTATATATATCACACATTCTAATATCGTTCAAGATAAACGGAAACCGATAACCATTAAACCAGAACAATCTGAATGGACGAGGATAATTTCTTATAAGGAAATGATTAATAGTTTCAAATTCTTCTTAATGTCATTAAAAATAATTTGAAAAATATTAATACAGTTTTAAACAAGAATAGTATAATTTATTCTGCAACATTATTAAAACAATATAGTGACATTTTTGATTACTAGAGTCATCTATGGCGCTTAAAATAATACAAAATTATTAAAAATTTTGTTTACTTAAATTACCAATATATCTTTATTTCTTGTATGTACATCTTTATAAAAAAAATGATAAAAGTTAATTCATATAGCAATCATTATTCTTAACGTAAAAGATATGTTTCTCTCGGGTATTTTAAGTATTTTTATTTCTCTATTTGTTTTTATTAGATTTATTTTTCTGTAATTTTTTTCTATCACGATTGCCACTTTCCTCAGTTTCATTGATGGTTTTAACATCGACTATATTCTGATTTAATGCCTTTAATTCTTGCAAAGCTCGTTTGGCCAATTTCCCTTCTGGCGTGTCCACTGGTTCCAAAAGGAGCATCGTTAGGGACTTCTTCAAGAGACTTCCGGCCTCTTCAAGGCGCGAAGCTAATTCGTTTGAAGAAATTTCTCGTGCGGAATATGCACGATTTGCTAACAACACTAGTGGTAAGTGCATTTCGTATAACATTATTCCTAAAAAATATATGTATAGTAATAGACGACGTACTGTATTCATATACGTACATACATATGCATACTAAATTGATATTTAAACATATTGAAAGTTGCTGCAGAATTAAAACTCGGTTAATATCATTTCTCGCTGATTTTACTAAGTCGAATAAATAAATTACTCGATTAAAAATACCTTTCAATCGAGATATTCCTGGTTCGATAATTTCAAGCATATCGTACATTTCCTTACATACGTCAGACATTTTCTGCATAATTTTCTTTTGTGGGTTTGGCGTTGCCACTTCCTTTCTATAGGCAGCTAGTAACTTTTGTTTCAATGATAGCATTAGAAAATGATTTCGATGGAAAGACTTTGACAATTTCGCCATTAAAGTTTCCAATCCCTTGATTATGAAAAATCAAGATATATATCAAATTAGATAGATGCTCAATAATGTACAATCATCATAATTCTATCATATACGAACTTTAATATCGTAATCGTCCACATCGTCGATCAATGTTCTGGTTATATTTAAAGTGGCTCTGACAAGACGACCTCCGATCGAGCTTTTGCATTTGTTGCATTGCCATCTTGTTCCTTTTTCATATGGAAACTTTGTCAGAGGGTTTTGCATTCCTATGTAGCCCTCTCTACATCGTGGACATAGAATACTGCTCATGTACGATCCCATTTCGTATGGATCGCTGCATAATGGGCACTCGCATTCGAAATACTTCCCACCTCGCAAATGTTCTCTTCTGCCTAAGGTTCCCTAACAATGAAACATGTAAATGATCAATTCTCAAAGCAATCGATAAAGAATTGATAGATCTGTACAACTTTACAATTTGTAATTTTAATCGTTAGAAGCTTCATACATAACATAACGTGGTGTAATAGTATTTTAATGATTTTAAAAAATTTCTCACGCGGAGTGATTTGAGTTTTGCGAAGTAAAAATCTTTATAATAAGCGAATAAACAAACCAAAAGCGACGAGGTGTAATTGAAGTAGATTTCATCGCCTTCTTTGATCGGCAAACTGGCGTACACAGTAAGCTGAAAATTATCATCAGCAGTTAGATGAGTGTTACCCCTGCAGTCGTGAGCCATCAGGGAGGCCTCCGCATATAAACCTCGTAAAAGAAGTCCATCCAGACCTCCCGGAGATCTGAGCTCGAAACAATTAACGTCTAAAATTCCGCACAACAGTTGGAAGAGCTCTGAGACAGATGGGTCGTCATCAGGAACTAAATGAAGCGATTTTATCACCTATTTGAAACAAGAAGACTTATTATAGAAAATTAATCGTCTTTCTTAATTAGTTGCTTCGTTTTACTTACATTTACGACATTTAGTTCTCTATCTTTCCAGACGGACGTGTTTCTCCTCTTATCTGTATGAGCTTCCATAGATTCGACTTGTTTCCATAATTCTGGATCTCTTTGTCTCAAGAGCCATAATCTTAACGGTAATAATACACCGATGATATTTTCCGTATTGTTTATTAATAAATCTTTATTGCGTTTGAAAATTTCGCACTCATCCGGTGTATGATGTTTCGATCGTTCCTGAAAGATCACTAATGATCAATGATAAATGACGGTGCTTAACAAAACAGTGTACCTTTCTCCAAGAGAGTAAGTAAGGTACGCTTTGTTAAATTAGTAGCGATTAAAGAGGAAATTTAGAGAGGAAGTTCGAGTAAAACGAGCGAATTAGTTTTGCATCTACCTCGCAGGCAGTACTGCACAGAGGCGCAACGTTGCATTTTGAGCAAACATACTGTAGTTCCTTCTTGATTTTTGGCAACAAACGCAAACACGCAAAGCATGCCGGATCTTTGCTGGAAGTTATAGGTCCAACAGCGATCGGTTCCTCGCGAAGTATCACTTCGCCTGCTGTTAAATTCTTTGCCGCCTGTAAATATCTTATAAAAGACGATAGTATAAATATATCTCAAAATACACGATACATCTAACGTGATATGTACACATACGATTTCAATTCAATTCGTAATCAAATCAGTTGCGAAGATCAAAAGTGTATATATCATGATATACAATATCATATTTGCTTTTTGACTGAGATTGAATATAATCCAAAAATTTATTAACACAATACTGCCAATAGATGCTATTTCAACGCTTTTAGATGCCTATCGCGTTATATTTACTTAAGATATACGTGCTGTATGTGTTTATACCTGCCCAGCTTCTCTGAGTAAGCAACTCTATATTTTAACGTAGGAGTCGCAGCGTTTTTCGGTTTTCCTTCCATCGTGGTATATTAGTCCAGCTATTTTCGTCAATTGCTTGAAAGAACGTATGTACTTACGTGTCTTACGCGAGACTAACGATACTTAGACGCGTGAGAGTTTGACGGTATCGTGCATTTCCTACGGTTCGTAACTGACACCGAAATACAGGAAGTTGTAGCGGGAGCCGTCTCTCTTTAGTACTCTCGATACGCTATATTATTATTAGAAATAGCGTAGCGCGTGCTTGTCGAGTATTCGTAACAAAACAATGCGTAGGTAATGGCTTTAGGGACCGCGATCGTCCACGATCGTCCACATTTTAAATAAATCGCTCTCTCGGTGTTGATGAAATCTTCTAAGAAATTTTGATGTAAATGGAAGACCGATGTAAGTTTGACGAAGATTAAAAAAGATTAAACTGTTATGGATTTGGAGAATTAGAGACAGTTTTATTTTCTCCATTTGTGTTCGTCGTCGTTCGTTAGATGAGATTTGATACGTGATAAGTTTTTAGTAAGAAACATTATGTTGGATACATTATATTCGTATTGAAACATAATATATGTATTTATTACGTACGTACGTACGGTCTTGCGTAACTTTATTAACAAAGAAATACGTTCGTACAAAGCTTCATATATTTACAATAAATAAGTATTTATAAACTTTTGATTGATTCTTCGAGTTGAGCCAGAGATTCTTTAGCAACGATACCTATTTGACCTTCCGGTGTGTCCGGTGGTTCTAAGCATAAAATTAATGCCGCTTCCTTCAAAATGTTGGCAGCCTCTATCATTTTTGATTTTAGGACAGCTTCATCGATCACTCCGGCGTTCCATTGCGTTTTAGCGACAAAAAGTAAAGGCGCATGGAGCTCGTAAAGTGTCATTCCTTTATCGGTAAAAGCAAAATATTAATAACAATCGTTAATAAAGCATTATCCATTAACAGAAGTTCATTATTGTTTAATGGACATTTGGCATAGATATATCAGGAAATAAAGTGCGTTATCGTTGAAAGTACAGTAACAAATGATAGATAATTATAAATCCTTTACCTCTTATACGAGAATAGCCAGGTTCTATGACGTCCAAGACCTGAAGTAACAGCCTGCAAATATCGATTTTATGTTCTAATACGACGTCAGGCAAATCATCTAGGAGGTACTCGTCCACGCGGCCATACATTTGTGTCAACGAATGTCTGCAAAGCGAAGTTCCTGGATTATTTCAATCTTCTAAATCCTCTTACCACGGTTTTAACATCACCGACAAAATAGGTATCAAAATTTGTATCTATTGAGAGACAGCTTTGCGGATTTGCCAATTGAGATTGCAGCATAATTTGTATACAATAAGCGGATAATTCTTCCCATTCATACAGTATACGCACGAAACTTTACACACAGACATAAATTTACCGTGTGTCACCATATATCATCATACATGGCATCATACATTTCAATCTCCACGTGTATTCTTACAATCGCCTCTCAATGGTAATCGATAGTATAATATAAATATTTTATCTGTCTCTATCTCGGTCAACTCTCGATCGCTTGTTATCTACATCGCATAATCTGATAAACACTTATCACGTATATGAATTACCATACTAATAAGAATATATTTACCTGAGCATCGTAAGGAAACCATGTCGAGGATGTAAAACCGAACGATATTTTTTCACCACTGTTTCCCTTTCCTGAATGGCATCAGCTCCATCAGCACCGCTAATGGTCTCCACTGCATCCACTTCTGCTTGTATGATATGCAATACTTTTCGAACGGCTGATCCCGATGTCGTAAATTCACAATGCGTACATTTCCATGAACTTTCTGGATCTGTAACATAAATTTAATTGGAAATTGCGATTACGATTAATCGTATTCTTAATTGTATGCGGATCAGTCGATATCGTTAGCGAGGCAGTCATACGAGATATTTTTACCCAGAGAATCTAAAGATAACACAATTCCGTTATCACACTTGTTGCATTTCAACGAAGACACATGTGTTCCAAGTTCAGTAGGATCTGAACATCTTGGACAGGCACAGGCGAAATATTTTCCTTCGAGAAGATGTTCTCTTCTCAATAGCGTAGGAAGTAACGAATGTGTGTAACTTCCGTAAAGTTCTCCACCGGCAGGAATTTTTAGTGTGGTACGCAATCGTACTCTGTGAACAGAGTAAAAGTTCTTTAAACATATCAAGTAACTTGGCGATTTATTACTGAATTTAAGCAATTATCATTTTACCTATAATCAGTTGGCGAAATGCTGTGACATGTATTAGAGATACACGAATGATTCATTAGAGCCACTGTTGGATACAGTGCTCTCGCGCTACACCCTTTCGCTGTTCGAATCTCGAAAGTATTGATTTCTAGAATTCCACATGCTGTATGAATTTGTTCTTCCGAGAATCTGCGACGAAACAAAACGAAACATCGGTCGATGATAAAATTACTTATTTCTCTCGCGAGATTGACGAGCAATTACCTGTCTAATTTAAGTTGTTTTCTTATATAGTCCACTATATTAATCTGATTTGATTGCCAATGTTTCTTTTGACTTCTTATTTTATTGTGAGCCTCCATGTTCTTTATCTCGTCGTTCCACCTTTCAGGATTTCTCTCCGATTCTAGAAGCAATCTTAACGGAGTTATACATTCCAATTGTGGCACTCCATTTTCGTTTGCTTCTTCCAGAGCAGCCTGCACGTTAAACTTCTCGTTGGCTTGTACGAATACCTACAAATAAGATACGTGAGTATTATAGTTTGTCGTTCGATACGTAGCACAAAAGCGAGTCATATTTCTAAATCACACGTCTTTTAACACATCTTCACACTTTCATTTTCCGCTTTTAACACCTTCTTGTCTCTCTTATATCCTACAAAGTATGCAAATTGACGATGTATTATTAGCGAAGGCTTCGCGATTGATTGCAACGTACGAAAATTATTTGAAAATATGCGTTAATCGCAGAAAGTGGAAGATAGTTTTGCCGTTTTTATATTCTCGTGATTTCTACCTGACATTCATAGTTCTTGTGTTGCGGTTGGTTTTCGCATTCTTCTGAACATACAGGCCAACCGCATTTTGAACAAAGAGATTTAGCGCTTAACGATGGAGGCCATGTTGCATAACAGGAAAGACACAAAGGGTATGTGAATGCCTTTGGTCCAACTACAAAAGGCATTTCTGTGACAATTTCTTCCCCTGCTTCCAACTCTTTGCTAGCGACCATGTACCTGAGAAAAAGTATTTTAAAGATTTACCAAACAGTATTCATTGCAATCGTAATATAGTCGATTAAGAAGAAGAAAAATACTTTCTTACCTTCCCACTTTATCATTCTGAAGAATTTTGTATGTCGCCGTGCTTTTCCCCGTTGGCGTCGATTCCCCCTAATGAACAACATTATTATTTTTGAAGCTGTAGCTTTGTATTATTGAGAAATTGACTCGTAATTGAAAATTGCAGACTGTTATTTTCATTTTTAACATAAATACGCAGCAGAATCATTTTTGTGCAATAAATGTAACGCGGAAAGCAACATCGCTGTACGTGCTGTATAGAAGCATACGTATGCAAACAAATCAATTTGGTACACCGATTTCGTAAGACCAGTACATAGTTTTGTATTATAGATTATTTCCTTGTTATTTTTTAATAGTGTGCAACAAACGATCAGTGAAAACTATTATAGAAGTATGACGAAAAATTTGGATATATTAAATGCAAATGCAGTTTAAATATGCTAAACGCAATATGTTCAGCATGAGTTTTCCATTAACGATAAAATTATAGTCAAATCGCAATATCTTATGATCTATAGTATATTGCTAGCGGGGTTATGCGGGCAAACAAAACAATAAAATTAAATATTTTATAATCTATAGTATGCTGTTAGCGGGTTTATGCGGGCAAATAAAATAACAAAATTAATTTACGACAAGAACATTCAGCATGAACGGAACAGATTTTATTAATTTATGATACATACCAAGCTTTTTTGTGACATGGTTGATCAACGATCGATCAATATTGATATTGAAATAATTTCCTCAATTTCGCTTGTATTGTACGCTCCTTTCGGGTTCGAACCGAATTGCACGATCTGCTAAAGAAGAAGGATACAAACAGACTGAAAATTAATTTTGCACAGACATTTATATATATATATATTCGCCTTAATAAAAATATACTATCCACGAAGAGACTGCCAAGATATGATCTAGATCGTTCACCATCGTCTTTCGGGAGGAGTCTCAGTTCGCGTAGAAATGGTAGTTACACACTCTGCGTCGAGCAACTATTCTATTTTGGGAACCGAAAAATGTGCAGTTTTAATTGCTTCGACAGTTTCACGAAATGGTCAAAAAATTAGACTGGTCATTTTTATGACTATTCATCTAATAACCATATAAATAATTATGTACATTTCGCTATTTTCTTCACTGTATCTTCAGTACCTTTTTCATGTGACAGAAGATTAGAGATGAGCAACTTTTTGAATGGGATAGACAACATTTTTATGAAAATTTAGGAATAATAGATAGTTTTGGCCAACTATTTTAGTATACAATTACCTTTATACATTGAAGTTTGAAAGAAGTTCTATTAACTTCGCGCCCTCGTTCCTTTTTTGTATTCAGGATTTTTTTTTTCTGTATATTGACAACTAGTTATAATCTAATTTTCTTACAAGATTGATCAACAGTTTCTTTGCGTGTGCAATTGACGCGATTGAGGTTGCTTCCTACTGAAAATTGCCCATTGGAATTCCAGATTTCCAGCAAAGAAAAAGTTCATTTAGTAGGAAGAAAAGGAAGTTATAATTGGAGAAATTTCAAACTTTTTAAATTTTGAAATATAATATCCTACTATAACTAAAGAGTTTGATATATGTCGTTTATTTGCATAATATATAAATACCACTTATACAGTGCATTTAAGATTAACATAATCAATTAGAAAGACGTATATGATTTTTAGTAATAAGGGTATACTTGATAGTAGTGTGAATTAAATATGTGTTTAGTATACTATTCGACAATACTTTTTCCTTTATATATCTTTATCATTTACTCAACGCTCAATAAGCAGTACCGGGTGATCAGGATGTGTGTAAAATCCACGCCTATGAGGGTGATCTTCAAGGTTACATAATATCTAGAAAGTAAATCAATATAAAGATTAAACTGCCGAATGTATTTTATTTAATAAAAGAGGAACATCCTCCTATTTGTATAAATTAATTTTATTCCATGTATTTTATTAAAATTTTCACATAAAAATAGTGTCTAGCTTATTTGGAAGTTATTCTGCGCATGCGCAAGCACAGTTGCGCGAAGGTTCCGTCTTCCTCTCCCGATTCGCATATCGTCTCACGTACGCAATTAAGGGACAGCGAGACGAAGTCTTGTAGTTTTCTGCACTTGCGTCTTATAACATAGAACATAAGTAAGTACCGACGAATACCATTATTTATACGTCCTAGATCTAAATTAGATTCCTTATTCATACACACAGATTGCGTGAGAATTTGTAAGAAAAATTAAATATTTGTAAAGCCGGCATGAGTTGCTAGTCATGTCGCTGGACTGTCGTTTGGCAGTGTTAAAAACCATTTCTATCAATTTTGTCAATCCATATGAATTTAAACGGTTTGTCTTTCCTTTGTGATTTAACCAATAACGTTTTTTTCATTAAACAAGGATATTTTCGGGTGTGATAATGTAAAATTCAATTCAATTTTGAGAATTAGAAATCGCTGGTTTACACCTTATGTAATACCAAGATAGGTCAATATCACTCCATTTTTCCTCTGTATTATTGTTAAATTAATTGCATATTGTTACTTAGTATATTTTCTTTTTTCGTTTTTCTTAATATTGGCATTACTAGCCCCGTAATTCATTCTTTACAATAAAATTTCTGTCAGAAAGTATATACATAGTTAATTTGATATTCATTTTTCTCGCATATGTATTAAATATTACGAAATGCATTAAATAATTTCCAAGGAAAATTGCAACTCTTACGCTACATGTAGCTGACAATTTTTCATTAACTAAATCTCATTTTTTATTTATTTTGTAATTGAAAAATATACTTATAAGTTAATTATGACTGACATATCATTTATTGATTGTGAGATAATAACTTGAACTTTTCGATTAATTATCATTCAGATTAGAGATTATTGTTATTTTAGCGCTTTAATGCTAAGCATATTTAAATGTATAATTTAGAAAAATGTATTTTTAAAATTCAATATTATGTTTCATTTATGAATGAAAATGTCTTACTTACACTTTTCTTTAAATAAAGTAAATATTTGTATTTTATATGCATACATTATATAAATTTATGTTATTGTTAATTGGCAAATAATGTCATGTACCTCTTCAATGTTTTTGCATAGATCATGGCCCCACCATCATATAGTGATTTAGGCAAAAGTGCTCGTGACTTATTTTCCAGTGGATACCATTTTGGTCTAATTAAGTTGGATGTGAAAACAAAAACTAAGTCTGGTGTAGAATTCTCTAGTGGTGGGGTATCTAATCAAGATAGTGGAAAAGTATTTGGTACTTTAGAAACCAAATATAATATTGACGACTATGGATTGAAATTTAGTGAAAAGTGGAATACTGATAATACACTTGCTACTGATGTTACTTTTGCCGACAAATTGCTCAAAGGTCTTACCCTTGGCTATGGCTGTACTTTCTCTCCACAAACAGGGTAAAATATTATATCATTTAATTTTATCTGTACCTTATAGCTTACTTATCCCTGCTTTGCAAGTACCTAAAATAAATAATTTTGAAAAATATGTGATTGTTTTGTGTTGTAGGACCAAGACTGGAAAACTGAAGACATCTTACAAACATGAGAATGTATCAGCCAATGCTGATTTTGATCTTAGTCTTTCTGCTGGTCCTTTGGTAAATGCATCAACTGTTGTAGGATACCAAGGTAAGGAAAAGATAACATGTATATATTTTTAGTTTATGGCATATATTTATATTATTTTTATTATTATGTAATATTATATCATTTCTTTTTTTAGTATTGAACTTGAAAAGTTAAATATTGTTCAGATATTTAATAGTTATTATATTGTTGTCCTTATGTGATTTCTTGTAATTCCATTCAAGTCCTTCCCCTTTACATTTCCAGTATCCTGTTATTCCAGAAAAAATGATGTAAGATTGTGTTATAGTAAAACAGAATAGATTAAATTTACTAGGTTATAAAATACTACGATGAAATTGTAGGTTGGTTGGCTGGATATCAAGCTTGTTTTGATACACAAAGAAATAAGCTTACAAAGAATAATTTTGCACTTGGATATACCGCATCTGACTTTACTCTTCACGCAGCAGTGTATGTATAATCGTTATAAATATTCATGACAAAAAATAATTTGATAAAATTTTCTTCATTTTTTAATATTCTGCTTTTTTTTAGGAACAATGGCTGTGACTTTAATGGCCTCATTTACCACAAAGTGAAACCAGAACTAGAAGGCGCAATTAATCTGGAGTGGAATTCAAGCAACAATGTGACACAATTTGGAATTGCTACAAAATATAATCTTGACCCAGATGCATCTATCAGAGCTAAAGTTAATTCTAATCTTCAAATTGGTCTAGGATATCAACAAAAGTTACGTGATGGTAAGTGATGTTTAATTTGTGCAAAATGTTACTCTAAGAAAGAGACTTTTGGTAGAGTAACAATATTATATTTGATTTTACATTTCTCATCAGTTGTCATAATATATCCATTAAATCATTATACTTTACTGATTATGTTGATTATTTATTGTATACATTTTATTTATAAAAAGTACTTCAATATTTGACTTACATATTCTTTAACATATTTAGGTGTAACTCTGACACTTTCTACAAATATTGATGGAAAGAACTTTGGCTCTGGTGGTCACAAGATTGGTCTTGCATTAGACTTACAAGCTTAAATATGAATCAGACACAAATGGATTAGATTCACTCAAAAGGTCTTTTCATGGCCTTTGTGTCATAAAGACAGTATCACAGTACATGCTTCAAAGTATTGCCTATAACATATAGATAGGTTTATCCCAAAATAGATGCCACATATAATACGTATAAACATGGTATGGTAACAATATCTTATCATGAACAATACGGTTTACAAATTCTTAACCGAAATAGAAGTGTTCTATTTTTTCCTCTATAATTCTCTCATATTTGATATGGTGCAGCCTTTTACCAGTTCCTGATGAACATGCAGTCTACTGAAATCAAATGTTAATTACTCTGAACTTAATTATAAAAAATATACTCATGGAGTAATGTTGATTGCAAATACGTATAAAATTAAATACGTATAAAATTAAATGTGTTTAAACATTTCTGGAAATATATTTTTCAACTCAGTATTAAATGTTACCAAGTTACAAAGTAACTATAAATTCAGTGATTGATTTCAAAATAACACAGTATGATGCTGCACATACATTTTTGTAGCTACACAAATAATATTAATGACCGAATTTATTGTAAAAATACCTGCACTTAATATTATATTAAATAAATAGCTACGTACAGGGACTTGAGATTAAATGATGTCAAATATAAAGTACAGTTACTTTTCATTTGCAGAATGAGATAACATTCATTCCTATCTGTATAATCAATATAAAACAATACTGCCAGCGTGATTATTTTAGAATTGAAACAAATTGAGAAATACATGTTCGGTTACGAAGATTCCAATAATTTAGTCTGGCATCTTATATAAAGATTTCACATTTTTTAAATAGTATATAGTAATAAATACTTTTAGTTATAAATAATTCCACAGTCTTGTCTTATGTAGCACTTATAATGCATAAGAGGTTTGTACTCATACAATTTTATTCTCCCATACACCAACAGTTGTTAAATATTCAACCAAATCTGGATCAAGCTTCGATTAGTTCATAAAATAAAGAAAATTTTATTTTATGTGCAGTGTGAATGCTTTATTTACATGAGATAATTACAATATTCCCTTTACTGGAATATGCTTGCGTGAAGTTCATAACAGTCATAGATGAATATTAAACAAATGATTTTTTAAGTGTGCTTAATCAATAAAAATTTTTCCGTATTTTATACTTATTTCAATGTTAAGTTTTCGTAAATAATAAAATAGCTATAATGGCAAAAACCAATTGTTAAATATTTCATAAATTTTGGTATATTTATTTGTATTATGAAAAATCAAAATTTATTTATTGATCATATAAAAATTGAATTTATGCGTATTAACAAAAATTAACGAGTATGTTATATTTTACATTACTCGCAATGCATAAGCATTACTGTAGAATTATAACAATCTTTATTGCCTCCAAATTTTTAGTTGTGTATGTATCAAATGTTTATCTAATGTTCCTGTTCCGGTTTCTGTGTATGTTTATTTAATATTAAAAAAATTTATATTAATGCACCATCTGATCTTCCATTGCTTTTGCTATCCATTCTGGTTCAGTTTGAGCAATTTTTTCTATTATTTGGTTTACTTGATAGCAAAGTGATTGTATTTGTTTATCCCACGTTGGTAAAGTTTCGCGTGCTACACAAGAAAATAAGTTATTGATAGAAAATATTTGTATTAAATCCATAAGACTAAATTATTAATTAACTATAATTGATTGCTCTAAACTTACTTTCAAAATGTACAATGGAATCAATTTGATCGATATACCCATTCATTCGACCTTCTGTAATCATTTGGCTAGCAATTTTTTCTGCTTTCGTTGGTGGAATTTCTAACAAAGCACCCAATTCTTCGAAAGTTATGTTATTGTATAATTTACTAGCAGATAATAAGTTATGTTCTATAACGGCACGGTCAAGAATAGTGGATCCTAATCCATCAATTGTACTTGCTTTCTGATGAGGTTGTAATAAGGCTTCAAATTCTTGCAACTCGGAACGCCGAATAATGCGATCCAAATACATTTTTTCAAGAATTGAGTAAGCGGGAAGTTGTTGACAACGCTCGTCTTTAAATAATGTAGCTAACATACGACTTCTTTGTTGACCTAATATTAATGCAAAGCTTATACATTGTTTTTAAAAATTAATTAAAGAATATGAAACAAATATTTACCTGCAGAAGCTAATACTGTACAAATTAATGCATTCCTAAGTGCAGTCATACGTTCATCTTCATGTATAATAGATCTGTATGATAATTCATTGTATCTTTGTGCTGCTTCTATAAACTTTCTTCTATAATCTAATACTCTAGCATAACAAACTTTATAGTATATTTGTAACTGTTCATTTTTCGACTCAGCCTAAAAAAATCAAAAAATAAATTTTTTTTTAAAGGTATATATACTACTTAGGTAAATTTGAATACTATATACTTGTAAAAGAGATGCCCTATTGATGAATGCTTCGGCCTGCACTGGATCATCGTCTTCTAAGTACAATCGTGCAATTTTAAGATAAGTTTCAAGTTTGTAGTCAACTGTATAGTGCCTGTGTAAACATAATAATTATACCTAACAATCTGGAATTGATAGTACATAACAATGATTTTTCTATTTACTTTTGTCCTGTTTCTAGTGGTATCCCAACTAAAACATTAGCTGCTTCTCTCCAATTTTGATTACGTTCATAAATTTTAGCCAAGTGTTGTCTTATACTAGCAACTTGTTCTTCAAATGAGATTACTCTTGGTTGCATCTAAAACATTAGCAAGCAACTCCTTATTATATTTCAATTAATATATATTATAACAAAATTTACCTTGTCTAATGTATAATGCGAAATAGCCATTGACACTTCATCAGGTAAAAGTAATAATCGATTACTGACATCCGTTAAAACTTGTCTTGAGATGACCAAACTTACATATTCATGTACAACTGCAAGACAAAAAGCATTCATTATTATGTTACTAAGAAACCATTGAAAACAATATCATATTGGAACTAGAATTATCTACAAATTGAAAAAAAATAGTTGTATTGATATTTAAAGACATTTATATAAAAACGTAGTTATGTAAATAACCATGAGGATATGATGTTTAATCTAATAAATTATTGCATATACAGAGACATGAACATGTAACGATTTGATACATATATGTTATATATTTATAAGTAATTAATAATATCAGATAATTGAAAGATATATTTCTGTACATTATAAGAAAAATCTAACATACTTGCTTCAATGAATATCTTCAAAGCATCCATCGCCTCTTCGCTGGACGATAACAGTATTGAGTCCAAAATCGCTCGATACCTGTAAGTATCACCATTTGTACGGAATATTCCAAAAACATACTTTTGATCCTACTTAACGAGCTTACTTCTCCGCTTGATCTTTATGAGAGCCCCCGGAATACAGTAAATTCGTGAGCTGTTGACGTACAGAAGCTGCCGTCACCACCATCTTTTCTACATGAATAACCAAAAATGACTTTTGCGCCTATTGCGATCATGAACTATGGACGGAAGCTACTAGAAGTACAGTAGGGAATAAATAGAAATAGATTTCACTGAATGTTATAACAATAAAATGCAAATTATTACAATAAGTAACAATTAAAATTTTTATATATTATAATTTTAATGAAATATATAAATTTTATTTGTATATAAACATAAATTATGTAATAATAGTTTTTGTGTTACGTATTTTCTTATTACTTGTTATATCTTGTACTTTATATGTATTGCCGATTCTTACTTATTTAACAATATATGTTATTATCAAATTATTAGAATTAAATAATTACAAAGATATGTACATCGTAATATAATTTGAGATGGCGCTTTATAGAACATTACTGAGATCAGTTAACACACTTTGCATGAATAATTCATGATTGAATAGAATACAATTAGTGTGGACTCGCTTATACTTATAAATTTGGTTTAACATTTCGTGTTCTATAATTTAAAAAGTTGATGTATTTAATTTGAATAGGATTAGTATAATGCTTCTTACTTTGTATTCGATTAAAATAAATATATACCATCAGTTTCATATCTAAACAAAATTAGTACACGTGTTTAAGTTATATATTAATTTAAAAATTGTAGATAACTAAAATATTGATAGAAAAATGACCAGTTATATAATGTAATTCATAAATTTTTAAAGATATTTGTTGATTACTTTATTCTATTTCATACGTGTCGTAAACCTGTATAATCTGTACTTAGATATAACTGCAATTTCTATGAAATTTAATGTATGCTAATGTGTACAGAAATGCAATTTTATTATTCATTTGCAATTTTAATCTCTCATTAGTCCCACCGTACCTAGTCGACAAAATTATAAATCAATGAACCAGATTCCATTATATTTGAAATCCAAATTGATATATTGTTATAATACTTATTCTTTTTCAAGTAAAACATGTATAAATATTGGAAGTAAGATTATAATCGTAAACAGAAAATATTTTTACAAAAAGAATGCATTTAAATGTTATCTGATTATCTATCCTGTTTTTTCAGTGATTATATAAAAATAAGCTACGTAAGAGATATTTAAATTCAATATATATTTGTATTTTAAAGATCTATTTTTGATCATTAGGAGTAGTTGATAAGTAACATTAATACATACATTTTTACTATACAGAAGTAGCTCTCTCTAATATTCGAGTAATTTCATTACTTGATTAGACGGTCATTAACTATCAAATTAGTATTGTGTTTCGCTATCGCAACATAAGAATATACGTGTATTTTTTAAGTACAGAATTCATTTGATATTAACGTTAATAACTAAGTTATTGCATAAATAAAAAGGTAGACTTTCATTCCTTTATTTAAGAAATAAAATTTGTAGAAATTTATAGACAGAAACATTATAGTTATAACAATATACAACTTTTCGTGAAATATTTTACATTCAAAATATTCAAGTTTTTGGAACACTTGGTTTTTTATTGGCCTAAGAGGGCGCTAAAGGGCTGACGTGTTTTTAGCCGCGGAAGGGTGAAAATGGCGAAATCGAAATTTGCAAAGTGCGCGAAAATATTGGTTGTTTTTGACGTAATATCCGATTGATAAAGTAAAACGTTTACTTTTGTTGAATTACATATAAGAAAAAATATAACTCTATAGTAACAGTGAACTTGTCATTCTCGTTTCTCTTTGAAATTTTAATACTAAACGACCTTTGGGTCTGTTTGTACACAGCGGTGCGTAGTGCACTGTGGGACAGCAATGGTGGGCGCGTGATTTTGAACAAATTCGAGGTATTAAAGGAACACCCAGGTATGTATTATAAGAACGATTAATTTATTTAGGAAAAAGTTTAAGTGAAATTTAAATGCTTGACGAGCATATAAGAGACATTTTTGTATTATTTGTTAAAATTAAAATAAGTTTCGTGGCACGCCCCCACCCAGCACTGTATGTACCTGATATGAAATGATAACTTATAGGTTAAGTTAAATTTTGTGCGATTATAAGGTGAATATTTAGGAAAAGTTCCTTTTTTATTACCATTTGAAATATTAAGTGTTTAATTTTTCTTCGTACATTAATGTCGATTTGCTGTGAAATCATTAAAACTATTAAAATACTTGGAGAAATTCAGTTCGTGGAAAATGGCGCGTTCAAGTAATAAATGGCGCTAATGTTCCTAAGTAGACTATCCTTCGAATTTTTCTTCATTATTCAAATTTTATTGTTCGAATTTTCGAAAATTCGAATTATACTCGGTCTTTATATTGTTGGACGTGCTTGTAGATAATCCTACTGCCCTTCGTAGTTATAAAAGGCACATCTACATCTTAAAGATTTGAATTTTTGAATTTTTAAATCGTCGTCGATTCGTTTCGTTTTTAAGTCAATTCATAAATCGTTTTATATTTTTCCGTTTGTTTGCAATATTTCTTTCTATGTATTGTCTAACAGCGTTTCGAGCTTTATAATATAAACGATTTACATTCTATGAATTTCTAACCTGTGTATCCATCAAATACATGTTTATGATGAAAGATACAGACATCTGGAAAACCTTTTTAACTTAGATAAAGTTATTTTAAATATAAATAAGTGATATGATGACATGATATTAAATATTGCTAAAATTGTTTATAGTTTATAATTTGATATTTTATACTAGCATATAGACTTGTGCTTAGGAATCTTTGTATCGTATGTTTTGTTTCCGTACTTAGTTATGTAATTAATGTCCTGGCTTTATTATATATTTAAGATTTTTACGAAAATGATAATTTTAAGAAATTATATATTATATGTCTATATGGCTTTCTTGATTGTAATTGTTGTTATATAGTTGATTATATAGTTTGTTACAAATCTGTATATAATCCTACATTACATATTGTATGTAAAAAGAAATAATCTAAAAAGATAATATCAATACAAATTAAATGAAGTACATTATACGTATACTTATTTTCATTTAAAATATATAAGTTTCTGCAACAAGTAACATTTTGTATAGGGACGTAATCATGTCTATAAATAAAGGACAAAATGCTAGAGCATTGGTTGAACCATTAGCTCTTGATTCACGTACACTTGGTGATGGAGACTTGAGTGCACTGAGTCTATCGCATAATAATGAACAATATTCATCCAATGACTTTGAAGCATTTGCAAATATTCAAGCTGAGCTAGAATGCATGAATGCTGAAGAAGTTATGACAACGGATGAAGAGCATATAATAATTGGACGTAATATTGAGACTGAAACGATTGTACCTGATGTGGAAATGACTGAAGTTTCTGAACAAGCTCAAGATGAACATATTATCTATACAACAGCGAATCAAAATAATCAAAATATTGTATTTCAAACAAAACCAACGTTACAAAGGCTTCCTGCATCTACAGTACAGGTACACAGTATATAATACTTATGTTGGTTATATATTATTATTTGTTAATTATTTTAATAGGTAAAGTCAAATGTTGGTCAGGTTACGCAAAGTCAGTCGATTATGATAGTCTCTCCAGCTGGTGGTCAAGGTACTAGCCAAATCTTAAAAATTTCACACCCGTCAACAGCATCAGCTGGTCAATTACAATCATTAGCTCAGACTCTCATAACGGCAAAATCTGCTGATGGTAATATAGTTCAGTTAAGATCTGCACAACCTAGTAAGCCTGTAATGGCAACTAGTCATTCAGGAAATATCACATTAGGAAGTGTACAGAATGCAAAAACATCTCAGTCTGCTATAAAACGTACTGCACAGAGTACCTCTCAAAATCGAAATGTAAGATTATTTGTGATATAATATTCGTTATTTTTACTGTATTTAGGATTGAAACATATATTAAGCTTCCCTTTTTACCATGATTTTAGGTATATACAAAAATGATACTAGCTGGAAATCAAGCACCATCAGGTCAACAAGTTCTTATAGCAAGTTCTCAAAATGAAAATCAACAAACACAAGCAATAAAATTTTTAAACAATAGTTCGTCAAGTCAAGATGTTACAAGTCCAACAAAAACTATAACATTAGCACAAGCACAACAAATGGGATTACTTTCCACTAACAAAGTTCAACATATTTTGCCCTCAACACCACAGAAACAAGTGAGTATAAAGAAAAAAGTAAGTATTATCTTCTTAATATTTTTATAAAAAGGAAGAATTAAAAATCTTCCAATTAATAAATAATTAAGATGTAAGATCTCTCAGAAATAATTAATTCGTATTTATTTTTGTTAAAGGGAATAATTGTAAATAAATTAGTGCAATCATCAAGTTCTCAACCCTCTAAAATGACTATAGTTCCAAGTAATACAATTAAATCGCCAACAAAGATATTACCTGCTCCTACAGTAAACACACAAGTTAAAGCTTCGACAATTTCAAATCAGCAATCAACATTTTCCTCTTCTAATAAATCATCTGTTCAACAAAGTCCACAGAAAGTGATTATACGACAGGTTAGTTGTATGTATGTGATACATATTTTTAATATAATTTTAATATTTTTTTAATATCTCTATGCTAATTATAAAATATTTTGATAGAGTTCTTTAAAACCTGGAACTGTCCTTGGAAGTGGACAAGTTATTAGAATACCAGCAAATCAAAACATTGTTACTGGATCTAATCAAGTACATCAAATACAAATGCCTGGCAGACAAGTAATATTTTTTTCATAAAATCAAAACAATATTTTTGCAATATTTTTCTTTGCATTAATATTTAAAGCCTAAATATCTTAAATATACAATACTTTTCAAGGTGCAATATGTAAGATTAGTTAGTACTCCATCATCAGGTACTACAAATGTTGTTACTGTGGGTAAAACGAAATCACAAACAACTTTACAAACTGTTGGAGTTGGCCAAAAAATAGGAGGTCAACAACAGATTGTTAAGGTTTGTAAAAATAAAACATATAATCATCGAAAGATACTAGAAAATTTACTTATATACATCTTGTTTTTTTTCCAAACAAAATGCAGGTAGTTCCATTAAATACTAGCAATCAGCCATTAAGGACAGTTGCACCTAAGGCTACATTAACAGGAAGCGGGCAAAGATTATTAATTCCAGCAACTGCGACAGTAGCCAACCAATCAAAAAATGCAGTTGCTATCCCAGCATCTGCTTTAAGTCAATTAGCATCTGGGCAAGCTGTTCTTTCAACTAATTCGAATGTGGGAAATATTGTAGTTTTACCAGCCCAATATATTCAGCAACAGGTTTAGTATATTTCTTTCATTAGAATATTTGTGATACGCATAGAATAACATTATTTATCTCTTATAGCCAACAGATGATGTAAAATTGAAATCTCAACAAACAACATCTGGTTTACTAGGTAATTCACAAAATTTGCAGACCTCAACAGGGACTTTATCTGTGGGATCTGTTATAGAAAGTAAAAGCTCTCAAAGATCATATACCAGTGTTGAGCCAAATGGTATTCGGCCAAGAAAACCATGCAATTGCACTAAATCACAATGTCTTAAATTGTAAGTATAACATAAGACTGTAAACTAATTCACATAATTTTTGAATATATAATATCATTGTTATGATTCTACTTTTAAAAACTGAACATCAGGTAGTGCTTTTCATTTTTTTATTATGTTGTAAAATGACAGTCCACAATAGATGTTATATTACGTTTTTAATTAGAAGATTGTTTTGTGATGTAAGAAATATTTGATTTTGACATTAATACATTATTATTTTAATTGCGTTTTAATAAATGAAAGCAATAAGTCGTAAATATGTTTTGCTGCAGATATTGTGACTGCTTTGCGAATGGAGAATTTTGTCATATGTGCAACTGTAATAACTGTTCTAATAATCTTGGAAATGAAGAAGAAAGACAACGTGCTATTAAGTCCTGTTTGGAGCGTAATCCAAATGCTTTTCGTCCAAAAATTGGCAAAGGTCGTGAAACTGGCGATGATATACGTAGACATAACAAAGGTTGCAACTGTAAACGAAGTGGATGTTTAAAGAATTATTGTGAATGTTACGAGGTATAATAAATGGCCATAAACATAGATGTTTTTAAAAATAATAAAATATTCTCGCTAAAATATTTTTTTATTTTACTAGGCTAAGATTCCTTGTTCTGCTAATTGTAAATGTATAGGGTGCCGTAATGTAGAAGAACCGAATTTAGAGAAGAAATCTTTAAAAGACCTAGCTGAAGCAGCTGAAGTGAGAACTGCACAACTTACGCTAAATAAGACAAAATTACAATTATCGGAAATGGCTTTTAGGCCACCTGCTACATCAAATACTGGTGCAAGGTATGTTTAAGAAATATTGAAAAGGAAGGAAAAGATAGAAATATTACGAATTACATGCTTGTGATACATGTTTATTGTGATACATATTTTACAGGCAACCATTTAATTTTTTGACTGATAAAGTAGTACAAATAACGTGTGAGTGCTTAATGGCGCAAGCTGATGAAGCAGAACGTAACATGTTTGATGATGAAACATCACAAAGACTTATAATCGAGGAATTTGGTCGCTGCCTCAAAGAAATCATAGAATCAGCACACAAAGCTGAAGCTACCTAGCAGGTACATTCTAAGGAAAAATATGTTCAAAATGTTCGAAGTTTGCGAACCTATCCTGAAGTCACAAAATTGAAGATGTTAGTTATTGGTACTTCTTAATTTGATAATTGGTCATACCAACTATATATAAGTGTTACATACCAAAGATAATGGTGAAAGGTATTAAAATATTATACATTCAACCGTTTTCTTATTTTGTTTTATTAATATATAAAAGGCTTCTTTTATAATCATAAATTGCATATACGTACTTTCGAAATTATAGATATGTTTATCATAGCATAGTGAGTGTTCAGTTATGTGTGATTAAAAAGTCTATCACTAAATTATTTTTATTTTCATTGAGAATTTGATAAAAATAATATAAAATTGGTTATTATTTTATTATGTAATATATCAAGAATATAAGAGTAAGTTTAGAAATAATACGGTTGAATGAAATTTTACATGAAAATTTGTAACACAAATATATAAGATAACAAAAAATATTTATATATTTGTCAATTACATTTTAAAAAGATTTTATTGGAAATTAAAGTAAGAGGCTAAAGTAGTAAGAAGTATCTGTACATTAAATGTTCTATACTTCGTATCCAAATTTGAATTTCTAATTAATTAATTCTTGATTAGCATAAAAGTTCAGATGTTTTAATGAAAAGAAATGCATGTATTCATAGAATATTGGATAATGATGGAGTTTTATGGAATAGCGAAAACACTCAATTTTTTATCGCTAGGCAATGTGATTAATGAGCTCAAAATTAAATGCGTTTAATATAATGGTTTATATTATTTAAGATTTCCATATTGCATGTTAATTTAATATATTTATCTTAAATCGAAAAAATGATTTTTCTTGGTTAATTTCAGAATAGCTCGGTGTATATATGTTAGTTTAAAAGTTTACAAAAAAGAAACATTAATTTCCGATGAAATTGAATTTGTTTATAATCGTTATCATTATCAAAGATATTTGAAAAATTTACGTTATTTGTAAAAGTAAGAGTTACTCCAGTTATTCCTGAATAATGTTGTATTTTTATGATTTTTTCTTTATCGATGTTCTTCGTCTATAGCTAACATTAACAGATTTTTTAAAAGGAGGTTGGGAAATTTTCTTTCATTGCGTTATGTTTGTGCATCTTATAATTAGCATACTTTTGAAAAAAATATATTAGGACATTTCCGTACATTTTCTTACGATATGTAATATCGCACAACTTCTATCAATTCTAAAATAAAAGTTTTTCATTCTGCGTTGCAATAAATTGTCTCTTTGAATTTAATTATTGTATATTATTTAATATGAGGAATTATTTAAATAATTAATGGTGGAGCATTACAGTGAATTAAGATATTGAGAATGCAATTGTCTAATATATAAATTAAAGATTTGATAGGTACAGATAAATGGATATTTCTCATCATGTGTTGACTTTATTCATCACTGCAGTAGTAATAATATCTGTCTACCATTAGAGGTGATTAAAGTATAACTTTTATGTAGCAGATTAATATAAAATATAGAGAGTTTATATGTTATATATATGGAATAGTGTAAGAACAAGTGTAATATAGGTACAAACACATATAAATACATATATATTCATAAAATTCATACTTCAAATGATAATGTTTATTTTAAGTATATAAATTGTACAGATTCATAATATAATAAGATAAAAATTGTGTGAATAGAAATTGAGGCATTTATTTAGATGTCTCAAAAGAAAATTACGGTAATGAAAAATTAATCGTATGTTTCTACTTGTTACATGTCATTTGTATAACAGATTAAATATAGAAATATAAATTTAAAATTAACATTACAAATTTTGCAAATGATGCTGATATATGTATAAGAAACTACTACTATGTACAGATAATATTTGTATATCTACGTATATCTTTATAGTTTGTCCTCTGTACATAGGGAGAAAAAAATCTGATATCATAGAGTTTAATAAATAATTTATTCCTTTAACTTAGAAAAATTTATTTAAATGAATAAATAATTTCATGATCACA
The DNA here is from genome assembly GCF_024516045.1 of Bombus affinis. Classification (NCBI taxonomy): domain Eukaryota; kingdom Metazoa; phylum Arthropoda; class Insecta; order Hymenoptera; family Apidae; genus Bombus; species Bombus affinis. The sequence continues at coordinate 11,403,928 of NC_066353.1, forward strand.
GTGTACAATTAATATGTAAAAAGTTTTAATTGATTTAAAAATTCCAATATAATGTAAATAGATAATACATAAATTGTAACGATATTATATGTTATTTGATATCAGATTTTTCATGATGGTGGTTTACATAATGTTAAAGTATATGTATGAAGATAATGTATGTATATACATGTCGGACACATGTACCTTTCAATAAATCTTACATTTACATAGCAAGCATTGAATTATATACAAAAAGTTTACATTATACATAAAAATACGTGTATTTATTTCTATTTTAAGTGCTTATTAAAATTTCACTATTTTTTTAGTCTTTTTATTATCTTTTTCGTCTATGCTATTTACGTCCCCTCCTAGGGATTCTAAATTACCATTTGCAATTGTATTTACTGTAATAGTATTTTCTTCCTTTTCTTTAATCAAATCCGGACAGTCCTTCTTCAAATGTGTAACATCTCCACAAATTTTACAAGCTCCTCCTTGAGGATAAATTCCTTTAGGATTATCGGGGCATTGTTTAGCAATGTGTCCTTGTTCACGACAAATAAAACAAGTTGCATATCTGAATTCCATTGGCTTAGCTACTTTACACTCGAAATGAGTATGTTCTGTTGATCCACATTTAAAACAGATTCCAGTTCCTGCTTGTTCTGATCCAAGTTCAGGACAATCAGATAAATTATGTCCAGATTTACGACAATGAAAACATACACATTTTCTAATTCTAGCTAGTGCTTTTTCAGCTTTTCTCCTTTCCAGTTTCATTGCTGCATTTATTTCTTTTTGTGGAATACCTACAAAATGATGAAAATGATTAAAAAATGTTTAATACACCATTATAAAAAGTTTACTAATACAATGTACCTTTCATGATCATTTTCTGCTTTAAATCACTTAGTCTATCTGCATCTTCTTTTTTCACTGGAAACCCATCAAATTTCACAATTTCTAATTCCACACCATTAATGGTTATTTTTGAAGGGGCTACGTCTGGTTTTCTTCTTTTGTGTTCCTTATCATCTCGAATTTTAGGTGGTTTCCTCTTCCTTTTCTGATTGTCAATCTTTTTCATACCAAACTTATTTGGAGTATTCTTAAAGTTCTGTGATTTAATTGGAAAGTTTTTATTAAAACTTTTTTGTGGTTTATTAATTTCTTCATTTCCATTCTTGTTATTATTTGTATTTTTTGGTTCGATACTATCATTATTATCATTTTCTGTGGTTTTGGATACACTTTCATTCAAATTTCTTTTCTTTGTATTGCGTTTTTGGCGTTTGGAAGGTATATTGTTTTCATTTTGTGATTCATTCATATTGATTACTGCATCGATATTATTTTCCTTAATTTCCAATGTATTGCGTTTATCTTTTTTTCTTTTCTTATTGTTATTTGTATTATATTGATATACATCTTCTTGGTGTTCCTTACTTTTTATTTCTTCTACAGGATTATCTTTGCTAATAGTCTTTTGCTTTTTCTGTACTTTTTGCATCATTACATTATGTTTTATATCAGAATTGTTTGGAAATTCTGCCCATGAACTATTAGCATTTTCAACATTATTAGTAGTAGTTGTATTTTGTGTGTCACCCAGCAATTCTTTAACAGTTTTTGTTTCTCCAGTAGATTCTTGTTTTTTTGATAAATTTTCAATTAATTGTTGTTTCATTACATGCCATGGTGTAGCTTCATTGGGTATTTTTTCATTTGAAGCTTTTGAACCTTTAGCTCTTGCATATCGAGTCATGATTTAAAAATGTTGAAAGCCTTTATGGTTTTAGATAATTAAAAGTTACCAGTTTGATTATTATTGTTAATGTTTATTCATAAATGAACAATATTGGTTTTAAAATATGTACTTTTACAGTTTTTTAAAATTGTAATATAGATGTAATTATAGTATTTTATCAAATAAATTTAGCAAACTGCTTTACCGTTTATTTGGGTATGCCATTATTAACAATCATAAAACAGTTATAAACATTTAAAGATTAAAATTCATTGTAATAAATTTCGAAATAATAACCCAGTATGTATTTGTTACCTTCGTCACGCGTAACATAACCTTATTTTCTAGCACGTGGATGAAGATAAACGATGTTGATTGGTTACTCGATTGGAATCGATTGTTCGAGTGTGATCTGTTGCCACGATCGTTCGATAGATCAATAAAGTATTTGAAAATACAAACTTTTATATTTTTTAAAAATAAAATACTCTTCCATTTATATTTATTGCAACAAGTAATTTGACTATTCCTTGATGCTTATATTGTTGTCAAAATTAATCAATTATAGTGTATACTTGTTAGTACAGCTAACTATAGTATAAATGAAAACAGACAAGGATTCGGTAGAAAGGAAATAAGATAACGATGGTCATATGCTTAGGTACCTTTTATTCGTTTTGAAAGTTTCACATATACACGTTAATTGTTAACGACATAATAAACAATGACATATAGACATTAGAATCTGAGTAGATGCCCGTATCACGGACCTTTGCGAGAAAAAGATGTTTCGTAATACATATCACGTAATAATTATCATTATAGTGACCATATATATATGTAACAATATTTATAGACATATACAGACGAATTTTATGTGTGTATCTGTGTTTTACATAATATTTATATTTATATATTTATAATTATATTTATATATATATATTTATACGTTGTAACACCGATATGTCATTTTAGGCATGGATTTTCCGTGTGCGTGTGTACGTGTGTATGTGTATGTATCCTTTGCGATAGAATCCTTTCTCATTCGTATTTCAATTTCACACGAACTTCGTGTGGCTCTTACACAGATTAATTATCTACTCTTAATCAAAGAGGAAATAACATATAGGTATGTAGGTAGTAATGTGTCCGTACATGTAATCTATCGTACGTGTATCCTATGTTTGTAAAATTATTATTTGTACGTGTGTATATGCTTGCATGTCTCTCGCGTGTATGTGATGTTTACCAGCGTATACAATAATTATAAGTTGAGGAAATTTAAATGATTCTTTGAGAGGTAACGAAGCGGACAATATAAGAGAGCACCGAGATAGATACAAGTAAAGATATCCACCGAAGTTCAATGAAAACAGAGAGAAAGAGAGAGAAAGAGGGAAGGAGGGAGAGAGAGAGAGAAAGAGAGAGGAAGAGAGAGATAAATAGAGAGAGAGAGAAAGAGAGAGAGAAAGAAAGAGTGAGAGACAGAGAGACAGACGGACAGACAGAGACAGAGACAAAGAAAAGCTCCGTTCTTGAAGTTGTTCATACGAACAAATCCTTTCTTGACATTGTGTATTTGTTCTTCGTTTTTACTTGCATTTTCTCTTTCGTTTCGTTAAACTGACGCTTTTTTAATTTACGTTTACATGCGTGCACATGCATCTCTGTATGTATCATGTGTACGCCAAAGAAAGGTTTTCAGAGTATTACGCGCTATAATTGAAATAAATATATGTATGTATATATATTTATATAATGTATAATATGGCTACGCCGTGAACGGCTCGTCGGCTGCGCCTGCAACGACTTCATCACTGTAAGACACTGTACAAAAATACCGCTTATAATAATTAGTAATAATAACAACGCAGCCGGCGAGACTAAAACCTACGGCCATCAGAGATATGTCTCGACATGGTTCTTTGGGTGTCTCCGACGCGAATACGCGCAAGCGACTAGCCCGTTTCATCGTTCTACGATCACCTAAAGGGATATGTTTCACTATGTGAGTCAGGAGTCCCTTGGTTTTTCTTTTGATAATATGTCAATGAAGAAGATAGTACAATTAGGAAGAAATCTATGATCCGTCGATATTATGTACCAAGTTCTAATAAAAAGTTTTTGAGAAAGTCGCGAATATATATGGTACTGTTGATAGGTAAAATGAAACAAGAGACCGATATTGCTCGACGAAAGCTAAGATCAATGCGGAAACGGATATACTTATATATTTTGCTACTTCTTTCCCGTCGATTCAGTCTTTAATCTTGGGATCTAAACTCCTGCCTCACTGGATAAGTGCGTCTATGCTAACGTTACTATTCTCTTTATTTCTGTATCTACTGGTATTTTTCGTCAACTTATAATCATTCACGTGCTGTCGTTCGAGCGAATCTTTTTCTTTTAACAAAATAATTGGCATCAAAGTAGTAAGATATGAAGAAAACGTATCTTCGATATGCCTCCTGAGGATCCTAAGCTATGTGTAGGGCCTGCAAAGAATACCACTCGGCGTATCGTTTAAATGAAGCTTCATATTTTTTTCAAATCCCAACTAATAAAGAAAATTCGTCAGAGAAGAAAGTACTGGACAATCATTAAATAGATACTGGGCTGAAATAATCTGCAATGAGATTATTCACTTGTAACAACAGCACGTAAATAACAACTTCGTATTTTTATATCGATGAAACTTCTTAGAAAAAACATCCAATGCGTATATGTATATATATAATATATAGGTATATAATATATCTTTGATGATCGTAATAATGTGTATATATATGTAACGTACATATATTATATATATATTAACAAATAAATTCTCTTAAATCTCACGTTCACGATATGTATATGATCTTTAGAGATTATATCAGTGAAGCCTTAATTAACCATTATTTTACAGGTAAAATTTTGGGCGTATAAATGATATGTGTGTGTTGTGTGATATTGGCACGAACCTTCTCCCTTTTTTGATCGAAGGAAAAAATATTTTCTTAATATCTTGTCATCCCTCCGATACCTTCGGTATAACTCAAAACGTTTTGAAAGAGAAACTTGATTTATTAATTAAATAAAATCGGTCAGATCGATGTTTTAAATCATACGTAGTATCTGTTTCGAGGACAATCGATAATTCGATAATAAATCGTATAAATTTCGAAAAAAAAGGAAAACGAATATTTTTGTGATTTTCCTTCGATTTCCATTAGGTTTCATAGCGGTTCGTGTCACGACGTAATATTATCATTAATCTAATTTCGATATGCAGTATATTATTCGTAATATTAATGCCTTAATCTTATTACTTTTTTATTACTCTATTTATCGAATAGTAAAACACGATGTACTTTCCATGTGTAACTTATTTACGATTCTGCGTTCTGTGAACGCATTATCGATAATTAATAATTATATCGCGCGGTATAAAGTGTACGAAAGGTGTTCGATGATGGTTTACCATTTTACCAACAAATACTCGCAACGGATTAATCAACCCACTCCTATGATATACATATATCTCTATATCGTTTAATGTAATCCGACAATATAATAATTACGTGCAGGATTTGTCTCTATACTTTCTTCGTTTCCGCGTAACAATCGAATTTTCCGCGTTCGTCGAAAAATATTACAGATATCTTTGACGTTTGCCGCGCGTATCGAACGAACTTCGAACACGTTTCGCAACTCGAAATACAAGCATACGTGGTGTGTTCGCACGTCACAATCCGTGCGTTGCTATAACAAAGAGGGGAATTTAAAGCGTCTAGTTGAAACGAAGGATGGTGCGGCAAAAGCGTAACTGCGACGTACACGATCGTTTTGCCGTCTCATCTCGCGGCGTTGCTGAAAGACGGTGTAATTTTATCACGCGCCGTATAAGTGTCGACGTCTAGAGCGCAAGTAGAGCCTACAAAACAGAAGCGACAAGCCACTTGAATGATCGCGGTCGTGCTCTACCAGAATTGACAAGTGTCGGTTTCCTGTTGAGTATATTACGTTTCATCAGCAGTCGTTATTTCATTTCGACCGGTCGGTCCTTTGTGAATGGAGTTAAGCAGCTGAACGATCTCAAGATATCACCGGTAAAGATTGCAGGCTAAAGAGCACGCCTGAATATCGATTACCCGATTACTCCGTTTCCACCGAATATTTATCGGCCGAGTAACGTAATAAATTCGCGATTTTTCCTGAAATAACGCAAATACCGTGGAACCGATATCCAGATAATAAATTAGCAATGTAACTTTGTATAATTTTCAAACCGGAACTAAATACCTTTATATATATACCTATTATATAAAATAGGAAACATTAATTTATCGTAAATACCGTCGGTCAGGCTGTCTGACGAATATTTTCGCAACTTTCAGCAACAACAGAAACTGGAGATTGACGACCTATCGTCTATATTGCTATTACGTGAGATTGTGACGTACGAAGTGCGAACATTAAGAAATGTCGACGATATCGTCCCAATGGTTTAAGGAACGCGTTGATATGTATAAGATGAATGTCCGTGGATGAGTGACGGCTAAACTATAGACATTCGAATTTTCTATCAAGTTATACTACGCGTCTCGCGTTCGTGCGAGCTTTAACAGACATCCATAAAATACTTGGCAACGATCTTGATATGTAACGTTCGATGAAAAAGGCTCTTACAATTATTTATGATATCGAGGGCTCCTTTTTCACCCTGTTATCGTACGTCGCGATCGAATTCTCTCTTGCCCCGTTTCGGATATTCTTTGACCGTCGTTCGTTCCCGATGGAACACCTACGATTTCGACCTTGGAATTCGACCAGTCAGACGCGACAACTGAGATGTACACGGGTGCTGTATTATATTCAATCGTATCGTTCTTCGGCTTCGTTTTACTCCTGATCGAACGACATCGTGCTCGATACGTTCTTTTCTTTTCCCTTCGTCTTTCGTACGATAAAAAGGAAAGTATCGATAAGATAACGAACATTGAAAGAAAAAACATCTTCGATTTCTTTACGATTCAACGATAAGATATCGCGCGCAAACATTTCCCACGACTTTCGACCAGCTCTCGATACATTTGCTCGTTAAGTAGATTTACTCGAATTGCGCAGCAGTGGAATTGCAATGGTCGAAAGTGAGACTACATAAAGGATTAAGCTATAAATCGTTCAATCGTGTCACGTCTCCGCGACCGTGGCATGATTGCACGACGACAGAAGAACGATAAATTCGCTGGCCAACGAAAGTGGAGCAAACGAGGATAACGCCGCCGGTAGCAAGCATTCGCGTTCGCGAATCAAGGGAATAAATTCGCGCTAGGGGAAACTGAGATGTCCGGACATAACGTGACATAACGGCATCGAACATCGCAGTTAGAGCATAGTAACGACGGCCACTGTTGCTATTTCTAGCATTATATCGATGTAAACGCCGCAGCTGCCAGTCGACGAGGTTCTTCCAGCGTTTTCACCGACGCAACCCATTCTCTCCAACGGTATGTTTTGAACGGAGTACTCCCGATGTTCGTTGGGCATGGTGCACACAGTGCGCTTCCTCGACATCCTCTCGTCGTCCTTGTCGCGTAAATTCCCCAACCAAGCGGTGTACCATCGTAGCTCGCAGTTGCAGATCAGAGGGTTGTCTGTGGAAAAAGTGCAAGTGGAAAATGTTTCAGATAAATGTCCAGTGTACGTATTTATTATTTCGTTTCTTTTATTCTTGGATATACTTCTAGTCGATCGTTTCCTCGATAGCTTTTATTAGTTCGGGCAACTGTAATTTCTTAAACGACTAATTCATTTTACGCTGGCTATTGAATCGTTCTGGCGAACTGAGATACCTTTGTGGAGAAAGAGCTTGGTTCGATTGCGGCCTGTTAAGCTTTACGATGTTGCAGGAGCAGCGCTCGTTCGTAGGTCTTACAGGGCATTATTTAAAAGGAGTGTTTCTCCGTTCACACGATAATGACGTCTCTTAATGACTACCACTTCTCCGAGTCGCAGTCGCTGCATTCTGAATCCTCCGACTTAAAAACTCGTCGGCGAGTTCGTTAACTAACTCTTGAAATATTTTCCTCCACTCTTCGCGATATTTCATTCCTATACTTTTACTCGACGACTGCTTTCATTTACGTTTCAAATCCTTCCCGTTTGTCGTTCAATTAGACACATTCGTGGAGTTATACGAAACATTGTACGAGTCGTTAAAATTTCATAAAAGGAAATGCAGAGCAAAGACTGGCAATTACAGGGACTAGGCTTTTTAATTTACCACGCTATTTGCGCCAGCCTGAGCCTGTCTCTTCGTAATAAGCAAGTAAGTTCCCGATAATAAGTTTTCCGTTTTCTTTCCTTTAACATCGAGTGATACTAATTACGTGAATATCGCGCATTTCCTTCCACAAAATCGTGTTAATCAGGTTGGCTTCTAAGAGGAACATGGCTCCCAGGAACATGACTTACGCGTTGCCCTCTCTCCAAGGAGGTTCGAACGGATCCTTGACATTTACCTGTGATATCGATGTGTCGTAGGGTGTCCACGATATTTTCAGTCACTTCCTCCTGTATGTGCGTGAGCTTGTTGTTCTGCAGACTCAGCGTTTCCAGGGAGTTCAAATTTTCGAAAACCAAAGGCGGCAGCACCTTGATTCTAAAGAAAAGGAAAAAGAAAAGAGAAAGAGAGGAGAACGTCGCCGTTTACGATGATAGAGTTCTACTAGAAGAGAAATATCGTTTTCTTAACGAAATAATAAAAATTACAGGTTCTTCTGCAGGTTGAGAAACGTAATGGAGTCACCATATCCGGTGAAAGCGTCCTCCGGGAGCACGGTAATGTTATTGGCCTTTAAATCGAGGTGACGTAATCGATGTAGACGGCGTAACGCGTCGCTCGGCACCGAGTGTAAATTATTATCGCCCAGTCGCAGATATTGCAGGTTCTCTGTAATTCGATTAAAATATAACACGCGTGAGCGTAGTCGTAATACGACAGGTTTTTGGGCTTGGGAAACGAGGCTAATTAATCGACGGTGAAAGAGAACGCAACGCGTTTACGTTGAACGTAGGGAAAATTTCGTTCCTCGACGATTCCAATTCGTTCGTTGGCTGCGATCGATACGCTTTGTTTCTTCACATTCTTTAAATCGTTTTCCCCCGATAAGGTGAGAGACGTGTGTTGGATGATCGCGTGATGACAAGTAATTTGGATTAAGTTATTTGGATTATAGAGGGCTGCAGAGCCATAAACGCGCTGATATTTGCCCCGTTAACGGCATAGCACGCGTAAAAATGGTCGTCTAACGCTTTTTTTGTTTGTTTACAGCAAAGCGTAGCTCGCTTGAATTGCTATTACCATCGATCGATTATTGGAAAGTTTATTTATCGAATCGTTTCGTCCTTTTCTGTTTATTAACGTTGAATAATCGATGTTTCAAACCAGTTATCGAGCAAAGGAATATCTTATACGTACAAAGTACGCCTTACAAAGAAAGCGCGAGCCGCGAGCTATCATTTAAATTGCAATTTCAGATGCGACAGCTGCTATACATTCGTCTATTTCAGGCTGTTTTCGTCGAATTAAGGAATGTTCATACACAGAGTGTCTTCGAAGTTAAGCGGTACAAGCGGTTGGCTGATGATTCTACGTGTAAAAATAAGCAGAAAAGAAGGAATAACGTTTCTTCGTTTAACGCTTCGTTTTCGAAAAAAGTGAGTCTGAAAATCGGTTGGGTAACCGTGTAAGTTAATTCTTCCATTTGTAAAACTTCTGTTCCTCTCCGTGTCTGTATTCTTAAACATATTAAACACACTATTAAAACTTATTAAACACACTATTAAACGTACAATATACATTGTCGATCGAAATTTATGGGAACGTACAATTGAGGTGCACGCGTACCTCACCGATCTTCAAACTCATTTTTCTCGAAAACGAGGCCTCGAACGAAAAAACGTTATTCTTTCTTTTCGACTTATTTTTGTGCGTAGAATTACCACCCGATCGCTTGTACCATGATTTCAGACACATCCTACGTTACATATCGTATAGCGGATTCGTTCCAACGCGTTACGTTCGGAATGGTGCCGGCACCATAGAATATTGAAACATGCGCTTTAAATCAGACCGTTCACACTATTCGCCACGGTACGTGACAATCCGTGCTGTACGGTATAATTGACCTGTAATCGTCGCACAGTCACGATGTAGCAAGGTAATATTTCATCGACGTGCATGCAACTTTCAAGTTTCCTCGATTCCGCCCGGGGCACAACGTCCATTCGATCGAGTCTGCTACCTGTTTGTACGTCAAACAGGCAGACTTCATCGCATAATCATAGAGAAGTTCAATCTGTTCGCTAATCCAGGATCCTGCCGGAAAAACGTCATCGAGTTTGAAAAGAGCGACGACTGTTCCCTTCAGAATAGCCTTGCCATAACGTGCCTCTCGTTTAACTTCCTCTCTGCGAGATTATTTCCATTGAATTTACGTAAATTACCCTTTCTTTTTTAAATTTTTTAATCAAATTTTTAATCGAATCACCGACAGTCCTTTTTTTCGCGAAATTACGCACGAAGGCAGGCAGGCACTCGCGAATTTCACCGACGTTCCACTTATCAGCAAATTGTCGTTAAACGGGCGTTCGACGCCGACAACGAGCAACGAAGATTTTTCCGCAGGATCACCGTTTCAAATTTCTACGTTATAACGCAATGTTAGACGATCGAACGATTTAATATCGTTACGTGCAACGATCGTTCTCGAACCAGATAAGCGATTGAACGGTTACAAAGGCAGTTTACGGGAACTGTCGGAAATAATTTCGATTAGCACGGTTCTCGCGACGTTGGCTTTTGCCGTCGACGGAAAATCGAGATCGACGCAGCTCGGTGTACGCGTTTGATGGAAAATCGGTCGGATAATCGGTTATCCGAGGCGTGCGAGGCGATGCGATAGAAATAATGGCGTTTCGCCGAGCGTGCCACGTGCCGAGACGTTTCAAAGGAATCGCATGAAATCGTGATTAAGCTTACCCTCGAGACCGATGAACGCATCCGGATCCACGTGTGTAATTTGATTTCCGTCCAGCTCCAAAGAGTTTAATTGCGTCAAATGGGCAAACACGCGGGCCGGCACTTCACGAAGCTGATTGTGCGCCAGTCCTAACGAATCCAGGCTTTTCAGACCTGATAACACAGGGAAAAGAGAATTTTTATCGGCACGACTAACGTGTTCAATTGAACAACAATTACATTATCTGCTAATATATATCGTTTCAGCTTTCGTCAAGGAATGGTGCCGGTTTCACGATATTTTACAAAATCCATAGTTTTGCATATAGTAATTTTACCAGTTTCATATACCGTAACGATGTATCCTGCGTTATTACAGTGAATCCTATTGTAACGCGGCAGTAATAGGTGCCGCGTTGTATCGACATCGTGTTTCGAGCGAAAGCAAAACAGCGTGATGGAAATATTCGTGTTATACGAACGCTGTCCAAGTCTTCTATTAAGTCGCGTTATATGGAAATCGTGTTACGAGAATATCGCGCTGTAGAATGGCCGCGGTAATTTTTCCACCGTGTTACGTGGAAACCGTGTTTTCAGAGTACATGCTGGTAATATCGAATTAAAAAGATCATCAGGTATGCGATGAAATATCCGCAGCAGCGAACCACGAATAAGCCGTACTCTTAAGCTGAGCTTGCGCCGTCAGACGACTGTCCGCAGACACGTGTCGCGGACAATCAGCGTCCGTCTTTCGTGGAAAATCTGCAGAAGGAACGACGCTGATTGGCTGCGGCACGTGTCTGCGGATTATCGTTCGCAAGCTTTGGCAAGATAGCATGGTAATTGCTTTCTCTGTGCAAAGTAAGCTAGGTTCGTAACACGATCGTTTAGGGAAATTTATAACGAAACATTAGAACGAAAGATCTAAAAAGAGTGTCTAAGATACGCGTCAGGTAAAGAGAGGTTTCCCAGGATTTGTAGAAACGCTGTCGTTGTTATTGGTTCAGGCAACGACTCGTCGTCCCATTCATAGATCGTAAAAGGTAGAGAGGCGAAAAAGAAAGAAATAGACAGATTCGAATAGATAGATTTGTTCTTTTTCTATCGCAAGTCTGAAAATAGAAGTCGACAGAAGAAAGTAAAGCACGGGGTTGGAGCGAAGGGTCGGTCTCACCCTTGAAGAGGCACTGCCATTGCGCGAATCGATCTGCTTGAAAGTTACCACGCGGCCCTCTTTTTTAGAGACGAGCTAATTCGCGTCTAAGAATAAATACAGATATTAACTCTATCGATGACCTTATTGCTCGCATGCGAAAAGGTCGGCGATGCACGCGCGTGCACGCACTGTAAAGTTACGAGGTTAATCGAATATAAGTGGATTACAGTCTAGTACTCGAGCTAGGAAGTTGGTATAATAAGACGAACGAATCGCTTTCAAACGATACGAAACTCTGATTTCAAATGGAATCGTTGCAAGTCCGATGGATGAGAAATACCAAGTTCAAAGTAAAATCCTCGAAGCTGCGAAGATGCACAGACGCGTGCAACGAACGCAATCCGTAAGAATAATACAAGATAATCATAGTGCTCGTTACGATAATTCGATAAGCGAGCCAAATGCCTTTCCACCCTTTTAATTATTTTCCTAAAAATATGAATCTTCACGAGCATCGATAAATATCTCTTCTCATTTTAGCGTGAATTCTTTGCAATAAAACTGTGTAAGAAATATTACCTATTACCATACGGCGAATTTTCATGTGATTATCGCATATTCGAAGATACTAGCGAAGCACAGAGTGCACATATCGAGCGGAAACACGTAAAATATTCAAAGTACGATATTTCATTCCTTTTAGTGGTACTCGTAACGATATGAATTTGCATAAACGTCCGCTATTTATCCCGACAGCTCGCTTCGTAATATTAGTCGATGGGAAAGTTCGTTCCGATTTTTAAGGAATTTGGTCGGCGTAAAAAAGATTGGGAAAAGAGCATTTAACAAATATCATCCTACTTCAGGAACGCTGCAACGCGAGGAGCTCGAGCCGTACGTGGCGCGTTAACGTCAACCGCCCCAGAGGAAATCCCGAGCTAAGTCGAGGAATCGCAGGGAAGGCGGAAACGAAAGTAGACGTACCTTCGAAATCGCCTTCCTGAATGGCCGTGATCCTATTCTCCTGCATCTCCAACTTCTTCAGCATGTCCAGAGTGCGCAGCGCCGGTGTCGGCACTTTGGTCAAATTGTTTCCTCCGAGATTCAATCTTCTCAGCTTCCGGCTACGGTTCAAACGTATCCTTTTACTTGCAACTTAATTCTACGACGCTTGTTTAAGTCAGTTTTTTTAATCGATTAATCGGAAATGATAGGGATCGAAGTAATGGAAGAAAAAGCGACGTAATGAAATTCGCAGCCAGGTGATAGGTAGCAGGTGGTTGATTCCAGCTGAAGTAACTTACTTGTGCAATCCTGTGAACGCGTCCTCTTCTATGTAGGAGATCTCGTTCTCGTACAGGGAAAGAATCTCGAGGGTGTCGAGCCCTTCGAAAGCCTTTTTGTGGATGTTTTTGATCTTGTTGCGGTTCAGGTTCAGTATAAGTAGATGTTGAAGATCCTTCAAAGCGCTAGACGGCACCGAGAGCAAAGCGTTTTGCGAGAGGTCCAGCTGCGTCAGGCCAGTCCCTGCGAAACGCCGCGATAAACCACATTGATGAATTGCTTGCGCTTCGTCGAAAGGGTCGAGTAAGAGGCGAATTCGTGCGATCTCAACGGCCTTCGCGATGGAACGTTGGAACAGTTATCAAGCGGTTTCTCGTTTGCGAAGAATGGAAAGATACTTAAAAAAAGAAAAAAGAAAAGGAAAATACACCGAAAGGTAGGAAGATGTCAAAGCGTAAATAAGAAGAACGTTCAAGGTCCGAGACACGCATATGTCTCTACTTAAACGCAAAGAGACAGGAGCAAAGACGAGAAGAAGCGTATCGCTGCTTGAATTTACCGCGTGATCGGGTCTGAACGAGCAGCGAAACCGTTCCAGACGAAGAAGAACGCTGTTGAGGTGGCGATTGAATTAAAAGGTTTTTCCGTCGGTCGATTTGAAAACAGGGAGAAAAAGAGGAGTCGCGAGACGTTGTCAAAGGGATGATCGAGACGCTCATTGGGCAAAGAACGAAGAAGCGGAGGGTACTCACCGATGGAACTCAGAGACGATTCCTCGAGCTTCGACAGGCTGCTGTTGTGAATGGTCAAATGGCGGATGTCGAGGCCGAGGAACACATACGGCTGCAGCTTCGGCAGGTTGTTGTGCCTGAGCCTCAGATAAAAGATCACCGCGTTCGTCCTCCCTTTCAACTTGCTCATCACCTCCGAGATGTGAAGTATGTCCGTGTACTCGCATACGATGTCCAAGCCGGATTTCTTCAGTGTGCAGGAACAGGGCGAGATTTCACCGTGCGAGGGGCAGTTGACCGATTGCGCGAGGCTCAGACTCGTTGCCAGACTCATTGCCCAAATCAATGTCCATAAGCTGCTCTCCTTCATCTTTTTGTTCGACTACCTGCTGTTTACTCGAAACTTTATCGAAATTTTATGAAAATTTGATCTCGTAACCTCTTTATTCCCCTCCTCCTCCTTCTTCTTCTTCTTCTTTTCCTTCCTCTAGCGGATTTCTCTTGCTTTCGTTTTGTTTTCGCTTAGCTGTTCGAAAGAAAGGACTGTTTTCGTCGTTTCAGTCTTGTCGTTCTCGGCGTTTTCTATTCCCCCCTATCTCTCCCTCTCTCTCCCTCTCTCACACACTTTCTGTCGGCTGCTTCTTCGCACCACACTCGGTCGGCTTCCTCTTTCCTGTTGCTTCGCCCTCTCTGTTCCTGTACCTGCAGCCTGCTACTTAGCCTCTGCTCTTCTCATATCCATTGTTCGCTCTTCCGCGGTGCACCGGTACACCGAGTCTGCAAACAAAGAGCGTAGGTGGTTAGAATTTCGTTGCGGCTTTGGAATTTGGTCGCTGGTAATAATTGCGCGTGAAACGTGGTCTCTTTTGTGCATTGCTGGAGATGCTAAGAGGAATCGATTCCACCTATCGGTAATGCTGAGTCTCCTGTTACGTTAAAATAGCAAGATTTAACGGCGAAGGCGATCGATACGCGAGATTTCCAATCGCAGACGGTCGTACTTGTAGTTTTATTCCACGTTACGAGATTTTATTGACACGTATAGAACGTGGACTGGCTACTGAAGCTCGGATGGTTCGCGTCTCTGTTCGGTGGAGGATTAAAGTCGATTTGCTAATTTTCGGTAGCTAGGAATTTTCGTATCGACAATTCTAATTGCAAGAGGCTCTATTTAACAATTTTTAATTTACTGTTATTTAACAATTGTATATAAATCTAACAACTTACAATCTCGTTATAGCTGAAGCTACAACAATTTGTTAATTAATTAAGATTTTATAACAAGAAATAAGAAGTAACTGCTTGGTTCTTACATTCTGCGTCGAACGCAACGCTTCTTATTATCTCGTCGGATGAATTATCACTGAACGATGACGTTATCTGTCCGGAAACGATGCAGTTATCGAAGGAACCGTGAGAAGCGACGTTACGAAACTGGAAAACAGCATCGCGTTACTTCAACCGCCAATTATCACGAACTGCGGATCGTTTCTATCGCGCTATTTTGCAAAATCGTAAACTTCTATTCAAATTCTTCGTTGGAACCTCGACTTTTCCGCTTCTCGCGTATCCGTGGCAGATCGATAGATAATTGGCGATCGGTTCTACCAATAAATAAAAATAATCGCTTGCGACAAGAGTATTCGGCATGAAGGAAGAGATAATCTTCAATTTTGTTTCTTCGTCGATTCTTTCTCGAAGAACACGCCATCGTACGTGAAAAGCAAGCCCTTCGAGGCAAAGATTCTTCGACGATCAGGATAATTAGAGTTCTGTTCTCTCTGTTTCAGCCGCACGAGCGACGCGGTCCCCAGATTTTTGCCACAGCGAAGATATTCGAGACACGTTTTGCTCGCGTGTGAAGCGATACATCGGATGCCAAAAAAAAAAGAAAAGAAAGAGAAAACAGAAAGTTTGGAAATAATCTCGGAACGAGAGTCTGACAACATGGAAACGAGATGCTCCTATCTTCTTAAACGAAGAAATAATTTTCGTTTAATAAACGTAGAGAATTCGTAATAAATTCGAGCGGCTTTAAACGGAAGTTGTAAATGATTGGAATTGTTATGACTCGCCTTAATAACCAAATAGAAGTTAAGATATATGAGCCCGGCGGCTTCGGGATTATCCGTAGCCATCAGCGAGTCGAAATTTATAGTTTCCACTTACGAACGTTCCGCGATAATCTCGCCGTTGCTCGCGTTCCAAAATCTCGAATTCATCTCCCTCTGTCCCGTAGTTTAATTAAAGATAAAAAGTCGCGTAGCTGAAATTCGCACAGCTCTGCAAGTTCGGATTAACGATCCGTTAAGACCGCGAATAGGATGAAACGATCCCGTGACGGCATTGTTTCGAAAAATTTACGCGATCCGTTCTTCTCGCGCGTTTTATCCGATCGCGGAAAATAATAATTTATCATCGCCGTCACGTTATTTCGATAAACATCGTTGTTGCAGTCGTCGTCGATCATTGAACGACGTAGAACGGCAGATAGAAGCGCGGAAAATGCCGCAGGAACGACTATCCGCTGTGAAAATAACGCGGCTGCGTAAGCAACGTTGCGAATATTTGTAGCGCAAGTGTTTTACCTCGTTCGTTAGAAAGTTAGAAAGTGGATTGGATCTATTTGGATTGGACCGGGCCATTGCTCGGATTATTTCTTCTTTGCTATTCCGATCGTTTCTTCCTCGGTTCTTTCGCGTATTATCTCGCTTCGCTTGTTTCGCTTGACGATCCTGAATAATTGCAACGTCCTTTCACACGACAGCCATCGTCGAAATCCTAGTTCCAACTTTCCGCTTAAATGTTCTCTGTTTCAGCCGCGCGAGTGACGCGGTTTCCAGATTTTTGCCATAACGAAGGATATTCGAGACACGTTTCGCTCGCGTGTGAAACGATACATCGAATGCAAAAGAAAAAAAAAAAAAAAAAAAAAAGAAAAGAAAGAAAAATGGTAAAAAAACGTTTACCGTCAGATACGTTCCTCGTCGCTTTTTACGAGGTATATTTATTCTTTATAATTTGATTCATACGTAACTTGGTTGGACGTAGCTGGAAGGAAAAGTTTCGAAAAATATTTGTCCCCGGACGAGCTCGGTTCCCGCCACCCTAGCGTGCTATCGCTTTCAGCCCCTGCTGTTTTTACTGTCCCATGGTATTTTTTCTATGTATAACTTGGACAGACCAGGCTTAGGGCGACACCGCCAAGAGTAAATCGGGCCAAAGTTCCGATCCTCGGTTACGAACGAAGAAGAAAAACGAAGATGAAGGTAAAACGAGTTACCGGCGAATTAACTAGTTAGCTGTTTTTCACGAGTATACTCGTCACGAAGGAATGGTAATATTTTCTGCTACGACGAGGCCCGTCGGCAATAAAATTAAAAAATAACACAGTCATTTCGTTACAAGCTAATTCTGTATGGCAACACGTACTCTACGTTCGACGAGTATACTCGTCGTCCTTTACATTTCGCGACACGTTTTAGGTACACACTTTTCAAAGAGGTTGCGACAGCTAACCGGTTAATGATACTCGGAGAACACGCTCTTTCGAAGGCTAAATTATCTGTTCTTGCATCGCGTTTATTCGAACGCAGCATTTCTATTTACGTTTCCGAGCCGTTTCGCACGTGGGAACCTTTTGAAAATCCTCGAAATAATTCGTCAGCAGAAAAGAGGATCGCTTAGCGAAAGGGAAATATATTTTTAATTAAATGGGAACTTTTTTTACCGTTTTAATTAAAAAAGCGGTTATTTTAGCAAAAAAGCGTCGTTTTCAATGAAAGTATGGCTTTCGGTAGAACAGGAAATTCTTGTAACGGAAGCAGCTTTTTTTAACTTTTTCCTTCAGCGAGAAAGTTTTTTTAGTAGGAAATTTTTCTAGTAAAAACGTCGTTACCGAAAACACGTTTCGCATCGTCATATCCAGCTGATTATAGAAACAGACGGATATGAGATCCCACGTAATTCCAAACTATGAAATTGGGTAGAGATCCAATTTTTTTTTTTTTTTTCGAAAAATATGAAAAACCACACGTACCGATCCATGTAGATCACGTGGCGGTTTCCTCTGTCACTCGCGAGATACTTGCTACGGAACTGCGAAGCGAAAGAATGACGAGCGTTCGCGTGATCACTGGTCATCGCTTATTTATGTCACTGCGTATCAAGAAACTTAGCCGCTCACTCGATTAATCGAAATAGGGGTTTACATTGAGCGCAGGGGGAAGCATAACGACACACTTTTCTCTATCCACGATGCAACTGTGCGAATGATGTAACCGCCACATCCAAAATAAAACATTCGATGGTTATAGGTCACGGTGATTAATCATCATCGTTATTATTATTATTATCCCATAAGACAAGCTTCACTCGATTATTATCTCTCACTTGGATTTCGTTTTTCCATTACTTCTTTTCCGTTACTTTTTCTCCAATATTAACCCTCGCTTCGTCCGTGAACTCACTTTATCGTTGACAAAGATAAACCATCGACGTAGAATTAATATGGAATTAATATGCCCGAGGATTCGCTCGCAAGTTCTCTTCGCATTTGCCGCGAAGGAACGAACACGATGTTCGCGCTACGTGGCCAGAGTTAATTTAACCGAACCACCGATTATCAAACAAACGAACGTCGATCGATGCGTCACTAGTCCTCGCAATTCCGTCCAGTTTCTATCCTTCCATTCGCATCCGGTATTCTCCGCACGTCCTCCTTAATCGGCCGCGCCGATCGCTTCGCCAATTTGCGAAAGCCGGTCAAAGCCGCCCGGACGACGTCCAAACGACCAAAAAGGATCGTAGCGAGATTCGTAGCGAGCGAACCGATTAAACTCACAGTCGCCGACGATCCAATTATCCACTGGAAGAGACCCCGCGAGATCTTCCAATTTTCAGCCAGCTCTCGCGAATCTTTCCGGTCCTCGAGATGCAGCTAGCGACGAGCAACGACTATGTTCCCTTCGATCCAATTGTGCAATTATCCTGTTCCCTTTTTAAATCGTCCCTTCTTTTTGCATTCCCGACGATTTTACTTTCCACGAAGAGAGTCCTCCTTTTTTTGGCTAACAGGCGAATGATTGATGAAACTTTGCCGTTCGTTGGACGGTTGCCGTCTCGTGGACGAAACGAAACGAGTGGACGAACGAAAGCTGCCGTCAGTGCCGGCCTCTGCGCGGTACCACGACGGAGAGCTGACCTGGGTGTCCGTTGGCATCATCATTGGCCGGCTAATGGGCGGTTTCCGTCTCAGGGGATCATGGGATACGCAACGACGGCAATGGCAACGAGGTGGACAACCACGTCATCGGAGATCTCGCGATACTCCTGGGCGTGGAAGCCAAACGGCTTACCGATGGTCCACTCGGTTTTCCACGCTACACCGTCGCTCGATGAACGTTTCGGCATCGGTGCACCGTTCGCGCTGATAATCTTCGTTCAATGCGTCGATTTGTAAGCTTTCTGTAAATGCGTGTATGTGTGTGTATGTTTGCGTGTAAACGTGGCTGTCTATGTATGTACGTGCGTCGAAGATGTCGTAAATGTATATCCGTTCGTTTGTCGAAATCGGATGAAAAATCCTACGACGATCAGATCGATCTTCTTTGTCTTGTTAATTCTGTGTGGCATTGACGTGACAAGTTGATGGACAGGTTGTGCACGTCTGTGTATTTATGGAACACCGAGACGCCCGGAAACGTTTTGATTTAATAGCGTTACGTGACGCGAAAATATTAGGCTGTTCCAAAAGTTTCATTTTATAAGCCTCCTTTTAATAAGGTTTCCTTTGATAAATTTCGTTTTGTAAGGAAATAGTACACACACAACGTTCTTTCTTTTATATTATTTTACTGATTTATCGTTCTGTGGGAGCAAAATGGATCGTAAAGAATTCAATGAAATGATATAGAACGGTAAATGTCGTGCATTCATTTTTTCCCTTATAAATAAATCTTTGCGACGAACTAATACGTTTACGTCACTCCGTGATAACGTGATACGTTTCTTCATAAATGTTTACTATTAAACAAGTGCGATTCAATGTACACGTATTTCCCTGACCTATTACGTACTCTGTGAATCGCCAGTACATGTACAGGGTGTCTTGCGTAACGCGATCAGCCGACTAGAGGCTGATCGTATTCACGGCAATACGAAAGTGTAGAATAAGATCTGCTCGACCGAAACTTCGTTTTCGAGAAAATCGAGTTGGAAAATTTATCGCGTATGCTTGAACGTGTCAAATTCTGGACCGGAGAGGAGCAAACTATGGACCAAAGGTTATCGTATATGTCGTATATGGAAATAAGTGGAAAATGCGCGGTACAAGTTTTTCGCGAGATCCGTTTCCGTGAAAAATAACTTTGCACTAAATTCTTCAAATTCTATTCTCTTGGTCGTGTAAAGCTTTAAACGGAAAAGTTTCATTCCACATTTTTGACTCATCCTCGGGTGTGCAATAATCTTTCGCCGATTATTATTACAATTCTTCGAAACTAGATTTTCTCGAAAAAAAAAAACGAGGTCTCGGTGGAAAGAATTTTAATCGACGTTTTCAACTAATTTTTGCATGAAAGATCAGCCGGTGGTCGGTTGACCACGTTACGCGAGACGCCATCGAATGCAAATGTAAAACTTCCACATTTACGAAAAAGCAGAAGGAAAATTTGAAACGCGGACTATCGATCAGTTACTTTGCCTTTGAGGATAAGTGTCCGACCGCTATCTCGAAGAAAGTTTTGCAAGATCGTATAAAATATATTCCCGCGAGGAATGGAATCAAGACGGTGAAGAATTCAATAAGAAATAGCGGTCACGAAAATATGTATAAGATAACGTTAGGACGACGCGAATTTTCGAGCTATCTGTTTAAATTGCTTTTCTGTAAACGTGCGAATATTTCACGAGTATTAAACATTATTTACGGTTATCTTCCCGTTAGTTAGGAACATTCGTTCGAACGTCTTACGTGCGTTAAAAACATTCTATGAGGCTATCTTTTCGTTAGTTAGAACGGCGCACGCGATTGTCGTTTCAGCGCCATATATTCGTATTAAACAAATACGTACGGGAATAATTTAAATCCTGACGTGAGATTAAAGGTTGTAGAGGGTAATCTGACATTTCGCAGTGTCGCACGCAATATCTGCTCGCAATGTGCTTGCCTGCGCCAACGTCAACGGCCGAATTCTTTTATTTCCAAAGCGTTTCCATTATTCGTGGTGTTTTCGTTAGGAGAAAAAAGCGTAGGAAAACGAATGTAAAAAGGGGAGAATATAGGAGGAATAAAAGGCTGCGAAACAGGGTGGAATAAAAGGCGGGAATATAGGTATTATACACGAGTATTGGACGATAAAGAAAACTAAAGGCAGATGCGTTTAAAATTTGGATCAACGTTGAAAGCTTTCCAGTGTGCTACAAGTTGCAATATTGAGGCGTAACAGCACGTTGCGATATTCAGCCGTGGCATACAGTTTTAACAACGAGATATATTATTGAACTTTACTATACGTTGCCACGGATTAGGAAATGGAATTGGTCATGAATTATATTATTAACGAATTACGTTAAATTGTATTCGGCCATAATGGCCGAATAAAATACCAAACAGCGAAATATTGCATTGTACTGCTAATGAAGAAGGAGAAATATGAAATTCTAATAGGTAATAAATTATGCACAACGGGCGGCTGTTAATTCGATAATGATAATACCGACGATACTATAAAATTACTAGAATAATCGGAATATTAAAAAAGAAGCGAAATATCACACGCTCGCGGTTCGAATTCTCATCTCAATGGACCTCGAATATTCCCGCAAATACAATTACCGTAAAATGCACTCGTCGTAACGATAGAAGCGACTTGTCTCTTCTTCGTTTCCAAATAAACCGTTCGACAGTTTCTAAGGGGCGAGTGCATTCCTCGTAGAAATCTTAAAGGCGAAATCTCGGCTTAATTGATATTAAAAGCGGCAACGATAACGGGAACAAACGCGCGGAAGAAAAGTTGAAGGAGAGCGCGGCGATGGAGGAAAGGGCCGTTGAATTTTATTCGTCAGTTTATCGGAGTCCGCAAATTTACCGCGTCCAGCTAATTTTCGTCACGAAAACTCTCTCGACCCGCCGGCTTCTGTCGCGTCATTCTTTCTTTTTCCCCCCTGCTTTACATAAAATAACCGCTTTGAAACTACCCGCGGCGCACGGTAACGAACGCAAGAAAAGGGACGAGGAGAGAAAAAAAAAGAGGAAGCAGAGTAGAAGGAAATGAGAGAAAAAGAGGAAGGAGAACGAAGCCGGTTAACGGCACAAAGGCGAGTTTCCATGGAGCAGGGTGAGAATGGAGAACCACACCTTACCTTCTGCCAGCCTGTGCCAGCGACCCTGCCCTTCTTATCGTAATTGCGACTCGCGGTGATCGATCGTTCGTCTTCGCGGCGCATTATCATGCGCGTCGGCTTGCTTCCATCGGAAAAATTCTCCTGGTCGTCGGAGATTCTACCGCGCTAATTGAATTTACAGAGGGAGGTCGGACTGTCGTGTCGAGTGGAAAATTCAATTCGACGCTAAAGGTGCTTTTATCCTTCCCTCGACTTCCATTCGAACGCACTTACCGGCCGATCGACCGACCACGATCGAGGTGAATCCCATTTTGGTCGTCGCTACCGGTTCACAGGGAATCAAGAAAGAAACGAGAAGAAGATAAAGGACGGTGATTCGTTCTGGATCTCGGGAACGACGGGCTCGGCTTTGAAACCAGCGACGCCAACGATTCCACGTCTTTCCTCGATGTTCAACGTCTGCTTGCTGCGTACTACTATTGGGCTGGCAACTATGTGATTGCGGATTTTGTCATTAGATGGTAATGACAACGTGCGCAATCACTTAGTTGCCAAGTCAATAGAACTAACTTTTTTTTTCCTTTTCAAAAACGGCGTTTCAAAAACCCATTCGGCTGGACAATTCGTGCGACGGTGTCTCGATTGCTGATCGTGATCTCTCGCTGAATCTGATCGACGAAATTAAAGAAACTGTCGCGTACCGGAGCAGGTTCGACGAGGAGGAGGGCCGTGACACTTCTACGGTGGATTGAGACGTTTCGGAAATGGAAAGCTCATGGAAGAGGGAATCGTTGAGGAATATTCTATTTGGAGGAAGAGGAACAGCAGAGGGAGAAACTCGAAAGGTGGCTAATGCGGATATCGTCGAATGGACATGAACTACATTCGTCTACGAAAGTGTTAGAATTTAATCTTAAAATTAAGATAAATAATCTGTGGGAGACACAATGTTTATGTTGAAATAATATTAGGTGATATTTATTAAACAGACTCACAGAACCAAATGGTAGTGACCCATGGTCCCTTAAAGATTTTGAACCCCACTCTCTATACTGTAGTGAGTATGACCTGTGTAAGTGTCGTGTTCAAAATGCCTGTGCAGGTGTCTGTATGTGTGTAATATCGTTGTATTGCAACAGAAAGTCGTTGAACTTCTGTTTCGAAACGACCGATAAAACGATAGGATCTGCTTAATAACGAGCAAGGAACGATTTTATGTTCGACTTGTCGATGAAATGTTACCATTGACGCGTTTACGTAATTATTCGACGTATTCGACGAAAATAATTCACGGCAACATCCAGATGCGATATAATTCAGTCGTATTGAAATTTTCTTGGAGATTTTAACGAAGCGTCTTTGTCGAACTCCTCGTCCGCCTTGGAACTATAATAATCTTTATGCCGCATAAACTTCCATGCAAGTTCCACCGCGGAGAATATGCGTTTGTTAGAGTATGTTAAACTTGGTGACCCAATTGCAAACTATCTCCAACCAGGCAACGCACCGACTCCATCCTTATGGCAAATTACGCTAACGTAAATTTAGTCTGGCTCGGTTCTGTCAGTCGTTAAAACCTCTAAGGATGCTCCTGTCGTACAATTAGGCAACGAGCCCTTTTCGACCACCAGAATAGTTGACATCTTCTTGGATTATCCCAAAATTTGCATCGGAATATGTTTGTCAAACGTTGCGAAGCTCTTGTCTGTCGTCACAAAGCTAAATTTGTACGTTTTCGAATTTTCCGATTTTCAAGTTTGCGAATTTTTGAACGCCCGAGTATTCGAATAATCAAACTGTCGGGTCTTCTTGTATCTTCTAACAATATTTGTCAAGCAGCTACTATCCTTCTATGATAATACGAAAGAATCTTGCTCGCAAACGGATTGCGACAAGGGTTTCCTATAGCGGCCATTATTTTACACAAGATTTAACGAGTACTTCGCGATTTCAATCTCGCTCGACTGCGATCTTAACTCCGCGTAAATTCCGGTAATTTAACAAGTGGAGCGAACGCTCAGTCAATGGTAAATCGAAACGTCTCGGGGAACCATTTCTCAGAGACGCGGTGAATAATTTCGTTCACGAGGAACAGTCGATTAACACAAGCATTTAACGCTAACATTATCAGAGCCGGTCGCGAATGGCTGGTTTCAAAATTCAATTTCAAAATTCATCGTTATTTCTTTCGTTCGTTTAACATTATGTTGATTCTTATATTAAACAAAAATTGAGAAATTCATCGATCGGATGATATAAGAATTTACATGCAGTTAGACGAACGAGAGAAATAACGACGAATGTACAATTTTAAATTAAATATTGAAATTGGTTATTCCACCGGACCTGGAAAAGTTAGTCTCAAACAACAAATGGTCCCAGCCTTTAACTATGATGTGTACATGCGTGTGTGTATATACAGGGTGGCTGGTAACTGGTGGCACAAGCGGAAAGGGGGTGATTCTACGCGAAAAAAGAAGTCGAAAATATAGAATAGAAATTTTTCGTTTGAGGCTTTGTTTTCGAGAAAATCGACTTTGAATTTTCGCTGGGTACGCGTGCACGATCTACGAGTGAGATCCGTTATAACGAGCCGTGATAAAGTGCACACGTACCGAGCGAAAATTCAAAGTCACACTCTCGAATAAATTTAATTTTCAATTTTTATTGGAAGCCATCCTTTTCTTTTTTAATTATTTTAAATTATTTTCAGATTGCGGTTTCATATATATATATATATGTTTACGTGATACTCGAAGGCGCGAGAAATGCAGAGAATTTAGGTAACGCGGGGAAACCATAGAAAGCGTCGAAACTGTAGAAACCAGTGTAATATTTCGCCAAGTAAAACGACAAAATTGTCTACCTAGGTTCCATTTTCCTTGTTACATTTATACAAAAACATGAATTTGCATAATTATCCGCAGTTTAATTATCGTAAGTGGCCACGCTTCTACAAATGAAGACTTCTCGCGGTTCTTTTTTATACATAAACGTAGGTATACGTTCTCCGTTACGTGGTCTGTATAATATTCTTAGCTGCTGTTTTTTTTTTTTTTTTTTAATCCTTGTCCGAAGAAACGTTGATCGAGTTATTAAAAATTCCAACATGTTTATTCGTTGCATCCGTTTTGATTCGAGAAAGACCACGTTAAAGCGAAAACGGACAAGAGAAGGCACATCCAGCGTTTCTCCGAGCTGCAGAAAACTACGATAGCTCTTGAAACTGGAAAATATTCTATTAGGATAAGTGTGTTATAGTTGTAATTCGATCGGAAATTTCCCGATGAAAATGTAGATAGTGCGGGTCTGTTAAACCGGAAAGTTAGACCGCTCGATCATCGAAATTGTTCATATTTACGAGGGTTCAACGATATCCGTTTATTTTGTAATTACGCGGTCGGTATAATTACCTTGATCATGCTAGTTGTTAATATCGCAGGGACAAACGGCCCGACCAACTAATTTCATAGAGTATTACCATTGCAATTACGATACTCGCGGTATTACGAATACGTCCAATCTAACCCTTCCCGATCAACCTTCCACTTATCAACAGATTCCTCAAACACCATAAACACAATGTCGATACGATGCAACATCTTCAACTTGCGGAAACCGCGGATAAAGTTAAATTTTAAGAGAGAGTTGCACGTACGTACAAACATGAAATATAAATATTTTTCGGCTACTTCTTTTGACGATTATTTTGAAAATTCTTTGAACGCGTTTATCACCTTTGAAAAAGTACATTTCTGCCAACTTTCCATTCAGAATTCTAATTATTCAGGCGCATAGAAACGAAAAGCAAATCGACTTTTACCTGACCACCATGCTTTTCAGTCTGTAAATTTTCAAATCGAAAATGTTCGCCTCGAAACTCTCTCCCTACTCGGCAAGTAACTTCGAGTAAAATGAATAATTACGAATGTTTAATATTTCTCGAACCTAACACCGAACACTGAATACTTTAGCAATCCTATTAGCTATTAATTAGTAATATGGCGTATATCGATAGCAAGATTAATATTGCTGACTCATTAATGGCACGCTAATATTTCATGGACATAGTGATGAAGCTGTCTATCGTTTTAACCGTTTTGGCACTTTTCATCTAAGACGATTGTCGTTTAACGAGAACTACCGAATATCTTACAATTAGACTGCCGGTAGCTATGGAAATTCGCGAGAGGCGTAATTTAAAAAATGGGATTTCACCATAGCATTGTTTTTATCTACGGAATATCAGGTCGTCCGAAAAGTTTCTTTCGTTTTATAAGGAAATAATGGATGCACAACATTTTCCGTTTTATGTTATTTTATCGGATTACGTATGATCCATTTTGTTTTATCAAAATAAAAATCACAACGTTTCACAGATTAGGTTTCGTGTTTGTATAAAGATGCATCGTTGTAAAAGACGTGTCTGTAAAAGAAAGACACTTTCCGGACAACCTAAAGCTACGACAGGCACTACGCTTCCGACGTGCGTCTACTTTTCTCACATTGTACGTTCTGAAACTTCTCGTAAACGCGTCAAAAGTCCACTTGTAATTTCCATGCGTATTTCCAGATTTCGTTCAAACCTGATCGATATGATCGCGATAGTCAAGCTCCGTAACAGCGTTAATTTTCAAAGTGTATCGCGTAACGAACATTTCTCTGTAGCGCGTCTCTAAAAGGCGTCTACGAACGTTCGAATATTTTCGTCGGTCTGTGTGCTTTTTACTAGCTCGTTGCATCAAGAATTTCGGTTTCCTAATTAGATTGTGCCACGGGCAAGAGCCAACGATCGGAGCAAGGTTCGCCTTAAAAATAGTCAGCGCCCGGCAAAACCTGGAAACGTAACGAAGTTCCTGCATCGTTGGATGCAATATTTAGCGAAATCGGCGAATGCTAGCAACGGAAAAATCTTTTCGCGGAGCCATGAATACTTCAGTCGCATCGATCCGCGTCGAAGGTTCCAAGTTGCGTCGGAATGAAAAGAAGAACAAGCGAAGCCAGAGAAAATCGGATAGAAGGAGCAGACGAAGAAACAAGAACGTCGGTTCGTTAGAAGAGGAATTTCGAGTGCGAAGTTTCCAGATTTTTGCTTAGAAACTCGTTTTACTTGGTTCGAGCGTGAACGTGTAACGTTTTTCGATTAAAACTGTATTTTATATTCCAGGAGTCTCATATCTTCAATTCGACAAGCTGAAGGATATCGTTTCGTCAACGAGAGAGCGAGGCTTTCGTCCCCTTCTTCGGATCAATTTCGCTCGTGCTCTTCGCGTTTTAGCAGTTTCTTAAAGACAGTTTATCAATTTTTCACGAGGAACTTTCTTGGAAGAGGCAACAGACTTGAACGCGATTTCTCTGCTCGGCGTAAATCTTTCGAGTTGCTTCTGAAAAATTATTCTCTCGAATTCAAAGATTCTTCTTTGAGATCTTCGCGAACGAAGCGGCAAACCGCCGCCAGTTCGAGTTTCGTCGATCGTTCGATTCACCAAGCCGCGAAACAGCACCTAAAGCTCAGGCAAATGTTCCCACAGCCTCGTCAATTTTATCCTCCGGTTAAACTTTCATTGGTTCGTTTCTAAATAGCTCGCGGATCCAGCGAATCCATCGATTCGTTGTACATTTCCATACCGGCTTGATGCAGATTTGCCGTCAATGATGTTTTACGAATCGCGATTCGCTTGGTCGACGTTGGCACGTTACACTGCCTCGTTATCTCGTTGTGGTTTGCGGCTCGTTTATTATCTCGTTACCAATCGGTCGCTTAAGTTCCATGTAAATTACGAAAGTTTGGATGTTGGTTGTTTGCCGCTGAGCTCGTGGAACGACCACTTAATACGGAAAACTTGCAGCCTCTAATCAGGCTCAAGTATTACCAAGCTAAATATTACACGAAATCGCTGTTTAATTGAATCAACGAGTTTCGCCGCGAGCAACGAGGTGAATATAAAACGAAACGACGAGTATACCCTGGGAAGCACACAGTTTGAATTGTCGCGTATTTTTCGAGCGATTGGGAAGATTCAAAAGGTCGGTGGAAAAGTTCGTTCCGATTTACATTTCCATTCGATATACCTTTTACTGAGTTACATAGGTGCCATTTTGTTCCACGATCTTTCTCCATCATTCGCGCCACTTGAATATTCCATCGTTGCAGAACCTCTCAGGTTTCTCGGCGAAAAACTTTCTAATACGATTTTTTTACCAAATTCCTTGAAACTTGGAACGAACTTTCCGAGCCAGCAGTATAGTTAGATGCATCTAACGCACCGATAATGGTGTCGTATTATTCAAACGTAAAAACACAGTCGTAACATTTTCTTTATGCCATCCATTGCTATTTTTACTGTTTCATTCGACAGTAGTTAACATTTTTCATAAAATATCGCACGAGATATCTAACACGCGAATTAGCATCTTTCTATTAGCATCTAGCAACGATCCGACGTCGTGGTAGAAACGAGTGAGAAAGAAAGAGAGAGAGAGAGGGAGAAACGTCAGAAAGGAATTTCATCAAATTTTTAGCGCGCCTGTGAGCTCGCGTTTTAATTTGTAGCAAGTTCCAATCGATTCGTTTCGTTTCTACGTTCGTCAAACTCCCCGTGATTCTAATTAGAACTTTGACTCTGCACTTTTATAATGTTTTAATCGCTTTAAAAGTAGCAGCTATGCTTCGTGGTAAACACAATGAAATATTTCCACATACAACTCTCCTCTAAATAACGAACAAACAAACGGACCATTTTTCTACTGTCCGACAGCATTAGGTTGTCCGAAAAGTGTCTTTCTTTTACGGACACGTCTTTTACAACGACGTATCTTTATCAGGTTTGTAAGTATGAAACCGGAATTTGCCTATAGATGGCCCTAGCTGATAATGAAGTTATCACTAAACTGCGTCACTGATGCCAAAAGTCTTTGCTGACATCTGACAAACATTTTCGACTCGGAACAATACAAGTTTCATACAACAGCATAGTTTGTAATAGCGTTGAACGTGTCGAATTTTGTGGCTGGAAACTACGATTTGCGGACAGCATTGATTTTCTGTTACCATTTGAAGAAAACTGCCGCAGAATCGCATCGAATGCTCGTCGAAGCTTACGGTGAGCATGCTCTTGGTAAATCACAGTGCTTTGAGTGGTTTAAAAAATTCAGAAGTGGCAATTTTGACGTGAGGAACGAAGAACGTGGAACGTGGAAGGTGATCTATTATGAGCTGTTGAAACCTGGCGAAACCGTTAATACCGAGCGCTACCGACAACAAATGATCGATTTGAATCAAGCTTTGCGCGAAAAACGACCAGAATATCAAAAAAGGCAACACAAAGTAATTTTGCTTCGTGATAATGCACCATCACATACAGCAAAACCGGTCAAGGAAACGATCGAAGCGTTCAGTTGGGAAATACTTTCGCACGCGGCTTACTCACCAGACTTGGCTCCGTCCGATTACTATTTATTTGCATCGATGGGACACGCACTTTCTGACCAGCACTTCGCTTCTTACGAAAATGTACGAAAATGGCTCGATGACTGGTTTGCCTCAAAAGAGCGACGGTTTCTTTGGCGTGGCATCCACCAATTGCCAGACAGGTGGGAAAAATGTATAGCTAGCGATGGGCAATACCTCGAATAAAATATTTTTAATCATTTTCATACAATAAACGTGTATTTTCTATACAAAAATTCCGGTTTCATATTTAGGTACGTGGTATACAAACATGACAGATAATCAAATGTCGAACGTTGTGATCTTTATTTCGATAGAACAAGATGGATCATAATTCGATAAAATAATATAAAACGGAAAATGTTGTGCGTCCGTTATTTCCTTATAAAACGAAAGAAACTTTCCGGACGACCTAATACCTTCGATCGGCGAAATATGATCATGCGGTAACGATATTATCCGGCGAATATTAATTAATTACTCTGTCATGTGTCTCTCTTTAGCGGAAAGGGAAGGAATCTGACGTGGAAATAAATTTCCTCGAGTCTGTCACGTCGCAGAGGTTCTTTCGCGTTTAATCCGTGGCTTTTCAACCGTTCGAGACGTAGCTAGCAGGAGGCGAAATTTAATTTCAGGGGAACAGTCTCGAAGAGGCTCCGACATCTTCGCTTTTAATTGCTCACCGAGAGGCATCGATCGATCGAGAACGTGACGATAATGTTAATCGATGAATCGTAGCGCGTCTCCAACGACTCGAACGTATGCCAGCATCGAGACATTTGCATCGATCTTTTATTCATGCGAGTTTCGTTCGAAGGAACACGCGATCAAGCCGAATTATTCGTAGATTCGTCCATTCTTTTTCCAATTTTATGCTCGTTCGCTGTGGATTCGCCGAGAACAAAGAAAGTCCGACTTTATGGTAGTTCGAGGTATTACGAATGCTGATCTCCATCAAGATAAATATTATTAATAGTACGAATAGCAGAAATACTTCGGGTACAAGCTATTACCGGAGAAATAGTTCGAATAAATAGTATTACGTTAATACGCGTACATGTACATGTACAGTTTATTTTCCAGCCAAGCATCAGGTTCTCTACCATTAAATTTCGTCGTATCGTCGATCGCGAAACGCGTTAAAGAAAAACGACGTTTGTAGATCGCGTATGCTCGATGTTGAAGAGATTTATAGCCGTAAAACTACCGAAACCTCGCTGCTTCAAGACTAGAGCTACCACACTACTCAAATTGACTGGTTTTGCAATTTTATTTTCAAATTCCTACTTCGTGTTATATCTTTTTCCGCAGTGATGTAATGACTTTCGCAACGATAACTAAAAGAATAATATAATGAGTTTTATTTTATTTCTTATGTATTCAAACTGAAAATAATTTTGTATCGAGACTACTTATACCAATACCAGTGAAAATGCCTGTTACTTGTCAAAGTGTAAAAGGGTGCTGCAATCTGTTTATCGATCCCCAATTAACCAGTTTCCTCGTTTTCTACAACTTGCCACGCGTTTCTCAAATTTTTACCGCGTGTCATTCGATGTGACGATATCAGTTATCAGGAAAATTCCGGATCGATCGCTAAATCGCTAGATGCTAACGCTCGAAATACCACAGCAGTGAAAATGACTGGTTCTACAATTTTATAAACGTGTCTACCCTCGTTTAGGGATCCCAGATTTTTAAAGACCAGTCGAAAGTCATTTTCACTGGTTTTGATAGAAATAGTTTCGTGTTAACTATCGGTAGTTCTGGTGTTAATATCTGTGCGCTCCTCGATTTGGAAAAAGTGCCTTGAAAATATAAATTCATCTCGTCTGCCTGATTCGTTTTATAAATTTTTATAAATTCCCAATGCTTGCGATTTACGTTAATGTACGAAAGTATCTTTGAAAAATGCGAGAATGGAATCACGCGTAATCGTACCATTTTATACAATTGCACAAGTGTCCATAAATTCCATAATACGTTTGCTGTTGATGAATCTCACGCATCGTGTCACGTTAATACCAGTCGCTAGATTTGCATAAATTGCAATAACCCATATTTCAACCTACCTTATTAAGTTATTAATCTCGCGTTACCAGCGAACGTAAGATGTACTCGAGTTAACGATATCGCAGCGTTTAAGTAACGTGATTGCCATCCGACCGTCTTGTTAAGTGTGATCTGTTCAAATTACTTTTTGGATATTCCTAGCTATTTTTATCGCGTTCAGATCGTAAGAGGCGCATGGAAAGAAAGGAACACGGCAATAAATATAAAACGTTTCGTCGTAAATCACGTATTTCCACGATGGAAACTAGTTCACGAGTAGAGAACGATTGATCGATACTTTTTCAACGTGGAAATAAAAGTTGGCCGAACGTTACTTTATCATTTTACATCGACTCGTATTCGCTTTGAAGTGGCAGACAACGTAACAACTTCCGAGAATGCGATCGATGTTTCTTCGGTTAAAAGACGAATTAAAGTCATTTGAACGTGTCGCTTTCCATATCCACTTGCGAGCTAAGAACACAAAGTTTCAACGGCGATGGAAAATCGAGACGTAACGCCTGTAACGCGTCGCTGCAGAAATAATCGAGAATTCAAATGGAACTACAATAAAGTTCTGTACACGTGATTGTACACGTCCGTTTGTTTAAAATCATCATTCCTATAATTTCCTATTTTCAATCTATTCTGGCAAAATGAAATCTGAACGTAATTAACATCGCTGCAGATACGTAGACTCACAGGGTTTCGCTGAAAATTAAATCGAGCAAACGGATCAATTTTTCATTCGATAGAAATTTCACGACGATTCATTTCTCGAAACTAACCCTCCTTCCACCAACATATTCGATTATTTAAAATTGGACTTTCTTCATTCTCCTTCCTGCAAAATTATATCACACCGCGCGACTATTCTTATCGAAGGAATTGTTTGACGTCAGAATTTTGACGCGGACTTTTCAAAATTTCATCGGTCCGAAGGTATTACGATCGTACATTCGCTACGTTCGCGTATAAAATTGATTTCGCCAGTCTTGTGCTTCCAAACGTACTCGAAATAATCTTAGAAAGGAAGTTTCAACGTCTATCGGATACGAATGAAACGTAAGCTTCTTACGAATAGACACGTAACAGGTTCAAAAGGAGGAATTTCGTTGGGAAACGAAACGACAGCTGGAAAATAACAACGAAGGGAAAGCTAGGCTGCGGAAAATGCACATGGGAAATATCGTGACGCTGCGGCGTCCTCCCGTCTCGTGTATTTTCGTCGGGCTGCCATAGCTTCCCGTTCTAATTACAATGGCTCGCCTCTAAATTAACACCTGCATTGTTTATACGCGATCGAATAAACAATGCAACCTCTGCGATGCAATCTCAGTGGAGACTGGCTGTACACCGACTTCGTTTTACGACGGCGGCTGTTTTTTAATCCAGCCGCGAGAAATTGATTCTCAGATGTGTTTCAACAAAGGCAAAAATATCCCACTTTCTTTTTTCCATTTATTCGTCACCGCTGTCGAAAGTAAGAATTTTCGGACTTTTCAACTTTTCGATCTTTGAATCTTTAATCTCTGGATTT
This sequence comes from Bombus affinis, assembly GCF_024516045.1. NCBI lineage: Eukaryota > Metazoa > Arthropoda > Insecta > Hymenoptera > Apidae > Bombus > Bombus affinis. The sequence continues at coordinate 11,437,226 of NC_066353.1, forward strand.
TCAAGCTTTTAAACTTTCAAACCCTCCAACTTTCAAACTTGTGAATTTTAATACCCTCGATTTATCGTTTCGCTTTTCGAAGATTCGAGGTTTTAAACCTCTGAATTTTTCATCCTCCGGATCTCCAAATAATCGAAACCCTCAATTTTATTTAAATTGCCAATTTTCCAATATCCTAAAACCCTTCGATCAAACGTTAATATAACGCTACGTGAACAGTAGAATTCGCCGCTAACGCACTAATTACACTAACAGTACACGCGAATTATCATTCTCAAATGGAAACCAGATTCAACGACTAAAGTACCGGTAATTTCTTTATCTGGATGTATATTTCATTTCCGATATCCATAAAAAGCGACATGTTGGAGGAATTGTTTCGCTTTGGGGATTTCCAATAAGAGGCAAGGGACATTTTCCTTCCCTTATCGATTTTTACAGCTATTCGTGCCACTGGAATTTACGATTTTCATCTGGTGGAAGGGTATTTTTGATGCCATGAAAAGATAAGCAACGTAGGAAGTTGCAGCCAGGAGACTCGAATCTGTGGCTTGTTTCTCCATCTATGCGTTATTCATCGAGCTTATTAAGGAAGTTATTCGTAATGTATCCAACCCTGTATGTGCTCTGCAAATTGAACCGTTCTTTCTCTTACTGTCCTAATCTAACGAATTATAACGTTGCGTTATTTTACTCAGCAACTCTGCGAACCGCAAGATTCGAAACGCGTGATTGCCGTCCCAAAGTCGAAGATTTCCAAACGACACGCGTGTCCAGACGTACACTGACGGCTGACACTGAAGGCTAATAATAGCGATACTAGTGGTAGTGATTAATAGTAATTAAATAATAGCAGCAGTAAGGTAGCGGTAAATTAAAGTAACAATAGCAATGGGTCGGATAGAAAGTTCGTTGCGATTTTCCTAGGGAAATGGGTGCGAGCTTGGCGAATCGCTATGAACCTCGAGTTAATTTGTCCAACTTGGTACCGTCGATCGGTCAACAGTCAACCTCAGAGCGTAAAACGAACAAGTTGGAACGTGGTTCGCCAAGACGATGCAAGACCACGCGTGTCGATCGTCACGCGACAAAGATCGGTGGAACTTGAATGGGATGTTCCAGCCCATCTACCATGTTCCTTCGATCTTGCACGCTCAGACTATCGCTTATTCTGCTCGTTACAAAACTACCTCGACGATAAGAACTTGCCCCCTTTGGGAGACTGGAAACGCCAGTTCGAACGTTTCTTTTCCTCAGAAGACTAAGCAATTGTACGTCGACGGAATAACCAAGTTACCACGAAGATGGCGAAATGTCATCGGAAGGAAAGGCGCGTGCATTGCTCGGAAACAATACGCGTAAAGGAGAAAACGCGTGCTTCGATTTGGCCGTAAAAACGGAACGATCAGTCGGAATTTCTAAATCGAAGAAACGTTATCCGCAGTTAATCAATTGGTCGAGCAATCGCATTTATATTTTTATATCGCGCTTCTCTCTGTTAACCGATGTTAACGATTCGTTTTCCACTCGTTCATACGGTTTTATTCCCGTTTCGTTGCTCTATTTTACGGGATTAAACCGTACGCTGAAGCGCGCTTCGGATCGTCGATTATTTCCTCGAGTATTTTCTTTTTCAAAATGAAATCGAGCAAACGTGGGACGTTCCGCCGAAGAATATTTCAATTTCTTTTACGCGTGGCAGACGTTCGTCGCGCGTGAGATAAGTTCGCTGGTGACAATAACAGTGTCTCATCTTAAGTACGATATATTCCTGTTGTTTTGCCGTGGATTTCATAGGTTTTTTATTAGCCAACCGTAAACTTCAAAATTCCTTGATACGAGCCGATCTACCTGGGCCGAATGTCGTCGTAAAAACTCTCCGGGGAGCTTTCTCGTACAGCCCTGAAGCGTTGTCGTGCGGAGTATCGTTTCATCAGCTCGCCAAATATAAGTTTCGCGGTGGTCGATTTAGCGAAACGTCTATAAATCGTATAAAACAATTTAACGATCGAGCGTTTAGGTCTTCCAAGCTGGAAGATTAAATGCATCGTTGGTTTTCTCTTAAAAAAAAAAAAAAAAAAGTCAGTCTGCGAGACAGCTTTTCGAACAATCAGCTTCGGATCTTTGTTATTACCGCAGCGTCGGAAATAGAAAAATTCACGTCGACTATCTAAGTAATAGAAAACCTGTCAAAAGTGAAAAGCTTGTGAAAAATTCCTCACTGATTCGACGACGATTTTATAGAATCGATGCGAAGCGCTAAGCTGTTATATATAAACGAAGCTACATTTACAATCTTTCGCGATTGATCGCAGTTGAATAATTAAATTCGCCATTTGCGACGCTCGTTACTCGATCGTTTACCGAGAAGCCAACGAACAGCCGGCGAATATTTTTGTTTCGCACGGTGTCAGAAAATTAGCAAGAGAAATAAGCGCAGAAACGTTGAACGACGACTGGCGAAAGAAGTTAACGTTGTATCTACAGTTGCCAGCTTCTTTGACTTCGAGAACAGTGCACGTATTATGTCACCGGTCGAGAATATCCTAATTAGAGGGGTCGTAACACCGGCAAGCCCATTTACCTTATTTTCCTGAAAGTCGACGAGAACGACACGGTAGACGGAAGATCGTAGAAGAACAGTTTGAAGAAAATGAAGAGCGTACGAACCGATAGAATTTGCCGCAGCGACGCCGTGAAATTGCGTTTGTATATTTGATTTCCACTCGTATTCCTTTCGAACGCTCGTTACAATACGCGAATAACGTTATTAATATTTAAATCGGATTGATTCACGTTGAAATCCTCGCACACCTTTAGAAATCCAGTATCGACGACCGATTTAATGGCTTGTTTGTATGATTTCGCGATAAATCTTCCTTGGAGCAAACAGTTCGATGCGCTGCGTTTGCCAGCCGAAAATAAATTTCCCCGGTGAAATGTGATCCACCATGGTATTTGCCGTGGTCGGTGGTTATATTTCGCTGGAGAATGTTGCGCCCTTATTATGCAAGATCTTTATTATGAGAGAATTTGCATTTATATTGTCAATTAGTTCGCGAAACCTACCTGTATCCGAGTGCACGCGTCGGCGTCTGAGCGCGTACGTTCAAGTGAATTCGAACAGGTGCGGCGCTGGCTATAAATTATTCTATGCAATAGCTGTCGTACGTTTCGAAGTATACAAAAACTTACGACCATTTTATCGATAAGCTATCGGTGCAAGGTGGCTGAAACTTGTAACTACGAAAATAGTTCCATGTCTTAGCACTTTGAACAGGCTCGGTCTTTAAAAATGTTCGATCGGTTCCGTTGTCTGTCCAGAAATTCAACTATTCAAATCTTACGCGTTCGAAGGAGGCAACCTCTTAATGTTCTTTCATATCGACGCTTTATCTTTGCTAACTTCCAGCGTATCGAGAGACTTTGACTCAACGGCGAACGTCGTTAGCGAAATCGTCGACATTTTTCCGGATTCTGTAAGCTTCCTTAAAGCGTCTGTATTAACTCGCTATAGATGTTAAATAAAAACTTGGAGTTAGTGCTCGCTATTTTAGTCACCAGGGGATCCATGACCGTAACGATGAATAAATAGATAGATAAATAAATAAGATAAGATTGGACAATATTTGCAGTTCGAGTTTAAAAGACACGCAGGTGTTTTACCTAAAAGTTGATCAAATTCGAGAATCTTCTTAGATGATTGTTACAGAGAAGAACTCCATGTTAGATCGTCGAATAACGAGTTAATTAAACCGAATAAAGGAAGCAAGGATGGCAGAAAGAGAAACTAAAAGTCTTTAATCTGGATGGGACGTTTTAATTAAGAAGAGCGGTACCATCTTCCACTGATAACGTCATCAGCCTAAAATCCACCGAAAAACTGAAAACCGAGAAACGAGAGAACCTAGAAAAGAGGAAAAGAAGGAAACAAGAAAACCCATCGCTGTCGCTGTGCACGCAGCGTTCCCATTCACCGCACACGCTGAGTAATTCCTATGGCGGGACAGGATCCTCTTTGCAGCTCATTCCGTTCACGTAACGTCGGCATCATATTTCCGATCAAAATCCATCACGAGCATGGCTCTTCTTTTTTTTATCCGTATCCGGTTGCACGTTCGTCTCGTTTATATCGTGGATTCTCATCGAGATTCGATCCAGCTGGATGCTCGAGAATAGGCCCGAGGGAAAAAATGCCAATTCGTGGTCCGAGATTCTCATAGGCCGCGCTATCCACGATGCTTTTATTAATCCCGAATCACGTTGATCAAGACACGCGTCGGACCGTGCATTCTCGTGATTACGCAAGTCAAAGAACGTTGTTCGTTCGCGTATTTTCTCTGACGCGTTCATCCGACGCTGCAGTCTGTGAAGGAGCTATCCCTTCAAACACGCGGTCGTTTTTCAGAGCTGCCCGACTGGTTCGCCCGTTTCATCAACGAGGATTTTCATTTTCGGACCGAGCTGATACGAACTTCAGACTCGTATGAAAATTGTAAAGAGAGAGAGACGCGGTTTAACCGTACTTTTCGGATCTGGACGCGAGATCGGTTCGCGATCGTGCGAGAGAATCGCGAGAGATTTGAGCGGAAAAATGGTGGTTTATGGTGGCAGCTCGTGCGTGCCGTCCGATTAATTAAAATTTCGTTCTTTTTTCCTCTCGGAGACACGCGTTTGATGCGCTCCGCGTGCGAAAATCTAACGGGGCAGTATTTTCCAGACGAGTACGCGCGGAACAACCCTCTAACGCTTTATTCGCACGTTATTCAGGATATTTCAACTGCGGTCTTTCTATCGTTCTTACGTTACTCGGGTTTAAGCTGGAGTTCGATGAATTTGAATAAACGAGAACAGGCGTGAAATATTCCTTATGAAAAAATAAAACATGCTCATTTAACACTAGAACTACCACACCACTCAAATTGACTGGCTTTGCAATTTTATTTTCAAATTCCTACTTCGTGTTATATCTTCTTCCGCAATGATGTAATGACTTTCGCAACGATAACTAAAAGAATAATATAATGAATTTTATTTTGTTTTTTATGTATTCAAACTGAAAATAATTTTATATCGAGGCTACTTATACCAATACCAGTGAAAATGCCTGTTACTTGTCAAAGTGTAAAAGGGTCCTGCAATCTGTTTATCGATCCCCAATTAACCAGTTTCCTCGTTTTCTACAACTTGCCACGCGTTTTTCAAATTTTTACCGCGTGTCATTCGATATGACGATATCAGTTATCAGGAAAATTCCGGATCGATCGCTAAATCGTTAGATGCTAACGCTAGAAATACCACAGCAGTGAAAATGACTGGTTCTACAATTTTATAAACGTGTCTACCCTCGTTTAGGGATCCCAGATGGATTAATAATACGAAAAATCTACTACATAACATGGAATTGCTTCTGTAAGAAAGTAACGAATCAATAAATATAAAAATATTCCATTAGTACGTATTTTTTAAAGATCATTCAAAAGTCATTTTCACTGGTTTTGGTAGAAATAGCTTCGTGTTAACTATCGGTAGTTCTAGCGTTAAAGTTTAGTTTCCAATTGAGTTTGAAAATTTATCAAGTATATTTGAACACGGCCAATTCCTGACTAGACAGGATTAGACAATCTATAGAATATCGTCCTACCTGCGAAAATAAGTCGAAAATGGAGAATACAATGTAGTATCTCAAATGGGTCCTAGAGTAAGGACAAGAACGGTGTTTTATTTGCAGTTAAGTTTTAGTTTAACAAGCAATACTCAATGCAAAAAACTGATTACAATATCGTCGTACGTCTTATTATCATACTCGGCTTTCAACTTCCCGATTCATACTCTCCGGCTCCTCCACTCACATTCTCGGCTTCTCCATTCACTCTCTCTGACTTCTCAACTGACCACTGACTGTCCTAGCATCCCTTTTGTCTTTTCTTAGCCCCACCACGCATGTGTTCCGTAAACACCCGTGGTCAGGGTCACGTAGGCCATTTCTACGAAACTATTCCATTGAAGGACCAACGACACATTGATGGACCCGACGACGCCTCGGCTCTCGCGAGATTGTTTATGGTTCGACCGATATCTTAGGCCTTTATGTCCACGATTCTACAACAATTTTTTACTTTTTCATAAGGAACCGCGCGCCCGCTTGTTCGTGTTATTCGGCTACACCCTGTATAAGTGGAAGAAGCAGCGAAAGTAGACGCGAGTAAAGACCGTGCTATCGAAATCCATGGCGAATGAACGCGGATATGGGGCACGTGCAGATTCGTGCATTCTAACGCAGGAGCAAGGCTATTGATAGCAATTGTGCCACGAATGGATAACAAGTGTCGGATCATGCGTGCTGATACCGGGGACCTCGAGGTACTTCGAGTCGATATTGGTGACCCCGAGGTCACGACGAGGTTTGTAACGTTTCTCGGACGTTATCTCGATTAGTATCTCGGCTCTGTGCAACTTGCCTTTCGAACAGGTGACGCATCATTGCCAATGATTTCGTAATTTGAAACGACGCGTGTATCCATGTAATAACAGTTGGTCGGATGTGACTACATAGAAACGTGTATTAATTAAATATCAGTGTTAGAAGCGAACAATGATACACGTGGAATTACTAGATAACAATGACGGGTGATATATTCTCGATTATTTGTTTTGGTAACGTTCAGTGTGTTGGATAATACGATCGTTATATTATTACAGAATTATTAGGCGGTACTAGGTTTAATGGGATTAATTATTAAATTAACTTGCATATCTGATAATTAATACGTTCGAACGTTGCGTTCAACTTGCATTTGCTATCGTCCTAGACGATCGCGATAATTTTCATTTCCTTCATTTTAAAACGATCGATTTTAATAGCTTGAAAGCAAACGGCAGTAGTATAAGCCGATATCAAGCTATGTGGTCAGACGTGCTATTCCAATGTTTCACAGCGATTGCGAGTAGCAAAGGTAGCTTCGAAAATCGTTCTCACAATTTCCTTGTGCTTTCGCATATATTTTTATTTCCTAATCGTGAACATCCATAATCCGTAATTTATATACAGGAACGCATTTTTATTGAGACAAGCTTCGATTTAAGCAACTTAAAACAATATATTTGATCCGCCGATGGCGAAAGAAATGGAATAAAATGTTACGACAGACTAAAATCTCGGGATTTATCGAAGTCCCAATAGCGACGCTCGTTCGATTCGTCAACGTTAATAAAGCAGTTTGCATTCTAATTCGTCAAACTGTGAAACATAAAACTGTTAAAATCGTACAAAAGTCATCGTTATCGAGTTCAACTTAAAATACTGGAACTAACGATTCCGAAAATCTTCGATATCGATCGTGACGCCTTCGACGCGATTAGAAAACGGAACACGAATAACAAAGAACAAGTAACAAGTTTTTTTTTTTTTTAAATATTACAACTAATTCTTTGATATTACAACGAGTATCTCGTCTATTCTTCCATACCATAGTCGTTCTTTACATTTTTCCTCGTTTAAGTTTCCCATTGATCCATAGATTGGTCACAATTCGTCGATCAATATCAGTCTCGAAATTTCTCGCATCAAACTTCCTCACACGTCGCAAATCCTTCTCGATGTCCATGATTCAACAACATCGAGGATCCTGTAGCTCGGCTCGCTTTTACGCCGAAAAGTTTCACGACTGCGAATCGTTATTATCGATTTTCATGACTTGCACGACCCAGCATTCGCAACGATTCGCTATCTCAGTGAAATGGTCGAACATGACGACGTTGTACGAACCCAAAGAAGATCGCTGTCCATTTAAATAGTCGCGGAGGTTGTCGACGTCGGGTTCTACGGCCCTTGTTTCATCCCTGAACCGTACGTTACACGCTGGACGTTGCTTCCTATGCTCGAGGAAGCCGTGATTTTTCAGAGGTTTCTCCTCTGGCCGTGTTTCCTTCGTTTTGTTCATGGGAATGAATAAGTAGGTTCATTTGTAAGGATGACTCTGGAGCATGCTCGACCCTGTTTGCGCTTGGAAAATTGTTTGCGTCCTTATTGCCATAAAGTATCGTTAAGCCGGAGAAGCTGGCGAACTTACGCAAAACTTTTTGCATTTACGTGTCCCGTTCTTTTTTCCGTTTGTTCCTTTCGAATTCGCGCACCCATATAATTTTGATTGTTATCAAGTTTTCACGTCTATGAGATTGCACTGCCTTTGTACGATTTATTTCACATGTACTCCGTATTTCTAGAGAATCGCTCTTTCGCTTCCTAATATCTCGAATTTGGCTTTCAACCTTTGAAGCTATTTTTTTCTTTTTTTAGTTTACATTTTTTTAAAGGGTTCTCTACGTTGTGATAACAGTGCCACGGAACAAATAGCAGACACTCGACTTCTCTTGCTGAGAAGCTTCCACAACTTTTTACTTAGACCACTTTTACGGTAGAGAAATCTAGAGCAAAGCCAAAGTAAGATTTAATAACGTACAAAGATCGAGGGAAGAAAGGGGAATAAGCATATTTCTTTACCGTATTGTACTGTCGTTATTGTCCCCTAGAACGCATAGTACGAAAGTTCTTTCGCTTTAAAATCTAACGGAAATTTAGCCTCGTAGACGAGCGAAACGAGAAATGTATACGCAAAGTAAGTAAGTCGGGAAAGTTGAAGGATTCTTATTACGAATATATTTCGATTAATTCGCGAACAAAATTCGGAGAACATCGGAGACAAGTTAATATACGTCCGAGGCAAGTTTTCCTAAAAAACCAACGGCTGAATTAAACTGATAGAAATGCTGACGAAAAAGTAAAGAAGAATTTGCTCAAGCCAGTCCCGAATAATCTATCGACGACTTATTTTCAGCGACATATTTCGCTCGTTTTCCCGTGTTTCCTTGAATTATGCAACGAACCGTTTCGTTCGTCCTGTTCGTTTGTATCCGTTTCGATTCTTAAACCGAATCACGCGTACCTGTAAATGATCCGCAATGACGGAGCGCGCGTATCGATGAATTGAAAATAATTTTCGTAGAAAACCAAATTATGAACGATTGATCGTACGCGACGCGCCATGCGCAAAACAAACAACCCTGCAGTTTGTGCTCGCCGTGCACGCGATTTCTATCAATTTCTCTCCAGCGTATTTCGTTACTTCGCTCCTTTTTTTTTTTCATCGCGTCGGTGACCGAACCAGGAAAAAGCAAAAAGTTTCGAATATTTTTTTCCCGCCAGTTTGATTCCGGTTTTTCCTCCTTTTCGTGCGGACACGAGTCCCTTTCGCTCGCACGGGTTAGCTAAATATTCCCTGTTTATCCGCGAACGTATCGAATCACCGATATCGATCTATAGTGCGTCAGGCTTTGCAACGGATTTAGCAATTAGGTCGCAGGAATACCCCTTCCACGTATCCCTATCATTTTTTCCTTTCCTTTTTCCCTCACGATGTTAATCTCCGTTTCCAATAAGCACCTACGGTGACCTATGAAAATGCTGCAACATCTGCCATAAAAAGCTATCGTGGGCACGTTGTTTCCGTTATATGAAACTTTTTCAGATTTTATTGCTATTGCAACGACACGTGGCTATTTGTATCAACATATCGGTCCAATCAATTCGATAATGTACGATATATGAGAGTCGTGCGTCATTTGTGCGAATATGGACTTCGCAAAAAGCGACTATGAAAAATGACCATGCGCGCGATAAACGTTTCGCGACGTTCGTATAAGTTTTTCGGATGAATTTGAAATTTTATTAGCAGGATCGCGATAATCGTAGCTGGTTGCGGTGTTAAGGAAATTACGGAAAACCGGTTCGTCCCGAGAGTGGATCTTCTCTGAGAACGTTCTACCATGTGTTTGTTGATTGTTAATTTTAACCCCTTAACGATTTACGTTGGACCGAAAACGATCATCGTACCATGGGCTATGCCCGTAGTTAAGGGGTTAATCGACGCGCGGTGATCGATACGCGAGTAACGGGAGTATCGTGGAAATCCATCGGTCAATTTTTCGAAAAAATCGTTCGAAAAGCTTTAACGCGGCTCCTTGTGACATAATCAGGCGATTCAACGAAATTAAACGATTAAACAATCGCTGTCCAATTTCCCGATGCCGCCCGTATCCGCGTTTCGAATCTACCTGTCGATAACATCGATTCTGTCGCTGCCTTCGTTTCTTTGACGCACGCACCAGCGACACGAGACGATAGAAATAAAGCAGCGACCGAGAGCAATCAATTTCAGGGATGAAATCATCGCGATACCTTTTATTCCGAAACTGAAGTTATTTGACATAACGGAAATAGGAAATCGAATCTGATTAGGAGATATAACATCTTACGTTTGTATTTGTGTGCGGACTCGCGTTACAGGTCGAATTTCTGTTTACAGAGACGTTGCCGCTGATTCGGCCTAAATCTAAAATACATTTTTCACGTGCTGTATTGCTTTGGTTCTTAAAAGAAAAATCCACCCTACGAACTCCTTCAATTTCCCTTTAAATCGCATTTTGCCTCCCGTTGAAGGTTCTCGGCAACGATTCGCGACAAAATGAAAAAGGAACGCGTTCAAAAAGCTTTATCGGATTCCCCCTTCCACTGCCTCTATACCGGCGCTGTTGTACAGGCCGTGAAAATTGCGTGACAAAAGCGTCCCGGCGCCTTCTTACCGCTTTCTAGTCGTTTTTCTTGTTTTCTTCCGTCTCTGCGACTCGAACGTACGTACGTAAAACGGGGAGAAAAGGAATTCTAAGCGTCGTCTTCGCGGCGACGGAAGCTTCGAACGCTCGATACGTGGCTGTCCTACCTCGTTAGCCCGCGACGTTTCTCCCTTTTCGTCGTCGTTAGTCGGGTTTTAACGCCGCGAAGATATTTCGACGATCACAGTGAAAATATAACGAGTTGCTCGATGCAAGGTATTTCGAATTTTAATTATTTTATTGTCGTTCGACCTACGAATAATTTTGCTCGCCGTAAGATTCAGAATATCGCGAATAAGATAACGGTCGCGGTTTGAAAACTACGCTGATTCTTTTTAAGCATCTGCTTGAAACGCGAGATATAAGGAACAGCGAGGGAGAAATTTCAGCAGAGTTTATTTCGAAATGCGAAACGACGAATTTCCTCTCTGTGCTTTGCTCGTAAGAAAAGTAAGAAGAAAGGTCGTTTGATGCTGTGTAATTTCTAGAAACAGCTATGGAATTTGTTGGTTTTAAGAAGAAGCGTTCCGATAGCGGAATATAACGCGTAGCTGAGATCCTGTACGGTGTGCAAAGTTCTGTAAGACAAAGAGTCGGTAAACCTCATTGTTCGTGACTTCTCAGCTTTCCTCCTCTTTTATTTTTTTTCTTTCTTCTTTATCCTACTGAACCTTTCTCTCGTGTGCATTGAAATAACTTGCTGCAGTTCGAAATACGACACTCCAAAGAGGAGAACCGTTCCGTGTTTCCACAATGCGATTATTTAAGGAACGAAACGATAATTATATTCTCCCGGAGGTCTATCGAACGATTTTCTTTGACATTCGAATATCATTATTTTACATCGTAATAATACGTAGGATTTTTCTCTAACTTTATCGCTCCTCCGTTATAGGACTTTTTTCACAGAGTTTATGCGTCAAGCATCGTGAAAGATAAATCAGCAAAAAACCAGGAAGAATATCCATTCCTCCAATGCGAATTCTTTCCTTTCTCGGATTTTTCGCCCGTTCGTTTTAGCCAGTGGAAAGAGGCTTATCAAAGTTGTACGATTACCCCCTCTTCCCCCGGAAGTTGACGATCGCACTGACGCCGTTCTATTTTCGCGGAAATCTGCAAATTTTCAATTCTTTCTTCCGGAAACTTTCGATGCGTCTCGTCGCGTCGCTTCGTTTCTCTTCTTTGTACAAAGTCCTGCCGAAAAGCGTGTGACGGACATCGAGAGATCGTGCGAGTAAAGAACGAACGAAATCGGAAAATCGAATAATAAATGAAAAATCTGCTCTATGGATATTCACGTGGCTGTAACAAATCCGATGAAACTACCCGACTAAAGCTAGGATAATTTAAATTGCTTAAATTCGAAAGCATTCAAGAACTAGGAAAAGAGAAAAGAAAAAGGACAGGGAGGAGAAGATAATTCTAGAGCTGCAATTAGCGAGCGTAAATTAAAAAAGTAATTATCTCCGTACTTCGTATTTTGTTCGTAAATGAAAGTTCGCCTCTCGTTGTTTGAAGTTCCATCTTCCTGCGCAATTCTTCAAACGAAACATCGCCATACAGTTTTAGCCCTTCGACGTGACTTTCGTTTCACCCAGTAGATACGTGGGCGCGAGATGCGCATCGTCGAACAGAGCTCGAGCCATTCGTTGTGCCATCTCTGGCCTTTACCGCTTTTTTCACATCCTCTTCGGTCCTGTTGTTCTTCGCTGCTGCTGGGAAACACGCAACGCCCGAGGAAGACGCGCAATGATCGTTGGTGGAATTTCCATAAAATTTCTATCGCGATACGCTTTCTACGTTTCCAGGTGAAATAACAAAGTGCTCGTGGCGCAATTCCTGCACTCTCTGTCCCACTCATTTGCCACTGGCCAGTTGACCTTTCGTTCATGCGCCAACAATTTTTATTTAAATCACCGCGTCTCTGCGCTTTTCCTTTTTTGTCCGATCTGTTTTTGGCGTTTAATCGACGTGTGGATAATTCGGGCTTAATGTTACAACAGGGTTAGATTTATCAGCGTTTGCTGCAATTTTTATCGATAGTGGTATTTAGGGTAGGCGAGGAGATTTTTAGCCGATGGCGAAATATTCGTTCGAGAAACCCAGAATAATTTTTGCGTTTTTTTTTTGGTTCTTTTAGTAGAAAGTCGAAGAATAGATCGTGAAATTTATCGGACCGCGGTACAGGTCAGTCGCTTCGCTAGCAAACCTTTCGTTCTTATAATAGCTCGTCCGCAGTCATAAAATCTTCCGATTAGAAAGAAATTCGACGCTCGTCCTAATTTGCTACGTTGTCGAAACGTTGGAAGAGATACTGGAATAAGAGAGATGAGATATTTTACAGCATCAGAATGAATAATTTACGAGGATAGTCGGTGGAGTTATAAACGACATGGTGGACGTAGATATTTCGATCAAAGTAATTGATTTCTTTGCCTGTGAAAATACACGGATAGAACGTTACGGTCGATCTAATACACAATTGTAGCTCGCATAATTTCAGTACGATTAACCAACCGATAGCTGGTTATTTATAAGGTTAATTGGCCGTTCGATATTTAACGAGCTGTAACGAGAATTCGCAGGAATAAGAAAATCGAACGAGTCCAGTGGCGAATAGAATTAATCGAGTTTCAATTTCTAAAAATAGCCATGCATCCATAATAATTCATACGGTTTGTCGTTTGTGTATTTTTCCCCTGCGATTTCCCCCGGGTAAACGGTTCGCGTAAGAGAAAACTAGGAGGAAGGGAGAGAAAAAACAACAACGAGGATCGTGATCGAAGCACGACGAAACAATTCGTGGGAATCCCGGCAGGGGTTTCAATTGCAACACCTGTAACGCGTCACCGTGTTCTCGATGAAATAATATTTACAGCATTATCGCGAGCTTTATTCGATTAATTGTAAACAGATGCGAAGGATCGATCGCAGGTTGAAAAGTGTTAGCCGTTTGATTGGATGAAAAACGTCGCCACGTTCGATTCTCCGTTGCAACGAAATCCTATGGCGAGCCGATCGTTTCATCTTTTCCGTCGCCATAAATAATCACTGGGGGGATGCGCAGATTCACATCGATGTTATCCTTTCAATGGAAAATTATAGCGCGGTCGTTGGAAATGTTTGCGTGGTATTACCGGCGGTAAACGAATGGGTCGGTGTATGAGTGAAATAAGACGATTACGGTCAGACATCGAAACCAATAATACGCAAAGGTGTTTACGAACGACATACACGTCGAATCTGTCAATTTTACACGTATCGCTTGCTTCGTCGTTCCTAGTTAATAAATAGACGATGAGCCGCGATATCTTTCGTACGATTTCATGAAACGCACGAACGTACGTTTACGTTGATAATGAAACGCGCAGATATTCCGCTTTTCCTACGTGAAATTTTATCTTCCGTCGAGACGATGTTGCCCGCAATGATATAACGTTAACGAGCCAACGTAATCGCGCGTGAAAAACGTTGTTTACGAATAAATTAAAAGCAATTAAACGCAAGCGTAATTAAAATGTAGAGGAGCACGATGCGATCGGAAAAATCGTTTTAAAATCGAAATACTCGGCTCCGGATTCTCAATGTCCAAGTGACCATAATCTTGATCCTTTGATTTCACCAATTTTTCCCATCAACGAAATCAACGTCCCTTTCACGTTCGATCTCTTCGTACGCATCGTGATGTTACTCGCTTTGCGACAATATCCTGCGAGTATTCCGAGTTTGGAAAGTAGGAAAATGACGACAGTAATCAACGAGAAGGTAGGTTATCGGAGCAAGACGTTCTCGCGACAAATGGTGCTCTTTTCGAGCTTCTTTTGGCGACGTGACGCGTCAACCATACTAAGCAGACAGACGTGGAGTCTCGGAAGCGAAAAGGGAACACGGACGAGGGAGGCGTCCGTCAGCTTTGCCAGCCGAGAAAAATAGATAAAATCAAGCAAACTGCGTTTGCTCCGACCAATGGCGCGACTTGTTCCGACAACGTTCCCGACAGAATTTCGGATTTGCATGCTAACGAAGAAAAAGGACTACCGCGTCTCGTCCAGCTCTTTATTTCGCGCAGTTCTCCACAGCTGTAGAATTTATAGAATTCAGCTGTGCTACTAAATGTTTTTCATAGACGGGAACGAGAGGAAATATTTGTAACGAAACCTCGGTCCGCAAAAACGGAATAACGTTTGCAATTGTTCGATGCTGTAAAAAAGGAAAATTCCAATAATTACGAGGAACGATCGTACGCGGGAATCTTGCTACGCTAATACATTAAAGTTTCAAGGGGAAAGAGGGGAAATTTGAAAAGTAATTCTAACAATAACGAATGCAATAACGAGAAATCACATCGGTTTTTCCAATTTCCAGATACAAAAACACGAAACGCTAGAGAGACTTCCGATAATTATAAAATACGATCGACGCGCGCGATAACTTTTTAACGCTTCCAGGGAAAAAGAAGAAAGTCAAATAGCTCGAACGATCTCGAATGCCGATAATCTTTCGTTGTTCGATTTTCCTTTACCAATTTGCCGAAGGCCGAGCTACCAAACGCACCGTTAATGGTAACCTTGATACTTGGAAGAAAAGAGAAGAGCAAGTATCTTCGATTATCGCTAATCCCGCTACTCTCTGTTTTCCGTTTAACAATTTTCCCACGGCAAAGAACGGAAAACGATAAAAAGAATTCCAACAATTACATCATTACGCGCAACACGCGCGAGAAAATCTCGTTCGTCTAATTCCTCGATCCTCCGAGGCAGGAAAAGGAGGACGGTGAAAACGAGAGGAAGGAAGGAAAATTCTATTTCCAAATAAAATCAGTCGCGGAACGGCTGTGGAGGACGTCGTTGACGCGTCACGGGAACCGGAAGCTGGGTCGACAGCGGTTTGCGCGCAAAGCCATAAGAAAGCATAGTCAGGTCAGAGTCCATTAAGTGGGCGACTTGTGGCGAGCTGACTCGGCTCTGCAACCTTCTATCCGGGCCAGGTAATTTTATATTCTCCCCTTGGCCTCGTAGCGGCGGCTCTTCCGCGATCTAACTTCACCTGTTGGTTGGCCCTCTGCGTCGTTCCTCGGGGCGTGATATTGATCGGCGTGTACGGCCGACGTGCGGCGCGGCAAAACCTTCGCAACCGTATAACGCGACATGGCCGCGTAATCCCGATCGCGATCACTCGAATTCATCTCGGGATTACGAGCCGGGGTATCTGTCGCATCCGGCACTTTGTTTATCTTTTGCCTTGAATTTTCCCACCAGACCGTCGCTCCTTTTTTTCCGACGTCATCCTATCTCTGTCTGTGGCGTTTTTATTCTCGCGATCGAACGTCTCGGAGTTACCGATTTCACTGACTATCGTAGAATCGGAAGGTCGTAAGACGAGGACGGTAAGACGAATGGATTTAAAGGTGGACGTTGAAAAGTTGCTATCTTTGGACCTGTTTGCGAACGAAAACTTTATGCATTTCAGAGAATCTCTCTGAAGGAAGGAGAAAGGTAATTAGCATTTATGCGCGGATGCGATGGGAAAGTTGAAAAGAACGAACGCGATGACGAACAAGCGGCAAACTTGTCCTTGCGTTACGCTTACGAAAGTAAAAAAAGATCGGTTTTTAAGCAACGTGGATCGACGAGATCGAAGATATTTAGAACGCGATGGGTATGGATAATATTGTACGTATCTTTGCACGATGATGATGTTGTTTCGGTGAGATGATTGGATTGTTAGTTGTTGGTAATACGTGCGGTAGGTAAATTCTCCTCTATGATGATAGTAAATACAGGCAGAGTTGTTTTTAATCGAAGTTGATTCAGTGCACGCTAATGGACATGTTTGTTTAACAACGAAATTGTTTCTGGCTTGTAATTATGATTGATGATCGATGTTACTGCGACTAAACGAACATGTATAAATGTAACAGCGTAACAAGAACGCGATATATAAATACATAAATAGATAAATATGAATATACATAAATAGACAAATATATAAATATATTAATATATGACTATATAACACTGATTGTAAGATATAGCGGAAATTGTTTTCAATTAATATTAATATTCGAGGGGTTGTTGGATGAATTTATCCAACGATGAAGTTTATTTGCTCTTGCGAGTTAAATGGAATTGATGATGCGCGATATCAAGTATACCGAGCACGGGCGTTACTTTTTCGACCAACTTAGTTTTCAATTTGTCAACGGGATGACAGATCTGTTTTTATCAGAATCGCTTCGGCCACGTATATTACCAAGACACACGATAATGGTTCTCGTCTCGTTTTACGATTAAATCGAATCATCGATCGACGTCGAGCGCATGACGAATACAGATAATTTAGATTCTCTTTTGAGGATAAATAATCTTTTGATTTGTTAACCGTGCGAGCGATCTGCATTTTTCACACGGTTCTCGTTTGCAATGTGATTGAATCGTCGATCGACGTCGTGCATTTGATGTATGCACGCGTTGTCGATTACGGTGAATTATAACACACCTGTTCATTTTTATCTCTCTCACTCTCTCTCTCTCTCTCTCTCTCCCTTTCTCGTGAAATAATTACGTTTCGAATTACACGCGCAGCGTGTATTATTTGCACCGAAAACAGCTTTCGTGAACAAACCTTTTACTCTGTTTTTAACGTTGGCTTAATTAAAAATCACGGTTGATAAAATTATTTACTTCTACGATCTAGGCCCATCGCGTAAAAAAAAATTTATCGAATCAAGTTCCTCGCACAGATAAAACGTAGCACCAACGCGTAACAGTTTAATTAATACGAAATCCAACCCACGCTTTACCATTAATTCTATAATTACGGAACAAATGTATAATAATTCCTGCCTCTATGAGGCTCGAAAATTACAATTTTTCTCTGTCGCGAGAGCAAGCATTTTCAAGTCCTAAAAAAAGAGAAATTCGTTTCCCAGATCTCTTTGGTGGTAAAACATCTGCCAGATGTTTTACAAGATTAAAATTAAAATATCCTTCGAACTAATCATTTTTTCACCCAAGCATTTTGGTACGTTCTTGCAGAGAATCGAAAAACACATCGAATGGCGTATAAAAAATGTACAGTTGCGTTAAGGAAAGCAAAGATAATCGTAAAATAAAAAAGGCGCGTCCATCCAGTTTCGTTCGAAACGATTTTTCCAATAATACAATATATAGTTTCGAAGATATATCGATTAAAACGAGACACCCCGTATATATAAAAGATTTTCAGATTTAAAAATATATTCGAAAAATGTCTTACGCGTAGATTTTTTTATTTAAACTGGTTCCACGACTACGAACAATATAACGTGGTAAACTGGACCGTCGTCTTTTCGGGTTGCGATATTTGCCGATAGTGGACCATGTTCAACGACTGATCGATGATCAATCGCGATATGGGAACATAGCGAGTTCATTAACAGAAGCGCAGGTGTTCCTCGATACGCTCTCGTAAACGACGAACACCATTACAAATCACGTGTATCGCACAGCTTTCGAGGTGTCACGGAGGTTTAATTAGCACCACCACAGATACGATCATTCTCCGTGTAACCAGATTTTGAGGAACCGTCCTATGTGTAACCAGTCATCCGCATTGTACCATTGCGGATCATCTCGATTATCGAAACGTTAAATCGAGACGCTAAAATCACGAGATACTAAACGAACAAATGGTAATTTTACTTTTACTAATTCGTTGCTCGTTAGAGGCACACACTGCGAATGTTTATTTATTTACAAGCAGATGATAGAAAAATGGAAAGTTGTAGAGGGTACGCGTAACGTGTAAAAAATATATAAAACATCCAAAGTAAATTTCTCGCGAGTATTCACGATAACCAGAGATTATTGTAATATTCGAATGCCAACAAATTCATCTTCTTTTTCTTCTTTTTGCCTGGTACATCGTTCAGATAGCGTTAACAAGACTCGCTGAATTTCGTGTTTCTCGAAAAGAAATTCGTTTCTAAAATTTATTATACACCTGCTTAGAAATGGCAAGATGTTTGTCCAATGAATTAACAGCGATATGTGCGTGACTGAAGGATCGCTTACTTTGTCCACGATGTTAAAACACGATGTTAAAAGAGGAGTGTTTGGAGTGCTCGACATTAGCCGGCGAACGAAATGGCTGTGCAAATGGATGCAAACACGCGTAAAGACAAATGGTCGTGGAAGATACATGCGCGAGCACTTGAGAGGAAGCAATCGAGACAGAATAATAGAAGAGTTCAAAGTTCGAGACGAGAATATGGCAATGCGTTTAATGGCGTAGGACCAGAGTCAGCGCAATTAAACTGTTATCTTCGTTGTATTCTTATTAAATATAGTCGTTACTGTCTCATCTAACATTTTACGACACGAGAGCGAATAATTCGCGATCGAAGGTCTAACGATACTCGTGAAACGTCTGTTTTCGATTTATTCGTTTATTTATAGACAACTCAATTTCGCAGCAGCAAAGGTGTACCGGATGAAACCAAGATACGTAACACTAAACTATCCGCTGTGAAACGAGAGAAAAACAGAATGGATAGCGTTGGTTAACGCGAGTTCAATGGATCCCCTTTGATCGACTGCTCTTTTTTTCCCTTCCATGCTTTAATTCCGTCAGGTGTGAAAACAGCTGAAAATCTGTCGCGTTTTAACGTCTTTCCACGACGCTATATCGACGCGTGTTTTAACGCCGTGTATTACGTTCTATGTAAGTAGAACTGCAAAGAGAATCGTGTAACGGGACGGTGCAAGAACAAACTGGGTACTTTGCTCACGAAGCACAACTGCAAAGAAAATTACGTAACGGGACAAGTACAGGAACGAAACGGGTCTTTTACTCGTGAAGCAACGTAATTGCATTATAATTACATGTTCCGATGAACTATAGTCCTGACGAATACGCTGGAACAATGAAATACTCGTAACGCAGACTCATATCTTCGATTATTCTTCCAGTTCTTCGAATGTTTTATCCGCCAGGACAAGAATTCATTGTAACTGCAGCCTTGGTAGATTTAGACGATGATCTCGGACAATGATAAGCTACAACGAAAAGCGTATACGAGGTCGAAGCGGGCCTAACTCATTAGGATCGATCGGATCCATATTCCTTCTGCTAGTCTTCTCTTCATTTCTGTGTAGTATCTCTGTTATTTTATTCTGGCTGCTGGCAACAGAGAGGACTGGTGCAGCAACGAGGCAGCTCCATTTTCCATTAATTCGAGCGAATCGACAAAGATGAAGTTGAACGTGCCAGAAATTATCTGTACAAGTTTGTGATAATAAACGATCATCGTCAAATGATAAATACAATTGAGATATCGAAGTTGGTCGCTTATTGTCGCAAACGTCGATAGTTTTACTCTGCCCTCGTCGTTTCTTCGGCCGGTGCAATTTATGGAAAATCGTAAATAACAAATAGATGGCCGACTCCTCAGCGATGGCTTCCTCAAAAACTTCGTCACGGATTTTCCTCGCGCGGTTCCAACGTGTCGTTGAATTTTCACGGGCTGCACAACTTTGGCCACGGTCGCAACGTTCGCCGGTAATTATTTATACGGGGCGGGTCGGTTGCATAAAACGCGACGCAGGTTCCGCCGTGGCAGGGGATGGGAGGCAGAGAGATACGGTATAAGCGTTCGCTGGATTTATTCCAGTCATTATCTTACCTAATTCATTCAGCAATATGCATTTGCCGGCGCTCGTGGAAGTAAATTATAGCGAGGCTCGCGAGCGAAAATGAACGAGCCTTGTATTGTCCGACGCGACTCTCTCCGCTGCACCAGACCCCCGATTCAACTTAGACACGAATCTACTCGGTTTACAATAAACTACAGCTAGAAGCTGCTGTTGCTGCGAGATAGAACGATACATGGCGTTCGCGTGGAAATTATGCGCGCCGGGTTGCCTCGTCTCGCGTGTGCAGCGCACTATGGCAAGAGTTTGGAAGAAAGGTCTAACTTTCTACATTTTGAGCTTCCACGATGATGCGATCACGTGTTTGCCAGTTGTTTGATTCGAACACGTCGGAATATCCGCGAGATGTTGGAACTGATTTACGCGCTGTATCGACGTAGGCTGAGCTTTTCGTCTTGCGGTATGTACACGTCACTTGTACGATGAAACCACTGCGCGTTCGTTGGATAGGTCGTGGTGATAATGCAACTGCTGGTGCATATAAGACTTTTGTCTTCATTCGGGTTGCCTTCTTCCCAGTTAGGAATTGCGAAGAAAAAATCGGTCTACAGAAAGAACGACGTAGCAGTGGAAAAAGATCGTCGCATGGAGGCCCCTTGTGTCCTTGTTTAGAAAACGCATGCACAATCGTACAGCGAATACAGGTTGAATAAAGAAGAATAACATCTTTCTTGTTTAAGACCTAATTTTCGAGAACAGTTAGTTTGTAGATCGATCAGGTACGCGTGTACTAATTGTACGTGTTGAAGTGGGTTGCACTTCTAGGAAAACTCTACATCTTCTTTAGCGTTTAGTTTTTGGCACAACGATTCTCTTTGCAGTGGCTTCTTTGGTTTCTATTAAAGATCGTCGACATACAGATAATGTCGACGATAAAGTGCAAATGCCGATAAACCGAAAGGGTCGGGAAACTTCAATAGATTTGACGGCCATCAATATATTTCGGCACCACAGCCGTTGATGTTCAGTTAGCCACCAGAAAGTCAAAAGTTGTTAATCGAGAGTTGTCATGTCACACTACCGCATTAAGTTCACGTTAAATAATCATCGTTTTTTGTTTAATCCACTGTGATAAATCCATCTATCAATACATTATCGTGTAAACTAGAAACCATTGGAGATCTTAATTTCTAATATTTCTGAATAAAGAATGTCTATAATATATTCATCCACTCGTTCGCTCTCTCTATTCCGAGATATATAAAACCTCAACAGTAAGATTTGTTATCATTGTCTTATTTGCGCCAGTGCGCGCATTTGGAATGGTTTCAGAAATAACGATAGCGCTGCTACTTGAAAAAAAATCATTTCATTAACGTAACAACGTGTTCCATACGTGGACCACGTTGCTGCGTGCATAGCTCTGCTCTAATTAAACGAAGTTATTTAAAATGTTTAATTAAATTATTATCAACGCGAGTAGAAAGAGAAGTCCGGATGCTCCGTCTATCTCGCTTACTCTATGGTGCTAACGGTAAGAGTACTCTTTCATCGCGAAGTAACGCGCGGCTGTCTACGAAACAGCGGCGAACCGTTTACGCGTTTTCGCCGTGACGTTTTTGACGTTAACCAGCAACGAAGACGTACGTGGCAGATACAGACAAAGCGTTTTCCTCATCGCTCGGCATTTTGATAATGAGACAAAATGTACCTTACTGAACGCTTCGTGCACTGAAAACCGGCGTAGACGTATCATCACGTCTAATAGACGACGCTTACGCTTCCGCGAATTAAGTCGCTTCGCGGACAATGGGCTTTAGTAGTCTGTAGTCTATCGAGCGCGTGAGAACTGTGAAAGCAAGCGTAAATGTTGCATTGCATGGGAGATCCTCCCGTCCGAAAACCGTAGCTCAGAGGAACAAAACGCAACGTACCAATAATACGATTAAAACTCGAGGAGGAATTACAAGAGCGTTAATTCCGGTTTGATCGTGTACAGTTACGTATAAACGTGTGAACGTATGCGCGTGTGCGAGTGCGTACGCTCGAAACTGCTACCTAGAGATCGCGATCTTTGGTCCAAAATTAATACGAAATAATCGACGATTCGAGTCGCGGCTCTGTATCGCGCGTGTCGCCTTATAATTCACGCGTTCTTCTTTTTCTCGCGCGACTATAAAAGAAGCGAAGCCGAACGAGCGACAGAATCTGCCTTGCTGAGTATATATTTTCAAATACGTGTTCCTTTTACGGTGCGGGAGGTGCGAGAAGTTGGAGCGTCCGTTGAAACGAAATAGATCGTAATGGCAAAATCGAGCGACAATCGAGGGTCGAATTTCGACGAACATTCGCAGTATGGAACGTTAAAGCGGCGTAGACGATTTACGAGACGTCAGTTCCGAGGTCGATTCGCTTTTCGATCTTCGCCGTGATTCGGCGTTCAAGAAGAAAAACCAATGGAATTGTCCGCTTAATTTAATCTGCTCGCTGCACGGGAAGAGAGAAAAGGGCTATCAGTTGCACGCTATCAAAGGCGAGGATGGATATCGCGGTCAAAATAGCTTCACGCTGACGAGTCTGGGTCGCGTACGATCAACCACTTTCGTGAAATATCGCTGCGAGGTTTGATATCGTTTGCCATCTCTCGCTATGCAAAATCCACCATTTTCTCTCATTGGCGAAATAAATTTGCTGGAATACGCGTTCTTGCTTGACATCTGAATTACTAATTACGAAAAAGCAACAAATCACGAATCTTGTTTCGATATCAACGATGGAAATTTATTCCGAATAAAATAATCGCACGCTCAAACATTCAAACGACACGATTTGCTTCTAGCAAGAACATTTTCAGAGAGGAAATCGCACAGTTTGTTGTCGATAGATAGAAATTTTACTGAAACCCTTGGAATTAGTTTCGAGGATTCTTTATTTCCTGCCAGATTTTCAAGATTTCGCTCTCGGTGCCATTTTCATAAACCTCGAGGGGAACAAAACACGGAAAAACGTGTTCTCCACGACGAAGGATTCTATTTTAAAACCTGTTCTCGCCGCGTGCTGGCAAAATGAAATTGTACAGCCTTGTTTTCGAGAATATGGCCATGTTCTTGGGTCGTTTCGACTCCTTTGCGACGAGATCATCGCGATCGTATCTTTCCTGCTGCTATCTTTCCGTCAGTATCGCGCCTTTACCATCGTCGTTCCGATCTTTCGTTCGATCCAACTTTCGCGAACAACCGTGCAGCAGTTAGAAAATCCTCAACCGTGAAAAATGCTTCACCGATACCTTCTCGCGATACCTTTAAACAGGTTTTTCGTTTCTCGGAAGATAGTCTGCAGTCTGCAAAGAATATATCGCCACGTTGCTTCGAATCTTTGCCGGTTAAAAACTGGGAAAAGCTCAAACGCGTATTGGCGAACTTTTGAAAGCAGCAAACGTAAAGAATGAAACATAATCGTTCGTTAGATAGGAGCGACGAGTTAATCGATTTCCTGTCACCAAGTGTAATATCGGTGAAATATCGAGCCTCGTTCAACAGCATTTCAAGTTTCAAGTACAATTTCCACCCTTTGTACGAATACCAATTCAATCGTGGCGCTTTTCGTTCGCGCTTTTCTCCCTTTCAACGCGTTTCGATTGTCGAAACAAATTTCTATAAACGTGGCCCAAGTACCCTCTCTTTATAGAGAGAGAAAGAGAGAGTTTGCAAGAGAACCGTGGTTCGTCGAAGAGATATTAATTAGTACATTTTCCTACGATCTACATACCATTGCTACAAATCGGAATATTTAACCCACATTTTGTATTCTTTAGTTGACGTTTGAATCTTCGAACGTGTTAAGAAATTAGCTCTTACGCGTCCTTTCCTTATCCAGTGAAACGCGACTGTTGCAATTAAAACGGGCATTTGGTTTATGCAAACGACACGGCGAAGAACGAAGGGAATTTTCAGATTACCAGCCGCGATATTTAACGATGGAGCTAAAGTTCGCAGCGAATTCTTTCGCGTATTTTCTCTCCATTGTGCGAATTCCCATAAAACCGTATGAAAAAAGATTAATAATGGATAACAATGACAAAGGAACGAGAATGGAAGCGCGGCGAAGAATAACTACGTTCTACAATACCATCCATCAACCTTGTTCCCTGGAATTCGCACATCGTTTTGTCAATCCGGTACTTTTTCCCAAATTCCATTCTGCATCCCCGACGAATCGTTGTGACCAAGCTAAAAAGCTTTTTATTCGATTATTTTTATCCAGCTGGACAAAAGACGCGTTTCGTTTCAAAAACTACCGCCGCGGTATTGAGAATCTGCGACTTACAGTCGGTCGAGATTCCATAATCGCATAGACAAGATTAATTCTCCGTTTGTCTGCGCCATTTAGGGTTGTTGACCTCAAAGGATCAACGCACGTAGGATACCTGTTCCAGCGCGACCCTTGCAGCCTTCCCTCCTTAGAGGTTTGCGAATTACCATCAAGCTGTCTGGTATCCCTGAGCAGACCAAAAGATCGGCGTTGTATAGCCCCGGAGTGAGAAGATCCTCTGAAAGGACTGACGTTTGAAAGCAGCGTACGGTGTCAAACGAGGCGCCAACGTGCACCCGATCCCATCGTTAAGCGACAGAGGCGCGATCGTTATGGATTCCGCAAACGACATCGGGCTAATGTTCTACGTTCCGGCTGTCTGCCTTCTTTTTTATTCGTTCGACGAGTCTTTCCACCTTATTCCGTCTCCTTCGTTCCAATTCTTTTTCATTTTATTTCCATACGGGAGGAATCCACGTCGTGCTTCCGATTCCAAAGGGATTAACGAACTCTCGATCGACGCTAGAGAATGCGGCCAGAAGATTCTAACGGCGATTCGGTAGAATTATTCCGGAATTTATTTCGAAATTTGACGTGCACCAGAGCGATAAACGCGGTGGTGCGCAAATAATTTTGGTAGCCATCGTACATTCGCACGCGGATCGATTCACCATGAAAATTGTACGAAGATAACAAGGTACGTCGGCTGCCTCCCTCGAAGCGTAGCTTCTCTTTAAAAGAGTGCGAGACAAGTTTGCGGCAGTTCCCAGAACACTGTTCAAAGGTTACGTAATAGCTGGCGAAGTGGAGCGTGTAGTTCACGATGTACATTCGCAGAGCCGGGAAACTTTTCGGACGGCGCAAAGTATACGCGGCAATTCGCGTGACAGATATTATCCACGTGGGTGAAGGAGAATTGAAATTGGTGGTGGATGCCGGTGCTGGAAGCCCATAAAATTTCTCTTACTCGCCGGGGCGGCTGAGAATTTCGCGTAATTTTCCGTGGCGTAATGAGAAAATTACCCAAGCGGGATAACTCGATGAATCCGGAACACCTTTTCGAGCTCGCCATCTTGCTACGGCTGTTCGACGAGTATTAGCATCGCGCAGCCAGGAAATCGAACTTTCGATAAGCTATAACCGAGGTCTATCCACTCGACCGCTCACGAAATCGAACCGTTACGCGAATCCTGGGATCGATTGATTGAAATCGATCGACCGGCTACACAAAACGACGCGGGCTAAAATTTTCATGCGAATCGAGTTACGTCAACTTTTGTTCCTGCGGGTAAACGATCTTTCATCGACTATTAACGCTTATTATTTAACGATATCATTTACGCGATACGTTTCTTACTCCGCTTCTTTGCTACTCTTCAAATTTCCAACGACTTAAGGCACTGTGCTTTTATACGTAAGACAAAGAAAAAGAAAATTGCGAGTGTTTTCACGCGATGTCTTCTTTTCTCTCGTTTAGCTAGTAATAAGGCGAATAAATGAAAAATTGAAATGGAATGTAGAGAAACGTAGGAAAACGGTAAGAATTGCTTGTTTAGACGTTTTGAGTAAAAATTGACGGTAAAGTTGTTTTGTTTGCAAGTTGCGATAATGAAAAGCATTGCTGCTGTTTTTCTTCTTTATATTTCTTTAAAATTTCTTTAAAATTACGTCGAATTTAAAGCGTTAACCGGTTAGCTGTCGCGACCTCTTTGAAAACATTGAACAGCGTGTACGTAAAATGTGCCGCAAAAAGTAAACGACGACGAGCATACTCGTCAAGCACAGAGTATGGCTGTAGTAATATAGAATTAATTTTTAACGAAATGACTGTTTTACTTTTTAATTTCATTACGGACAGGGCTAATCGTAACGAGAGAAATATTGTCATTTCTTCGTGACGAGTATACTCGTCAAAAACAACTGACTGGTTAACGCACCAACGATACGTTTATCGTTCAGAGAACCGTAGCGATTCGCGAAATCACCTACGTACATCTATCGTAGAAAATTTTTATGATAATATTATATGCGCTGTACGAAACTTTCTGAAATACCATTAGCGTTATAACGAGGTACCATTATTTCGGCCGCTGATAAAGCTTCGAATAAATTTGACGACATACGTAATATCGGGATTTGCCAGACATTTATCGCGAACGTAGGTTTAGTAGAGGTCGCAAAAAATTTTTTATTAAACTATAAAAATTATCTGAAATCGCACGACGACTGATTCGTGCCATACCTTGCATGCTCGTAAAAGGGTTTTACAGCAAATGGTCAACGTTAGGATCACCGACGAATATCAAAGAAGGAAAGTTATTCGAATTTTTAAAATTGCACCCTTGTACAACGTAAAATTATAAATTGGCTGTTTAATCTGTTCGGCGGTTTGTACGTTAAGCGTCTTCGTAAATTTTTATTCGTAAGAAATAACGATAGTCCGAGCAGCTGGTACAAGTAAACGTTCGCGCCAGACAAAAGGTTTTTCGTTTGCGTTGTTGGCGACGATTTCAACCCTCTTTGCGGACTTTCGTCGCTTTAATCCCTCTGTTCGAGACTCGACGACGAGGTCGCGTCGGATGGTTTAACAACGTCAAATTACAGAGACGTGGAAGGGCGTTCGAACGACAATTACAGGCCTCTGTGGCGCGAGGTGAAGCACGTCGACAATTTCGTGCTCTTTCGACGTGGCCGCGACATAAAACTCGTCGAATTGCGTGAAATTACAAGCGCGCTGCTCTATAGCAGGACTGGTCGAAGTTTGTCGTGTGTTTGCACCGTCGGCGCTCGTATATTCCGGCTTTTTGTTTATCCGCCATGTGAAATCCGTTTGCGATAAACTACGCAGCAAATACGTGGCGCGGCCGAGTAGAAATAAAGGCTGTATAACAGCGTTCGTAGCCGGGCTATCGCGTGTTTGTTCCTTCGAGAAGTTTCGCAATTGAAAATAAGCGAACCGTATACGCGCACGTGTTTGGAAAATGTTTCGCGCAACTGAAGCAAGTTTGTCAATGTTGAGAATTTTGGATCTTAATAGCCGAAATAATGGTATAGGAACACTAAATTTACACTTGGAATCTATATTATAATAGTTATATATTTACTTGATGAACGATTTCAAAGATATTCATCGATACACACTTGCACGCGTCTCGGCACTTTCTTACCAGGCTGTTGACTGAACAGTTTTACATTCCTTCGTTTTCGAGAAGCCGCGCACACACATACATCCACATACTGATATTCACATACGAGTATCACTACCACGCAGCTAACCTAATCTAGCACATACAATTATACATATGTCAATAATAAAAAAAGGCGAAGAAAGATTCACGGAGCTGTTGTTTTTGTAATATTCGTATGTGTAATCTCTCCTCAACTTCTCTCTATACGTAATTTATCTTTCCCAACACTCGCGGGATTAAGTTATTTCGGATTCTAACGGATGTATAGTGTTTCCACGCGAAGTGCACGTTTCCATGTAACATCCGAGTACGGGATTGTTGTGACCAGAATTCTACAGTTAGCTTGCGACCTAGTTTGGTCAGAGCCACTCAACGATACCTTAGTATCGTGATAGTAGCCATCCAGACACGTAGCAATCTAGAACGTATAAAATACGTAATAGATAAGTCCGAGTCTGATGAAAAATTCATTTTTATTTACAACGAAACATGGTATTGTGGTTTATAATTGGCGGAAGAATTATTGTGCAGAAGCTACGAATTAAGCGAAATATCAAGGCACTGTTTCTCATGACTTATATCTTATATCGTTGAAAACCTAAGAACGAATAAATATACAAGATATATCGAAGAATATAGAAGATTAAAAAGGGGAAAAAAAAGAATGGTACAAACGTATGAAATGAAAATCAACGTTTATACCTGAAGAAGTTTTTCCTCGTCGAAATTTCTCATCGAAATCACGAGATGTTATTCCTATTCTTCACTGTCGTACGACCAATAGCTGGAAGATAATAGAACAGATCCGCCTGTACGCAGACATGTAGAATAAGACGTAACCAGTGGAGCAAGTAGAATAGGTTCTCGCTTGGTCAGACAAGACAAGAGACGCGTCGGTTGTGGTTCGTCGAACAAGTAGAATAGCAATTCTAACTAGTCAGACGAGTGGAACAGTCGTCATTTCCATCGAAGCAAGGAAAGTGGGCACATTTGAGAACAGGATAAGGATAAATCCCAACGTTCTTCGTGGTTAACAGAGTGAAAGTCTCTTGGAACATTTTTAACTCTCGTTTCCTAATGGCAATCGTTATAAAATTTTGCGAATATTGCAAGGAATTTTTATATTTGCAAACCATTTTTTACTTTACAAATGGCTTTCAGATTTCGGATACGTACACGTGTGAACATCGAATATGTACAGTGTCGTATATTTTTACGGTAAATCGATGGAACGGCTTTTGTTTGATTTTTAGCGATATGTCGGTCATTACAAAACAATGTGCCGTTCGAAACGAAGCATCGAGCGTAACGGTGCCTTTTAGTGCATAACGCGATATGTTAATGGAATTTTATTTCCATTACGTTCGCCGTGACAACGTTCGTATGTTATTAAACGGGCAGAAGCGAAGGTTTTCGACAAAATCAAGAGGCCGTGAAAACTGTTATAAAACATTATGACACGCTATAGGTATTACGACACTGAAAGATATAAAGTTCTCGTATATTTTCAAGTTGAGAAATAGAAAGAACAGAGAGAAAGTTGTAAAAGTGCTATCTCAGGCAGGCATTGGCTCATTCTTATTTAAACGCTGGGACGAGCAGGCAGGTCTAATGGTTTTCCTTCCCTTCTCTCGTTCCTTCCTCTCTCCATTCCTCTGTTCATCTTTCTCTTTCCCTTGTCCTTTTTTTCTTTTCTGTTTGCTTTCTTTCTTTCGCGCTGTATCTCTTAATCCCCCACCAGATCCTGCTTCATGCTGTGGCAGATAACATTAACAGAAGTAACAAAAATAACGCAACTAATATAATTATCATGTTCTCTCGATTCCGTAAATCGCACAACGCTCGTCCCGCGCTATTGTACCAGCCACGCATCCACGAATCGACGCAAAGTAAGCGTTATCAAAGCCATTATCGAAGAACTTGTTACATTCATTTTATCGCGCTCTTATTCCCTTTCCTTTGGTACTTGTTTGCTGCACAGGATCGTTCAAAGGCTGCGACAAAGCGGATTATATTCACCAGAGATTGTATTCTGCAACGTCGTTCGACGTTTCTCCGCGAATTACGGCGGCCTTTTCAATGCTGAATTTACTTGCGACGTACTTCCGGGGGACATCCAGAGATCGTTTTGCTCGCGGAAACAACGAGTCTCTTTCGTCTGTTCGCGTCTTGACTCGCGTCTAACCGACAGAACGGTTTGAAGAATCGCGTGCAAAACGGTGGTCGACGGCCGCTAATTCCACTTCATTCAGTCCTTTCAACGTTTAATCGCAAATTCCCGAGTTCCGGCCGGCCAGCCGTCACATAACCAACTAAACTAGTTTTAATAGTTCGCAATTAAGAAATTGTTTTCCGGTGGCCGTGGTATTTCAGGTCACGTTCGTATAATCGCGACGACATTCATTGGTCCGCGAATTAACCAAAGCGCGGTGTTACGACGGCGATCGCGCGAGGAAAACCGGCAAGCTGGCTATGTCGGTACAATGCAGTTTCAAACAGACACGAACACGTAATATTTCGTAAGCGGCTGCATCGCGTCTCTCGCATTCCAATTATTCAACTTGTGCGAGTTAACGTCGTTGGAGAAGACGTCGCCGAATTATCGGATGGAATAACGCTGGTCGTGTGACTCGAATCTCTGCACTCTGAGAGTCTCGTGCTTCCGCAGTCCTCCTATTTCGATGTACTCTTTTATATTTCTTTTTCTATTTACCAAGGCTTCTCGACGAGAGACACGTTACTATCTTTTCATCGCTTCAATCGTTTAACTATTGGTAGATTTTCATAAACGGTTCCCTTCGAATGTGAAAATACGACAAAGCTAGATACGATATGACGTTATCGATGTAACACGTGTCGTTAAGCGCAGTCGCGTTTTCCGAAATTTACGAATTTTCGTACTCAAAGTCTTGGAAGTTTCATTGGAAATAAATAGAAACGAAACGATGTCGGTACCAGCATTGTAGGTTTGAACAATAAATAACGAAAGGAGTTTTGGTTTATAGTTAAAGTTCGTTTTACGAGGCTCTGGAAAATTTCATCTGCCTCCTACACAGCTTATTTAATGCGTGTAGCAAATTGCCCCTGTAGATTCTTGAGTGTCAGCGAGCGTAGGCAGTGACGCTTTTGAAACGGATAGTCGAAGGGGATGTGTAATTAAATTCAATGGTTTCGGTTTTGTAACTTTCTCTGCTCCCACGTAACAGTTACGGTTCATTGGCGATCGAATTTCCGAGGCTAAAAGTAATTTCTTGCGAGCGCGAAGCCCACATCTTCGGCCAGAGTTCATTGACGTTAATCGAAAGATCGAACGCGATTTATTAAATTCATAAGAGTTTATCCTCAAGCTATCGGGAACCAACATCGCGTTAACCCTTTGAATTCTTATTCTTATATCTGAGGAACTCCTTTGTCGAGTCCCACTCGACATTCTTTCAGTCCCATTTTTTTTTTTTTGTGAAACGTGCGAAAGAAAACCAGGATTGCACCCTGGAAATTGTTTGAAGATATATCATGCACTTAAAAATTACAAAATACAAGAATAGCGTGAATAAAACTGGTATTTAAATGAATTTCTTTCTTCCTTTATTTATTTCAATTGTCTTATTTCTTAGTTAAAGTAAATTTCAAATAAAACACATAAAAACGTTGGCAGCTGCTGGTAACGAAATTGAAATGAAATTCGGAGTGCAAAGGGTTAACTTGGCGTTTCGTTTGTAACCATTGATCGGTCAATTTACGTCATTTTTTTGTTTTTGTTTTTCCATATTTTGATTTTGATTAATTTTGTAAAGTTCGAAGAAGCTCGGGTACCTGTATCGCAATGGCAAATTTCACTTTTCCCGATAGTATTGTAACGCGAGCTACTGTGAAATATTTACCAATTTGCAAATGGAATGGATTTTCCGTACTTCGACAAAGGAACGTGTCAATTGTTTTATTTACGTGTTCGCGTAACTTCTACGCATTATCTGGCTGCATTGTTTCTCTGTCCGGGTTACACCAATGGCGGAGACGCAGTTTAGTACTTTTAATATTCACGATGGGGCGTATGCTGGCTGCTGAAACGGGCAAAACTCTCATAGAAAGAAGACCAAGGAGAAAACACCTCACTGACCTCACTAAAGAAATAAAATAGTCAAACTCGAAGATGGTATCCCGCTGGGGGTAGCCACCCACGTGTTACTTAGCGATTAAATTAGACAAATTTACCAAATGTCCAGCTGGACAGATTGTAAAGTGCAAATTAAATAATAAAAAGGACTTAAAAATATCAACGGTCAAAGAAGAAATCGGCAGATACGCAGAAATACAAGAAAAGAACGGCAACACATCCAAACCAACTGGTTGCTGAAGCGAGCAAAACTCTTATAGAAAGAAGACTAAGGAGAAAACACCCCACTGACCTCACTAAAGAAATAAAATAGTCAAACTCGAAGATGGTATCCCGCTGGGGATAGCCACCCACGTGTTACTTAGCGATTAAATTAGACAAATTTACCAAATGTCCAGCTGGACAAATCGTAAAGTGCAAGTTAAATAATAAGAAAAAAATGATGTAGCGTGTGGATAAAATACGCGTTACTTACGATCGGTGAAAATTTAATAAACGCGTTGCTCTTGAACGACGATGTTTCAATATTTTGCTCATTTCTTTCGATTCATCTTGAATATTAGGGGAGAGGGATCGGCAAGTTCGGAATGGAAATGTCAGACTACGAATCAAGGTAGACAGTACGTGTCAAAATTGAAGTCTGTTAACGAGTTTCCTATTCGAGTACACAGCAGCGTGGCCTGTAGCTTCAGGTACTCCGATATTCGTGATTGTAATTCAAGCTAAGTTGAGGCTATCTCGATTTCCAGCCAGGCGTTAGAATTTAGTCCCTTATAATTAATTACAGAGATTTCGAGAGATCAAACAGTTCTCAAGATTGCGAATCAGCGTTCCACACTCTGGATCGACGTTAGGGATTTAGACGTTGCGCAGCTGTTACGATACGATCACGATTCTAACGCGAATTCCAACATCACGGAGATTTCGTAACTTGAAACTAGAAAAAGAAGGAAGAAGAACGCTTTTTCTGTAATTTTATCAAATTTCCGATAAAAATACAGAAAAGTACGATTTATGTTTAATCGCGTAACTCGTATCCTCGCCCGTGCGAACTTAACTCGTTGTGGGAATCACATTCGCGATAAATCAATTAAGTTTAAGCATTGACCCACTCAGGGGCGGAAAATATTTTCGCAAATAATAGCCGGAGCGCAAATTGGAAATTTCTAAAAATTTATTTATTTTCTAGCGCGCACATCGAAAACAATAATATATTTGATTAAATTTCGGGCGAATAAATTTTATTGGAAAATAATTCCGTGATACCATTGACCTCAATTACGAGATTGCAACGGTCAAAGTTTGTGAACGTAACAACGACACCTGTATCCGTGAAATTTACGGTCAGATTATTCAAAATTCCGTATCTACGATTAATTACCGTTCACACAGTGTCGTAGTTTAAATACTGCCGCTTAAACACTGACACCGGCTACTCGCTCCGAAATTAATCCCACGTCAAACACGTTTTAAACGAGATATCCTAATTGCATTTTCAATAATTTCGACCTCTTGGCTAACTCGCCCGGTTTCGTGTCTCTATTAATTTCTCTCTCTCAAGATTGCCTGAGATTTCGTTTTCCACGAAACAGCCACGGTTTAACAATTTCCATCTTTCCATCTAATTCAACACGTTCGTTCCGATTTATGGTCGTTTAATCGTGCAGAAGCTAACGGTAATATCGAACGAGTTGAATAATCTAAGAGTCCGCAAATCGAAGGGAACGATCATCGACAACGTTGAAAAATTTCCCAGAAAGGAACCTTACGCGAGAGCTACGTGTAGCGAAATGTCTGAATTCTGCTTGGTAAATCTTTCCGACAACCCGATAGGAAAATGCAATTAATCCGTTGAATTTAGGAATAAATGGATAGACGCCGGTTGAATTATTAATCCTTCATGCTGTTTCCTTTTTATTTGCAAAAGTACTATCGTTAAAAGCAAATAGCAACGAAGTTGGGCGATCGAATTGACTTCGAGATGTAATCGTGATCGATGACCAAGGTATTTACGACTTTGTGTCTGTTTCCATTGTCGAGTATCCGTGGGGATAGCAGAGCCATGGACGTGTAGTATTCGATGAAAGTAGTAGGTCAGATCTCGGTAGAACGAGCGAAATATCGTGTCTCGTATCAAGAGTCGATTAACATCGGGAAAGAGAGAAATAGCGAAATAGCATTTTAAGTATTTTGTAGATTAGAGACGCGACGGTCGACGACCAAACTAAATTATTCGATAAGTTTAACGTACGTTTTCTAGTTGTTCGATAATTTTGCATAATCGTAAAAGGTGTGCGTGGTAACGCGTACAGATCTTCGTTGCTTGTGGTTGCATCGAACACGCCAAATGCAATGGACGAAATTCGCGCAAATACGTAATTCTATTCGATTTTGTCGGTATCTGACCAAGTCTGTGCTGTAGCAACGCGCGGTTGCCTATCTCATTGTAGAAACTATTCGAAACGGCTATCGTTGTCCTAAACGCAAACTTATATTACGTTATAATTGGCAATCTGTGAAAAATTCCAGTCACATTACGCCGGTTTATCATCCTGAATTACTACGAGCGTAAAACTAATCAACATGGGAGCAACTTCGCTAAATATAAACCGTGTAAATCGCCTGTGTTACGTATACTGGGCGCATGAATCGCGTGCCACGTGTTATGAAGTAGCTTGGCTTGATAAACTACCTCACCGATTAATACAAACTGACGATACAAATTAATAGCAACTAATGCGATATCTATTTACCATCAGCTTGAATATTTCAAATGCTGCCACGTAGCTGGAAACGTTCGTAGGATGCATGCTCGATGCCAGATGCGAACGTTTAGAATAATTAATCTGTCGTTTCTCGTTCGAAATGCCTGGCACGTTCGCTGATCGGCGAAATCTCACGCAGATCGTCGACGATTCCAAAGTTCCTATCGACGTGAAAACTTTTGCACGCGGCTATACACACGGTGATACATAGACGCCGCGGTGATTCCGAATGAAAACGCTGAAAACGTTCGTTACTCGGTGGGATTCGCATGGAAGCTAGTTTACCCATCGGAAACGAATTCTAAGGGCAAACAGAAATTACTCCGTTTGTGGCTGATTGTATCGCAGCCCCCGGGGAGCGCCAGTAACCCCCCGGTCAATACCACCGGTATTTTCATTTCCGTCGGATGTTCTTACAGGCTGGTTCATTCGGCCCCGATGAAAACAAGGGAACGCGAGAGCGGAAAACCAAGAAAGCGACCTATTCGCCGGATTAAACGTCGGATTCGATAAACAGCCGATTTTTTTGCATTCGTTGAGTCGCGGCCGGGAGTCGATCGACTGGAAACGCGACGCATTTACGCTGTGTAATTTATCGCGAGTGGAAGAAGCACGATGAGGATATGGAAGATTGATTAGGCGTGATTAAAAAACGAAAGAAGCAAAATTCCCAAGTTCCCTGTTATCCGACGTGTATCGAACTTTATCCTAACTTTGTTCTTTTTCGAAACTTTCACGTAAATAGTCGGGTATTATTAAGACGATCGATCGAACTGACGATTAATTAACTAGACAATGAAACTCGTGCAATATCGCGTTATCAAAAATGTTTTTTATCGTTCTAGCGCACGACTTATCAACGTGGACATTTTCGTGTTACCCGAGTTTCTCATTGTTCGTGGTAAGTTCTGAGTTCCACGTCACGAGATCGCATAATCGAAATTCTACAGCACCTGGAATGTATAGATCATAGAAAGAGATGTGCCGGTAATTATGAAAGTGGTCTACGTAATTCGAATAGTCGTAACCGAATTCCGTTTAACGACGCTAGTGCAAATTCCATCTAACTGTTCGATTTTCCACCACTTTGCGAAAAATGATTTTACAGTTCTTTTCTTTTGTTTAATTTAAGTTTCCAAATTTCGTACAGATTTACGCGTTACACATGGTAAATATAAATAGAGTTGCAGAAGTTGTAAAACTAGTTTCGTTCCTCGAGTATCGAACAGAGGACATTGCCATACGGTGTGGTCGATGTTTCGACAGCTGTGTGTACGTGCGTGAACATTTCGGGTCGTCAATTATGCGAACTCGAACTCGAACTCGTCGAATTCACATTATCGTAGCGCGCGCGTGTGTGAACGCGATACGAAAAAGCTAATAGATTCATTTCCCTTTTAGATTTTTCACTCGGTTAGAATTAGCAGTTTAACGTTGTTGGTTGTCGATTTGAAGATAAAAATTTAGAACTTTTAGCAAAATAATAGGAACATAAAATATACGATACAGACGTATCAAGTATGTGAAGAAAATCGGAGAGAATATGACGTGTAATGGAAAGGAAATTAATTATTAACGCGTTTATGTATATTACCTTAATAATTAACTTTGCTATTAGAATTCAGCCATCAATTTTATTATAGAAAAGTGGAAAATATTGAAATATTGGACAGCAACTGCAGAGAGAACAGCGTTTACTTTAAACCGTTTCATAAATATTAATATCAAACAGGAACAACATACATATTTTGAATAAAAATTTCATAATTTTTTCCCCTGTTCTTGTTCTCTCTCTCTCTCTCTCTTCTAATATTTTTCATGAAAACCGAGAATCAAGATTCTCAGCACGTAACTAGTAACGAGAATAAACGAGAATGTAAACGGCCTGTTTTATAGATCGTTCGTAACTATTAAATGCGATTGGGTTACTAGATGTTAGCATAAGTTGGAAGAGACACGGTCGAACGAGATAAAAGACACGTCTAAATGGGTGGATATCGCGTTTAAAACGAATGTCGGACAGTCGGTCGGCGACTCTGCCTATATAGATAACTAGCGACGTAGGAAAAAATTAATGCGATCATTTGTATTCATTCGCTGTGTACGTGTTTGTCGTCCGAGTGGTGCATTTAATAAGAATGCAAATGTGGCTAAGATAATGTAAGACAAACATCGTTTCTATTTGCTCTAAATGAGTACATAAGCGTTTATCCAATTCAATTTGACGTGTACTCTGATGCTGATCTACGTTACGACCGCGTTGTTATATCGTCCATATCTAATATCGTCTAATATCGAATAATTACACTGATCTCATTATTTTTTTCCAAATTTTTAATTTCGTCAACGATTAATCCTATTACTATATCGACGAAAATTCGACTTTTGCTGTTTATCTATTTATATTGTATTTCGCTCGCGTGTCCATTTTACATATTTTTATCGGTATACTAATTTCGATGCTACTCGAAGACTACAGGAATTTCGATCAGTTAACTGCGTTCGACGCGGTTGACGCGTATACTCGTCGGATTACCATTTACTATAAAAGCTCAGAATTTTAGTAAAAAGTAATATAAATGACATTTGGCGATACGTTACCTTTATACCTCCAGAGAACCTATTCTGTATTTTATAAAAAAAGTTTGTTTGTTATTCTCTTTGCTGCGTATATCGGCTATTTCTCGAGTTGTTCTGCGTTTTATACCAGCTACACCATCAGAAGCAACTTCGCTTGGAAGATATGTCGCATGGTCGAAAAATGGAATCCGTAAGGAGTAAGGAGGTTACCGGTGGTCGACACGCGAAGTGCCACTTTGCGTGGTACTGTGCTTTGAAAAATACCACGCCGAAATCGACCGAATTTCTTATTAAATTTTCTTTCTTTAATCTTTCTTTTTTCTGAATTTTATTAGTTCGTTGGCAATCTTTAAGTCTTTAATAACGACACCTTTACCAAATTAACGAATCGTTAATTTCTTATCGAATAAGAATTGTAGTCCCTCCTCGTTCTGTTTTACCATTTTCGTACAATTTTTAATAGCAGCATTTGCCCTGCGTTCGACGTGTACATTCGTCAGTGCTTGATTTTACTTGCGCATCCTGTAAGGGATCTTTGAGATTAAATTAGGTTAACACGGTAAATCGAAAGAATAAGCTTCTTAGAAACAGATAAATCTGCGAATTGCCGTAACAAACCAATGCCATAGTGACGATCAATATGTTCGAAGGAAAGTTAGCGAAAAAGTGGCAAAGATAGGTTTAACTATACTTGACACGAAAATCAAATAAAAACGAGCGAGATTGGTAATGATAAAAGAGACAACGTTTAGTTGAAAAATTCCGATCAAATTAAACTAAAACGTTCGATCTGTGCCTTTCGCTTGTCAAATATCTCTCGAGCCTGCTAGCTTATCAACAGGTTAGAAATTGATTCTCGTGTAACACGATCGACATCGGGTATTTTCTTTTATTATCCTTCTTACAGGGTAAATCTGGAGAATCGGTAGAGCCAGTCAGAAGAGTGAATTTTCCGGCTCAGCCAGTCTGACCCGTTCTTTTCATTCGATATAAAATGATGGATGTTTTCAATTCGCTACGCAGGGATATCGGTTGGTCGGAGTGAAACGTGGTTAAACGAGAACGAAGGCAGAGTTCAAGGAGAAACCGAGCGAAGGAAACAGAGGAAGAGGTGAAATACGAACTAGACAGATGTCGGATAAGGATAAAGCGAACAAGACGTGATATCCACAGAAAATCTCGAACTAAATAAGAAAGAACGGAATGGAAAATGCGCTGGACTAAATCAATCGTTTCGACTTGTGTCGCCATTGACCTTCCGCAAAGACAAAGTGATCGGTCGTTGTTTCGACAAATTTCTCGATTTTACTACGCGGGTATATCATCGATGTGGAGTTTTCAAGAACTTGGTCGTAAGAAGGTGATACGAGTAAATAATTAATTGAAAAATAAATGTCAAACGATAACGTTTACGACACGGCAGTCTTTTTCTGATTTTCTATTTATGGCGTTGATCGGTATGGCTTGCGAGCGGTCAAATTGTGGGTTCTCGAGTTTGACGATGCAGAGGCCATAGCGTTGAAGTTGGAATCGTAAAACTCGACATGAATCAGCCTGAATTCGTGAAACTTCAGAATCGTAATATTGCACGAGGTTGGATCGCATCAAAGTCGTGGGATCCTGGGAATCGTTGGATTCACTTCAAAGTTCTATGATTCCGAAAATTTGGAATTCCAGTTATATATGTAACTCTCGAAATTGTAGATTCACGAATGCCACGATGGCGAGGTCACAGATAAAATTCCTCTCGAAATCCTGCCACCTCTGTACGATTGTAAGATCGCGCGAATCAGCCGTAGCTTCGTATCACGAAGCTGTACAATTAAAAAGATATTAAGGCGTCGACGTGGATATCGATCACGTCGAAAAATCAATTAAGAACGAAACAAAGATGCCGGAAGACAAAAGGATACGCGGAGCGAAGGAAATACTCGCGAATAGAGTGAAAGGGAAGCGTAATAGAAACGGAAATAATCGGATAGTAGCGAATGGAAAAAGGGAGGCCGGATGGGGCGTAGAAGAAGAAAGACGAGCCGATAGAGAAGACCGTGGCAAAGTCTGAATCATATCGTAACTCGCGTTAACTAGAAATCGATAACCTTCTCCCGTCCTGTTTTTTTCTCTCCACCCTTTTTACGGGGTTACGGTTGAGTCAGGGATAAAGAACACGTAGCCATAGTCGTTTGACGATATACGTGCCGTAGCTTTCTTACTCCGCCCCTCGACCGTCGTCGACTAAAACCTAACGCTTTAACGGCGTTCGCTTTGAAAACGAATCACCCATTACGACGATTTTAAGGCCGCTACAGACGTATACCTGGCGAAACACCTGTTTCCTCTGCACGATTAAAAGAACACACGAGTTACGCTATAGATTTTTCGCAACTTAGCCTCACGATTTTTTTTTTCTACTTCAGTCAGACGACTAGAATAAATGAGGCTCATCGCGCGTCATATAAACGCGTCACGGGTATAACCGGCGTGTAAAATAGAACACATGGAGACCAGTGAACGATGTTGTTATCTAAGATGATACAAAGAGCGGCGAAACTTTGTCTTCTTCCATTTTTCTGAGTAATTAGCCGCTTAAGGCTAAGGGGAAAAAGCTGCGGCAACTAATAACGCGAACAGGCTGTATATCACAATTTTACAGAGCAAACACGGTAATAGGTAAAAGGGTGAAATGGTGGAAATTTGCATCAGCGCGATCTACAGAAAATATCGTATTCAAGTGGACGTTGTAATCGCGATTTCTAGTTACCGTATGCACCGCTGGCTCTCCCTATTTTTTGTGTCGTGTACCGTCGATCCGTAGTCCGCTGTACAATTCGAACAACTTCTGTTTTCGTCCGGACGAAAAAAGGAAAGCAAAACAGAAACGCGTTGCAACGGGCACGAGATGAAAAATACGGTTTTCGAGCACAGTCGAACTGCATGCGTCGAATAGATTCCATTTTGTGACGGATCGACGCGGGAAAGTGATTAATAACGTGACGCGTAGAAGCTTCTCGGCCGCGTCTCATGCCGATGAATTTTTCCTTCGAG
Organism: Bombus affinis; assembly: GCF_024516045.1. Taxonomy (NCBI): domain Eukaryota; kingdom Metazoa; phylum Arthropoda; class Insecta; order Hymenoptera; family Apidae; genus Bombus; species Bombus affinis. The sequence goes on from NC_066353.1 coordinate 11,477,532, forward strand.
CGATACTGTTTATGGGTTTGGGTTGACAACTGAGTGATTGCGGATTTTGTCATTAGATGGTATTGACAAAATCTGTGTCGTTCTGTAACAGTATCATTCGAAGGAAAAATTAGAAATAGAACTGCAATGATTCTTTGAATTTAACGTGTTTTATCGTTGAGCGAGCGAGATGATTCTATTTTAGCGAAGTACGTGACACGCGGCTTCGTAAAATGGTAGCAAATAGACGGGTAATTTTCGCTAAAATGAAGTTAAACAGTAGAAAAGTTTAATTCGCTAACTACGTTACTAATTAGCTGGTCAAATTAAAAATTGAATGTGAGTTATAAAATTAAATATATTACAGGAGAATTTCTCCGAGCGAGATCAACGTATTCAATTTTTCAACGCTCTTCAACGTTGTTATATGACATTGTTATGAATTATTAATCTTTAGAGGTATCGCAGAACCGTTTTATGAACGTTTAACCATTTAAGAATCTGTCACACCAGAAATCTAACGAATCTCGTTTCATCATCTGCTTCCATAGATACGTTTAATAAATTTACCATCAGATATACCGTAATTGCTCGTAAATGTTTAAGCTTCTATAATCTATAATCTTAAACATTCATTGTTACTTTTCGAGGAATCTTCGCGATATTACCCTGATCGTTTATGTACACGGATTGGTAGTGTTTCAAGTTCGTAAGTGTTACAATTAGCTTGGTTCTGCTCAAGTTGCAGCGTTGTCTTGGCTCGGTGAAATTGTTACCAACACGTTGTCGTCACGGATGTACTTGTTGCGGTTCACTTTCCCGGGAACCCACGATCGAAGACACAAGACCGTGTAATCGGGTGAATTTACCTGTTTGATTCGGTAATACTGTCAGATGCACAACGTTGAACACGCATCAAAGCGAACTCTACAAGCTGCTGCGTATTCTGTGCGTGTACGGCGAAAATAGGTTGTTTAACAACTTGGAGAAACGGAATTTTTTATGCCGAGAGAGAGAGAGAGAGACAGAGAGAGAGAGAGAGAGAGAGAGAGAGAGAGGAAGATGATCTATTATATTTTTGAAAAGCAACGAGATTTCTCTTTTCTTTTGAGTGTTTTTTTCATAGAATATTTTTGTGGTTTAAACATTTGCAACCACCGACACGAAATTACGTCTCTCCTCAAGCTATAGTCGACTGTTGTCGACGTAAAATTACGTCACAGCGTAATTTTATCGTTCATCAGGATCCCGTGACAACGAAATTTTTAATTTGAGGAATTTTAATTCAGCGAGTACGTAGAAAATGGTTAAAAAAATGTAGCTGGGAAAACGATCGTGCCGATCGATGCCAAGTCGACAGAATTTTTATAATTTTGTTGCGTGACTTGTACCGTCTTTTTGGGATAAATTTGATCAAATTAAGATCGTCGTAAGGGTCGTAAGATTTTCCGATAACAAAAGTTTCACCATAAAAGAGACGAAACGAGGCATTCGGACAGATATAATTCAAGTAGAATCACGCGTTTGTAGTCAGACGCCGTGTATCCGATTACCCATTTCACGGTAAATAGAGTTTTTCCAGATTAATTTACGTTTGTCTGGAATAAAGCACGAGTAAAAGAAGATGTTCGTTTTTTTTCATAAGCAGAAAGCAACCGAGGGATTTTTTAAGCGGCGGGAAAATTAAACTGCGCGCAGGCATAAATAAAATTCACGAAAAGATAAAAAAGAATTCACGAAGTAATCCGTATTCTGATACCTACGAGATTTACCGCAGTGTACGCGGTTTAAAATATGCAACACTTCCGTCCTCAAGTTTCCGCGCGGCAAAGGCGAAAACGCGTTACACGTATACAGTTCGTGTACACCGCAATTAATAAATTCGTTTCTTGGGCAAGAAAATGTTGCAAATCTTGCGAATGGAACGCGTGGAGGATGAAAGGTGCGAGAGAAGCTAATTATAATATAAAATAATATTAATTAGCAGCGTAAAAGAATATTACATTTCGAATAAAGAACGTCGCGCCTTTCTGTAAAAATATATGAAAAATTCACGAATTTCAGCGACAGCGAGAAATCGCCAGAACAGTTAGATCGTTTTACGTCGCTCGTATACCGCGATTCTCGAGTTTATGCTCCATCGAATTCCCATCAAATTAAACGCCTATCGTCATTTCTGTTCCGGTAGATCGTCTACAATATCCGTATCACTTTCGGTTCAAGGAGAATGCTCGACAAATAGAATTTCGCAGGATTTTAACTAATAAATTTTACTTGCGCGTGAAACGCTACTTCAACGAATTTTGTATGAAAGACCGGTGTATATGGAGAAACGAAGGATCGGAAATAGATAGGAAAAGGTTCCTGGTCAACGTACAGCCGCACTTCCGGCCACGAACGACGTAACAAAACGAGACACGATTACCCTATTCCGATATTTATGTTCGGTTACATTGACTTGTAGTAGTCACGTAGCTAAACCGCCCCGGACGAATGAAATTAACTGGCCGATTATATTCTCCGAGATAATTAATCCACTTATATGGCTGATACGTGACTGAAGCGTGGAACGTGGCTGCAACGTATATAAACGGAAACGGGCGTGTTTCCGTTAAATTAGCATATAGCCATTGAAAACAGCGCAGCTCCGTCTCGATAATTTATGACAATTTTTAATTGGCAATCTAACGAACGATCATATCGCGTCGTAATTCGATTATCATTATCTTTATTTTATTTGTTTTTGCAATTTATTTTTAGTTCCGAGACTCAGAGTTTCGGAGTATAGAAATTACCGGATGTGCAAGCAATATTTTTTTAGGAAAATTTGCGAACAAATGTTTTTCAATTCCAATGTTTTTAAAAATAATTCTCTCCTGCCGACGTATGAGATTTTCTTAGTTTCAGATCGGCGATACGTGGCGTTCGAAAGGTAACCGGTAGCTATCCACGTCAGAATTTTTCCAGGTGAAATTCGCGTTGAATTACGACGTCCCATCGACTTGAAAATTATTTCACAACAACGACGATACACGTGAGTGAACTTCGTACAAAGGTCCGATCATCTTTCTTCTTCTCCTCCTCCTCGATTTCGCAATTTCGTGAATCTGACGGTTTACATCGCACGATTCGAATACCAACGTTCAAACGTATCTTTCGCCGCGAAGCGAAAGAAAAAGAAGAAAGAAAAAATATTCGTCATCGTTGTGACGTTAGATTTTTCCCGATTCTGATCGTTCAGCCTTTGAACGTCGTCCGCTAAATTTGCTGCAAGCGATAGAAAAGAGCGGAATTAAAAAAGCTATTGTCGGTCTATTTTGTCGATCTAACAATCAAACGATTGGGCGAAGAAACGCATCAGATGATACAAAGATGATTGCTACGAGTAATTGATTCTGCTCTTCCGTGCTTCCTACTGGTGATATCGTCGCCCTAGTTGTCAACTGTTCTATCTCCACTAGTTTGCAAATTGAGGAAACTGAGTTTCCAGGTGATGAACTCTAACATTATTGTTATTAGAACTTAGAATCTAAAAGAACAGAATATTTGTTGCATCCCTATTAGAAGATTCTTCGTATTATTACAGATTTGTATTCTTTATATCAATGAGACACACACGTATGGATCGGTCAATTACATTCTTCTGAAAAATGGAGTTAGAACGACTGAGAACGAGATGGACGATATGTAAAATCTCTTACACACATCCACTAATTAATTACTAATTAATCGCATACGAGGTCGAAAGAAATATTCTTCGACGTGCCTCAAATCAATATGCAATCGGAATAAACAATAGAGAAACACGTGAAACATCAGTTTCCTCTTATCTACATATAAACTCTCCTTCTCTGTAGACGAATCAATTTACAAAATTCTGCTTCATCGCAGAACACAGCAGCGAAACGATATCAAAGTCGAGTCGTCGATATTCGAATCGTGGAAATTGCAATTTCTCTTCCATTTCTATTTCCTTTCGAGTTTCTAATTTAGCAGACGACCGATCTTAGCAAGTAAACGAGTATTTGCCCGTTAAAATCAGACGGACAGTGGCGAGCAGGAACGTTATCGCGGTGAAAAACAAGGCCGCAAGCTTCTTGCGATCGTGCCGGTGTCTCGTACGCTTAGGCGTGCACCAAGAAACACCCGGAGCAATCTCGGGGCGAATCGGTTCTGTTACGAGGCCGACTAATGAAACCGCTAATTGCATCTACGCGACGGCTGGTTCCTTCCTAAGATAATAATAAGCCGAGAGAAGACGATAGTTGACTCGGCTAAACGTATATCCTCGAGACGAGGAGCCATCTTCGCGGCGCTCTCCAATCTTGCGGCAAGACGATACCCCCGGGGGCTCAATTTGCGTTGCCAGGCGAAAGCATCGCTACTTCTCTAGTGGCAGTGTCTGCTGAAATATTTAACAGTACCGTGGAATACGCCCAGTGCGTACACACCGGGCCGCCGGTGTTAAAAACACGACGGTGCAGCCGCTCGCTTCATCCGCCTTCGTCCTCACGCGCAACCGCGTCCTTGCGTCCGTTTCTATTGGACTGTTCCTTCGTTTCGGAGACGATGAACGATTTTAACGACGACGTAAATTGGTATTCTAAGAAACAAAGTTTGAGTTCGTTTGGTAGTTTACGTTAAGTCATTTCCTTTTACCTTTAGAGGTTTTTGCAGACGGCGATTTCGAGAGATTTGGGTGTTTTCCCGTGAAGTGTGCTGTTTCAGTATGGAAAGATCTTTGATAATAAGCGCAGGATATTTTGCAATAATTTAAAGCAGCTGTGAAATTGAATGAAAGAAGGAAGGAAGGTTTAAACTGTACTTAAGATAGTTCAGGTCTGATTTCTTTTTCTTGAACTCCGTTGCTGGTATATTTGTCTGCGACAGTAATCTTGCACCAGGATACGCTGTAGGTTTATTTCGTCCGAGGAGGTAATGGTATTTGAAGTCTCGTGTCGTTTGATGGCTCGACGAATTTACGATCTCGTGTTTCTTTCGCCAATGTTGTATATCCTACTCCCAATTCGATATGTTTCTTTTGCCAATGGTATATCCAACTCCCAATTCAATATATACCTTTTCACGTTTTCTCTTTGACAAAGATGAAAGATAATTAAAATGAAGCAAGATCTGACGTTTTCTTATTCGCGCGATTTTCTTCTTTTTTTTTTTATATCGTTGCTGAAACGTAGCATATGAAAATGCAAATTTCACGAAGATTCGCTGAAGAGCAGATGCGATCGATGTACCTGCCTCGCAGATGATAATCGTTTCGTTATTTAAAAAACGCCAAAAATAAGAAATATCGTTAAAATTCTCGTAGGACGTTCACAATCGATGAACTTTCGCGGATCATAAGCAACTCGCTATCGTTGCCTGCTAAAACGCTGAAAATATATTAAAAACACAAATGTTATTAAAATTCTCGCAGAACCAAGCCTCGTAAACTTCTTCTTTAACAATCAGCTTTTATCGTAATTTGACTACAAACTTTCGCATAAACTTCACCGTAATTAAAACATTTATTTTTCCGGTCTGCCAGCGGGAAAGACAGGGAAATCCGGTATCCGGTGCTTGGAAGCGCCAAGAAAAGCGTGGAAAATACCGAGAGGAGCGTTATACACGAGCGTCTCGGCGATCTTATCGGATTTCAGCGACGTGTGCAGGTTTCATCGGCGTCGATATCTGACCATCGCTTTTTTACCGTCCCGCGAATATGACGCCTCAGATGAACGGGCTTTACGAGCTCGCTAAAGCGAAGATTATATCTGGCGTCGCGTCGATGTCCATTTTCGTTTCACATAACGCTTTGGAACTTTATGTTCCTGATACTCTTCACGTCGAGATCCTCCGACAGCCGTTAACATCGCGATATCCAGGTCGAAACGTCGCTTTAGGCTTTTGAGAATTTCAACAACTTTCCTAAGCTTTTTCCTCTTACCCAACAGGTGTACACATACTGCCAATGGATATTAACATAACTTTCATATATTTGTATCGTGATATTGAAAATGTGTATCGCGTGAAACGAAGTTTAATAATCTCAAAGTCATCGTAACGAATTTTAATTATCTTCTTGTAATTCACAATTGGACTGGTTTAAAGGTATCTTGGTAACACTACGATGAAATTGGGCGAGTATCTCTTTCAAAGAAATAACCACGACATGGGAAGATCGTAAAGGTTTGTTTGCAGCGAGAAAAAAGCCGTGGAAATAACCGTACAATAAATACAGCTGAAACATGTTTCTCCATTGAAATGTAGATCGCATCGTTTAAACAAACAGAGCTATCTGTCATTAGAAACAAAGGACGTGTTTAGGTGTTTGGCTTTTGGCGAGACAGCGTGTACGTTTCCAAATACCGAATTGTAAACTTCTGGGTACACAAAGGCGTGAAAGATATATGTATGTAGGTGTGTATGGGTGAGTATGCATGGAAAATCCAGCCTGCGCGTTCGAAAAGCATCGTAATTCGGCGAACTGAAAAAGTTAGCCAACGATGACAATAGCTGTTGTTTAAATACACAGATGTCCATCCGGAATGCCGTGTTCGTTGTTACCGTGAAACAACACCGATCCGCGTAAACTCGTAAATTGAAAATTGTCGCACAAGCTTGAAAGTTAATAAATTCTCACAAAATCATCGAATGATCCGAGAAAGAATGACAAATATCGTCCGTTGAACGCGAATGCGATCGATCAAACAGCTGATTACATAAACCGATAAAACACGTAACGATCGAATAACATTGATCTTTGACGAAGTTTCGTGTTTTATAATTTGCAAGTAATCGTTAACGAGCGTTCGACACGCGTTTAATTCCTCGCTAAGTTCGCTCAGTCTCTTTTCTTTTTTTTTTTCCCATCTTCAGCAACGTTCGCATTTTGCCAACGGTTCACGTTTTTACCGCGCAAGCTGCATATTTGATATCCGTGAAAGCATGTTACGTCGAAGCATCTTGTAAACCGTATAGTCGATTTGAAACGCGGCTGCAAAAGGGCGGCGGACGAATAATCTTTAAAATATTCAGAGAGCCGAGAAACCAGAGCAGTAATAAACATACTCTGCGCCGCTGCTACGCCAGAAACTGGATATATTAAAAAACGAGACAACGGATACGCGAGTTTCCTAGCGAACATCTCCTTCCACTTTGTCCGACATTGTTTAATAAAAAACGCACTCGCCTAACAAACTGTCTGCTCTTAGGGTATCGAGAAACTCGACCATGAAACGTATTACTGCTATTAATAAATTTTCTAACTTTGTCCTTCGCTCCTCTGTCATCCAAACTTTCACAGAATTTCTAAGGAGGTTGTATTCCGTCCTATCGTTTCGTTAAAATACAGCAAACGCATGAGCGATAATAAAGAAGAAAAGAAATAACAAAAAAAGAAAAAGTTGCGTCGGATTGCCAATCCAAAGGACGAAAATTCTTTCCCTTTTTATCTTCGGTTTATATACATATAAACCCGGTGCAGCTTATAATTCGCTCGATAAATTAACGTGAAACGTAACGTCCGGGTACGTTTGAGCGACGCGTTTTAAGGATACTGACGGGTCGTTGAATATTCATCGGGTTTCGAAGAGCTCCGTTGAATGTGTACGTTTCAATCAAATATGTGCATAGTTGTCGGTTGAAATTAGATTTGACCTCGTGAAATTCCATCGCAATGCTTCCTCGTATTCCCTCCGCGTCACCGTGAAAGCTTAATTACGATATTAGTTATACACTAATCACGGCGAGATGTGTCGTGCTTTCGTAGCATGTTCAACGTTAAAATGCATTCTTCAGGCCATCGCACAGACAGCCTGATAATGTCTTCACGGATCAGAGCGAGTCAGAATGCTGTTTATTTAATGTATCAGGCCGTCCGAATAATTTCTTTCGTTTTATAAGCAAATAATGGATGCATAACATTTTCCGTTTTATATTATTTTATCGAATTATGATCCATTTTGTTCTATCAAAATAAAGATCACAACGTTCGACATTTGATTAGGTTTCGTGTTTGTATAAAGATGCATCGTTGTAAAAATCGTGCCTGTAAAAGGAAGACACTTTTCGGATGACCTAATACGAATACGAATAAAAAGCATTAGCGAAACGTTCGTACGATGGCTTAACACTTTACCGATCGATAGCCGATTAATCGGTTTTTTGTCGCCGACGCTTGTCGACCGATAGCCTATTAATCTTCGTCGCAATATTTCTCATTATTTGTTATTTAATGCTAAGGTAACTTGCTCAGTTGCGTGAGTCGCGTTGCTTTGTAAGAGTTTTGCTCCCACAGTTTTGTAGCAATTTGAAAAACTTTCGGTTCGCGATAAACGAAAAGAATGGTATCGGAGAGTCTAAACCGAAACAGAGCCGGCGCCAGGGAGAATCTGCGCCTGAGGTGCCGGTCGGACGTGCGTTGCTATTAAATCATTAGCGGCCGGTAAAGTGTTAAGGGTATTTTATTAAAAGCGATTAATAAGCGTTTCCATTGAAATCATTCTGAATATCCTACGATTGCGTTAACAATCGTTATCGACACGTTTAAAAGGTCTCAGGTTATTGCGAGTCGGTTGAATTTTATATATTTTCGGAATATACGAAAAAGCGTGTACGATTATAGACGCAAAGGATTCTACTCGAGTATTATGACAATTTATTGGAAATTTCAAAGTAGAACTTTTACCGTCACGATATTTATCGATCTTCTTAATAGTTTAGGAAGATATCTTTATCGAATAAAAGAAAAGAAGAAACGAAGGAAATAAATTCTGGTTCTAAAAGGAATACACATTCTCCATAGAGATTACTTTTCGTTAGTAAAAGTCACAGGACGTTATATATGACGTATCGATTTTAAACTATTAATTTGGAGTCTCTCGATACCTCCAGCAAGTCGATGAAATGAAAAATCGTTTAGATTAAAGCCCGTTGAACATTCTGTGCTTCTTTCGTCGGTCGGTACAAAGAAAGAAGCCGTACGGAGATTGTTTAATCAAAAGTTTCAGAACGAATCTCGATTCGTAGGAAAAAGGCGGCGGTAACTTCCGATATCTACGCCGCGGCGCAAGTTCTTGTTTGAAAGCTCGAGCTCGTGGAACGACGCCAACTTGGAAATAATCGTGGCGAGCAACTTTCCCGCGAAGTTGGCATAATTGCACGCAATCGAGCCCTTAACTTTTTCATTATCGCGGTGTTAACTCGTTTCTAATCGCCGGTTAACCAATTAACAACGCTCGCGACTTTATCTAGTCGTGAAATTAATACGCCGTGGCAAATGAAAATTTTAGTCTATCTTTTATGCTCGTTTACCGCGTGCTTGGTAACGAGATCGAGTTTCAACTTTTCAACAACTTTCCATAAGAGGAAAACTCTTATTTCGAACGAATTAGAAAATCGGAAGAGTTCGAGGAATAGAATTTTATATCGTTGAATTTGAAACATCGCCCGATAGATCAGAGTTTTTAAACGTCGTGTTTATGAACGAATTGAGTGTGAATATCAATCGGTTTACGATCGATCGTGTTCCGCACGTTCGATGGAATTTTCATTTTCGCGATAATTCAATCTTCGTATCAAATCGCCCGGAGGAATATTGCGTTTGTTCCGCGTTTCTCTCTGTTAGTTTCTATCGGGTATTTCGTTCCAAGGGAGATCCAACGATCGTTCGAACGTTCGGTAAGACAATAGAAAAAGTCTTACTTCACGGTACTAAACGTTTAGATTCGTAGCAATGATATACGAACCGCACTGAAACCTGCTTTGCTCAATGACTAAAATTAATGACTACGGCCAGCAACAAGTGATCACTATTACAGTCGACGTATCGTATCGTGAATCTGCAACATGTATTAAACAATTCGTGCGATCGATTCAACCATGTACCGATGGGCATGTAACAACGTATCACTGTTTGACATCGTTACGCTTCCTCTGCAGCTGAAAAGTGTTTGTTCCATTAAATTGCAAGCAAGATTAATTTGTAAATAGCTGAGAAATTAGACGATCGATAGGCTTATCGATTAAAAAGAACCGATCCATAGCTACGATAGAAAGCATTTGTAATTCCCTTTGCGAAATCGCAGAGTCAAAGCTCTGCTAACTCGATCATCATGCTTGGCAAATAAATAAATGAAATTAAGGAAGAACACAGAGAAGAAGAGAAGGGAAGAAAATCGTTCTAAGAACCTTGCTCCACTTGTCTACTTCTTAGCAAATAATCCGCTCCAATTAGGCGATTATCTCCCACATCATAACCCTCTGCATTCCGATATCAAAACGCTTTAAATTGCCAAGTTCCAGCAAGTTCGCAACTATTCCAGGATTCTAGCTGCTTTTCGAGAAACTCGGACGCGACTATTCGCGGCAACCTTCCGGAGAAGTCGGCACGTACGCTGCTCTGAAAACACAATGGGGTCACGTGACTCGGCCCGACCAGCCACTTTCCTCATAAACATTCACGAAGGTTTCTGCACTTTAAATATTTACAAAGGCCTTGGTGCTTGTGTGAGTACGTATGGACCGTGCAACGGCGGCGTGGCGTATCTCCTCGTCGTTGTTCCATCCACGTTAGCGCGGCGTTACCTTCTATACGGCGCGAATCTTTTATGGTGGCCATAACGCGACCGACAACGGGTCGCAGTAAAACGGATATGCGTTGCCTGGTCTGCATTGCGTTATAAAGTGGTTAGCCATCGACCCGCGAGACATTGTCACCTCGCCAAACGCTCGCTATTTGTCACTGTCGAGCCGGATCGCTTCACCGTCGATAATTTCCTTCTTCCTCTGCCCTGTCGTTCCTACGTTATTTTCTATGGGGCCTGGAAACGCTGCTCTCGACGATGCGTGGTCGTCTTCGACGTTTCGTTTCTGCTTCCTCGAGGCAGGACGCTCGCTGGTTTAAGAAAGGTTTCACGAGGTTTTGCCTACTTTTCCATCGCTTTCGTTTATGCTGGAAGAAAGGGAGCGATGCTTTTAGAGTGTACGTATAATAGCTTTGTGTAGGGGAGTTTCACTCCTGAATAATTCGCTTTATCAAGGATTTTCGCGTTTCGTTAAGACGCGCAAGTGGAGTTTGCGAAATATTAGGTGAAAAGTTTCTTTCGTTTTATGAGGAAATAATGGATGCACTTTCTGTTTTATATTATTTTGTCGTATTTTACGTATGATCCATTTTGTTTTGTGGCAGCACTCGACGACGATGTAACATCGATCCACATCAAAGACCAGGCCATACACCGCGGGCAAGATGGCAGTCAGATGTCTGCACATCCTTGGCGCGTATCCTCAATAGTCTTAAGGACCCTCCATGGGTCTTGGTATTTTTATAGTTGAGGTCCTTCAGACCAAATAAGTTTCTTTTGTTTCGGGTTTCCTTTACATTTATTGTTTGCTACGGGTTGATACGGGAAAGTTAATTTTTCTCACGTTTGGTATCTTCCTTTAGCAACTTTCTTTCGAAGGCGGCTAAAATCCTTCCTGGTCCACCAATCTTCCTATTATCCAATCGGAAGCGGTGTCTACTGCGCTCATTTTCCTAACCGAAATTGTCATCAACAAATCCGATGGTCTCGTGTCCTTAGACACACTCACTCCTAGCTTTCCTCAGACACAGTATCGTCAGTAAAACTTCACTTTCTGTATCCTTAGAATAGTCAACATATCTTTACCGGTTTCTACCCTCAGACCAGTCGCGTACTTAACGTATCAGTGTATCTAGGTTTTACACAAAGTTGTTGGAGTGAATTGTGATTTCTGTGTGTTCATTCAGCGTGTGTTCCATTGTGATTGCTGAATTCATAATAAAGTTTAATAGAAGCAAAATTGATAGTTGTGTTACGACACAGCTATTTTATTTTATCATCCAACCCTCAAGTTTACGTGACAACGGTTTCGCGACACAAATGTCGTAAATGTACCATCGATATCTCCGAATATTCGGCAGAATGCAAACGCGGCAACGGTCGTGGACGTATAACAAACTCGTGCATAGTGAGGATATCGAGAGACAACAAAGAAAAGAATCCATTTGGTTTTGAACAAAAGATTCGTCCCTTTCGAACAGCAAAGTGCGAAAGTTCTAGCGTAACAGCGAAGCAAACATTCGAGAAGCGTGATTGTTGACTGTTAATTGTTAAATAAACTTTGTTGTTGAACATCGAGAGTATTTCTTGGGCACTTACATCTAACATCAGCTCAGTTCTATCAAGATAAAAATCACAACGTTAGACAGACTATGTTTCATGTTTGTATAAAGATGCGTCGTTGTAAAAGACGTGTCTGTAAAAGAAAGACTTTTCGGACAACCCAATACTTGCGCCACAGTTGTTATCCTTGTCGTTTCTATTTTAAACGCATCAACGGACGAAAACGATGATGTTGCCTCAGCGCGGGAAAGAAGAGCGGGTACTTGGCAACAGATTTTTGTAAGGAGTTAAAAAGTAAATTGTTCAGTGTATGAAAGATACACATGGTTCTGTAAAAATTCTACTATCGCGAGAGGAAAAAGGGAAGACAGAGTAGCTAAGCTTAAAATGTTTAAAACGTTTCTACCTGCTGGAAAAAATAGGACAAAACGCGTGATTTATCGCTTGGAATTTTCCCCGTCACGCGATCCTTTGCGGAAAACAACGAGACGAAATGTCTGCAATTTTTCGTCCTTTTTCTTAAACGTCCTTCGAAGGAAAATTAGCGCACCGCGATAATAGTTCCGCACGTAGTAAAAGAGAAATATGGAGCAGAAATTCATACGTACTAATACATGTACATACATATAGCAAGAGTCGTTTGCGTCGTGTAAGCTTCGCATGACTGGCAGACATTCGAGCGTGAATCATAATTAAATTTCAATGGTCGCACCGCGCCACGGAACATTCGAACTTCGCCTCGATAGCGTTACGCCTGCGAATTATCGTCCCATGCTCGAACTGACACGACGCGACGGTAAGCTCTAATAAGTATTGTTTTTCGTCATAATTACGGATTCCAATGCGTTCCGATTGTACAAGGAAAATACACACAACGTTGTTTAAATAAAAAAAAAAAAAATATATATATATCGCTCGCTCGCGCGGTCCGCTAATTATGAAATTTTTCGATTCGAAGGATTCGAGCGAAAGAACATTTCTATGGACGGTAATGAAGCAATTTTTTGGAAGAATATTTATAAATTGATAACGAGTAACATTTGATTAAATTGGAAAGGAAATATCGAATAAAGATAGAATTAAATTCATTTGCTCTTGATTACAGCTTTGTCTCGATATTCATCACAGATTTTTACAATAAATGCCTTTTTGTTATAACCGTAATCACACCGTGATATATTGTACATGTACGATTGCAACAAACTGTTCCGGTATAATAAAGTTACTGCGTTTAAGAATCTTCGTTAATATTGGCAAGTTCTCGCTGCTACGTAGAATTCTTAGACGAAACGTTGAAATGATCTCGCAACGAAGCTTGACACTCGAAAGAAATACGAGTTGCATTTGATCGGAAAATGAATATATTTCGGGAAGGATGGCATTCCAGTTCTCCTTATACAACTTCAACGAGCACTTTTCAACTTCTTTGTACAAGGAACGCGGTTAAAGTTTAAAGATCTTACATGCGATCTGATCGTAATCTTTGTACGAGGATTTGCCGTTAAGTATACAATTTTAGATAGAATTTTTAGTTTAATTAGTTAAGAATTCAATTGAAATGAAAATTCAGTCAAAATCAACGAATTAGTTTGAAAAAGATTAAAAATTCTGTTGCTTGAAATACATGAAATTTTGAAATTCGGCACGTTAAATTTGTAGTTTGAAATGCGCATTTTAATTATGGACGGTGAATCGTAGATTAAACCAATTAAAAATTAAAGCTTCGCTCGTCGTGCAATATATTCATTCGTAAGTTATGCAAAATAGAAAGCGTTGTTCATTGATTTAACCGGCAATAAAAATACAAATTGACACGGATAATAAGAAAAAGTTGGACACTCGGTTGCGTGCAATTATGCCAACTTCTCGGGAAAGAAGTTTCGCGTGGCAATTATTTCCAAGCTAGCGTCGTTTCACGAGGTCGAGTTTCCGAACAAGAAACTTCCAGAAGCACAGATATCGAAAGTTTCCGTCACCTTCTCGATGCGCGTCGAGTTTTGTTTTCAAAACTTTTAATTAAATAAACCACGTGCCATTTTCCACCACATACATCGTACAATTCATTTTTAACAGAAACGAAACGACATTTTCGAAGAGACAAGAAAATAGAAAAATGTCTACGTAAAGAAATTACCAAGTTAAAAAATGTCTGTCTCTCTTTTCACGAAAGCTTGTTACGTTTCTTACAACTTTCTCCCCTTCTACATATATATAAAAGAAAAGAAGAAGACGCAACTTAAAATTAATATTACACTTAAAAGATCTGCAGTTCGGCTGACCAGTTAACTTTCGTCTTTCTTCGTCAACCAGTTAGATTTACGTTTCATCGTAGAATCGAAGTATGGCACGAACTTCGCCCCTCTTTGTACCTACATTTATCTTTCATTTTGTACATCGCCTTGAATTAATCAACCTCCCACATTGAAGAGGAACAACAGGCAAGAAATCGATAGAAGCTTTTCCCCGTGCTTGATACGATGCGCACCCTTTCCCTTTCTTTATCTTTTCTCTCAAAGGATCATGCCGATGGAGAGACACACGAGTGCTTCGAGTTTTGTTCGAACTCGAATGGCTCTCGAGATGAGTCGAGGTCTTTGGGGAATTTCGCTTCTTCGGCGAGGAAGCGGCAAACACAGTTTGCGATCGTTTTGTTTGTCGCGTTAAATATCCTTACTGTTACAACGATGGGAAATATTTTTCTAGCAATTAAAGCGTAATATTTTTATCGCCATGGTCTTTTATACGTAATCGCCACATGTATTGATGATAAAATAAAAATCAAATTTTCCGGCCATGTACGAGACGAGCGAGATCCCGTTCGTTCTATCAATTATGCAACGACGCGAGAAAAATAATTAAACTTTGGACAGCGTTATCGACGAAACTTTGTCGTATCTTTTCGAAACTTTGTCCATCGTCGAGGTGAAATTAAAGGAAACATATTGCACGACTTTAATTGAACTTTCTAGCATGTGATACGTTAATATATTAACACGAGTCGATTAGAAAACCAGCTTGTAAACGTCCGTGCCAAATTATCCGGAAATTACCTTGGGAAATTGTTTCGTAACGTAGTAGGAAATTGAAAAACGAATAAATTATATTTCGCCGACGTTCATTCAGATATTTCCTCCTTTTAACATATTCTATGTTACTCTAGCAGCTAAAATACCCAGTTTTGATCGGCACCTTATATTAGGTTGTCCGGAAAGTGTCTTCCTTTCGCAAACGTGCTTTTTACAACAATGCACCTTCGTAGAAACGCGAAACCAAGTCGGTGAAATGTCGCGGTGTTTGTCTCAACAGAACAAAATGGATCGTACGTAATTTGACAAGATAATTGTGCGTCTATTATTTCCTCATAAAACGAAAGAAACTTCTCGGACAACCTAACCAAACATAGCTGACGATCTTGTGAATTCCTGCAGGCTCGGTAAACGTTGTGTTGTCCCTGAAACAACATCGAGTGTCGAACAGGGAATTCGTCAAGTTCCTGACATATCGCAGGCCGAAAAGAGAAATATCGTGGTAGAAATTCTGTACGAAATACGATCTCTGCGAAGAAGATGCTATTGCGTTGCGAATATAAGCAAACTGTCTGTGCTTCGTATTTTCGACTCCTGCTCCACTTTCGTCATAGGTCAATGTTTCGCGCATCTGAACTATATTCGCGAAATGCTCCTTAAAATGGCGAAAACCGTCTAAAAATGCGTAGCAAAACTTTATTTTATGCTATGTGTAGACGATATAATTTTCAGAGAAGACAAGATATTCATTTGTTAGCATCCGAAAGTCAAATTATTTTAAAACGTCAGAAACTAGATGGTTTAATTCGACGATCGAGTACGATTATCGGCGCTAGAAAATTTATCCAGTAAGAAATATCGCGAGATATAAATTTCTTCTAAACGAAGAGTCGGTAATTGCATGGTGAAAAATTGTTCGTCGATTCGGAGAGCGAGGAAATGAACGCCGAAAATAATCGGCGAAAAAATTGCATTTCGTTTCCTTAACTTCCTTATTTCTGCTAAAAATAACACGCCGGATAAGTATATTTGCAGAATAGAATTTCAGGGACCTAAGAGAATGCATTTAAGGAAAGCTAAGAATCCACTGCTTTTTTATTCAATTATTTTCGCGAACGTTGCAACATAAATTGAACTAGACTCGGCTAGAGCAACGTATTACCCGGTTCCCCTACTCTGTTTTCTTAGCCGGACGCTAATGTGGTCGGTTAATGGCCCGGTCCAAATCCATTATGCTCAAACATTATCGCAAGTTCTCCGGTCGCGCATCATGACGTCGCTATTAATCAGAAATTCATCAACAGTTACGGTGGTTCCGAACTAATAGAACGTCAATTAATTTTCCAAGCTGACCTCCGCGATCACGATCGCGTTTGGTCCTTTCAACTTCATAGAACGCGTTCCTTTTTACTCATTTAGACCGACTAATTGCGTGACGAACCAGCGGTTTTCTTCCCGCACGGACGGAGATGAAATTTTGGGAACGTTCATTCGATCTAATTAATTTAATCAATTTCGTATTTTACAGCGGACTGATTAAACAAGTGGAAAGAAGTTAACCCTTTGCACTTTCAGTTCCTTTCAACATTTCGTTGTGACTGGTTCTCGTATTCGACGGATTAAATTCAAAGGCTGTGTTACGCTGCAAAGATTTAATTAAAACACTTTTCGATAAGAAGTTTTGGATCGAAATATGTATCTTTTCAAGTTTATCGTTTGTTGTTTATTCTCTGCTTTTATTACTTCGCATCGTTGCGATAAATATCAAAATGAATTATATGATTCCGCGGAACCATCTTTCGATGGAATAAGCGTGCAAAGCACAAGAGAATTACACCGCAGCGTTACGAGTACGGTGTAACCTACAAAGCGACTGGTCTCGAAATACGCTAAACACGCATCAGGCCTTTATTCCCGGTTGGTATTCGATTCACGTAATTGAGAAACTCTATCATTCTGTAATTCTACATTTAGAAACGTATCAAGTGTCTGTCGTTATTTTCCCCTGATAAATTACGTAATTCTTCTCAGCGCTGTATCGAGTTTTAAATTACACACACGGAAAAGAAGAAAGATTTCTGATAAAAGGAATCGTAATGTCAAATGTAGCTCGTCTTAGCACTGCGAAAGGTTGATAAAACAGCAAAAGATGAAACGTGAATATTTCGACCTTTACGAGACGCGAAAAACTATTACGGAAAACCAGGGAAGGTTTCTCTCGCAGTTTGTATTTTATTTATTCGAAATATACAGAGGCACCGTTTCACAGTATCGCTCGAGATTGTGTTTTGGAATTATAATAACCTCTGCTCGGGGTAGGTTGCCGGGTTTATACACCCCTATTTGGAATATTACGCGGTAGAGGGAAAGAGAAGGAGAGGATATCACGTAGGTTTCTGAATATTGAGGAATTTCGAGCTGTTGCGGCCAATGAGATAACGCTTTGCTGTGGAACGCTTAGAAATGGTCTTAAGAGATTTGAGATTTTGGGTAACCGTAGGCGATAAGGTAGCCTCACAATACCAGAGGTTCTAGATCGATCCTGAGGGCCTTGGAGTTTCGAGTTGTCGTAGATGATAGTGATAGCGATATGCCATAACAGGCTTGAATAGTCCTGCGATATATCTATAGAAATCTACTGTCACACGAACGACTGCGAAGAGATCGTTCATTAATATTTTCTAGATTTCACGATTTTATGAAATTTCATGAAATTTGCGTGTACGCGATCGCGATACATCAATGTCCTTAATGGGTTAAAGAGTAAAAGCGACTAGACTATTTTTACACGTATTTCAATTTAAGAATCTGGCTGTTCAGAGGTTCTTTCCTATGCAAGAGACGATTATCCTTCCCCTTTCACTGTTCAGATCCTTCACGAGCTACGTTTCCATTCCCCAAGGAAGCAACATCGATTCTCTTGCAATTCAAAACATTCTCGCGCATCTTCAGCGAGCGATCAATCTTACAGTCGCGTACAGCTCCTATCTCGAACACTGCAAATCTACGATTGCCTTCGACTATTCTTAAAAGTACGTTGTTCCGGATTAGCGTTATTCGGTCTAAGGGACTAAAAAATTGCAGGTAATAGAATGCTGGAAAGTAAGAGCCGAATGCATTGGAAATGAGATTCCACGAGCTGTAAGATTCCTTGGAAGAGCATTTCACTGCGATGAATTGCTAGAAAGAGAATTTGATAACGATGATACGACGACCGTTTAATATTTATATCAGAGAGATTGATAATTCACGAAATTGAATCGAGGATTTCGAGATAATTGATAGCTCCGTTTGCTGGCTTGCTGATCCCAAGAGTGGCAGCTCTTTGAAAATACTTGCTACCAACGTTCCACGTTATACAGTTATTTGAAAAATATTATTATTCAAAATTCAACGAAGATCAACGTCTCTTACTATGAGATATAAAGCGCAACGACAAACAGTCGACGGAAGTTATCATAAATACTACTACTATCGTATGCAGTTTAAAATCACGATTGCTCGTAATTAGCCTACCCTGTGCGGTATTATTATCACTTGCTCTACATTTGTAATTCAAACGTTACAACACCGTGAGACGTAAAAATGCATAATTGAAATTCGAATTAAAATTGAAATTGAAACGTACGTGTACGCTGTTCAACGTTTGTACTTTGTCGCGTAATGAACGGTACTATGAAAGAACAATGCGGAAACTGGGATGCTCGTCTACGCGGTAACAACGGCGTGGCGAGCTTGTTGTAGCAAAGATTTTTATATTTCCTGCCGTGTCTGCCGAACCAGGGATAGTTTTATGGAATAGCATCCGCTGTTCCGCGCGCTATTTAACGAACAGCAAAGTTTATTTGGTCTGACCGGCGAAGGAACGCCAGCTTTTTGTCCGTAACAAAACGGCATGTTAAAGTTAATTAAACTTTCGTCTGATAGCATCGTTACGGGAAATGGACTGCGAAAAACCTACTTGCTACTTCGTGCGCGATACGAATCTCTGATTTAACGCGCGTGCAAAGAGGATACCGAAGACAAGAGTAATAACTACGGACAGCTCGTGGGATTAAACGCGCGAAAGTTTTCGATGAACGAGGAGAATTTCGTCGCCCTGCTTCCAGCGAAACAACGTGACAGTCATGCGACTCGGAAGATGAAGGAGGGTGAAAGTGTGACGCGTTGGCTGGAATGAAAAGCGAGGATCGTTAGAAGCGCGTAAGTGTGGGCCTTCGCGAAACGCTGAATGGCCGCTGAGAATACGCGCGTGTATGGCACGAGGCGTTTTAAGGGGGCCGATTCCTCCAGCGGGTAAAGCTTTAAAGGGGCAATCTAGGAGAGTTTTAAGAGAACACCGCGAATGCAACGTTTATTTATGTAACGTTATCTGTTTCTGTGATTCACATAGTTCGAACGCTCGTAGAGATCCTTTACGAGTATTAGGTTGTCCGAAAAGTGTCTTTCTTTGGCAAACGTGCTTTTTACAATAGCGCACCTTCGTACAAACGTGAAACCAAGTCTGTGAAATGCCGCGGTGTTTATCTCAACAGAACAGAATGGATCGCACGTAATTCGACAAAATAATCGTGCGTCTGTTATTTCCTCATAAAACGAAAGAAACTTTTCGGACAACGTAATCGGTTGCGCGTGTTAGACGAAACGCGTTGGAATTAAATTGGTAAAATACGAAACCAGCCTGCAAATATATATAGCGGTTACAACGAACTTGTGTCGGTAAAAAGTTCGTAGACAACGCGCGAAGAGCGATTTTAACAGCGGATTAACGATAAAAATGCTGTCCGCCATGAGATTCCACTTTCACGCTGGAGTTTGGGAAGTTTGGTAGCCGCAACGTTGATAAGACCGCGGAAGAATCGTCGATGTATTCGAACAAATATTAAACATGTCAATTTAAACAGCCGTGGAGAGGTAGCCGAAAACGTGACAATTAGATTTGTCGCCGGTCGAATCGTGAAAAATTGCCTCCTCGTATTTTCTGTGCGCGTTAAATTGAAAATGTTTCCTTCGTTTCGCTTTTTTTTTTCTCTTGCATCTCCTGCAATTCGTTTCGCGATTCTATATTCGCGTTCTATACTGTTATAATTTTCACGAGACGCGTACCGTTGCCTGCAATTGGATAAACGTACCTGTGTATGTCGCCAGGAAAAGAGATATAGAAGGGAAGAGAGCGTGCATCGACACATGGTAAAAGGTGGTAGATTTTCGCCAGGAAATGAAGGCCAGAATTCTACAGCATCCTCGGCAGCAAATTCCATTATTCTTCGTTAGAGAGAAGCAAACGGAAAATTGCGGTACAGTGTACACAGAGAGTGCGCGTCGGATGAAACGCGAGCAACATTTGCCCTGGCCCCATCAACCACAGCCTCAGCGATGGTTAAATCCTGTTTACCAGTTTTAGAAATTCTAATCTTCTCTGGCAATCGTTTTCTCGTTCTCTTTGCCTCTTATTCTTTTTTATTGCTTCGTAGGACACCGCGTCAGCGTTTGTTTACATTTTATTTTAATGTTAGTGTTTTAATCTTCCTTTTGTCCAGAGGACTAATTGTCCAAGTTAATACAAAAGAATCTGGTTCATCCTGTAGACCTTCTATATCTTTTATCCATTCACGCAATAATATAAAATAAAGTTGCCGGTAAGCGTCTGTATGTTGCGGCTCATTCGCTGTGGCATTACCGAGCCAATAGAAATTCACGAGTAAAATAAAGTTACCGTGTAACATCGACTAGTTTCTGATACTTGTAAGGTTCTAGGAAGAGCGCTCGTGATCAACGTATATCCTTACTGAGGATACGAAGATTTCTTCGTCATTTCTGTGACAAGTCCAAGATTGAAGTATCAAGCGGCGGATTGGCGCAGTGAAGAGCGTTCTTCTTTTCTGTCTTTTAAAATATCACAAACTAAGACCAAGGTAGGTAGATTTCGTATTTGAGGTCCCAGTCAATTCGTTTGATCGATTCTCTGTTTATTCTTTCGTTCAGATGTCCTAAACGCGCAAGCGACTTCTCTATAACGCGTAGGTCGTATGGAAGAGCATTAGACTTTTCCCATAGAAAAATATTTGAGGTTGCAGCGTCAACAGAGGGTGTGTAAGACGCGTGCGAGTATCTTGCGGATTAGTTTCAATTACCGGGAAAGTTCATCGAATAACAGGATAAAGGTCAAAGGAAACATATAACGTGGTTCTGCGAGCTTAAAATTTCATGCGAAATCCTCGTAAGAATTCCAAGATATCGTCAAGATTCAATTACATTAGCACGCAACCTATAATGCATCGTTACGTACAATGTGTGCGAAATAAATTTCTACGACGTTGCAATTTGTATCGTCCTTCGTTCTTCCTCGTCAAGACGAGAAGTGTCTCCTCCAAATGATAAATTACAGCCAAGTATAACGTCTTCCGGTTCTCCGTGCGTCGTCTCAATACGGTCGGCCGTCGAAGTAACGAGTCCCCGTAGAATATAATTCTCGTTCCCTTCGCGTCCGATTTACTTCCTGTATCCTGCATTCTTTTAACACGGTTTTGCGTACACGCCAGCATGATTTATTAAGCCTGCATCGAGCCGTTTCGTGGATCAAGCCGGTCGTATCATTTTTCAAGGGTCGCGTTATTCTTTGCACAGACGTGTTATTCCCTTCCGCGTCTTTCTCACCTGTTTCTCTACCCATTGCGCGGCGCGTATTCATACTTGTCTCTGGACGAAAAGCGAGAAACGAAATGGTTGCTGTTACCGGTGAAACTATGGCTGGATGTTGCCGGTGTAAATAATGGATTACGCTGAATGTAGGAAAATGGAAACTAAAACAACGCTTCGTGTTTTTCGGCTTCCGTTGTTACAGATTATCGCGGATACAGAATGGCTGCGATAGTCGCATCGTTCCCAAGTTTTTCATACTACGTTTGCACGTAGATGACTGCCAACGTACGCGTGCGTATGTACGTTAGGATGGTTGATACAGCCGCGGATGGTACGCGATCGAAGATGCAACGAATGTTTGCGAGCGAGGCTATCGATTTACGTCTCGTAGAAATTGTGCTGCGAGGTAACAATCTGCGATGAGAATTGTGGATCTTGATAGCCGAAATATCGTTATAGGAACACTGAATTTACACTTGGAATTAATATTAGCATAGTCATATATTTATTTTATGGACGATTTCTAAAATATTCATCGATACACACTTGCACGCGTCTCAGCACTTTCTTCCATATCCGACTGTTAACCGACTGAACAGTTTACATTCATCTGTTTTCCAGTATCTCTTTTACGCATTTAACCCAGTCCAGCACACAAAATTATACATATCTCAATAGAAGTATTAATCGACGCTACTATACCGTAACGTTGCAATGAAGTTTTTACGAACTGCGATATCGCGCTTCTCATATACATACGTGCATCGTATTCAGGTATACGATGTTTGCAGCGAAACTTACGGAGGTCCGAGAAAGGGATCGTAGGATGGTCGTAAATCTCATCTGTGTCTGGGCGTGCCTCCGAGATTTTAAGGTAACCTTCTCTTAAATGGCGATATTTGTTTCCATTTAGACAGACGCGTGGCCTACGCTCCGCGAGTAATTCGTTCGCTTGTAACTTTCAACGTTATATTCGGTGTCATTTATTGCCGTTGAAATTGTAACTTCGTGGGACGTTTTCGAGATTCCTTTACCGTCTATGTACGCGCCCGGCACGTCTAAAAATGAGAATAAGGCTTTTCCGCTTTACGACTAAGGAAGACTATCACGTTTCTTGGTCTTAACGGTCATTCTATCATGCTATCTCTCTTCTAACTATGACAATCCCCATTACTCGTCACATAAAGCAGCAAAGTACGACGTGCCTTACCGCAGCTACGAACATTTCCTCTTCCAATAAGCCTCTTCTTCGCTCCAGAAATACCCCAAGCGATAAACTTCGGCTATAAATCATTTGGCAGAAACCAAACCACGGTATTCCCATGATGAAACTGCCCCGATCGTTCGATCGAATTATCTTACGATATTAGAATTCTCCCTATAGTCCACCTTTAATCCCATTAAGCTGGAAATCGAGAAAGCAGAATTCGCCGAATGTGTTTACGGTAAATCGGGACGGAAGGCAGTGACGGAGGAACAGCGAATCCTACGGCAGGCAATTCTGTTGGAATTGTTCGAAGCAGAAACGGAAAAGGGAGCGTTCGATCCTGTTTCCGGAATGCGCGATGGCTCGCGTGTGCGAGTGCATGCGTACCGTGTAAGTACCACTTACGTATTTCGTTCTCGTGTATTGTCCGGCTCGAAAATACGATTCGGCCGTCCTGTGGGGAATGGCGGAACTGCGACAGGAATTGCCGAAGGAGCCACGAAAGGAAAGGCAAAATAGAATCGCCACGAAAGTGAAGGCGAAATAGAATCGCCACGAAAGTGAAGGCGAAATAGAATCGCCACGAAAGTGAAGGCAAAATAGAATCGCCACGAAATTGTTTCGGACATCATTCCGAGCATTTATTTCCTCGATTCCGTTCCTTATTTATGGTGAAAGAAACTCCTCGAATGGATACGAGCTCTTTCTTCTTTCCCTCTTTTATCTCCTTTTCCCGCCCTTATTTCTTATTTTTCGACGGTGAAGAAGCGGAAGTGCTTACGAGGTTCTCTCCTCCTGGTCCGTATATATCGGACGGTTCGATGGAAGGAACTCCCGACACGAACGTCGCTGAAAATGAAGAATCGCTTTTTTTCCCCCCGGGGAGAAAGAGAAATATGGGAGACAAGAAAGATGGGGGGAATTCGAGACTCCCCGCTAGCTTTTGCTCTCCCCATTGCCATTGGGAGTTGCTTGGGTTCGCCTTTTTTCTTCTTCTTTCAAGCTTGTTTGTTTTACATGTTGCGTTATATTCATTCGTTGAAGCTTTGTTAGCTTCGGTAAAGCCAGGATTACATGACAGATAGTCGTAAGAAGATTCTTCTAAAACTTGAAAGGTGAAATGTTAGCGAAATTAGCAAGTCATCAATGTCGAATTCCATAAGGTGAGTTGCTTAATGGCGCCGACACGAGAGACATCGTTGCTATCAGACTTTACGAGCCGGTGTCGTTAGCATCGATTTTACGGTTTGGAAATCGTGTTTGCTGCATTCGAGAACGTAAAGTCGAAAAGAGCCATGTT
This sequence comes from Bombus affinis, assembly GCF_024516045.1. NCBI lineage: Eukaryota > Metazoa > Arthropoda > Insecta > Hymenoptera > Apidae > Bombus > Bombus affinis. Next base: position 11,501,832 of record NC_066353.1, read on the forward strand.
CGTGACTTGCAAACTCGGGCAATTGCATTGATTCGCGAAACATTTTGAAATTTCCTCTTTCTATCTTGCAGCACGATTCCTTTTACGGGCTTAAAATCGAGTAATTTTCGGCGGAGGAAGATATCAAGCGCTGCTTCTGCTAAATTCATAAACTTCCGACGAGTACATCCGCGCGAGTTCATCCGCAGTACGAAAAAACATCTAAACGAGGATAGTTTGAAGCACGTTGACGCATAGCGACCGAGTTTTAATAAAAAAATATTAAAAGGCGTGATCTTTTTACTTTAATGCCATTTTATGACTAAAGAACGGTATTTTATTACCACATTGTAGAAAATTAAAGCAACGTGTTAGAACCGAATTATTAACGCAAATGGTATTTTAGTTTTATGACAAGCAATATTTTTAATACTACGAAGAGGAAGCAGGAATAATAATTAATAGCTTTTCGAAAGCAAGTAAAAATAGAATTTCATATATGTCGTTATCGTTATGCTATTTAACGTTTTTCGAATGAAAATCTATCTTCGACTCAACATTTCTACGGTAATGTAAACTCGACGATTCAATTGAGATGTATAGTAATACGAATTTCACGATGAAACGTAGTTATCCCTGCAGCCAGGGTAGAATCGTAACTACGTAGATTGAAGATGTTAGCAGTTGTAGAGTGTTGAGAGAATGTAAGGATTATGGTCAATATCAGCTTGCTTCTATATGGTCATTAGCCATGGACTTAGAGTTTTAGGAGAACCGCACGCTATCGACGTTAATAACACTCAGAGTTTCTATCTAGTCTGAGCACTGTCCAGAAGTTGGCCAGTGCTACGGTTAGCACCAAGCACTAACCGTATTCGATGTAACTTAACTCCGGCGATCAAACGAGAACCGGACGTTTCTGTGCTACAAAGCCCTCGACGATATTACGTTTGATTAATGCAAACTATTTTACTCGAACGCACGAAAACTAACTTTCCAACTTTCAGCAAATCTAACCTTCGGAGTAACCCAAGTTATTCTTAGTAATAAAATTTCAAGGAATGTTCGATGGTAATTTAATCGTAATAAAATCGCAACGATAATTTAAATAATTCCAACTACTTTCTCGCATTTTCTCACACGCTTACTTTGCCATTTAAACGTATAAGAAGTTTGGCTCGAACACATAATGACAGTTGCGTGAAATACCAAAGGAAGTGTACACTGATCGAACGAGCAATTGCCAGCCGTTGCTCGTAAATTTCACCGATATAACGTACAATAGAATCTAGTCTCGCGATAATGCTAACGAAATTTCAAAACGTCTCGTACACAGTATACGCGTGATACGCTCGGAAAAGGAACACGTTCGCGAGCAGATGACGAGCAAACGAAGAACCGATGGTGGCCTGTTCTCGAACACCAGCAGGAACCGTGAAAATAAAATTTCCTCTCAGAAAGTCATACCACAAAAAAAAAAAAAAAAACGAAAAAGAAAAAGAAAAAAAAAGCAAACTCGACTAGGTGTGAATTTACCCGAAATCATATTTTGTGGTCGGTGACACGTTGGCGATCGCGCCGTAACCGCGACACGCACCAGGCAAACTTAGTTTGGCTAAAGTCAGACGATATTGTTGCACGACTGTCGGCGGATAACCAGTTACACAGCTTCATAAAGCTTCAAATTTATGAGGTAGTTACCTTTTGAAGTGGCCGACCGTATATTTAAATCACAGTCCCATACACGTCACTTAGGAAGGGGTACGCGCGTGCCCTGGATTCGTGTCGGACACTGGTTCGACGGTATCACGGATCGCATGCTGGCTCCGACTGCATGAAAACGCATTCGCCGGCGAAATGCTCTCATAATGAGATTATAGTCGCGCGTGCATTATGCTGCGCGTTAATGATAATTAACTATCGTTAGGTGACACGTCCGCATACTGGCCAAGCGCTAGACAAAGCGCCAGCACCCTGCACGGATCCGCTGGCGAAAATAGATTCGCCTGTTGCGGTACGACACGAAATCAACCCTGCCGACGACGCCAAGATGCAAGGATTAAGGACCGACTAAACTAATGGAGAATCCACGTCGTCGCGTTCGTTTATTTATTTTTCCTTTGGTCCAGTTTATTCGATAAATCGACCGCGAAATAATTCTAGTGTTCTGCATACGCACAGCGTTGGTCAAATTTCTTTAACCAATGTTTCGAGGAACGAAACGATTTGAATTGCCCATGAAGCTTGGAATTGTTGTTTGTCTAGTTGAACTCGGTTTATACGAATCCTTCGCGGGACAAATTATACTCTTGGAGTTGATATTCTTCAATTTTTTAAAATATAGTATTTTAATATGGCGATTGAACCGAGGGAGATTTCTAAAATGAAGTTTTAAAAAACGTGTGTACGTTTGCGAAAGAGAAGCTCGGAAAAAGCATATCTGATTTTACGATGATCGATATATTCGACGTTATTCGATTGGATGTATTTTAAACGATTCCAATATGATTCGCGATATTGAGTTAAAAGAATCGGCAAGAATATATATTTAGTCTGAAAATCATATTAAAAGACAGATCTGATGAAATGGGATTGATCGACGTTGTATCGAATGATAAAGTATTTTTCACCCATGGTCTTTATACGAGATAATCAATTTTCCCAAATTATTCAACCAGTAGGAGTTTATTTGTTCGGGCAATAATTAGAGTATCGTCCAAACAGACCAACTTTATATAAATAGAGTTCTACGATCTAACGTTGTACATATTTTAATGCGAGTGACGAATTAAAAATTCACTACACTCTTATCCTGATTTTATTACGACTGTACTATACCAATTCCATGAGCAGTTGTTTAACAACACACCCAGACGAAGGGAACTCGCAAAATCGTAAAATCGGTTGATAGATACGAACTATCAAATAAAACGAATTAAAAATAAGCTAGTTTTAACGGCATAAACATTCAGCCGTAGACGTTACAGCGAAACAGAGCTAATCTTTGATCGATTTTTTCGTCCTGTTTTAGGTCGTGCTTTTCTTTTTCGCCTGTAACCTGTTCATCCTGCTTCGACTAGAGTTTTGCCTATCTATGTTGTTCCTCTGCCACGACTATTTGCGCCTACTTTACCGACTGACCAATCGCCAATGTTCACGTCTCGTTACGTTCTATCCATTGTATTCTGAATTCTCGATTTCCACCGATTCTACGGCGATCGTTATACACATGTAGACGTGGAGCAGGAAGTAACACGTGTCAGTACCTGTAGTACCGTATGCCAATACTATCGTTCAAGAAGAAAATACAATTCCTTCCGTTACGTTGCACAAATCGAAGAGAAATCATTTAACCCATTAATCTGGGATCCTGAGTTCAACACGCTTGATCGATTTCAGATGCCACGTCGAAAGTCACGAGTAAAGAGCTTTCTCCTGTACGCTATCGTATTTCCGATGGTTTGGAAGTTGCGCGATTTCGAATACGCGGCAGTCGCGCCAAATAAGCTCCGTTAATTAGAATATTAAAACAAAATAATACTCGTTACTGCTCCTCGTCCGGCGGACTTTTGTCCGAACAAAATGAAATTCCCGGTGAAATTCACTGTGCATTCGCCAGGATACTCGAGGATAATTTGCTTCTGATAATTAATCGTCTTTTGTTACTTCACATCCTCGTGTTCTCTTTCCCTTCGAGTATCGTACAATTTTTCGAATGTTGTTTTAATTTGTTTATAATCGATTGTTTGATCACCGATAATTGTTTTCTGTAGAGAAAACGTTCATTCCGCAAGAAATTTTTCTATAAATAATTCGCGTTTGTCCGATCTTTGTTTCTCTCTTTATCTTCATTTTAGCCGTCTATCAGCGATAATAAACAACTACAAACAATCGCTATCGCTGATAAAAGACACTCGAGTCCGTTTAATCTCAATCTTATTTCCTCAAATTTGTCACGCTTATGACTAACCGCAGCGAGCAATTAATCTCGCTTAGTATCATTTAAAAAAGCGGCGATGTCAGAGCGAGCGGAGAATCTCTGTTCCATCGCTCGTACGCATCTGCTAAACCTGAAAACAGACGAAATTCCGAGCAGAGGTGAATGCGCTGAGGTACAAGCGGTTTTGACTCTGGCCAATCTTTCGATTAAGACGAGAAGAGAATATTACCTTGTAGCAGTTCAAGAAAATTAATTCTCGAAATCGCTCAGCCACTGGCTACCTTACGACCTTACTTTATCTTTGCCTGGCAAATTTTCTACCAAGCAGCTTCTTCCTTCTAAGTCCATCCGCTATCCGAACTAAGCTCCGAAGCTTTCAGAACTTCCCTCCTTATCGTGATACAGAAATGGTCGGTTAATACTGTAAAATTGGCGTTATACGCGCGGAAAGTACCGGCGAATATTCTACTTTGAAATTTTGTCGAGAAAGACAAAGCGGAATTAATTAGCTAGGTATTAACTTGTAAACAAAGTGAGATACTTCCCTTTTTCTGGTTTTCTTTCTCATCTTTAATGCTACGATACTTCGACTTTGACGAAAGACGAGAGACTTTTAAGGAAATATTGGACTGGCAACTAAGTGATTGCGGATTTTGTCATTAGGTGGTAATGGCAAAATCCGCAGCCACTTAGTTGCCAACCGAATATATCATTAAATTCAACGTATTTGCAGTATAATTCAATTTTCAAAGAGCCTAGTCGTACAGAAATGCAGCCATTTATCTTCAACGTTGAAAGTTTGCCCGTATACGTAATGCTTATAGTAAACCGTTGGAAAAATGACTTTTTGATTAATTACGGAAAAACCGTTCTTGCAAAGTTGTTAGAAAGCCAATATGTCGTGTAAAATTGCTGGAAGAACGTCTTCTTTTTAAAAATTCAACTCTGACATCTCACCGTGTTCGAGCAAAGCTAACGCGAAGTATTTAATATCGGTAATTTTGGCATGCAAAATGTCGTTGAGGTATTAATATAACGTGAAGTTGTCGTTCTATCCATTCCAGAATTCTTTGTCAGCGTGAGCGTGTAGAGAGTGGAAACAGCGAAGGAATTTCTTTCCGGAGAGGGAATAGACGTGCGCGAACGACGTGGCTTTCGAGGCTCATCGTATTTTACTTTCGAGGGATATTGTCGCGCCACAAATACCTTGAAAGATTGGCAGGTTACTAACACGTTGGCTGCTACGCGAATTTTACATATTTTATCTTGGGAGTCGCGACAGATCGAAATATACTACAGCGTAATATTCAATTTTTCCAAAATATTTTCACACGTTTCTCCGACAATGCTATCCAAATCTTTCGTTTCGCGAAATTTATCTCGTCCCAATCGCTCTAAAAATTGTACAAACGTTAGAGTAAATATAATAAATTTATAAATGGAACTCGGATAACCGATAACCACCGTGACAGTCAAAGTGTCAATAACCCGATCTATTAATTTTGAAGTAAACCATAGACGCGATTAAAATTATTTTCTCGATTTATATAAAGTTCTGACAGTGGATAAATTCGAAGGAAATTGAGTTGCGTTTCGTGCCGAATGCGTAGGAAGTAGCAGACATGTACTTTCAGATTTTGCGTGGGCTTTTTCTCTTTGCATGATAAACATAAATATATTTTCGTCGTAATTTTGTCGCGAATTCCTCACGATATTACACGGATATTACATCGTTCGCACGCAAATAACTTCCTTTATGTGTGATCACGATTTCGTTGGAAGATACGTTGACTGTTACTACTGAACTGACCGTAAACTTCCACGTAAGCAAGTACAGTGGAGCACACGAGACGGAACGAAGAATTGCACTACGACTTTCTCCGTAAATACCGGGGCACGAAATGAAAGCAAAAACTTAAAGAAGAAGTTATTTCGCAAATTGCTCTTAGACAAAGAATTATGAAGTTGAGGGAACCTTGAGTCTAAATGTTTGCACGAGTCTGCTCGAACGAACGTCTAATTACATCGTACATCTACTTAAATAGATTTTTATTCGCTCTTTATTTATTGTTAGAAGTGGGTCACGCATAAGTCGAATCGATAAATTAATCCTTCTTTTTCTCTTACGGAGTAAACAAAGCGAATCTTCATTTTACAAAGTTCAGAAACAAAATCTTTTTTCGAACCGCGATTCGTCACACGTTCACAATATTTTTCGTATTATACGCGTATCGATGAAAGGAAAACACGAAATTTACTTTTGAGAGACGTACGTTCTACTTTTCAGCGACGATCCGTACGTTTAGAAGCAAAAAAGGATGTACAGACTCAAGTAATTCTGAAATCTCGAGGGGTTTCGTTTTAATTTGCAATTTATATTGCACGGGTAAGATCGTTAATAACGTTTACGACGTAACCTACGTGGGTGTCGTTATCTATGATCCAACGATGCTACTTGGAGATTAAAAATTAACAAGAGGTAGAAAATATTCAAACGATCAGATATTTTCACGACCAACGATACATACGATACGTGCAGCGCGAGTAACGTAACCATTTCGCTAAAAGAAACAGAAAACGTATCGATTGCAATAATTCGCGAGTTTGTTGAAAAATATTTACCTTGTAATCTACATCGCGCGGATGAAGAGTTATCGTCGTTCAACGTAAATAATCGCGAATCTGTTCCGACAGCTGCATTTTCGAAATCACAGCGTTGTTTCGCTTTTGTTTTACAGGATCCAACGACACTTTCTCGAGTCGTTGAGGATATAAATGGTTATTTCATGTAGTCAGATGAACGCAACGAGGGCATGACTGCGTCGGATGATTTACGAGGCTCTCCGTTAATAGTAATTAATCGTTATTCGTTAACGCTTGACAGTGCAAAGCAACTACGTCAAATGCGATTATAACTGGATAATAAATCGTGTAGAGGGAAAAAAGGTGAAAAGAGAGGAGTAATTATTACGTCGTGCAATGAATTTCTGTCACGATACGTTCTTTCTCTAATTCCTGTGTCTTATATTATAAATACAGAATGACGATCGTTCACATCCGATAAACTAGAAAATTTGTCGCCGATTTCTTGCAACGCTTTCGAGTAGGCGGAAAGTAGAAAAATTTGTGATCTGTTAGATGAAAGGAAATTTATTGGTACATCAGGTATCTAAAATCTTGAATATTCCAAAATTAACTGTTTAGAGATATTGAAAGAAACGGCAGAGAATGAAAACTTTCAAAGTATTTATTTCTCTTTGCTCCTTTGTGTTTCTCTTTGTTGAACAATTTAATAATTCGCGTGGCAAGTGTAGAGAAGTTGTAAGCCATATTAATTGCCAGTTACGAGCACGGGAGCAGTGTCGTGATGAAATAACCGAACGAAAGCACGTGAATATGGAAAGGAATGGCGAAAATCGAAAATTGGTAAACGCGGTGCACGAAGCAGAGTAGAACGCGACGGTAACATTTTATTACATTTGCGAAAGTTATTCGAACCATCGTGTCGAGCCTCTAATTGTCACGAAATAAGATTTACGACCAGACCGGAAGCTCCACCCACTGTCACGCCACGTTTACCGATTTTTTTTTCTTTTTTTTTTTTTATTAGCTGGAATGCAACAGCCGGAACTCGCATTAAATGGTTCGACCACCGTCGGTCGTCGTACTCTTCGACCTTACTATAATATAAATACCCAAGTACATACTTTTTCTTGCTCCGCCGTATTGTTATCGAAGGACGGCCTTGAATATCGTGGTATCGAGCCATTTTTCATCCTGCTAGCGAGTGTTGTCCAGATAAAATGACACTGATAGGTAATACGCGCGATTCTAAAGAACGATTTGAAAGTATTAATCTATCCGAGATTATATTCTTACGATGTCGAGGTTTTATAAAAATTTGCATAATTGGCTGCCGAGGAAGGAATATAACGATTTTGCTTGTAGCGAGAACGTTTCAATATGTTTCGTGTTAGGATATCCGAAAGATGTAACAGCTGGGATCTATTAATTTCCTTAATCGACCAGTTGTCTAAAACGTCATTTCCGAAGGGAATGAGATTCCTGAAAAATAAATAAATAAACTACTACGACGATGACGTAAAGATTTCCCCAGAGGCAAACGATAGCTCACATGAATAAGAAGCTCGCAGTTGGTCGAAGAAACTGGCCGAGAGATATCAAAGTTTTACGTTCGCAGAACGTCGTACAATAGACGAAATATCTGACTATCGGCATAATCTGAACGTTTTTACCTATTTTCTACGTTAAGACAATTCGAATTTAATTCTATTTATTCGTTCAAGTATCAGCTTCGTTAATGTTTCGATCGTTGAAAAGCCGAAGCAGAGTTCTTCTCGATACATTCGATGCATCTGAAGAACGAACAATATCGATTTTACACGTGTAACAGAATTTCAATGACACTCGTTGGGAAACGATACACGAGGCAGCATCGTTTCTTGCGTTCGCGGGACCAGCGAATTTTTGCCATCTTTCGAAATAATGTTTACTTACCGAACCGTGATCGGTTGTAGCCAATTAGCGGAATACCCTCGCGAACAGTTCACTGACGCGCACCGTACGTACCTGAAAAAAAGAAACGAACGCCGTGTGAGTGTATGGAATACTGTGCTGAATTTGATTTATGTCATCGACGATGAAAAGGAACGGCCATGAAAAAGCTCCTTCGTCGAGTGGCTGCTCGACGCGATGTATAATCCATACACAAACCGATACCAACGCCAACTCTATGATACTCGAATACCGCGCTGTTCTTCGATGCAATTCTACCTTGCTCCACCTTTATTTATCTATTTTCTCTCTTATCGTTGTGGAAACCAGCGATGATTAACGATCGGTCGAATCAATGGTACGTTATTAATTGTCGTAGATTTATCTACTTTTTCTTTCTTTCCGTTTCTTGGGTTTCGCTTCGATGAGAATTACTTGGAGCTTGTGAATAGAAGGTACGATTCGATGAAATTATTTGACGAAATGGAGCAGCATTTTATGCCCGAAGAGGAAATAGATGTTCGATGAATTAAAAAAGAGAAAAACAAACGACATTTTCGTATGTTATTAATTCAGAGATCAATCCGGAGAGTGAATTAAACATCGTGAATAAAGTATTGCTTGCTTAATGAAGAAATATTTCCATCGTTTACTTAATTTGTACAGACACGCGATTCTTTTATTTAAACTTAAACAATTGTGTCTACGTTATTCTTTATCTCAGTCTAATTAAACGAATCGTGTATCCGTGCAAATTACATTATCGATAGAAACATTTCTCCATTACGCCGGTATTATATATTTATTTCTTGGGACAGTTAGGAGGCCATTTCGAAGAATGAATTAAATATCACGAATAAAACTGGCGACTGGTCGATTTGCAGACATTTCATTAATTCGATTACCACGTAATTATTTTACAACGAAATATATCTATATATATATATGGATAAGTGGAATCTTGAAAGATTAAATCCATTAGTAAATAATTTTAAACAAATTCGAAAAAGCAAACTTCAATCATTCGGTAATAACGTTAACATAAATCATAAATAAATTACTATGTACCACTCGATAAATGCATATTTCAGCAGTAATAACTGGAGTGTCAATTTTACCTAAATTCAACTGGACAACTTCAATCATCCACCATAATAACATTAACATAGATTGCAAACACGTATTATAAATTGATAGAATTATATTTTAATGAAGTTAAATTTAATTGCAACTTATATAATAACTGGTCGGCGAAAAATAAATTTGACCTAATCTCTATATTCGTTGGTAGCCAGGCAATAGCTGGATCGTATTTTTGAAACGGGTTATCAAAACGATCAACTTCGATTTTCTTAGCGACAAATTCGAAGAACAGCCGCGCGTTAATTGCAATCTTGTACTGGCTGGGTACATCCGTGGCATGTTAACGTTCGTGCCCTCCAACTGCTAGCAATTAAGCCACCAGGAATTTCGTGAATCGGATTAACAATACGATCGAAGCAATTAAGCCCGCGTTAATCGCGTTGAAAACACAGCCACGCGGTCCTTTCGTTTGTACGCTATTTCAAAGATATACCGCCGGTTCGACTGTGAAACGCCATCCACATTTTCATTCTTTCGCTGTTCTGATCACAACATCGTCGAAAACAATCGTCTAGATTCAAAAGCGCAAAAATGTTCATACCTTGTGCAAGAGATATGTACGAAAACACGTACGTATTCGATAAAAGCGAAAAAAGAGGAGATCGAGAAAAATGAATTAACAGCACGGGCAACTATGTTATGCCATTACAGTATAGTAAATTTTTGAATAAATTGCAGAATATTTGGCTGTTGTCTGCGACCAAAAGTTTGTGGAAACGTAATTTACACGTTCGCTTCGATCCATTCGTCTTTTCCCTCGTTTTTCGAACGCCAGCAAACCGATAGAATCTGGTAACCAGGATTTCGAGAAATTTCAATTTAACTGATCGTTATAAACGGCGACTATCATTTTCGGTTAGGTTAACCTTGATGGCAGTTCGCGTAACTGTGCCGTTATATTTACCTCGTCGGACAATGAAATTGCGGGGAATTACGAGCACGTATCGGAAGTAATACGATCGTAATTGCGACGTTACGTATGAAATGAACGTCATTAAAACAGGACTGTTATCGCTATTGAAGCGTATATCATCTTATCAAATGAATTCGTACAAAAATTATCGACATAATGTAACGTGAAACGAACATAAGCTGAACTTCGGCACATGTGCGTAACGATAATTGGCAAATGAAAAATCGATCCGATATAATTCTATAATCGGACAAAAGCGTAATCCTTGACTCGTTTAATCAAACGCAACTCGTATAATTATTCCAGCGAGAAAATTCAACGCCCACTAACGCATTAATTTATGCGTAATGCACGCAGACTACGAAAACAGGAAACGATTGTTCGCCACTGAATGATCGATACCTCGACGAAGGCGAACTTCGAGCAAACCTCCTCGAAATGCTCAGATCGGAGTTTAAATTTCATCGAATGGATTTAATTGCTTCATAAGCGATTCCATACGTATGATTTATCACAAATACTCCACTTGCTATTCTCGTATTGCCGACATCCAGTCTCACGAGCCAGAATCATCAACGCGATATTAAATATGGACGTAATTTCCACTTTTGATATAATCTATAAATATTAATAATCTATTAATTTTAATAATAAGCAATAATCTCTTAATAATCTATCGAGTCTCTCCTTTCGGATATCGGAAGTTCTTGAATTGCATTTCAGTGGAATTATTTTTATTTAAGCGGTGACTCTTGATTTATCGAATGTTTTGCTCGTCCTCGAAAGGATTTATTTTTTACTTTTAAACACGATTCAATCGTTTCCTATATTTTCGTGAAATCGATAATATCCTTATTCAAACGATAGACGGTTCTGTATCTTCTAAATATTCCACCGGCATCGATATAAACGCGTGTTTTTTTTTTTAAAATATCTAGACATTTGTAATTTAAATCGATGTTTGTTGGAAATACTACCTTAAAATAGAAGCACCATACGATAAGCTCATATTCGATAATCAACATTTCAATTTGAAATACAAGAGTATTTTCATTACAAAAATAGATTCTGTTACAAGAAACCGCACGGCCCCGAAGTATGTACGATAAACGCCCTGTAGATCAGCGTATTTTAAATAACCGGTGACGTCTTCTGGAACACCGGAGATGCAAATGCATTTTCCATAGAGTTGGCCTGTAAATGAAACGAGCTCGAAACACGGTCTCGGATTTTGTCGCTTCTTTGAGTGACAATGGAGAAAAACGGCTGCCTGATACACAGCAGGGGAAAATAACGCCGGAAGCCTTGGTGGCAGATGCGGTTTAACGTAAAAACAACCAGACAATACGTATTATTTATAGAGCGTCGAAAAATTCACGGGTTTTTTCGCCGGCGAATTGGAAAACAACGATGGGAACATCGCCAAAGGGAGACGTCGAGAAGAGAAGAGATTGTCGTCGAGCGTGCGAACGTTCGTCGAAGGTCCGTGTAACATTATTTGAAAGAGCGTGATCGCGTTTCACGTACGAATGTGAGTTGATTTTTTTTCTCGTTAAATCTGCCCTTCCGCGGTCCACGGGGATTTTTTCAAAGGGTAGGAAATAATTTCACCCCCGTCGCCGGCAAGTTCTCGATATTTTTACGTACGTGACTAAATCGAGGTCCGCGCTTTTCCGATACTTCCTAAGCGGATTAAAGCTGTTCAATTTACAGCGGCCAGTCTCATTTATATTCCGCGCGGACAAAACGTTGCGTGAAGTTCGGTCGGAATTTTTACGGAACGCTCGTGGTATCTCTGATGGGATGCTTCTATTATATGTATGTTACACGGGTTTAACCTCGTGTTAATTATGACAAATGTTGAGCGCGTAACTCGCACTCGCGAATTTTTCAACTCTTTGTCATTATTATTATTCTTACGCGTCCCGACCCGGTTTTAATGACTTAATAAAACGAATCGTAGCGCAAACGTTGCGGTAGAAAATTTCCAGGATATTCGTGAATCACGTCGTTCACACGGCATCGCGAAAGCTATTCGAATACTTGGCGCGGAATATTTTTACGAATATATTATCCGCGTTGTACGAAATTTGCTGAAATTTTATCGACACCGTGACGAGACTCTGTCGTAATCGTATCGGGCTAATTTGAAAGCAATCCGACTATAAGATCCAGCACGAGCAAAGAAAGCAGAAATGAGGAGAAAGAAATAAATGAAACAGAGTCGTATCATGGATAACGGAGGAATTAGTAGAATCGAGTCCCATGGCTGTAAATCACCAAGGACACAGGAAGTCGAGCAACTCCGCGCAAGAATTTTAGGATTCTCAAATACATCGTACAGCAATCCATTCGTGTCGTTTCTCGTGGCGATAAATAACCAACGACAAAGTCTTCCTAGCGTCAGCTCGACGCGCATATTAAACGACGAGAGACCAATATTTTCTTCGATTGCTACTTCGTTCTACGTCGATCGCCATCACCGACGAATAAAACGCGATTCATCGCGAATCGTTCGTACAATTCGACGGCAATTTGCGCAAGCTGGTTGCCGTGTCGTTCGTGTATAACGACTCGTTCGCCGACGCATCATACGGTAATTATGCCCGTTATCCAATTAGCCGTGACCTAGAAACAAAGAACTACCTTTGAAACCAAGTGTCCAAAGTAGTTCGGCTCGTTTCAGGGTAGCTTGGAACCGAAATAGAAAGGAAGCGAATTCTTGCACATCTGACTCGATTATTCGCGACTTTTGAAACTAGCAAAGTCGATTGGCTTGAAATTCGTTTTCCGTTTTAGGTGACTTTTATTTGTAATAATACGACAGAGTTCGAAAATGCTAGCTTTAAGGCACAGGGAAGGTTATTTTTAAATTTACGTGTGTATTACGGATAATAATTGGATTTAATCGATGCAATTTTTGCGTACAGCGTTCGCTCTCTGAAATCATAATTAAAATTTATAGAAGTTATTCACTTCGTCGACTATTTTTCTCCTCGCAATTACATTTGCAAGTGTGCACTCCCCTGGTTCATTCTATAGTTTTATGCCATATTTGTTCATCGTTAATAATCGTTAACGTATGTTTCACTCCTACGCGAAGTTTATGTATATTGTACGGTTTACATGGACGTCATATAGACTTTGCTAATATACCAACCTCTCTCTTATTTGATCGTATCTGTCCGACAACGATATCTTCCTTAATAACATTAATGAAACCTAGTTCGATACTAGCGCTAATTTCACTTTGTTAATCAAGCTGCCGGCGATGTACATAAGTCAACACGTGTGTTCCAGTAAACTGTATTCTCATACGTATAAACTTTCGTACTAATTTTTAGAAATCACTAGATCTCCGCGCTTTGAAGCTGATATTTTTCGATTCAACCCGTCAAAGGGTAGAGAAGCCTCAAATTGGGTGTGCGGAAATCAACCGACGCGGATCAAAGATCCATCGAAACACGGAAATCAACCATCGGCCGTACGATTACAACATTAAATATACAGGGTGTTGCCGAATAAACAAGAAACAAATGCTCGAAGAAACAAATTTATTGCGCATTTTGTTCGTATTTTTTCGCCTCGTGCCCGTTTGCACGTGTTATTCGGTCGCACCCAGTATATGCGATTACAAAGAACCACCGTCTCGTAAAGCCAGCTCGAAATGAACTATAGCCAACGTCTTAGCAGGTAGAAAAGGCGAAACGAGTGGGTCGTTCAGATGGTACGTGGCCTTCCTTCGATGAAATTCGAGCAACTGTTCGAAGCTTGCCATGCTCCACGAGTTAATTCGTAACAATTGGATTACACGGTTGCGAAGGAGGTCGAGCAATTTGGAGGAGCGAAGGACGCCGTAAAGGAACCACCAAGGCTAGCAGCACACCTGTAGCACTATAACCCTCGCTGCGAACCGACCACATTCGTTTCCGGATTTCCTTGGTCGCGTGCGCCACACCGAAAAACGTGCCACAGCTGAACCAGCAATCGGATACGAACGAGTCAGCGTTTAGACAAGGAGCATCCGTCCTCGAACGTGTTACGGTTTCGCTGGTAGCTTAACGTAGACGTACGACCTTCTGTCCAAATTAGCTCTTCGCTTACAACCGCGTCAGGGCCTCGTGCAACCAAGGGGATGTTCGATCAAGGAAGGTTTCGAGTATCGAGAGAGGATCTCTGTGGTTGCTTTAGCGTCCTTGGGCGGGAATGGAGCCTAACGATACCCGTGGCAGTTTGATTCCACGTAGCGGTCAGGGTAGTCTGAATTATTCTTCGAGGCTGACGATGCTCGTACACCGGAATACCGAAGTGTTTTGCTGTTACATCCAATGACGCGATTGATGAATATCTAAGTCTGCTAGACTGATATCTAACTCTGTCTGTGTAATGGACGCAGGATGCAAATTAAAATCAAAATGCAATTTCCACTTATCGTGACTCGCTTGAGGGAACTTCGGGAAACCTAAATCAACCAATCTCGGTCTACTCTCGCTTCTAAATTTCCACTTACGAAGTTCCTCGTTCAAACGACCAGAAACTTGATCGAAACCAATCGTTTCGCTCTATCCTTGCTTCCAAATTTCCATTTCCAAGTCCCTTATTCAAACAACGAGAACTCACCGTCACCAGACTGGAAAACAAACTTCCCCCGCCGCTTTTCTTTTTTCTTTCGTGGCAGCATAGTGTCGGAGATATTACTCGAGAAGTTTCTGGCCCTGCGTTTCTTTCACGTGATCGCCAGTTCACGCAACGACCGTGCTGAATTACAGCTGAGATAAGGTCGGCGTGTTTCCATGGAGAGCGCCATCACGGAAATGCCCTGTTTCGCTCCCGAAGGAGAGCCACGCTCGTTAAACTAGCGGATAGAGCTAGAAGAGTTAACGTTACGGTCGCATTGTACGCGACGATCGGTAGACCGTTCCGAAGGAAAAGAACGTGTAAAAGTAACGCGATACCAAGGTATTCTTTGGTTTTGTTTGCGCCATGGCTTTGCCCGTGACCAGAGTTACGCTTCTACATTAGAAAGTCTAAGTTATTAAATGAGATTCGCGCGCTGCGAGCAATCGATTCGTTCGCGTTTCACGTTAATCTTGCGAATAGTTTATCACCGGGGAAATTCGGTTTAATACTGCACGGGCTTTACGTAACCTCGTTACATCGGCGATCGTTTCGTTAAGCTACAAATAGCCGTGGCATTTTCGATCGAAAGTTTTACCGTACAGGATGGATACGTTCACCCGTTTACGCTCTTTAATGTTATATACGGCCCGGTATACGCTGTTTAACGTCGCTGAAGTCGCGATACGCATCGTATGCGAGGCCTTCGACAGGGCGGTCGTGGAAAATTGACTTTTCTCTTATCGATTTACGATACACGCCGCTACCTGCATGGAAAAGCGTCCTTTTTCGGGGTTTATGGCGAGTTTTATCCGACACGGAATTTTATGACTTGGGAGAGAGAATTCGTATTACGACGATTACCAAAAGTATTTGCATAACATTTGGCTCGTATTTTGACAAAATTGTAGCTTTTTATTCGTGTTTCTAATAATAAAATGCTTCAATATGCTTCAGTAGCAGCGATCGGTGATTGGAATATCGGGTCTGAAAGAATAAATTCCGAGAGATACAGTCGCTAGTAGAAGTGTTTGGACAATGTGCTCGATGTTTGCAATTTCGGGATTTTAAAGTTCATCCACAAAATGATGTTGTTACAGCGCTAATGAAGTTTCAGAAAGCTTCGTGTTATAATATCTACAATACCTACGATGTATTTATGAATATTCGCCGTAAGTATCAAAATATTTTTGCCACTTGGTATCGTGGTATTTGCGCATAAATTAATTATTAGGTTGTCCGAAAAGTTTCTTTCGTTTTATAAGGAAATAATAGACGCACAATGTTTCTGGTTTTGTATTAGCTTATTGAATAAAACTAATATAAATCTACCTAATTCGATAAAATAATATAAAAGAGAAATTGTTGTTCATCTATTATCACCTAATAGAAAAACAAGGTGTCCGAAAACGCTATCGTTTCGCGAGCAATTTATGTTGTAAAATCTGATCTTAACGGTTAATATTAGAGGGAAGCCTAGAATTTCATGATCTTCTTGAAGGATTAGACAAAAGCGCAGGTGTGGGACTCATCAATGAGGCTTAGGTTTTCCTGAATATTACATGCGCTTTGCACAAATCTGCTCTGTGTGTGGTACGTGACTATGCAAATTGGGAATTTCGTATGCACCGTTGAATTGGGAATCGGCTCCTTCTAAAATCTGCAGCTCTCGTTGATTATTGATTCGTTGTTGAATAAAAAAGCAGCTGAATTTTTCGAAGCTCCATTGTGGCTTCGAAATATTCTCTGTTCTCTGTAACTACGTGTTAAAGCGAAATACACGAGTGTCCGAGTATTAGTGTGCAAGTAAATTTATATTTCAGAATAACGGTGGCTAATTACCCTTGCTAATTTCGTATTATAAATAAATCTAGCGATAAGAATTACGTCAAAATATAATACTCGTTATAACGTTTATTTTCGGTCACCGAAGTTTCTTCTCTGCCTGGTCACATAGATGTTAGATACCAAAAAATAAGGCTAAGTCATCGTGCGCTCGAGTCTTTATTCGATAGAAAAAATCCCAAGTACCATGTCTTAAAGACGTAATTTCCGTCTACGTTAAAAACATAGCGGATGGTGTAATTATTATACCTAAATAATTATATAATTAGCATACAACTAAAACAGTCAAGTTTTTCCATATAATTCACGAGTAAATATCGCTAGGATATTCAACAACGAGATTACTATCTCTGTAACACGATCGACAAGAAAATGAATTATGTTACTTTCATGATGTAAGCTTCAGAGATACGCTTTCATTGATAATCCGATATTCCGTAGCAAAACACACAAAGCAGGTAAAAACGCCAGGGGCAAAAAACGTAGAAATCTGTGGATCAGATTTAAAAATTTGCTCGTCAAGAAAAATCTGCACGTATCCATAAGTATCGCGAACGAGATACTTTGAGAGTTACTTTAAAGAGAAATTCGAGGAGGAATAACAGTGTAACAATAGCGCACGAAAGACACGCGTGAACTAACGTTTATTTCGCGTCAATAAGAATTGCATAGAAGATGTAGAGTGAAACTCGTACACGAAGATCGTTCGTATTGCACACAGAGGCGGGGCGTGCATGAACCAAACGGATGTTTCGTGTCAAGTTTGTCATACAGAATATTCCCCTTTACAAATGATGTCATTTCTGGGTTGGTTATCGCTGTCTATCTTTTACCTACGACGTACACTGTGCACGGTTAGCCGTACTTCCGTGTCTCGTCCGTATTTTGTAAATGATTTCAGTCAAGACACGTAACGTTATCGTAACGATGCAGTTTAAACGTATATAACAGGCCTTGACAAGAAGAATGCTGACGCTTTTCAAGACCATACATCACGCGATTCTACGCGGACAAAGGGAATTTTACGTTTTAATAATCTCGAGCAATTTTAGGCATGTCATTAACATATAATTAATATATACACACAAATATATATAAATATATATAAAATTCTACGTTAAGTTTACCAAAGGCACCAGTATTTTAAGTAATTATATTTTAAACGATTATGAAAGTTGCGAACATATAATTTTTTGCAAATTTGGTAATTCTAACGTTTAGTTAGTCAACGAACTATTTGAGTCAGGTGGTAGGAGGTTTTAATACATTTCTTCTTATGTTATTTTCTATAAAAATATTTGTCGATTAAAAAGATGCTGAAAAGAAATACTATTGGAATACATGTATCATACGGTCATGGATTGTTACAGCCATTGTCGTTTTCAAGTGATTACGATCGTGGCGCATATGCAGTTCAACATATTCAATGACAAGCTCCTTATAAATCAGCCCTAACTAATGTTATCATGCCCATTGTGAAGTTAGCGAATGCGTAGGCATCGATGAATAATGTATCGCGAATTAAGCATGTATCCAGTCAACGGGATAACGAGACCAGTGTTCCATAGACGAACGCATTCGATCGAGTTTCAACTATCCCATGTTACACGGAATAACCCTGTGCTACGTGCGTAAAATTTAATACATCGGTTGTATATAATTGACTCGGCATCATGCTTGAACGATTGTATCTGATGCGTCTAAAATTCCTCGTGAAATAACTCGTTGCAAGGCTGTCTTTGAAAATTCATTTTTCAATAGAATGTCGGAAAATAAAATATCCCTTTATTTTCTATGTTCTATGTATTCGTGCTTATTTTCATTCGTTTCGAATTTTAGTAGAATTTTAATAGAGGAACATTATACGATAGAGTAAGCGAAACTGGATTAAGCGACGGAGATGAACGGGACGCTTCAGTAGAAGAAGACACGGCGAGTCAGACATCTGCCGCGCGTATAATAAGATACAGTACGGAACTCCACGACTGAACGCTTCGTTCTCGTAATTTTCTTCCGGAGATTTTTCGCAGCGACGAAAAAGAAACACCCGAATTTGGAGATGTGGAACGAGAGATATCGAAACGCGAGTCCTATCGCACGGAGAACAACGACGACGACAAATTCCTACACGACGCGACGTTGTTCTTAAACGTTTTACGTCCGAGTGGTAGTGAAAAAATTCGTACAGCAGCAGGCCACAGCTAGCAATTTCGACGAAATCGAGATCGCGACCACGTACGTGCACAGAAAGCTACCCGCGCAACCCACTGATTAGTCATTGATTAGTCGTGAAAAGGAAAAAGAAAGAACGAGACGAAAAGAATGGCGGCAAGCTAATGTATGGTATTTATTTAATTTTTATTGAAGTATCGCGTGATTGTAAATTTTCGTGAGCACGTGACGTTACAGATGGAAAAGGGTTCTTAGCTATGTTTAACTGCAAATGATCGATGACAAGTCTAATGTAAATATAATAGCGGTCCTAGATAACAGACATTTAATTCCCTTTCTCTCTGTCGAGAAAAATGTTCCTTTCACTTCGAAATCTTTTTCGCTTTTCAGCTTCTACGTTGTTGCGTCTCGGAACTCATAAAGAAGCACGTGAGTGTTCGTCGTCGACGAAGTTTATAATTCTGAAAGGAAGTTTTTGAATGGTATCAGAGACAGTCAACAAAAGTTTTCTTCGTGCTGAATAATCAAAAACGTATTATAAACTCGGCATTTCCGAGGGCTAATTAAAAGACAGCTTTTAACGGCAACTCGCTCGCGAGATTTTCCACGGGAAAGGGAACACGTGACGGTACAGCTGGCACACTTTTTGCACGGTGGATGCGTACCGTGCAAAAAAAAAAGCGGGAAAAAAATAGAAAAGGTCGCGAAACAATTGGTTCCCAACAAAGTATAAAACTTGTGCTAAACTAAAGCTAACAGTGGAAAAAGCAATTTAAAATATAGAATTGTATTCGATAACGACATTTTATACAATAAACACACGAACGGAAAGGTGACGTGTCAAGGAAAAGCAAAAAAAAAAAAAAAAAATATTTTTTTTCAAAAATCGACATTTCATTCGCCGTTGCTCTCTATTACGTTACATGCGTTTTCTTATTACTGGGAAAAATATCACCTTTGTCGCTCGAAATATCCTCCGTTCGATCGTGTTGTATCGGTTGTGACGACGTATAATATTTTCCCTTTTCTTTCGACGATTCTTCAAAACAAAACAAAAATTTGAAATCGGATAAAACGTTCGAGATCGGTGTAAAACGATGTTCCACTTTGTCAGTTAGTTGTATTTCTTCTACGAGTAGTTTCCTTTTCTCGTTATTATTCGTTTTTACGAGATCAGAGATACCTGAGGCTACTCTAACGCGTGTTGAAAAAGCCAAGTAAAAAAAGATACCGTGTAGAAAGAATCTCAGGTGCTCTCACCGTTCCTCTTTCACCAAAAAAAGTGCGTCCAGGATGCACAAAGGATCGCGACTCTTGCAATCTCATTCATTGGAAAATTACCATTTCCGTACATCGCTCGATCGACGTGAATCCTGAGCGAACCAGCTCAGTCTGTCTCGAACGAGCTCGATCTACTTCAGATGCAACCGAGCACTGCAACACGGCAGAATCGTTGGAACGTCGAAGATAAGACGCGCAGCGCTAGTAAAACGCGTACTTCGAGTTCAGTAGTGTACGGTATAACGGATTAAGGCGGATTGTTGCACCGAAATTGGCTACAATACACGACCATCCTCAAAACGCCGAGACTCGAAAACAAGCGAAAAATATTTAGTCAGAAACTCGTGTCAAAGTCAACGAACTTAGAGACGCGTCAGACGGTGCTCGTTTGAAAAAAGTAGCCCAGACTATCTTCGTTTGAAAGGAGAATTACTCGAACGCGAAGATTTCATTCGGTCGATCCGCCTTTAATCTTTGATTAGTCTCGGAGGAAAAACCGGCAGATCAAAGCGTGGAATCACCTAAGATACCTCGGATCTTTTTCTGCGTCTCTTTTCGTCTTTCTATCGCGAAAGAATCGGACGAGCGCGTTCGATGAAATATTACCAACGACTCTTCGAGACGCTTCAAACCTTCTTCACCGAGATTCGTATTGATTCGACCGAGCTCCTAGACGTCGAGCTAATTATAATTGCACCGACTGAAAGGTACTAAGAGGCTTTTAACCGAAGTAATTGTAGCGTGAATTTTATAGGAATGCCGGCTACTCGTTCAGCCTTCGGGCGAACGTTGCGCCACGTGACTCCGTTTCGACCACATCTCGAGGTGAACGCGTTTCCGTTTCCAGTTTCCGCTTCTAGCTGCCGGCTAAGGGGCATTTGATCGTGAAATATTTTGACAGCGCTGCCTTCGTACACGTCAGAAAACACGAAAACATCGTTCTGTTCCCGAGCGAAGATATTCCCTGGAACTTCGTTTACCGTTTAAACAGAAAGCCAATAATTTCGATCGTCTCGATCTTCGATCATCTTGGTTACTTGTAGAGAAACGGAAAAGTTTCCTTTTCAAAGATTATACGATATCAGAAGCAGGCTATATCGAAAGTAATTTTTTCGAATCGCGTGCAGGATTTCGAGAGATCTTAGAATCACATCTACTCTCGAAATGAAATATTATACCTTTCCCGTTATTTGTAGAACACAAAATTCATACGACGCAACATGTCGTATATTACCTACGTATTTCACGTGAAATAAGACAATAAGACAATACTAAATAAACAATGATCTTCGCGTTATAAGAGAAGCGACGTTTATTCACGTCGACGTCATACTGCAGTACATCGTCGTTGAAATAGCCCATG
Source organism: Bombus affinis (assembly GCF_024516045.1). NCBI lineage: Eukaryota > Metazoa > Arthropoda > Insecta > Hymenoptera > Apidae > Bombus > Bombus affinis. Next base: position 11,523,600 of record NC_066353.1, read on the forward strand.
AATTTTTTATCCATTATCGAGCTGTTAGTTCATACCGTTGGTGGATGCTCGATCTTTGTATACAGGTGATTCGATAATATTGTACAGGGAGTAGCAAGGAATGATAGAATCTCGCTATGCCTGTTACATCGTTAATCGTAGTCCTATTTCAGTGGATGATAAAATCGACGATTCCGTCCGTTTTACGATTGTATCAGTACGCATGTAAGGATTTACAAACAGATAGCGAATAGTCGTTTATCGGATATATTTTCGTTCGCCGACGAAAGGACATCGATACTTAAACCAGCTATCTTCACGGATATGTTTAGGATTGAAAGCCGTAACGTCCGTTGCAACGTTAGCTCTTTTACGTGCGCTTTGGTCATGCGATTACGATGATATAAACTGAAACACAGCTGCGTCATACGTGCACTTTTTTCCTTTGATTCTTCGATAATCGAAAGTATTTTGCTAAATAATGCTAATTCTTGGAACACGATTGATCAAAAAATGTTGTTTCCAAGAACAAGATGAAACGTTCAGCGATCTCTTCTTTCGGCTGTTTAACTTTCAGCGGTCTGCGTCTTAATGTCTTAATGTCTTAGTTTGCGGCAACGTCTTACGGTTTATCTCGCGAAATGCAAGTAGGTACTAGCCGTAACGCGCGTACGTCATTTTCCTCTTTAGAAATTCTTTAAGCGAGATACGTCTGGATAATGCACGTGAAAATCTGATTCGTTGATAAATTAAAGTAACGTACGTGGCGTCACATACGTTAAGTAACATGGCACAGAAACTCGCGTCGTACCTGACACATTGTATATCAGATGGAAGAGAAAAAAAGCACGAGTCGGCGTTATAGAGCGGTTAAAGGCGATCGTTTTCAAAGATTCGAGAAAGGACTGCTTTCTCCATCGAGAAACCAATCGTAGAAACATTCTTTCAACGCGACGTACATAAGTAGTTTCTGCCGATTGAAATCGACCAGCGTAATTTCCTGACAAAGGTTCGACGATTTCCCAGCTTATTATCCATGGAGCCGGCCTTATCTAAGGAAGTCTAGTTATTATGCTCGAAGGAACCTCTCGGTATAACCATTTCCATTTCTTCGCGCAGTATTCCTCCCGAGTATTTCACGGAGAAATAGAATCATCGAAGCAATTTTCGAGGGTATTGCGCTCGAGTAAAATCAGAGCCCGACTCGAACTTGTTTAACTTCCGGCCCGCCATCGCTACCGCCTCCTGGCTAACGTGGATTCGAACTTCTCGTCGACAGCCTGAGAATACGCAGGCGAAAATTTTCTAACGGCTGATAAAGTACGTGAGACGAAACTACGATGCCCGAATCTTTCGCTTAGACTTTAGATGGCCATGCGAATTAACTTTCGGAAACTTTGCCTCGTGTCCTTTCGTGATTCCAAGGGAATGGCACACGACACTTGAGAAAATGACAAGTTGATCTTTCTACTGCAACTTGCTGCGTGTTTAAATTTATGGCGCTATGGCGTGCCGTGTGTACACAGGAATACATTAAAAAACATTGCTATTCTACATATATTATGTTCTCTTTCATATTCTATCACAGATTAAGTTGTAGCTTACACAAGCCATAATTATGCCGCGTTTGATCGAGAGTCAAACACTTTTTTTTCAAGAATTTCTCTAATATATTAACTTTATCGTGTTTTTCGTTCAATTATACTTAAGCGAGCATGTCAATGTGCACGATGCATTCTGTTATTCGTCACGCGACCAATAACGAGCTAAACAGTTTACTCTCGGACGTAAACCGCTTAAAAGTCCTTCATAACTGACCTCGTGACTCGCCAAATTCCATGATCAAGGATAACCGGAATTACTCGTTTATATTTTTGCCGACTCTTTTAACACGTTGACTGCCACGCGTATTTTCAAAGAAAGGTCCGTCAGTGCGGCAGTACCAAGCGTTCTCTGTTAGGTGTTCCCATCGATATTCTACTAATGCGAGTCGCTCATGTGGTGGTCTCAAGAACGATCTTTCGTTTCGTTTGTTCGCAACATTGAAACCACTAGCTGTTGTCGAATATGATGAAGGAAAGTGTGGTATAGATTATTCCGACCAAATGGTTTTTTATGCCACCACAATTGGAAAAGGAATCGAATGGTACAGAAAACTTGGCGTTCGACTCCTTCTGGGGATTTCTGTTGTAAACGCTTCGACGGTTTACAAGATTGCAACAAGGAAGAATATAAATATTAGAATATTTAGACAATTATAAGTTGGAAAATTATTAGGGTTGTCTGAAAATACAAAAGATCCTTGTCTTCGACGGAGTCGGCATAATATCGCCGTTCGGAAAAATGATTCCGAAAGAAGCATTAGACGCGCATGCAAACTATGTTATGCGAATAAACGACGTCGAACGGACCGAACAAAGGCACAAAATAATTTGAAGAAAACAACAACTTCTTGCCCAAATTGTCCCGACCAACCTCAGTTATGCATAGAATGCTTTAAAGTTTCACATTCTAAATAATTTTTTAATAAACCACTTTCGTATTACTTTTATAACAATTCAACAGTTTTATTATTATGGAACATCTTTTCAAATATTTACGACGATCCTTCGCAAGTAGTCAAATAAGCGACACCCGAATACGGCGAAAGTTCCTGCAAAGATGAGGAAGAAAATCGAAGATCGCTGCGTGGTCCCTTGACGCGCCTCTGAATTGAAAGACGGTTGGCGGAATTACAGACAAACGATCGTGCTTACGAGTAAGCGTGGAGATAGATTATTAGCATAGTTAACCCCCGCCACGGAAATTGCTGGAGCAAAAACTGGTGTAGCACCCTTGAGTCGGCAAACGAGTAATTTCCGCGATAGCACATTCAAGTTGCGCGTTTGCCTTCCTTTAACGCCGGTGGCTGCGTTTCGTATTAACAAAAACGCCCCCGCCCATTTTATAATCGCGTTTACGCTATTTAATACGGACGATTTACCTTGGCAACTCTTCCAAAACCGGAGTTACCGCCGCGTTAGAACGGCGCAAATTAAAACCATCGTTGGCGTTTTACCGTAAAAATCGTTGCGGCACAAAGTACGCGAACGCATTCTAATTCAATTGCGCTTAGGCGGTTCGCGCGGTTTCCACGGAAGCAACGGCAATCTACGCGACTAAAGAACTATCATTATAAACTCTAGTCGCGATAGTTAATGACGTTATTCGTCTAGATTACAGTGTGCTTAAAACAAGTATTATTCGGCTGCCGGCGCGCTACAATTCAATTGGAAGTTACGTTATCTGAACGAAAGCGGAGTGTTGTTCCTGTTGTGCCTGGGAACAGGAAACTTTCCCAACGTTTAACTCCCGCCAAATGAGTAAAATGTCTGGGAAGAAACAGCGTAGCAAGAACGTTACAACCGCGTTGCAAATGTTCGGGCAAACTCGAATTCTTCTACGTGCGACTGAAGAAATCGCAGCTAAATAGAGCTTCGATTCGCGCAACGCTAATATCGATATTATACTTTGGATATTTTATACGCGTCTTTGTATTTTCGGGCTGAGAAATCGCATGGTCGACGATCAATTAAGAGATAGAATCCGGCGAATATTTCCATTGAAATGTATCGGTGGCAAGAGAAGGTGCGTTGCGCGCGTGAAATATTTAAGTAGCAGTAGAATTAAAGTAAATTAATAAAGAGTCGACAATGCCGCGCGTGAGTTGTTCTAGAGTCGATGAGAGAATGAAAAATTACTCGGTTGTTACGTTATCGTCGATTCAATCTTTTATGGTCGAACGTAGCTCCGAATATTTCTTTCTATATTTATTCGGCTTCATTCTGTACATTTTGTGGTGGGTACCAGCGACTTCAAATTTCCCACAAACACGTAAACATCAGCGATCTAGTTAAAGCGTTGAGCGATATTAAATAAACCAGAAAAATTCAGTACAGAAATCTGAGAGGAGATTCAACAGAAGAGGTTTATATATTTTCCCCAGTATATGTGGGTTATTTGCTCTGTGTTCATTCTTGAATCAAACGGTTGACTTCGTTTAACCAGCGAAGTTTGCTTTGAGACGAACGATCTTCACAAGTACTACAAACAGCTTCGTCTTGTTACCTTCGTCTCAACTTGAACATTCTATCCCTTCCAGGTTTATACAGCATACAGACGTTCGATCTACAAAACAATTCTGCAAGTTTCCGGCTCTATCTTGTAGCAAGAAACTTGCTCTGGTTGTAGAACCTCATTGTCGGAGCGACTTGCAAGCCGCGGCGAATTTGCCAAACGCTAATTACAGAAGAAACCGGAAGTTTAGATCGTTCGAAGAGCAACGATCTCGTTCGTTTCCGTGGAACAGCGCGAACGAGAGAAGAAGTAATTTTAAATATTTGTATGGACAAATTGACTTAACAATGGCAAACTTTGATCGAAAGCAAAATCTTTCGTCTCTGTCGTGTAAATTGACAAAGTAAACGCGACAAATTTCGACCGATAGATTCAACTCTAAAATTATAGAGTTGTACAATTTCAAAATAATGTTCAACGGAAGAGAAAAATGATAGAGCGACAGGAAGATTTAGTACATCGAAACGGAAGATGGAATTCATACAGCCATTGATGATTGATGTCGTTTTATTCGCGCGAGTGGCCATTTTGAATATTATTCAAATGCAGTCGCATCCCTTGCAAAACAATTTGTTCGGTCCAAGCAGGCATCTCCACAAATGATTCTGTTATTATATTGGGTCGTTTGGGAGGTTCATACCGTTTCTGAAAATCAATATTACACGCGGCCAGGTATTTGCCGAAATCGAAAAGGAATAATTTACTTTTATCATCCGATCAAAAATGGAATGCTAAAATAAGTATATTCTGTTTTTCGTTAAATATTGAGATTTCGATAACTAAAATCAACGGATGTTAACTTTTGACGAAGAGTTCTCGTTGAGCAGGCAAAAATATCCAATCCTCGTTTATCAGATATAGCAGACGTTAAATATGATTCAACGGATTATTATATTTTATAAGTGGAACTCGTAAGAGCCGTTGGAAAAGGCTCGATATCGGAAAAGATGAAGAGCTTTTCGAAGTAGCCGAAGGAATAGATAGGAAAAGTTAGAGTCAGAAAGCAATGATACATTATTCAACAAAATGCTATCTCTATGAAAATACATTGCCATCAAATTCTTCTTAAATTTCGCTACCTGTTTCTGAAACAATCAGATACGACATAAGATTCCCCGATAACTAAAAATGCCAGTCTTAAATATATCACGTATAAACGATTACAATTAACCCATTACCACGTTATTTTTTAACATTGTCTCTACGAAATAGAATTCCAAGCATTCGTACAGCATTTTTCTATCGCTACTTCTTTCGCAAAAATTCTACAATTTTATGAAACTCGACGAGCTACTTATAATATTACGAGAAGCTATATCGCTTGATCGTCGATGAATTAAAGCGATACGGTGAAAATAAATATGTACATTGGCGATTTTACGTCAATCGGTCAAACGTATTCGTATATTTTTAGCAATGACGTTTACTTCGATATTTGCTTTGGTAATTCCAATGTCGACTTCTAACGATATTACAAAAAAATAACCTATTATCTAGCCTTAATATCCCTAATCGCCGTGGAGATGCAAAATTCTGCATTGGGAATCGATTGACGTCACGGTGGCCAGAGCTTGATAGATAGGACGACCCTTTGCAATCGAATCTAGATCGAACCACGATGAAAATGCTGTTGGCAGCGAAGGCGTAGCGTATCCCGCCTTTATCGGTCAATTCATTCGCACCAGGTACAAAGGAATCGCGAAACGGTGCCGTCTTTCGCCTGATTTATTTGATCTGCGGCTTTCATAGAACGACGTGATGGAATCGCGCCGTAACGCAACCCATTTCGTATATCAAATACGCGGCGATGCATCCGGAATTCCGTATGCTTCTGTCGACGTCTTTGAACGGCGATATATTCGTATGTCAATGAGAAACGCGAGGCACGTCGTTAATGAAGCCAGTGGGGCACCATCGATTCATCCGCGAATGCGTTCATCCCGATAATATCTAACGATAAACGCGTCCCTGATATCTGCAACAGACATATCACCGCAAACAGTACGAAACAAGTGTTAGCGGATAGGCAAAACCGAATAATTATAGCGTCGTGTCGATGTATTCGTTTTGGGAGTAAATCAACAGCACGTGATATTTACCGTGAGAAGCTAGCAAAATCACGTAATAGCTGCGTATGTATACACCGTACTTGTTTCTTGTCTTTTGTAGGCGAAGAGAGGAACGCTCTGGTAAATGTCCGTAAATAGCGATAGAGCAGATGCAATGCAGTGGTATCGTGCGTACGAGTTTCGAATTTATGATCGCTGAAACGTTCAGAAAATAGCGCGGTTCAGCGGAATAATGCTTCTTGCAATCAAAGGTAGTCGGTGGGTTGCATTAACGTTTATGGCTGCTTATGCGCTTTACCACTTTGTGCATTCGCAGCCGCTTTTTATGATAACAGATAAAAGTATGACTTTTTCGAAGATGGAAGATTAAAAAATGGTATTTATGAAACACAAATGGTTTCGCTTGGATGAACGCGATAAAAGTGTAACTATTTCGGATGCTAAATATCATTAATATTAATAAGATAATTGTTAAATATTATTTTGATCGAACTGGCTGTGCGCTTGTTTTATATTAATAGAGGTAGCTTTCTTTTATTGGGATTTATATTGGAAGCTGGATATCGTAGTAAAGATTACAGGCTTTCGGATAATTTAGATGGATTGAAGTGGTTCTTATATTCCCTCCACTGTATTTAGAGTTCTCCGCGCTCGTGTAACGTGTTACTGCGCTAGCTCTGTAGTTGTTAAGCTCTGTAGCTTGCAACATGCTGGTTTAGTGTTCTTCGCTGGATATCTTCGAGTGTCCAGTTACGAGTCCTGTTATAATCGTCTCTTTCTTTTTGTGCTTAGAGTAGAAGAACTTTATTCGACGAAAGTATATCGTGGATTTTCGTACTTTTGCTTGTAATTTCTACGATCTGTGCCATTCTATCTTTCGCTATTCTACATGCGACTTCAGCCAACGTTATAAACAATGAAAATAAAAGAGACAAACACCAAGTCGCAAAAGTTATAACAAAGAAAGTTACGCGATCGTTGTGGGTGGCGTGACAAACGCGATCTTCGCCTCGGTTCTTTCGTATGAATGCATAACGCGTAACAAACAGTCTGCGTCGCGTCACCGTAAAAGCAATATCTCTTTCACCAAATATTACAATTTTATTACGCGTCTTTCGTATTATCGCAATGCGGGGAAACGTTCGCTAGTACGTTCGCGAAATATTTTTAATTGAACGCGCACGCCTGTTACGTTCTTCCCTCTTGCCGTTACTTTAAAACGTAGAATCTAAAAAAACGCGCGACATCGGCGAGGCGAGCGGAGAACTTTAGCCGATACGGTTGAACGAAATATATTTCCCCGGACAATATCGTGCCGTATCGCGCAAATAGAATATCACGGTTGTTCACGAATACGAGGATCGTTTGGTTCATAAATTTTTGTTTTATGTAATTCATAGGGCAATTTAGAGCTACGCTATTTTTCATTCGTCATAAAAATTCAATGCGCTGTTATTCTTTATTTCGAATGCAAGAAAAATATCACAACGATTTAGAATCGATAATTTAGCTTCAAGAGATACAAGCAAGCAATTAAATACTTCAGAAGTTGGTAAAAATAATTCAAAGCGATTCGTCGTTAAAGGGGACGAGAAATTTTTCAACAAAATTCGTTTCTTCTTTCGAACTTCATTTGCCAAGTTATAAATGACAAAAGATCTGAAACTGTTTCAATCTTCCTTAACTTTCGTTACGAATTTTCCATACAATATAATATATATTTCTCCATTTTTATTCTACTTTTCTCCTATTCCCTTTCATTCGCTTCTGTTGCTTTCCCCAGTTCCGAGAGGTGAACGCATAAAGATTTAACGTATCGTATAACAGATGCTCTCCATTTACCTTATTTACGACGTGTCTGCTTAAAAATATTTATAAGATTTCGGATATATCCGTCAGGTCAACCGAGAATGCTAAGAGGCGCATAAAAGAGTCGATCGTAAAAGTAAAGAAAGAAGGATATTATCGTTGTCCAACTTAAGAAAGGATGCTTGGTATAGTCATAAGTTTTTATTAGCGCGGTAACCGTGAGTTAAATGAAAAATATTTATCAAACAACGAGGTAAAGCCGGAGAATCGGAGCATCTAACCGAAGCGTTCTACGGAAGCCAGCGTGCGAAATTCACTGGAGACCAGAGTCGAGGGATGTGTTATATCCACGAGGCGTCGCCCATATATCAACCGCTAAATGGAAGGGAAGCGTGTTGTCTTATTTTCCTTGGCTGCCTGATAATTCGAAATTTTCTTGGCATATATACTACTTCCTCGATCTATCTTCAGACGGGTAAAACTGTCGATATGGTGAAACAGAGACGTTGTCCGATATCCGTATAAAATGATGAGAAAATTAAACTAGACCGGCAATGTTTCAAATATCACTATTTTCAGAGATGCATCTCCGACAATGAGAATTTAATTATATTATTTAATTATCGAAAATTTCATTTGGAAAGGAACAATCACTTAGTCGAGTAAATACAGTCTATTTATTTTCGTATATTTTGCTGCGTGTTCTATGCACGTTTATTGCATCGATTAATCTTTACTACCAAACGACCAGATACGTGGCAAGATACGCGGGGTTTAAGCGGAATCCCTTTCGTAAACGCAAGAAACTTCGCCACAAAGGCGGAATACCAGATCACCTCGAAACAATCCCATCTCGCCTGCCCACGTTCTTGTCTCATCGCACCCTCCAAACGGGATTAAGCGAGAATCTTATCTTCGCTTTTATAACTCGAATCGCATACGACGCGACGATTTCGAACTTGGATCGGCTAGAAGATATTCCATAGACCTGATATCGAAACAAGAATCGCGAAAATCCAGAGAACTCGAAGGACTTGAAACAGAGGAAATAATAAATAACAGGAAAATATTCTTCTTAACAAATTAGAAAGTTGTCCGTACGGTTAATTAGAAAATGGAAGACATAAAAGTGGCAGAATCCTTTGACGGATCGTGGTATCGCCATCGAATCGAGAGATAAAGATACGTGAAAGGTATCAGTTTGCAACTACTTGGTCTGGAAGCAGGTTCCGAACAATCATAGAGGCAACGCGATGTCGGGAACAAGATATAGTTGGGGAATTCATCCCCAAAGTCAGGGAGTCGAGAAGTTGATCGTAGAAGATGGAAAGGAAAAAGAAGTAGAAGTAGAAGCAGAGGAAGATCCTCGGATGGAGATGTCCCTTATAGTTTGGGCAGACTTTATAACGACGGCATTGCCACGGAAAAGTTGCTGGCCTCGTAACAGGATCAAGTGGCTGATCTTATCGTCGTTTTTACAGTCTGGAGTCGGCTCAAGCGCATTTTCTGATTTCGCCGGTGGATAAGCCTGTTCTGTAGGTTGGTAACAACGGCCGAAGACTGAACGTGGCCAGCGACGACCGCTACGAGCTGTCTGAACCTGATACAGGCGTGATTTTATAGCCAAAACTTTTGCGCCTTCATTTTCCAACGGCGCGTACGCGACCCTCGTTCTATCGATTTTCCCAGCCGTGTTCTTCGTCTCTCTAGCTAGTTGGCTCGCCCCTTTTCCCACTCGTCCTGCTCGCCTCTCTCGCTCCGCCTGTTCTCTACGCTTCGATGCAACCTCCCTCTCTTACCCTCTCTCTCTCTCTCTCTCTCTCTCCCTTTCTCATCGCCGCACCATCCCTGTCGCTCTCGTTCTGCCCTGTATCGGCTGAGGTCGGCTACTTGCGATCACTAACCCCGATAGTAACGTCGAGTCGGTATGAAAATGACGAGATCTTCTTGCGACAAATCATTCCCCTTCCCTTCTTTCTTTTTCCTTCCAGTCTTTCGTTCCTGTTTTCGGCTCTGCGTAAACTCGGACATGCGATTTGCTCGGTTAATAGATCGATCGGTTTGCTGCAAAAGATATCGTAGCGGTTGATGCGGTGAGTTCTGACAAACAGCGCAGAGATTTATAAATATTCTTTTTAACGCTAGGACCATCTACGACCAAAGCGTGAAACCTCTGTCAAATCAAAATAGGGGAAATACACGAGACAAACGTAGGTTAAACCGATCAACTTTATCCAGCTTGATGATTTATTTTCTAAGGTGTTAAACATTGGTCGTACGTAAAATCAGACAATTTTTATTTTATACCTATTTGCTCTTTTTTTATTTCTAGCCACTCGTCAAAGTTATCTTGAAAATGCGTCTAAAATATTGGATAGCCATGCATCCTTCGTTCGTAGTATATTCTCAAGCACTGGCCAAACACTCTTCCTTCGTGCATCTAACATCGTAGATCAAGAACCATCATCTATCGTTCTATTTACAAACACTCTTGACTCGCTCGATAAAATCCTATCATCTTCACACTACCGACGAGCATCCTTTCAAAAGCAAGTATTCCTTTCTTGTGTCACTGGATCTCGTTACCGAAGACTCGGCGCGACCCTTATTGACCCCAGTTCCAACATTTTCTTTCCACTTTCTTTTTCTCGGCGCCAGTTCCCACGACTGGTCAAACCAGAAAAAAACCACCGCTGAAACAATTTATCAAGACTCTCGTCGAGCATTTATTTGCATCCCGTTGACCCTGCGACTGGCAATTTTTGTCGCGGTAGGTAAGTTGCACGCTCGTTCCTCGATCGCGATAAGAAAGAGTATCACGCTGCGAATACGCTTTTTCCGGCGACCACTTTGTCAAACTGACGTCGGTGACGACGCGGTTAACCAACATCGATCGACACTGCAAACAGTACCCGCGATACCGATCCTCTCTGCTAACGAGCAATAGAAGAAATGTGGTTTTTTTTATCGGCCGGTAAGAGTTCGCTCCTACGTCCTATTAATCGTATTACTGGCAAACATCTTGATGCCTCCCGTTTTTCTTCCACAGCGTATGCACATTGCTGTTCGAAAGTCTCGCGACGGTACTCAGGTATGTTTATTTTAAATTTAGAAAGTTAGGTGATCTTCGAGACGTACGAGGGGATTTATTTATTATTTCTCTGGATTCTTTGTACGGTAGAGAAAGCGTTATATACTAACACGTTAGATTTTTAAATAGACGTAATTTTTTCAAGTACGTAACTTTATAATTTGTAATTCTTTCGAAACTCTCGTTATCGCTATATCTCTCGTTTTTAGGTAAGAAAAAAAGGAGGAAAAAAAATTATAATTTAACTATCGTTACAATCTTCTTACCGCATCAAATATTTAAATTAGTCTTATCGTACTCCAGCATCTCTACATCCTTAAAACGCAAGAGATTTATTTTAAAATAATCCCTACTCTTTCATTTGTACTATCGAGAGAGATCTCGTGGTCTAGTTAGAGAAAATCGGAAGAATTTGTGTCTAAGTCGTGAGAAATGGTCGAACGGGACTCCTCGACGAGCTTGTTGGACGACGATTGAGGATCGATGCGAGTGAATGACCCAATTCGAACGTTGCAAGCCGAAAGGGAGCCGTGTATTTCCAGCCAGCAAAATGTCACGAAACGCGTACGAGATCCAGCCGTTTCGCTTCAACGACTTCGTTATTACGTGACATTTCTTCGAGAGATGTTACGCTTGGTGCTCGGGTCAACTGGCTGGCCTAGAGTATTTCAGGAGTGTGATTTCGGGATCGTCACGTTATCGCCAGTTTTACCTTAACGATTCAACCTTCTAATGGGTTAGCGTAGGCGTGCTATGCTTAAGCTAATACGAACCTGCATATATTATGAAATTTCTTATCTCGAGCTTATAACCTCTAATTGCGTTAAATTTTTGCAAACTAACAAAAATTATCGAATGTACACGGTAGATCTTATCTTTTCGCTGCACAAACTAACTCTGTTGTTCTCAACAACTACACGAAGATAACTTTAAATGCGATCGTTTGATATCGAAGGCAGTCACGCCGTGATTAACAGATCTTTTTTTTTTTATTTTTGATATTATTAACACACATACAGATATATGTATAAGTTTGATGACGTAAATTTGTATGAACTACGGATGACCTTGGATGAAATAAAAATAGGTAACTGTACGTATACTTTTTAACTATTTTAGGCTAACAAATTTAATCTCCGGTTCTACTACGCGTATAACCAAGCGTATATTCGGTTTAATGCAACTTGATTTATTATTGAACGTTAGTACAATCGTGGATAATTGATGAGTGGTAATTATTGCAGGACGGGCGTGAAACGTTTAAAATATAATAGGAAAAACTGATAGAATTTTAAAGTAGATATTCGTCGAATGCGGACGGTATTTTCATCAAATTTCCTGCAACTCTGTGCCCAAATTTAAAAGCACCTTTTCGGACAAACAAATAGGACCACGCGAGGGACGAAAAATATAAAAGGGCGAGGGAACTATAATATGTTTAGGGGTGTAAAAGAGCAAAGTAAACGTGGAAAGAGGAGGAATGGAATGGTGGGGAGGGGGAGAGGGAAGAGGAAGAAAAATTTGCCGAGAAATCGCGGCGGCTACGAAACAGAATGCAAAATGAGACTTTTTAGAACTGGTCCGTTGAAAGAGCGAAAAGAAGGATAATAACTTTGGGTAAATTTCACCGCCACTCCAACCCCCGTGCTTCTTGTTACATCACGCTATAAAAAGTTCGAGCATAGTTACCCTCTTTAGCATGCGTCTCGCTCTGACCTTTGTTACCTTCGTTTCCCTACGATTATGTCCGTTCTGAAAATCGATGCGGTGCCAACTGAGAGCGATGGTTCACCAAAACACTCTATGCTTTTAGAAATCTTTTACGAATATACGGTATGTGTTCTACGAAACATTTTCAAATTTCTTTGGTACTTATCGAGTATTGTATCGATAAAACTTGAAACGAATTTGTTAATATATATATATTTTTTGCAAATATAACATACATGATATATTCGTCAAAATTTTCTATGGCGAGTATTCGAACACCTTTACGGGCCACTATGAGGCAATTCGCAATAGGAAACCAGGTTTCACGACTTTAGAATTTGTAGGGCGTTTAGTCGACGATAGTAGGCGTGTTGTTTTATAAAAGCATTGCAATTAAGCTTCCATTGTGGTTCCTCTGTGCCTTTTTTTTCGCATTTTTTCCAGCGTTGTACTCAGCGATTAACCTCAAATATACATCGACCGATTCAACGAGCGGAGTAAAATCTAAATCCCACAGAGTGATATAAAAACTATTGTAGAATGGGAAAGTTCGAACACGTGTAGAGAATGTAGGTTATTGCTGGAAATTTTAGGGTGCATAATCCAAGCAGCAGGATCCTTTTAGCTTCACGAACGTCACACTTAGTTGTTGGACGTGACACGGCATCTCTCAAAGGACAGATCCTTTGCGAGGGTGAGAAGAACGGACTTTGCCAGATTTCCAGTTAACGTATTCCGACATCGACAGTGAAAATAACAACCGGTAAGAAATAGTTTGGCCCACTCCACCGAGGAAAATGATCTCACTTTTTCGACCGTGAAGAAAACTTTGCTCGTCCTTACGGAAAACTGTTAACTGAAAGCACTCTCGTGTATAAAGCAATATTTACAAGAAAAACAGCGACGAGGAGAGACGAGATGGATCGATCGCCCAAACGGAAAGGAGAATACAAAGCGAACTCAGACACGAGACGAAAATCACGGAGAAACCGTTTTTCCGAGGGTAGAGAGATCTCGACTCGAGTAGAATTTCGTAGCCGATAATACGGAACAACGTTGTACAATATTACTCGTAACACGATAAATAATTCCCGTATATGTATACATGGCATTGCCCGCGTATTTAGTAATAATTCGGAGACGATCATTTGCATTTACATGCATTTTCCAATTTTCCAACGAAAATTTGCCAAACGTGTATAACATGTTGCAGTTAAAAAGTGAAATTTCTACATGACGCAACTACGGATAAAAATAACGGAATTGCATTTTCTGTAAATAACATACAGCGACACACGTACTCCGCGAATTTTCGAAATTTCGATTTATTTCGAGAGAAAAATGCCTGCTGGAAAAATAACCTTCTGCTATTTTTCACCATACCGCAACTCACATATCACTGTTATGTCCACCATATTTCATACGGTTCTATAGCAAATGGTTCGAAAGAAAGTATTCGAAAGTTCCTTACGAATAATAAATTTCGCTGCAAAATCTTCGGCTGTGTATTGTACTATTTCATAGTTTGTACGTTCTATCGAAGTAGGTTAAAAATCTATTCGAGAATTTGCTAGGAAAATAAATACTCGAGAATGCGATAGTCCGCGATTCAGTCAAAGATCGAGCTATGTATCGTAGTATCCACGAGCTCGTTTAAAAGCAACACACCCGTACGATCTGGCTTTTACTCCGACAGCCATATATCTCCTGAATTCTGCTGGAAAAATAAAAGGAAAAGGAGGACGCACAAGAAAGGGTAATACATCAGGCTAAGTCCGAAAACAATTTCACCTACAAAACAAGTGTAAGCGGGGAAATACGGTCGAAGAATGTATCTTCGGATGAACAATCTTTAAATTCGTTGCTTACAAAGCAGAAAACGTATATAGCTTGTAGACGATATCGTTAAATATCCCTTGGAATATCGTTTGACGTTGTCTTACAGAAAGTCCAAATTTTTCTTTCGATTCTTATCAGATATTTATTACACCGCGTATCGTGTCCATCTTTGCTGGTAATATAAACATATACAAAGACAAAATTGTGAATTATTGCATAAACGAGAACAAAATAAATTGCCGATTGCCGAATCTATAGCTCTATCTGCTAATCGATTTATTAAAATGATCAGACGAATTATAGATTAGGAAGAAGCTATCGAAAGGCGAAGAGAAAATATTTGTAATTTTTTTCGCGGTCGGATCAGTTATTCTTCGAAGGTAAATCATCGAAAATATTTTGGCTGACTGCGAACTAAAATCTGGCATGGTAATAAATGGTTAGGAACTCCGTGGAAGTGTGGTTTGTGGCACTAGTGGAGCAAACTAT
This sequence comes from Bombus affinis, assembly GCF_024516045.1. NCBI lineage: Eukaryota > Metazoa > Arthropoda > Insecta > Hymenoptera > Apidae > Bombus > Bombus affinis. The sequence continues at coordinate 11,538,702 of NC_066353.1, forward strand.
CTCGCGGACTCAAGACAAATCACACTCCTGGGAAATCTTGCGTGATTTAGCTTTGCATTCTTTAAGGGAGCACCTTTCCGAGTGTCGTGAGACGAACTTAATCTTCTGTCTGAGTCTAAATATTTTCCAAATCATTCAACTCGGTTAACTAGATAAACTACCGCGTCGTTTCTCATTAAAATTAATACCGAGAAAAGTTCCACGTGGCTCACTCTTAACGACTTCGAAAGAAAAAGGAATATTCAAACTACCATACTCAGGACTTTAGTGATCCGTGACGCTTTGGTAATAATTCCCGGGAAAGAAGAAATTAGTGCAATTAATCGTAGAACTTTAACGTGTAACTTTTTAAGAAAAAGATGATCGGATCTAAGAATTTAATAACGATCTTCTAGCAGCAAAGATGGCAACATTGATATGGAAAATATATTCGATAACGCATTGTTCGTGATTCTCAAAAAGGAAAAGAAGGGAGGCAGAATAGCAAAAGTAATATTTAGCAAATCTTCGTAAAGTTTTCTTGTCGATTTTTAGCAAAGGAGAAACAAGTAGACTTAGCTTCGTCCGAAGATGTATTTTTCCAAATTACTTTACACGTACGTACCGCTATGATTAACAAAAGAGAGTGGATAGAGATAAAACAGCAAGGTACAAGTACCATGGATGTAACGTAAATATAAAGAAGAATGGTCTACATAACGCAAACGGAGCTGTGTCAGGCGCAGCTTGTTTCAGTTTTAGGTAAACCGACGAACGAGCATCTTTTCCTTCCTGAGACTAAGGAATACAAGTAAATAGATAGACGAGAAGTTAAAGAGGTAAGATGGGACTGTAGGAGAGGGTGAGGAGGGAGGGAGAGGGGAAGAACTACCGACGAATAAAATGGGAATTTCTAAAAGACTCGTCTTCGGGAATGTTTTCAATTTCCTCGTTTGTTCCCAGCACGTTCCCTTACGCTCCTTTCTCTCTTCCTTTTCCGTTTATAAACGAGACTCCTCTTTCGAACTGTACTGAATTCGCGTTTTAATGAAATTATCGTATCTCGTCGACGTCCACGTTGAACGCAAACATCCGATGGAATAATTGTATCGCGTTAATCAAATCTTTACTTTGAATAAAATCTAAAAGAACTCGTAAGAGTTTGCCGTAAAAAATATTTGTAAATATATTACGCGTGTTATGGAAAATGTTTTGAAATTTCATTAGCAGCACAGCGACACACTACCATCCTGATTGTACCGGTAAAATGTGAAAGGAATTTGGCAATGTACATGGAAGTTACGAGATATTTACTGCAAATATATAATCTATTTAGTACACAACGTGAGAATAATGGTCTTCGACATATCCTCTAAAGATAATTCAAATATTAACTCTTCAAATATGTTGATAATAGCCGCGGAATGTACGTTTGCAATTACTATCTTACAACTTCTATATACATTTTCAGATTGGTTTGAAATTTTAACTAATATAATCATGCTAATCAGGTGTCATTGCAGTGTTAATGAAATTTCAATGTGTTCCGTATAACGTACATGGTACATTCATAGATATATTTATAACTGTTTAAACACTTTGATGAACCACTCCATGTATATCATATGTATGTATGTATGTATATACGTGGGAGTAACGATTTTAAAGCGTATAAACAGCGGATGAATTAATTATACAAAGACAAAGAAGAGACAGTAAAGAGGGACAAGTCAAAGAGCTTATAAGTATTAAGGTGCAAAAAGGAAGTTCGTTTCTGTGTAACTTAAATTAGTTTTAAACACGTTTATTGCATTACGAAGGGCTTCTTCTATTTAAGCTTTCTGTCTCCTGGACTTTTATGCATTCAAAGCGGCTCAGTAGCTAACCGAGTAACGGCACGAATGTAATTTTGCAATTCAATGGGAAAAAACGCGTAGATATCATTAAAAGTTATTTAATTTTTGCAACGTCGCTCCTACGGATATTCATTTCGTTACATCACGATGCGAACACGAACCGGCGACTATTCGCTGTTCGAACGTTGGGGAACTTTAACCGAACGACAGTAGCAAAATCTTTTTAATTCGTTAGCCGCAGGAAATTTTATTTTTGAGAAAAATCCCAGGACCTACGATCTCTCTTTCTATCAACGAGATAGAAACAGGCTTTCAGTTGAAATATTTAATTTTAATAAAACCTTTAACCTATCTGTTTATATTTACAGTCATCTTGCGAAAAGTATCTCTAGGCTGTTTAAAGATTTTTATGCGTTTGAGCAAGGAAACAATGTCGCGAAACAATACCTAGACTACTTTTCTCAATATTACATTATAATGTCGCGAAGGTGGTTCAGTGTCTCCTGGGTCATCATTATGAGACGAAACAATGTTGAGAGTATGGCACGAAGCAAGCACGCGCGTCGTTTAATTTTTGCAACAATGTCGCTAGGGACCCATAATGTTCAGGCAACTAGCAAATTGTTATGAAGTATAAATTAAAACTGCAATAATGTGATGGAACGTTTCAAAGAATTTTCATACTTTTCCCAATAAATTGTCCCACGATATTTTCGAATCTCGAGTAGGTTGCACCGTTTAACAGCATTGCTACGATGTTTCAACTCCCTCAGGTATTTTCAAATTCGTGATAATATCGGAAAGTGCCTCCAGATATATCTCATCCATATTCCATAGCATTTTTCTATAGCGCCTTCAGTCTTTCGACAATGTTGCAACAACACAGCGCATGTAACAGATCTATACAAATAACACGTACATATATATGTAGAACATATATATAGAACATAGAAAGCAATTTCATTTTGGCTTATGACATTTGCTTCAATTTTCAACCGTTCCATCAATGTACGCCACCTTGAACGCGCGAGATACTTCGTATTGGGTGAACAACATTTAATCAGTCGGAGAGTTGGTAATATTTTCTTGTATCTGACGTATTCGATTGATTCACTGGCAGACTGCATACACGCCGCGAGATGATGAAAGTTTTGCCGATGAAAGTCGGATGAAGGAATCTACTTGAAAAAGAAATCTTGTTTCGTTGGTAAACGCATCGGGTAAAAGACCGCGTATTTCTCTTACGGAACATATGCCAATACAGTTTATAGTCTGTTCGATGGAATTCTATCGCCGTGGCGAGTTCTATACGTGACGCTTCAAACGAAAGCTACTTACATACTTTTGCTCTCATTGATATTTCGTTTGAGGGCAGATTAAAATAAAGAAATAAATATTTGAAGACGTTGCTAGTTTTATAAACGACGACGCGAGCGAAATTAAAACTTACAGTCGCGTGAAAAGTATCGCACGAAGAAACATTCCCGATTTTATAGCTTTCTTTTTGCCCGAAGAAAGCTACGTATTATCTCGGGTATTATCAACTTCGAGCTGGAATCCGCCTCTCTGCTAAAAACGAAATTTTAACCAACTTTCCTCGAGTTACAGGATAAATTCGTAGGACGAATCCGAGGATGGAGAGAGAATTGCGGGCAAGTTCACAGGCTGAGCTTTTAAAACACAGAACACGTTGGTGGATACGTCAGCGCCAACAGTTTCATTGAAAGTTCGAAACTTTAGATTTCGAAAAAGATGAGTTTACGGTGAAAGTTCGACCGAACGTGGCTATACAATGGAGCTAGTAGTTGAAAATAGTCATTCTCAAGATGGGAATAGAGAATAGCGTGACGTGGATGCGTGAAAATAAGGCTCTGCCGACCTGTACACGGAAACTAGATAAAATTACACTTACAATTACAAACACGAAGTCAATCGGTACGCGTTTAAACGTACCGAACTCGAAGCGGGATCTTTATTCGTTTCGAAAAGCGTGCCTTTCATTTGCCATTTGCTTTTAAATTGAAAACTTTTATCGACGCGTGAGACGAAATTTCCTCTCGAACTTTTCATCTCCGTCCACACAAATATTTTCTTTTTATTTCATTTACCACGCTGAGAAGAACTTTATGCACTCGCGTTGGAAATTAAATACGTTACCGCGAGCCGTAGACGAGGATACTTGAACATTTAAATTAGTCCTACGACGCGTGCAAAACCGAATTTCGTACAGAGATCGGGGTATTAATAACGAAAACACGGACAGGTGTATTTATACGAGTGAGATTCGTCGATCTAGACCTGGTCTAGATTCACTGGAAGAGAGAAGGACGAGACAGCCTTATACCTCGGAAATATTCACACGTGATTCGAACGTCGAGTGTCTACCGCGCGCACAGAGATCCAAGAAATTTGCATTTTATGTCAAAATTTAGCATGCAAAAGGAAAATATTTCCGTTCCCTTTCCCCTCTTTTCATTCGTTCTCGCGACACCCGCTTCTGATTATCGTTATTCGAATGATAACGAATGCCAGCTTTGCGATACGTTCGAATACATTTCCCGGCGTATACGACAGAAAAAATAGGTTTTCGTAAAAACGTGCTACGAGAACTGTTTGAAGTTTCCTAGAATTCTTAATTTAAGTTCGTTCTATAGTTTAATATATTTTTAATAGCGAGACGCTTTAAACGAATCTTAAATATTGACGGTGTTTTCCAAATTTTCGTAACGTTAAAAATTAAAGATCAGTGAAATAAAATGTAGGCGTTTAACAGGCTTGCCTTTGTCCCTCGACAATAATCGTTAAAATCTTTTTACAAGAATCGTCGGTCTCGCGACGGTCATTAAAATAACCGTATCGAGACTGCGGATGGAAAGAAGAGAAAACTAGATGAATGGAAAATGATTAAGCATTAAAGCTGTGTAAATGCGTTCCTTGCGAAGATACGAACACGAACTAGTACATTTGCTCGGCGCGTGTTTGGATATTTCAAGATAATTGAACGCAGAACACGTTTCCTTTCGGCGATTTGTAAAACACGGCTTTGCCACGAAACATCGTTACCATCTCTTTGTCATCTCCGAATCTCTGATATTTTTTTCCACCCGGCTACGGAAATTCGTGACCAGAAAAACGAGATACGCGGTCAGTAATACACCTATCAAATAACTATGTCGTAACGTGTTATCAAGAACCTTTCCACTATACAACCAAAACATCGTTGAGAGTATGGTCACGAAGCAAAAAGCACCTTCTCAAACATCAATAAACCACACATATCACCCATTAACGATACGATCACTCAGAGAATTAAACTCGAGTGGCACTCGTCCGCAAAACATATAAAAACTAATATCGTAAAAAAGAGAAAAGAACCTGTGAGAAAAGAAAGAGGAACTCTCCAAGGAAGACAGAGTTAAGTTATCTGTTCTCAGCGGAGGGTCGATAATTGACCCATAAATCAGTTTGCCTAAATAGAAAAGTTGGAGTAACAGTGGTTTTCTAGACCCTGTTGGTCCAGTTTTAGGCTCAGCGGTCGAGGTGCGAAGTTATTCTGGTCGCGTGTATTGCTTTTCTTGGTGTTTCCCAATCCGTGCATACCTGCTTACTTGCATATATACGTTGAAAAGCTTGCTCGTGAATAAACTACCGGTAGTCGTATACACGCGATTATCTCCAGGAAATATTGCGTTTCGTGGTAGTGTACGCCGATCCCGAGAATACCATAAATACGATCGTTAGAGGAAAACACGACGAGGAATAATCGTGCAGAGGTAATCGACAGGATTGGCCTTCGGATTCGAAGGGAATTCGAGACGATAGGATCGAACTAGGAGATAAGAATACGATTCGCCGAGTAGCTGACGGGGTATCGACATATCGTAACGGTTACGTCAATGCTCGGGTATAGTCCGAGCGAATGTTAACACGTTACCATCGAATGGGGTTGAAGAAGACAAAGCACGATATCGATTTTACCGTATGTCTATGATCAGGAGAAAGAGGAGGGGTTGAAACGTACGCCACAAAGCTTACTAATCCAGTTCTGAACTGTGTCGGTGGAAAGAATAGGCAAGAATGAAAAAGTGATGAACGTGGAAGTCGCTGAGGAGTCAAGTATGTATATCGATTCGTTACGAAGAAAGAAAGAAGAAGCTGATTTATAAAATTAACATCGTGGAATAAAAGTTGTAAAAAAAAAAGAAAAATAATAATAATGTCGCATAAGGAAAACTTAATATACATATACAACGTGTATCCACAAGTGTGTAGAAAATTTGCCTACAATACGATCGAACCAATTTGAGATTGAAAGGAACGTGTTCCTTCGTCATTCAATCCGGAGATGTATTTCCTGGAAGCTTGCCCGGATTAAATGAAAATGACATTTCGCGATATTTGGACGTCACGTGTGGTGGGTGAGGTTTATCTGCAACTCTCCAACACAGAGCCACAACTGTGGTAAGAATAAAACGGCGCAATTTCGTTTTACCTGGTTCCCTGCGGCTTATAACTCCTCTCTTTTTGCACATTTTTCTATCTTGCGAGATGCGGCCACTTACATGCACAAGACATCCATTGCTGTTTCATAGCCGCTCGACGAGCGAGTGTGCTTGACGTCAAGAGTCTCGGCGAGAAAGACACCAACAGCATGACTCACGGCTTTTACTTAAAAGCGTAAATCGATATTTCGATTGCAGGATGTCCGAAGATAATTGCGCTCGTTGCAGGCACGAGGAATTTTATCGGTTCCTAGTCCCGTTCTCAAATGTAATCGTCCATTCAGACCGTCTAATCACCGGTTCCGTGTTCACTGATCACTGATTAATGATTAACTCTGCTCACGAAATCGGGAAATAAAATAATTCTAGCCGGTGTAAAATACTCAGTGAACGAATTTACAACTTTCGAACCCTGTCCTTGCGAAAAGTAAATTCTAGTAATTGAAAAACTAACAAATAGCATCAGCTTCCTGCAATTTTTGATAAAACGAGATTTTCTCGGAACCGTAATAGCACAGATACGAAAAATGAATGTCCGAGACGTAAATCTATACGAATCTGGAAATTCGATGTCTGTCTCTTATTTTAACTGTAAAATATTATTTTTGACCGCGGAAAAGACCAGAAATTATTAAACAATAATGCATGGGTCGATCGATAAACCGATAGTCTATCCATCATACGAAGCAAGCAGCTAGAAATAATGACCCCGAGATGGTCTGTGATGGTGGTGTTTTGGGGTATTTTATCCTTAGTCTCTTGAGCTTAGAATCTTCTTTGCTTTCATATCGAATCGATATTGTAAACTGCATAAACATGACGGACATTTCATTATAGAAGATTATTATGAAGTATGCTATTTTTATTATTAGCCAAAATTCGGTAGCTTTTAAATGAGTTGTTAAATCCTGTTATTTGTATTGAATGTATTTGCCATTTTGCAACCAATAAAAAAATGTTAAGTATTGGTTACGTATATATATATATATAATTGTCACCTGAAACAAATTTTCATCTAGTTTCATGTTCGATCTAGCACAATCAGTTTCCTACCTCATGAAACAAGGGCGTGATTATTCAACGAAATTATTGTGCGAATAATAACGATGTGAATAATAATGAGAGCATTAATATGCGAACGACTAATTTCATTGATACATATGTACATTACTAAAATTGTTTAGCCTTAGGTCCTCGTGCGAAGGAAGTTGTAATTAGTAGTTTGAAGAATCTGCTTAACAGTTGTAAAAAGAACAAAAATTCATACTGCTGATTACTGACTAGTTAATTGATTACTGTAGTTTCCTTCGAGCAAGGTATTTTAATATCGTATAATACTCTATAATATTCTATGCTGCAATATTATGTACCTATTTTTGGAGCATGCTTTATTATACAAGCGTGTATTTTAACATATCTGATGTTCCTCAGGCTTATTCCATGTTCATGTTATTAAACGTTAAATATTCAAGAGCACAATATGAAGTAAGCTATATTTTCCTACTTATGTAGCATCATAATGTTAATATTTATCCCATTATTATAAATTCCCTATAATATTCCGCTGCAACTTTGCAATGCGTTTGATAAATTGTCAATTCGATCAGGTAACGCTAGCGTAACACCGTTAATTTAAAGCAAATCATGTTACGCTTGTATTAATTGAACGAATATATGCAAATTTTAAACCGATTTTCTCATGTAATTTTTGTCAACTGATCATTTCAGCATTTCCGTTACATGATACACGCAAGGATTATAATTCGTACATTTCCGTTACAGCAATAAATATTGAAAATAATTTCTTAACAGAAAGTATGGAATGCATGATGGTACTTACTGATGAAGACAGTGATGTGTAAAGTAACTTTTGGTATGATGTGTCGCATGAGAATATGAGATGTGCCCAGGAAAGCACTGCCTAGACGATTTGTCGCGGAACCAGTTTACTTCTCATCGAGTCAATGAAACACCTAAACATATGGAAGATTATAAATAAGAAATAGCGTTCATGATACACGTACGTAGGTATACTGGAAGATGGATGTTTTTGAAATTATATAAAAAAAGGTTATATTTCTTTTAATCTATAAATATTCACCCTCGTGTATGAAACTATCGATTTTGATAAAGTTGAAGTCAGAAAAGCAATTTACAAGAAGTGGTAGCAAACAAGTATACGTAGTAACCCGTTGTAGTATACACGTATAAATATTTGAAATTTTATGGCACTCCTGACATATCGACGCCATGACAGTTAGGATTAATCGCTGATTCGCGACATGTAATCTTTGTGATCAATTTTTTAAAGTAACTAATTATAATTTAATTCGATCTTCATAAAAATAGTTCTATTACGTTACGTGCTACCTACCATGATATTTACAATAATTACAGTGGAATTAGAATATGTTGCACTTGTTTCACATTTACATATATCGAGAACGACGTTCCCATAGTATGACGGATCACGTACTCACGCGTTTGAATATCAATCTTTGCGAACAAGTGGCGCTGATATCGGTCGACGCGCCAAGGGAATCATGGGAAAAATATTGCAAACGAATCAATACGTTAGTCTTTTCGGTACCATTTTCTCATATTCCCTTCCCGCCCCCTCCCCAACGTGATTTTCTACAGTGTTTCATTCTTCGTACGCTCCGTTCCTTTTTAAAGCATCCTTCTCCGAACGCAATCCAGTGGGTTACCTCTCTTTGTAAGTAGCTTACATTTTCCGAACGTTCCGGCGTGCAGAAGGCGTGTGTTTATTTACATTCATACATAGGTATTTAGACGAAAACAATATAATGACACAGTCGTAAAAGCAGCAAAAAATCAAAGTTTGTACGTTTCATGTATTCAAGCACGTTTGAAAACATGTAATAACAGACATTTTTTGAGAGATAAACATTTTAAACCATGATAGTTGTCACTGAAGGATTTTATGAATAATCCAGCGTTTGTTATGATTCTTTTCTTCGTATTGTTTTGTTTTTATATTTAAAGAAGAAATAGTATTTGAAAAGTGAACAGAATTCATAATCTCGTTTGTACTACGCATTAGACGCATATTGGTTGTTTGTTTTTAACCTAACATTTCCATAAATGCTCGCGTTCTGAATCGCTCTATGCCGATTGCATTGTATCCGAATAAGTACATTAATTTATATGTGTGAAAAGCCAGAAAACTTATCTATTTTTTAAAACTTGACTCACTTAAATGGCATATATGAAAGTAGGATGAATTCAGCCCACTCCATTCCTGATGTTTTTGTTACTTGGCATTTCGAGCGGTATACACGTGTTATCACTTACTCGTTAAATCGTTTGTCTTTCGTTCGAACGGTAGCAAGACACGATACAAATTGCGACTGATAAACACAAATCTATCGAGATGGAAACTGCGCAACAAGAACGATGCAGTATGACGTATGACTGATCGCGTACTCGTGCGTTCCAATATCGATTTTTACGAACAAGTGGCGCTGATATCGACTGACATGCCAAAGGAATCATGGGAAAGATATTGCTAAACGAACTAGTCATGTAAGGTGTAGTAAGTGCGTCGTGTATAGTTCACGAGTACGAATGATTTACGCATGTTCGGATGATTGTTTGATGGAATTATTGTTAACAAATATCGTGTACTCCTCGTCCATCGCATAAGGTAACCAGATTTTTATCAATCATTCTATGTTATCCCGTGGTTTGTGGTTATATGTTTTGACGAATTACAATTTTGACAAATGAAACATTTGATTGGTTTGGTGTATTCGCCAGAATGACAGTTAGTAATTTTATTACAAAGATATATGTGGATGCGTGCGTGTATTTCAAATATAATTTTTCGTCATTAATAGCTATGATAAATACGGTTGCTCGTAGAAGGTGCTTTCGTAAATATATTACGAAATCATTTATGTTGTAGCTTCTACATATATTACATTTTCGAAATGGATATAAATTTTATCGATATGATCAGATAACAGACATATTTCATTACTGTACCAATAAAATTTGAAAATGTTTTAGTAATACGTTTTCTATGATAACCGCTCAAATACCTTTACGAGTCATTGTATTTTGAAATATTGAATTTGCTATCTCTGATCCCAACGTACCGTATGTGCGCGTGAATATTTCAACGTGAAAAATTGTTCGATAATGAAATTAGGTGTTTAAACTCTTACGTCGAACAAACACCGTTGTATATAAGGAAGTTTACAGGCGCGCAGACGGGAAGAAATGACGTTCAGAACTTCTGAAGTTTCGATCAAAGATACATAAAAGAAAATTTATAAAGTCGACGTTATCGGCAGCCATTTTGTGGGTAGAAAAGAAATAATTTATGTGGCTATTAAACGAGACCGTGACCAATTTTCTCCGAGAAATATTATCATATCGAAATTACTGTTTGATGGGCTTATTTTTCTTCATGATTCATACGTATACTCGGTTTTATGTAATAGTTCGTTAAGAACTAAAAACTTTATTAATGCTACAGGAACGTTCAAAAACGTTCTAATTGAGTAAAATCAAACAATGCTCGTATCCAGTTGTCAAATTATACGCGTTTTACAAACCTTCCAATTTTTCTTATCGAATTTTAAGAAATATCAATCGCTTTCGAAATTTCGCTTTAAAAAATGGCTAATATTCTTTCTTAGTTCGTTAAGTGGGGACAAAATTTCACAGAAAATGTGTCTGGTCAATGTAATAGAGTTATTGTCGTGGATAGCTTTGCACCTAACGATCCTCATTTCTGCTGGGTCATTATTTCGTCGTCCTAGAAGCAGATGGCCTCTTTTAAATTTATTGGTCTTTTAGCACCGTTACGCGAGTGTTGTGCAAATACAACGCTGTCTGCTGCTTGGAAATCCAACGACCATCCCCGGGAATTTTGATTTCCCCCTGATCCATAATAATAGACTTGATCCTACTTTTCTGGCAATTGTAATTCTACAAAAGCATTGTATAAAATATAGTTCTTTTTAACTGTTTGCTGGGTCGCAGAAGAATTGCATTCTTGTCACCATCATTTGGTTTATATTTAATAAACTATTGTTATATTTATTACAGGATATTGCCGAATGGATGTAGTCACAACGAGGTTATATTCTACAAAATGTGAGTGAACCAAACATACTTTTCATATATATGAACCTTTTAGAAACTAAACTGGTCAACTGCATTTTTTATTCACTCCATTACATAAGTGCAGGATTAATATTTTGTTCTCGAAGAAACTATTTATTTCTCAAAGATTCTTACAAGTTCATTGCCATAAATCATAAACAATGGTAAATCCTAAGGTAAATGTACAAATGGACAATGCCTGTAGCATCACCAGTCTTCTTCAGTTATGGAGCTGATCAATGTGGTTTCTGAACGGTTCATATGTAGATTTATTTTCTCTCGCTCCAATAAATACTTTCAAACAAACGTATGACGTATATGCATAAAAAATGTAGCGAAGTAATACAGTGGATAAAGGTAAATTTACATAACGCGACAATACATAAGGCAAGCGAAGTAGAACATGAGAATATTTTCTTAATTGGCAAAATTTCTGCACAATTTCTCCAAACTTCTACTACGTTAATTTAACCGTTATATTCGAGTAAAACGTTATTATATCTCTCCTATATATCTAGAACCACCGAAATATTAAACGATTACAAGCGTAACGGGTTATCTCTAAAAAAAAAAGAAAAAAAAATGATAACGTTCACGAGTATGCACGGTGTAACGACGATATCGGAGTACGTGTTTTGCGGAATACAGCCACTTAGTCTCAATTTCAAGCCCGGCCTCACCCCGTATACAGCTGTACACGTCCCACGGCATTATCGTTTCGTCGTGGCCCGCCCGTTATACGATAGCTTTATTTCACGTGTACGTAGAGCCGAGATTCGATAAAAATGTAAATGCGCCCGGGCATATTTATGTCGCGAGTCGATCGCGCGAAAAATTTCAATGCGGCCGCTTGCTTTATCGGTCCTTTACCCCCATGGATACAGGTACACGTTTGTTCACGTGAGACGAAACATCAATTAGCCTCTTAGAGAGGCTATCGGGAATCATGTTGCTCCTTTGTACCTTGGAAAATTATATATTCGCGATACATCATTCGGCTATATAATAGTAAAAGGCTAATGTTCCGTTCGTGATTAAGAAGGGAACAAAACATAGAGTAGACTCGCGGTTATCTGATGCCGCTTTAATCGAACACAATTTTGTTGGGATACAAACAGTGGATCCCGAACTGAAAGCGAGATTTTGCTTGAACAAACTTAAATTAAAGAAGCGGAAGAAGATGATCGACCGTTTTCTAAAAGTAAGATTAATGAAAATACCTTTCAATATATGTATATAAATATTAAACGTTACAGATATATATGTGCAGATTTTTCCATTAACAGCCCATGAATATGATAATTAAAGGCGAGTAAACGAAAGTATATCGTAGGAATAAAGAGAAGCAAGGAAATTTTTGGATGGCGTAAACTTAAACGGGAGCTTTCTCGTATTATCGACGAAACGACGATAGGGGTGGTTTCGAGTGGCAGAAAAAGATTCGATTAAATGTAAAACAGTTCAGTTTCTGAACACAGCCTTCGGCAATTTCTTTGCTTCCCGCGTTAGAATTATAGCCTATAAATATTAAAGCGGGATTGCACTGCTCCCTGTGCTTCGAACATTCGTCGTATCAACGTTTCAGTTTCAGCCTTTTGGTGGCCCCTTTACAGTTATCGAATAGAAACGTGGTAATTTAAGGGAACAGTTGAATCTACGTTTTACGACTGTTTCGGTGGCAATCGCTTTTTATTTTTTACATATAGCTCTCTACGTTTATTCCTTTCCACTCGTCCACTCTGCTGCAAGTTCGATGGAGTAAAATAACCCCAGGATACGAATGCAGTCTTTTATGATTGGCGAAATGAATAGGACCGTACATATCGGCCAGCAGGGATACGGTAAAACCATATGAAGTATCGACGCGTATCTTGGTAAAAAGTGAGCGAACTATCGGCTCCTGTTTCCCTGTTCCAAGCGTTGAAGAATTACTATTCATCGATCGCCACCATAGCGTTCGTAGCGAAGATGTGCCGGTAAAATATAACGGAAAAGTATTCGTGCTTCGGCTATATTTTTCGTTTTCCAAGAGCTTGTTTGGAAAATCTTTCATGGCCAAACAATATACATCAGAACATAGTAAAGCGAGAATCATCTTATTTGCATACAATCGGTATCATTTGATAAATGACAGTGTAAATGATATATGAAATCTATAGAGAAAGAATATGATAAATCACGTTTCCTATCTTGTACAGGCAAGCTATTTTAAGATTCACCGCGTTGTCGATTAATTTCGAATTATTAAAATTATTTTAATATTTAATATCGCAGCTGAACATGCGTTTTCCATTGCTTCCAGAATTTTTAAAATATTGCACGCCTGTCGTTTATACCTTTGATTATCGTTACGTATTATTAACTTACTAACTATTTTTTCGAGTCTAACATGTTATTGAATCAAAATCAAGAGAACGAGCGAAAACCTACTTATCGCTTGCGGTCTTCGTATTGTTTTAATAATGAGACAGGAGTAAAATTCGTGATAAGGATTTTTGATAATTGACGTAATATAATTTGGAAATCGGGTTGATTCGATTGGCCTGATTCTGTCGAGTTTAGCGTAAGTGCGGTATCTAGAAAGGGACATAAACCAGCACGGAGTTGTCTCGCCGTATGGTATCGATCCCATCCAATTCTGGAAGGTCAGAAGTGGGATACATCGTTATTAATTGCACATCAGATCGTGCAACTCGGTACTAATCTAGATAATTGCGTTGTATCCCATGGATCGAACGTTCGACTGCTCCAATAAATCGTAGCTAGTTTAATTGGTAAATCAAAACATCGAAGCGCCGATTGGAATTGTCTTGAATCAGGCCGATTAAGGCAGGTTGATGGATTTTAATATGAATTTAATTATCCTTCTTTCCGCGGCATTTGTTAACTTCATTTAGATCCCTTCTCTGCCCTTCGTTGAAAAAATATACTTTATGTTCCTAGAACCGTTAATTTCCAGTAATAACAACGAGTTCTCGTACGTAATTAGCTTATACATTAGCAGAGTCGCGACAGAACGAATTTATCCATTTTCATACCAGTTCGTGAAGCACGATTTACATTTTATAGTAAGCTGTTACATTTTGTAAAAGTATAATGGAATTTCGTCATGCCGCGTGGTGACGTTAAAAAATAGGATACTAATCAATAGCGTATAACCAGTCTGGAAATTTTCGCATAAAGAAAATAATCGCTCGCGTTTTTTATTCAATGCTATCTCAAACTTAAAACGAATCGTGAAATGATGAACGAATGAAAAAAACAGATGGAATTAGCAGCAGTTAAGTGTCTTTTTCATATAAAGCCTTGCGAGGTATTAAAAAATGAAAAACGTTCTGCTATTAAGTGAGAGCGCAGCACTCTGGAAAATAAACGAATTTCGCTGTGAGATTAACAGAGAGACAGAAATAACGCGGCGAACGAACGGATCTTTTGCGCTGTAACGCGGGTCTCGGTGCTTTTCGTAGGAAAATATCGCGTTTCGTGGAAACACTTTAAGCGACTCGCATCGAGCAGGGCAAAAAGCAGACAAATGCAAACGTTGCGTGAAGGATCAAATGTGAAGCACGCGACACACATCACGCGACCGCGGCCGCAATAAGTAAAATCTTATCTCGGTTTCATTTTCTCAAATTAACGTCGCCCCGTCCAAACGATAGTTTTATGCGTTTTTCGTACGATTACCGACGTACACCGCCAATTAAGCGTAATTTCGCCGCTGTCATTTAATCATTTCAGGATGCAAAATTATATAGTCGAGGCTTCTCTTGCTGCAAACATTTCCTCTTCTCTTCCATCACCTTATCGGAAGCGGGGATCGCAAAGAACGGTCTTTCTTTTCTCGAAATTCCAGGTTACTTTCTCCACCGTAAGAAATTTTCTACAGTTTCTTTTATTTAAAAAAAAAACTCGAGGCAATCTATTTTAATTGAAGAGACCCTAGAGAACTCTCTGCAATTCTTTCTAATCTACGAGCTTTGGGTTCTCGTTTTGAATAACGTTCCGCCGATGTTTCACTTTGATATATTTCTCGCTGAAATTGAAGAAACGTCGATCAAACTTTCGTTAAAAGTCTTCGTGTAACGTAAAGAGTACCGAGAAATGCATTTGTCATCGTCGTTAATAGAAGGTAATAATACTCGTGTAAAAACTTCCGTCTCGTAGAAGCCACTTCGTCAACCTCGGTAATTGTTACGCGCACGTGTACAACGTTGTATTATACAACTGGTTCGATAGATAATTTCATGCAAATGTATGGTAGACGGAAGGGTAAATTACTTTCTCATTTGTAAGAGGTCAACCGTTGGCGTAGTTAGCACAGTCAAAATATGAACTAGCAGAGTTTTTTCTAGCGCTTCACAAAATCAAGTGTCGAGTCGATGGGTATTCTCTCTATTTCTCTTTACCTTTCTCTCTCCGCTATTGTTGACCGAACGTCTGTCGTGCAGCGCCGCGTTAACGTCGTTGGTACACAACACGAAAGTTAACTTTACTCATTCATCAGTTGACCAAACATCTGGTGACCAAATTGAAGCGTTTTCATTGCACTTCAACTCTTCCTCTCCTCTTTCTCGTAGCACAGTTCCGTTCCTCTCTGACACGAGCGCCGTTGCTTCTCGATAGTCGGTGGAACCATCGAAACGACGAATGCAAATTCTGCTTGTCCGTGGGTGTCGAACGCGCAATTAAGTCTCATCAGAAGGAAAGCTCGAATAACGTTAGATCTGATGAGTGGTGCTACGGTATTCTCATTGTTGAGACACGGACGATGGAAAACGCAATTAGAGAGAAGAACGAGGGAAATAGAGTGGTCGCTTACGTTTCGTCCTGTTGTTTACGTTTCTCCTAACTCGGAATAATGAAAGCGATGACCGTTTTTGCCAGAAGGTTCATTAAAACGTAGTTGAATTCGATTAATGATCTTCGTGAACTATTTTTCCTGATCTATCGCAGTCGCAGGGTCACACGACAATCTGATCATTTCGATCTTGCGAAACCAGTTCTGCTGGGCAACTTGTGCCTGAGAAAATGATTTATGTTCGTTTCTTTCTGCGAACGTTTTATCGAACGCTCGAACATAACGTCACGGCACCGAATGAAGCAGACTTCGTTAATTGCGAGGTTTTTCTCCTTCGTTATCGACTAGCCAGGAAACTTTTAATTAATCAAATTACAAGATAACTTGGCACATTGAACACGCTTGATTAATAATAACCTGTTCCAGCCTCTTTTATCACTAAACGGAGCAACGTTATTACACCAGATAAGGACAAGCTTAGATTTCGTGTACGCGGTTCGACTCTGTTCAGGTCAGATCTAGATTACGTCCGATCCAGGTTAAATTTCAGCTCGATGAAACCTTTCGTTTCTTTTCGTCCTTGGCTCGTACGAAGAAGTTGATCGCATTCGTACACCTAGAAATCCGCCACATCGTTCTTCGCATGGAAATTTCTTATGCATATATACGCATATATATTATGCAATTTCACGATGACATCCCCGTGAACCTGAAATTGTTCGTGTCATATACGAGACAGATAAATCATCAGAAAAGTTCAAGTACGCTTGAGCTGTTCAAACAGGAGAGTACTAACGATACGCGAGTTCAGAGTGACGTGAAATAACATGAGATTAAAAATCGGCTAACGATAAACGTGAAACTTTCCCACAACTATCAAACAAATTGTAGTATCGTTCGCCCTAAGCGATACAATGGTAAGTGTCCGTCTAAAAAGTAGGGTTGGCGTTTCCAACCATCGCCTACCAAAATTTTCGGATGACACAATTCGCTATTATAACTTAAACAGGTCCTACGTATTGTAATTAATGTAGCTGTTTAAAGTACATACGCCGAGACGATTTCGTTTCTTATCGATAGCAATCACAGTAGCCAGAAACGCGTTCCACATTAACGTTATCGTTGGAATTCTCCCGGTGGTCGATTTAATTTCTGGCGACTGGATCGGTTCGTCGTAAGCGTAATTGTTCTGTCTCGGCTGTGCGATCCTCGAGGTTAATTCTTTCGTTACAACTGTCAGCCATGAAACCGTCGAGGGAGAGGATAATTGCGATCGTCGAAATGGGTCTATAATGTAACTGGGCCGATTCTACGTTAACTAAATGTTATTTCTACACGTTGCGTGCGTCACATGTCACGATCGGAAGACCTCTCGTGACGAAGTCGATCTCGTTCAACGTATATGCTCGCCTGAATCATATTACGAGGAAGGGAATGATTCGCCAACTTCCCACAGCCCGCACCCTTCATCCCGTTAGAAAAATTTTCATCGCTAATTGCACAGTCCGGATATCGAAGCACATTTGGATTTAAGCGCAAACGTTACTGTTATTTTCGTTGCTTAAATTCGTTATTGCCGCTTTGCGTTAATTCGTTCGAAGAGGATATCGTACTGGGATCAAAAATGGAATTTTTTCTTCTCGAGCGTGGAAGCAGCGCGGTAATTTCGCGTGTGTTTCGTTTTTCCGATTTTCATTTGAAGAAGATAACGGCCGACGTAAGTGGCGTTTAGAGGAACACGAAAGGGGATCGTAAGTTCGTTTTATTCCGCTTGCACGCGGAAGCGTGGCCTACTATTTTTCTTATTGAATTCTCTCGCCGGTGAACTGGGTTCACGATTTCAGATTAGTGAGAACTGCTTCGGTGCATTTACTTTGGCAACCTAGTTAGGTCCGCCGTTGTTAAGATAAGTCTTTTCGAGCATTAAGATTACAGATTACGTGTCACACGTTACACTTAAATACATATATTTACAATCCTGTTAGTACGATTTCAGATACAGTAGCGTAGCTCGATTATACGTAGATCGTCGTTTCAGATTTATCGACGACATCGAAATAGAAAATTTCTAAGAACGTTCGCAAACGAATCGCAATATACTACTAAATTCTATCGGACAAATCTTACGATAGTAATAATATAACGTATAAAATAAATTAATGGCCCATATACCTCGTCGAGAATTGATTTGAAATTTTACGATTCTCTGTTCAAACCACCCCGATCGATACGAGATAGGTTTGCTATGCTTGCCCACCTTTGTTCGTGCTTTTAAGGGCAGAAATTTTATGGTGAAATTTCACCGTAGGAAATTGATATAGCAGGTGAAAAAATTTCCAAATATTTTTCCTCCTTACCGAGTTATAACAGCTCTTGGTCCACGGATGTAAACTGCAAGATATCCTATCGATATCTTCCAAACAAAATAGACGGAAAATAACACGAAATCTCGTCATTCCTTCGCACTCGGTGGATGCTAAGAAAGAGGAAAACACAGGTTCGTAAATTCTTGCAGGTTCAGCGAATCTTCGCTGTTGCAGAGAGTCGAAGCATCCGGGGTGCGTGGTTCGATTTTCATCCAAGTACTGTGTTTCTAGGAGGCCGTACGTTACCTGTAACGCTTTTGCATTGGTAATGCGCCGTATCTCGTAGATCGTGGCATATGCATGAGCCAATAGTGTAACAATAACGTGGTTCTCGACGACACACTACGGAACGGATATCAACGCACAGTAAACTAATAGTTTCAGACTTTTTGTCTCTCTAATTGCAATGAAACTACGTCTATACGAACTTGTCGAGGGAGAAACGAATCGTATAATTTGATGAAAGGTCGATGGCAATTATTCGAAGTCATTAACTTCAATTACAGTTTCGCATTTACGATAGTTGGTGGCATTCTTTTCATAACCTGCTTTGGTTCGATGGGTTCTTACTTCTTAAATTGTTCATACGCTGGAATGATCAGATACGCGTGTCTAATGATACGTTCGTAGCGGGACTTTGCGTGACGGAAAGGTACTTACACCGTGTTTATTGGATCCTTTTTAATTCATGCCACAATTTATCCCCCTTGTCATTAACACGGTCATAGTTACTTTTCTTCGTGTTTGTTTAAACATCCGAGGGACAGTGCTCTATTATTCTCTTATTAACGATTTATATTACGAGCAGGGGTTATTTGGTCGACTTTAACGACGTTGATGAGAAATATCGATCGATGAATTTCGGTTTGTCGAATAAATTCTTGTAAGAGGGATTCGCTATATTTGGGTCATCGATTTTCCTTTAATTTCGTGAATATTATATGTAACGATATTCTAGATGATTAGAACGATGATTAAAACCAGGTATTATACGAAAGTTTGTTCGATACCGCTAGAAAATGTCGAACAACAGCTACCTACGTCTTCTTTTGCTAAACGTTTACAGTCAAATATGCTATGTTATTACGGTTGCATTTTGCACCTTGATACGTATTCATTTGGACCTTGTAATGTTAACGCGTTATTTACCTCATAGTATAGTTACGAAGCGTCTACCTACAGGCAAAATTGTATCTCCGTTTCAAACGGTGAATTTAATCGATGACTTCGAGGCGTTAACATATGCACACACGTGACATACCTTCGGATCTGTTTCAACCAAGATTTGTTCATTGAGATCCTGTAACGTCGCTTACGCGTAATCATACTAAAAAGATGTAGCCAGGAAGATTGAAACGAGACGAAGCTAAAAGTAAAGAACAAAGAGAAATTATTCGATACAGAAGAATAAGAATTGAAGATTCGTCGGATATCTCTCAGGTTATAATTTTCTGCAAAGGTTTCTACAAGCGTTGAAATACTTTTCCGAGTTACTGTACGCGTCGGATACATTTTGCAATCAAGAATTCCTATGGTATATGTTTTTCTGAAAGCGCAATTGGTAGGAAATGGAGTTTCTTTTTCGCGGAGGTAATAATTTCTCCGCAAGAAGAGAATTTTCACAGCGAAAGTTACGCGTGTAGTTTGGTCGAATAGCGCGCTGAAACTCTGTGCATACCTCGAAAGGAGAAAGCAATATAACCTTTCATCTTGCGCGCTAAATTACGCAAACTCTTTCTCGGCTGGCAGACATTATGCGCGAAGTAGCGTCTGCTGATGCAAATTTTCTAGACGGATGCCTCCGCAAGATCTCTCAATTTAAGAACGGATATAAATAACCGACCTGGGACGTAGTGGAACTCTTGGTTTTTAAGAGATATTCAGAAACCTAACATCAAACAGCTTAAAATAAGCGACTTGAAAATTACATATCCAAAGCTTTCGGTATTTTAACGATCTTTTATCTCTTTTCTGCCTTTTCTTTTCTTTTTGCTCCCGTTCATTCATCGAATTCAAGTTTCACGCGAACGATCGTTAAACGTTATGGCGTGGAATTTAACGGTCAGTCGTATACCTATCGCATAGAAAATACGATTTTCAAATTATAAAACTCATAATCGAAGGAAGTTAGCTTCCGTTTGAAAATTTCCCACCGACGTAATTTCCACACTCGGGCAAAACTTCCATTCCAACTAGATCGCATCGCGTATTACGGTTTCGTTGTAAAAGTTGGTCACGTAGTTTGACTCGTAGAAATGTAACTTAAACGATAGAACCACGAGTTTTCAAGCGTTGGTCCGTGAATTTTCCATAATTATAGCCTCTAGCTATGCGTGAACGACACTTTCATTTAAATTTCATATCGCCTATTATCGTTACGAATTTAACGCTTGATCGGCTAGTTTTCACGTGCAATATGACACTCGCGCACTAGAACGCAGGAAAATTGTCTTTCGAGTTTTCATTTCCCAGTTTTCAACGTGTAGTTACGTGCAAAGAGGATCGTGTAACTCGATGGGATTCTTGATTGTATTCGCGTATAGAACGGTGGAAGCTTTTTCGCGGTAGATATGGCAGAGTAATTCGAGGATTAATAAATGTTCGTTTGAATTCAGTTGGTGGATTAGTGGTGGCGGAAATGGTCGACTTGAAAATTTTATTCCGAATAGGATGTTCCAGTTTACGACTGTAATCTCTGGAAACTATACGGTTAAAACTCGAACGAAGTTAGGTTAGTGGCAGGGCCTCCCTCAAGAACCGAGTAAAGCTTGAATTTTGAATTATGCACTTCGCCAAGAAGCGACTTACGCTATCATAGTAAAACCCTGATAAAATGCGTTACAAAAGCTGTCCAACCACGATCTATGTAACTTGCGAAACTTTTAACTATCGAGTATAACAAAATTCTTATATCTCGCGACCTCGTAAATTCTGAAGCATGTAATTGAAGAAAATTATAGCCGCGAACAGCAACAACCCAGATAGATAACAATTACCTTGTCTAAAC
Source organism: Bombus affinis (assembly GCF_024516045.1). Lineage (NCBI taxonomy): Eukaryota > Metazoa > Arthropoda > Insecta > Hymenoptera > Apidae > Bombus > Bombus affinis. Next base: position 11,560,346 of record NC_066353.1, read on the forward strand.
CATTTAACATCGTCAACCAAGATACGCGTACCGCATTGTGCGTATTAATTAGACCGTCACGCAAGATCGCATCAATAATTAAAACGTGGATAATTAATTCCTTGCGAGGGTGGCCGAAAGGAAATAACGGGACGGTGGCGGAGATAAGATAGAGAAATAATTTGATTTTAAAGAAGAACCGGCGAGTTGAACCTGTGAATTAACGAAGCTTACTGTTTTTTTTTTTCTTTTTCTGATAACGAGCCGTAAGAATTAGATTTTTTTTTCGTAAACCACAAATAGATACGAACTAGTCGTATCGACGTTTTTTTCGTTGTTATCGTTTCGTTACGATTATATTATCGTAGCAAATTCCGCAATTAAGAATCGTAATGTTCATCGATGTAGATGTTATCGACTTCTATTTGAAAATTATTTTAATTAGCGAACTAAATAGCAATGCCTCGTTAAAATGCTAATTAACGTAACATGCTACTGAAATTTCACTATCTCCCTAAGCACGCGCGCTTCGATCAAACTACTATACCTGTTGTCGCGAGCACGATCATAGCACCGAAGGTTGTCGCAGATTTCAAGTACGAATCGTTAAACTCTTATAGTGCAACTATTTTTCTTCACCAATCGTTAAATCAACATCCAGCATCTTCGTACACTTAAACGACCCTTGAACTTCTTCACGAGTAAACTTCTCACGCTATTAGGAATTTGTACTTTATGCTTACTATAAGCAAACTCGTGTAGTTAAATCATCCGTTTCTTGAAAATTCAACCTTCGTCGTATTACGTAGCATATAATAAAATTGGGCAATTTATTGAGAGCGAAGTTAGTCAACTTGACTTCTAAGAAACTGGAATATCAAACAGTCTTTTAATATCCATCGTTAAAATTCAAAATAAAGAAGAAAGGCAGCCACGCAAGGTCGTAAATGTCACGCGCTTTTGGTCGATTAAATCGTAAATTCTATTTTAATCTTCGGCTGGAATCGATGAAACGTTAACCGATCGAAGGCAATCCGAACCGGAACCTGTCCATCGAATCATGACGTGTATCTGATAGAAACTGGCCGGAAATCCCCTCTCCTTGACAACTTGACCAAAAATTCGACGAGTTCGCTGCGTTAGTTTGCAGGTGCGATCGGTTCCTTTCGACGCGTCAGCGCAATTAACGTGTCCCCAAAGTTAAACGTAATTACACGGCGTAACGAGTAATTGAATATTGATTTTTCAGTCGTATCGGTACAGAAATTCGATTGGCGGCGCGAATGCCAACCAAGTGCAGACGCGCGTTCATTCCGCCGAGGATCGACGTTCCGTGGCTAATTTTTATGATTTGGGGAATTTGACACTGGGAAACGGCTGTTTATCGATGGCTGGTTTTCAGTTTGTTTTATGGGCAACCCTTCTGACCTGTTTCTAAGAATATTGGAACTTCCCTTTGAATTATTAGTAGGGTCGAGATTGCTGTTATGTTGTTTCAATTTGGTGCGTGAAATTTGTTATTTCGCGCCAGCGTTTGAAGGATGTATATATTTTTTCATAGATTTTTAAAGCGTGTTTTTGTAAGAGAACGTGCTTTGGGATATTTTTTTTCAAAGCGGAATGTTTTCCAGTGTATTTTTTTCCTTTGAGTAAAGCGACTTTTAAAGGGCTTGCCATAAAGCAGTGTACGTCTAAACGAAAACGCGAGCAGAATATACAACAATCGACCGTGTTCTTTCCTCGGTAAATTTATTAAAATTCGCTGCAGTACGAAGAGATAACTAAATTCGCGCGAAATTAAATTCCTCGTAATAAAAATACCCTTTAATTTAAGACTATAAGGTTACGCAGCTCTGAATCATTCAACAATGAAATTCTAATGCAAAAGAATCGTGGGATATTCTAGATTTTTATATTCTAAAATTCCAAGCCTATAAATTCGAAGAATAAAAGTTGTTAGATATATTCATCTGCAGGATCCTGCAAGGTACATAATTCAGAGACTGTTTGATATTTTTCACGCATGCCTTTAGAACTGGCTGTTCTTTTAAAAATACATGCTAAGACGTTCTCAGAGTGTAACAGAACCGGATGTTGACCGCGTGAACCCGGACGTGAAGTAACTTCCGCCACGAGGGTATAAAAGATACATGGCGGTATTCATCTCGGCCGAGGAGGATCGATATTCACCGAAACAACGTCGTGGAAGCGTTCAACGTAAAAACGTTCGTTCGATTTCTCTGCTTTCGTCTGACTCGCGCTTTCTGCCTCGATAATTCCAATCGGAATTGCACGTTTTCTAAGAAAAGTCGCACGATTCTATCGCTGAAATGGGCACTTGTGGAATATTTTATGAACGTAGACGCGAACTACGTGATTGTCGTGCGAAGATACGCGGACGAACAGATGTACCCAAGTAGATTGTGACGTTCATTTGTCCTATTTGCGATCGACTCTGTCCAACGTGTGACAACCTGTTATAGATATTTATTACCTGCTACTTTGTATTTATTCTATGATTTATGATTCAAGTTGAGTTTATGATACTTAGCCCTGTTACAAATGACGTTGTCGTTCAGCTTAGGTCGAGGCTTTACGTCTCTACGTGCTATGTTACTCTGTCATTCTATGTTTTAGACATTTACAAACACGATCCCATTATTTGTCTACGTTTGTCTCTTACCGGAAGAATATCCGAGCGTCCTGAATTTTTGTTTGCCACGGTTCAACGTGTTTTAACAAAATATTCATCGCGTTACTTGTATCATAGGAGAACCTTGTTTAATTAATTCTCGAAGTCGAAGAGCCTCTTTTTGGCAGAATCGATTAATTTTTTGCCTATAAACCAGAACATGGATCGCTTTCACAGCGACATTTCCATCATGTTATAATTACTGGAACGAAATGTTATCCAAAAGATCTGGAAATATTGACAAATATTGTGTTTTGAAAGTATACATTATTTATTTTCTACCTGATTAACATTTTGGTATTTTGCCATCAAAGGATGTTCAGAGGCGAGAGAGAGAGAGACGTTTCTTTACCCGAGAAGAATGGTTCTAAACGAGTACATGCGCGCAGCATAAATTACAATATCCATCTTCACGCGAAAACGATCCATAAAAGGAAATGTTAACGTTGGAGAAGTTGAACGTTGAATGGCGCTTCTTCTTTTTTCCGGCGACTCCTCTGGCTTTGCAGCCGTCCCCACGACTCCCATTTACATTTGGGATTTGTCAGCGAACGAGAAAGAAAACTTAAACCGATAGAGCGAAAAGTTTCTCGAAACGAAGCAAGCATTCGTCCCTATTGGGAGCTGACCGATCTTTGCTCTAGTTGTAACGAGATCGCGTGCCACTACCAGAGATGAAGAAACTTCGTGTTGACGAGATGTTCGATTCACATGTTCAATTTCAACGTTGACGAGCGGTAAATATTACTTTAGCGAAAATGATGCCATGGAATATTCAATTAATGCTCGTACAGTCGTCGTACTGATAATTCGCTGCGAATCTGATCTTCGTTATCTACAATAACGTACGTTAACAAATAATTTTCATACAGCACCTGTTTCTGTATCGTAAAATTCTACATACACGTCCAGTACATTACATTTCGTAATAATAATTACGAATTCTTGCGAGATTTTAAACATAATAATTATGAATCATTATGAAATATTAAATATAATTGTAAATAATTGTGCATTGTTGTGAAATGTTTTTGAATGTCAAGTAGGCATTAGATTAGAATCTTCTATTTAACACATTTCACTTTTCAGAAATTAAAACGCGCGCACAGGTTCGTGAAAATATTTCAACACTTTTTCCCCACTTTTTTGAATATTTCACGTGCGTTATAGGAAACATTTTGAAATTTCACTAACGCTGTTGTCGACTATCGTGATGAGTTTAAAACAAATTAAAAAATACATAGAGAAACTACGAGATATTTGACACAGGTACATGTATATTACACAAAGATGACAAAAGCATTTAAACAATTATCCATCATACTAGCAAACCTCTATATATTCAGCGAAACCATATTTACCACTTATCGTGTAGCAAAGGTGTGTATTATGCTGTACTCTAATTTTTTTATTAAATACATATTTGCAATAATTATTTTCGAATTTTAATATACATTTTCAAATTGGTTTCAAATTTAAGCAATATGATCGTCAGTGTCGCATCTCATTATAACGCTAATGTAATTTCAAAATGCTTTATGAAACGCATACAATATGAATATGAAAGTTTTTATGTGGCAAAGGTTCAAATATTACCTTCGCGAGCCGGTTTACATTGAATTTATTTGATACACGCAGCGGACGATATTTTCGTTCCGATGCTTTCAGTTCCGCTGTCGTTATTAATCCATCGACTTTATTTATACAGCGTAGTCAAAGTTTGTTCGAGTAGCACTGCTATCGGAATCGTTGTTCGAACACGAAGAAACGAAACGGGTAATTGCCGCCGGCTAAAGAGACAATAAAGACGTTAAAACTCGCCCCTGTCTCGCCGCAGATTATTTCCATAACCAGGTTGCTTTCAGGCAGGTTTCCCTTTTGTCTTATCTCTCGAAGCAGAAATATTTAGCGTTTTTGTCCGGTCGGGTCTCGTGCAATTACGTCTGGACGCTAACGTTGTAACGAACCAGAGCCTGTCTGCTTCTCGAAACACTTAATTTCGCGTAATTTGGTGCGCTCTGTCTCTCGGCTAATTTCGTGTCTCTAACTGGGGAAAAAAAAAAAAAAAAAAAGGAAACGATTCTTCTACCAACGGGAAGAAAATTTTTCTGTTCTATATAAAAATCTCTCGCTTTTCCGATCGTCGATTCGTTTTCTTTTCTTATTTCATCTCGAAAGACGATTAATTAAGATTTCAATCAAACAGGGATTCGTAGAAAGCAAGAAGAAAAGTATTTTTCAACTAGATTCGTAGATGACGGGAAAAAAGTTTGTGATTTAAATGTATACTTGTGGTTTCCAATGTTTAATTGACTCAAAAGTGTAACGGTTTCGTTAGCAAACTTTGATGGAAGTAGCCTTAAACCGAGCTAACGAAGTTTAATCCTGAACATGGTGAAGTGGAAATTGAAATCAATGTTTCGTGTAGACATTGGATGTGTTTGACGAGTCTTGTTCCTCATTGACCCTTTTTCCCAAGAAGCAAATACATTTCACGCCGTTTCTAATGGCCTTCTTGTCACGAAAAATAATCTCGCACGTAAAGACGTAACGTGCAATTTATTCAACGAGTAACATTAATGTAAGAAACGTGTTACAAAATTTGTTCTATGTTTTTCAATGTTCTTTCATCGTGCTACTCTCTATGATACAATCAGCTGTCTCTTCATTTTATCTTATGAAACCTCTTGTCCATATTTTACGTCGTCCTTCGAGATTTAAACCATTGACAGATCTTCTCTGTCTTTCCACGCAAATTTTATGCATTCGTCGACGAAAGCATAACGAAACAGGAAGCGTGCATCATCAGAATCGCATTATCGCGCTGAATTCAAGCCATCAGGCGTTTCTTCGTCTCAGCTCAAAGCTCATCCATTTTAATCACCAAACGCCACGACTCGATCTCCAAATTAATAATTGCCATAGATTCTCTCGGGTTGCATTATGTAAAACGCTTTAAAGTTGAGCCTCGGCCCGGGACAAAGTTGGAGTACCGATCGCGTGGGACGATAGTTAAAAATCTCGAGGGGGACGTTCCCTCTTTCGTTAGGGAAATATTCAACGACGTCGGAAACTACTCGCAGTAACGAACGTTGGTGTGTCAAGGCAGCGGCTTTTTAGAAAATCGCTTTGGCGAAGCACTCTTCGCCGATTAACCGGGAAAATACCTGTAGCATCGGTTTTTTTTTCTTGTTTAAAGCAGCCTTTTTTTTCATCTCACGAAGCAAGCGAATTAATTACTAAAATTCCGCGGTACACCAGCAAATGTATTTGACACAGTACTTATACCAGACGGCTGTCGTTACTTTTTTATTTGGCAATCTAAGGAAAAAGGAGTCAGTGGCTCTGATTAAATATTAAATACAGGTAATTAAGTATCGTACGGTTCGAGAATTCTCGTGGCATATTGGTCGAATATTGTTGGCTTAGCGACACGTGCAGATCAGCTTAACGTAACATTTCTATACTGTTCGTCGTTCCCTTTGGTTTTTCGTATTTCTTCTGTGAAAATTTCCTGCTTTTTGTTCCACTTTCCTTTTCTTCTTTTTTTATTGTAATAGAGTTTGAAATGTACATCCAACGTTGGCACCAATTTTCTTAGAAACCTGTAGAGAACAGACCAAACCGGTTTAACGTAGCTTTCCTATTATATTTGTCGTTTCACTCTATCTTTGGTCCTTCTTTTATTAAAACATTTTGTCTTCTAACCGAAGCAAAGTTTAGAACGCGATTTAACGTTATAAACTCTCTTAGAGATCTGTAGGAAACACTGCATGGAAATTGGTTTAGCGTAACTTCTCTGCTGTATTTATCGTTCAGTTCAGTTTCCCATTGCTCTTGTGTTTTTCAACCGGAGTAAAGCTTGCAACCTAGATTTCACGTAAATGCTACTCTTTGGTTTCTCTGGACGTGTGGCAAGCCGACAATGTGTAATATAAGGATATTGGAGCGAGTACTTTAATCAATCTTTGTTGGATAGCAGCTGTCCTTTAATTTCTTCCATGTGCAATCGCGCGACCGTTTCACAGCACGAAAGTTCGTGGTTTATCGATTACGACGACTGCTTCGATCCATTGACTTATTCACAGGCTTGTTATCGTTATTTTATATTTATTTTGTTCTTTAATTTTAAGTTTAGTTTTAATTTAGATCTTTCGAATCAAATACATTTTCGTCTGGACAACAGATATACGATAATTTAATATTTCAAAAGCTATATTTCCAGCTTCGTCGTAACAGCTTTATCTTCCATGTAATACGAAGCTTTATTTCGGACGAAATGAAATATTATTTTATAACCTTGGACGTTGATCGCGTTAACTCTCGCTGTACCTTAAAATACTCCAACGTTAACTAGAAAAAGCTCGAGATATCGTCCGAGGATCAAGAAACGCGATAAGCAATTTTCAAATTCAATAATCGACCCCTCCTTACGAACGTACCTAATGAAACTGTTATGTCCATCTAACTAAATATCGCTTCAATCGTTTACAAAGTCTCGTACATTTATTACCTACTCGTCAAGCTTATACTTATGAACCTAGCAAACCTAACGACGAAATTAATAAAATCGTTCGCGCGTGCTGTTCGCTAATTTTGCCCATTTACTCGCGCTTATTCCATCAAGTATTGCACCAAATTCTACGATCGAATAAACCACGCGCGTGATCGTAACCTGATCGTGCAAGCCCCGTGTCGTTATCGTTCTCTCTCGAAAAGTACGAAAAAAGAATGTTTCCCCTGCACAACTTTCTCCTTTGCCTGATAAACTTTTAAGCCAGCCAAAAAATAAGGAGCACGTCGCCGGAGAAATCTTGTAACACATCGCGGTCCACTTGGATTTCTCTTCGAAAGCACAGACTCGCGACATCATCGTCGTACACGCGTATAACTGTCCTCTTGCGAATAAGGTAAAAAGAGTAGGTGGATTTTCACCGAAGAGACGATCTTTCCGCTGCAAAAAGGTATAACAGGGGAGACAAAGCCGGCGAGCGAAAAGGACTCGATAGCAGGATAAAGGAAGATAGGGCAGGCGATTGCCATTGCCTCGGTTTACGCCGAAAAGGTTGGAGCGCCGCGACGAGACCTCCAGCAGAATGGGCCACGAAGTTTCTATCTGATAACGTTCAATACCGACTCGTTGCGTTTCACGGATTCTGCTGTGTTTTCACGGTAACGAAAATCGGGAGTCGCGATTACGGACGCTTTTCCTGGTCATAAGCCGCCAGTGGAACCTATCCTTTGTGATTTTCCAACAGTTGGATGCTCAAATGTGCATTTGTTGGTAAAATATAGGTGGAAGTTGATCGTGTGGGTTAAAGCATCGCGGTACGGCGGCTAAATTATTAATCGAATCGATCGAGTCTGTCTAGACGAAGAGCGTGTAGAGTTTTAATAGTTTCCCTATAAACAGACCATTCGAAAATTAAGTAAGTAAATCTCGCAAAGGATTTGTTGTTGGAGAAATGGCCTCGCTCTTGGCAATTTAGTTCTGGTCTGGTTATTAAAAATCGCTGCGCTGGTAGCTAGCGTTTCTCCGCAGCAGGAATTGAAAGGAACGCTTAAAAACTTAGGAAATTGCGATTTATTTCTCCGACTATATTACTTTCCAACCGCATCGCGTATTTTTAAATGTCAGAACGAAGTCGTACGGATGGATGATATCGGAATACGAACGCGATCAAGTTCAGTCGAGGTTCAGCAATTTTAATATGTCACCGGGCTTAATTCGGGAAAACGTCACGAGGCGGTTGAAACTGGTCGCGTGAAAGCCAGTTAAGGTGACTGGAAGATAATAACGGTATCGATCCTGGCGCAAAGACAAGGATGCGTTTACAAAGGACCAAATATTCTATTGGAAAGCTAATGAACGCTGTAAACCACGCCCGATTTCATTCCGACGATATTAATGATAGAAAGACAGAAATAAATGAGAAAATAAGAAGAAAGGAAAGTCAGATTAAACGAGACGAGGAGTTTTATGGCATTAAAAATGTTGGAAAGTGCCGAATGGTTTTTAACGAAAGCAATATCTTAAATCGATTTCCCGGCTGCGAACTTTTTATTACTGTTGCAGGGAAGAAAGCCGCACGCTGGCTAGAGGCAACAAGTAAATTCACAACGTCGAGAAAGAAATTCATAGCAGCGAACAAGGCGAACTTAAATTGTTCGATTTTATTCCAGCCACGGGTGACCAGATTTACGAGCTTTCAAACACGCTCTTCTCTCGTATTTGATCGACAGCTTGCGCGAGACGATTCGTTGCTCGTCGAGGGTCCCGATCGTATCTCGCTGCTCGTTTACCTTCGTCGATGAATTAATTATTAGCTCGACAAGAGACTTCTGATAAACCTTGGGACGCGGCGAATACAAATTCCAAATTGATATTCGATAAGATCGTGACTCGGGGAAATTGAACATTTCGGAAAATCTTCAGAAACAGAGCTAAAATTTTGAAACGGTAAATTGTAGAAAAAACAATGGAACCTTTTTGCTATCGTTTGCTCTATATCTTCGTTCGTTGGAATTCCACGCTAATAAAAGTCTACCCTCGATTTTGGATTAGTCGATGATTCTCAACTGATCAGCCGGAAAAGGCGAGTCAAAATTCGTCATTCAGATCCGCTATTTCTTAACGCGTCTCTCCTCGAAATAAATTAAACCGTATTTATATTTGCAAGGACTAAGATCGCTCTGTTTGAAATTAGTTGGTCTCTGTTCATTCTATGTCCATTCAACTTCTGTCCATTCAACTTTTCATTCTATAATTACGCAAGTTTCTGGTTAAGAAATCTTCGAAGGTCTAGTCGTCCGTATTATTCCAATCTTCCAAAAAAAAAGAAGATACAAAAGGAGTGTTCGGCAGATATAATCAAACTTAATCAAAGCTAAATTAAAAATTTTGTATTTCCGTGGGAAACGGCGAAATTGCGAGACAAGATGAACAAGTTGAGCAACAAGCAGATGGACACCGTGTTGACACTGCATAGAGCGAAAGGGGGCAGGTTTTAGTTGGAAAGTGCGGTCGATGGGGAAGAGCCTTTGATAGAAGCGAAAACGGCAAGTGGCCATGTTGCAGATCCCTCGAGGGATTAAACAAACAACCGTGAGCGAACACGCACACTCGAATCGGACACACCCTATGCTTTTGCTTGGTCGTGTGGTACTGGCGGAAATTCGGGACATTGCTGATGACGAGGTACGCGCGAAACAGGATTGAAATCTCCGGAGAGGGCGTTGTTGAATCCCACCCGGTCCCATAAATTCTTCGTGCCGTGGCTGACAACCAACGGTACGGAAAATTTCAACCAACGGAACGTTTCCATCTTCTAATATCGCACAGTCCAGCAACATACGCGTACGAGCAAATGGCTTGACTCGCGTTAGATCCCTCGATGTATGTGTTTTATTACTAGACGAATACGTCGGCCAACGTATATTCCATGTTTTTTTATGCAGTTGGAGATGCAGAACGTACGAACGAGAATGAATTGGTATTTACGAGTAGATACGAGAACGTTGACTCGGATGAAAACTCTGTTTCGGACGATAAGATGGTTTTAGAGAATAATAAAACGCATATGGAAAGATGAGCTTTCACAAGTTTGACAACCACATTATGACGAGTTATTCGAATTGTACGAATTGATATCTCCTTTGGAACTTGAGAGAAGTATCGCAATAATTATGAATATATTGTAGTACAAAATTAAATCCATTCTTGCGTATCTGCTCCATCTTTTCAGCATCGGTTCAGTCATGTTGGTAATCGTATCGTATATTCAAATTTCTTGGAGAAAGATTCTTATCCAAATTGCTAATTTTTTGGGCAAGATTTAAATGAAGGTGCATGGGAGGAAAGACGTGGTTGTTAATTTGTTCTTCTCCTATCTTCTATCGTTATCTCGCACGAACGTAAAATTCTGAGCGATTAATCATTTCCCTAATAATCTGAGTCGGTTATCGAGCTTTGTTTAAAAGCAGCAGGTGTCCTTACGCTTACGAACAGGGTCTGTACGTGGACGGAGGTTAGAGAAATGTTTTATTAAATCCCCAGTCGGAAGAAGATAACGCACAGTCGTGAAAGCAGTTGAAAAATGCGAGATCTTTGGAAAAGGAAACGACGTTTCGTTGTGTCGAAGGAGAAGCTCGAGTACGCTTTGTCTCTTAGTGGGAGAACAAAGTCTCAAGTAACACTGTGTATAAATTCAAAAGTCGTTAATCACGGTTTTCTAGAAAGCTTCCTTTCGGTCTTTGTACCAATTACAAAGGACAACTCTACCAATAGAACATTTTTTTCACCAAAATCGACCTCGAAACGTTCGTCGTTTCCATTCTAATGCCATCGTCGAACGTCTACATCGTCGGGACAAGCTTTCAAAACATCGCAGCGCTGAATAGCAAGCAATCGAGCCAAGAAACGGTCGAAAAATCCGAAAAGCCGAACGAACGAAAAGGCACGCGGTAAGTCGACCGCACAATGGATGCTATTGTACAGAATGAAAACGTGTCTCTATACTGTGAACGTATTGCGCGATTCTGGAACACTGACCAGAGAGAATCAGCAAGATCGAACAATGGAAGCAACGGAGAAGAGAGAAAGAGACCAGAAGCGGAAGAACGGAGCCACTTGTTACGCGCAACGCGCGTTCAAAGTTGTTTCTTCGGTTCGTCGTACGTTCGCTTCGGTGAATATTCTCGGCGCGATCGATATCGTGCTCATTCTGTCAGAGTCCCCTGGCCTGGTTCAATCGAAACGCGTCGCGTCGCGCCGCCGAATGTTAAAACACACACGCGCATTGACATTTGACGCTCGCGGTTACCGTGAAACGCTAGTCGATGCCAGGAATATCGTGTTCGAGTTCCAACGAATCGCGTTAGTCTATGGTTACCGGTGGATGCGTGTTCTGACAAACTGTCATACCGACGAATATGTCAAACCGATCAATTATGTATATACACCGGCTCACCAAAGTATTTGAAGGCTTACCACGGCAAACTTTTACGTCCATACTGTACGTGTTACGTAAGACAACTTGAAATTTCATTCGTTGTCCCTACACTTGTTTCAGATATCGATGATGGTGGTGTCTCGTAACGATGCTGATAAAATTGCACAATGTGTACGTTTCGTATAACGCGTGTAATATTAGGTTGGCAACCAAGAGATTGCGGATTTTGTCCACACCACCTAATGACAAAATCCGCAATCATTTAGTTGCCAATCCAAAATATTCATAAAGAGGTTTGATTCTTTAGAATCGAACATTAACCGCGCGCTTACGTAACGAGGTTGAAGAATTAATAAAATTCGAGGAGTCGATCGGTTTGGAGAGCTGCATCGCTCTTCGGATGTTTCATCGGAACACGTAATTGCTGTAATTCTAGCCCTACTGTCGCGCCCATGTACATATTTCGAGCTACAAACCACGACGCGTAATCGATCTTGTGGCGAAAACGACAAGTGAACGGAGCATGTAATTCGTTCCGCGATACTACACTACAGGTTTCGCGTGGTTATTTTATCAGTAGATGATTGACGAAACAGGGTGGAGTTGGACGTTTGGATACGTTGCACGTATCCACGACTGAAGTTTTTCTTTCATGACTAAAGTTTGTCAAACGAGAATATCATTTTTCCATCGTACAGTCAATATTTGTTAAGGCGAAACAAAGAGCATCATGTTCCTAGCTTTTACCAGTCCCAGTTCCTCGTTCACTACGAGAATTCCCATTATCCGCCGTATGAATCAAGTAGAACGTACAACCTCTTGGCAGGGCAACGAGCGTTTCCTTTTCCTAAGCAACTTGTCGGCATACGTCGATATTTCGGAGTTAAGATGCGACTCGTTAAAGGCAAGGACACGCCTTTAACGAGTTTAACCTACGCATTCGACGAGCTGACGTACAAAGAGACGGCTCAGTCAGAGAAATCATCGAACGTTCAGGGTAGAAAATGCGTATTACAGCATACGATAGCTTTTGTATAATCCTCTTCGAGTCTATAGCTTTTTTTAAAAAAGCAACACGATACCAAGCGCCTTGCTGTATTTATCGCAACATTACGCGATCCGTTTCGTTCGCTGCTTTCGTTCCGTTTCAAACGATAGACGAGGAAAAGAATCCGATACTCTCGCGTGCTTGATATTTCGATGCGATGCACGGAACCTTAAGGAGAGCGTCGGCGAATATTTTTTCACCGGGTATAGGCGTGTATCCGCGAGAGGCCGCGAAACGATCGATAACTCTTGTTTTAAGAAATTCAGAAGGGTCTTCCTGGAAAATGGCTCAGAAGCTCATTAAACTCGTGCACGCTAGGATTTCCAAGTCGCCACCAGGATCGTCGCCGACATCCTAGTTCTACGCTACTTCCGCGAGTCCGAGCTGTTGCTATACGTGCGCTAACGCGACGCTACCACGAAATTCGCGCAGGCCACGTATACCTTTTTCCCTTAAAACTACAAGTTTCGACTTGCCAACTCTCGTACCTTTTCAAAGCTGTATTACGGCTATTATGAACATGAAGAGAAAGCATTCGGAGGGAAGTAGATACGAGAGAGAGAGAGAGTTCAGAGAAGAAGATGACGAAGAGAGGAAGGCACGAAGTTACGAACGTACAGCCGAGTCTCTTTGAAACTTTCCGCGCAAAAGGGAGGGGGAAAAAAAGGAAATGGTTACTCACATCCGTTTCGACCTCGTGCAGCCTGGAGATACCAACTTCTCTGAATAATTTTATGAACCATACACACAACTAAATTAAATAAAAATCTTCTGTGAGGCGAAATTTCGTTAACCCCGTCACCAAGAACTTCAACGCTGCCGACGAGAAATTCTTGCTGAGCATAGTAACAGGTGTCTGATAGGTATTCGTCGGGCCCGTGAACAAATAGCCACCTTCTTCGATATTGCAGACTAATACCAGTCTTAGAATCATTCGATCAAGCATAGACAACGATACTTATGAAACGTTCTTCGTAAGACTCGTTCTTTTATTCAAACTCGTACGAACAAACAGAAGGATGGCACGAAGGATAGAACCATCAAAGATTATCCGCACTTCATATCCCGAAATATCATTTCATCCACAATTCAAACGAAGCACACGATCGTCACTTGTCCCGATTTTCCCGCGAGAATTTTGGAAAGGTGCTCGCTTGTTCACGGGCGTTCATCACTGATCATCACTGATCCTTGTCTAACGATCCGATCAAACACCTCTACTTATCCCTCGACAATTGCTCGGTGCTTTTTCCACTACATACATAGATGCATGTATATCATTTTCAACTTTCTTCCTCTAATTTATATCGCATATACATAACGGTATAACGATATATAGATTCACTGATCGATAAGAAATAAACGAATGGCAAGATCACTGATACGATAAGAATAGAAGCGTCGAAGCTGTTGGTGGTGGCGTTGAACGATTCGACTGGACGATCGCGATGATCGATGTATCACTGACCTTAGACCGGAAGTTGCTCCCCTAGCTGACGGACGCGCGGGAACCGAGGCTCATGTCAAGAGTCGTTTAGACGACAACGGGCTACCGGCGAGCGACTTTGCGTGATTGGACCTCGTGATCCTTTGGACTCCTGCCGCGCTCTGTACCGTGGCGGAGCGCGCGTACCTTAGCGGAGCATGCAACGACGCCGACGCCGACGCCGACGCCGATGCCGACGCCGACGCCGACGACAGGAGGCCACGGTGCACCTGCGCCTTGACTCCTCTCGTCCTCCTAGCCGAGTGGCCCAAGCCCGTTTCAAGCGGATCGAGCACCTCGGCTCGCCCTTTGCCCTTCGCCGCGCCGTGTTTCAACCATTCACGCCAAAGCAACTCGTCCTCTTCCTTTTACAATGAATTCTTCGCCGTGAAAGCATAACGTACGAGTCTGCACACTGTGCACGATGGGCATGGTCAACGCGACCAAAATGTCCGTTCACTATGTCGCGCAATTCCTCCCAGCGAGATTATTTATTCCGGTCTTTTAATTCCTGTAACGCCAGTTTTTCTTTCTACGATTTAAGCTGCTTTCCGTTGGTTCTGACACCAGCTAAAGACAATCGAGTTAATCGCGTGTAAATGTGTATGCGCGCCTGGGAAATTTAAATCTAGAATAACGTACAAATTCGAGAGTACGCGAAGTTATACCTACAAGGTAATCGAATATATCTACGAAGTAATGTATTTAGAAAAGCAGCTTCTATTTACGTTATGTTCCTTTAATTTTATTCGTACAACAGATCAAAATATGTACCTACGAAACGAGTGGGAATTTTCTCGAATTTCGACGGTATAAACTTTTCGCTTCGTGACACCCAGTTGGCCCTTTAATAGTTTTCACGAATTAAGTATAGATCCTGTAACAAGCGTTCGTATTTGCTAAAAATTGCTCGTTCGTTCTAATATATTTATTTATATATTATATTCTCGAAAAATCAAGAATTTAAAGGAAAGATCGAACCGATCTCGTTCGCCAGGTGCTGTAATTGGCAGAGTTGGCTAGAGATTGCTCATTAATGGCATTCTATTGGGTGGCTGTGGTAAGGCAGCAGAATTTTGGTTTGCATTATAATGCTCGGAGTGGCTTTTGTTCGCCCCAGACATTGTGGATGGAAGAGCTGGTTTTGGTTGAGGCTAGGGAACGGGGACGGATAAGAGGCCTAAAAGATTAGTTCTAACTCATTCTGTCGCGTTTCTACGATACTTTAAACGACCAGGATCTCCTGATTCTTCGTACCTTTCGGCCATTATCATAAACATCCATTTTAAAAATACCATTTATCGTTTCTGCTGTTCCCATCTATAAAACTGACAAACAAATCTTTTAATGCCACTTTTTATATTCCGGCCTGGGAAACAAAAGCGGAAAATTTTAGAGCTTACAGTCTCAAAAGCCCGGAATAAATTGCCGCAACAAACGACGGTGCTTACAATTGCGCCGTTCTGCTCGAATTCCCAGAAAACTGACGTTATTATATGGCAACGTTTCCAGTCAAAGTAAATATACATCGAGAACTTGCTCCGTTCCTTGCGTACGTTCTTGTTGCTTGTCCATTCACAAATGGGATCACCCATCTATACGACGTAAAAGCTATTCTATCGTTAGTTGTGAAACTAATCCCACGTCAGCCACGTCAGTTACCTATACGAGGCAGCAAGTATCACCGCTGTTTCCTTGATAATTTAGCCAAGTTAGTTATCTAACAAGAATTATAGTTGGCGAAATCAAAAGACGGTTAATCAATATAGAGATTCGTCGAATTCGACGAATATCGGATATCGAATATGAATATTCAGTATTATTTAACCTTAGAGCCTTGGAGCGTGAAACTCTCGTTTGTCGGATGTTTCGTGTTTGATTATCGACTATTAAGCAAATATGTACAATAACACGGTAAAATATTAACTACGGTGGAATGTGAAATATTTTATCATAGAGAGAAAAACTGAGTATGGCAGATTCTGCAAATATTTGTGTTAAAAGGATATCGAATAACGTTTGTGTTTTAAAGTTAACTTTCAACGTTGCTTCGAAACGTTGATTTGTTGAACGGTTGCGCCATTGAGACACCCTGCAATCTTTTAAGCGCGTCCTTTTAGTATCGCAATTTGAATAACAAAGTTCTCTCACAATACAAGTTTCCTTACATTTTGCATAAGTCTGCTAGAAAGTATGATTTCCGGACAACTGATAATATTTTCCAACTCGCAATGTTTGCGTTACGTTTCCCCGAGTGATGGGGTGGTTTAAAAAAATGTCAAGCAATGCTCCGAAAAAAAGAACATTTATTCAAAGACACGTGACTTGCGACGAAGCTTCGAAATTACGTTAGACGGTCGAACGGAATGTTCAACGCGTGGCGGAAATATTTATTCGAGTCGTTATCGAATCGTTATGGTGATCGACGCGCCGATTCGTCGAAGAGCGAGAAGATTTAATAAAAATGAACGAATGCAAAAGATGAAACGCGAGAGACAAAGGACCGACGCGGTAACGAGATATCGTGGACGCGTGACTACGAATGTTTCAATGTCGATCGTAGAACGCATTACGATGAAAAGGAAAGGAAAATAAATACATCCTCGCTGCCAAATTATCGTTCGGTTTGCATTCGTTGAATGGTTTGCGGATCCTCTAGTCAAGGTCCATTCAATTCTCTCGGGTTGCCCGCTTCCCGTTGCGGGTTTTTCAATCGATGCGTTTCATCCACATCCCCCGAGCAAATTAGTTTAGATTTAACGATGACGTTGTCTGAAACGCGCTGCTGTTTGTTCCGAATAATTCAATACCGAAGCTTCATTAATCATGTCTACGTAGTTTCCAACCGCCGTAAATTCCATGTACGTGTGAAAAACGAATTCCATTGTTCAACATTTTCAATCGTCTCGATGAAAATCGTCTTCGCTGTGTGAAATTGTGTAGTTACGAAACTACTAGTCGACCATTTATATTGTAGAAACCTCTGCGTATGTTGTACAGAAATTTCGGAAATTTCATTAACGCTGAGTAATAAGACGTCTTAAAGTTTGAAGCAAATCTGCAAATAGACATGGACGTTGCAAGATATTTGATACGAACATGTGCCTCGCAGAGAACGCAAAAGAATTGAAATAGTTGATTATTTGTACTTCGACTTATTACACGCTTAAAATGATATACTTTACGTTCACCGTGTGTACCAACGTTTTTACTACGCGTAGCAAGTATTGTAATTTCTATAGATATTTTCAGATTCAGCTCAACTGTTACCAAAATGTAATATCGATAGTCGTGTCTCGTTACATGGATAATGAAATTTCAGTGTTTTATATGGCGTTCGAATGAAACCAAAGGGAAAGATATGGAAACCTTACAATTCTCGTTGAATTTGCAATTATTCTCCGATTCTAAAATTCCTGAAAAAGATATAGAATTATTACGCTCGGAGGAGATTAATTATTACGCTCGATATATTTATTATTTAATTAACATAAAATTTTCTCTTCTCATCGAGCAGCAGCACGAACAGGATATTTCAATCGCTTACTCGTCAATTCTCCGTTTCTTCGCGAACTTGCTCCCATAGCGGAAGTTACGCGTATCCGGTGCCATCTCCGCGAACCACTTAGCAATCAACGCTACCAACAGCAAACCTCGTTCGTAAGCCTCGTGATCGTGTTTCCTTCTTAATTAACTCGATCGTCGGCATGCGCGAACTATGTCGCGACGTCTTATCACTAGAAATATCCGAACGAATTAAAACACATCGGACGTCGATGGAATAATAATCTCGATCGCAACCTCGTCTCTGGATTTATGGATTTGTTTGTTTGAAACGGTAGAACTATCGGCGAGTAAAGTATAAAACGTACACCAAAAAATCAAAATCAAATGTATATGAAAGAAAATACATGACGCGGGAGAAAAAAAACAAGCTTTCGTCTATACCTGTACACGCTCTGTCTGGCTGAAAAATAACGAAATTTTTTTTTTTCAATTGTACAAACGCCATCTACAGATCGTTCTTGCGCGTGGTTATGTTTACGTGTACAATTCCATTACAACAGACGTATTCGGGTATAAGTTATAACGATCAAAGCGACGCTATCTTACGATGCACGTATTTTTGCGATAGTACACAGTATCGGTTTCTGTCGATGCATCTATTTATTTTAGCGCGATACTACGCGAACTTTCGAGACGAAATGAACAAGTTCCGCCTATACGATCGGTGTCTCGGTCGTTATTTCGTTAAAGATCGTTCGAGCTCTGAAACATGTGCCGTTGTATTGTATCGGTAGAAAGGAAAAACGACAAATTGATCGTTTGGACACATCTAACAGTTGTAGCATTAATCGTTGCCACATTTCTTTTGTCTGTCATTTGTTATTTCTTCTTAACCGTCTCGGTTTTTATTTATCGATGCAATGCACTCGTCCGACCGATGCGATATTCCATCCAACAGAATGAACTATGCCAACGAAGATAAATTATGCAACGGGCTTCTGAACGGTGCTCTGTTATTCTATAATGTATCCACGTTCATCGTGTAATAATTTGCGGCACGTTACTTGCAACTTGCAACGGAAAGAAGTTTCCTCGTTAAAACTAACAAAGAACAGCCAGACGGACAGCAATTATGTCGCGTCTATTAAATGACCGTTTAATTGTAATACAATTTTCACGGTGTCTTCGATGCTTCTCGCTTAATTGCCGGACACTGTGCTCTTTTTAATTTTGCCAGACTACGGACAATGTCCGATACGTTTTAAACTCTGCGAGCTCGTCGGGAGAACTTACAACGTTCAGATCTACTCGCGAAGAACTTCCTTTTCAAACCGTTGAATAGGATTCCCTTCGCCGGCCGCGAACTCAGAACAAAGGCCAGATCTTCCTGCGCAACTTGCCATCGAGAAAATTTATTCTCTCTCTATACACGTGTTACCTGGAGAATATAATTTCTACGAATACGACGCGCAGCCCGGTATTTTTTCAAAATATCCACGTGGGATAAAAAAAATAAAGGGAGAAGTTGATTTTCCGAGCACGTTATGAGAAATCGATGCTTAACGAAGTCGGTTCGTTACAATAATTAACTTCATTGGAAAAGTCAATAATCGACGCACAAGGTACTCCAATTACGCACACACTGTTAAAATCGAGGGAGCGATGTTCGATTAAATCACGAAGCAAAATTTATCATATCATATAAATACGTTTTAATAAGTTCCTTAGTTACTGCGGTGTTGTATAGCGCTGATCGATTATTTACCATGTAATTTTCTAATACAAGCCGCGTTAATATTTAACGATCTCTATCTCGTTAATTAGTACCACTTATCAAGCTGCATTATCTATCTCTTCGTTGTACCTCCCTAATCAGCTCGCCCCAACGATATCAAAATATAACAAATTACTTTCGTAATATGATAAACTCGCGTAACATACGCGCGCAGATTTTCTATGGGTATTTAAAAATTTTCGCGAGCCACGGCACAGCGAAAGAGCGGAGCACGACAAAGGCTAATTAAAACGCAGAATCGTTCGCGTTTAAACGTCGATCTGGCCGCTTTAACAGACCTGGTTGGCGCCCCTTTGTCACCGGCAGAAGTCCTTGAAAAGTATCATCCCCTGGTTAGAGGGGCGGTCCTTTGAGGAAGTCGCGAGAATCACCGGGAACGCTGCGTGTAGCCTCGTTTAACCGACGTCTTTGTCTATGGAGGGGGTGAAGAGTTGCGTAACGTGACACTTTGCGCGGTTTTGCACACGCTGCGTGGCCACGCACGCACACAAACGTAGCTGGCGGGCTCTGTCGGTGTACCGCGTGAGCAGCCACCGTCGCCGGGGGTTTGCAGAGGGTGAAGCAACAGCGAGCGCCACCAACTGGGTCAATACTGACGTCCCTGTCCTTCGTTGGTTCCACTCCCTTCGCCTAACTCGCTTCACTTCCATGTTCTTGCCACCCTTGCACCACGTTCGCGTGGCTACGCCAAAGAAAACGGCCGTTCGTGCGTCGACTTCCGGGGATGAGGAGAAAGAGGCGTACGGCGAACCAAGCGAACAGGTATAATACTCGTTAGTCGATCTGCTCGAGCTAATTTTCTGCTTGGAATGGTCGAACGAGAGTCGTCGTTGGGCAGCAGAAACGTGCAATGGGATGTGTAAGCTAATTCGGTGTTAAGCAACGACAAGCTTCGAGCGTAACTTTTTCTTTTTTGGAACATCGTAGGCACGTTCAATGTACACGATTGATTTTCTTCTTAAATTGAAGATTCGCAGGAAGATGAAGAACGGAGATACGATCGATGGAGGAACCGTAGAACGAGGTGTATAAGTAGATCGAGCTTTAAATAGTGGCGATCTTTGGGTGTAGCTTTTTTCCCTGAAGTTTCTTTCAACGTAACAGATAACGGAACCTCTTAAGATTTAATTAGAAGAAAGTAGAGAGGCGTGTACGGCAAATCGAGTATTAAATAGCAGCGGGTTTCTTTCTAGGACTAAACATCTCGTTTCTTAAGGAAATTTGGAATCTGTCGTTCGTGGTACATCTCTGAAAATTAACACGCAAAATTGAATCCTCGTTCACGAAAAATATTTTAAGTCTACGATGGATCGTGAAACTTGTGTGAATTACTATCCGAAATTCAATCTAGATTTTTCAAAGTCGAGGAGGATTTCGAGAAAGTCGAAGATGAATTGTGGATGCACGACTTGCATACTGTCGCATGGAATCCATTCTAGATTTCCAAAGCCTGGCAGCAACTTCAAGAAATTTGAGATCCAAGGTACATTGAATCGCAGCCGTACCGGTTCGCCGCAAGACGAACGAGATTGCGATCTTTCGAGGAAACTCGACGAGCTTACGCGACGCGCGGAATTATCGTAGATAATTTGAACAAACTTGATTTTACAAAGGAACATTGTACTCGTCTACCGTGAATTTTCGTAAAAACGAAGACACAATTGGTTCAGTTAGGATGGCGATTCGTCGTTATCCAAAGAAACTCGGCAGGAGAGAGAAGGAACGTATTCCTCGTGAAGATCGAGCATCGTTTTTCTCTCTATTTGGCAATGCTACAAAATACGAAAGAAACGAGAGAAATTAATCTACCGGCGTTCTTTTGGTGGAATTGTTGTTTCTCCTGTTACACGGGGAACGAAATACGTCGGTTCAGCGCGAGCGGCAACAAGATGTTACGCTCTATTTGTAACGTTCGCGTTTTGTTTTAATTAACACGTTATTTCGAGACGCGTTGGCCAGACTGCGTTTTCACACGTCATTGCCCTCTTGTACTTACTAAACGCGAAGTAGCGCGATTCATTTTCCTAAACGTTTAACGTCAACTCCTTTTATTTCGTAACTCGTTTTTCCTAATTTGTCCGGCTTCCTATACCTGCTGCTATTTTCCTTTCTTTTTTCCTGTAAATGTCATTTTCTACTAACAAGCCGGCCGTTTCTCATCGCCCTTTTGTTTCGATTCGAAGAGAGAAATATCGGGAAATAAAAGAAGATCGTCGATGCGTCAGTTTTCCAAATTGGATACAACCCGAGGCCGAAGAGCAACAGGGAGCCAGGTAACGAAGAGAAGAGAATTGAATTTCCATTGGGCGAGCGTATAATGCATCGAAAAGCGTGAAAATGAAAGGAACGTATCGTAATGGATAGAAAGTGGTAGCTGAATAATTTACTTGCTTCGTCTTTGAATAAGCCAAGTATGTAGAAGCAAGAATGTACGTGCAGAGCCAGACGGAAGGGTATAATTGAATATTCTGTTGGAATTGTATTCACCCCTTGACAACGGCTCTTTGTATCTCGTACGGGCCATGCGTTTTTCATCTCCCATAAGAAATATTAACGCGCTTAACAAGCTGACTTTATGCTATCGACTAATTCGTACAAAAGAATATCACGCTTTCAGCAATCGTATCGAATACAACGAAGAGGGAAATGGCCCGTTTATTTCGGAAGCGGTGTAAGTTCAATTTTTGAAAGAAAATTGAGAAAACGAAAAATTTGCACCTTACCGTAAACTTTTTATTTATCAAGAATTTGCAATTTAAATTTTAAGATATTCGTGTCTTTTTTTTTTAATCAATTGAAATGTTAATAAATGGAATTGCATAATCGTTTATTTTTCGAAACTGACGCGAGTCATTTTTCTGTGATCTGTGTCCTGGTTAAACAGTCGAAGCGCCAATAATAATTAAGAACAAATCTATTATAGCGAGTGTAATTCCAACTTTAGTATTTCGCTTGTACCTTGCATTTACGGACACGAACGAGTTTAAATACGTAAACTGTTGTGACACTTATCCGATTAAATTGTTCCAATTAAACGCAATAATAATTGCATTTGATGTATTGTTAAACGAAGGATAGTTTTACATTTCTTATTGGGTCGTATCGAAGCATAAATCTAAGATCGTAGAGAGCGTTATATTTATATCATTGCCATCTTGCTTTCTTTTCTCAATGGGTAACCTCTGACATAATGATAGAATAATTTTAATTCGTTCACATTTGTTTCATTCATAAATTCCGAATAATTAACATTTAATGAATTGCACAATTCAGTAATTGTAAAAGTGTAAGTCCATTCGTGACCCTGAGAATATATATCGGCCTAGTTGATTCTCAGAAAAACTATTTGCATAATGAATTTACATTTACATAAATACGTAGGGACACGAACAAACTACAAGGAGACCTTATCAGAACTTGAAACACTTTGATGTTTCGAAACAAAGGAGAATGAACTTACGCCACTGTCAAAATAAACGGGCTATTTATAAATCGTAGGAAATCTCAGATTGTTAGACCTTTAAATACTAGAATAGCGTCAAAGCATTATGGGAAATAAACTTTTGCTCCAATAGTTGTTCAAATAAAATGTTTATTTCATTTGTTAATTATCCTGTTACGTTGCACCAAATGATTTCGATTCAAGTAATCGCGTATTTGAAAAATAAATTATTTTCTTATTTGTTGCTTCATTTGGAATTTAGATATTCGATATTTACCAGGCAAATAATTTTCCCCGATGATACGTATCGTCGGCGATGTTTACATCTATCGTGATGTTCATATTCTGATGGCCTATTTTAATTATTAATTTTATTCGATTTGTGTTCGACAGATATATGTATAATAATGTACATACGTAATACCAGTGGCATTCGTGTTGTACATTGTGAACATGGTTGATTTCGTTAACAAGTGCTCGTCTTCCATCATCAGGTCCAGTTGAACGACTGTTTTTTCCTTTCTCTATTATAATTAATGGTCATACAATTCTCATGAAATGTTTGAATTGCCAATTGTATCAATAACTTGCGAATATATTCCGAATAATTTGCAATAATTTGAATGCCTATCATATGTGTGCACATGTATGAAAAGCTTTTTATTTTGCATTATTATTTGGAATTATCGGTTGAAAGTAATTTATTTCTCCAATAGGATATTCGGATTTATATTTCTGCGTTCATTCTTACCTTCGAATAAACTCTTTTCTTTTTTTATTTCAAGTAATTGCTTATTATTTTTACTTGTTATTTCTATTGCAAATAAAAGCTGGCCAATCTTGACGCGCGATTGAAATAGCATAGGCAGCCAGCATCGATTAACTGTAAATTAAACCGTGCGTTAAAAAGAAGAATTGTTTTACAAACAATTTTGTATTATCAAGGAAGAAAAGTTATTCCAAATGAAAGCAAAGGTAATCCATGAAAAAAAGACAATAAGAGAAAGCTAAATAAGTATGTACCGTGGATCGAAGGAGGCGGCAGAAGAGACATTAGATATTTTTACAGTTTCGTTCGTTACTACTATCAACGTTATTAAAAACATGTTTGCGAAAGGTATTTTTAATTTAACGAGGGAGGTCATTACGTGCATATTTCTGCGATTTTAATTATAGAATATATTATACGAATAATAATAACTACTGCAAGTTAAATTAGCAGGATGAGTTGCAGCGATTCTTTGTCTTAAAATTGCTCACGGCACTGCGTGTAGTTTCAGTCCCGCGACACCTGTAGTCAAGGGGTTAATATCTTCTGTTGAAATACAGTTAATTGAGAAATTTAATTACCTTACACTCAAATACGATGGCAAAAGTACAATTCATTCGACAGAGGACGTTGTTTCATAGAATTTATGTGTGATACTCATCGCGAATTTCTGTGGCAATCTAATTTTTACCAGGGTTGCGAATTAATGACGAAAAGAAACAAGTTTCGTGGAAAACGAAAGCTACGAATGTAAAACAAACCTAACACGAAATACTGGTAATTTTTGGCGATTGTAATATTTATTTCTCCGGTATTGTACCAGCTGGGTCGTGTGATAAATTGATAATCACAATGGAGCGAGTCGAGATTTTGTGAATGAGAATCCGGTCGCGTATTTCGACTCTTCAGAATATCCTTCCCTTGGTTTTATCATTAATTCAGTTGTAACTTCGTTATGATAGTCGTATAAAGTTTGCCGCGATACGTTTTCATAACCCGAGGAAAATACCATGAAATTTGTATAACGGCGAACGCAGAACTCCGTTTCATCAAAAATATCGATGGACCGATTTACGCCACTATGATTCACGTCCTCCATGTATAAGCGTTGTATTTAAAGCTCACTGCAGCTTCGTGAAAACGATTAAAGAACCAATGCTAAAGCATCGATAACTGTGAACGTGAACCAAGGACACGGTATAATTGATTACCGCAGCATCCGGTTTTTGAGGACGATCGTCCAAGTAAATGGAAATACGAACGATTCGAAGAGAGCGACAAATCTGGAAGGATTCGTGGCACGTTCAGGCCGCTCATTAACGCGTTTACAAATACAGAGGATTGAATTTACGTAGAAACGGGATTGTTAATTACCAGGCTGCTTCTAATTCGGTTAAATCGTCGTAATTTACTCTTTCAGCTTTATTTTCTAGCTTATCAGAATGACCTCTGAAAACCTACTTTTATCGGGATTCGCGTTAAGCTCAGGTCGCGCATACAAACATACACGCCGCGTAGGTAGATGCATCGCGTCGAACGAGGAGAAACACAGAAGCGAAATTTCATTTGAGAAAGAAACTGAAGATCGATGAATAAAATGGGGGAAAAAAGAAGGGAGCTAGCGAAATATGCTATCCGAGGCAACGCGCGGCAATGTCGAAATCAAATGCAAATAACGCGAAATACTGGAACGAGCTTCGGCAATTGTCTTGCCTCGTCGATTCAGAGAACGCAGAAAGCGCGAGGGCCGATCGATCTTTCGTGAGTTTCGTGAGTTCACGCGAAGGAAATATTCGCGAATGTACGAGGCATCGATCGAAGTTTAAACGCCGAGTCGAAAGCGTAACTTGCTGCTGGAACTCGCGGACGCCGCAGCCACTTCTCCGAGAAGGTCTTAATTATAACTTGGTGTCATTTTTATCGCAATTAATCTTGGTCCTAACATGCTTGCGTGTCTGCAACGCATCAAACACGCATCCACTACTCTTGGCACGTTAATTATAGCTGGCCAACTACGAGTTCGTTAAACTACCTGCTATCACGGTAGTTTACTCTTTTTCTTGTCACTTATTCGCGCCCTATACCGCGCTCACGGATGCTACCAACAGCTATCGATCGGATATCATCAATTTGCAATTAGCTTGACATATGTAAAGCTTTTTCTTTGGAATTCGTGTTCGACGAATCAACGTCGATCGTTAAATTATACAAACCGATAGTTATCTGTGCTAAAAAAGATGCCATCTTTCGCAGTATTACGCGTTGAATGATAATAAGATACGCGATGAAAATATTAGAATCTTGTTAGTCGCGAATCGTATCTTTTTCTAGGCATCGACGATCGGAAAGACTGACGCAGAAGTTAATGAAAATATTAAAGAGCGTAAGTTGTGAGATACACGATTTCTATGCCCATCTCGATAAAAATCGCCATTAATTAAACAAAAAATTACGTACCTCTGGTAACCGCGAAATCGACAAATCTGAATCCTATGATTTCCTTAGGTGTTGCACTCTTGTCAAGTTTTAATATAAAATAATTGTCAGTGAGTCTGGTTTGAGTCTAATTTGGATCTAATTGGAGTCTTTGGCGATCGCTATAGTTTATCCAATTTCGTATAATAATTAAAGAAAGCAGGTCAAGGAAAAGATCAAGAGGAAAATAAGGAGCGACGAGACACCAGATGGCTATCAAATAACACGTAATTTTAACGCATCTAATTGCGAGTTGGACGACGTGTTACACGGTAACAAACAGTTTATCCTGAGCAACACCTCCGACACAGGCTTCCACTTGCCGTAAAGTGGAGCGCGGCCACTTAACGAGTCGAAAGCTGTGCTTTCGCGGCTGCTTTGAATACCAACACGCTGTGTCAGCAGGCAAATCGATGCATCGTACGGTGAAAAATAAAGACGTGGAACGTGATGCACCCTGGTAAACCGTGATTTCTCGTGAAACGAAGCCGCACAGTTCGCAACCGCCGCATTGATCTTTCTCCCTTGTCCAGTCGAGATTTATATCGCCGATTCGAGTGTCACACCGCGCACCAAATCTCGTACAAATTGAAGAAGAAAAAGCTTCTCCGACCAGTTGTTGCGCTTTGTTTTCGACAGCCGGCGAACACGTTTCTTTCTATCTTCTTTAAATCTGGCTAGATATTCAATTACCTCGTTCGTAGATGTCTACGGACGTTGTATTCGTATCGTCGAATTATTATAAAATGTCTAGAACGCGAGAAAAATTGGAAACGCTTTACAGGTTTTGGGCGAGCGATGAATTTTCTGAGGAAACTTTGCACCGCAAGGTTAAAATTTAAAAGCAGTTTAGAAATTTCGGAGAACGTGGACTTTTCTTGGAGAAAAGGCAGGAAGATTTTAGGAACGCAGGAGTTTTTCGAGAATTTTAAACGCCGTAGACATATACAGAGAAGTAATTGGAAGAATTAAACGCTGGAAACTAGTAATGACAAGTTTGGATCTTCTCGACGCTAAAATTCGAAGTTTCTATATGTGACGAAAGGTGATAATAGCGCGAGATGAACGAGTTTCGAGCAGTTAGTTTCTCGTAGATTTCGCAGATGAGGTAGCTAAAAGAAATGCTTGATGATTTTAAACGAATGACGATTAAGATTGGTAATTTGGTCAAAAATTTTGATGCCCCCGTACAGTTGTTCGTAGATTGCGAACGCTCGATTAATCTGGAGATTGGTTGGCAAAGAGGAAGTAATTTTGCTGTCCATTTTCGCGCTGATAAATAGCAGCTGTTCGTACCACATTAACGAAATGGCTGACATTTTCTTGCGTTCGACGCGTCCCATACGCTTTGCAAACTCCATTTTACACGCACGGATTTACTAGTATTCTGTTTTGCTTTATCCTGCGAGCACGAAATCCCATCAGACTCGTAGTTGGAAAGTTTCCATACACGTCCCATCGATGAAACTTACTTTAAAATTAGTAATTGGTTGTGAAAGCGTATGCGTATTTTCCTGAATAATTTATTCCACATTCTAGAATCATCGTCATCTGTATTCGTCTACCGTAAATAACTTGTATCGATCAAACAAAGAATCTAGGAAAGAATATACAAATACATAAGAAGATGAAAAGAAGCAACTTATTCATCGAACTGGCAAAGTAGCATAGAAATATATTTTCTCGTGAGAACTTTTCTGGATCATATTTAAGAAATTCCAAACTCCGAGTTACCTCGTCCCCTTCCTCCTTTTCCGCCTCCGCCACCCACGAAACGCACACAGAGTGGCACTTTGTGAAGATATTCGAACATATACGACCGTGCGTTCGAACCGACCAAATTTGTTGAATCTTAAACGTAATCGAAGGAGGAAGCGGTAACAGAGGCGAAGAGAAATTTCCGTGTAGTAAATATCCTTTCGAGCAATTACGTAGGCATCGTTTGATACTCCGATTTCACACTTCCGCTGCGTGAACGTTCCAGCAAATACGATCCCTTTTGTTTTTCTATCCTGTGTTTCGAGTCGATGGAACTTCCGTTATTAATATAGCTGGCGGCTGAAAACGATACGCTCGCTCTGTTCAAAATCAATCTTACTTAATTACTGGCCGTTCCCACTCGACGGTTATAACTACGCGAATGATATCAAACGATAAAGCACGAGCAAAGCCTTCCGCTTAATTAGCTGCAACGCAGTGACTGCGAAATATTCCATTCAGATATTATTCACGATGAGAATCTCCAATTCTACGTTTTTGTCTTTTTTTTGGGGGGGGGGGATTCGACGTTAGTTCGTTTTGTTCGCAAAATTTCAACTCGCTGTAATTTTCCGCATCGTGGATGATTACGAAGTTGATGCTCGACAATAATTGTCACGTGGAAATTTCTCGTCGATCGGTCTCGGTTGATCGATCGTCGAATATTTTAAACGTGGTTCTGTGTCAATAACGTCCATCGGATGTCTCGTACGATGACGTATTACCAGCGACGATGCCAGTCACCGTATCTTCTCCTTTTCGTTGTCACAGTTACAGGCTCCGGTTGAACGTAGTCTGAAATGTAACAGGATTGCCGATATCCTATCTGTTAATTCGAACGTAGATCGCAGAAACGTGGAAATCGTTCATTTTATTGAAAATATGATCTCTCAACGCCGACACAACATCGTTGGCAATGATCGACCAACGAACGTGTATCTAGCTATTTACTGTAATTTCATTCGTTTCATACAAGTCTGGAAGTATTATTTTTCGCATTCTCCACTCACTGATCGAATTCTACGTGTATCTCGATTTTCATTTTTCCCTCGATACGTGCACTCGTGTATATATTAACACTTTGACTGCCACGCCGAAATCACATGTTTCGCTGAGGACGCCACGGGAGTATTTTTATTATTCAAAGCATATAATGGCAAAATAATAATAAATTGACGATGTAAAACAACATTGTTCCCCAGTGGACCGTTTATCTTATTGGTGGTCACGGGTGACCACCGTGGCGCCTTGGTAACAGTTGATAGCGACGTATTATAACAAGGCTTCGTTTATTTCGACGAACCATTCGCATTCGTTGTTTCGTCGTAAGTAAAACGTGCAGAATATATTGTTGAAACGTGTAGAAGATATTAATAAACGGTATTTGCTTATTCTATATATAACAGTAAGGTGTGTGCACACTTCTACTTCAATTATACGATTATAAAGCATCACTTACGATTATTTTCTAAGGTGTGTTTATAATAATATTCGTAGATTGCTCCTCAAAGATATGGATGCAAACACAGTGCACCGTTAGATGCAAGATTCGTTCTCATTTTTTATTTTATTAATCTTCCAATAAAAATGTTTAATTGTTCAATGGGGCACTTTTTGTTTCAAAGCATCTTCTATTTATCGGTTATATTCAAAATGCCCAAACTATCAATTTCCATACAATTTTTACAATTGTAAAAAGTTCAAGGGCTCCGGTCACCAATGACCACCGTGGCGTCATAGGAGAAACAGTGGCCGGTCTTATACGACCAACGTGGCGGTCAAAGTGTTAACTTACCACGAATCAGATAGATTATGGTAAATTCGTGGAGGCGGCGAAAAACGGTGGAAAATTGGCCTACGAGAGAAAATTATCGTTGGATGGAACTGAACAAAATTAAGACGATGCGTAATCATTCAACGTCTTCAATTTTACACCGTTCTGTTTGTTTTTCCATCGAGAAAAGATCGTCCTATTTCAACCAACACGAGAGTTTACGCGCGTCTATATCGCGGTCCGATATTCGAACAGATTCTCTGCAACGTGAAACGAAAATGGTTGAATTTTATGACACACAAATGCACGTCTATGCCTGTTTTTGCCATCCGCTCGAACATTTGTTCCACTGTTTATCCTGGCTTCGAATGACCAGTTTTCTATTTTCTATCGAGCGAAACGACGCGACGCGATGGTTACACAGTTACCGATGGCACTGCATAATTCAAAGAACGTACGGTGAAAGCACAATATCGAACGACGAATGTGCCGTTCCCTCTTTGAATTTCGTTTCACGTGGCCACGTTATGGAGCTGTAGCTTCTCCGCGATCCTATACCATAAAGTAAGTTAACAGCTAAACGCGTAATCAAGTTACTGGAAATATACCGAAGAAACGTCTTCTTCTATGTTTCAGCAACTTGTTCCTTTGATATTCGTTGATATCGGATGATTTTTATAGAGACTTCCCTTGCATGACTGACGATATCGTTGAACATTCTACTTGAAAGGATAAAGCACTGTTATACAGAGTGAAATATCCGTATCTCTATTTTCATCGAATATTAGGATAATTAATAATTAAACAAACTCATTTCAAAAAACGAAATTCTACTTGAACCTTGCATTTTAATCTTGTTTTCTGGCTTACAAGATTTCTTAATGGTAGAAATACAGAATTGGATCGAAAGTAATTCGAAACAACCGCGTATCGTGTCAGAATATTACCAATTCCCTGATGACACCTACGACCTCTGGTGACCTACGAACCTAGTCGTTATTTTTACTTTAACAAATTTCAGTCTAATCTTGCGAGTAGTATCTATAAATAAAAATTCATTCCAAAAAGATGAAAGAATCCAACGTAATCGAACAGAATGGCTTATCGTTCTATTTCGAACGAGGAACCTAGTCGTAGATTCAGCCACCAATTAATCCACTCGATAATGCATTTCGGGAAGCTAGCAGGCTGGAAGCATCAGGATCTCATTTAGTTGGATTAATAATTTCATTTCTGTCCGGCGGAAGCGAGCTGAAGTATTTAAAAACTCGCGTCTCCTTTCCGAGTTCTTCGTTCTTGTTCTCTAATCCGGTTCGTAGTAATCGAGCCGTAGTAAACGAGGAAAATATCTCGTTTATAAGGAAGACGAACAGGAAAAGATATAATACCTAAATAAAGAAACGCGCGAAGCGAGAGAAAGAGGATAAAAGATCTGCTCGACTATGCGCATTATCTTTCGATCGTCGAAAGGGTTGAGGCAGAGAGGGAAAGGGAGGCAGATCTTTTATTCGGCGATTTTCTGAGTTTCGGTCTACGACCGCGACGTCGTTCATAAATCTCCCAGAGCAATGCATAGCAATGCACGGTGAGCTTTTTATAGAACGATTCACGAATCGCTAGAGACGAATGGCGCGCCGACTCGCGACGAAACCGATTCGTACGGACTCTTGGATCGAGGGAAGAAATCTCCTCTGTTCCCTGTCCTCCTCTTCCTTTTCCCATTTTCTCAATCCCTCTTGCTCTCCCTTTTTCTTCCGCTTTACTTCTTCGCCTTCTTCCCTTCTTTTTTTTACTTCCTTCTTTCTCTAACGCTGTCCCTCTCTTTATCCCCCTTTCGTTCATTTCGTTCCCCCTATACCACCCACTTTTCCTTTATCGCCGTAGCACTCTCGCCCCCTGCCTCTCCTGCTTTTCCATTTCTTCGGCCGCATCTCTGTGCGAGCAGTTCGCCCGACTCGGCTAGGGGAACTCGAAGACAATATAACACACAAAAGTCTCGCTTGGCTAGTCACTTACGTTTCCTCTTCCTCCCGGACTTGCAGCCGAGAAACTCGCCACCTATTTTCGCTCTTTTCACCCAGCCTCCTTTAACCCCATCCTCCACTACCCGTTCTTCCGTTCTTCTTCGTCACGCTACCCGACTCGCACCCCGCCCAAGTATTACGCGCATCCTGTTCGTGATGTAAAGATCCCGACTTCCTCTTTCGCCAACCAGTTGCCTCTTCCTTCACCGGCTTGCCTTCTTCTTATTCTCTGGTGTTATTTACCGAGATCAACAACCACCGTCTCGATTCGACCGATCATCTTTCAGCTTCTTTTAATTTCTCTTCTTTCGTTCCATAGAATCAAACATTGAACGCGTGCGATTGAAGAAAGTGGAAAGGTGCGCTTCGTATAGTTGCCGATGGTATCTGATCGATGTACAATGGCTCGCGAAAGTAGTCGAAGATTTATCGCAGAAAATTATATATTGGGTTGGCAACTAACTGATTGCGAATTTTGTCATTTTGTCATGTGGTGGTCTCAAGAACGATCTTTCGTTTCGTTTGTTCGCAACATTGAAACCACTAGCTGTTGTCGAATATAATGAAGGAAAGTGTGGTATAGATTATCCCGACCAAATGGTTTTTTATGCTACCACAATTAGAAAAGGAATCAAATGGTGCAGAAAACTTGGCGTTCAACTCCTTCTGGGAATTTCTGTTGTAAACGCTTCGACGGTTTACAAAATTGCAACAAGGAAGAATATAAATATTAGAATACTTAGACAATTATCAGTTGGAAAATTATTAGGGTTGTCTGAAAATACAAAAGATCCTTGTCTTCGACGGAGTCGGCATAATATCGCCGTTCGGAAAAATGATTCCGGAAGAAGCGTTAGACGCGCATGCAAACTATGTTATGCGAATAAACGACGTCGAACGGACCGAACAAAGGCACAAAAGAATTGGAAGAAAACAACAACTTATTGTCCAAATTGTCCCGACCAACCTCAGTTATGTATAGAATGCTTTAAAGTTTCACATTCTAAATAATTTTTTAATAAACCATTTTCGTACTACTTTTATAACAATCCAACAGTTTTATTATTATGGAATATCTTTTCAAATACCTACGACGATCCTTCGCAAGTAGTCAAATAAGCGACACCCGAATATGGGTTACGTGGCCTGACTAGAAACTTTGCTGACACCCGAATACGGGTGTCGTGGCAGTCAATGTGTTTATGCAGCGAATAATTCACCGTTCGAGCTCTCCGGCGATCTTTGCGAGGTGCGTGCTTCCGATAAATATCTTACAACTTGAATGTACATTTTTAAATTCGTTTCAAATTTGTCCAGTGCAAACGCTGTAGTATCTCGTTGTAGCGCTAACGGGATTTCAAAGTGTTTTATGGGACGTACACGTAAAAAGTGTTTGAAAGCGTTCGAACATTTTCACGAGCGATCGCGTGTATTTCACGCTTCACACCTGTATATTGTACACACGTCTGACTGGTTCGACGATCGAATAGGGGAGATTCGTTATGACTCCCAGGCGGTTATGGCACGACTCATAACGACGATACGCTTGTGGCAACAACAGGTGTCGCAAATACATTTTGCGTCTATTATAACAATACGATCATTACCGAGCTAAATATTTACACGCGACCGTCTTCGTTAACGATGATGATCGCCATTAACGCGCTGTCTAGCTCCCTGTGACAGACGCTGGTGGTTTGCGGATCAGCGTCCATGGCAAAAACTTCGATTCAACATAATGATGGTGGAACGAAGTCGAGGAAGAATCGCAGAAACATGCATTATTCGTATTTGCGAAAGAGCGCGAATAGACGGCAGCCGACCAACTTGGAAAATATAAATATTTATACCGATCGTTCGTTGAGTAGAACTCGTGCATTTGAATATGCAAAATATTTGTTCTATGTGTTCGACGTTTTAGCAACATCGTGAAAGCTGTTCCGCGGATGTGCAATTGAAAGCAACGTCAACGGTGTATTCTTCGAATGCGAATTCACTGTGAAATACGTTAGATTGTTGCATAAGAACGCGGTTAACGCGCGTTTCATTAAGAAAACATTCGAAACTCGATGAAAACGTTTACCCGGCTTTTTAATTGATGTACATAACTTTCTGAAACTGTCGATACCGCCTCGTGTTCCAGGGCCAGTAATATTTGAATCGCTGAAAGACAGCTGGACAAATTTGCAGGTTTACGTTTCGAAATTATATTTACTAAGACATTAAGTAACGTTTGTTATTACTTGCGTAGTTTCTATGAACAAGGATCAACGACAAATGAAATATCATTAACATTAAGCCCTTTTAACACGATCGTACGTCGGGGGTTAAGTTACCTTAAACCAGTTGCAGAGAACGTTCCATTTTTCTGGCTTAAATTTTCCTAATTATTACGTTGTCCCGAAAATGTCTTTATTTTACAAATACTTCTTTTACAGCGATGCATCTTTATACGATGAAGCCTAATCTCTCAAAGGTTGTGGTCTTTAGAAGAAAATGGACCGTACGTAATTCAATAAAATGACATAAAAGAAAAAATACTGAGCATCTATCATTTCCCTATAAAACGAAAGAAACTTTTGGACAATCTAATATTTATTTATTTATTCTCTTTTCGATACGAACCGATCGAACTGAAATCCGTTTAATCGTAGTCAGAGTCGGCAGTTAAAGGCGTTACTTCGAAAAACTGAAAATATGCAGCACGTACAAGAGTTTCAACCTTCGTTAGATAGTTCTGAAAGCGTCGTTGGTCGATCGTGGCTCGGATTGATGAGACAAACGTGAACGAATTAAGTAGGACGAGCTGTTCCGATTCGTCTTTAACACGAACGAATTTCTTTCGGTCGTTTCGTGTATAAAAGTTTTGCATAATCTTCGTGGAAGGTGAGCAGATAAGATACTGGCAAGGATAAGGCGATAAAGATTACTCGCAGCTTTTAGGGTGAGATCCTCTCGGGGTGCATTAACGAAGCCCAGTAAAACTGCCCTGCCGTTTCTTCCGAGTAACTTCGATACACGGGATGGAATATAAAACGCGTGAGAGAGCAGTGATTCATAAATAATCAGAGACAAATTGCACGGTGACTTGCGCTCAGACGTCTGGCACAGCAATATAAAAGAGAATATTGGTCGTTTGGTCGTTCGGATTTACTTTGGACTACCTGGAAGCTCGCAGGAAGTCGTAAAAAAATTTGTTCCTTTCGACTATGCAAGTTTGCCTGGAATGGTAAAAAGATTTTTATGCGAATTCTCGATTGCTATTGCCGCATTATATTAGGAGAAGACCGAGATACAGTATGATGCAATTATATCAGGGATAAGATTTTTCATCTCATTATCCGCGATATTATGTTTGTATCTCTCGGATATATTTGTTTCATATTCTGAGAAATATTTCTCCGCGAAGCTTTGCAAAATATGATACGGATCTCGTTATCAAAATTAAGTATCCTTTGCTATCCTTTGCTAAGTTTTCTGAATATCTAGTTGCGCGTTTTCTTATTAAAACTCGGCTCTCTTGAGCAATTGCGCCAGCTTATGAATACCATAGGCTTACCGAAGTATTTTACAAGTGAATTTTACAGATCTACTGTTCTATTCGACGAGCAGTTATGTTTGTGAAATACTAAAAAGAAATCGGTAACGAGTATCTTATGATTTGTCGATTTACCGATACTATTAGCTAATAAATGATTATACAATTTGTATAAAAGAATTGTATTCAGACCTTGTAAATCGCTTACTCGTTGAGAAGATAATGTTTTAATCTTAAGAAAGTCTGACCAACGGAGAAATGGAAATTAACGTGAAAATAATGGATCGTGTTGTACACTGTAACCTGATTTTCGCCTCTTAATCGGCTCGCGGCCGAGGTAGTCTTGCTGCGAGCTTAACGTTACGTGGAAACTTGCTTTGATGTAATTAAATCCACGACGAGATACAGAAAACTTACCACGGTTAGGAAATTCACGTATGCTTGCACCGTATCGACTCGTTATTTGTGTTTCGTCCATTACGAGTTTCCATTATCAAGTTTTCATGCTTGCTGGGAAAACGCGTTTCTCTTTAACAGCTCGCCTTGAGGGCCTGTGCTCTACGATTCATTATAATAATTATCTTCGTAACGATACTAGGCGAACGCCGCTTCTAACGTTATCCTAACGTTAAAACGTAACGCGTTATCCGGTTAATTTTGCGCGCTATCGTTTCAGTCATCTTGAACGGTTCGATAGTTTTAACGTTGAATGTATCGGCTTGAAGTTTCGTTTACTTTGTTGAACAGAAGAGAAAATTGAATTACAGTGGCTGCCAACATTTTTTCCACGTCGTTATATTTGTAACGGTATTCGCGCACCAATTAAGCGGGTCGAATATAACAGGCGATACATTAAATTTTGCATCGTTTGATAGTACTTTCTGTGAAACTAAAGGAAATTTGATATTAATGACACTGAAAAGAATGCGACGAACAAGAGTGGAAAGTTTGTTGGTAAATATCTAAGCATAGGTTTCGTGCTCACTGTATTTAGATTTTTCTTTGGTTTTCGTGAAACGTTGAGAGAGATACAGGGTAGACCCGATGAAAGAAGGAAGCAGAGGAAAATTGATTGGAAGCGTTTTAAGATAAATAACCGTAAAAACGAGCCATGATTTCTGGATGCTGGACGTACACGACAATACACTCGAGCCGGCCGCGCCGCGTCTCCAAGTTTTAACGCAATAAAAGAAAAGTTACCAGTGGCTTTGAAGTTAGAAGGCTGGCTCCATAAAGCTGGAGTAAGAGCCCGCGGCGGAACGTTTGCTACCATTTTCTCGTTAACTTTCCGTTTTAATCACGCAGATAATTAGTATCAACGCACGCTGTTCCAATGCTGAGCCACCGAACCTACATTTTCATGTTAAACGAAAAGTTCCCAGCGAGATTTATGCACGGACTTTGCGAAGTCTAATCAAAGTTCAGGTCGCGATATTTATTTTTCCTATCGAAAATTCCTATCTAATTAATATTCGTAAAATTATATTGAAAACGAGGATTTTAGAGACACGGATATCGATCGAGATGTTATCGTGAAGCTAATGTACGAGATATTATAAGAAGTAAAAACATTGGAAATCGATTTCTGTGAGGTTAACGTATCGAATGATCGAAGAACTCGCGTTGCGGCTTCAATAAATCGCTAATTAGTTACCGAATGTTGAATTCGGTCGAATCATTTAATCAATTTCCGACGTCGAAAAGTTTCCTCGATCGATTATCGTATCTATTAAAATCTGTCTGCTTTTGAAGAGCTTCTGCCATATTTGTTATATTTTTATATAGAGTTACCTTCTGTTTCTTCTCTTTTCAAGCTTTTAGATATTGAGAGCTGCGAGATTTACATTTACATTTCCACTGAATTGTAGCAACGAAAGTTAAAAAGTGCGACTTAAAATCTGATCGTTGAGTCGAGACGTTTCTTAACCAGAAAATTCTACGATGCGAATAATTCTATTACTAGAGACAAATTAATCTGTTGGATGAACTTTAATCGTCGCGTATCCGAGTATAATACAATTTATTTGTAATATTTTTAATACCTTAAAAGTTAGAAGAAATTGTTGCTTCAAAATATTAGCAAACCTCGACTTTCTCGATCACGAGATTAACCAAAAAATCCTACGTTTCTAACCGCGCGAATAATCGCAATTCACCTAAGAAACCGTAGAAATTGGATCGGAGGAAGTTGCTCGGAGAAGAGATCGAAGTCGTTTCGTTAATCGAACCTTTCTAAGGAGTTGCTTCTAATCAGAGCTACGCTTCGAGACGCTTTTTAATAGTGCATAAGAAGAGGATCGATAAAACGGTTGGTAAGAAACGAGAGACAAGCTAACCGACGTTAACTGCGACCGACCGTGCAGCGACCACCGTACGAAAGAACATTTTCTCTGGAAAGGAAAGTAACAGCCAGACTCCGCTATGCTAAGTCAAGCCAAAGAAAAACACTGCGATGCCTGGCAATTACGTAACCACTTTTATTTTGCTGCGGTAATGGAAACAGCAAAAAGGCAACCGAACGAACAATGGGACTTTAACTCGTCACGCAGACAGGAACTCTGTCCGTGAACATGTCCGCACCTGTTTGAATCTATAACGAGAAAAGCAGGGAAAAAAGAAGAAAAGAGAGCCGTGATAAAATCAAAACTGGTCACATACATAGATTCTCGGATATATATAAAATAGAAAGTTGCTCGACTATTTTCCGCGATAAGCGGAACAAGCTACGTATTTGGCCGAATAACCGACTAACCGATTGATCGACTCCCAAGAAGCCGACTGACTGGTCGTCTCCGCCGATCGCTTTCAAACGCTGCTACGAAATACGCCAAACACGCGATCGAACAACAATCTTTTTAACGTTCTTCGTTACGTGTGATAATTACGTTACGTATTTTAGGTTGTCCGAAAAGTTTCTTTCGTTTGATAAGGTGATAATAGATGAGCAAGAATTTCTGTTTTATATTATTTTATTGAACTAGGTATCATCCATTTCGTTCTCTTTCTATTACTGTATTCGCGAATAATTCAATAAACTAATATAAAACGAAAAACATCGTGCGTCTATTATTTCTTTATAAAACGAAAGAAACATTTCGGACAACCTAATACAAATATGTATACATCAGTGTAGTACTACACGTTAAAGAATATTAAAATTATACCGATGACAGAGAAAATAAAGAACGTTACATTTTTATCAGTTATCGGTAATACTAAAAATCGAAGGTCCATCGATCGACTCTTCTTGTCGCCGACTACAAAAGTGACCGGATAGTCGGCTTAACCGACTAGTGAGCCACTAGTCGATACAGTTCCAATAGCCGGTTTATGCAATGCAGCTACCTGCGTCGATAGTCTCTTTTAGTCTATCCATCGTCTCACGCCTCTTCTCATCGACTGGTAGCTTTGCAGTTCGACTTTGATCCGCCTACCTTGCGTCTGATCTCTTTTTCTCTTCCTAACGAGCTCTTTATAATAGAAACGAACAAACGTACAGCTGGTTGAAGGTGGCAAAATGGAAGATTAGATCGGTGACTTTAAAACAGAGCAACAAATCTTTCAACAAATCCATACCTTTCGATAATCTGCAAAGAAACGCGTAATACTCGAGATAAAGTCCACGGAAAACGTAAACTCGCTTACGAGCCAGAATTGAACGAAATTTGCGTGGTATTGCACTCGGTAAATACACGACAACCCATTCTGGATATTTGGCGTGTATCTCTGTTGAATCGCGCGCTGCTACAATTTCTACGCAAACAATTTAGTGATTCATTAGCGAAATGTCGGAGCTTACAACGCGAGTGTGT
Source organism: Bombus affinis (assembly GCF_024516045.1). Classification (NCBI taxonomy): domain Eukaryota; kingdom Metazoa; phylum Arthropoda; class Insecta; order Hymenoptera; family Apidae; genus Bombus; species Bombus affinis. The sequence continues at coordinate 11,599,396 of NC_066353.1, forward strand.
CAACTACGATCCCCAGTCGAATCCATGGTCCGGCTTTATCGATACTAATTTATTATAAGAGAACACATTAATACCAAAGGGGGAGCGCAGAGAGATCGCGTTGTATTAATTTAATTACGATATATGCGCTGCGTGTTGTCTTATTGCTCGTCACGAAAACGGCGAAACGTTGTTTTATTCATCATACGTTGATCCGGCAGGTTAGGTTTCGGTCGAGTCGATGAAATTCCGTCGGCGTAACAATTTTCTTTTTTCCACCAGGCAAATCCGGTAATAGTTGTCGCGGTCGTTTTAACCATCATACGAGAACGGTCGGGAAACGGTGGCCCGGTGAACCGAAATAATTACAGGTCTAATGAATTATGCAGAAGCTGCCATGCGATGGTAAATAAACCTTGTCCGATAAATATTCCACGTGGATAGATCGCGATAGGTGGCGGCGGCATTATGACGGAGCCGAAGTGTTATTCGCGCCGAGAGATAAACGTACGCGAAACTGGATGATAACGAGACGTTAAATGTTCGAAGGATGGGGTTGGCGACGATTTATGGCGTCGTGATTAACGTACCGTGTACGAACTGCTGATTCGATGGTGTAAGATAACGTGGAAAGGATGAGAGTAAATGTCACCAGGAGAACTACGAGAATAGATCTTATCCCCTGTTCGAAAGGAATAAGAATGGATGGATGTTTCTGTAACTACAGCACTGCTCATCTACAGGAAATTTAAAGACGAACAATCGCACGGATTGCTCATGACGCGACGAAAAGATACATAAAGCGTCCGTGGTATGATGCTTTGTACGATACATGGTAGGAAAAACAATTTCCTACCGAGACTCTACTCTTTTCATCGTATTCTCAGAGATACGAATTTCCATAAAAATCTTCAGTCTATCTATAGCTATTCTGTATTGTGTATATACAGGGTGAGACCGAATAACATGTACAAGCAGGCTAGAGATGATCCGTTATGAAAAAAAATAATATATTTATGGATCTAAATGAAAAAGTAAATATTGTGCAAACATAGATGATTTAAGATCTCGTAGAAAAGTTATGACAAAAATACGAAATACGAAGGGAACTTTAAAGAACTTGCTGTTACTGCTACACAATGTAGCAACAGATCAGCGATATTTACGTTTAATCTACTTATGCGATCCGCGATTACTATCTTATGTCGTTAACGATCTTGAGGTTAGTATCTGCCAGCACAGTTAATGAGCTGCTTCTACCAAAATACCTCGATTATTTACGAACCGAGGGTACGTGCGGATATACTCTTTGTTGTAAATATCGCTGATGAATTCTTTCGTTGTATCGCAGTAACAAGTTCTTTACCATCCCTCCGTGTTTCATTTCTTTTTTCTTTCTCTGTCGTAACTTTCTTACAAGGTCTTAAACGATCTACGTTCGTATAACATTTTCTCCGTATTTAGAGCCGTGGAATATACCGACAAAGCTTCGCCTTTAAAACCTGGGACATCCTGTACAAGTATAAATTCGTCCCGTTTTACGAACCGATTACGCTTAACTTAACAAACGTAAAAGCAAGACGAACCTACGTTACGACTCGATACGTACTCGTACACGGTGGAATAGAAAGCGAAATTGATTAATTCGAGGTTAATTTCAAGAGACTTCAGTAGTTGTCCGTTGAGTAAAATAAATCAAATGGCACATCTACGCGTTAACGTAATACGTATCGAAAGAAACGGATGAAATTTGTTATTTTCCCTGGAAACGCTTCGCATGGCAATTAAACGGATGGGGAAATTGTTGAAGTTGCGAAGCTTTATCGTGAGAAATTTCCCGGAATGTCGCAGGTTAAGAAAGAAATATATGTATATTTGGCTAACGAGTTGAACTGTTTAAATCGTTTTGAAAGATTTCGCGGAGGATCTCAGTGCGCCAACTGGGTCGCGTCTTACGCTACTATTTGTTACACGGAAATTACCTCGGGCTCGGAATTAGAAGTTTCCGGAAAGGATTAACATTAGCTATATCGATTTTAATTCAGACGAATGTAGCGAAGGATAAAGGATCTGTGAATTGGAAATGTCGAGTCACTCGATGTGCTACTAATTCTAGTCGACCCTTCCTCACGCTCGTAGATATACGGTGGCTATAAAAAGTATTTGCCGTTCTACTTATTATACCACTTGCCATTTAGTAGTACTTTCGCACGATTAAAAATTTGATGCTATGAGAATGCAATGCATAAAACTTGGTAGAGTTACGCTTCGTTGCAAAGTACGATCACGCGTAAATACTTTTTGCAGTTACTATATTGTGGACGAGGGGCCTGGGGGGTGTCGGGCGAATTATAAACAAGCGGTTGCGCAACATATGCGTGATGGGGCTAAAACAAAAGTCACGAGGCTGAGACAAGAGACAAGGAGTTGCTAAGGGACGACAAACGAATTAACAGTTAGCGTTAATTGAGAAATCAGAGAGTGTAAATCGAGAAGTCAGGGAATGCGAATTGAGTTGTCGAGAGTGCGTTGCTAGTGTCACATGCTCAAGAAGACCACCCGCTCAGGAACGGTAATAGGATAGGCTAGACACCCTGCATACCACAGCCATTGAAACGATAACCAAATAGTAACGGAATAGGCGTCTTTGAGATGCACCAGACGATAGCACCTCCGGAGGGACTGAAACCTGAGTATAAAAATCCTCCAAAATAAACGCTCGAATCAGTCTGTTAAAATATTTTGACTCAGTCTCTTCTAACGCTTTGAATCATTCTGTAACGCTTTGAACCGTCACTCGGTTGGATTTGCATAATAAATTCTATTATCATACCCAAAGTTCAATTTCTTCAGCTTATTCGTGAAACGTTCGAAGTGCGACGCGAGGAGATCGCCGGCGACCTATCGATTTCGTGATTTATTGTGTCTCCGACGTGAGACTGGCGTTGTGGAGAGAGTTTGGTCCGCGTGAGAAGGAGCGTTGGGTCTGTGGTAACGAGAGTTGCAAATTAACTGTCTAGTTAAGTCTTAATTGTAATACTTAATTGTAATTTGTTTAGTCTTAATTGTAATACGTTATTGAGATTAATACACGTTAAACAATCATCGTTTTCTGTTTAATTGATTTAATTATTAATTTCAAGTCAATTTTAAGAAATTAATTTAATTTCTAAATAATTTCCATTTATTGTAAATAAACTAATTGCAGTAAATATGCTACAATATATCTGCATTTTGTATTATCACTGTGACACGTTATTTTACTATTACGCTATTGCATTGCTGTTTGTAACAGCGCGATAGCGTCTATTTCTTTCGTCGAAATCAAAACTGTTAATTAGCCGTAATTTGTTTCCTTACAAACAATGAAAAATCTATTTTGCGGAAGAGTTACTGGGTTAATTTATCTTCCGCTGAAAGAAGCCCACATAATAATTTATATCCGTTTCTGACAGACTCGTTCGACCTTCTTGGTGTAACACGGTTCTATCATTTTCCCTTTTCCCATTAAACGCAAAGATGAGAAAGGAAAAACGAGAGGTGAAATAACATCGAAACGTGGCTCTGTTCGTCAGGACGACAACGGTTTAGCAATTCAGAAAAACGCGCACTGAAGCTCGGCTGAAAGCGCCCTCGAGACGCGTTTCTTCGACCTCGTAGAAAGAAGCGAAACGCTTGCGACGAACGAACGTGTTTATCGCGACGACGCGACGCCCTGATTATGTCTGCACAAGCTTTCTTAATGAAAGTCGAGGAATCTGAGAAATAGGAAACGTCGACACTTCGCAAGGATTAGAAAAGATTTGTATAGGACGCGTTTCCGGGATCGAGGATTCCATCTCAGACATCCTTCCCATCGTAATTACAATCTCTCTCATTTTCTACCAGTGGATTCTCGTTTATCAACCATCTTCCGATCCTTCCGTTTATTAGTTTGTCAGCTTAGGAGATTCTTCTCGCAGATTTAATAAAACTTTGAACAGTGTCCTTCATTTACAACAATGGTCACAAGGGAGAAAAACGCTAAGCTTATTTTTCTCAGCTTTTCATCATTTTCTTAATTTCCATATCGACGCGAAACGTCTGTTTACGAAATTTCGTAAAACGATCGGTCGTTTCCCCGGGTCACTGATTAGCGTCGACCATCCGGTTAACGTTTTACGCTTCTCTCTTTACAAATTCGTAATCCCACAAATACATCTGTCGAAAATACACTGCTCGATTTATGAATATTTTATATAAATACTTTTAAATTATATAAATAATTGATATATCTAGTTAGGAATATCCAATGAGTTAACGTTATTCGTAGGCAGCAGATGTAATAAAACACATTTAGCATCGGTTCTCAGGAACCTTTAATTATCGCCAATATTAACACACCCTATTTCCACATACATAAAAATAACACTGTGCGTACGGTAAATATTAGCACATGACAAGAACAATGACAATTTTGCACATTGATACGAAGGCATAAAACGCGGTAGAAACGATTTTGTTAAAAATGACTAACACGGGCATCTATCTGTCTCTTTCAATCAATAAATTCTCCACCATTTTGTCGTATTTATTTAATATCGATATTTACAAAATCACATTTATCGTGTAATTTTTTAATAAATCTATAGCAAAGATCCTCGTTGCGCAGTAACGTGCCAGTTAATAACATTTGGCAAGTTGGCAAATCGTAAAATAAAATAACCGCGAACGAAGCACTCACGACCGATGACTGACCATGAGATCGCAAAGTTCGACCGGTAATGTTAATCCAACCGCACAAAAGATACCAGCTTGATCACATTCACGTTGTTTCACGACCATGCGTTAGTTGCTAATGTAGTTCGAAGTTCAAAGTCGATGTTAGAAATGCTAATTCGAAGTTCCGAGCGCGCGGAAATGAAATACATTCCGGGAAATTTTGTGGAAGAAGCGCAGAGAGAATTTCGCGAGTATGTGGCCGTCTATCAGTAGCGGGAAAGGTTGCTGAATATTTGAAGGATCCCGCGGGACGGCCCCTTCTGTTGCTGCGTTCTGCAACAAATGCGACTCCATGCACACGGGCAGCGTAAAATATCAGACGAATCCAAGAAGCGCATAACTAAAAGCCCTTTCGTCGCTGCAACTTCCGCGCGTCATAATCTTTGAGATTCATGTCGGCTGTTCCGCTGTCGCGAAACTGGAAACCTCATAAAATAGCGTGATCTAAAGCACGCGCAACCCTATTTTATCCGAACGTTGCGTCCCGCGTGTTTCTTCCGCCGGTGAGATATTTTTCCGGAGAAAACGTTCCACGGGACAGATGATCGTTCGAATACCGAACAAGAATCCTGGAAGGATCCTGGAAAACGCTCGTTTTTTATATCGATTTGAAAGGAAAAATTCATGCAGCATACGGCAAACAAAAGATGTTGGAGTGGAGTGGATGTGGAGTTTCCTTTCGTTCAATCCGATAGCAACGATGGATATACATTGCCGGATGAAAAATTTTGACGAAACACCTCTTTAAAATCGCCATCCGGAATTCACTGGTTAGTTCCTAAACCGATAGTCGAAACTATTTTTCTTTTTTTAAATTCAGAAAGTAAGAAACTTAATACAACTTCATCGTGCAGCGAATCGCGAAAGAACGCGGCGTCTCTGGAAACAAAGTTCTACGATTGGTACAGCGTAATGTATGTGGCAGAATTTTTGACAACCGTCAAGATGATATTGTAATGTCGCAGCTTGCGACGTCCGATAAACCGAGCGTGTCGTGGCCGAGCGAATCTGTTCGATTTCAAATTGATCCACCGCGTAGCGATGCAAAGTAAGCGTCGACGGGGCGTCTGACGAATATTTCGATGGTCCGGTCGAGGGACTTTGTCGATGAAAGATAAACCGAAGATGAACGACGCACAGTTTCGGTGATTTATGTGCCATCGGGTCAGTTCGCGTGGAAAATCGACGTTGAATCGAGTTTAAAGCGAATGCATTTATATCGGTTTATCGGAGTTTGCTGCACGAGGGGATTGCGGTTGTTAATGGACGCGAATCGATCGATTTTCCAGCGATAATCCAAAGATTCGGTGGCCCCGGTTCAACGGTCAAACCAGACCAGCTTTTCTAACTTTTTCAAATTGACTTCCTCTTCGGATAATCCTCCGACTTGCGACTTTCTAACGATCTCGAAAATTAGATTGGTGATCGTGGCGAAAGAAAGGCGTGGCCTATGGTTTATGTTTCGATCAGCGATCAGCTAGAAAATTTGTTCCTGCAAATTCCTTCTTCTCGTTCGTGTTATCCAATTTACGTTGCAAGATATTTACCCTCGGCTTGCTCTTCTCGCCACTCGATACTTCGATATCGGCAAGCGACGTTAACCGAGTCCGAAATTATGCGTTTCTTGAAATAATCAGGTCGTTTAGTAACGTAGTTAAGTTACGCTTTTACAAGATGCAATTTACACAGGCAGAAAATTGAAACGCTACAGCGTATGAGGTTCCGCCGAGGTTACGTACGAACAAACGCTTCTCGATACGATCATCGAAGTGCTTCGAGCAATCTCGGAGTTAATTTACTCTAACGATTCCACGATTGCTCCGCTGGTTCACAAACAGCGAAGACGCTGCAGATGTCCAAAGCAAACGAAGCAGCTGGTGTTAAGGAGTGCTTTTCTTCCAGTTAAAACACCCGAGCTTACTGTTTCATTTAAGAAGACGTTTACATTACCTTCCACTTCCTTTTCACCGTGAACAACACCGTTTCCGTGTTAAAGTCCCGTGACACGTGCACATGTACACGCGAGCAACCCAAACGTTCGCTGCTTTAAATCAGACGGTTGTAAATCAAGTCACGTATCTTGGCTACGAAAACAAAAAACGCCGGCTCGACTTTTCGCCAGCTGGTCGACCATAACGCGCTAAAAAATATAGGGCTACTTCGCCGCGGATTTAAACTACATTTTTCTGTACGAGTGGCTACCATTTTTCACGGCTGTTTCGCCATGCGGCTCACCCTCCACTAACTTGCATGCAAACCGCCGCCAATCGATGGAACTGCTGGAAAATCTGTTGATCTAAGTTTTCATTATCTGCTATAAAATATATATATATATATATAACATAATTTTATGAACAAAGTATAATAATCATAAAAATGAACATGATCATAAATTACGTATCGCGAAGCTTCACGCGCGTACTTGACGCGTTCTTTCTCAACTTTTACGATTCTCCGCCTGCGGTTTTGCATTCGTACGCGACCAACGAGCCAGAAGAACCCGACGCATCTTTGATTTTGTCGCGAAACTATGTGTCCACGTCCTGAGTACGCACGCTGCTGGAAAATTAGTTTCCCTGTGATATGAAATTTATCAGTGCCATAAATATACCGATGCAGAGAAACGTGGAGTAACGCTGTAATAAAAATGTACATAATTTTCGCGAAATATACATAAGTACTTTATTTTCGTATGTGAGAATTATTCGTATAGCCAGTCGGCCTTGTGCGGCCTGGGATTAATTAAAGAGACTCGTCCCGAGACTTTCTCATTCGTACAGCAACTTGATTGACAAAGAGGGATGCCGTTTTACGGGCAGGGGGCGAACGTCTTAACTGCATTCTTTGAGCAACGCGAACTACATTATTCGAAACGGAGGCGTGTACTAGGGTGTTGTCATGGCGACGACGGCGACGACGACGAACATTTGGGGGTCGCATCCCTAAAACTAAACGTCCTTCGGCCCCTAAGAACGCGTGGGAACATTTTCTTAACGAGGATCGATTTTCTGATTATTCGACTAACCCGCACGTGATTCAACCCTTGTGATTCTACGAGCCAATTTGATTCGTGCGCAAAAGAATAGTGGTATACGTTTTTAAGCCACCGAGAGATTTAACAAAAGAGGGAGGAATGAAAGGGAAAGAAAGTAAACGTAATCTAATATACGTTACTGGCTGTACAGCGAGAGCCAACAGAATTCGTACAGTTCGAATGTAAAAATAAAGAAGAAATATTTTTTATATCGTTAAATATATTCGGATAATAAATGAATCTATATCGTTGCAGATACTTGCAGTAATAAGCATAATTAATTTTTATTTCTACAAATTTATTATCGTAAATGTCTGTAGATATATTAAGCTGTCTGAGAAGTATCTTTCGTTTTATAAGGAGATAATAGAAGCACCACATTTTTCGTTTTATATTATTTTATCGAATTACGTAGGATTCATTTTGTTCCAATAGAACAAACATAAATTTATATTTACTTATAAAACCAAAGAAACTTTTGGTGCAACCTGATATTTAATAATACAGAAGATAGTGACTTTCTTTATTTCTACCAACTGTACGAATACTTGCGTCCTTCGCTCTAATTATTCGGACAACTAGTCCTCATGTTTATGTCTTGAAGAACTCTATCAAATTCTACTATATTTTTTTTTTAAATATCTACTTTACATTACGAGGTATACATGTTTCAAATAATATAGCAATTACAGTAAAACAACCAGCACTTAAAATACTATAAACAGCGAAAAGCGTTCAATTTGCAATACCAACCAATGCGTCTGCTATGGCTGGATGAGAATTACGACGAAAGTTAGCGCACAATTATTTGTTATAAAACGACACTCTACATTTGTTACCGTTACAAACTCGTATCGTTCCAAGACAATGAAAACGTACGACACGGCAGAGCAAAGTTGCAACTTAAACGATTATGACACCATAACGAGACGATACTGGTAAGAATTAAAACGTTTCAATGGCTAAATCTAAGTTTTCCGAATCTTCATCTACGAAAGCGATATCTTCAACTGGTCCTACGATACTTACGGTCCACCGTGTAACTTCGAATCCATCGACGACATACAGAAAGCGTTTGGTTTTTTCAAAAATGTGACGCTACTAAAAAAATCTGAAAGGAAGCGAAGGTTCGGCTGTCGAATGGAAAAAAGGGCAACGAACTAATTGGACGGAAATTCCGTCGCACGGATGTCCCAATCCCTCCTCCTCGATCAACCATCGGGAATCAATTTGCCGGGATGACGGCTCGGTTTTTCAACGCCATCCAAGGAGGATGTTGTATGATTTATACGCGTCACTGGCTCGACAGAGAACCGTGCAACGAAACCTTGGCAACGCGTTTGCTTGCTGAAGGCACGGGTTCCAGCCTGATTTTGATACACGACGTATCCACAGGTGATTCGCAATTTATTCAACGCGCGGACTCCAATCATCGATCGGACTCGCTGACTCGCGTCACTGCCCGTCCGCGTTATTCCTTCGGACGCACGACTACTTTGTTGTTTTGATATTACGAAGATCTAAACGACACACGGAAACAAATTTGTCTGCAAGTTCAATCGAAACAGTTCTATTGGGTTGGCAACTAAGTGCCAATATGAATATTTCGACGATGCGTCGAACAATTTTCCGTCTACATCAGTGAAAGCGAGAGAAGTTTATGAATAAAAATATTTGCCAATTGCTCGAAATAGAGATGGCCTCGCCGATTCCGATGATCCTGAAATATGTCGTCACGGTCGATACATTGGACAACTCTTTCCTGTACGTTGGCTTGGCTTTAGCTTTCGAGTTACAAAGCTAAATTCGAGTTATGTTCAATGGCCATTTTTCTATTTTTCTATTGCGAATAATTACGAAATGTAATTTAGTAATTTAGTTAGTAACGAGGTTCGAATAGTTGTCGCGCGGTTTCAAGCGCAGCAACTAAGTTTACAGTTTACAGAAGTTGGCTACGAGTTCTGTATAATAATGATCGGTATGGGGGAGAATCGTTGATCGTACGGTAAAAGTCGACTTAAATCTCAGAAGAAAGCGGAAACAAATTGACTATGACGAAAACTCGTCGTCCTCGACATTCTTTAGGATCTTGATTTCAAGTTCGACAACGTTCTTCGAAGCTTGAAAGTTAAGTTAAGTTCGTAGCTTGGAAGTTTCGAGGGCTCTGTAAAATCCAAGACTTGGGGAATTTTTATTTGAAAAATTGATAGAAGAATTACGAAAATAATTAGCCTTGGAAAAATCGAGCGATCGGGAGAAGATATTTGCTCGGGTAATACGAAAAGGGTAGAAGTTCGATTCTCAGATGAAATTAATCACTATCGAATAAAGAACCATACGATTTTTACAATTTTCAAAGGGAAACTGCATGGAAGTGGATCAACGATCGTGCGAAACTTACGAACGGGACAAATTGCCGATAAATTCGTATCGATCGACCGTTTTGCAAATGACCACTGCGACAGAACGTTTAATCGAGGCAAGAAGGACAAGTTATTTAATCGAAGAAATTTGCAGACTTTTCATTAAATCGCTCGACGATCATATTAAAATCGTAACTTGCTCGCAATATAGCGAATGATCGACGGTGATATTCTTACGGAAAAGGAACGATCCTCTGTAATATTAAAACGAATTCCGTATACGTTCGGATAAATCGCGTTTGAAAGTTAAGTAAAACCTTGTTGGACATATGAATAACTGGGAATCGTTGAAACAGAATAAAAGGTATGTAACGTCGCTAGTGACCAATCGTTATTTATTCCGTTAATATCGTATTGCGGACGTACGATGATTCGATAAAAAGATAAATTGCAATAACGATGCAACATAAAACAAGATAATTCGTAATCGATGTTCGTTGGAAACGAAAACCGTTTTCAGTAACCGTTTTAACTCGCAATCTGTCGAAAAATATCTACCTTTAAAAAATAGAGAAAAAAGTTTAGTAATTGAAAACGAATGTTGCAAGATTCCAGTCATGGGATTCTAACTTCTGAAATATACAAAAATATTTCGACGCTTTTAACGCCAACGATTTGTACCTTTAAATTACTCCAAATCTCGCTTAAAATTCCTGAAATAAGTTTTCGTAAACAAAATTCACAAACAGAGTACTTTGCTTGATTTTGATGTACAGAGTAACCGGTACGTTCTCGTCGATCTTTGTAACAACGTGGTAAGAGTAATCCCATCGGTGGGAAGGGGAACGTTTCTCCATCGCCATACTCCATGGTTGGTGGTAGTTTCTTTCTGGAAATTCCGTTTGTTTGCCAGGCGCGCAAACAGCACGATGCAATTGCACGAGACAGCGGACTAAGTGGTCTGCCAAGTATGGATTACTTCATCGCAACGTAGGACCGGGCCAATACCTTTCCCATCATTGCATCAGACGTTTGTCAAACGTAGTTTCCTGTTTGGACGAGCTTCCAGTTTTGTCTGACATCCGAGTCGTGCTTCGATTCGCTTCTTCGATACTGTTCCGCATTTCGATAAACTTTGAGCTTTAAGATATTGCTCGTCATCCGCCAAGTTCCTCCTTTCTGTACTATTTTCTCGCAATAATTTAATTTATCGCGATAAAGCAATCTAGGCAATTTCGATCGAGAATGGAAGACGATTCTGAGATCGCAATGTTCAGGTCCTTTCCCATTTTTAGCTCCAAACTTTCGCATCGTTTCTATACTTCCAAAGAATTCTATATTTCGAATCTCACAAGTTCAAAAAATGCTTCGAAAACTGATTTCGAACAGCGCAAGGAGAAGATTTTTCGCTTACAATGATATTACGATTATATGCCGGTGTTAATTGCTCGCCAATATTTGCTGCATCGTCCCACGGATAATGGCGATTCTTTCGATAGTTAGCCGTATTAAATACAAATAAACAAGTATCTATCGATATACGTACTTTCCAGCGATATATTTTCTCGTATTTTCTACCATCGTTTGTCGTCTTTCCACTCGGCTCTCCATTCTTCTCTCTACGAGCCTCGTCATAACTTTCGCGGTTCTTGGTAAAATCATGTTACTTACTTGCTTCACCTAATCCACGTCTACAATTTATTCGATATACGAATCGAAATACCTGGAAATACGGCACCGAGTTCTCCGTCCCCTTCGACCAGACTGCAAAATGAAATTTCGCCAACCGATTCTAAAGCCAGTTCCTCGCCTTCAAAGTGTACGCAGAGCGATAAAATAATTCGAGAGTCAAGCATCTATTTTGAAGGACGCTGTGAATATCCGAGATCCGCACTTTGAAAACCTGACAATAGACTTTCGGGGGAGACCGTAAGGAGCAAGCTGGCGCAAGACGAAAGATGGAAGAGCGTGAGAGAGGGGAAATCGCGAAACCCTGTACAGAATTTCCGATTGAATTCGTCCGGTGACAAAGGCTCTATTCACTGTACAATCAACGCGTACCGCGTTCGTGCCGGTTTTCATTCTCCTTTCTGGAATATTCGACGGCGCGAGGTCGTTCTCTTTCGCGAAGCGCGCTTTGAATTTTTCACGGACACGCTGAGGATAAAGCGTGCGCTGGCTATGGTGGCGACAGACTGTATCAATTTTTCTAACGGCGAATAAATCCCAGTCGTTCGTTCACGGGTCCTTCGTTCGGGCTGATCCTGTTGTCCGGTCACGCGTTCACTCGCAAGGTTCCCAAATTTTATGAGGCTTGTTTTTCGATCCCGTCTGTGACGAAAATTATCCGAGTAATAATTTAGCGAACTCGAGGAATATCGATTTCGTCGATAATAAATACGCAAAGGTTCATCTGCTAACGACATGTTTGTTCGTCTCGAAGTTGATATGTGAAAATTTGATAGCAGAGAAGCAATTCTGTTGGTTTTCCGATTTTTATGTTATTTGGTATTTAAGGGGTGACTCGTATATTTGGCCCCGTTAAAAATCCGCGTCTTCTATGCAGAGTGTCTCGTAATAAGCGGCCAATGTTTAGGAGACATCAGATTCAGCGTGTAAAGAACAATAAAAAAATATTCGTATCAACGTGTTTCTCCAAATAAACCGATTACCGAAACGATTTGGTAAAATCGACCCTTTCGTCCATTTAGTTCGCATACTCTTGAAGAATATTTTCGTCAAAAACATTGATTTATATACAGGCTGTTTCATAATATGCGAGCAATAATTTCGACTCAGCTCGTAAATACCATAGAAGAGATCGTATCGATCTTATGTTAACTATCTGATCTTGTTTACGAGACGTAACGAGTTTTGTATTCTATCATTTCCTATCCGACTTATTTTCGCACGAGATGCTCGAACTCGCGTCCTTACATTTTAACACATCCGTTGGATTTTTATTTGTACCAATACTCGAGATGCACCGTATGCTCCACGTGCACCGAAAGTGTCGAGACATCTGACCGTAAAATTGAACAAGGTTTTCGACAAATTCAAGGAACTTCTGTGGATATTGAACGAGTCATTACATCGATAGCAAGATTTCTCCATTCACGCGTTCAGACGCAAGCAAGTCGTTTTGAGCATCTGCTATGAAGCTAATAGTCGGATACGAGATGAAAGCTCGCTATATCTTGTAAACGAGATCAGATAGGACGTACGTTGATACGAACCTTTTTGTGCTTTTTAGGTGCTGAATCCGTCGCTTAAATATTGATCGTTTGTTATGAAACATCCTGTACATAAATCAATATTTTTGACGCGAATGTTCTTCGGGAGAACCTCGGCTAAATCGACAAAAAGATGGTTTCGGTGATATACGACTGGCTCACGAGCTACTGAATTTTAAAATTGCTCTCGTGTATGAAAAAGAAAAATAAATATGGCTCGTCGTATCTTTTCCCTGTGGTTCTCAGATGGATAACGTTATACATATGTAAATTCGTAAAAAACGATGTTCGTAGGAGGAGAAGCTTAATATGTATCGACATCGTTCTGGTTTCGGGTAATTTTATTAATTCGTTGTGAGTATTTTGTCCTCGCAATGATTTCTCCCAATGATTTTGCAAATTAAACGTTCGACTGACAAATAAAACGGAAGAGAAGTGAAATATAACAAAGGGAAAAATTTGTACGAGGATCATCGCCGGTAGCTTGTCAAAACGAATTAAAATAAATGAAACACGTGTCCATTGTAGATACATTTAATTTTCGCTTACAAAACAATACTGTTTCGAGACAGATTCCATTTCTTCGCACATATGTAAATAATTGAATTCTCCGATATATCCCATTCGAAGGTAAAACGGGAAATTTCGATTGAATTTCTTGTCGCAGTAATCAGAATGGTTGCAAGGATAAGATGCGAAGAGGTGCAATTTGCAATTTCCTCGTCGTAAGATGGCAACGATTATTGGAGCGAAATAAAAGATATCAAAAATTCTGAACGTTTGAAAAGATAAAAAGATGTCAAAAATACCGTATTATCAATTTATACTGACCGAGTTATTGGAACGGTAAACACCGAATTCAGGCAACCGCGAGCTATGACGCGATCTTTCCTAAACGCGATCTTGAAAAATCAACCGCTCGGCAAAAGACCGATACGTAAAAGATACGAAAGATACGAATGTGAAAAAGAGCGTTGAAAAGAGCACCGAACAAAACGATACTCAAAACCATCGAAAGACAAATGTTTGCACGCGATGAAAGGATTTGAGAAAAATGGCAAACAAACTGATCTTGTGCTAAAATGATATCTCCGCGTTGTTGTTCCCCTTCGCATTTAATCTCCTCGACGCTTAACCTATCCTTTGCTAAACGGCTAATTCGCATTGGGTAATTAACCGAGTTCGCACGCTGATACAAGCTTCCATGGCGTATTCTATCGTTCGCGGCGCAACGAGCCTATTATAAACGATTACGTACACTACCCACTGAAAGTTTGGAAGCAACTTGACTCTGCAAAGGTTAAACAACACGATAAACTAAACGCGTTCTTCGCGCTAACGACAAATGTAACTTATCGCTAATTTCATACGCTACAATAAATAGATAAAACGACGAAGTATGTAACATAGATGGATACAATACGATCGATCAACGAGGCAATACATATTTATATCTTTATAAAGGGGCGGTGTAAAGTGGTATAAATAAATACCACGCAAGCCGGAAGCTAGGATCCTAAGTCGGAAGGCAAGGATTACGATAAATGTAAGTGACAAAGGTAAAATGAAATTCAATGTAAAAAGAGCGTAGAAAATAAAGAAGACCTGCTGCTTTGAAACTTTTCGTCGATAGTATACAAACGCGCGCATATGGCATTTACCGGCCGAAACGTATTGGCACGAAACGAAACATCGATGTCGAGGCGATACGATTTCGGTTCGGTTTGCGACACACCGTGGATATCTATGTCAGCTGTTGATTCGTGCATGGGAATACTTGTCACGCATCGCGTACAGCTTAATCCGTAGAGAAACGATCAAAAGTACATATATTGATTAACGTGACGGTAATTAGCGGTCATTCACTCGGTGAATCGCTCTATGCTCGGCTAATCGTTCGGTTGATCAATGAACGAGATTAGACGCACGAGGGCCGCTACTAAATTCCGATGAACCCGTGATACTCCATTGTTTTCGTTTAAGCTGATTTACGTTGTTTATAGTCTGGCGAGTCGAGCGATTCGACGCGTTGCGATTAATCTGTTGTAATTCCGTTCACCGGTTCCATCGAAATCTTCCTGGCTCGCGTATCGATCGATAGTCCGACGCCAGTTCTTCGATCGAAACGTTTCTCTTCGAAATATTCTTTACGCGTTTCTGTTTATTTTTAATTTCGGACATACGCCAACACTCTCGTCAGCGATATTATTATTTCGACAATTTTTAGAAAAAATATCCTCTTCCCGTGAAATTTCTGCGTCATCTTTATCGTTTCCTTTTTATACTTTTCAGATTGTAAATTTAATCCACGATTTATCCGTTATCGATTCATCGATATGTGATTTTATATTGGAAAACATGTACAAATGCACGGTGTATGTTCGCATCCTGTTGCGTCTAATCCGTTCAGTTTACACAGAAATACACGCAGTCCACTAAACTATCGTAAAAATAAACGGCTTCGTAGCTTTCTGTACAAAAGTATAGATGTAACGAAACGATGACAGCACGCGGTCATCGCGGAAAATATTGAACCACGTGGACCTGCAGTATCCTTAGCTCGCTATTAAAATGTCACTCGCGCCGTAACAATGCGACAATAAAATATACATAAACGAACGTCGTATAAAGCTTTCGGACGATCTCTCGATATCGTACAACATCAACAACTGTTAAAACTCGTTTAAATAGGGCGCAAAGCGATCGCGTGTAAACGATTTAAACGACAGAACTATTACTTAGGCCTGTTTTCAAACTTGTAACGTTGCGTTACGAGTATCTTTATTGCTCATGTTCGCCAACCAAATGAATCGTGAAACATCCAGTTTTGCTAAAACCTGACTTTTTATTTATATACAGCGTGAGTCAACGATCTAATCGTGTCTTTGACGAATGCAAGGTTGGACTTGAATTGGGTAAAATATATTCAGGGACGCGCGATTTAGTTCGTTCGATGCTATACCAGCTTCGCCGATTCGTTTCATTTGTCCTGTAAAGCGAATATTATTCGCAGCTAATTCGGTAACAGATTAGACGAGTTAATTTTAGAATATTTAAATAATTACAACCGATACTGCATAACTGAAAGCATAGAATCGAATATTCATAGCTGGCAATTATTAATTGGAAAGCAAACATGCATAAATTGCACGGGTAAACAACTGAAACATTTATTATTAAACGTTGACCTTTCCGATAACTTAGTTTCCAAAACGTTGCACGCGCTATTTAAATTGAATTTAATATATTCACCCATACAAGTACAGGTCATGTAAAAAGTCTACAAATAGATCGATGCAGGATTAAAAAAAAAAAAAAAGGTATACGTACGTATCACACGATCGACGTTTGACCCACCCTGTATATACAAATTTGTAGATCGATTTCGATAATATTTTCAAACTCGTGATTCGTTCGAAACGATATTATACTCTTTCTCGTTTGTTTGAATATTATTAATTGGTCGTTCGAATTTCATTCGCAAAAAATATACTATTAATGCAAGTAACAGTGTCTCGAATAATCAATATTGAAATAGCTCTTATAGTAACTTTAGGATCGTATATCGATAAATCCCTATATATATATATATATCCTCCAATAAAACTAGTTTTATATATATTTTTATCTTACACTTATATCTTGGAATTACGAACCTTCGTATGAAACCACTGCGATCGAAACATAGCTTTGATTTCTTCGTTAAAAGAATCAGGTAACAAGGAGCTTCTACCTAAATTCGAACATCTTCGTCGAACAAACAGTTACTAAATATTAATCTCGGTTTTCGATCTTCTACGAATTGATCGTGAAATCTGTAAGTGTGATCGTTTGTTTCTAACTCGACAGCTTTTAGGGATTACGATACCAACGGTTTCTGCGAGGCACGTTTCTTTCCTGCGATCAACTCGATCGGTTTTGGTAGAAAAATCCTCTTTTCGTGGAATCTCCGTGGAAAAATTCTGTCTCGTTTTTATGGTACGATATATCACAAACTTGGCTTTATCGACTTTAATCAGAACGTAGAAGGAAAACGTCTAGAAATAAATTTGTCAGAGGTAGCTAACATTTTATAATTAACATCGACTTGAGTATGTAAAGTTCGTAAGAAAGTTTCGGGTAAAAAAGACGAAAGACGGCAGAATTTTCCGAATAGATCTAACGTGTCGTTAAAATTTGTTCCGTTTAAAAAACTGGTCGCAACGGTGTCAGCGTTGAGGCACAAATTTTATTATCTGTAATTTAATCTTTAACTGTTCTAACGATTTGACTAACCGCGTCATTCGCAAGAATTTCTTCGTGCGTTCCGAAAAACAAGCGCCCGTCGACTAATAAAAATGCTGGTAGAAATTTTGGTAGAAATCGGTTCGCGCAAATTCAATCTCGTAAAACTTCCGTTGAGCGAATCTCGCGTATTAAACAACATCATAGAAAAAATAAACGAACGTTTTAAATCCGCAAATATCGATCGATCTAAATAAAAAAAGAAAAAGAAAAAAAACACGTATCTTTTTATGAGAGACACGTCGAACTATTTCTTTCGTAATCATCATTAGAACTCATCTTATGATCGAGACTTTCAAATCGATTTTCAAAGTTTCAAAACGTTCGTCCGCTGAATAAAAATACAATTGCTCCTCCAAAAATTATTTCACGTGTCGACGTTTCTTTTCGCACGTCGGTTTGATCAACCCTTTGCCTTGTGGTTGCCTCTCGTAGCTACTTAAATCGGTGTTACGACTTACGATCTTCATTTTTTTTTTTTTTTTTTTTTTAATTCAAATCGCTTACGTAATTTTCAGTTTGAAAAGTTAAAGTTAAAATTAGCGTTTCGATTAAGATCCTTGTTACAAAAAATAAAAAAGTAAAATCTGTTTTTGTTAGACTTCAGTTATGATCCGTAACCTGTCTCTAGTTTGATATTACAAGGCAAAGGTTCAAGCTTTATTTTTAATCTCTCGTTTGCTCGCTCGAGAAAAAAAAGAAAAAAAAAAGAAAAGAAAAGAACCAGGCTATCAACTAAACTACGTTTCTCGCGTTTAATAATCGTTTGTGGGAGCATCGCGATTAAAAATCGCGATAGAAAAATATACACACCTCTTCGACTTATCTTCGATAGCTATCCGAAAACTAACGATATCTGCTACTGTCGTAATATACTTTAGATTTTATGTTCAACTCTTCTTCGCTCTCTCTCTCTCTCTCTCTTTCTCTCATTTGTCTAAATAACTCTTCTTTTTACGTGGTATCAGTATCGTTTAAATATATCATGTAGAAGGAACGAGGCCAGTATTTTGATTGCAGCAGTCGCTCGAATTACGCTCGCTCTAATTACGCTCGCTCTACCATGCACTGTCATCGTAGTAATTTTCTTAACGTAGATCGGTCTGCGGATATCTTCCAACAGTTTCTCCAATTAAACCACGAGACTAAGTCGAGCTGCTCTGCGTGTTCGACACATACTTCGATTTTGAAATTCTGTTAAAAATACTACACTTATGGTAATTACAACCTATGACAGGGAATAAGAAAGCCGTTTACGGCGATCATGTTTGACTTAGGAAACTATTGTTCTTGGTGATTAGTCCGGCGCTGCTCTCTGACATTGGTATCACCGCTGATTTCTCGCCCTTTGGTAACTTCGGATGCGTCTTTATGTTCGGCTTCAGACCTTTCAGGATATTCTGAAAATTATCACGTACGTGTGTTGATACTCAAATTACTAGAAGTAACGATACCAATTACAAACTAAATAACTGGATTGAAACGGTACAATGGCGAGATTTGTAACGAATCTGGAGAAAGATTTGCGTTTCCGAATTTTAAACGTTGCTCGTATTTTCTATGTTCCCGACTTAATTCAGTTCCGTTCAACGTTGAGAAAGATTCCATCGTATAAAAGAACTTTATCTGCATTGACAAAGATCGATACGTTTGCTAAGAATATATTAGCGAATTAGTCCGAAAAGTTTCTTTCGTTTTATGAGAAAATAATAGACGCACAACGTTTTTGTTTCATATTATTTTGTCGAACTACGTTCGATCCATTTTGTTCTGCTCTTGGTTTCACGTTTGTACGAAGTCGCACTGTTGTTAAAAACACGTTTGCGAAAGAAAGACACTTTCCGGACAACCTAATACTAATGTTTCACCTCCTTGATGGATCCTGGAGTAACGATGACGTAGTAGAGAGCGTAACCCGGTATCCAGATCATCGATGACAAGCTGAGACAGACACCCACGATTTCCGCCCATGTTGGATACTCGTAACTATTCCCGTATTTCAAGGGCTTGTACTGCACGCATTGGAACACGAAGATGAACTGAAAAAGAAGATACGTTGACGAATCGAATGTGGCGGTTGGAATTTTCGAATTCGAGTTTACTAGTTTAAAGCTTGTATCTCGACTTGAAAATCGATCGGTAGAAGCAGCTTCGTTTTTTACAGGCCTCGTTCATATAGTTATATAGATAGATAGCAAGAGACGAAGATATTGATCTCGACTATTTAATTAATTTTCGCTCGCGAATCGATCTTATCGAGATACGTTTGCAATGTTGAGACGAGATCGTTAAGCGTAAAATCGATATTGCGCGAGGACGACGAGATAAATAGCCCTGTCATCCACCTTCGAGGAGATTACTATCTGATCGATTAGGCTGTTCTTCGTAGACAGAGCATGAGAAATTAACGATCATTCGTCAAGTCTTTTCAAATCGTTCTATGTTTGTACGAGAAAATTCAATCTTCGCTTCGCGTCCCGTTCGAAGGAGAAGAATCTTTCATGTTTTACAAATTTTTCTTCTCGATACAAACACGATACTCACAGCCATAATCACTGGCGCGAACAGCACCCAGCATATGTACCAAAATTTGTTCAGTCGTACGCCCATCATCTGATGAATACAGTCGCAGAACTTCTTCGCGCCGAAGATCCACGATATCGCGATCGTTTGGAAGAAACAGACCCACAAAATCGACATTCCACTCGCCGAATAGAAGTCCATCAATTGGAATATGTAGACTCCACCCTGAAATGATAAAGAACTTTCGAAATAGTTGCCCCTTTCGAGGAGAAATTTGAGAAATGGTGGAGCGATGCTAACGTTGGTCACCATGGGAAGACCCAAGAGGAACATGAGACAGCAGATCGCGACGGTGAACTTCTTCCTATGGGGACGAAGAAGTTCCGGCCAGTTGTCAACGACTCCAGTGATGAAGGATTCCACGATACAGAATTCGCTATCGATGCCCAGTATCTGTCAGAGAAAATGGAAAACCATGTTGTTTTCGTGGTGTTCTCGGATAAATTGCTGATCTACGATCCTCTGTTAAATGATCGAACGACGCAGCAACGATTGCCTCAAAACACGTGAAACACGCGTTTTGCGATGTCCTGCGATTCGACCTAATTTCATCCTCAGTTGGGAAATTATTCCGAAAAGAGGATGATATCTATATTCGCGGAGAAACTTATCGTACAAGAAAAGCATGTCGCTTCGAAGATACTGTGTATATATATAAAAGAAATACTTCAACCACGGACTAACATAAAACTATAATTATCGCGAAAGAAAAGGAAAGCAGACTTTAATCGCGTTCGAAAATGAAAGCGGCTGGAACGATGAAGCGAGTCGGACTCGAGGACCTAGATTCGCGCTAAAGTAGTACATAGAACGTAATCGATTCCGATAAACAGACATTGATCATAGAAGAAGCGGAGTGCGGTCGTTCGACTAAGTCGAGTGTGCCTTACAAGTAGCATGACGAAGAAGATGATGGCCCACATCGAGGCACCGGGCAACTTCAAAACCACCTCTGGATAAGTGAGGAACACCAGTCCTGGCCCGCTTTTGACCACTTCTGACACTTGCGTGCCTTGCTCCAAAGCGATATGACCCAAGATAGAGAAGGTGACGCAACCAGCCAGTAAGCAGGTTAACGTGTTGACTATGCATGTGATCAGCGCGTCTCTGGAACGAAATCTCGCGTCATTCAGTACGTCCAGCGATTGACATTATTTAGATTTGTTTCATTAAATTAGATTTGTTTCGTAATTTGCGTTCTTTTTTTTCGTTCGAACGACACGCTCGAATACGAATGGACCTACCTCAACGCGCTCGTTGTGACGATAAAATTCAGAAGGGAAAATCAAACAGATTTTCCATGATGTCGCTACAATCGGTTAAAATGTATTGCCTTTTGTGGCGAAACGTTCGATTCGGAAATATCGATTCAGCGACGATGAATTTAGTTCGCGCGATCGTGCGAGAAAAATTCTGAACTGGCCGTTAGTCGCCGAGACGATCGCCGAATCCGTGAGAAATAAATTACCATAAGATAAAGAGTGGCGACGCTTACTTGTAACAATTGTGGTGGAACTTGTTGTACGATCCGAGAGCAGGCAGAGCCCCGGTGCCGATACTGTAGGCGAAGAAAATTTGCGTGGCGCCGTCGATCCACGGGCCAGGCGATAGCAATTCGTTCCATCTCGGCGTGACGTAGTACAGCAAGCCGTCGTAGCTGCCGTCCAATGTCACCGCTCTTCCCAAAAGAATGAAAAGCACCACGTAGGGGAACAAGGCTGAAAACCAGATGATCTTACCGCTCTGATGCAGACCCCGTCGGATGATAAAGTAAACGAGCAGCCAGCCGACGATCAGAGAACCCAACAGCTCCCATTGCATGCCACCGATGTTCTCGATACCGGAAGTGATGCCAAGAACTCTTCGTCTAAAATCGTCGAACACGCACACATAGATTCATATATATCGTTGTTTCACACCCTTCGGCGATTATTACGCTACAATCTCACACTTTATTCCAATCGTTGCGGTCGAGTGATAGATTTTTCGAGAAAATGAAAAACTGTTATCATCATTAAGTAAGTAAATTTCGTGCCGTGAAAATGTTTTCGTGGATATCTTTGATCTTTTCTAACGTTACAGGCGATTATATCGAAGGTTTTACTCGAACAGATTGGTAGATTTAAATTTACGAAAGTTCGCTTACTCCCAGTACTCCTCTACCGGAGTAGTATGATGAGAAACAGCTCGAGTATAGTTGTCGTACGTGGAATTCGTGGTATTCGAGCTATCGGACGATTCGTTGATCTTTCTCAGGCCGTCGGAACAATTTTCGGTGTTCCACCAATTTTCTATAAAATATCGTTGGGATACGTAGAAATGTAAATAATAATTTTTTCAAAAGAATACAAAATTCCATTGCTATTAATCGTTTAACCAACCACAGCCCCTCCAGGGTACGCTCGGTATGTTGGCGAAGGTACTTATGAGATAGAAAAGCGTCCAAGCGATGATTATGCAGTAATACACGTCCAGGAAGAACACGATAGTCATCGTAGCGTATCCGACTCCTAAACGAAAGTATCTTTCGAATAAAAATGAAAGATGGCTGTTAGAAAGAAGTGATTTTATTTTAGAATACCTTGCAGCAGAGGACATAGCTGTCCTACCAGAGTCATTCCGCCCGCACCGAGGTACTGGCCAATGGCCACTTCTTGGAAAAATATCGGAATCCCACAAAACAACATGGCAATTCCATACGTGATTAGGAAAGCACCTAGAATTTGCATTTCAACTTGAAGCTTTGAATTTGAATTTGTAGTTGAAGTTGAATAGGCATTTGCTTGATCAATAGAGCAATGCGGAATACGCGACCATCGACGCGATATGTCATTGTTAGAGATGAATCGTCGCTGCTCGTTAGGAACGCGATGCGTTCACCGATACGCCCGATCTCGCTTTGTCCTACTTCCAGGAAATCGCAAATGCTAGATAATTCATGGAATTTCATAAGATCGAATCTCGTGATTCCACGTGGATAACCATATTTCGTAATCTTCTCGAATGTGAGTTCGATCGAGTCGTTTCCTCGGCCTTGTCCCCTCGGCGTTCTCAACTATATCATTTGCATATCTATACGTTCGTTCGAGCATTACGAAAATGACGAGCATCGATTAAAAGTTGAAATTGCACGAAGCGTAATATTCTTCCACCCAGCCGATATAGACGAACCCCTGCAAATACGGAAAAGCAACGACGAGACGCGGATGTACAGCGGTTTCAACGTTTTTCAGACCAGCAAGCTTTCGCGTTTGACATTTACGCAACGCTCTAACGCGACTTAAACGGCCGAGTTCTAAAAGCTATGGTAATTCTCACACTCACCTCCGCCATTTTTGTAACACAGATACGGAAACCTCCACACGTTTCCAAGTCCCACGGAAACGCTGATGCAGGAGAACAAAAAGTCCAGCTTGTTGTCCCAGCCCCCGCGTTCCGCGTCCTCTTCTCGGTCCTCCACTTCCGTCGCCCCGTTCTGCGGCGCGGAAACGATCGTCTTTGGCGCACCGTGACTCGAATCCCTTCGTCTACTCGAGCCAACCGATTTCGCCTTGAACTCTATGAACGTCTGCTCCGGATCGACCTGATCTTTCTGCTCTCCCCAATAATACATCTTCTCCGCCATAATTCCTGAAATCACGCGATGCGTCTTTGTCGTTTTGCATGCTCGTGACCTTGAACGTGGTTCAGGAGACCGACAGCAGCAGACTAATTCCGCGTAATTGATCGTGATTGCGGCTGAGATTACGTAAAAGTGTCCTGCATGTGCCGAGCCATCTTCGTCGAGAGTGACACGCGACAATAGTGAAACACGCGAGTTATGAGACATAATCGAGGTTAGTTTCGCCTGGAGATTACTTCGTGGCCGTTCTCCGGTAATTGCTGCTACACGTAATCGCTTTTTTAGTTACAGCTTCGAATTCCACGGTTTCCGCGAGGGTAGGTTGCGCGTGGGTGGTATACGGCTTCACGACTCTTTGACGTTCTTTTTACTTTACGTCAAACGTCTTTCGCTGTCGCCAAGTTCTTGCAACCAACGATCCTCCTTTGTAGCTAAAAATGGGACGGTTTTCGCGCTTCGGCTGACTTTCTGACTTTCTCGTTCGTTCTCGTGTATTATGATAGAAATTTAAAGCTGCAACTGGCGACTTCAACGCGTACTAAAATATCTTCTGCATAGTTAATTAAAAGCGAAATACGATGAAGGTAAATAAGCGTACGTACAATTGCGATTCTATTTCTGTGAAAATAGACATCGATATTATCAGAGACGCTTGTTCGTTCTTAACTATAAAAGCGAAAATCCGAGTTATTTCGACCGATCGATAATTCCAGCGTGAGATATATTTCCGTTCCCTAATATCGTTCCTTCTAAATGAAACATAAAATTTGTTATATTTGCTTAAACGAATTTCGTCTGGTCTACCTTCGGCAAACAGACGCTAAAACTCAAACGTTTCTACATTTATCGTTTACAGGATGCAAACGTACGTAGTAGATCAATTTGCAACGCAAACATTGTAACGTTCTGCCAGTTTGGCCGCATAATCTATACAATTTTCTCGTCAACGAGCGAAAGTCGATTTCCAGTCGATAAACAACGCAGCGTTATCTGGTTACTGCGTCGCGTCGTTTCCTAGAAATCGAAGCTAATGGCTACTCGTGTTCTTATGGTTTAACGCGGAATCGATGTTTATTATCCTATGAATAAATAAAGGAACCTTGCGAAAGGACGCGTGATTTTCGAAGAATACGTGAGCAGCGTAAAAAGCGTGGTCAATTTTCCAGCACGCGTGCTTTCGCTCCTGCATTCGAATTTACATATACTTTCGCATCGAAATCGACATTAAAAGCTCTGATTCCAATCTACCTACGTCGTTGCACGTTTCAACAGCGGTCGCAAGCACGGGCAAATAAGTAAAGATTATTGCATCACCTTGTGTATCGCAACGTAGATACGTCGTACAACTCAGTACGCTAGAGGCTAAAACTCGCGTTTATAACGCGTTTCAGTTAGTGTAAAAGGTAACGATATGTTAATAAGGTTTTATTTAATCGATATCGTCTATTTGCGTTGTATGAAGCGCGTATAAACGTCGCGAGCTGAATTTCCTGTGCATCTATAGAAACGTAAATATAAGAATATCGGCTATACATATATGTATATATAGTATATATATATCCTTCTAATCGATAAGGATTGATTAAGGGTTCAATAAGAACGAAAAGTCGATTAAATGATATCGTACATCGATTTAAATGCAGCACGTGACATGCGTATTTTTAGACGTAAAAAGAAGATATAGAAACGAAGATTCAATGGAACAACGTTTATTTCAGGCTTGTAAATCTCTGAAAAGAATTCATTAAGTTAATCGAACCGTATCGTGGACGAATCGTGTACACTGTTCGGGATATGCCAGGTTGCTTGGCCGCGAGCAAAAGCAGGACGTACGTACATACGTAAATAATAGATTTAATTATCATCCGTCTGATTCAGCACAC
Source organism: Bombus affinis (assembly GCF_024516045.1). Classification (NCBI taxonomy): domain Eukaryota; kingdom Metazoa; phylum Arthropoda; class Insecta; order Hymenoptera; family Apidae; genus Bombus; species Bombus affinis. The sequence continues at coordinate 11,625,138 of NC_066353.1, forward strand.
GCGACATCGAATTTTGTGTTTCGACATTGCATGCAACGTTTATACACGGCTATCCCGATAAATCTCCCAATTTACGACTCTATCACTGTCACGCGTAACCTTTATTCTCATTAAATGGCATTTCATTCACATGTCCAATGGATGGGAATGAAACTTATGCAGCCAGACGAACGTACCAAATTGGCAATGACGAGGCGCGAATTATAGCTCGGTTCAGCGATAAAATTCAAATCTCCGCGTTTCCATGTTCGTACTCGAAATTATTTCCACTAACGAGATTGTACGTAGGTCGTTGATTCGGTTCCTCAAAATCCTTCAGAATAGTTTGCCGCTATAATTACAACGATATTCGATGAATGTAACTAAATTGGAATGTCGTGTGTCGTTGGAACGTTCGTGGGTAATCTTCAGTGAAACCTGATCGAGCAAGAAGTGCGGGATCTCGCGCTGGATCGATGGTGTCATACGTCGACGATGATGCTTTTGGCGTATGACGTTCAGCCAAGACAAATTTTGCCTACGAATCGTTCGTATTCCTATATACACAGTGGCGAAAAAATATCTATAATCCCTCGAGTAATATTTGCTTCGCTAATGACAACAGCCACTCCATCCCTTGATATCCAGTTCTCGATATACTGCTCGTCCCTTAGGGATTAATATCCAACCCTTCAATACGCACAAAATACGCTTCGCTACGTCAAACACAGCGGTGTCATATGACACGAAAGTATCAATAAAAACACCCACGAGACGATTATGACGAAATGAAGTAAAACTAACGAAACTGTAAATTCGACGAGTAGAACCTAAACGCCAATCATTTGATTTCTCTCGTCAATTTCCCTTGGACCGTGTATCGTCGATGATCTCAGAGGATTATTTCTAATGCGATCTGTCGCGCTATAGTCGGTATAGATAACCGGCTGCGGCTCAATGAAAAGCCGCCCCCTTTCCTCGAAAGGGTTGATTCCTGCTTGACGCGCGTCCCGCTACCCCTATTACCACCCAGCCGATTCAGAATGAGCAAACAGGAACTGCATAGAGGAAACGTACACGTGTCCCGCATCCGTGTGTCCTGCAGGCGCAACTATTTGTATTCGTGTGGTCACGCGTGTTTCTACGCTGTACCATACGTACGGTGTAAGTGTGCGCGTGAAATCGACACACGTGTGCGTACACGCGCGGCCGAGTCCGCTTGTATACAAATACTCGTGCGCGCGCTACGGATGCTGAACGCAAAATCAATAACAGCTTCGTGTCACGTTACGCCGTACACGTGGATTTGTATATTCTTCTAACTGCTCGTTTCTTTGCAAAATTCTCTTCCGTTCTTTACAGCTGTTCCTATTCCTGTTTACATCATGTATTAGATCAGCCAGGGATGGTGTAATCTGCGACGTTGTAATCGTGGATTCGATTGATTTTCATGGCAGAATAATTGGCACGGTTTTCGCGTCGTTATTGAAAAACGATGTTAGCGGGGAGGAAGATTTAAAAGAACCTGGAGAGACAAATCCGTTCGCGAAGATGGTGAAAACGATACGAGGCTCGCGCGTTTCTTGGCAAATTACGGTATTAGCAAATTAGATTAGATTAGACAAGATGCGCCAACTTATCTTACCTGAAGGCTGCGAGATCTCAAGGTAACCACGAGATCCACGATTTTCGATTCGGCTGAAATTTCTTCGCAATGCACCTAACTTCCGCAACTCGTATATTCTTCGAATTATTCGTCTTCCAATCGATCGTTTACATTGCTCGATGCTCGGGAGCCCCGTTCAGCAGCGGAGTACGACGTCCTCAGAGAAAAACAATCCGTTCACGCCCGATCTCTCAGCGTCGTGGACCACAGTTTCTCTTTGGTCTTCCTGTGCACAGGAGTCGAGATACTCAAAATCTGGTTTATCCGATGTTGATGCTTCCGATCGAAATCGTTCGTACAGACGACAACCGACGCGAACGACGCACTTTCGCCTTGAAACTGGTTTTATTACGTGTCGGATCGTGGAGAGTGTGCCTCGTGCCGACCTACCCTGCGAGGGATGTCGTTACGGAATAATGCTTTGCCGCAAGACGGGGAGTGTTATCCCTTTGAAACGCATGCGCGGCCGCGAACACCCCCTCCAGAAGCCTGGAACAAAGCTGTCCCTGGGCTTTGAGCCCCCAGGACCCTTAGGTTCGGTAAATAATCAAACTGGGTGGCGAGAACACATCATAGATGATACATGTTCGACGTGTACGTCGAAATTACGTAGGGGTGGCTTTCGGCTTTATGCATTTACGCGCGGTCGGATCGTTTGTAGTTGAACGTTGGATGGAAAGATCGTGGATCAGTAGACTGCGGATGTTCGTGCGTCGTCGAGAAATTGAAATGCGTCAAAATGTACAGAATACTCGCGGTGTGTAAGAACGTGGTTCTTTAATTGCGTTCAGCAGAATTTGAATTTGCAAAGCAAGATTCGTTGATTTTCTCATTTTGATAAGGAGCACGATATCGCGGAAATATTTTTCATAGGCTAAGAAGAAGAATTCGAGTAAGATAGGCCAGGTTTAATGCAGGATAAATACGTCAGAACGATTAAATGTATATATAATTATATATACGTTGTTTTCCGGATATTCCATTTGCCAGAACGCACTGTATCGCAGCATTAGACTTCGTGCGTAGGCACCATCGAACAACACGAACTACGTGTATATCTTTCTTATAAGTATAAAACCTTAGATTGTACACTGTACATTCTTCGAAATTAGAAAGATACGTCTGTACATTTTAGAGACTTAGCCGGGGAATAAAAAAGAGCATCAAGATTATGGAAAAATACGTAGGCGTATAATTTTTATGGTACAATACAATAGTTTCTATAATATTTTACACCTATATCGTTCTATCTAATCGTTCCTATTATAGATAGGAAAGATTAAACGAACACTATTATATATATATATTACATAGTTTCTAAAAGCTTTTGAATTTTTCTGTGGCCTTTAAAAAAAAAATATAAAGATAAGAATGACATACGTCGTCGACCAAGGATAGTTCATCGGTAAACACTGTGCTATCCTTCCGCATCTGTATTAAAAAATATACGACCATCGGCGTCCTTGCAGCTGAACTTGTCCATTTCCTACCCCACAACCATAAACGTCTATCGAACTTCCCCTTCGTTTATACCCTTGAAACCGGGTCGTTCGGCGTGTCATTGGAAAAACACGCGTAGCGACCCAATTCGTACCACGTCTCTCGAACCTGTCGCCAGTCGAATCCATCCTGAGCACGCAATGCGCTCATAAACATTCCGATTTACTCGTCGTTGTTAATCTTCGCGTGTCGCGTATAAAAATCAATTTCTATATTCAGGCTCCCGTCCGAGCAACAGCGACCCAGAAACTCGATCGGCCAAAATTTTCCATTGCCAGCCAGGATATCGGATCTCGTTTAGCAACACCGTTTATCGCACAACAGCACCTTTAAAGTCGGCCATTCAACGACGCGCAGCTTAGTCGTCTGTTCGTCAGCAGCCGCTCGACTGGTCGCTCGAGTTGTTAGGTATCACCGTGTGACATCCGCGTTTGTAACGCAATTGTCGGGGCGATAAGTCGTCGGAGTCCTGGATGTCGTTCACCACGGCTACCGTGTGCAGAGACTTCATGGACGCTTTCCTCTGAGCGTCCTTGTAGCCGGAGAAACTCGGCTTTGGCATCCAGTTCGTGCCGTAGGATATCGGCAGGATTTCTCTTCGAGATTCGTTGATCAGGTCGCTCGAAATCTCGGATCGACACTCGTCGCAGATGGAGCTGCCCTCGCTGTCGTTCATCGGCGCGTTCATCTTCTTCTCGATTAGCAGGGGCTCTTGTTGCGGCCAGTGTGCTTGCAGTACGGACGTTACGATACTGCATTCAAGTGGCACATGGAATTCTTAAGGTTAGGATCCAAAAGTGGAAGGTGTTTAGGTTTGTGGATGTCGTTTTTAATCAAACAAACACGATTCAACAACGAAGAGTAGCAACGTGAAATTATTGGGATTATTCGTATTTAATTTTACAAGCGTTTGTTTGAAAACGTACGAGATTTAGAAATTACAGTTTGAACGCGTCTACTAAAATTCGCGATCGCAGTTGAATTAACGGTTGTTTGAGGATGTTCGTTTAACCACTTGGTTTCGTTGACGTTGTAGCGAAATACGCGAGATGTTTTTGAATTAAGCGAATTATTACGCAATTTATGCATGACGCGCGAAATTTAATTTGGTGTCTTCATACGTTTATGGCACGTTTATGTTACGTTATACCAACCTCTTGAAACATGACTTTGCGTAATGTTTCACCATCACGAGCGCGTCCTTTGCTCCAGCCATAGATTCCGTGACCAAGTTCCACACTCGATTCGCGGAAATCGCGCAGCCTAAGACAGTTGTGGCGATCGACATCGATATCAACCAGCTGATCAAACCAGCTGACATCGCCGGCGGTTGCAACGGCGGAGGATAATAGGATGACCAAACTTGTTGCCACCACTGATAGGAGACGTCTCGATATTCCGATTCCTGAGCGAAACAAACCCTTTCTAATTAGGAAACATATAGCAAACAGTCGATATACGAGAAATTCATCAACGAAGAGTTACAATCCAATGAGCATGATACTCCTATAATACTCTTATAATTAACTCTTTTTAAATATGACTGTTTGCAACAGTGTAAATAATTTAGACAACGTTAGTATACCTTTCAATGTATCGCAGCTGTCGGAGCAAAATATATAAAATTCGCGTGGCAGTCAATGCCTCTTAGATACCATAACATCATCATTCGATGATTCCTGATCTTTTCACGCGTCCTTTCATATAAATACGCCGTGTCAAATTTCACGTTAAATTACTCGACGAGTTTCCCAAATAACTCGATGCGGATTACGTTGTAGGGAAAACGCCGTAAAATCGCGAGCAACGTCGTGGCCCTCGAAGGCCACGAACGCAACGATCGAATAGGTTACGCAAAGCTTTCGTAACTTACGTAACCCCAAGACGTCCAGACGCAGCAGTAGAGCAGCCTCTGCATCATCAGCCAGAGCCAGAAAACCGCGATAGCGACGACCCAGCTGACCAGCAGCTTCAATCAGAAACACGTCTAACGTTATCTTGGACGGACTATCCGAAACTACGCGATACGACGATACCTGAAGACCTCTGTACACCATCGTCGAGGCTACGCTTTCAGCCAACCCGCTGCAACAGGGTGGATTTCTCCACAGAACGATCGCCATAGAGGTCAGAATTAAAAACGAGGGCAAGGTGTGGATGAAGTCCGGGCCAACGGCAATCTTGGCATACTCTCGAAAGACCTTGTGCTGCAGAAAGAGGATCTCGTGCGGCACGGAGAGCAGAGAAACGATCTGCGAATCGAGAGCGGTCAAACAGGACATCGCTGCGGAGGCTGTGCACCAGCCTGGTCACTGGTTATTTATTCACGCCAGCATCGACCACGATGGTTAGAGTTTTCGACGATAGAAACGTGACGTTGCGGCCGAAATGAACCGCGTCGCCGATCTTCCTCTATTTCTCCCCTCTTCGCTCTTGATCGGTAGGATCCGTTGATAGCGATCGAGGTTTCGACGAAAGCAATGGACAACGATAACGGAGTGACGTTTTTCGGGATGAGAAAATGAGGTTTCCGAGGGTTAAGAGGCAATATGGTACGGAGTAACCCTTCACGTCATTAGAGGATCGAGTATAATGCTCAAATATCGAGTTCTTATTAGCTAGATATTAGCTGGTCCGAAAAGTTTCTTTCGTTTTATGAGGAAATAATAGATGCGCAATATGTTGTATATTAATTCGTTGGATTACATGCGGTCCGTTTTATTTTATTTCTATCATTACGGTCATACGTAAAGTTTCCTATTCTTCCGTTTAATATCTTTCGTTGGCTAACCTTTATGGGCTACTTTTTCATGTGACGATAACGTTACACCAGAGGGGTTAACACACGTAAAACACAGAGGAGAGAAACGAGCAGTTTCTGTTCGAAGATGGCAATATAACGGAGAAGAGATGTTTTTGTCGCCCAAGATGTATGCGTGAAGCGATACAAGTATGCGATATTGAATGATACAAGTAATACAAGATTGGCAAATACACAGGGAGACGAATATAACAGGTAATGGTAAAAAATTCGAAATAATATTTATTGACTAATGTGTATGCGAAAGTACGTGATACATAGAAAAGTAGTCCGATATTTATACAATGATAAAACCACGTTCCTCGTAATTAACCTTTTACTTACAACGAAAGAAAAATGCGAATAATACAAAATCCTTGCCAAGGTATGTAACTTTCAGTCTGGCCGCCTTTATTTACAACTATGTACACGGCGTACGCGATTCTTAGGGCAACTAACAGTCTATATAAGGAAGTAATCCGGTCCAACGAAGGATCCACATTTAGGGAAATCTTCCGGAGCGGGTACCATGTCACTCGTCTGTCCAACCTGAAGGATCACGTCCAACCCACGCGTCCATTCAGCTGCATGCTCGTCTCGTAACATCCAGTAGCCTGAAGATTTAATCGAACAATCGTTTAGAATTAATAAATTAATGATTATTCGACATGAATAAAAATGATGAGATGATCGAAACCATCTTTCATTATGCGTCCAGTCATCTGGTATTGTAACTTTCTCGACTAGAACATTTTTTCCATGATTATTTATAGGAAGAATTTTGAAATGGAAGAGACGAGACATTTTTCTGAAGAATCGAATCGAGAAAGGGCTAATTGAGCGAAAGAATGTTTTCTTAGACGATAACAGACAAATGATGTATTACCTGGATTATCCGCTTTAAACCTGAGGGCAACTGCCCCGAATTTCGGAACAACTACGGTATCTTTAGCCACGGTGCAGTCGAGATTCCGAGAAAGCAGTTGACCTCTGTCGTCCAGGCTTTTTAACTCGTGCAGAGACACGCTGCGACCGAACTTTCTTGCACCCACTACGTAGAAAGTGTATCCGTGCAAGTGGTAGACCAAGTCGTCGAGACCGCCTTATAAGAGGGAGAAGGAGATGTTAAAAAATATTACGGAGAAAACTGATGTTTAGAAGCAATATGAAATACAAGGCAAAAATATCGAACTGATATGAAAATTCGAATCTCTCTCTCTCTCTCTCTCTCTCTCTCTCTCTTCTGGACATTTCTATTCCTCGAGGACTAAGAACGTACATCAATTTGAAAAAACAGAGATAAGTCACGTGCTTTTAAATAATTACTTTTCGAAATTTGCTGAGCGCTTTGAATCGAATTTTTATCATTTTCGAATGGAATTTGAAGCTCCAAGTGCATTTTATCGTTTGAGAAATTTCTCCAGTTACACCTTTACAGTTTACGGTTATTTCTTTTGAATTTGCGAAACAAGCTCGAAAACAATAAATGAGAAAGTTGAAAGGTAACACTCGTCAACAACGGGAATGGAATTAAACGAAGAAATCGCGTTTCCGCTTATCGCGAGAAACAATCGTCCAGATGGAATAAAGTGGCGATCAATATACCCAGCCTCCGCGACGTAGAGAAATATGGATCAAGGTTCTTAACTCGAGGCAACGCTTCGGTGAGTTAATCCGGCTCGTTTCCTCGTCCGATCCTTCCAAAACAGTCCTTGGTGCCTTCTACGTACCCTTATATATTCGACTTTATTACACAATTATAATAAAATAATCGCGTAAAGGAACTAGACGTAAACCTTCCTATTTTTACGAAGGAAAATTAAATATCGAAGATTATTACCTCGAGTTGCTTACTCTTCGTTTCTCTACAATTTTCAAGAAAAAAAAAAATAATATTCGTCCCAATGCAAGTAACTCGAAATTCGATTTTAAATCATACCGGTTCTATCGACGAATAGAAATCGATGAAGGATATTTTGAATCGTGAAATCACGATGTTTGACGAGTTAGATGGTCGAGGAAGGCTAGAAATATTTATTGCAGATGGACGCGCGAACGTTTGCCACTATGGTAACTGAAAGCCTAATTTCTCGTTTCATTTCATGACGAAACCTTAGAACGGTACACGTATGAGGTATCTTCCGTAAGACGTCGATGCGTGTTAATATAATCAACACGATATAGAGAAATGTTGGAACAAGAGGAAGCGTAATTTGTTTTTCTTTCCGCGATTTAGCCTATTTTCACGCTGACTCAACCAGTCGTTCAACTACGCGTTAGTCGTAGAGAATTTTTAATGACGCACATGAGCAGCGAAATGAGGAATCTTGTGTATTTTAAAATGTACGATGGTAGATGCTAAGAAAACAGAGAAGCTATTCCGCTCGTCGTTTCTTAGCGGTTCGTTTAAACGAGCTAACATTAGCGAAGGATGAATAGTTTCCTTCTCATTTTCGAGATCGCCTCGCCATCCTATATCGTATGTTGCTCTACGAAATTGCAAGAAGCAGGGAAGAGAAAGAAACGAGGATCATTTTTCTGAAATTTCGCTACGATGTTTCCGAGCAACGTGACGTCATCTCAAAGTAATCGAGCAATTACATTAGGAGGATTCAATTGGAATGGTATTTAATAGAAAAAATTGGATCACCCGATAAAAGCGACGAATTAAAGTTAGTTACCTTGATCGAGCAGAATGATCTCGACGGTCGCCCCGAGCGGTATATACCTCACATGAACACACTCGCAAACGTCCGAAGCGGTAGCGTCGCTACGGCGGCAGCGTCGCGACGACAACGACGCAGTTTCGTTGTTCTCGACACGAGCGTCGTCCTCGTCGGGGGTGGAAGAGCACATAGTCTCCTCGGAAACGTCGGCGCCCTGTGTCAACAGCGGTGACGACGGGTACGTGAACGTGGCGTTGTTCACGTTCAGAACTCTCATCTCCACGCCGCTGTTTCCTTCGATAACATTAAATACAACGAATTAAAATTAATTTCACGTATACGAACAGCTTTCTTTATTTCTGAATATACAGCGTGTTCGGTTCGCGCGAGCACGTTGGAATACGACACGAAAAATTGTCGCAGACAAAAATCGTGCGATATCGAGTCATCAGATGTCGAGGACACGCTACGTTTTCGTTCATTTGTCCCTGCAAACAGCTTGAAACGTGCGAACGTTGCAGTCAAATCTTCGAATGGAAACCTGTATTTTTTATGACATGTAAATCACGTTCTGCGAAAATGTTTCTCAGTATGTTCACGTGTGATGGAATGTATAACGTTATATAGGCTGCAAAAAGTATATTCTACTTTCTCGCGTATACATTCGGAAATAGATAAGAACGTCGAGTAGACTGTCATCTTTTACTACGTTTGATGCGAATAAAACTATGAAATAACGCGGTATGAGTATAGCGATGACGTCCGTAAAGAGGATGCTAGCGAGAAATGAAATTTACATTCCTGCTATCGCATCTGATATCGTAGGAAGAGATCGCCTGGTTGAAATTTCTTAGAAATTACGAACCTTCGTGACACTCTCTTTCGTTACCTTGTCAGACGCGTGTTCCTCGTAATTATTGAAAGTAAAATAAGATGGTTAAGGTCAGACACACGAAGACCGCTCGTTAAGTAGTTTCAACGTCCGTGGACGTTGCAACGCAGACCGAAGTTGCCGCGATATGCGATAAACCAGGGATTAATAGTATCCGTTTTCTCTGCGGCATCGGTTAAACGTAACCTGTCCTCGATTTTTCATCGTTTAGCACATCGACCGCGTGCGTGTCAGTTTTCGCGCTTTCCCCGCTTGTCATTAAATCGAGTTATAGAGAACTGCACAGAACTGTGTACATTAAATCACGCTGTAACTTGAAAGTTCATTGGGAAAAAGAGAAACGAGGCGCGTGAGAAGAATCAGAAAGAAGAAACGGAGAGAAAAATCTCTTACGGTTGACAGTATTCATTTTGATACGTCTTTGAAATATCCACGTTGATCTTACAGATTTGACAAAGGTAAATTTTTCCTCCAAAGGTAATTAAAGACACGCGTAAACCAATCTAACGATAAATCAAAGAAAATTGATAGTTTTAATCGACGAAGAGTATTCACGAAATATGGTCGTGCGTTTCAAGAAAATTACCATTTATTTATTTATCGGTTGTTCGTCGCTTACCAACGATATCGCTCGTCTGCAGCTTGTAATTAATAGGCAAACGGATGGTGACGTCGGTTTTCGGTTGCCCTAGAGCAGCTGGTATCTTCCGCAATGCGTGCAATTCCGTCACGCACAGGCTCTCTGGATTTTCACACTTTGCCGCGGGGTTCGTCGTCATCGCCACTCCAACTTCCTCGGCTTCCGACTGTTCAGTAGCTTCCGCCACGGGCAACGGATCCTTCGTTGAACTTCCCTTGTATTCTAAGATCGCGGCACCGTTTATGGGACTGACCGCACATTCTTTCGACGTGTGCACGTTCATCCAGTAGGAAGCAACTCGCTTGTTCGCCTTCAGGACAAAATCTGCTCTCTCGCCTGCGATACATTTTGCAATTTTTCTGTATGTACCATGGCCTGCGTGTGTATAGTTACGAGAACGAAGCAGTAGCTGATCTATCGCTTACTGATAAAATCTTCGATCAATATCTTTTGGGAAGACAGAAAAGTGAAGTTCCCATAGTCTGAGAATCGCTCGCCTCGGCTCTTCGAAAGAAAGAAATCCGAAGAACTAAAGTTGTAACTTTAATCTTATACATTTGTAGCGATTTTAATTGCTGCATATTCGTTGCAACAATTATAAATGCAAACATTTATGAATTTATGCATTTATGCGCAAGGGTGAGCAGCAGTGCAGAAATATGTAAAATAAATACACAAAAATAAAGTACACGCAATAGCTAGAAGATAAGGCACACTTTTATTCGTGTTTCGCCTTTTTATGCGACTTTCGGTAAATATATGAATTTTCATATCGATAAGCAACGTTTCGATCTTTAATTTCCATTTACTTTGGAAATTAGTCTGTTAGGATCTATATCATACAAGGTGTCCCAGTATTGATGGTACAACCTGGAGGAGGCGATCGTACATGAGAAAACGAGTGGAATATATGTAATAATATAAATTGCAATCGAATGATATTTCAAATATTCGTCCGAGGTTTCGTTTTCGAGAAAATCGGCTTGACTATGCCGTGGTTAAACGGGTCTCGATACAAACTATTATTCACTTTACCCATTCACGTAGAAACGTACATATTAAATCAAAAGTTTACTCCGAGGTCTTGGACGATTAAGAAAGCGAAGAACGTTTTGGCGTTCGAAGAGCTAAAAAGGAAGAATACGTTGGAAATCGTGCACGAAGAATTAATTGAAAAATTCAACTAACTCGAATAAGAGAGATTTATTCCACATTTTCGACTTATTTTCTCGTGTATTAGGTTGCCCGTCTTTTACAACGATGCATCTTTATCCAAACATGAAACCTAATCTGTCGAACATTGTGATCTTTATTCTGATAGAACCAAATGTGCATCCATTATTTCCTTACAAAACGAAAGAAACATTTTGGACCACCTAATACAATCACCCCTCTCGGTTTATTCCACCGATACTGGAACAGCCTGTATTTTATATACAGAGAATCGTGGCACACGGTGCATGCGACAACACTCACCTTTCGCCAAAGTAATCGATGCAATTTGTCGTGGTTCCACTGGCTGGCCATCGAGAGCGATCAGAAGAAGGGGATGAGCATCGACGGAGATCATTATTGGACAGGATCCAGCACCACCAGCGTTCGCAACGCGGAATCTGTGACGTCGTCCCGGGATAACTGTGAACCTGGTCAAAGGGACGTTGGGCCCATTTGGCTGCCGTCCCCTGCCATTCACCAAAAGGATCGCTGGTTTCGCGTGGCCGTCGGTGAACGTGATTTCGGTGGAATGTTGCCACTGGCTCACGAGAACCACATGATCCGAATCGTCGATATCGTAAAGAGCGCGATGAGGATCTTTGATATCGGCTTGCTTCACGATCAACGCGCCAAATATGCCATTAGTAACGTCGGCACCTACAAATTAGACGAGTTCCTTCTAATTCACTGTGACGTGGTTAATACAAATAAGAAGAAACAATTCGTAGATTCGTTACACTCGTATGGAAGTATCAATTTCTGCAAAGTATCGCTCACTGTGGTTTCACCAGCAGGCTTCGTTGCTAATAAAAAGACGATCCGAGTAATCGGAAATATGGTAATTTCGCTATCACGGTGTTACGATCGTTTGTAACTGGCGCACGAAAGTATTAATTACCCACCAGCGTGAGCATGCCATAGATGAGTTCCAGCTGAAGAAGCGCGGAATTTATATTGGAAGGTGGTGTAGCTCGGTATCGGGCACTGAGTGACCAGAGGCGCGCCGTCCATATGCGGCGTCTCGATCTGCGTTTGGCCTCGCCAGTGCATCGCCGCAGTTTTACCCGGAATCCGATTAATCACGTCCACTACCAAGATATCGTTCTCGCAAACCTGACAACCAAAGAAACATTCGGTATGCGTTAATTGGCTAGAGATAAATCTTGTTTCTTATCTGTAGCTAGTTTCCAAGAGTTTTTTTACAAGACCGCTATCTAAATAACGTACGATACGACAAAAACAAAGTACGAATGCTTGTCCGAGCATTCGCGCGAAACCTCGGTCTTTTGGGATACAAGTTGCGCCAACAGATACGATAGCAGAGAAGATAGCAATTATCCGTAAGCACGTGATACGACGCACGAGTGAAAATGGCAAATGTATTTGAGAAACCAACATAAATTGATTCGAAACGGTTGTCAGAGGAGAGAAAGTCAAAGCGATTATGCATAGGCAACTCTAATGTCTGTTTCTCCGACAAAGGAATCCTTCGGTGTAGTTTCCAATTCTTCTTCTTCTTCTTCTTCTCGAATTCTTCGGTTCTCGAATTCCGTCATCGAATTCTGAATTTTCCACTTCGATTTTTGTAACTGCGGTGTGTTTCACCATGTCCGTATTCGTCACCTATAACCTTGAAATCCTCCGCTTGGAATTCTATCGGACGGGACCCTCTATTTCAATTTCTATCGCAGCCAAGCTCTTTATTTTAATTCATACAACCCCTTTGGTCGCTCGCTTCGATTTCTATAACCCCCGGGGTCCCCTATTTCTGCTCATATGACGCCGGAAATCCACTATTTCAATCTCTATAACCTTCAAGTTCTTTATTCCAACTTTTACGATCGCCAAGTCCTCTACTTCGACTTCCATAACCCCGAGCTTCTCTGTTTCTTATGATTTTTTATGGTTTCGGCATCCTCTAACTTCACGGTCACTCGGTACCGACTTTCTCCTTACAAACCGCGGCAAAACCTCGATTATCGGAATATTTAAGGACTCTACCTTTTAATTAAAAAAATCGAGACGCGAGGATAGAAATTGAAAAAGATGGCTAAATTTTTATTCGAAGGTCTTCCCATTTAATACCGATATTTACCAAACAGTTCGAAACGATCCTCTTTCATCAAAAAAAAAAAAGAGAGAGAAACAAACCGAATTTATTCTATTTTCTTGTTCCATTGATCAAGATTTCGTAGCATAAACGTTTCGAGTGACCTCGCACGAATCGATTCGTCGCAACTCTTCCCTCTTCCTTTCCCTTTCAACTTCGTTTCGATATTCGTAAGAAACTTTCGAGAAATACCTGAATGATGGGGCCAGGCAGCTGACGATTCGCCGTGAGGATCCCGCGTCTTTGTCCATCCGCCGAGACGCAGTGATCGGACAAACATGCCGTTTCGTTGTGTGGACAATCGCCGCACGATCTATGGAGCAGAGATTGCAAACAATGAAGAAAAACAGGTAGCTGTGTAAATCATAAAGATTACAGTCGGAGCGTGAACGATAGGACAGCGAGTAGCGGCGCGAAAGATTTCCGCATTTCAGCGCTCGAGGAATTGCGTAACAGTAGTTCGTGTTGGTAACTCGGTCGGTGATTCTGATGAAAATGATCACTGGACGCGGGAATCGTTGCGTCGCTGATATAACTAAACGTACAGCGCTATAACGCGATATGATGCGGAAAACGGTATCCTTGACGCGTATTTACTGCAAATTACGTGCAAAATGTATGCATATATTTATCGCGAGCCACTTTCAAAACTTGAAACCTCGAAGCTGAATAATAATTTTTGAAGTTGAATCAAACGATATCTTTTTCAAGAAGTTAGGAGAATTTTTCTGGCAGACGAGGCGTAAAAGAAATGTGAAAAAATTGCAATTGGTCGAGATCACGAAGGAACGAGCGAGTGCCGCATTTTTTCAACTTTTTTTTCTGGCGTAATGAGAATTTAAACCTGTTAAATTTCGACGTGTTCTATAAACAACGGTTTCATATATAAACCATATATAAACGTTGCACACGTATTGTTTAAATTTTCATTACAAACTCAGACGAAAAAGGTTGCACAATGCGACCTTTATGTTTCTCTTCGCGATTCCGATCGATTGCAAGTTTCTGAAACAATTTTTTCATACGTCACTTGGCAAGCTAATCCTCTTAGCTTCTCGAGAGAAACGAAGTCGTTTGATCCAATTTTCAAAGAGTTTCGAAAGATGTTGCCACCGGTTTGAAAGTCACCTGATTTACATTATGGAAACGATCGGCCAATATTTTCCCCCTTGTCCTTGCTTTTTGCATGATAAGGAGATTTAGCCGAGTGTCGATAGAAATTTGTAGTATACAGAGTGTCCAGGGTTTAACGGTCAAACATTATCGATGTTTTCTACGTATACGGTTAATCGTATTTTTATGCTCCGACGTTTGCAAGAAACATCGAATGACCCGTATTATACGTAACGTTCTTCTGCTTGATCCTCGTCACCGACACATCGTGATCGCTAAAACCTGGGATACCCTGTATATTTATTACATTTTCTTATAACTTTTTTAACACGTTCGCGGCCACCGATGCGTGCATCGCGACGAAATATTACGTTCAGTTGTAAATAATAAGATGGAGAAAGAGACAGATGATAATCTTACTTGCTAAGCGACTGGAACACTTCCAGAGTGAGCTTCAATCGACAAATCATTGGCCAATCCAAATGGTGGCATGGTCTGTCGCAGGAGAGGAATATTTGTTCTATAATAAACATAAAAGCAAGAAAATAAATCATCGTGTAAGATCGATCGAGCAAACACATCTGCCCATTGCTGTCGTTACTTTTAACACGATTTCTCTGAAAATTTCCCTTAATCCATTAATTATCACGTTTCCACTTTGACAACTACGAGAAGGAAAATTGCTACGAATTTCACGATCCTCGAGATTGGATCTCGGATGAACGGAATTACGTATTTTTCTCTGTCGATAGAATCACGTGATTTTCCGATCGAGCGATCAAAGATTCTGTCGGATGGAAAAGATCGGTCGAAATTCTGTCCGGCGTAGCTGTGCGAAGGAAAACGCGCAGAACGAGCACTTACTGGGCCTATAATTGTTCACGTGCAAAAAGGTGGCCGCAGCCGCGATCGTGAAGACGACCACGAGAAATCGTAGACCGTAGGTGGCCAGCATCATCGGCAAGTCGGCACTCGTTGACGCGCGCATCGTCTACCCGAATTGTTATGCAACGATAACAGCAGGTGACTGCATTCTTTGCAGGATCATTCGACTCAGAAAGTCTGAGAAGCAACCTAAGCTAGTTGCTTAGACCTCTGATGTATCGCAGTCGTGTTTAGTTTTGACCATGCGCGCATGAAATTATAAAAATCAGGCAAAACGATTATTGGGAGTAGACGAAACAAAACGAATATTAAAGGATGATCGATCGAGAACGTCGGATGAAACAGGAATTATGAAGGAGCGGAGGGGACGGTTGGTTGATTACGAGGATGAATTTTCAAGCAGCTGAAGATGACGGTGAATCGATAGCCAGCGACGAAATTCTGATGTCAGCACGGAGAAAGTGAACCACGTGGAGAAAAAGAGCGAAAGGAATAATCGTTCGGCTGAAGATGAAAGTCGGAGCTGTTTGACTTCTGCTCGCGTGGCTAGCTAAGCAAATACGCTCGATTCCCGAATTTCTTTTTTTTTTCTTTTCTTTTCTTCGCCTGGAAAATGAGAAAGAAAATGAAATTCGGAAGATATATACTTTGCAGATTATTACGTACGAAGGTAAAGCAATGTAAAAGATGATGTAACGATGTATTTAACGATGTTGCCTCGATGTAAAGATTACGATTAGCGAGATGTTCCTTTAGCGGCCTGCTAGACAGAGTGAATGCGATTGGTTGCTTTAATAAAAGAGAATGTTACTACTTTTTACAAGTCGGTATACTGAAAAACTTTCTATTAATTCTGTTAAGCAACTTTCACTCGATCACGATGAAAGAGATATTTTGATAACTCGTGAAACAGAAAGAAAACGTTCGTGGTCCGCGTAATTTCTCGTCGAAGAACGAACGATTTTGAGAAAATGTGCGAACCATTGCCAAGGAAGAGGAGAAACGGATACTTCAAAATGACCGGTTTTACTGCCGGCAACGTAGATGATGTAATTTAATGAATTTTCTTTGCGAGTAAGAAAGTAAGCAGGAAAGAAGGTTGAATAACGTCTGAGGCAGATGCACGAAGGCCATCTAATCGCGTTCCCCATTAAATCCAGCCGTTATCATTACGTAAAAATTTGTATAATCTTCGCGTAATAGAGTCCCATCGTAACGTGATTGAACCGCGCGTCCGGCATAACTCGAATCGCCCAGCATTCCTATCCAGTTAACTTCCAATTAAAGTTACTCCACTGTGTACTTATATAATTGCGCTAATTTCGATCAAACCGACAGGCAACGAGAACATTTTTTCCTCGAGGCAAGAAAGAACGACGATGTAGTTTCCAACTGGCGTGTTGTTTCCAAGGAATAAAATAAAAGACTCGCAGGCGCAGTCAATTCGCCAGTCTACTCGCGAGAAAGACACGAAGCGAGATGAGATTAATCGATCTTGATATTTAGATTTCAGCGAAAATGACTTGTTTCGATTCGGTTTCACTGGAAAGTCGTTACACCAAGGAAAAAGTAAACAAAAAAGAAAAGGAAAATAGCCGAGAGATTTCTATCGAACTTCACTGGATGTAAACAAGGATTCCAATGAGAGGACGAAGAATTTTCGTTCGATCGAAGAGGGACGTTTCGAAGAGATTATAACTTTGACAAGTGGCAGGTAAATGCAACGATTAAATCGATGGTATGGAAACCCATATCAAACCTGAACAAGGCACGTGTCAGCTCGTGAACACCGTTACGCTTTCTGATGTACAACTGAGTAGGCCGAATTTTCGTAGCCAGAACTAAACTCGGGTCCTCTCTCTTCCTCTGACTTTCCCTTTCTCTTGTTGCCTTTTTTCACAGGCCACCACGTGCCACATCTAGATCGATTATCGACACCTTTTCTTTTTATTTATCAGGACCAATCCGTACACGAGGAAAACAAAGGCGATACGATTGTTTGTTATTTTCACAGAACGTCGCGATAATAAACCGTACCGTCACTTCACCTCGTCCGGAATCACGTAAAAGACTGTAACAACGAACGACTTCCATTTTTTCTTTCGACTTTCTATTTGGATTAGAGAAGGATCGCGCGCACTATTGCTGTCTGGTTTTTTAGTCAAAAAGTATCAATCCGCGTGAAATGGAGAATTATATCTACATGACACAAAATGTCAATCTGGAATCAAAAACGACGTCTATAGGAATCTAAAAAAGTAAAACGTTAGTTAGTTACTCGACCATTTCTTCGCTTTCTTTCAACAACAACGATTAAATGGAACAGAGAAACGAAGTTAAAAGAGAAACAAGCGATTTATTTCGTAAATGAAATATGCTAGTCGTGTGAATATATAGGCTAATCAATTTTGTAATCGTACGTAATACATCGTAAGAATTTTATCAACCGGGACTATTACTATGATTTAATCGTCATAGCCGTCTGAAAGTCAGTGGTCAATTACGTAACAATTATAGCGATCGCCGTTGACCGATAGGAAAATTTGATTCGCGTGAGCCGCGTCGATTAAAACTTGCGTAACGTCCGCTCCATATAGTCGAACGGAGCAAAACTTGAAAAAGTTGTATCATTCGAGTAAACGTTCAATCTGTGCACCGAACTGACATTTCCACCGCTAAGCAAATAACCGGTGAAGGATCCTGCGAAACGACCGATAGAAGACCATCTCGACCGCGTAACTTCCGCGTTTCGCAAAACTTCAATCCGATGTACTCGGATAATGGAACGGTGGAAGATTTTGATTAAAAATTCGATCGAACGATGAAATCGAATGATGCGCACGAATTGAAAATGAAAGGTAATGATGGCGACGATGAAAGTAATCGAAGAAGAGTAGAAAAAGTCTAGTCCGAGTGTCGGGCGAAGATACGAAAAATGAAAATGTCTAACTCGACCCAGATAGTGGGAGCAATGAAAAATTCCAATTAAAAGTTCAATAATACAGCGGACGATTAAAACGACGAATGGAATAACAAATCGAATGAACGATAATACAAGTGAAAATGAGAAAAAGAATAAAAATAGTTGCGATGTAGAAACGATGAAGACGATGATGAAAAAACAAAGAGAAATTGACAGTTTCACTACACAGATACCAATTCAACACGATCGAGCCAGAACGAGAGAGGAGACAAGACACTGTCACGGTTCTCGTGAACGACTGACGAGCAGCCAGCAGTTTTGGCAGAAATTTCATTGCCAGAACTGGAAATAATCTCCACCCCTCTCTATCTGACCTTCCATTCCCCCCTCTGCCTCTGCGTGACTGTATTTCGTGTATTTCCATTTTCTTCTCCTCTTTTTTTTTCAACTCTACGCTCTCGTTTAGTCATCGTCGTGGCTGTCTCACGATAGTCAACGATTGGATGGAGATGATAATACGACGGTCGGTATCGTAGTTGCCCCCTCTTGGCTCTTTGAAATCGTGCGACCATCCGTATGTCGAATATGTGTCAGAGACGGCGATATGGCGAGTGAAAGTTGGCCTGAAGGGAGCTGGTAGAGGAACCACTTCACGCCCCGTGTGTGTATCTTACCTTTTCTCTGATTACCTTTACTCACGCATATACATTTATCTATCATTTTTCATTCTGCATTTTTCCATCCACCTGCGAGATACGTTTCTGCCTTCTTCTAGATATTTACCTTTCCCCTTTCTATTTGTTTTATTTACTTTCGCTGTTTCTTTTATCGAATACCAGCATCGAAGAGTTTCATCGATTAGGTGGTCGCGTGTCCTACAAACTACTTGGCATTTGGAGGCTGCAATCGTGATTTACGAGTTCTATATCTCCTAGCGAGTTAATCAGCTGCTCCTTAAATCCAATGGATTAATCCCTCGCTTCTGAACTTTTGAACCACGGGATACGTGACTCTTTCTCTTACTCTCTCAATCCATCAGGCTCCATCCCTGTTTGCATCCAACTCTGTGCAACTGTATCTGTATACGTTTCAACTTGAATATCTCCACATCTATCTCTGCTTTGTAGTTACAAACTGCTTTATGTATTTCTGCTTGCATATCGACATCTGTCTCCGTCTTCGCGATTACACGCACATCCGTCTCTATTCGTATACCTATATTTATCATCAAGCCTGGTCAGTCTGTTAGATCGATTGCTACGAAACAAGCGTGGCTGTTCGAGTCTGGCAAATACGAATCATTGTCCGTTAGCTATGACTTTTCTTCTATCTTCTTTCGTTACGCCGATATCGAAATTTAGACGGTATCGTTTGACAGTAATCGAGAAAACTTTTATGTAATTCCCCAATTTATCGTCGCCTTTAATTTATATTTTTAATTCGCCCGTTTCCTTCGTAATCCTTCACGGTATCCTTCGCGGTTTCATCTCGGTATCCCTCCTCTTCTATCGCTGTGCACTGTCTCTGTCGATCTCCATCTCTGTCTCTTTCACTGAGCAGACCGCGACGGGTCCAAGAGATTTCGATTTCGCTTTCGCTGATGCTGGCGAAGGGAATTCCAGGTTGTTTGCTCTGCCCACTCGCGAAGCGAGTACCGTTCTGCCAGCTGAATACCGCCTTGACACTTTCTACTTGTTGCACCGATTTGTTTAGCTAGTTAAAAAAAAACCCGCTAATTAATAAATCGCTGTTGCGATAAAACTGTCGTAATTTGTTACTTATTCGGAAAATAACGGGGTCACAACGTTTTCCACCAGAGGGATCGCACGTGGAGAATTTATGATCTCTCTATGAGATATATAGAGTCGTGATATACCTGGTAAGCGTTTAAACGAGCGCCAATTATCCAACGAAAGCTTTGAAGAAAATGATCGTACGACTCGAATATTGGCTATTTGATACTTGTTAAGGCGATTTCTAATTGCCAATTATAAAATATCGTCTCTGAGATGAAATAAAAGATCGTGTTCTATTCGAAAGAGATCGACGTTTGGATTTGTTACACGTCTATTAAACAGATGTTTACACAGTCCGACTTACCACGTATCTCATGTAAAGTTTCTAAAAAAAGATGCTCTTAAGATCAGAAATTTCTAATATTGAAATAAGTACGTGTAACCCAGACAACATACGCAATGCCGCTGCAACGAGCTTACTCCGCTTCGCAGGATAGAATCATCCCGATCATCGATTTCTCTTGTTGATACTATTTTCTCGTCGCGACGAACGGATAGTCATTAATCATTGGTTGCGGTATGTTCTGAATTAATTCCAGTAATTTGCCGCATATAGTTATATTCGTGGTAGAGCGACCTATATATCGATAATTATTTACGAGACGAAAGCGTCTGAAATGCCTGTATAAAGTTAGACGCGGAAATGCAGCGAGCTACGAACTCAAAGATGTCTTTTCCTTTTGTCGCCGTGGTGTTTCGTTTCCAAGACGGTAGAGCCGTTAGAAAGCCGATCGATGAAATGGATACCAACGCGCGCGTTTTAAGTTTCACCAAGGATCGCTTAACGTCTCTTTAATTGACCTCTATCGCACATAAAAGCGATTTCCCCGTTGATACAAGAAAATGGACTAACAGAGAAAGAGTTAGAAAACTGTATAAAGAAAAAGGTACAATAAAATAGCGCGAGGCGTTCATGCGTGAGTTGGGAACAATCGCCTTACGATGTTCGCTCGCTTTCACTTCACGCTGCAGGGATGTCAAAGCTGCGTTCTTCTTTCTGTTAACGAGCTTCTGTCGTTTACGGTCTTTCGTCGAGCAAAACCTCGAACTTAGGATCAGCGACGCGTCTTTGTTGTAAAAAGAACGTACAGATGAAGAAAAACTTTCTTCCTCGTGGAGTTATGCAACCTGTTGCGAATTACTTTCCCCGAAAGCAAGTTTCGATCGATTGTCGTCCTGTTTTTAATTATTCTCCAAAATGACTCCATCGTTCGCTTTCTTCCTCGGGAAAGAAAGTGATTTATCGTTGGGTATTGCGAGAACACGAATCGATTAAACTTTCCTCTAACCTTTCTGGTGGCCACGAATAAAAGACCGGGTGTCGAGGAGATCGTAGAGCGAGTTTGCAGAAGCCTGTGTACCGTTTAGATGCTCGATATCGTTGCTCGAGGGTGAAAGTAAGTATTCATGTACGAATAAAGGATAATGGTCAGTGTGTATAAGTAAGGAAAGAAATTGGCACGAATGGTAACAACTAGCACGGGACAGGAGTTTAATGTCGTAGAGCAACCGATATCAAAAGCGGAAGAAAGCGAAGATGCTACGTATTGGGATGAGAAGCGGATGGGAACGATACGACGCGCTTTCTCGCGCAACTTTCGACCATTTCGATCAACGTATGCGTGTTTACAGCTTCACTCGCGTTGAGATGTTGGTGCCCTAAGATATTCATTGGAAGAAATGGAAGAGGAAGATCGATTTTCGCAAGCTTTAGTTCCAATTTATATCGACGAAGTTAACAGTTCCTTTTTTCAAGTTCGTGTTCGCCTATTTACTTCCTTGTCTGATAATGGGAAAGATACCGACGATGCTTTTCGAAGATAAAAGTACTAAAAAGTTATTAGGCTGTGCGGTATGTTCCGAAAATACAGGAAACTTGAAAATATATCGGAGCGTTGCACGTGCAAAGATATTTTGATAGATGTCGGAGATAGTTTCAGTTTCGTAATAAAACGAGTTACGATATTAAATGGTAGGATGAACTGACATGATGCCACCAGTTGTATCGCATCCCGCATACATAACGGTTATTTCACTTTTTTTTTTTTTTCTTAATAATATCGTAGCTATAATTACTCGTTGTGAATGGATATCCTTACGTAGCGATATCCGAGTTGCTGAATCTTGGCTCGGGGTCATTCGCCTCGGTGAATTCGACGCGAAATATTTGCTGCTTTATGTCGACGATTTCATATGAACGCAACTCGGTTGCACGTTCGATAAGCACGAAGTATCAGTGTTCCTGAGTGTTTACATCTTTCGCTACGTATCTTCCTATTTTCCTCCTCACCGTGATTTTCGAATTTTACGAAACTTTGATTAGAACGCTTTGCATAATTCTCAAACTTCCAAATAAGTATCGTTTGCATTGGTACAATTCTAGAGAGCAACAAAGAGAACAGAGCAGTGACAAACACCACGTTAATTAGGAAATGATCACTTCGAAGATCTATCGTAGAAAGGATTACAATCGCTCGCACACTACGAATACATAAATCTCACGCTGAAATTGGAAATTCGACTTGAACGAGATGAGGAGTAAAATCATGAAAAGAATCGCCTGCAGTGATTCGAGTAAATCCATTTTCACCGTGTATTCGCAACAAAAGTAGCCATTCTCCTAATTCATTTCACGCATAATAAATACGACGAACGTTACTTTCCACTTTCGTGTAGTCGATCTTCAGCAACACGTGACACGCGTATTTTGATTAATTATCGATCTTCCGAGAAACGAAAGAAAGAACGAAATTATGAAAAAATACACTAACCTGGTATAGGCGTCAAGTAGATGATGGTTGCGACGACGGAGCTCAGGCCGACGAATACAGCGAGCCTGAAGAACATCGTTGACGAACTCTGGTCTCGGTTCAAGGATCCTGTGTGTTCAACGACGACGTGCACTCGGCTCAAATACCAACGAAGGATCGAAACGATCAACAGGCCGAACTAGCCAGTTTCGTGGCCGCGGATACACTAGGCTACCACGATACAGGCAAGTTCATTGCCAGAGAGAGAGTTGTATGCCGATTAAAAAGAAAGATCTTTCGACTGCGGAAACATACGTTTACCAGCTCAGTTGCGCGCGCTTCCGACACTTTTTGCTCTTGCATAAAGAATTTATCTGTCGCGAAACACGTGAAGACTGTTCGACGATCGCTCGATGCTTCGTATGCGGCTGAGTGCTGACAACGACGATGATTCTCGAAAGGGAATGTTGCACTGAACCGCACGAACGAAAAAGGCTGCGTGTACGAAAGGATGTTGATATGTAATAAGGAAGTGAGTATTGCCTTCAGTTTCGTATCTTAGTTATCGAATTACTTTACACGAAATTCCTCGTACGTTATGACCGCATCGAAATTCATCGAAATAAATATGCGTGTAATTGATTTATTTGTTTGATGATTTTCAGTCGATTATTTCAAAGGAATTATTTGATCGATTAGGTACACTCGTTCTGTATCGTTTCGTTACTTCACACTGACAAAGTAAAGTGGCTTTTTAACGATCGTTCGATTTGAGAAAGATCCTTCCTATCTTTGGCTAGCTATTGAATTTGAATTGGATGAAGTTGTTGCTGCTAATTAGGAAATTAATAAACCGCTACTATAAATTTACTCTCGTTAGAGAAAGTAGAATGTATTAATCACGACCGTTGAGTAGGTGATTTCTGTTATGATCGATTGTTCGATTAATTATGTCCGTATTCAAAGTTTTAAGCGCCTCAACTGAGGCCGTTCATGTATATTTTTAGTTTCTATAATTATAATTTTCATATATTGTATATATTATATTATATTTTAATAAATTGCGGAAATTTGTACAATGAACGAGTATTTTATATCAGCGATTAAACGTGTTAGAGAATAATTAACGGTTCTGTTTGATGAACTAATAAAAACACAATAAACAAATACGGTAAATTGAAGGATAAGAAACATGGACTGCAATGTATTGATTCCTAATACATAATTCTATTTTTGATCCTGTTCAATTCTGTACTTCCAGCGTTTATCATTTTGTCATTCTTTTGATTGTTATTAATATATTTGAATCTTTAAGAACTTTTTAAAATAATTATATTTTCATAAATAAAATTTGGATCAGATAAAATTTTGTGATTTCGTTTGACTGCAATATTCATTTTTTGTAACCAAATAATACTGTGGATCAGTTAGGTTATATTCACGTGATTATTCGCTGAAAGTCAGAGTTACTGTGTACATAAACAAACAGAATTTAACATGAATGAAGTTTTGAATAGCAATTTTGATGCTGTGTATCCACGGATAGAGAATGCTATAAACAATGCAGCTTTCATTGCGATAGATGCTGAAATGTCAGGTATACATACGGAGAGAGATTTGAAAAATAGGTTAGGTTTACTCAGGATTGAAAGGTTATCTTAATATTAGTTGTACTTCTTTTCATACTAATCTTTTCTGTATTTCAGTTTATTTGATACTCTCAATGATCGTTACACGGCATGGAAAAGAAACATTCAGCAATTCGTAATTGTACAATTTGGCATTACAACTTTTTATCGTGTTCCCTCTAAGAATGCCTATAAAGCGGACAGCTTTACTTTTTACTTGTTTCCTAGATCTATACCATTAAAAAATAGACAATTGTCATGGGAAGTGGAAGCGATGGATTTCCTTTATAAACATGGCTTTGATTTTAATAAAGTATGCTCCCAAAATACAATTGGAGTAAAATGTTTGTATGTTTGCTTAGGCAAATTTTTTAACTTAGCAGTATCAAATCTGTCATAGAGATATCGATATATTTTTTAGTTCTTAGTCGGAGGTATTTCATATATTGACGAAATAGATGAGAAATTAATGCTTGATCACATAACACAAGGTGATGTAGAAAATTGTTTATCACTTTTATCCTACGACGAAGAAGAAAATTTCAAAGAGTGCAAGAGCAAGGTTTGTGAATGGATTTCTAATAAGTCAGAAAATGCACCGTTAAAGTTGGAAACTATCACTCCTATGGTACAGTATGTATTACATAAAGACTTAAGGAATAATTACAACGATATTTGGACTACGTCAGACTGTAAATCAGTATGTATGTAATACATATTTCTATTTGGATACTAATGAAACATTATATAACATCATTTGTTTTTCAGATAGATGTTATGAAAATATCGAGTAATGCACAGGATGATTTGTCCAAGAAGAATAATTTGGAAGATGTACTGCTAGATTTTTATTTAGGTTTTTCCAAAGTATTTAAGCTTTTGTCCTCTAGTAAGAAAATGATAATAGGGCACAATATACTTTTGGATTTAATGTTCATGCATCAACAATTCTATAAGCCACTACCAGGTATTAAATGAATACATATTAACAATAATTGATAAATCATATAATTCGAATTTGTATGTGTTTTAGATTCATACAAAGAATTCAAAAGTAATATACATACATTATTTCCACAAATATATGACACAAAATTCTTAAGCTTTGAGTTGCGAAAATTACATAGCAAGGATGAAGGTAAAGAACATTGATAGAGAAAAGTAAATTGTAGACCAATAACATATCTGTATAAACGTGAGAACATGTTTTCTTTTTAAGTAAACTGGAAAATAAATTCATTGAATATTTTGTACGAATATTTTACAACTCAAGGACGAATTATAACTTATAATTCACCAGAGATTATCTTTAATGAAGAATTTTCACGTAATTTGATTTTATGATGACTTGTTAAACCCTATTGTATTACATGGCACCTCTTTCTCATTTCAAACTATATTGTAGATAAAAAGAATTATCATAGCGCTGGGTGGGATTCTTACTTTTGTGGATATATATTTGTGAAAATGGCACATATATTTTGTGTAAAGAAATTTGGGACGTATGCTTCATATTCATATAATATTTACATTGTAACATATGATAATATGTACTAATCGATCATGAATAATGTTTATTATCTTTAGGGGTTTAGAAGAAAGGATAGCGTCCCATACTGAGTTAATGAGCAGTGTAAAAGATTTTATAAATTCTATAAATATAACCAGAGGCAATGAAATATATATGGTAGGAAAAATATATTTTTCCATAACTACAAAGCACATAGGATAATACTTTAATCGTACTATAAACATTTCAGAAACTTGATGGAGAAGATCCAGTGTTATCGAGACCAGAATGGCTTCATGTCAAGTTGAAGTCACCATCTCTAGATATCAAGCAGGTATTCTCAAACATGAAATTGTATTTGAAGGCTGTACTTTCAACATTGTCCTGATCAGTACCAATTTTTTTTCAGTTAATGATGAAATTCTCATCTTATGGTTCAATGGATGTAATGCCCTTTGCTCGGAGACGCGTTTTAGTAGCTGTCTCAAACCACAATACGTAAGTATAGTTTTTGAACTTATCAACAGTATGTCTTATCGTTACATAAGACAAAAACATTTCACATAAAATTTTTAATCTCGATCCGTAATACAATAAAATGTCCTATTTCCGTCACTCTTTAGAGTTAGTAACAAACGGAACAAGGCGACAGTCCGCAAATGATAAAGTACGAATCTACGTAAGTACTTTTAGGTAATCAGCTTATTTAGCTTGAAACAAATTTAAACCTCGTTGTCGTCCAGCATAAATATCTTCACGGTTGGCCGTCAAACTGACACAAGACAAGCTCCCAGAAACTCGTATTTCACGTTTTACACATCACGGTATTCAGGTTAGCAAAACAATGAGCTGAGATTAAAGGAAAAGGGGCAAATACGGTGAATCCGTGCAGAACTCGTGACATGCGCGATTTTCGTTGATATTAATTCTTTCGGTCGTCTTTCATTTTTCCGTTATATCTTCCCTCACGCATTAAGCAAATATAATTAGGTATTAAGTACGCAGTTGGTATTTTAGTATGAAGCTGCTTCGAAGTAAGGTGCCGGAACTATTTTGGATCTTATCCAAGGGCAACCACGTATACTCATCATTGCACTTACAAAGTGTGATATCGATGCACGTGATTTTATATGACGTAATCGTATTTTCGTTTTGCCAAAATTTGTCCTAGTTAATTTACTCTTAATATTTTAGCCGCGTATTGTCTTTAGATTTAGATTTTAGATGCGTACATTATATATAGTTCTCCTCGAAGAAGCAACGATCGAAAGACGTTTGCTTCAAGGTTGGAATAAGTACATACCATCAAAAGCATAGAATCTTGTCTTTCTTGCTACGCTGTTAAAACGTAACGAGACCGATATAGAATTACTGGGAAACGGATTAATTATAATCGTACGTCTTGTCAGCAGAGCATCAGCAGCAAAACTATAAATATCAGTGGGAAAGGTGAACGACCTAAGATCCCTTAAAGATAGTACGGATCTCATTGATGTTCTTATATCAAATTATAATTTGATATACATTACGCACTTCTGAATACAAAGATATATTTTTCAAAATAATATTGCACAAACTCTAATTCTGCTCGATTAATATACCGACTACTCTGTATTTCATTGTATGTATAAAATCAAAATTACATTTGCTGTTTCAGAACATCGCTTGATTTTCAACGTGAATATGGTATAACGTATATAACTTGTTGACAAGTAGTTAATACAACAACGTGATCGATGAATCTTATTTCATGCGAGTATCGAGTTGTTCTAACTCCCTCTTCCTTGCGGTTTATTTCTCCGGTCGGATCGATTGATCAATCGATCGTGTTTTCTTAATTCAGACAGCTTGAAATCACAAACCACCATCAGCATCGATATCAAATCCATTAGAAGCCCGTTTACTTTTCGTTCGCCAAACTATCGGAACAACGAGCACTTATAAATGAGCATAGCTGTCGGGAAATCACTGCACCCTACCGTTTTACACCCGATCTCGTCCTAACGTTTATTGTTCCACCTACCACTTGGTAGCGATTCCCTACGGAATTCATTAAGCGAACGTTGTAATATTCCGATTGCTTTGACGGAAAATGGTTTTCTTAACTGTTTCCTAATTATACTATTAGTAGGATAAATATATTCGAGTACATAATATTTAATATATATATATACATACAAATAAACAAAAGATACGCGTCGTAAAATAAGAATAGATACAAAAATTATGTAACGTGAAATGTGGAATTTTTTAAATTTGTTATCCGCGATATCTATACACATAAAATGTATACGCGTAATCGGAAAATCGAAGGACATTCGAGAAACGATAAAAGCAAATCGCTTGGAACCGTGAAACAATAACTTTGTACGCGAAATGAAATCATTCAACCCATAGATCTCGTCATCGGGGATGCACGCGAATCAGCTGACTTCATCAAGCTCGAATTAGATGGAAATGAATTATGTAGCGCTTCGCTATCAAGTATTGCATTTCACGAGCACGATGCATTTTCTTTCGAAGCGTTAAGCGTTCGGCACAATTCAGCCGCGTTAGATTTTCCTTGTCGCTGGCATTTTTCCAAGCGTTCCCGCGTGCCTGTGTATCATTCCTACTGGACAACTTTTGTATCGGCGCGTGCATCGCATTATTGCAGTTAAATGATTCAATGACCGTCGTTATTCAATAAGTTTGATCGCGTAATTCTTGATTATCGTACAAATCTTTTGGTCGATTTTCGCGGAAAAGAATTGCTTTAGCAAATTGTAGATCGTCTGAGTTTGACTTTACCATTTTCCACGAATTGTACCACGAATGCCAAATAATATTCGTGTATTTCGTTGTAAAAAAAAGCTTTATCCCATAATACTGTTCGATATGATGAATTTCTATTTTTACATTTTTTATTATTCATTCTTAGTACGAGAGATTCTTTACAAGTTCCTTTATAAATCCTTTTAACAGTAATCTACTAAAGCGTGTCTCGTTCAAGTAACACAATGGTTAAATGTATAAAAGGAATATCGATCAGATAGTGGAAAATTGAATTGCACAAGATTTAGCAAGCATTTATTTGTTGATTTTATTAATGTTATTAATAAAATAGTAACCCAAGCTTGCCTTGTAACGCGCGTCGATCAGGCCAGGTTGCTCAACGTAATCGATATGACATTATTTTTACCCATGTATTATTAATGTATTATAAATGGTGGTCGCTTGAAAAATTCTGTTGCAGCGCGTCGGAGATATTGCGGCGATTCAAGAGCAGCGAGGAATTACAGGTGACACGGTACAACCGCATAAAACACGCGACGTCCATGACCATTCTTTTGTGGTAAGTTTTCCCAAAATTTCCCATTTCTCGCGCTTCTCTATATTTTTATACTACGTATACCTATATATTATTATTACAAGGTAGAATCTTGCGGGCGAATTAACGTAGAAGTAGATAGGAAGCCTATGGAATTTAAAAAATTTATAATTTATTGCTCGCGAATTATCAGAGTTACGAATTCAATTTACCCACGATTCTTTATATATGCGACGTTCCTTAATTAGAACGTAATTGTCGAAGGCCAGGATTGGTTATTAATATCCTTGCTATACTAAACCGTATTAAACATCTCAGATTTCAATCATTTCGATTCTGAAATAATTTACAAATAATTGTACTCTTTAAACTCAAATTTATTACATTGTTATTGCGTAAGAAAACGATCTTCAAGCACAATGGTTCATCCTAACGGAGGAAAACGGACAAGATCCGCGGGTTCGTTCTGCGACATGTCGTTAAACGGTTGGGTGGATGTCACGCCTGACCATTTTGGGAATTGCACCAATTCGGCGAGGTTCTGCGCGAGCCCCTTGATGACACGATCACGATCGAAATTCGGTCTGGACACCGGCGAGCCCTAAATTCGATCGCCGTGTTTCAGCTTAAACGAGGCTGTCCGCGTTACGTCAAACAAATTAATGGCCCTTCCACAGGCCTGTGCGCCACCGCAGAATCTCTAATTAGCACGAAGATTGCCGTAGATGCATAAGTGGAGATCACGTTGCCAATTGTTGCGAAGCTGGGCCCTCGCGACGCCCATCGCATCGATGTTGAAACTGTAAAATTGTCGAATTCAATGCGGCTCTCAATGTCTATCGAGATGATTTCGAAACGAGCGTTATATAACGATTCGTCGTGGATCGCGTATTAATCGTACGGTTTTACGTTTGATTAGGAATTTATACAAGCTACCGATGAATTCCGAGCGAAACGATCGGCACAGCGTTGATCGTTCATGATGAGATGAAATCATATGGGACAAGGACCATTTCTATCTTTGATACCTTTATATTTAGCCAGTCGATATTTCTCTAAAAATCAATGTCCAGGCTTTCTACATTTTCTCAGCTTTCGAGCTTTTCAAGATATTTTTACATTTCATAACTGTTTTCAGCTTTTTAGCTACGAGAAGTCGAACGAATTCGAGACGATATTGATTAAAACTATTGACAAATGTAGCCTGTCTATGCTACGGTGTATAACTGTTAGAAACTAATTATTTTTAATTGCAGGAGCGGAGCTGTTCTGTCCGGAGGTATTCTTGCCTGGATGTTAAAAAATATTTCTAAAACGTATATCAATCAATGCATATCTTAATCAATCATATGCATATTTGATAATGGGGAACGTTACAAAAGTAAATCCCAGTAACGAAACGATTATTCCAGTTGATTTTCGTATGGCAGAAGATACAGAATAAACATTCAATTTTATTTTCCACGCATTCCATCTGTATATCAAATAATTATATACACGTGTTCGAAGATAATGTCTTTAATATATCTTTTTGTATTAAGAAACTGGCCAAATTGTTCAGTCATTTGGCACCGATTTTTTTAGTTGTCCTTGTATTTAGACAACGAGTCTCTGTATGCAAAGCGAACAGTGCAATGTTACGAATCGTACGCTATATAATTATCTGAAATTCGCTTTATGAAACCATGTAACTATATAACGAAAGCAAAGCGCATTAATGAAACGAGCATTACACGTAAGAAAGAAAATCATAATTTTCCGTGCGGATGAGACCGCGATTCATAGATCAAGTTCTACCAACAAGACAGCATTTCAATACGTTCATTGATTACACCATGATTCTCTTGCATAAGAATCTATATAAGAGATCATGAAAGAAGAAATGAAAATAAGCATCGTAAAAATGAGAAAGTAAAACAAGCTTCGATTGGATTTCCAACTGGCCGGCCAACCCAGAAAGAGTGCCTCCGTCTCTGTCTTCCTTTCTTACGCTCGTACGCGACCACCAGCCGCAAAATCTATTTAAATGTTAGATCGAAATCGCGAGTGGAATCTTTGCGTGAGCTGTTATTATTATTTCTCGTTCTGGTTTGTCGACGTTCCGGGCCAGAGCTCGTTTTCGTCAAGGAACCTATTCACCGTTGTGCCAAACCTCCGTGCACTCGCGAAAAATCCAATTATCCCTGGCTTTGCTGCGAACCATTGCAATTTCGATCGGTCGTATTTTCTACTTTTTTTTTTTTTATTCACACGCACATACACACGCGCACATACACACACACACATAGGCGCGCGCGTCGCTAGACATTTGGAAAGTTTTTCGATTATGCTTTCTCCCAGCGTGTTGCACCCTTTTTTTACCAGTAGAATGTTGCTCGAATATGGTTGAGCATAACGTTTATCGTTGCTACGCTGGTTTAGGCTTGGAAATTCTTAAAGGAATCGAATATTGTAAGGAAAATGAAGATGTACGTATTGGCAATATTCGAGTGGTTATATACGATTCTCGCGCTATTAAACGAAAACAAGGGGCAAAGAGTAACACGTGACAGGTTGTATCGTAAATTTCGTTGCAGTCTTGGCAAATGGTCTGACATTCATACTTTAGAACAACGACTTGTTACTATCAAACGACGTTGAATCGTGTGTGTGGACTCCTTAAGCAAGCGGTAACGTAGATAACATTCAACAAAATCTTGCAGAGAATCGTTTTCAATTATATTTATTATATTGAATTATTCTTCGCAGAATGAAGATGGATAAGCAGGACGAACCAGGTGATGTCGATCCTCCTAACGACAAGGTATCATAGTACGAAACGAGACGACGTTCTGGTTGCGAACTCGTTGCTGTTACTCGCGGACCACTTTGTTCTACTTTGTGCTTATCTTGAAATCCTGATGGCCAAGGAAGAGACCAAACGTTCCCCGATATTTCAAAAGTTTTCTCTGGCCGCCACCCAAGGCTAAATCACTCGAAATAACGCAGTAGCAATTTGTGTAGGCGTGCTGCCGGACGGTCAGCCTGGTCACACTGGTGTCCGGTGGCAGGTGGAGCAGCTTTCGAGATGGATCTCACGCTCTGTCTCTTTGGGTTCTACTTCGACCGGTTAAACGACGAACGTTAAGGTCGCGAGCGCCGGTAACGAGGTCTATGGAACTGGGTTAACCAAATTTGCTATTTTCTCGTCTCATCGGGTACAATTTGTATTCGGATCATCCTTAGACTACTTGGATGTTTCTTCGCATCCTCTTGGGAATCTACGTTCATTGCTAACCGTCGTTTCTCACCAAACGAATGGAAACTTAACCCATTGGTCGTTAAGGTAATTTCCTTCTTACCGTTGCTCTTCTTTTGGTAGATGCATTTGTCTAGTACATGGAAGAGGTGAAAGGTGAGGGCGCGTGATAGATAGAGGACGACTATTTGGCAACCTTGAGCGATCGGCCGATTCTACCGAGGCTGTAGCACGTACACTTCTCTCGGTATAATTCCTAGTTTTCAGTCTACGGATTTTTCTTAAAACGAGAAACTAATCGTCAAGATGAATTGTAAACCTCACTAGCCACTAAATCTTTCGAGTCTCTGATCTAAACCGACAGGGTAATCATGGATCTCATCTAATCGTGGATAATCACAGAGTCGCAAGTTGTCGAGAAACGGAGACCTTGCGATCCTGGTTTTACAGAAGAATTAACAAAAGAAAAAAAAAAAAGAAGAAAAAGAAGGCTTGAAAGAAAATCTCGATAGTCGGTGACGAGGACCTACTTCGTAACTCGTGCACAAAGTGGAAAACAGTATCACGTGGCTGCCCAAAAATACGTCGAGAGGTGACTCGATTCGATCGCCTTCACCTATCGGTCCGGCCAGGACGAGAGGCGAGTCGGTCGGACCGTTGAACGCACTGCCAGCAAAAAGAAGAGACGATTGAAAATACCCACACGTCGGCGTTCTGGTCTCACGGTTTCGAAATCACTCGTGCAGCCGAGAATCGTAGCGTTTCACGGGAGCACGGTGTGGGCCAGGCTGCGCTTTTGCTTTGGCATGGACCGAGCACCTGTCGCGCGTCGCCGACGGTGGAAATAGCCGTTTTCGACGGGGAGAAACGCGCGCCTGCGCCGACACAGAGTAACGCGATTATGTGGGTGCGCCGAGATTAATTGCTTCCACCGATTACCGAAATAATTGTAAATCGTCCGCGTCCCTACGATCACATCCATGTAATTAAGCTCTGTTCTCGAAACGCAACGAACGAAGGTTTCGTCGATTCGGTTCTTTAAAGAACGTTGATCTTTATCCTATGCAAATGGCAGGGAAATTGCAGGCGAATGGACGTTCCTTTGTATAAGGAAATTGGTAGAAGATTGTTTTCTTTTGTCCAAGAAAATTGAAAATTTCGTACAGGAATATCGGTCCCTTGTTTAAAGTTTTTTTGATAAATCTCGGATACTTTGCTTCTATCTGTATAATTGCAAAAGCTAGAGATTAAACTGTAAGAGAGGAAGCGAGATTAATGGATGGACGACCGGTGGAAATTATCGGATGTAAAGAATATCGCTCTCGAAATGTCATAGATAAGGGAAATGGACGATGAGATGGGATTGAAGAGGTTCGATTGAAGTGGCGGAAGTACGAAAATCATCTTTCTCCGACGGAGGGGTACTAGAGGTCCCAGCAGCTTCTTGTTCGAAACCTCTCTAGGACTATTTTTGTCCATAAGCTGAATAGCGGAAATAGCCTAGCCTAGCCCCTGGCCTAGAGCGTAGGCTTGACCGGCCATAATAGCGCCTCTTTCAAGGATATATCGTGACGTCACGATTTCTTTAGAGACAAAAGTCAGACGTCAGTGATCACCTAAATGACGTTTCTCTTTCGATTATGAAATTCGGCATGTTAATAAATTAGACTGGGCTATATTCTCTTCTGAAACGTAAATGAAAATTTCTTTAGAGTTATAATTATCTTATGGGTTAAACGCGATTGTATATGTTCCTTTTGAAATCCCAATGGTACGCGAATTGGTTACGTTTGTATGATGTTTTATCTAGGATAAAGACAAGTATCGTATTAGACACCTTGGGGCGCGTTGTCTCATCTCAGGATGGCAGACGTAACGTCTTCTCCGATCAAACCACACAAAAATAATCTAACGTTTTACAGAAGCATGGAATTATAAATACTTCTGAGCACATTCGTCTTGTTTAAATAGGCCTTGCTTCGTTCGCACCGTCAATGAACATTTTTAATCTTGACGCGTTTTAAGCAAAATCGTCAAATGTCCATTCCTTAAATAATCACATTTTCTCATTCTTTTAACCATCTTTGCGAAATATGTTACGTAATTATTTAAATGCAAATTAATCTCGATACTCTCAAAGATGGCAATCTAATAAAGAGAAATTTCTTTTATTACAGAATACCAAGTGCTGTAGTAATTACACCTAGACATCCTGACGTCGTTCATCCTTTGAAAAATGAAATTTTATTTTCCTGTATACAATTGTCCACCTCCTAATGTCATCTTCAATGATTGTTACACAGAATGAACGACGAAACTGGACGACTACACCTTCAAAGGTAAGCCGAACAATAATATTGAGACAGAACTCGAGTTTCTGGCATTTTAATCTCTTTTCGAGTCGAGACAACAGTTGTTCCGTTTCACGACGCTCGTCAGAAGCTGCGTCGACACAGATCCACTCGCATAGTCACAATGAATATGTTTATATATCGCATTTGTAATATTACTAGCTATTTATACAAACTTTCATAATTGTCTATGAATAGTTCCAGTGCCTTGATGAGAATAGTAAACGCAACGCAGGTTGTAAAACTTACAGTTTGCTTTCTACAGAATTAATAGAAAATTAAGAGCAAGATTCAACGAGATAGACGTTTTTAATATTAGCGTGATCTCTTAATCGAATAATTATTATAGAATGTAATAGAATGTATAATAAAATATAATAGAAGATGCAACGGCTCTGTTGATATGAATTGTTGGTTATCGATGTAGCGTATCTTAAAGCGGATGTTCTTCGTAGAAAATCGCTGATAGTTTGCATTAATAATACAATCGTTATTTCATATCTCGTAAAGTTCGCGAGTAAACAAAACAATTGACTAACGTATCATTCGACGAATTATATCGCGCTTAAGTGCACATGCACCTAGCGTACCATGGCCTTCTTGAGAACAAATTTTGTGCAACATTTTCGGTTTGTCTTTGCACGAGCCATCCGCTTTATAGCATCGTTCTACGATACAGCGTCGTACGCAGTTTCAGTTTTCGCAAGAATTTCATTAAATTCAACCGATTGTAACATTCAAAGTGTCCAATTTCTTGAACTTTCCAACGTCCAAACCTTCGCATTTCCAAGCGCCAGACTGAAATTTTCAAGTCGTCGACCATTCGAACGTGAAAGTTTTTAAGTATCTCGACTTCTAGGCTTTCGAGTTGAAATTTCCCGATTCACATTTCTAGATAAACATTTCTTTTTTTTTTTATGAAATTTCATGCCAAAGAAGCCGCGCGATCGAAAGCGGCCGACGCGTTCGCAGTGGACGCGAGGATGGCGAGAGTGTCGCGGCAGCTGGTGCGTACGCTTGATAATCCACGCGCACCCTTGACGCCCGGCGTCCCGTCCACGCTCTCGCCAAGTCCGACCTCGGTGTATCCTTGCGACTATTTTCGCGCGTAACACGTTTCGACATGATAGATGAGAGTTTTCTGCGTTTCCTCCACGTCGCCTTTGCTCGAAACCTGCCAAAGATTCTCGTTCGTACTAGTGGCAGGGAACGTCGAATAATTTAGGACCGCGGACAATACCTGTCGTTTTGCTGCCGTTTCGCCCTCCGTCGTCTCGTACGCTTCGCCGGTTTATCCTCGCGCTGTGAACGCTTGCCAGCGGCAATTTTTGCGCCGTTCGAGTTTTACTACTTTCGATTCTTCTATACAGCGAACGAGATACTAAAAGAGTATTAAAAGCCTTTAACAGGTCGATACTTTGAAAATACGCGTACGACTATTTACGACACGTTTTCCACATGTTCGATTATACGCATCGTGTATTTTATATTTCGAATTACCGCATACCGATAGAAGAGGAAATAATATTAGGTTGTCCGAAAAGCTTCTTTCGTTTTATGAGGAAATAATAGACGCACAACGTCTTCTTGTTTTATATTATTTTGCCGAATTACGTACGATCTATTTTGTTCTGTCGAGATAAACACCGTGACGTTTCGCAGACTTGCTTTCGCGTTTGTACGAAGATGCGCTGTTGTAAAGAGCACGTTTGCGAAAGAAAGACATTTCTCTTTTAGGACAACCTAATACTCGCGAATGTGCAAAAGCTATAGGCAAACTTTTACAAAAGCTGTTACTACTAATCGTATAAAATAATTAAACGTGAAATGCGTGGATATCTTTGATACTTCGCCGATCATAAAACGCCATTAAATGTTAACGAGCGGGAAGATAAAAGGGTGAAACGATAGATGGATGAATAGGATTAAGGACAGATACGGGTTTCTCCAGGCGCCGCGTGTTTGATTGCAGACAGATTTCTTACCGGATGTAAAAATAGATAGCCGGTGCTTTCGTTCAGCCGTAAACACGTGTAATGAAAGGCAGGCTTCGCCGTGACCCTTTTCCTTCCTTTCTCTTCTTCCTTTTTTGCTTCCTCTTCTTTTATATTTCCCTTTCTCCCTTAACCTTTACGCTTCTCTTCCTTCTCGCTTTTTTTATTGCACATGGAACAACCTTTTTTTCTACTCTCACCTTTCCCATGGAAAGATTAATCATCGAGTAGAATGGAAATTGGCGAAAGACGATGATCCGTAGGATTTATGAAAAATAAATCTCTGCAACAACGAGTTCGAGTACCTACGTAATATCCTTCTATAAACGTAATCTCTGACTCCTCGCCAGACGTAGTTACGTCGGTTTCGTCCGTTTCTTCTTCCTTTTCTCTGTTTTGCTTTTCCTGTGCTTCGTGTATCGGTCATATGGAATTCGTCACAATGTCAGAGACCCTCTGCTCGTTCGCTTTTTCCTCGGCCCGTGACGATAGAAAGAAAGGTATCTTGTAACGTTACTTAAATAAAAATGCGTGGAAGTGAAATGCTCGGAGACGCTTGGAATCAGATATCGAAGCATCATTTCTCAAATTTTTTTTTTACATTTTTCTGTAGAGAAAAAGGTGTCCACTTTTTTTTATTGAC
Organism: Bombus affinis; assembly: GCF_024516045.1. Lineage (NCBI taxonomy): Eukaryota > Metazoa > Arthropoda > Insecta > Hymenoptera > Apidae > Bombus > Bombus affinis. Next base: position 11,662,747 of record NC_066353.1, read on the forward strand.
ATCTTTTTAATACTCTTTTCTTCCCCGCTTTATCGTTATTTTTATCTTTTTCCTCCTCCTTTTTTTCGATCCTCTCTTTTCTCCTATACATTCTTTCGAATATTTCTTTGAAAAAAAAAAAAAAAAAAGAATGACACCTCTCAACAGCATTTTTCCTAAAATATCGAAGGAACGATCGACCTCCGCGACACTTTTTTTCCTCGAACCGATCTCGCGTGGAAACCGCTGTCCTTCGAACTATCCGACCTCAGAGGAAAAAAGGAAAAAGGAGGGAACTCCTATCGCGGAACAGGGTTGCGTGCATAAATTTCATGCGTTATTTATACTGGATTTTCCTTGAGAACGAGCAATATTTCCTTCCCCTTTGTCGCATCCCTCGCGCGATCCATCAACGTCTCGCGGCAACGAAACGGTTCCGCTTCTACAGCTCTCGTCGCGGATTACCAATCAGACGTCCGATGCAAACGTCCACGACTACTTTCACGATGTCGTCAGTAACTATCGACGTATAAACAATCGCGTGCCATTTATTTATAACCGTTGCACGTGTCATCGTAAATCGAATTGAAGCGAACGTACGATAGTGTAGGTTTCCTGGCAACGATCTAGCGCGAGGATGCTCGGCTGCTCGCGAAAATCGCAAAATTAAGTTGCTGGCATCGGTGCGTTCCGACGAGATTCCTCGAAAAATCTTCTTCTTAAGCCGAGAGATTTCAACCTAAGCGGAGAATTCGCATTTGATTCGAATTTTCTCGTTGATTTTAGACGCGAGGGATCGCTGAATTTCTATTTAATACGCCTGACATTTTTATCTCTTTTTGGACGAACATCGATATTTAATCGAATATCGTTTTACCATAGATCGCCTGCATTTAGATCTTCAAACGTGACAGGATCTTCGGCTCGTTGATTCATCGCCTCTTGGATACAATCATTTACCTTCTCACCGATCATTTGCTTCTTACACAATGCATATATTTGCTACGACGAATGTCGATCAAAGGTAAAATCAGTTTTCTTCCACGATCTGTTAACGTTTGCAACTCTACGAGTCTTTCTGCTTAAAAGAAGCGACCCAGAGAAAGAAAGAGAAGAATCTTCTGCATTGAACGATTCGCGAAGCTAAGAACTATTTCAAGGTTTTGACTTGCTACCAAAGCAAACGTAATACTTTGCCGCGAAACCAGCCCAAAGTGCTTCAACAACCTACTTCATCCGTACCATCGAAATGAGCCATCGCCATTGTCTGGCATCTCTCGGCCGCGAATCTTCGAACCTGCAAATTTCCCTCTCTCGATTTCAACGAAAACACACGATCGTATAGAGGGAACGATTATATCAACGGAGCAAGTTTCGGGAGAATTTCAGGGGAAGACAAAGTGCGGAGACCATGAAAATTGTCCTACGGATTCTCCTCTCTCAGCTGCAACGAAAACACGCGTCCATACACAGGACGAATTACACCGACGGTTTGACAGAGCCTGCGACAATTTGAAGAAGACGAACGCGTAGGAAATTTGGCCGCGTTGGGAAGAAAGAACGAGCGAGAGATGATCCAACGATAGGTATGTCATTAGGGAATCGTGGTGACAGCCGCTATTATACTGTCGGTGATGTTTGCACGTTGCCGCGGATGCCAACTATCGGCACTCCGCGACTATATGTACAGATGTCGGACTATATTTGGGACGTTGAGCTACGGTTACTTCACTGGCCCAGTTGGCCGTTGATCGGACCCCGTACGTATTTTTAGTTTAGGTCGTAAGCACCTCTAACGCGGCGAGGATCTTCTCCGCGCAGCAAATTACTCTTCTGATTGCGACGTTGTACGCGGTCAGGTAGGTAATGAACGCGTTTCTACGTTGCCATGGGCCAGGCAGGCCTGACTGCCGTGTTTATTATTAGAATGCCAATGTTACTCGTACAAGATTTTACATAAGCGGCACCGATATTTCGCCGCGTTAACCCTGAAAGCAAACTAGTGGACGAAAGGCACGAGGACAGAGAGGAGGAAGAAAAGAGGATAGCCGCCGATCGCGCTTTGATTCGCCGCTGTCACGGACCGCTTGACAGACACGACGACGACGACTACGCGTCCCAAACTTCCGACCGGAAAGAATGCGTCGCCGTGACGCAACGACACGAGCCAAAGACCCGTTGTTGTTCTTCGACTGCGTGCGTATGTACCTTTGTACGCCGTGCGCTGGTACTTCATTTACTTCGAACCGGTCAGCCGATAAGCAATTTGTTATACGTATACAGGGAAACCATCGTTGTTGGTGGTACAATGACGGAGGAGTAGTCGACTCTAGGTGAAAAAATAAGTAAAAAGTATAGAAGAAATTCTTCTCATTCGAGGCTTTGTTATCGACAAAATCGGACTTGAAAATTTCTCTGATATATGTAAAGTTGAATGCCTAGTTGCCTATTGGCTACGCGTGATCAATACTTGGATACTTCTCTACTCCAGTCCGAAATTAGCAGAGTAGCAGGTATACTTGAGAAATTTCCACTCGATTTTCTCCAGAGCGGAGCGTTATGTGAAAAAGTCTTACTCTGTATCTTCCATTTGTTCTTTCACGAAGAATTGCTGTTTGCCGATTGTACGATCGATAGAGGGACACCGTGTGCACTATTTGCGATAAAGTATCATGCGTGGAATCATGTTTGTCGGAACGAAATTGTAATTAGTTGTTATGTAAATGAATTACTCACATGGTTTGACAAGTAACGAAATTCGATATCGACATATTCAGAGAACAGATACTGTTCCACTCAATGCCTCCAATTTCTATCAAGAACTAGCAATAAACAGGTCTCGTTGTTACTCCTATAAATGATGCGACGAGGTGTACCTCGTGTATCCAACGATTTCCTGCCCTTGCTCGGCTCCAACCACGCAAACCTGCAACGCGTATATCCATCAACGTGCACATCCCTCTTAGTTGCCATCAAACTCTAATAAAGAAGCCTAAATTACCAGCAAAGAGGCTTACCGGCGTTAAAACTCATCAAACGAAATTCCAAATTCCTCCTGGTATCGTAGGACGAAAAATTTCTGAAAAAAAAAGGACTCGCAGGGCAAAATCTACGCCCCTTTGCTCCTCTTTACGATAAATTCGGTTCTTGTAAAATTAGAGGAGAATCATCGATACAGCGTTCGATCCGTTACAAAATACACAAACCAGCCGAACGTTAACCGATCCACAAATCAAGTAGACGTACAGTGGCTAGAGCAAGTATTGGCACATACCCTTATTTTCTAATGAAGTAGCACGATTCGGTTTCACAGTAGGGAAATTTTAGTAGCCGTTTAAAAGTACCGCTAAACGATACGTGATTTAATATACCTCGGCCGAGGTATGTTAGAACGTAAATGCTACAACGACGTTGCGCCGATACAGTTTATAGCCACCGTAAATCGACGAACGTTCGCCTGTCATTCCTTAACGATCGCGACAAAATTCAGAAGAGAAGTTTCACGGAAGAACGAACCATAGATCAATAATACGTTCGTCTTCCAGGAAGCTGCACGATTTATATCCTTCGATTATATACAGGATCGTAAATCATTCTCGGGAATGTTTGCAAGCAGAGTCTAGCTCGCCATCCTCCATCATCCGTCCGGTCGACAATCTCGCTCGATGTTATCGTCGAAGCATCCGTCAACCGGCAAAATTTCTCGCTTCCTTGTTAAAAAGTGAACGTACCCAGGCTTTTTGGTTTTGTATTTTTAGCAAGCGACGCGCAGGATAATACGAAATTAGACCAGGCGGCCTTTGTACTAGCCGCGTTATTAGTTGTTCGCGGGAGCACAAGGCGCGTGTGTTGCGGTTGGTCCACTCGGTCCGCTGTCCCTGGCGGGCATTATTGTTGCCAGAATCCAGAATAGACGTATCTCGCGCGCTCTGCCCCTCCCGTAACCCCTATCTGTCATCCAAAGTCTCAACTTTGATCCTCCCGATGCCTCGCTTGTAAATCTTCAGGGACCGTGCGTCTCGCGTTCCACGTGATTTGTTGGCTGACCGAACCGAACGGTCCGGCTCCGTTGTTTCTCCTGCTTCCCCTTGCGTCAGGTCGTCACCTGCTGTACGAGTATTCTCGATGATTCGGATTATTTTCTTATTTTACGGTTGCTCGAGCGATTTTTCGTTGCCGACCGCTTTAGGAAGATCGCAAGTGGCAGCTAGCAGCTTCGCTCGCACGTCCGAACTGACGTTATCGGTGAGATTCTAGTAGTTAGAAGCAAGTACGGCGATGATAAATTTGACAACGAGCCATACGAAGCTTCGCAAGTAAACTTCATCGTTCGCGAGTTATTTGATTGTCGTAGACTCGATCGAACGTCCGGTAGACGTTGAAGAATACCATCGGTGAAGAGAAATGAAAAGACGATCGATTTAAGATGCTCAGTGTCGAGTGCCTTGCATTCAGAAATTCAGAAACGAGAAGGTCTGGTCAGCCGATTGTTTAACCAAGCAACTGCCAAGTTATAAACCTGACAGTTCTCATCGACAGTTCCAACGTCAGTCTCTTCTTGATGACAGTGAAATTTTGATTAACGGAGGAATCGATTAATTGGACCTTGGATCGATCGAGAATTTGAGAACGGTGGCTCGGTAAGAAAAATCGGGTAGCAAAGACGATGGCTGGGAGAAAAAATATCGCGGTCGAAATTCGTGATAATCGACAGACCTAAAATTTCAATGAACGAACGGAAGTACCGTTTGTTGTGCCATTCGACAAGGTAGATACGAGGGAATTTAGCACAAAGTTTCGTTTAAATTTCTGGTTGCGCGAGCACGTTTGTTTTTCTTTAGCCACGCACATGTCAAATACACTCGAGATTTTATTGCAGGTTACGTCTCAACTTTTCGCTAATAGAAATAACGTGTTTCTCCTTATTGTTCGAAGATTCATTTCGGGCCAGATCCTATGGATCATCCGATGCCTGACATCCGATGTCATCGTAGATGTTTAGCACGTCATTTATAAAAACGTTCATAAATAAAATCGGACTTGTCGAGTTTCAGGCAACTAGCGCGTGTCCCACGCTATTTCCAGGGTCTGCTCGATGAGATTCACGCTAACGTGGACTATTGAAGCTTTCGGAACACGTGTTCCACTTAATAGAACCTCGTTAGGGGCAGAGCCCGATGGAGGCATTAAACCCGAATCGTAAACGCGAATCTCTAGAGATCGGAATAAGCAGGCGCTATTAGCTGGCGACTGAATTCGGTTGTTTAATTTGCATTAATAAACAGTGGTAAATCTAATTATAGAAGAGGAAAGTTACGGAGAAAGATAAGCCCATTTATCTCGTTTTTCTGATTTTCCTATCACTTCGTGGCTGGAAAGAAGTAACTTGGAAATTTAGAAATTTCGAACAAGAAGTTGAAAATAGCCGGAGAAGAGAACAACCTGATAAATTCGAAGATATACATTTTTTGAAAATACATGATAAATTTACAATGTCGATTAAGACAAATTAATATTAAACTGCGTACTGAATGTTATCGGTATTTGTTAAATTAAATGAAAGAATACGTTGTTTTCGCGTGGAATTGGTTGGCAGGGTGTAAAGACGCGTGTAAAACGGAATATGTGGATTCTTTCATTCAGATTGAAAATCTGAGAAAAATTTAAATACGCCACAATTACAAATCGATGATATTCGCGGCGAAGTTTCGAACGGCGAAAGAGAAAAGGGAAAAAGGAAGATTCGCGCGAAAATGTCCCGAAACGTCTGTACGCTGTTCGACGTTTACGTAACGCTTTATGTTTTACCTAAAAATAAAGCCATGCTTTAAACCGCGGCTTCGTGTAAGCGACGAAATAACGATGTCTATTTTTGTTGGTTATAATGAGAGAATACCGACTGCTCGTGTACCTTTTACGAGACTCGACTGATTGCCGTATAGTTCTATCGATGATACGTACATCGAACGTCAAACTTCCGTTGTTTCGTAAAAGCCACGGATGTACACCGTGCTACGGAAGCTTAAATTGCTGGTGAAATGCAATTGACACGCGATATTCTGCACGCGATTGACTCATTAGTCGGTAGTTTTAGAATAAATTCTCTTCCACGCGAAATTTCCATTCTTACGCGAGGACGCCATTTCTTACGATATTTCGCGTTTGCTTCGATACACGATACTTATATCCTCGTCAATCGCTAGTAACTCATTGCACACGATTCGTTCGATTTATAAATATTCAAATATATTTCTTAGAAACTAGGTGTTCAGTAATTAAAGAGGATAAGTGGTTAATACGAAAGAAATAACATGTACGTGATTCGCTTGGAGAGGACATTGGGATCATCTCGAAATTTGGGAAATTTGTTAGAATATTATCGCATATTTTTATCTATGCAATAATAAAAGGTTGACAAAATAAACGATCGAAAAATACAGCGACTACATATATATTCAAGGTCCATAGATTTTCATGCTCTCTTTTACCTTCTTTAATCCGCCAGAAGAAAGCGTCCGATTCGAAGTGGTTCCTGAAAGAGAAGCATTTTTAGATCATCCTGTATATCCAGAATTAACTATCGCTGATCTGCACGGCAAAGGGACGATCCGATCCGCAGGTTAATCACCTTCTTTGGTATCCTTTACACGGTGTTCATTAGCCATATAGTATGTTGCAATCAACGAAGTAAGTAGAAACACTCGAGGAACTGTGACCTTCCAGAACTGTTTCCGAAATCCCTGACCGTCCTCGCGGTCGACCTCGTCTCTTCGTTCACTCGGAGGACGCGACATTTCCCATCGATCACCGCTATCTCCCCGGAATCGAGTTTGCGTTTCGATCTGTTCTACGTTTAGCCCGGCACCGTGCGTAGTTTATTTCTGATCGGCCGGTAATATATTTATTTCCGATTTTCGGCGCGATGCGCGCGATCGAAGGCCCTCGCCTCGATCAGCTGGCCTGGATGGAACGGATTTAACGCGTACCAAGTTTTCATGGACGACGAACGCTACGCGAGTCGAGCACGACGCGCTCATATATTAAAATGTATTTAGAATCCGCGCAAGAAGCAGAACGTTGACCGTTGCGCGGCTCTTCTCTTCCTTCTTCTTCGCCTTCGGCCCCCATCCGTTGCTTCGCGCACTCCGGCCCTCCTCCTCTTAGGCCTCGTTCACATCGGTCAAGTTACTCGACTTTGGATTCGAGTCACCTGGCTGTCGATCTGTTTCATTTGCTCCACGCTTCAGCGTCGTTTGGATTAATTAAACGATATTAGACTAACCTGACATCGTCCGATACTATAAGCAACCCAATTTTGAAACGGTGTCGAGGAAGGCGGCGTTTGCTAGAAATATGAAACGACAGTAAAGGTTGTAGTAGCATAGAAGAAGGATAATGGTACAGAGAATGAACGTGTCAGGACGAAAGAAACTATGAGCGAATGATTAAAAGTTCGGGAATGCGGCTGAGGAATTGGTCTGCCGCGGGGTTGATATTTCCTTTAAATGGAAGATCGAAAAGGATGGAGATGGCGAATTGAAAGAAAACTCGTCTCTCCTTTGTGCGGGCGAAGCAACTTGAAATTTACTTTATTCTACTGGGGTTAAAGAGAAGTAACCTAAGTAATGTGAACCAGACTTTATATCCGAAACGCCGTCGCGTGGGCGGCTAATGCTTCTTTTCTGCTCCTATCTATGAATAATGTTCCTGGTACGCGAACCTTACTGCATGGGAATGTAGGATCGAAGAAGCAGAATCTCGAACCGAGGGACTTTTGGGATTAGACGCAACGCGGTTTTAGCTTCGTATCTCCTTCAATCTTTTCGGTAGAAATCAACTTGCTAAGCTCCGCTTTTATAATTTGTCTTCCGATCGTGATATTTTTTAATATCATAACAGAATAATACACCATTGTTAGATTTATATACGTTGGATGTTTGAAACGATAAGAAAGTTGTATTCGCCGATATAATATGGCAACGAAATTGCAACATTCTAGTCACGTAATTTAATTAGGAATTTAATGCTTCGACTAAGTACGAAAGACGTATTACCTACGCCGGGTAAATTTGGATCGGTATAGCTCATTTCTTACTAAGCTGACATAATCCTGCACGTGAAGATAAATGTGAGGTATGTGCAGGAACTCGGCAAACAACAACTATATTCGCAGACATAACGTTTCTACGAAAACTGAAGTCAATTAAAAATGACATGCCTCTGATCTACGTCAGCAAGCAAGTCGCTTCTTCGAGCTACGTGTACGTCGTGGTCAAAGGGTGAATAAAGTCCATTTCAATTAAACCTTAAACGAACGGCCTATGATTGACAGCCGGGTCTACGTATTCTCTACTGTCCTTGAAAAGACTCAGAGTATTTATTTGACGATGCTCGTGGGTGAACGAAATGGACGATTCGGTGGATGGAAAATTTGGCCGAATGGCGACAAGGACGTTGAACGTTGGCGAGCGATTTCCGATTGGAAGAGGTTCCGGAGCGGCAGAAGTCGGTCGGCTTGTCGAGACAACGAAATTAGTGTGGAACAATTACAGAAACGAAAATGGCACGATCTTATTTTAGGTTCGCCGCGTATTGGACCATAATTACATAACCAGCCGCGGTTCCTACGAGAGGGAATGGAGCAAGGTTCGCCAACCGTTGCTCGCGTCCCTTGCCCGTGGAACATGATCGATCCATCATCGCGTTCGGCCCTTGATTGGCCCGAAAGTTGCTAATCATCGGCGAGATAATAAATGTCCCGCGATGTTACCCGTCGGTTGGGGGTCGCAGTCGATGGATTGTCTTCGAGGTTCTAGCTGATATCGCATTTGGACATACGCCAACCACCTATTTTCGATCTTGAGAAAAACGCGTACCTTGAACGTTCCCAATAGGAGCATTGTGTATCGGGGAACTGGCTGATCGTTTGTTAAAACCTGCATCTTACGTGGGTCCTTCGCTCAGCCGATAAGTGGAATCTGATGGATCCCGATCAGGATCACACGCGCAAATCGTGAATCGGAATTTTTGGAAACAGAAATGCTTGATTCGCGTTAATGTGGACGTTGCGGAGCAGAAATATGCGCGAAGTTACTCGGAAATTAATTATTCTGCCTCGTACGCCACCAATAATAATGAAATGGAAATGATGAAATTTCAGGGTTGTCCGAAAATACTGGCAGAACATGGTGATCTTAAAAAGCTCGAATCTGCCGCCTACGGGACCTTGAGTTGCTTCCACGTAATTCTATTTGAGGTCATTGAATTCTTGTGTCTTACATCATATTTAAAAAAGAGGCACCCCAGACCTGGCTATGAAACCATCTTAAAAAGAAGGAAGGAACGGCAGTACCATCGGCATTCCACCTTGAAGAAAACCAGTATCTTTATTATTGCTCTATGAAACAATTAACCATTTCAAGCTACGCTTATTCTCGTATTTTCTACGCACAGATCGCAAGCAGAAGCACGAACGTAATTTATTCCAACGGGGAAATCTACACGAAGCAATCGCTTCCAAGTGGTAAAGTTCAACGCGAAGGATTTTCGCAATGGCGGCCGTGGTGTTCCGGTACCGGAAGTGGCTGGAGCGAACTACTACCTGGAGTAGTACTCTTTCGCGTAACTCTCGCGACGCAAATTTAAGGCTGATGAGTAGCAGGTAGGGCGAGCTGGTTCCCGAACCCAAGCGTGTGCTGGTGAAATTCGAAGGTTAAATGGAAAAAACTGCGACGAGAAGCGAACCGGGAGGCTGTGCGGCGGCCGCCGGGACCACTGGCTTCCGGCCAGAGTTTTCCCTCGTTCGGTGTCTCGCCGCCAGGTAGCGACGCCTACGGACTATTTAAAGGAATTTCGGCGAGGTTCGTCGCTTCGTTTCGTTGAGCAGCGCAGGCGTTGCCCTTTGAATGTTTGTTTGTTTTCGCCCTCGACCACCCTTCATGTAAAGAGGAAAGCAGAGGAACCAGAGGAAAGCGCGCGTTCTCACGGTACGATGTTCAGGGAGGAGTAGCGAGTCTGTAATCGGGATCGTCGCATCAACGGGGAGAGACAGGCCTCGCAAAAGTTCGCCGTAGTGTGACACACTCGCCGCCTTCTCTTTCGCTTACTTTACCTGTTTCCACGGTACTCTTCTACGCATTGTTCGTCGTACAACGCGAAAGAAACGCGCGGCCGATCGTAGAATCGCAAAGTGCGACCGGGACCCAGCCGCACCGGTGCCGATTTCCTTCGAGAAATCGATTCGGTGAGGAAACAACAGCCCGGAGCCAAGCACAAGAAGACGAAGCAAAGACGGTAAGTCTGCTTGCCGCGCGAGTACAACCAACAGGTGAACAGAGGAGTTTTCCCAGATATCCATAGTGTTTTTGTGACGACGATACATGTACACAGTGTGATACGAAAATCGACCGAATCGGTAGAAAAGAAAACGACGACCGGACGAGATCAGTGTTGTGTGACCGAAAAAAGCTGAAAGGGACTTAGCCGAGGGAGGCCGTGAATCGTTCTATTGTGGATCTCTTAACGAACAGCGTGAAAGATCGTACGCTGTTTTTCGTCGATGTCCAATGTTTCTCGAAAGAAATATGTGTGTTTGGTCGAATCGACGTACTCGGTATGCTCCGTTCGGTGTACAGTGACAAAGATCTCGAAAGGGTCTTCGACTTGAACTTGGAAATTCGAGGAGATTTCGTTCCGGTAAAATCTATTTCGAAATTGTGGAAAATTCGATGGAATACGTTCGAGGATTAGGACCGCGCGAAGAATTTGATAAGTCAGTACTCGCAGATAGGATCGTACGAGAGGGATAAATTTAGGAACAATTTCTGCGCGGGTGAAGATACCGAAAGTTTCGAAAGGCGATCGTTCGTCATGTTATACGCTCGATTTCATGTTGTCATAGATATTTAGTGACGTATATCAAATCGGCGTCCAGCGAATGTTGCTTAGTCGAAAGTGTATCACTAGCCTAAGTAGCCAGCCAAACTAACATAGCCTATGTTACTTCATCGAAGACGTGTCGATGTGGAGCTCACGTTACATACAAACACGACCTCTACTTGTTTGCCAACAAACGTACTACATTTCCTATCTTTATAGCTCGTCCACCGTGTTGCATCTCATCTTCAAATAGAAACTGTTCTGCCACGCCGCCAACCATCCCCGATATTATATCATCGTCGATCTATTACCTAACATAATTATGCTATTAACATATAAGCCTGTTTTAATTCAAATGATTCATCCTGTTTGCTCCATCCTTACGTACATCTTCGTAACTGTTAGAATCAGAACAAATTAAACCAATAACAGCTTCATTGATCCAAGGGTTAAGAAACTGCAATCAAGCCAGTCTCTTCGCAAAATCAAAATTATTTGAAAGTAGAGCAGTTAGCATATCGCGGAAAATTTGGCAAAGAATCATTATTGACAGAGGCGAGGAGAAAACGGAAGGAAACGGGAGAAAGAAAATAAGAACAGGGATAGAATCTGGTAGATAAGAAGAGGGATTCGGTGCGTAGAACAGGGACAGGGGTAGCTGGTGAGATAGAGACGAACGTAGCGGCTAAGGATGGGAGGGGTAGGGAAATCAGTGGCTGCTGGCCATCTCTGCCAAAATAATTAGGAAGTCGTCGTCAGAGACGTGCTAAAATGGTCCGCTGGGGCGCGCGCGATTTGGCCGGTTAGTCGCGTCCCGGGCGTTCGAGCGAGCTGATCGTCCGGACGGTGTTTCGGACCGGTTCCCAAGTGTTCCGCAGTCCTGTTCGACCAACCGTCTGTCCTCTTCGTCCGTTCATTTTGGCGCGCGACTTTCTTTCAAGTTTCCAATCGCGACTTTCGATCATGATCGTTGCTTGTTCAGGTTTCTTGTAGCCACAGGACGATCGAACGCATCAGCGTCAAAAGGATTGGTTGACAGCATTCCTTGAATATCTTCGTACGTTCGAATTGTAGATTTTTTAATCGAAACAGTAAGAGAGAGAGAGAGAGAGAGAGAGAGAGAGAGAGAGAGAGAGAGAGAGAGAGAGAAAAAGGGGGAAAGGAGTTGAAATTCGACGTCGAGGACCCGTTGGAATTTCTTTTTTCTTATCGTGTAAGATCAGGGGTTTCGGTTGTGGAACTTGTTCGGGTGAATAGGATTACAGGTCGAGTTCCGGAGACGCGGAGTCTGCCCGGTGACTGATTCCAACGGCCGTAACCCCGATCGAGTCTCCCGGCTAGTCACCGCTCTTCCATTCACACTTAAGTTTAGCGCTAACCTTGGCTTCGGCGTTTGCTGTACTGGTTGTGCGACCTTTGCACTCCATCCGAGTTTTAAGTCGCCGCGACGTTGACCTTGAGCGTACGACGATCCAATGACTTTTGGAAACTCGTCGTCGATACTGGCTTCGCGTGTGTTTCTTCCTATTAACGTGTCGTTCTAATAATCATAAACAATCAGAATTGTTTCTTCAAATTGTTTGGCTTCTTTTCTTCTTTCTGTTGGTATTTGAATCTACATATGTATATAAATGTTATAAATATGTGTATTCAAACGCATATATAGTCGAGCAACGTGAAAGAAAATCGTTGACTGGAAGTTTCGGATTATCGTTGAGCAAATTGGTCGATATAAGTGTTTCCTCTTTTTTTCTTTCAAGTATTTATTTGAATTAGTAATAAAATCATACATTAGTAGTAGTTGCAGCTTCTGCGTCGTGAAAGCTTACTGGTTTATGATGTTTAAAATGATTCGATGTACTCGGTTCAGTTTAACGACTACCGCTGCTACGGTCCGATGAATTATTGTTACTGTAACAGTGAAAAGTTACAGGCCCAATTTTAGGCACGCGCGTGAACGTTGCATATTGTACATTTCGATACTGATATATTACATAACATCGTCTCATTTGGCAAGACGAACGACAAATTGAACAAAGTTGACTCAGCGATCGATGAAATATCGATCTTTTATTCGTGATCGATTAAATGCAAGAAAGATTCGGATGCAAAACAAATCTATATTGTCGAGTCATCTTTCGTTAGGTTATATAACGGGTTTCAAAAATTTTATACAATCTACAGACACCCGGTTGCTTAGTTATATAACGAAACCACTTAACAATCATTCGGTGTCGATTCGATTACCTGGTCGCCGTATTTAATCGAACGAAAATTGTCGAACGGCGCGAAAATCAACGCTCCGTCGCGAATCATCGACCGAAGCGATGGAAATGAAATTATAAGAGCAATAGTTATATAACGAGAATATTAGCCATGTCCTTTGAATGTCTTAAAATACGCGCCAAGGAAATAGACTAGCAGAAGACTGAAAATAGCTGAGTGCGTCATACTTGACGAACGCTGTCCAGCCAATGGCGTCGCTCCACATGCTCGGTTCATTCGACTCGCACGCATTTTCATACTACACGGTGCGCCGCGCTGTGACGTGGATTTCGCGAAATACAAAAGTGAACGAACGACTCGTCTTCATAGAAATTCCATAGTTTGAAAAGTGAAGGGCTATTCATATGGAGTAATCGTAACGCGTTAATGAATCTCTATTAACTGGATATTTATGTTTATAATTACGTTTGCGTTGTAGACGGCGCGCGGGCAACTACGCTGCAACTTGTTAATGGCGCATTCCGCGAGGTGGCGCACGTGTGCAATGATTTGCCGTTCGCCGTGTCAGTCTTACGGAAGAGGAGGTTTGCTTAGCATTTAGGGGAAATATATCGTGAAGAAAATGACGAGCGTCTTAAATTTCTGTGCCCGCGTATCGTGATACGTCGTTAATCGGCCGTAGAACTTTTCATTTTAGTGCCCGGCAAGTTTGTTCGTGCCAGTTTGTTTCATTTTTTCTCTTCTTCGTCTGTCTCTCTCACTCCTTCCCTCCCTCTCATTCTCTTTCTCTCTCTCTCTCTCTCGCTGTGTGCTTGAGTGCATCTTAGGGACCTGTAGCTAACCTAAATATTCGACAGCCGTAACGTAATTTCTCTGTGACACGTCGCCAACGAATACTTCGTACTGGTCCCTGGTGAGTTTACTTCTGTTCTGTTATCGAACTTTGTACGTTTCGTGTCGAACGATCAGGGGAAATCACGGTGCGTACACCTTGAAAAGTTTCGTTCCACGACGAAGGTTTAACCTGAAACGGTTTGGCTCGTAATTGCGAGCACGCGGTGATTTTTCCTCATCGCCTTTATCTAAGCTTCGCTCTCTGGGAATCCTTATTTCGACAAGTTTCTGCAAACTATGTATTCTTACGGTTTTACGAAGTGTTTAGGATTTATCTGAAGGAGCATAGCTCTCCTTGGTTATATTTCAGCTTCGAAAACAATTGAAATTAAAGTGCATCGAAACGTCTGTCTTTGTAGAATCATTTTGTCGTCAGTCTGGTTATTTAATAATTTCTGCTGTTTCCAATAATTGGTTACACTTGTTATTTGCAGTTGATATTTATGCGATGAGCAGATCACTTTATTTGTGCATGTTACAAAGAAAATGAATATTTATTTGAAAGAACAAATAATCTATAATTGATTGTCTGTTTGAATTACAGAAAATTGCAGTGTGAATGAACGTGGATAGTCACTGAACAGATAAAATTAGTGACTAATACAGGAGTAACCATGGAGGACGGTCATAGCAAAACAGTGGACGAGGTGGTAAATTTCTTTAATGTCGATTCTGACAAAGGATTATCTCTTGACCAAGTTAAGAGGAACCAGGAGAAATATGGTCTCAATGGTAAGTAACTTCTTGTTCCTTACAATTATTTTTATCTTAAGCTTCAATATTATTGGTTCGTACGTGCAATGGTCTTTGCTTTCACTACCTACAAACTTTACATATGTTACAAATCAATCTTACGTTTCTAGGATCAGATTAAATACTGTTTATTAAGTATTGTTTATTGTCCAAATATAACAGACACACAAAATGGTAGCAGTAGCATAGTACTTGGTGATAGCATAATATCCTATTTCTAGTATCCAATATATAAGTTAGATAAAAGAAGATTTGAATCTCATATTTATTACAATATCTGTCATATATAAAGAATTTGTAAAACGAAAAGAGTTTGAAGATACAAATTTGGAGGCCATGCTACACGGTAAAAGTTCAGCGTATCGCGAAGTTATTTACTGGACTTTGTCGAGCAGCGCGGTAAAAGCATAGTGACTATCTAACTGGATGCTAGCTGCTAGAGCATTGGTTCGTGCACGACGCGCGATGCTTATCCCCACCATGCACGGTTCCACTGCTAGTCCTTTGGTACACGTGTTCGAAGTTTCCTCAATGACCCGCATCGGTAAAATGCCCTGAATCATTCTGCCGCTTCTGAACGTCAGTATTATACCTTTATGAGGGTGTCTTTCATCCAATATAACGTAGTTATTCATTTAATCACTTTGAAGCTACCAAAAGCACAGACATTTCTGAATGCTATTTTACATAAGAACACCAAATATTTCTATGCTATATTATACAGATTCATGGCAAGTATATCTTAGATCATTCTTTTTACGAGGTAACACATTTGCAGGATATTAAAAATAGCACTCTCGAAAGTAGCTTTCCCGTGTTCTAAAAAATATTTAAACGTTTTCATTTAGATGGCATTACTTTAAATTCCATTATTACATGTATTCTCGATTTATTGAAATCACAATCGTTGACAATGTATGCATATATATGAAGAGAAAGAAGAATGGTCGACAATAGCATCGTACGATAACGTCGGAATTAAGTACCCGATAAAAATTCGATAAGCTATTGGTAATGTTCGTTTGCCTTATGAAACGATTCTCTATATGAATTTCCAATTCCAATTCCAATTTCAATTTCATTCTTCGTCGAGTTAAAAGATACGTCCTTTGGTTTACTCCTGTTTTTTTCTTTTTTTAGCTAACAATCGACGTTAAAATTGAAAGGAAACGAGAAGAACTAAGCAAGGTTGTTCGTAGCTCGACGTCGTATTTGAAAATAATAATAGGTCGTGGATTGTCAATAATGGCCTTGAATCATTAGTATCGTGGCATTCACGGACGACCAGTCGGAAGATATGCGTTGCACCTTTTCTGAAGCAGCCGGGAATACCTGCGGGTTGACGTAAAATCGATCCGAGACGCGTTTAACGTACGATCACGCGCAATTTAACGCGGTTTTCATATTGAAAACGTCTCGTCTATGAAAATTACAATATTTATCGAAAGAGAGTACGACCTACTTCGCTAATATTTCATTTGTCGTCCATTTCAATCACTGAATCGGTCGAATGTCTGTGATCTTTTATTAATTTTTCGTTAGCGCGATGGTCCGTATTCTCCCCACGTGTTCTTTCATTTTTCTATTTGAAATCTCGCGAATTCGTTGAATTCGGAACGACGTGGAAAAGCGAATAGACTGATGTTACCGTTGGAAAATCGATTACATGGATTGTTTAGTGGTTGCCTTTTATTACCTTGGATAGTGTCCCTGCGCTCCAATTAGAGAAAGAACGTGGAAGTAACGTGAATCGTACGGGGACAATAAGTATTGATTACGTAATTTCAGTTAAACATATTTTCTCCGAACAACCGAGTTATCCTACGTTTTTAAAATTATGTTTCCATTTATATAATTACGCGTGCATTCAATTTTCACAGCGAATTCTCCAGCATATCGCGTGTAAAAAATATATCGGAGAGAACATTTTAATGCTTTCAGTTTGAAATACTTTCTGCTACAAAGACCATTCTCAACGCTTTTTCACTTTCGATACGCGTTCTATCTGTCGTATATTACTTCGATAATGTATCCAGCTAAACGTTATATTCAATGACACAACACTGTCACGGACATCGAATGCATACAAGTGTCCTTAATCCATAGCGAGGATTTTCTCTGAATGGTCGTGAAAAGGTTAAGAGGTTCGCAACAACGTGACACGTACACCTGTTGTCTCCGTCACGAACACTTTCCAATTCGATATCGAAACCAGTTAACGCGCCATCGAGCCGATTCTACGATCATGAATGAGTTCACGGCCGGCGAAATACGCTTGGATCACGCTCGCGAGACACGCAAAGAAGAACCGTTACGAGGATGAAACAGCCTTTTCTCTTTTCGTTATCGCGGTGCCAAATTAATCGTGCCGAGCAATCGCACGTGGCATTCATCGTTTATTTTCCCAGAACGCTCGTTTAGTTGGCTAAACATCGAGTACCAGATATTCTTCTCGCGCTCCTCGAGCGGGCTACGCTGATAAATATAATCACGGCGATTTACGCGATCTAAAAACGATCTCGATCGTACGAGAACTCGATAAAACGCAGATAACGATTTGCATTTTACACGTATCTTCGGTAGCTTTGAAAGTCCATCGGACAATCTGTCGTCGCCGTGACGAATGCGAGCTCTTGCAGCAAATCGTGATCTGAAAATCCTAGTGGCGTAAATCAAGATGTAGAAAATTTGAATTCACTCACGTATACTTCCGTCTATAAATATTAGAGCATCTGGTTTTATATAAAACGCGATAAATGGCTCCGGTTGATTTAGGGAAGCGATTAATCAATTAGAACGCTGTGTTTTGTATAAGCAAACGCTCCAGAAATTTTTCCAAATTATTTGCACGAGTCAGCACTATTCCGCATGGGCACAGATTAGTAGGTATAATAAAATGCACATGACGAACTAACGATCATACGCATGGCCTTCGCGATTTTACTCTTATTATAAATCTGTTGAACGAGTCAAACGAAAAACCGAGGGAAGTACATTTGTAATTTCTACTAAATAAAAGCGAATACGATAGACGAATTAATAATAAGAATATGAAAATTGAAAGCAATAATTGATGAACGTAGTGGATAGAAAAATGAGACTTTACTCTAACATTGAACATGCAAACTTTATTTATGTAGGGTGGAGTTAGAGCTTCTGTCTTAATTTCACATAGATAATCTTTGAAGGTTCTATAAATATCTTGATGTTTATGAACGATGGCGTCTATCAATTCTTACGAATATCGCTGCTTTAGATTCATAATTCAATTATAGCTTTAGCCTTTCACGTGATAAGTTTTTATGATTCAATACAAGTAGAATGAATTTTCCTAATAATAAATGTAGAACGTTATTTACTACAGCGCTATAGATATTTTTATGAAAATAACAGTGAACTATCTTACGCTACTATCTGATTGCCAATTGGCCATTGACGCGCGTGTACGATCGTATCTAACGTCTTTGGGAAAAGTCAGCGATTATCGCATTATCAGTGGTGTTGTTTCGCGACCATGATCGTTCATTCTTAATGACGTAGATATTTTCCAATTTGCATTCTGCGAGTCAGAACTTTGCTGATTCCGGTGGTCGTCGAGGTTCGTGATGTATAAACTTGTCGGCTGTGAACGTGCAATATCGTGGAATTTGTTTATTTCGTATTACGGTTGCGCTGGGTTTAATTCCGATCGAGAGTTCTTCGAAATTATCGTATTATCCGCAGCGACGGAATTTTTCTGAAAGTTTCGAAGAATTCGTGGCGGAGTGGAAGAAGCTTTTAAATATTTGATTCTGGGACGTGGAGCCAAGCGTTGCACAGTTTGTTCGTAAGAGTAAAAATAATCTGTAAAAATTCCATTCTCCGCATTTCTTGATTTAAATTCTACGACCGAGCTACAATAGTTGCGTATCGTTTCTCGTTTCCCGCGGTTATACTTTAACAAATAAGGAATTCCCTCGCATAAACAATATCATAGTCGTTAACGCGCAACTATCTCGAAGATAGCAAGATTGTTACTTACATAATCATTCTTTATCGATCATCAAACAATTGACGAACCTGCGCTGGTTTCCCATTTTAGAGGAAAATAAACTTCATTGCACGTTTAAAACAACGGTAAATTATTCCTTCGTGATTGCGTTTAACGCGTAAACGTTATATCGAGTCGTCGAATCCATTTTAAAGCAATATAAATATCCTGTCGTATTTAGAACTACAGCAAATTATTCTTTGATGATTGCACTTACCGCATGTAAAGGGTATATTTAACCCTCGTAAATCCTCGAATTTTTATGCTCCGATTTCGCTCTCGTTTCGACAAACGAAAAGGCCCTTAGTGTTTTACGCGATACTTTAGCACGGAATAATCCATTTCGCGATGTATCGTCCGAATGACCGGCAAAGTACAAATGTTGGCGGTCTGAAAGACGAAATGGAAACACCGAAACTAGCGTCTCGTTACCGTTAGAATTTATAGTTTCGCGCTTACGAGCCCACGAATCACGGGGTAAATCCACGATCTTCGACCAGACGACCGCCAATTCGAGCGTTACGATCGTCGATTACGAATCCTACGCAAAATAGACGATTTCGCGCCGCCAAGTATCATCTTTCGTTTACGAAAATAAAGCACGTATCTGCAGAGAGGGACAGGCTCGGCTGGTCGGAGGTCCATTTCTCTTGGGTTTTGGTCGTTTGGAAGGCGGTTTCTATAATTGTTGAACGACGGCATTCTAATTCGTCCATCGTCCAAGAAACGTTAGGATCCGGCGCATTAATCGAACAGACAAGGCTACACACGGTTTCGTTACGTTGCTTGCACAACGGTCCTTCATAGTTGCGAAGAACCCGCTGCGACTGGAAAACGTTGAACGCTAAAATTGGATCTCGTGCATTCGAATTCCGGGATTAATTCGATTCGATTAGCCGGAATTCTTTCGTGGCTGATCTCATTTTCCTCGAATGCCATCGCGTTGGTTATTTATACCAATTATGAAATGCATCGGAAATGATCGAACGCGAATCGCTTCAGCTACGCAGATTATCCGTTATCTGCTACAGGTTACAGAGATCTTTTCATTTTTCTCATTATGATTATTTATTTTCATTTGTTTGCTTGTTCGCGTGTTTCCATATTCGAATATTGGCTGGTTCGTACGCGAACGACGTACAGTGGAATTCTATTTATTTAATCTGTTGGAAGATGAACAGTTTGTACAATAAGATCTTGTTGATTCTTATAATCTATGATTTCTCGTCTGTAACATACTGTAGATAATTAATAGATGAATGGGATCAAACAATTAATTTCTTAGAGTCTTCGACAGCAGAGCTAAAAATAGGAAATTTCTTAGGTACAGGAAACTCGACGTTCTCGTACGTTTCGTTTGAAAGGATCCGTTCGAAATCACGAGACTTCGCGGATCCTCTTGTTGCACGTGCGACCCACATCGATTATCGCGGAAACTCGATAAACAATATCGCGACCGGGGTTAATACACCGTGTTACGCTCGAACATTATCGGCTATTGTCTCTGGCTTCGCTTTTCCGATCGTTTAATTGCACCATTCCGACTTTGCGCGATCGTATAAGCGATCTTCCGTTCTCGCCAATGTTGCAATTGCAACGCGTGAATTCGTCTTCTCGCTTTTTCTCACTTCGAGCATAGCTTACACGAATTAAGAAGAATTATCCCTTTCCTCGCGATAATTCCTTCTCCTATCTAGCATTTTCTCATTTATCGAGACACGTTCAAATATATGTGAAGTGTTCCCTGGTTTTTATCTTTTAAGCGAGATTCTTATTCTTCTTAGGCTGTTACGAGATTTAAATTTAAATTGAACTTCGTTTTCCTCGGGTGTCTCGCGGTGAAAATAAAAGTCGTATGAGAGGGAAATTTTAACTAAGCGCAAGCGACAGAGCACGTGGCGTTTCGTCATCATATGGTAAAATCTATTGCCTCTTTTTCCAACTTCATCGACGAAGTAATGTGAAACTAAGACAGTCAATAGAAACGGATTTATTATGTAGCCCCGTGTGATCTTCGCTTATGAAGAATATACAACGCGTGTATACGCTTCGCGCTTCGTTTATTCCGTTCCAGAAATATTCGAAGGCGGACGTCGACACGGAGGTGCTCGCAAACGAGTCGTTTCTCGCATCGGTTGCCGCGTTACGAGCGGTTTTTAATTCGCGATTGAAAGCGCGCCAACGTGGCGACAGTAAACTCGCCAAGGCACGATGCAAATAAGTCTCAACCGTCTCTTCACGAAAGGATAAATTGCAGCCTGGATCTCGCGCAGGCTAGCGAAATAACGTGCGAATAACAGGTCGCGATATTCGCTTTGTTCGATGGTAAATCGATCGTGTTAAGTGTCGGAGGATCGTTCGTCAAAATCTGAAGTCGCTGGGGCCGCTGTGTTGCGAAGCTTTTAATTAAAAGGACTTTGTTTCGCGTGCGTTTAAATCTCAGGCCTATTTTTAGTTTAATTCGTGTAATTTTTAACACACACATGTTAATTTCGTATATGGTTGTGTCGCAGAACCAAACACGCGTTATAGGTGAAGCAATCATCGTTCAATTTGCGCAGTCAAATTTTATTCTCGATTCAAGATCAATGCCACGAACGTATTAATTTCTTTTATTTCTCGACAGATGTTAGAAAATACTCGAAGATTACAGCACTTTGACTGCCACGTTGGTCATTAGTGAACCTTTTACGATTGTAAAAATTGAATAAAAATTAACAGTTAGGGTATATTGAATATAACCGATAAATAGAAGACACTTTGAAATAAAAAGTACCCCATCGGAACAATTAAACATTTTTATTAGAACATCAATAAAAAAAAAAAAAAAAAAGAAAGGAACAAGTGTTGCATCTAACGGTGCACCGTGTTAAAAGACTGTGGCGTTCTGAGTGAAACATGTGATTTCGGCGTGGCAGTCAAAGTGTTAAGACATTAGCCGAGCTTAATGTAGCAGATGACTTCTTTAAAAAAAATTTATGGACGCATTATGATTCGAAGCTTTTAGACGATAAGACACGTTCCACTTGGAAGATATTTTCTATTATACATAGAGTCATTTTCTGGATTATATTACAGTCTGTATAATATACGATAAATATTTATGGGAAGAAAAGAGGAGAAACCGAATAGGACTTTCTCTATTGGAGTCGATAGGGAAATTATTAATTAAGAAATGTGATAAAAAAAGGATACCAAAAATGTAAAATTTATTTTTAATATTCAAACAGCTGAATGAATCTAGGAACGTAATTTAATGCTTCCTTTTATCGCGTATCCTTGCGTGGCACGTGCACATTCGCCAGATAACGAAATTACGCTTCAAATAGAACCGAACGGCCTTTAAATCTACGACCATGCTACGTGCCGCAGCGTAAATATTAATTAACTATGTTTTCCAATGGTGCAAAATCGTTAAACGTATCCGTGGTCGCGTTCTCGTTTAACGAGTTCCGTCGTGTCGATCTTGTAGCACTACGCTTGCAATTCTATCCGCCTTTCGTCTAATTCTCGTAATGCTACGTTTAAGTATGCTAACGATGCTAATGGTCTTGTTACTGGCAAAATTATTGATTTTATCGTACTTGAAATTGTTAAAATATTTCCACCGTGTATTCTCTAATTTTTTAATCTTTGGAACATAAACGTAATTTATGATGCTGTCATGTATAATCCTGACATCAATTTTACAAATTAATATCGTTCTAATATTTCTCTAAGGCAAACGTTCCTATAATTTACGAATCTCTTCAAAGCTGTATCTTTATTCGGCTAATAGCGTGACGATCGATAAATAAAAATATGTTATTTTCGATCAGCGAGCATTTCTTTTAGATTATGATCACGGGTATGATTACGATCATTTGTGTCGTAAGGTTGAACGAGTTGCAAACATTTTAATTAATTAATTGATTTAATCGTGTCCGTTTCGCGACCTTTAAAGCCTGGATATTATTTGTTCTATCACTGCTTATGTGTTAGCGTTTCAATTGCAGATTAAATATCTTTTTGTCGTTCCATTGTCCATGTGGTTTTACGTGAGATGGATACGAAATAGCGATAATTCGTATAGAAATAGAACAATAGGAAGATAACGAAGATTAAGTCGGACGGTATTTTAACACCTTTCGTATCTCGTAGACGACGACTGACTCGCGGTAATCGACGCAAATACGGCTTCATATCGAAGAACTTGGGATTTAAAACATTTCTTTTTTCTTCTTTTTATTGGAAAATAAAGATATTTTAACCGTATTATTCTGCTTTCAATGAAACGCGCGTAAAAATGGGCGGAAACGTTTGGAACGCATTAGGATTGTTATTTTTCTTCAATTAAGTATACTCCGGTATATATTTCTCTTATTCTAATTTAAAATTTTACTTTTCCCAAACTGTTTACTGTTTCTGGAATCTATCAAGCGGATCGCAGTTTAGAACCGGGCTTATGGTATTTTTTTCTTACACCACGGGTCGTAATCTTTCCCTTTGTTTAGAACGAAATGAAATATTTATCTCGCGTATTATTGCCATTCCCAACGATATTTATTTACACCTTTTCGGCTTTTCTTCTTTTTCTTCCCAAGTGAATACCTTTCTATTTATTCGATTCGATGTATATTTGCGCTGAGTCCATCGGAAACCGCAACACGCTGCGATACTGTCGATTTTTGCGACCGCAGCGATTGCGTACGAAACGAACGCACAGCGTCGTCGGAATGAAAAATAAGTTCAAGGTCTATTAGCTCCGTACAAAGCCAGATGCAGACGTTGTGCAACTTTGCAAAGCAGGAAACAGCAATTATAACGTTTCGTGAAACACGCAGTTTTTCTTTGTTCGGCGAAAACGCTCAGGGAAACGCTCGATTGTTTGGGAAAGCGACGATAGTTGTTTTCGTAGAACGAGTCCGTTCACACTTTCGTAGACAACGGACGATAGTAAACGAGAAATCATTGGTCGGTCGTCTTAAAATTCTCAAACTTTTCTGTCGAAATACTCACACGAGTTTTAAAGACGTTATAATCTGAAGCTTTTCATCGTTGTCCCATTAAAGACGAAAATTGCGGAAAAGTAATATTCTATTCGCGATATTCTTCTAGGCAATTACTTTACAAAAGAAATTCCACTAATTTCCTCGATGTTATTATCACTGATAATCTTTCTTCATAATTCTATCGAATTTGAAGAATTTTATAACACTGTGACAGACTGTAATTTTTTGAAATTGTGCAACTTCTGTTCGTCTGGAAACGAAACAACGTCGTGCTTACCTTTTTAATGACGTTGACAGAATTTTTACACGTAATTTCACCGCTTAGCATTTTTTAGTCGACTGCATGGGAATCGAACAATTTTTCTCCGATAGAATTTTCTTTGAATATCGCTCGATGCTTCCGTTCGATGAAATCCTTTCTGAACATCGTTGACGTCATCGAGATGGAGATTTCACTTGAAACGATAACAGATTTCTTTGAAATAAAGCGGGTCTTCTAAAATCCATGCCCAGAGTCGATGAATCATTCTCGTAGAATTTTCTTTCACTATACCGAGAAGTCTGCCAGTCATTGGGTGCACGGTACATTGACTTGCAATTACTTTTGCCATTAATCGAAACTGATCGTTCGATCAATTACCTTTCGGTAATGTATCTGTATCGTGTAATTAAGTTATTATTTACGCGACAGGTAAATAATATTTACGCGGAGGCTATTCGCTACTGTAAAACCTGGTCGCGATAAAAACAGCTTACCTCGAAGCAATTTGATTAAAAATTGAACTACTTACCTTGGCGAGAAGCGAGGAAATATGGACAAAAAAAAAAGAGCGTGAAACACGAAAGTTATAAAGAGGTTGCAGCGAAATAAAGAAGAGCGGCAGAAGCTATAAAAAAAAAAAAAAAAAAAAGAAGAAGAAGAAACTATAAGACACGAGAAGAAGCAAAGCGCGCTGTAATAAAAGAATTGGGGGGATGCGACAAATATAAACAACTATAAACACTGTAATAAACATAGAACTTAAAAGTAGCTATAAAAAATATTTTTAAAGAATTATACATTTTTAAAAAATCGTAAAAAGTTCGTAAAAAATAGTGTTTAAGATCATTGGGACATCTGATACTAACCTTACAAGGCCCGGTCGAACGATCGGTTTCAAAATTTAATTAAAAATTCTACATTACTTGTTGTTCCTTTCGTTCGTCTAACTTTATTATAAATTCTTATATTACCTGATTAATCAATTTTTTATAAATTTTAACTAACTTTATTATAAATTCTTATATTACCTGATTAATCAATTTTTTTCTTAATTTTTGTTAGTACAAGAATATACATAAAGTTGGACGAGGGAAAGGAAATAACGATGAACGTACAATTTTAAATTAAATTTCGAAACCGGTCTGGTCGTATTACTGTTAATATTCCCAAAAAGTATAGCGTTTCGAGGAAATATACACCGACGAAGATAAAATTGATTATATTTCATCCACCAACTACTATGATTCTTCTCCGAGGTTTCCCGATGACTCGAATCGTCGATTTGTTAATTTCTCTCTTTTTCCACGACGAATGGAATTAATTCCCGTCAAACTCGCGTCACTTGAAAATAATCTACTCGCGTATCCGTATACATATCGTTAAAATACTATTCCATTTACCGATCTCTATGCTTTGATGCTCCATTGCTAATATCGTTGTGCCCCGATATCGAGCGTTCAAATTGTTTCCATAATTCCTTTCTATTTTTCAAATGAAAAGCCAGATTGCGTTCGTTCGCATTATTTCCTTGTCAGAGGCGAAGGAAATTGCTGTTATGGGGGGTTAACGTTCCACGAATACACGTGGCGACACAGTTAATTACGGGATTGTCTCAATCAACGGTGGATAGTCACGAGATCGGCGTGTAATTTCATCGTTCGATCGAGTTTATTATGCTTGAAAACACGCTCACAGGCAACGTTCCACGTTTTTCACGAGATCGCTGTTTGATTATACAGCGGTGGATCCAGCAACTTCTTTTTTCATGGCTATCTTAATGCGTAGTAAAAGGCTTTAGAAACTCGCTAGCGCCATATCTCCAGTCTTATCTCGAAGATACTAATCTTCCTTCTTCTTTTTTTAATTATTTAATTTGTACTTTAAAATTTGTCCAGCTGAACATTTGGTAAATTTTTCCAACTTAATTGCTAAATAACACGTGGTTGGCTATTCCTAGTGGGATACCATCTTCGGGAAGATTCCAATCTGATGGACGTTTTTTAATCAGTAGATGTACGTACCGATACCGTCGTAAATTATCTGCCGCGAGTCGAACGTCGAACGAATTCGTTTCTTTTGTTTGAGAACGGTGGATTAAAGGTGGTATTTTTCCTTCGCTCTTTTTATCTTTATTTGTCCTACCTTAGTTTTTCTGATCTACGATCCTCGCTAAATTGACGTGATTGGGACAGAATATTGATTTTCATTTAACGAGATTTAAATCGAACGTAATTTTTGCGATTGCCAGTCCTGCGGAATATTGGAAATTCAATATCGACGGCGGAGAATCATCGTAGCGGAAGAAATTGTAGATTTTCTCCGTTGAAAATCGATAACGAATAATGAGAGGCTTCGACGCTTTAAATTTTATTATAAATTTATCGTATTTTATTTCACATTAGTAAACATGTTTCAAGATCTCGTGATAGTTCTAAAGACACTGATGAGAATGTGGAAAGAATTCTGTTCGCTTCTGACAATCATATTCCAGGTTTTTCTTCCAAATTTCCACGTAGCGAGATACTTGCTGGAAATTCATAAATAATTAAACGGGCAACACGAATGATTAAAAACACGACGCCGGAACGATACGGCACGACGATGTAGTAAAAGTTGCCAACATACGATTAGATGAGGTGGATAACAGGTGAGAAACACAATGTGAAAACCTGTTATCTGCTACGGCGTTATCGCAAATGTTCATCGTTGTTACCATTCCGGATATAAATTGTCTTACGCGTGGAGCGTTACTCGTCGCAAACGTTGTGCGTCCGTTTTGCTCTCTTTTCCCTTTTCTTTAGCATTATCCGCTTTCCCTTTCTTCGTCTTTCGTAATTTGAATCAACGTTTTATCTTGAATGTTCAGGAATTTCTTATCAATAGAAAAGTACGATTGCGTATCAAATTAATCAGATTGAAATCAAATGAGAAATTTAAGAGATAAAATTCTTTGCAAGTATTACCGTTAATTTCGCAGCTATATCGTTTCTGAAATTTTGTACGAAACAAAATTTTGTGAAAGTAGAAAGGAAGAAAGTTGGAAACGTATCGGTCTGCATTCGATATTGAAAATTAAGAAATGTCGAAAAACAGCAGAGAGAACGTAGATTCTCGAAAGCAAACAGAAAATATAATAAACAGCTTTGAATCGCGATAAAATCGGAGGACGCGTATCTTAGCTTTTGTATGGCTGGAAATAAACGATAATATTAGCGCCGGTTGCGCGTTGCCTAAATGCCAGGCTTATATTGCCACGGAACACGACGAAATTCATGCTAAAAACCGCTTTTACGGCCCATCTACAAATTGGAATGGTAACAGCGGCAGAAACGCGAAACGCAACTGGCACAGTCAGCAGAAGGAAAGCGGTTTCCGACGTTACAATTTTGCTGAAAACAAATCGTAGCTCGGGACACAGCTGGTGGAAATATCCAGCAGAAGAAAATAAATCATAAATTTTCTACACTTGCCGTTGCAACGCGTTAAATATTCCTTTAATACGATGCAAACGCCTCGGGTTCATTTAAAACTCGACGGTCCGAAAATGTAGCGAGTTACGACGAGCAACAATAGCGAAAAATGTCTCCCCTTGTGCTCGAGGTAAACGTTGCAGAAGAAACGTGTTCCACGATTCGCTCGTTTCTCATTATTTGAAAATAAACTACGAAGATGAAATATCGTCGATTATCGGCGAAAAATAGATTTACTTCGCAATATTTTTACATTTAAAACAAGAAAAATAATGGAAGAATATATGCGATAGGCGTATAAATACGCAAATATTCGGCGATCAAATATTTCCAAATAAACCGTCGGAGCGAAATATTTCTGGCTATTGGCAGCGACACATAGCGGCCCATTTGAAATTCCCGGCTATTCTTCTTCTTCGTTCCTACCTGTAAAAGTAAAGAAGAGAAAAGGAAAACGTGTTTTTAAAGTAGCCGAAAGCAGTTCGTTAAAAAAGTACAAATAAAGAAACGAATTATTGCCAACAGATTCATGCTGGAAGAATGCAAGCCATCTTCCTGTTATTGGTTATTTATAAATGCTTTAGTCGGTGCAGACATACACCTGACGTGGACAACTTCGAGCGTAAGCAACCACGTCAGGCCACCTAGCTGTCTGATTCATTATTAATAAGCTCCTCGGAAAGTTACACTCTCTACCACTTTATTCGTCCGCGTTACGCACAGACTTCTAATCAAACCACGCAAGACGATAAAATCGTACACGTATTCTATGAAACCTTCGTCGAAGTTAGACACTCGTCGAAACCTGAATTTTTGTTAGTTTTGCGATACCTGAATTCAACATTTCTAAAGTTTCCATCTTCTTCCTTCGTTCTTTTCCTCTTATTTTTCCTTTTTCCTTTTTTTTTTTTTATTCAAATATTTTGACCTTTCGAATGTCTCGCCTCTAATCGATAGACTGCGAATGTTCATGGAAATTTATATTTCCATCGATATGAAGATAAACAAATGAAGCATAAATATAAAAGATTCGTTTCATCGACTATTACATCGTTACTATATATATCAAATACTATAATTAATACCGTAACGTGTACTTTCCGGTATTCCGTATATTTTTACATGTTACGCCAATTCCGCACATTTTTCTCTGTATAAAATTCTTTTAAACGCGCGAACGTTCGCAATCCGCCAATTGAAATCCATTCACTGTTCGAAAGAATCTGTTCCTCGTAATATATACTGTCTTGGTCGTTTCTGTAGACGCGGAGAACATAAAAATCGGCCCGTGCTCGGTAAATCGCACATGTTACGGTGAAATTGCATTAGAAGTTATCGCGGCAAATGGGGTTAATTCGTTTTAAGGCCGCACTTCAAAGTTATGGCTCGTTGCGGCGTTTAGCCGGAGTCCCTCGCTCTGCTCGTATGTTTCATCGATGTCTGCTGCTCGAATATACCGCCAGCCTCTTCTCTTCTTCTTCTCTTCTCTTCTCTTCTCGTTTTACCGTCTTCGTGTCACACTTTTTTTAATAGTTGGCTGAACGTCGACTGGCCGTGAAACGTTTCAATTTCGAGCCAGTTGACAGGGTAATGAATGAGACGAAGATGATCGCCAGGGTAACTCGTTACGAGCTCGTCGTATCGTGGATTCTTTTTCATAATAATGAGAATAAATGGTTCTTTTTTAATTGCTGTTGCTCTCCTATAGTTCTCGTGGATGCTGACCAAGCATTCTTGAAATCGCCCAGTACTCTTTGCCGAGTGTTCTTTTCCTATCGCGTTTTTTTCTCTCTTTTGACGATTGCCATCTGAGCTACTCCTTTGAGACTCGTTTATCGTCAGAAAGTAGGCAAGGGCTCGCTTTTCCGCTTTTCTTTCATCCGTTTAAAGACATTTTTCGCTACTTTTATCGAAAGCAATTTGTAAGAATAGATGCAGGCTTGTCTTATTTTTTCCAGCATTTTTCTCTTCTCTTCTTCTCTTTAAGCATTCCTTGTTATTTTGATTTAAAGCAATGTTTATGAACCGATTGGGAAGGACAAGTGACGAAATGAGAGGAATACTTGTTACACGGCGTCTAATGGAATTTCATTAACTCAACGAATACTCGGACTTGTCTTATTTTTCCCAATATTTTTCCTTTCTCCTCTTCTCTTTAAGGATTCCTTGTTATTTTGATTTAAAGCAATGTTTATGAACCGATTGGGAAGGGCAAATGACGAAATGAGAGGAATACTTGTTACACGGCGTCTAATGGAATTTCATTAACACAACGAATACTCGGACTTGTCTTATTTTTCCCAACATTTTTCCCTTTTCTTCTTCTCTTTAAGAATTCCTTGTTATTTTTATTGAAACCAATTTTTAAGTACACACGGAGAAAGACAAGCGAAGAATCGAAAGGAATACTCGTTACACGTATCCGATGGAATTTCATTAATACGTAATCAAAATTCAGAATACTTCTTATCTGAGTATGTAAATAATATGTCGCCTAACGTGATAGGTTACTATAGATTGGCGAACTAGATATATAGATTACTCGAATTAGTTAATCCATGCGTATGTAATAGATTAAAATAACCAAGTGGTATAGGTATAAGTATACGTACCCACGTGCAGCAACGAAAAGGTCAAAATGTTTGCCCACGTTAATGTTTGCTGGCGTTATGTCGTGACAATTCAACGCTGGTTAAATTAACCTGATTGTTCCTTATTTTTATTCGCATGCTGCTTTATCGAACAAACTGGCAAAGCTTTCAAAGTGTCGCGATTTTTGACGCGACAATAGACGATCGGTGACAAACAGGCTTGGCGTGTATATAACTTTGCGTTTTAGCTTCAACAGGGACGAGTTCACGTAATTGAAACGAGTTAACGATTTTCCAGCTTTTGCGCCAACCTAGTCGTTATCTGCGTGTCGCCGTATCAACCGCGCGTTTACAGCAATCAGAATTGTCACCGTAATCCATTAAACACGGTTTGAAAAGCTTGTTTGGCTATGGAATTTTTAAGTAAACGCGAGAATTTAATGCAAATTAACGCGACACAGATAGCACGTTCGAACGAACGTTCGGCGAAATAACAGGTCGTTAGCTAAAGAAATTGTTATTTTCCTGAGAAACAACGAGTTACATATTTTCGAATAGTATTCCGATGTACTGTTTTAAAACAGAACGACGTATCGTTCTCGTCGCTTTAATGTGAAGTTGCTATTGCATGTATAAACGCTTTGTGTATGATGGTGTCAGAGAGGAAACGTATGATAATAATTATTCAGTACAATTATATAACTACAAAACGAAGCAAGGAATATTTTAGAAGATAAAGAATATCGTGAAAATGTGCAACGTTTAAAGTGTTTCTATTTGCGGTATATATTCTGTTGCAGTCTAATAAAGAATATGTAATCAACAAACGCGATTGTGTCGAGCGTAAATAATTAAAACAAGATTGCATTTATATTATGCGATCTTCTATAAATAATATGTTGGAATAGCTGTTACATGAAAGTTCCTTCTCTCTTCTCCTCTAACCAATTGCTCAAAAATTGTTCACTTTCTAAGAAATATTTTCATATTCTCATTAATACTCGCGCTAACTTTCGCGAATGAATTAATTAGCATATGGAAGATCCCACTGCAGCGATAGACAGAAACTTGAATATCTGTTTGAAAGTAGAAAGCCTGCGATATGCAGAACATAAAGGTGGAATTGCCAAAGAGAAACGCGTAGATGTTGACAAACTTTCACTCGTGGCAATCAAGAAAATTCTGCCATAATGAATTGACGTTAACGAGAATATTTTCAAGAAAGCAACTATCGAGATTGCAGGAAGGAGTAGGTAAATGATTGGTAAAAATTGGCTGGGAAAGATCGTAGAAAATTACTCGAAAATTGTCTACGTGAATCGTGGCTAACTATGGAGTAGGACAATTTTAGCGACAAATTTCATGCTCGCGTTGCTTCGATCGATCGAAACATCTTCGACTATGATTGCACAACGTTAGACATTTCCTCGTGAACAGCATAAACAGGAAACGAACGTCGTCGATGCGATCGATCGAAAATGCGACAATGGTTTAATTGATTCTTAATTTAATTAATTATACAGTGATTGTATGTAGAGGATTGTATCATCACTGTCAATCGACATTAAAGAAAGATTGTTACTTGTACACGTGTCTACAATTTTCTAA
The DNA here is from genome assembly GCF_024516045.1 of Bombus affinis. Taxonomy (NCBI): domain Eukaryota; kingdom Metazoa; phylum Arthropoda; class Insecta; order Hymenoptera; family Apidae; genus Bombus; species Bombus affinis. Next base: position 11,694,429 of record NC_066353.1, read on the forward strand.
TATTATTACCTCGGTTTTGTAATTGGCGAAAGCGTAACACAAGAATAATAATAATAATAATTTAAAAGAAACAAAAGATTAAATTTATAAACTCAACGCCATTTTTTGATATTAGAAGGAAAATTGACGAAATCGTTCATATAATTTCATATTATAATATAAAATAAAACGGAAGATACAAGAAACAAAAATGTCCTTCTTTCGAAGCCTGGGAAAAATTAAATTTCCTCTTGAAATAGCGGTTTTCGCTGTGAAAAAGATACAAACTCGGTGTTAATCTTCTAACTTTTCATTCGATATATAGTGGATTTTCTTTTATATTTTACTTCCATTAATCTATTACGTATACCATCCACTAACTTATGCGAAGTTTCATTTTGAATATCCGTCCACGCGGATTTTATTCCACCCCTAAGCTCAACCATATTTTCCGTAGGTGGCTTACCCGGATGGTAAACTTTTCTCGCAAGAATTCCCCGCGGGTTCTCGATCGATTTCGGATCTGTACACGATGTCGTCCATGATAATAATTCTATTCCGAAATTCTGAAACTACTTTTTCATACTGGCAGCTGTACGAAGAGGAGCAGCGTCATGTTGAAAAGTCCTCCTCTCGTCTTCTATATTTCAATTATCGGAGGCAATAATTCGCCGTGTAACATCTCCTGATATCCTTCGGCTACCGATCTATCGATCTACTCTTTACGTAAATAATTTCACTTAACATATTCAGGCACGAGGAGTGGATTTCTTGGAAATGACGGAGAAATATCGCGGAGGACGCGTCTCAGTCTATAATTACACACATTGCTGGTAGAATCTGATAAGAAAACCATTCGTTGGAAAATAAGAGTAAGCGTAGGATAGGATACGCGTAAGAGACGCGACACGTGGGAATTGGAATCGAAATAGAAACGTGTTCGTATCTATCCGAAGATGACAGTAATGGATAGTCACCCACGTCGAGCTACTCGAGCTCCATAGGTTTCTGGGTTTAAAGATAGCGATGCACGTCTATATTTTCGAACGTTTCGTTATCGTAATTCACGGCGCGCGTAATTGGCTCGGAAAAATGCACGCTGATGGTTTCCACGGTAGTGCCGTTTCCATGATGCACGGCTAGAGCCGATGTTTTCCCTCTTTTGAAACGCTGATAAATTGTGACACGTGCTGGCGTAATGTAACACACCAGAAATAAGCAATGTTATGCGCACAGTGTATCCTAGCGTAAAATAACCTAGGGACTTGAGAAGCCTAGTCGTTTCATAGTCGCGATACTTTCTGAATAAGCAGAATCAGTTGTCGCGAATAAAAAAATTGACGCGGACGCTTGATCGACAGGTTGCTAGGAGGAATTTCGGTTAAGGTTTATTTCGAGAATTTTACACGGCGCACAGATTTTTCTTGCTTATGCAATACTTGTCGAGTATATATCAAGTTGTTGGATAAATAGGTTGGGAGGTTAGCGAGATTAAGTTGTTTAGTGGATTAAGTAGATTGGGTAGTTTAGGAGATTAGGTAGCTAGATAGGTTTAGTGGATTGGGATAATTTATGTTTCATGTCTTATGTATTTATGATGTAGTTATTACCTTTTTTTTCCAAAGTCTATGAAATTATGATAGTGATTTTTAACGTATTTACCTTTTTTTATGATACAACTTTATACGTAAATGATACCTCGAACTTTCTTATTTTCATTAACGCAACAATTCCATTTTTAGTTTCTACGTTCTCGTTGTTTAATCCTTTGGATCTCGCGGCTGTGAAAAGTGATTTACTTTATTTCACGTGTAATCTCTACTTCTAAGATTATGATCTTCATAATATTATTTCATTCGGTATAGAAGTTTCCAGTTGTTATTAATTAGAACGAAATTCGATATCGGAAGAGAAAGAGAAAGAGCTTACACGGTCAATTTCAAAATTTCCATTTGTAAACTCGTTAAAGCGCTGAGTTAGTCAACGGGATGCTAAACAGTTTCAATTTCCACGTTTCTTCGAGACATGTGCTGAGGAGACTTCGGGACACAAAAACGAGCGGAAGAGAAGTCTTTGGGTGCGTTAAATCCGATCGTTCCTCGCCTTCACACTCTGCAAATGTAATTACATTGAAGCAGATCCAATTAACATTTTGCCTAAGGGGAACGCGAGCACGCGAATCGATGGCCTTCTCTTGTGCAACTCGTAACGAGCTAACTTAATGGTTTCGCGTGAAAGTGTGTCGTTATATCAGGCGACCTGCGTTCTCTAATTGTACCATTTCAATATCTTGACATTTTCCTAATTTCAACGTTATGTAGAATAAACGAAATGCAACGCAAAGTTATTCTTTCCCAGAAAATTTCTCGATTTTCACTACCGGAGTAAGCGATCAATGTTTAACCTCGATTAATCGTGGAATAGCATTAAATTTTGAAAATTGAAAGAGAAAATTATGTAACGATGCTACGGGCTTATTATGATCGAACGATTAATTCACGACATCAAACTATTCTCTAATATCGCTGTAAATTAATTAAAACCGTCGTTATCTTCCTATTTCACCGTAGATAAGTTGAAAATGTAAGCGCTACGACGAATCGCTCTAGGCACGTATCTAATTGTATTGCCATAAATTACGATTATTGCAGCGAATGCGCGTTAATAAATAACAATACGCGCAAGGCTATGTTTTTACAACGCAAATAGACCACCACCTCGACGCACTTGCCAAAACTTACGTAACCTTTTATCAGATACTTGCATTCGCTGGCATTCCGTAACCTACATTTCAAAAATACACAATCAGATGGGAGAGTGGCGGGCGAGAGAAGCACGTGAAATGTTCGGTATTTATATCTGGGCCAAGTTTCGCTGTATTTTCGAAATTTCGAAGCGCGACCTGCGTAGGAAAGTTCTCACGTTTTAATTCGCGGAATTCGACCTCTCCGACGATGTTCTAAATTAACCGCGCTCGTCGAACTTCGTGGCTCGATGGAAAATCGCTGGAAACGTGGAATAAAAATACCTTGATAATGGACTGATCCATGTAACCGATGGTGCAATTGGTTCTCAGGCGATTCTACGAGGAAAGATAAGGTGAAAATATAGAATAATACTTCTTCATGCGACGTCGCGTTTACGAGAAAATCGAGTTTGAAAATTTGTCGAGTATACTTAGACCTGACTCGTTTCGGGCTGAGCAATTGTAAATATAATCGACGGAAAGTCAAACTATATGTGAAAATATATATGCACATGATGCTTTCTTTTCGAGAAAAATAAATTTCACAATGTATCGCGCGCGTGTATCAGATCAGTTCTTAACTGATCACGTTTGAACTTTCTTTGCTTGAAAACGAGAGCTTAAACGGAAACTGTGCTGACATATTTCTTGCTGGTAATTTATTTGATCACGTGTATGATAATCTTTCGCCGATTGTTTACTTATACTTAGCCTGTGCTTAGCCGAGTTTAAGCAAACTTAATAAACCTTGATTTTCTCAGAAACGAAGCGTCGTATGAAACAATTTTATTCCACATTTTCGACTTATCTTTACACGTAGAATCGCTCTGTGGCCCAATTGAAGCATCTTTTATATGGAAATAGTGAATTCTACTCGGATCGGTTGAGTACCAAGCTTCATTGTGCTTTTGCAGTAAAGTTTCCCTTCTTTCCGATAATTCGTCGATTAAAACTCCCAGCGTTGAGTAATTCGAGGAACCAGAGAGCTTAAACAAAATTTTTCTATTCTATCCATTTGGAGAGCGACGTGTCTGTTCGTATTTATTTTACAAGATGAAGAGAATAGCGCGCGCACGAACAGTAGCCGCGGCAAGTATCCTTTCAAATTGCCTCTTATTTTGCGTTTGAAATCTTCTTTGCGACCTCTAGAGCCGTATCGTTCCCTATATTATACAACAGATCTACATCTCGTCACGAACACCCGCTAAACCCTGTCTTCCATCGTAAATTCTGCTCCAACTACTCCAAACCTTGTAACGAGCGAATTAACGCGAAGTTCGCGCAGACTTATCAACTCTGCTTCGTCACAGCTGCTTCTAAACTATTTAAAACTTCCACGACCACGGACTATCCTCTTTCCACGCAGATTCTTTCAAAATTCTCCGATCCTTGGAAAGATAAAAAAAGAAAAAATGCCAATTTATCCTGAAACTTAAATCTGGATTCTATCCAAAACCATTGCGTGGTTAAATCATTTTTCTAACTCGAAATATCCAGCGTAAGAGCGAAACCAAGATCCGCCGACAATATCGCGTTTGTCGCATCTGCTAGCGAGATTCATCGATAGTCTCGCCGTGTGCCGCTAGCTCAGCTTTGTGGCCCTGGCGTTGTCATCGTTTGACATCGGCTCAACGTCGCGTGATTAATCCGCAACCGTGACGCTCCAACAACGGGAAAACTGCATTTTTTTTTTTTTATTTTCCTTTCTTTTTTTCTTTGCGTCCTCGCGTGTCCCTCGCCCACCAGCTGCTTCTGATCGCGCTGAATACATCGGAGATGCTGCATTGTTTCCGCGTGAGAGCGTGTTTCGTTGTTGCGGATGTACGTACGTTGAGCGCATTGGTCGATGTGCATGTAAATGAGTTCGTTGAAACAACGACGCGGGTATTAAAGGCCAATGGGTATAATGAGCGCGAAAAACTTCGTGACGTTCACGAGCAGGATTTGCATACCTATCGTGAGTCTTCTATGGTTGCGCGATGCTTATGACGACAATGAGTTACGCTTACGGACCTATTGTTAGTCATAGTCGTCGTTGTTGCTTGTTATGGTGGCTTAGCATCGTTTAGACAGACTTTTATTGGGCTACGCTTCTGCAACTGCAAATTTGGCGACAATTATTCTTATTTGATCGTTATCGACACTTCGGTAACGTGGTAAGAAAATTTCAATTTCTTTCGCGAATATTTCAGATTATGTTTTTAATTAAATTGTGGAAAAATATTTTCACAAACTTCGCGTTAATTTTATTTGTCTAATTAAGAGACAAATAGGTGGGATAAACGGCACGACATGGAACAGAAATTATTAACGTGTAATTTTGCAAAATATTTTGCCTCTGGTTTAGCAGGAAAAAATCCTGTGTAGCGTGCAATCAGGGAAAGTTTAGCGTAGAGGGTACGTAACCCACGAGGCAGGGAATGTGTTAATATCCTATTAACCTTCTTTTAACCAGACTTTTCCTTGCTCGTCGGAAAAAAAGTTACAATCGAATCTGGTTTTCCATTGCGATGTGAGAAGTAATAATTAGAAGTATAAATATATTGTTTAACGAAACATTACAGCTTCCAGGTACACGCTGTTGCAATTTATCTTAAGGATAGGTACTCTGAACCGTACAGATGTCTCGAACAGTTGGTTAACGTCGAAATACCCTCGTCTATCGAGTAGCTAAAACTGGTTCGTCACAAATGGAAAGACACCCTTGTTAAATAGGGTCAACTCTCCCCTATATTATCATAAGAATTAAATGGAACAAACATATGGTGCTAGGGGCGGCTTAAGTCCTCGAGAGACTCCTATACTGCAACATCTAAATAGTAAATTCACAATAACAAGCTTTTGCCTCGTCTCGCGAGGAGAGTGCAAGATCCTGCGTTTTGTTTAATTAAAAATTCCCAAGACTTTATTCCCAAGATTTTACCATTTTGTTAAAAAAATGTCCTTAATCTTATAGGAGCATAAATTGTTTTAAGCTCGAGATGTTCCTCAAGGTACACTTCACGATTGAAGATTCGCCAATGCATCGAACTACAGCTGAATTATTACTTTATTATTGTTATTACTGTGGAAACTAGTATTCTATATATGGTGTGAGAGAAACACGGACTACCGCGTAGGATAGCATGTAAATAAAATTGAATTTCAGTTCGATCAAAGTTCGATCAAGGATAGTTGGTTGGTTCAGGAAGCAGAATACAGGTTAATTGGTTTGTTTTTACAGCGAATATCGTACAATATTGCGTTGTGGTTCGTAGATAGATACGTTAGTTCACCGCGGCGGAAACCGCGAGGCGTAATTCGCGCGTGTGAAAGCCGCTAAACGCTCGAATAATCCAATATCGAATCGACCGTGTTCGAATGCCAATTGGCGCGACGCGCGAGAGCTTGAAATTACGAAATCCTAGCTTACGATGTCTACTCGTCTAATAGAAAATAAACTAGGCAGAAAAAAAAGAAGCGGCGAAGATACGCGGAGTAAATTTTTGATGAAAATAAACGGTGGCGTTGTTGAAAAAACACTATGATCTCTGTCCGATCCGCTTCGACGCGTTCGATGCAACACTGAATGAGAATGATACTTTTATGTATTCTTTGTTGAAATATCAGACGTCGAAGAAAACAAGTTTCTGTTTTCAGAATTGTAAATTGCCTTCATACGGCATTTCTATACGCGTGTATGTGAGTACACGCACGTGCGCTTACATTGAATTCTTACAACGATAATCTGGTTTGTTCCACTTGCGAGAACTGGCTGCGTTTGCACCGTATGTCAGCAGGTAAACGTTGAAAAACATACGAAGTTTATTTCATTGCATCCAACTCGGTGAGCCGAACATTCGAAATGTTACTATTCGCGTGTATGTTATTAGTTTCTACGATAGTTAAAGAAACAATGGGAAATGTAAGAAGATGTCTGAATTAATCATTGGCCGTGGAAATTGCTATTGAACCGTCGAAAACCAACTAACCGCTTATCTTCCCTGAAAACCCGGGCCAATTGCCACAAATTCAATCCCCTCGATCCTGTCATCCGCAAAATCCAAACAACCCCGACCTCTCTTGGCTTCGCGCCATTTCCTCGTACGAAAATTCGTAACATCCACGTTCCACTTCTCGTGTTTCGGCTCTCGTTTTCACTCGACGCGAGAAACACCTCTGTTCTCATTCAACCTGCGATTTATTTTCCTTCCGACGAATTTTCAACATTTTACCAATGTAAACACGATAGTCGTGTCTCGTGTCGGTACCAATGAAATCTCAAATATTTCCTACAAACTGCACCACGTATTCGTAATAATTTCCTATGATAATTGTATCTCTGAACCAAGTATACTACACACGTTGTAAGTACGAGGAACGAGGGCATTTTCTCGTTACATTTATTGAAGGACACTGATAAATTTAAGGAGGAGGAGGAGGTCCTTTCCTGACGACCTTTCCCCCTTTTTTTGTTAATATTTTTTCAACGACCCAACGCGTGTTTCAGCCGCTTCTCGAAGAAGAGTTCTTAGAGTAAGAAAATATTCTTCTTTTATTTATTTTCCGCGCGGAAAATAGGAAACACTAGGAATCGTAAAAATCTTCCCGCGTTGGAAGACACGTGCGTGATGCGAACAAGATAGCACATTTTCAAAGTAAAAAAATTAGAAGATAAAAGCGGCGGAGAGCATTCAATTTTTATCGAATATCACATCGTGTCCTGATACTTGATACTTATGGCAAATAGCGTACGTGGATCTACATAATTCGTCTTGATGGTCGACTATAGAGGCTCGGTGATTCAGGGGCTCGGGAAGAACGTTTGCATAAACAATCCACGAGCGCGTAACTTGCGTAATCGGTTGATGCATCGAAACATTCGATCCATTAGCACCACGAGCATCGAATTCTACGACAGCGATGTTGTGTAGTGCGAATGCTTCGAAGGTTTTCGGGTTATTTTAAGTATCGTGTGTCGATCTCTCGAGAAATCATCGATCCCTATCGATAATGCATTAGCTGATGCGTCGTGATTAATACAAAAGCTCTCTGTGCTCCTCTTTGCTTCGACGTACGATACTAGGTTTTCAGTTCTTATTTTCATCCCTTGGAATTTTAAGATACGAACGTATTTCATTCTCGTGATCCGTTTCTAGAACGATATTCTAAAAATTTCGCAAACAACCAAAGACGCACGTATAACATCGTGACGATCGACGTTTTTGGAAAGTTCGGCCAAATGCAAAAGAAAATATCGAATTTTACGTGCAAACTGAATTAAGCTTTAAAATTGCTTATCACGTCCTTCCCTTATAGTTTTTATTTTTCAGCTATCCAGGCAAACGTTAAAAACGTTAAAAATAATCATCGCTACTTGGAAAAAATTATAGAACAGTAGAAGCAGTCTTGCAACCTTTTGAAGACACGACAGGCATATTTAGACTAACCAGGAGAAATCAATCAGTTTTTAAGTGGCGAAGATTTAAAGAAGGAGGCGAATATAGCGGAAGAATATAAGATTTTTGTTCTGTGTAGATTTAAGTTCGCATCAACTGCGATTACTTTATTATTAACGAAAGACGCGGATATGCTCAAGGTATCACGTCGCTTAGAGAATATACCGTTGTTACGTGTAAGAAAGTAAGATTATCAAATTTACATAATCTTCCTTCTAGCTTGAGTGATATAGTTGCGCTTCCAAAGCTCCCCCGTTAAAATGGAAAGCATCGAGTGTACGGTTCCCGCATGAAGTATCCCGAAAGAACAGTTTTCTGCCCTTACAATCGATAGGAAACGAGAGGGTGTGCCACTATCTACTGGCGCGTTTCCCGGGGAATTCAGCCGAAAAGCGATAGAATCTGAAATGCTTGGGGTCTGAAACAGAAATTGCACCGGATAAGCGGGTTTTCCTTTGGTTTACTTTTCAAACTGGTTCCCTATCCTACAGTTTCATTTCATTTATCTTAACTTGCCCAAGCAGAAGTTAGTGAAAAAGTGGACGTAAATGAAATTTACAAACTTCCTTCTTTCCTATAAAATTCATTACGAAATTAATTATTTAGAAAACACGGAGCACGAGTTCCTTGTTTAAATAGGTCGCAGGAGCGAAAAATTAGGGGGAAACTTATCGGATGGAGAGTAAATATTATCGGAGAGATACGTGAACAGAATTTCGAAACTTCTCTGAAGAATAAGATTGCTCGTAAATATATTAGGTTGGTGCGTATGAGACGTTGCTGCTTAGAATAGTTTCGATTTAAAAGAAATGGCATCAAAGTTACCGCGTAAATATAAATCTGACGTTTCAGAAGATCAAAGGCATTCTGTATGTCCTGCCTGCACAATTTTCGATACATAAATTATTTTAACACAGGCTCTAAATTGAAGGTACTTGTCAGCTAAATTTATTCTTCTCTTTCAAACTATGGAAGAACTAATTCGTTGAAATTATCTTAATAATAAACTGTTAATTTCATTGTTTTTACGATGCGCGCACAAGTTCCAAGAATTCCTTTAGAAACGTAAAATAAAATGAAACCAATTAATCGTTGGGATGTTACTCTCGCGAACGTATGATATTTCGAATGAACTGACGCTGTTAGAAATTTATTTGGAGGAAACGATATTTTCTCGATACGACAAATCAAATCTCACGAATGACGATTGATTCTAACGAGATAAGGACGCTCAGCGTTCCTGTATTTCGTGTGTAAATCTGTCAATCACACGATACGACGGGCACCTTGCCGGCTGCCGAATTATGTCAAATGCAGCGCGTGTCATATTAATGGCGTTGATCTGCAGGATTTCAACCGGTACTCGCCTGGTTTCTTCGTTTGAAAAGTCTCGTTTGGAAGAACGGACGAATGGTTTTGCATATTTCTGCCCTTGCGGCCAGCATTTTATCGGTTGTCACGGAGACACGCGTCGATGAGCCGTCACCGTGTAAGGGCGTTTATTATCGACCAGGAAAACGTTGTTTGCGATGCCGGTAACGCGAACGATGCTTCGGCAATTCGAAGTAGGCCACTTTAAAGGAGATGCTGCGAGCTACTGCGACTTAGGCCATTCAGATTCCACGTACCAATCGTCTATCCGGCTTTTTAACCAATTAACTTGGGGCAAACATGGGGTTAATTTGTCGCCTGCATTGTCTATATCTTTTACATGGTCATTTGTTTACCCATGAATCATGATTTCTTTCTGCGATTGATTCTTACTGATTGTAGATACGCTTGCAACAAGTAAACGTGATTTGTTTAGTCGTGAAAATTTATAGAAGATATTTACGAAACGTTTGAAGACGTAAAAGTTCATAGAACGTGCTTGATGTTTAAAAAATATGTTAACTATCTAAAGTATAGTATTTATTGTAATAATTATAACGTTAAACAAACGTGTTTGCCTAGGTCTTACTGCTTTAGTTGTATTCGTGAAAGAAAAAATTGAATTTGCACGACGGTATTTATAAATCTAATAAATCTAAAAATGAAACATATAAAAAGCTTTATAAAACTAGGAATCATCCAGTTCGAATCGGTTATTTATTTCTGTTTCATCTTGTCTGTTTCAGAATTGCCAGCCGAGGAGGGTAAGTTTTTCCCAGCGAAAGGTTTCTTCCCTCTGTGACGATCGATACGGTAAGCTGTTTGGATAACAAATTGGCATTGATGCTATCTGTAGAGTGTCTCGGTGTAAACATCGTATGCCCAGATAATGGTAGGATACTTTGCGACAAGCTGGTAAAAATGATATCTTAAAGAAATCAGATATGTATTTTAAACAAGTATTTTTATTCAAGAACTCGAGTACTTGTGCGTTTCTTTACTTTACTTCTGTATCGTTTTTATGATCGCTATCAGATTATTTTCAAATTAACTGACGCAGGCACGTGCATACACACGAGCACATAAAATGTGCATATCGATACACCGTGCTGTCCATTTATTTTTCCTTTTCGTTTTTCCACTCAATTTATCCAATTTAATCGCCGAAATAATGTGCGACGAAAGATAGCGATCAAACTAATATTCAACCAATTTCGAGCATAAAATTGCACGCGATTTACATACCACACGCCTTTACATTTGCCGAGAAAAATCCTCATTGTATTTCTCACAGCATTTATATTTAATGACCAAACGTATCGATCTAATCTCGGTTTACTGTGTTAAGCTCAAAGCTCGATACCACTAGAACGAAACGTAGAACCAAATAAAAAGACGCTTGGTCGGAAAATAACGTTATGTGACGATATTCTTTTGTAGCGACTATGCTTTGGCGTTCGTTCCTTGGACATCGCGTAAGACGAGGCTTATCTCAAGACACTCGATGACTCGCGCTCGACGTCATTAGCAATGTTTTTTTCGAGCGAGAAAATATTCCTTGCGTCGTTGGCGACGCACAACGTGGAAACACAGTCGCGACTCGTCTAATGCCAGACGCCTGGCAGTCATAGGTTCTCCCACAGGTTTCGGATCATGCAAAATCGAGGCTTCTCTCTCCTCTTTGTTTACGTATTTACCGCGTAACTCGTAGTACCTTTTGATCCTTTAAAAATAGACGCACTTGTACGTGGTCGCGCCTCAAAAGCCATTCAGCGATCGACTTTCTTCTTATCGTTAGCCTTACAGCCGCTAACTATTTTTAAAATGGTACATTTCGTGAAATGCGCGGTTCATCCAATTAGTCCAGTTCCACGGTTTTGTTCTTAAGCTGTCTCGAGAGGTTTTCGAGTAATTCCGATGCAGCAAACGAGATATCGGTTTTGTTCCCACTGTGTTTCTTTTTATCCTCGCTTCTTCTTGTGTAAGAGGCACCAGTTAAGCAGTTTAACTTAGAAAGCGCATCTAACGCGACCTCGAAGCGACGTTCCTTTAGATCGAAGAAGAAGATTGTCTCTTCGTGGTTGATTTTTCTATCGGGAGTTTAGTAGCTGCCTGCTAGTTGCATAAGTCAATCCTTTTGTTCTCCAGGCCGACTGGAATCAATTTTATTTTATGGAACGAAGATCGTAATTCCGGTAGAATAGAACGCGTTCTTGATACTTCTTACATGTTTGATATATATTTGGTTGCAGAGTTCGCTTGAATACAGTGGAAATCCATTTACCTCAACTTTACTTCTTTACTTCTTCTTTACTCCTTTACTTCTTCACGCTACGAGCTTACTAAATATTTTCGATTCCCGTAACGAGGAATCACGTTCGAAGTGCGTATTTTAGATTTTCATTCGGATAAGTGCAAGTTCGATAAGCTCGCTTCCAATCAGATTCTAAATTCTCGTTTCAATAAGTCAAATTCGAATAGACTGAGTTCTACTGTACTTTACATTCGTCTTTATCATATGAATGATCCTGTTCCATATGAAACCAGTAGATTGTAAAATTTCGGTTTAATAACCGGAGTTCGGATAAATGAATTTCAATCATTTCGTACTCAATGTTTCTAGCATGATCGATCGTCTTGCTCGTCGAAAGAAGTTCGAAATTCTCGTCGAAAATACAGCAACCAGTGGAACGCTGCAATTTTCCCGTTATCGTACTCGATCCTCGTTATTACGGCGCTTAAGTCGATCAAGACGCTCACAGCTGTAAACGACGTCAAAGGAGTTGGTCGATCGGAGGTGTTCAAAGACGCGAGATGCCTTCGGAAATGCGGAACGCGGTAATATCGAGCACTTAGGCCAGCGAGCTGTGTCTGGATGCGAAGGCAGATGCCGTGGATGATAGTTGGCGTCATTATCAAAGCAGGCCAGGCCTGTCTACATTGCATTATCGTTTCACGCGTGCACGTGGTCGTGTACATAGCACGGAAAGAGGAGAAGCTGAAGGGAATAAACGCGAACGTCGGTTACGTCTGTAGCCATTTAATTGCGAGTCAACGTTACGCTGGATCATAAGGTGGTATCCCATCACCTTCTTTGAAGTCGATCTTCCACGTCGTTAGGATCCACTCGTTTTCTTGCTTTCTAGTCGGAAGAATAGGACGATTGCCAACGATGGTTTGAATTACGCTTGGATTTATCAGGTGCGAGCCGAGGAATCATGGAATGGGAAGTTGGATTGCTTTGAAATTAGCTGTGCAACTTGGCACGAGGATCGAACACAGGATCTTTTTTGTTTAGTATTTCTGGAACGTTTGTTCGAGTTATGGAGCAGATAGGAAATTGTTTTGAATGGAACAATTGTTGGAATAAAGATGGAGAAGTGAATAGACTTTTTTAACAGTTTTACAACATCGGTCGAATATTGCTGTGAAATTGATCATGAAACTTACTGCTAGAACGAACATCCAGGGAACACATCTCTTAGTATTTTCGAAATATTTATTTGCCTTGTGGAATACAGCTATTATGTTGTTTCAGCTGGAGTTAGATTGACTGGATTGACTTAAAATTGGCTGTGGACTGTTACTCGAAACGAACGATCGCCGTTGAATCTTTTAGTACTTTGGAAACGTTAGTTTGAATTACGACGCAGCTATGGAGTTATCTTAAATGGAATATTGGCTAGGATAAAAGTTGAGGAGTGTTGAATTTTTTAGCCATTTTCCAGCATATAGGTTGAATCGACCATAAAGAGATTCCGGAACGAAAATGTTCGAGGGAAAAGTGTAGTTTCGAATAAAGTTTCGCTGAAATTGAATACAATATTCTAATTTCGAAGAAGTTTCCGCTTGAATTTTGTACGATATTAAAATTTCGAATTTGGTATTCAAATAAATCCGAGACTCGGTCAACGTTTCTAAGACAAACATTTTCGAGCAGCAAGCGCTTTATATTTCCTTCGCGTCCATAGAATCGCGACACCAAGTCTAACTATTGGCAATTGAAGAGAGTGGCACGCGATCCGTGACCACGAGTCTCGTGTTCCTCTATGCAGTTTAACGTTTAGTCAGAGAGAACAACGAGGCATTATAAACTTTTCTCGCGAAACGATATACGTTTCTTTCTACCTCGAATCGTTGCGTTGCTTTTCTAATCAGATCCCCTTCTAGACGTTGTATGATCCACGTTACACGTTGACACGTCGACTGTCACGCGAACCCGATACATTTGTTCTGGCAATAGATCAAAATGTATAGTACGCCATAGCGTTTAATTTCTGCCAACTGTTATACCTACATTATATTTACGATCTTCTTTTTTGCGACGATATTACCAATCGCATTGTTGAAAATTTATTAGTCCGTGACATTTATCTTACTTTAATCGTTCTAAAAAATTTAGTAGCATGAGTCACGCCGACGATCTCTGTCAAAGTGTGAAACCGATTTTTCCGCAAAGCAACGACATTTGTTCGAAGAATATTTCATATCACCCGAGAGAGCATAACAGGAACGACGTAGAGAGATACTCGTAAAAGAGACCTCGTAACTCGATTTAACTTTAGAATTATCTGAAACTCGTCCCTTAACGCTTCAGTTTCTCCCGGTCCGTAAATGCGAATCCAGAAGTTGGAAATTGGAATTCTCGATTTCCAATCCCTGCATTTCCGCGCCAGCAAATTACCGGTAAATCGTTGCCTTTTCGGCGAGTCATCGGCTTTCTCGAACGAAGAATCGGCGATTGAAAATCGACGTGTCCAAGTTACGTCCAGCTCTCCGCTTCGCGTAATCACGCGCTTCTGTTACCGTTAATTTCGCATCATAACATTCTTCGCTAAAAGTTTTATTGACGTAGATTTGTCAATCGCGGCTGCGTTAATGCGATTTCTTTCACAATTTAACGACACCGGCCGCGATCTCGCTGTGGCCTGTCTCTCTTTTCTCTTTCTCGCCTTCGTTCGTTGCTCGTTCTCTGTCCGGACGTCACCCATCGACTAACAATATCCGTATTGCGCGGACAAATACGGTGATGAAACTGATGCTTGCACAAGAGACATCAAAAAGTACTCGGATGACATTATCGTCGTGGAATCGCGTTCGAAAGAGTCACCTTGATTGCCAACGCCATACGAACTTTTCAACTTTCAATCGCTTTCGTCCTATTTTTCTTTCTCTCGTATTGAAAAATGAATTACGTATTTCAAGCCTTTGAAGCTTTTCCCGTGTTGTATCTGACAATTGGATAGAAAATGTCGGTGCTCTGGTTCGTTTATTTTAAACGTGTCAAGCTGTTTCGCTTTTGGAAGCACGTACTGCTTTGCGAGCGTATTCTTCTAAGTAAATTGTACAAATTTATATATATAATTTGAAGAATAGTTTTATAGAATAATTTCGACAGTATCTTTTATCTTTCGAGTCTTCTCTGTTTAATATCGAACAATTACATCCGAAACTATAGTTTCTCGTGCAAGATATAACTCTGCAAAATATTTTATACTCAAAATTGTAACCATCGAAGATTGCCGACCATGATAGAGACGTAAAGTGCATTACTGCAGGCGCGAAGCTATTTTATAAAAAAATTAAAAAAGAAAAGGGGGAAAATTCAAAAATTTTAACGAAATTAGAGTGGAAAAAGTGAACGTTAAAAGTGCTTCTGCCGGAGGAAGAGGATGGAAAAGCGCGGGAGACACGGATGGCGAGGTAGAAACGCGTTCCTATAATTGCTCGGCAATCTGATTTTCACTTGTCTTTGCTCGTAGATTACAATTAATGAAATCGTCGATCGTACAGCACGTTGAAGCGACATGACGTCAATCGTATGCTGGCAAAAGGCACTTGCTATCAAGGACACCATAGTCTGCTCCCGATTACTCTCGGTTCTGCCATCTGTTTCCTCTCTCTACTTTTCTCCCTTTTTTTCACATTTATCCATAGATGATAGATCACGAAGCCAGCAGATCGCGATATGTTCTCCCGTGACGATCGCAGTTGTACCTGTTGTTTCAATACAATTTGCAATTGAACTTTTCTTCCTCGATGACACATATACGAAGATTTTGATTTCCTTTTTGGGAATGACAGTCGATGTAGGATTTTACTGACAGTGGCATCGAAAGTTACCATTTCCCCCCCCCCCCCCAATGACAATATCTTTTTCCTTTTTTACGTTAAATCGACATTTTTAATATTATTGTTACCGCTGATTATTTGCTATCGTTCGATGAAATCTACGTTACCCTTGGTCATACGTCATATAGGAAAATTTGATGGATTTCTCTAAGATACCGCGATTCGATGATATCAACTCGATGTCTTCTTACGTACATCCATCGATTCTCCGAAATGATACTGATATCATCTTTCTAACGAATAAACCATTTTTCTTCTAGAAATTAAACTACAAACAGTTTCGTTCAAAAAGAGACAAAATGTTAAAAAATATGCCAATTTGTTCCTTCCACCCAGAAGCTCCTTCTTTTTATAATAACCAATAGAATCATAAACGTTGGATCTATTTACCGAGACGATCGTCCTGTGTGCGAAGATATTTTATCGGTAAGAATATGAAAGAACGATAAAAATGTAATATATTTTTGCCAATTTCAGGAAAGTCTATATGGCAACTCGTCTTGGAGCAATTCGACGACCTTCTAGTTAAGATTCTTCTATTAGCCGCTATTATTTCTTTTGTACGTATAAATTCTATCCATAAATTATGACATTTTTGTTCCATATCTATCTATCTATCTATCCCATCGATAGTTCATCGACGCGCGATAAAAATTTTTCTTTCAAGTCTCGCGGAAAAATAGCTCCTATCGGTTTTAATTTCGCAAAAATAGCGAAACGATAACATCGGTTACAGCGATTCTGACGTTCACATGGCCTGAGATTGCTTCAAGTACATCGATGACGATGATAGATAGCATCTGGATTGTGATAAAAGGGGTAAAAAAATTCGTGAAAAATGATCGACACTCTGGAATCGTTAATCGCCAATCGAAATACTTTGAACCGTTTTGCCTTTTTCGAAGGTAAACGTTCGAATGTAAGCAATGCCACCGTTTATTTTTAGACGTGACGCGAAACAACGGTAATTAATAAAATCGAAACGGTGTATTATGCTCGTCCGCGGGCCGCTTAGTAATTATTAGTTAGCAACGAAGTCGTACTATGTTTACGAGCGGGTTCAAGGCTCACTTATTATAAATACATCTGGTTTCAAAGGTGAAAAAATAGCCTATCGATCTGTCGCCGAGCTACGCAGAGTATAGTTATCCTTACGCACGTATAGAAGATTCGTAATAGATGTTGCGAACATATCGTCGAGATTAAGACGTAGAAAGTTATCTGTTAAAACGCGGCAGATGCAAAGAATTTGATTCTCTGGATCTTTCGAGTATTTTAATTAAGCTGTTTTGTAGTATAAAATAATAATGGCACTAATTTTTCTTAGTTTTTTATCAGTGCTTAAGTGTCATTAACGAAAGAATTGACTGATACTCGCTGATCTGGTTAAGATTTTGCACGAGTGTTTTTCTCTTTAATGTGCGTGGATATAAATCATAAACGCAACAAGATATCAAAAAATAGTTGGAATAGAAGTTATAAATGTGTGCGAAAATTGTTTTGAAAAAATCATCTTTCTACGGAAATTATATAAAACCGAGACTTCTTTTCTGAAAAATTTTCGCACAGACTTATAGGTGTCAAGACACGGTATAACTTCTTCTTCGACTACTTTTTCATGTCTTTCGTCGTTCACGATTTATTAGCACATTTACATAAAAGAGTCGGCTCGGTCAAAAGGTTTGATTTCTATTTTAAAATAAAAAACAGGCACGAACAAATTACGACCAAATTTATAAGTAAGTCTGATGAACACTTGGGCAAAATTTCATCAAAATCCGCGTGTATCAGTCATCAGGGTTTCCGCGTAAGTTTTATATTCTAAAAATCCTCTCCTTTTCTTTTAACTATTATTCCGTATATACAAGAGCGGAACTATCGGGGAACATTTGAGCCGCAAAAATAAAACATACGTACACGGTGATTTAAAATTTCTCAGTCAAAAATCTTTCGTTTGTTATTAATAAAAATATTGCACGCGCGATAAGAGATTATACAACGCACCCACCGATCGTTGCTGCCGCTAAAAAGAACTTCAATGATTTCGTATAATAAAAACGTCTTGTATAAACAGATTAGAGAAATGTCGCCGACCTGTCGGCCCTTCGACCCGTCGTTATTCATTTTGGGACAGTACGACAATAAATACGTTCTTGCTTTCTTTGTTATACATTTTCCTTACTACCTTTTAGTGATGACAATACTGTTCAGAAGCATTTTACATTTACACAATCATATATATATTACATACATCATATGTATATCATATATTTCGTTTATATCTATAACTAAGGCAGGAAAAATCGCATAATAGAAACCTGCACGAATGTACATTTCTAACGAACAAATTCACGATTCCCCAGGTATTAGCTTTATTTGAGGAGCACGAGGATGCGTTCACGGCCTTCGTCGAGCCCTTCGTCATTTTGCTCATTCTTATTGCCAACGCCGTGGTCGGTGTGTGGCAAGAACGTAATGCCGAGTCTGCGATCGAAGCGTTGAAAGAGTACGAGCCTGAGATGGGCAAAGTCCTGCGAATGGACAAAGCCGGCGTCCAGAGGATTCGTGCCAAGGAGATCGTGCCCGGCGACATCGTGGAAGTGTCCGTCGGTGACAAGATCCCGGCCGATATCCGTCTAACCAAGATCTTCTCGACTACCCTCAGGATCGATCAGTCTATCCTGACCGGTGAATCTGTCTCGGTGATCAAGCATACGGATCCTGTGCCTGACCCACGTGCCGTCAATCAGGTTCGTCTAGTTGATATAATATTCCTATGGTTTTGGGAGCGATAAACATTAAGGCTATAATTTTCTCGGAGGTAGAGTAATATTTAGAATAATATCTGATAACGAATTTCAATAACGATATTGAGAAATTGACAAGACTCGAAGTCGGTCAGTTTGACATCTGAGGATCTGCTAACTGATCAGACCATAGAAAATTGATAAAACGTTCATAATCTTGTTCCATCTTGCTTTTACCTTCCCTAATAATCCTATTTTCCTTTCGTCACACAGGACAAGAAGAACATCTTGTTCTCTGGTACTAACGTAGCCGCGGGTAAGGCTCGCGGTGTCGTCATTGGAACTGGACTGAACACCGCCATTGGTAAGATCCGTACCGAGATGTCCGAGACCGAGGAGATCAAAACGCCTCTGCAACAGAAATTGGACGAGTTTGGCGAACAATTATCGAAGGTTATCTCCGTGATCTGCGTGGCTGTCTGGGCTATCAACATTGGACACTTTAACGATCCCGCTCATGGTGGATCTTGGATCAAGGGAGCCATCTACTACTTCAAGATCGCCGTTGCCCTAGCCGTAGCCGCCATTCCCGAAGGTTTGCCGGCTGTAATTACCACTTGCTTGGCTTTGGGTACCCGTCGTATGGCGAAGAAGAACGCCATCGTGCGATCCTTGCCATCCGTCGAGACCTTAGGTTGTACCTCTGTCATCTGTTCGGACAAGACTGGTACCTTGACCACCAACCAGATGTCTGTTAGCCGGTAAGTTATGTCGATGGACTATTCTTAATTTTTATGCTGATTTGGGAATTTTCATATTTTCGTGGTACCAACGTGACACTAGTCGAACGTTCATAATGATGATTTTGTGGCCAATAATTAATTCTTGTATACTTTTCTCTAAGAATTTACAAATTGTTACAGAATGTTCATCTTTGATAAGATCGAGGGCAACGACAGCAGCTTCCACGAATTCGAGATCACTGGTTCGACCTACGAACCAGTGGGTGAGATTTTCTTGAGAGGCAAGAAGATTCGTGGTCAGGACTACGAAACTCTTCACGAAATCGGTACGATCTGTATCATGTGCAATGACTCCGCTATCGATTTCAATGAATTCAAACAAGCATTCGAGAAGGTCGGCGAGGCAACAGAGACTGCTCTTATCGTTCTTGCGGAGAAGATCAATCCGTACGGTGTCTCTAAGAGCGGACTGGATAGGCGTAACACGGCCATCGTTGCCAGACAAGACATGGAGACAAAATGGAAGAAAGAATTCACTCTGGAGTTCTCTCGCGATCGCAAATCTATGTCTTCTTACTGTACACCCTTGAAACCAACTAAATTGGGTACTGGACCGAAATTGTTCGTTAAGGGCGCTCCAGAAGGTGTCTTGGACAGGTGCACGCACGCTCGTGTTGGATCTACCAAGGTTCCTCTTACGTCTACTCTGAAAAACCGTATCTTGGATCTGACTCGTCAATATGGTACTGGCCGAGACACTCTGCGTTGTCTTGCTCTTGCCACCGCTGATCACCCAATGAAACCTGACGATATGGATCTTGATGACTCCACGAAGTTCTACACGTACGAAAAGGACCTTACCTTCATCGGTGTCGTTGGTATGCTTGACCCACCTCGTAAGGAAGTATTTGACTCGATTGCCAGGTGTCGTGCCGCTGGTATTCGTGTTATTGTCATTACTGGTGACAACAAAGCTACCGCTGAAGCCATCTGTAGACGTATCGGTGTCTTCGGTGAAGATGAGGATACGACCGGAAAGTCATACTCTGGACGTGAATTCGATGATCTTCCTTCGTCGGAACAGAAGGCTGCCTGTGCCAGAGCTCGTCTGTTCTCTCGTGTAGAACCCGCTCACAAATCCAAGATCGTTGAGTTCTTACAAAGCATGAATGAAATTTCGGCTATGGTAGGTTATTTAATCGATGCTGTCTATATATCGTAAGAAATGTAAGCCATGATTTTTATTCTTTTTTTTCCTTTCTCGACCATAGACTGGTGATGGTGTAAATGATGCGCCTGCTCTGAAAAAAGCCGAGATTGGTATTGCTATGGGATCTGGTACCGCTGTCGCGAAATCTGCCTCTGAGATGGTATTAGCTGACGATAACTTCTCTTCCATTGTCGCCGCTGTTGAAGAAGGTCGTGCTATCTATAACAACATGAAACAGTTCATTCGTTATCTGATTTCTTCCAATATTGGTGAAGTCGTAAGGTTTGTACGGACAAACCAATATGTATATCAAATATCGATAAAAGAAACGGTAAACAACTTACTGAATTCTTCTTGATAATTATAGTATATTCTTGACTGCCGCCCTTGGTCTTCCCGAAGCTCTGATCCCTGTACAACTTTTGTGGGTCAACTTGGTAACTGACGGTCTTCCAGCTACTGCTCTCGGTTTTAATCCACCTGATCTGGACATTATGAGCAAGGTAACATTGTCAAGTAAATAAGTTGTATTTTATGAAAATGTAAAAGGAAATTATAATTATATTTATAATATTATAGCCCCCTCGTAAAGCCGACGAATCTCTCATCTCTGGTTGGTTGTTCTTCCGCTATATGGCTATTGGTGGATATGTAGGTGCTGCGACTGTTGGATCAGCTGCATGGTGGTTCATGTACAGTCCGCATGGACCACAGATGAGCTATTATCAACTGGTAATTATCATATTAGTCGATGCTCTTGATACATCATCGTAACGATAATTGCTGTGATTTCCAGACTCATCACTTGGCGTGCTTGGGTGGTGGCGATGAATTCAAAGGCGTTAATTGCAAGATCTTCACAGATCCTCATCCCATGACGATGGCTCTGTCTGTACTTGTAACCATTGAAATGTTGAATGCTATGAACAGGTAATACCATACAAACGAATCTCCTCTTGTAAACGTTTAAACTTATATTAATTTCTACTTTACTTTCTTTTTATTTCCTTTCAGTTTATCTGAGAATCAGTCTCTCGTCACTATGCCGCCCTGGTCTAACATGTGGCTCATTGCCTCTATGGCTCTTTCTTTCACACTCCACTTTGTCATCCTTTACATCGACGTCCTTTCGGTATATAAAGATGCAACAAAAAGAACTGTTGCTCATTTTCTCACTGTTCTTATATAAGTGTAATGTAATAACATCAATTATTATTTGTTTTAGTCTGTATTCCAAGTTACTCCTCTAACGGGCGAAGAGTGGGTTACCGTTATGAAGTTCTCCATTCCAGTGGTACTTCTCGACGAAACTCTTAAGTTCATTGCCAGAAAGTTCGCAGATGGTGAGAATCCAATTGACTCAGTGCTTTGGATCGTTCTAATGTGGGCTGTGTTCTTTGGACTATTAAGTATTTGTCCCATATAGAACGTCCGTGAAAACAAACATTTAGTCTAACAGACAGTGTTTTTCCTATGGAAAACATTTTGCAACTGAGTTCTCGGACTTGCAATTGCATTTAAACAAAAACCGAAGTTCTTCCCCGTTGCCCGGGAAGCCTCGAAGATAAGTTATTAATTGAAGTGCGTTTAAGTGAGATTTTAACCAGTTTGACTGTTGTGCATGGTGTTAGTACAACCAATACAGATTTGCCACCAAGGCCCACCATGCCCGCATCACACCGTACCCTGAAGTCGCTCTACAATCATATTACGGGTTTCAGTGGCTTCGAGTGATAAAAAAGAGACCCCGCGCAATCAAAACTATTGTGATTGTTAAATTATTTTCTACGAGTGCCTTTTAAACATTAACTTTCCCTCCCCAACAAAAGAAAAGAAAGAAACAACACCCACCAATGTTTTTTCTAACCTTGATACATTAGTACACCCGTTTCCCTAACCCTGTTGTTAAAACGTATACACATTGCATGATATTCGAGCACAATGCACTTCTAAAACATTAATTTATTCATAGATAGTTTGTGGTAGTACCTTCGATTCTGTGTAGCCTGTATATTACTGTTTTATACGTACTGCACATCTGACGATGTCTTAGCGTATAAAAGAAATTTCAATATTCCTTTATTCCACTTCACTTGTTCCATGAATTTCTTTTTAATAATTGAGCAGTAAGTTATTGCAAGTAAAGTCGAATATCAAAATTCTCTTTAAATTAGTTAAAACATCGACAGAATAGAGTCCTAGAGAGCATGTTGCACGATATTTTGCGGTAGTTCTATTTTTGGGCACTTAACTTTTCTAACGCACAGCAGCACACACATCATATAATTTTGTTCGTTTCATTTTTATTTGGAGAACATCCTTAGATGTTTTATATTTTCCTTACCGTATTTATTTCTAATTTTAATTTTCTCTCACTGTTTATCTTTCTATCTAACTCTAGCCGCTTTTGTTGTTGCTTGTTCTTAAAACACTTGTTGTTATTCGTTAATCCTTAGCACTTGGAGTGTCTCCTTCGATCAAGACGACAAAACTGGAACTGCCTAACCCGTTGCCGAAATATCAACACAAAGATTGTGCATGAAGTTGAAAAATTAATGGAGCTCACCTTTGAACCCGTCTATTAATTATGTCTTCCTTCCCTCGTAGACGAGTAATTGCATGCACAACCGTACTACCGATGGTAAATCCTAACCAAAACAAGAATATTCACCTCGTAGAACAATCACTATCAATGGTTTTCGAATCCTGCTGTGCTTTACCTATTTCCTTGACGACACTCAATTGTTACATCTGTTTAAGGCATTCTTTAATTACTCGATATTTAGCCTGGTGCGAGTAAGAGTCAACTTCAACAGTGTACAGGTAAAAAACGAAATTTAATTTTAATCTTCACTGTTGAATTACGTTAGCACGGCAGGATCATCCTAACATCTTTGCACTATCATTGCATCCACGCTGTTACCTTCACGTGTACTTTACTGGATGTGATTTGTTTGTCTAAACAATCGATGCCACGTAATAGATTTGTAATACCACTAATTCACCAGACACGGGCTGCAAAGGCTCGTGCGTATAAGATACAAGAAAGAAATAATTTGACACTGATCTATTATGGTCTTTGACAGTCCGTGTCTCGTCATATTAATCTCCCTCAGGATGGTGGTCTGAACGCGAGAACGCTCGATCAGCAGGTATATCTTTGTTCCTATTAACAACAATTGCCGACAGTTCGAGGCATTGGAATCTCTTCACTTGACTCTTTCATTGTGGAATTATAGATAAATAACGAGCGATAGTTCTAGCGTATTTGAATAATAAACCATTTCTACGAAAGCACACGTTATCAGATGAATAAAATTGACTTTAATCAATAAGTCGACAGAAGTGGATCACCGCGATGAAAGAGTTGACACCATCACGAACGTTCACTGTCCGATAATCTATTTTTTCTCCCTTTTCTTTGTACAGAGACACGATATAGATTTCACATATAAGAAATTTGCAAAAATGAATGTTATGAATGTTATTTACCCTGGACGGTATAAATGTGTTAGATCAGTTCTTGACACGTTACAAACGTTGCTCAGTCGAACGTCCAAGAGAACTGCATACATAGCTTTTCCTGTATAAATACTTTCATATCCTCATTATCATCGTCGTCGTCGTTTTCTTCTTTCTCCTCTTCTAGTTGTTCTTGTTGTTACAACCAACGTAGATAAGAATGCTCGAGCATCGAACGAGATTTCGAGTTCAGATTCGCCATCAGATACCCATGCTATATAATATACACGCGCCACATGCGAAAGCGAAAGATCCGGTGTCGTCACGAGTATACGTGGGCCTTTTTAACGCATCTAACTGCTGTCTCTTAGTCATTTCTCTCATTTGGGGCTTTATAAATCGTACCACGTTAGGAAGATACGAGGAAAAAAATAGTGTCATTCGGCCGAGTCGAGTGCCGTGTTT